>NC_090380.1:37030267-38286934 GCF_036365525.1 Heterodontus francisci | reverse complement strand
AGGGGCCCGCGGGAGCTCTGTAAAGGCATAAGTTTTGCAGGGGCTTCAGTTACTTGTTTACAACAACACTTAATAAGCAAAAACATCAAATACAGAATTACAATCATCACTAAAAAGAATTCGGCATTCAATCACGGGTCGCTCGTTTTACGTGAGAGGCGTGTATCCAGGCTTTCTTTCCTTCGACTTTAACTGCTGACTGGGTGGTCAGTAGTACTTGGAAAGGTCCCTCCCACTTGACGCCCAAAGGTTCTTTGTGTATTTTCTTCTCGCGGACCCAGACTCCTGGGACGATGTCGTGCCCTCCTTCTGGTGGGTCACCCCAAGCTGCCGATACCTGTGATGCGACGGGTTTCTCGGTGTCCCTTTGTCTCCAGATGCCGTTGTCACATATCTTCATCCCTGCTTTTATCCAGGTCCATTTTTCCTCTTTGGAACATTCACTCTGCATCACTTGTAGGTTTTGTGTCAAATGGGACGCATTCAGTTTACATATTTGCATCCTTGCGTCCGGGGGATCACGCTGCGAGGCGGCTTCCTTGGCTGCCTTGTCGGCCAGGGCATTCCCCTTTGCCTCTATGGTGTTGTCTTTCGTATGGGCTTTACATTTCAAAATGGATACCTTTTGTGGCAATTGCATGACCTCCAGTAAGTCTCTGACCTCTTTCCCATTTCGAATAGGTGTACCAGCAGCAGTGAGAAATCCTCTTTTGCGCCACAGCTGACCAAAGTCGTGAGTGACTCCAAAAGCATACAGCGAGTCTGTGTAAATATTAGCTGTCTTCCCCTCTGCTATTAGACATGCTTCCGACAGTGCTCGCAGTTCGGCTTGTTGGGCCGATGTCCCTGAAGGCAGGCATCCCGCTTCCACAACTTCATGTAAAGTTGTAACTGCCCATCCTGCTTTCCATGTACCGTTGTCAACAAAGGATGAGCCGTCTGTAAAAAGGATTAAATCTGGGTTGAGCAATGCTTCCTCTGTCACTAGGGTTACATCCTCTGTTTCCTCCATAATTTCCACGCAATCATGTTCTTCTTCCTCCATCTCTTCAGGCCACAGGAGCATAGTTGCCGGATTTACCGGGCTGGCCCGGACACTGTGGAGATTGGGAGCCTCTAGGACTGTTGTCCATCGGGTCCATCTGGCTGCTGTCACTTGGGATACTCTGTTCATAGATAGCAATGTGTGGACTGTGTGCGGACACTACGGTTAACTTTTGATCTAACACCAGACCTGCAGTAGCCATCACCGCTTGACATGTAGCTTCCATAGCTCTTAAACAACTGCCCCATCCTAGGGCGACGGTGTCCAGTCTTTTCGAATAGTATCCAATAGGTCTCTGTTTGTCCCCATGCTCCTGTGTCAGTATGGCAGTCATATATCCCTCTTTTTCGTGTACAAACAGGGTAAACGGTTTCCCGTTGTCGGGGATTCCCAGGGCTGGCGCTGAGCACAAAGCCCTCTTTAAGTTTTCGAAAGCTTCTTGTTGTTCTTTGGTTAGGGTAACTGATTCTTTAGAGGCCCACTTTCCCTTCAAGAGATCAGTTAATGGTTGAGCCAGCTGTGTGTAGGAGTCGATCCAGTTTCTGTTTAAGTTACACAAACCCAAAAAGGACCGAAGCTCCTGGATAGTGGTGGGCAGTTTGGCAGCTCGAATGGCATCGTTCCTGTCCTGGGTGAGTTCTCTCTTTCCTTTCGAAATCTTTTGTCTCAGGTACACGACCTCTCCTTGTGCTATCTGCACTTTGTCGATACTGGCTTTGTGTCCTCTCTGATGAAGGTGGTCCAGCAGAGTACGCAGATCTTGTTCGTGCTGTTCTTCTGTCTCAGAGGCTAACAGGATGTCGTCCACGTACTGGATGACTGTGGAGTACATGGAAGGTACCTCCCTCAAATGGTTTTGTAGGGCCATATGAAATACCGTGGGGCTGTCGTGGAAACCCTGCGGCAGGCGAGTCCAGGTGTACTGTTGTTGTTGTACAGTAAAGGCGAACCACGGTTGGACTTCGGGTGCCAGTGGCACCGACCAAAATCCGTTGGCCATATCGATAACAGAGAACCATACATGTTCCGGCTTCAGGGCATTAAATACCATAGAGGGGTCAGCTACCAGAGGGGCCTTTTGATTAATACACTGGTTAGCCTCTCTATAGTCGACAGTAAGCCGCCAGGCCCCGTTTGGCTTCCGTACTGGCCACACAGGGCTGTTTGAGGTACTGTGTGTTTTAACTAGCACGCCTCGCTCCTCCAGCTGTCTAATTACGGGTAGGATTCCTGCAATAGATGTTTGACTGATGGGGTATTGCTTAGTACAGGGCGGAGCGGATCCCGTAAACATTGCCGGTTCCATCTGAAGTAGCCCGCAATCGTTCTTATCCTGGGCCCATATTGGATGCTCCCTCAGCTGCTCTTTCTTCAAACTTCTGATAGACCAGGTTACCTGGCTGCCTTCGAAATGCAACGAGGAGTTCAGCTGTCCCCACAGGACCGAGTGTAGTGTATCCAAATTTGCTGTTGATACAAAAATAGGTGTTGTGATGAGGGCACAAAGAACCTGCAAAGGGATATAGATAGGTTAAGTGAATGGGCAAAAACTTGGCAGATGGTGTTCAATTTGGGAAAGTGTGAGGTAATACACTTTGGTAGGAAGAATAAAAAGGCTGATTATTATTTAGATGGAGAAAGACTACATAATACTGCAGTACAGAGGGATCTGGGTGTTCTTGTGCATGAAACACAAAAAGTTAGCATGCAGGTACAGCAAGTAATTAGGAAGGCAACTGGAAGTTTGGACGTTATTGTTAGGGGGTTAGAGTTTAGAAATAGGGAAGTCCTGTTACAACTGTACAGGGTGTTGGTGAGGCCACACCTGGAATACTGTGTACAGTTTTGGAACCCGTATTTAAAGAAGGATATACTAGCATTGGAGGCAGTTCAGAAAAGGTTCACTAGGCTGATTCCTGGGATGAAGGGGCTGTCTTATCAAGAACGGCTAAACAGGTTAGGCCTTTATTCATTGGAGTTTAGAAGAATGAGGGGTGACCTTATAGAAACATATAAGATTTTAAGGGGGCTTGACAGGGTAGATGTTGAGAAGATGGTTCCACTAGTGAGGGATCTCGAACTAGGGGACATAGTTACAGAATAAGGGGGCACACATTTAAAACTGAGATGTGAAGGAATTTCTTCTCTCTGAGGGTGGTGAATCTCTGGAATTCTTTGCCTCAGAGAGTTGTGGAGGCTAGGTCAGTAAATGTATTTAAGGAGGAGGTAAATAGATTTTTGAAATCTCGGGGAGTCAAGGGTTAGGCGGAGCAGGCCCGAAAGAGGAGTTGAGGACTGGGACAGATCAGCCATGATCTTATTGAATGGCGGGGCAGGCTTGAGGGGCTGAATGGCCTACTCCTGCTCCTATTTCTTATGTTCTTACTGCAAGTGCAGGAAAATTTAATAGGATTTCTGAGGGTTATCAGGGTTTTGTGTCTGATGGGAGAGTAACCCCACACCCCTCGAGTGGGGCAAGCCAGCCCCATAGTAATTCTCAGGGACGCAGGGGCCACTAGATCCCTTTTACTGGGAAAAGGCCTGACCTTTCCCCCAGAGAGTGCAGTGAACACCAGAATGGTGGTGAATGGTATTGGAGGGCATTGTATGCCTGTACCTGTACACCAGGTGCACCTGGAGTACGACCTAGTTTCGGGACCAGTGAGGGTAGGGATTGTCCCTAGTTTGCCTGTGGAGAGGGTTGACCTGCTCCTAGTTAATGATCTGGCAGAGGTGAAGGTGGTAGCCATCGCCACCCCCCCCCCCCACCCCCGAGTATTAAAAGAAAGACCCCAGGAGGTCAGAGAGACAGGACAGTGGCAGGAGACAGACTCCTGCAATTTCCCTGAATGTGTCATGGATCAGGCTATGATCAAACCTGCTCCACCAGAGGAGACTGCATTGGCACTGCAGGCAGATGACCAGGTCTGTCTGTCTGAGACTTTCTTTGGAATGTTAGGAGAGCCAGGGAATGAATTAAATGGATTTTCCTTAGGTGAGGCTCAGCGAGCCGACCCAGTATTGTGAGTTAGCACAGGCAGAGGGAGTCCCTGATTGCTACTGTTTAAAGAATGAGGTACAGATGAGGAAATGGAGTTCTCCTCACAGACCTGAGAGCAAGGAGTGGACAGTAGTTCACCAGTTAGTGGTGCCACAGAGGTACTGGAGAGAAATATTAAGAAGTGCCCACCAGTCTACAGTGGCTGTACATGCTGGTATACGAAAGACCAAAGCCCGCATTAGATAACAGTTTGACTGGCCAAAACTCCACAAAGATGTGGTGGAGTACTCCAGGAGTTGCCACATGGGCCAGGGTGAGGGGAAAACCCTCACTCCTAAGGGTGAAACCTACACCCCTAAGTCCTGTACCAGTGTTAGGAGGACCCTCCAGCAGAGAGTTGGTGAACTGTAAGTGGCCCCCACCAAGAACAAAAGGGGACAGGCAGGCACAAGGCTGGCAAAAGGTTAGAAAGGGGAGGGGAAAAAGTGACCAAGAGGGCCGGTTAAAGGAAGTCCGGGAGGAATCCTGGATGAAAACCCCTACTGTCCAGTCAGACAACCCTGAAAAATGTGAAAAGTTAGACCCCACATCCTCCATGCAGACACTGGAAGCACCCCACCAGAGTTGCTAACAACATTTACAGGAACCTGCAGAGGCAAAGAATGACCTCTCGGGGAAGAGAAACCATGAGGGTGATGTCTTACCTAGTCGACGTGCCACAGGGGAGTGCAATAGAGTCTGCGGGCAGGAATGTCCCAGAGAACAAAGGGGAAATTAACAAAAATCCTCCTCCACAGTTAGAGAAAGAGGGAACCATCCATCCCCTGAAGTCAAAAGCCTTTGCATGACTCAGTATAGCACTGAGAGAGTTCAGGCTAGACCTGCCCACTACTGAATCTTTTGGGGAAAAGAAACTGCAACCTAGGGCTAATTAAATCTAATCCCCCACCCCCCCCCCCCCCCACCACCACCTCCACCTGGCAGAACTCAGCAGGAACAAAGGCCCTAGGCAGTCATGGAAATGGGCGAACTGAAGAAAAACTTCCACAAAGAATCACATGTTTATTGGTATGCCAAAAATGGGGCAATCAATGCTGCACTGGCACCAAGAAAAGATAGGCAATTTTAATAAGCTTTAGGATTTATGAATGAATGGAAATTAATAAGAGAAATGCATGTTTTTTCCTGTATCTTTTATATTTTCTCTCGACCCTTTTCATGAAATGTGCTTTTCTCAAATCGCATTTCATTCCCCTGGGTGTGGGGCCGTCATGCAGGCCCCCACCTGCCAAGAATGAGGCACATTAATTTCGCCACATGGACATTAAATTTTAAATTGTTGCTGGGAAGAAGGGAAGGCCTGTTACAAGGATTGCCAGACCTTGGCTAGAAAACAACATTTACATACGAACAGACATTGAAGGCAGGGAAGCACATTCCATTCCCTGCTAAGATGATACAATACACAGAGCCAAGACGTGGTCAGACCAGTTAGTCACATGACTAACTTGCTTGGCAACCTGGGAGTTTTTGAATTGTACAGTTTTGAACTGAGAGCCAGGGGAAAGCTGTTTGCTCCTGGATTGAAAAAACCTTTCCTGGCTGGCTCGCCACAGCCTCTCCTGTCTGCTCCCATCTCTTTCTCACGGAACTCCAAAACCCATTGAAGACACATGAACCTCAAGAGAGAAACCTCTCCTACAGTGAACAAGGTTTAAAGAGAATACTGGGCCCCAACGAAAAGCAATCTCTACCTACAAGCAAGGACTATAGCGAGCTCGAAGAAGCATGACAACAACTCTTCAGATATTGCCTCAAACCTTTACACTTTATTTTCCTTCTGCTCTTTTCTGTCTCCATTTGCATGTGTGTCTCGCGTATGCATACTAGCGTTGGCGCATCGCGTATCCGTAGGCGTCAACCGAATTGGAGTTTAAGTTTAAGTTGAATAAAATTTCACCTTTCTTCTTGAAACCTAAGAAAGCCTGTTTGTGCTGGTTTTTTTGCCTTATAATTGGAAAACGGTGAACGAGGATTCACCAAGGGGGAGCTAAAAACACGGTGTGTTTAAAATTAAACTTACGTTACAGTAAGACCAGGTGAAGGCTGAAAGGGAACCCTAGACCTCTTTCTCACCTGGTCGTAACAGTTCCAATAGTGATTACACTCAGCCCCAATCTCGCATTCTGCTGAATACTGTTATCAGCAGGGAATGAATTGAAGAGAATATTGATTTTCATTTTTTAAGATTTGTATCAAACATTATCACTGTGCAGGCAATTAATTTCTTAAAGAAAATAGTAGCTTGTTTATATAGTACGGAGCAGTAGTACTCACAATACATCCCAGTGATCCTCTCTTAATTCATTTGACTTTTCCAATTTTAAAGTTTTTAAAATGCTAGTGTTTTTTATACTGTCTTAAGCATTTAAATTCTACTTGTATCCTGATTATTGGACCTTAGATGCTCCCATGTTTTCACCTTGTGTGCCGTTATTGGGCCTTTACCATAGATTACCTCCAGAGTAGCCACTATCCTCGCTGCTTCACAAACCACTGACCACCTCTGGGCACTTACCCTTTGTCTCTTGAGTCAAGGAGGCCAAGGAAGAAGAAGAAGCCACTATCCACATTGCCCGTTCAATATACAGGAGGTGAACAGTCACACATCAGCTCGAGGAACATGCCTCCTCTGTAGGTTCTCCTCTGCTGTTTCCCACTTAATCACTGCGTTATTAAAATTCTCCGTGTTTAACGTTCTGGCCCATATTGCACGCCTCCTTGATATATGAAACCAATTCCCTGGATATTTTCCCCTCGTGTCCAGGTGATCAATAACAATAATTAATGATAACTTTTTTTTTCACTATCTTTCAGATTAAAGATTCTGATGAAAGGTTATTGACCGGAAACATTGGGCTGAAGTATGCAGCTAGGCCGTAGGTTCCTGACGTTAGGACCAGAAAGGAAGCTACTTTTGTTTGGGCGAGGATTGGTCGACTGCACTCGATCTTACGACAGCTGGCCAATTAACAGTAGGGAGGCGTGGGGGCCGACTACTGAGAGTGTGGAGGCAGGATGGGAGCCGGCAGAGGCATTGTCAGGTGAGGCATTGGCAGGTCCTGGCACCATCTTTAAAGGGCTGTATCACTTGCACGTAAGGAGAAATTATGAACTATAAAACGAACTGATGAATTGAACTCGAAATGGACACCTTCTGCTGCAGAACAAGATGGAGTAAGAGTTCAAAAGACCTCTCCTATACTGTGCATACACATAATAACTGCTGGAGCCCTGAACCAATCATCATGTCTGGTCAAGAGTTGAAGAAATCATTAGAAATGTAAATGGCCCATTCAATGTTAATGGCTACCCCTCTTCATAAATTTGGGCTAACAATGACTTTGCATGCAGAGACTCCAGACTCAAACTCAGGATAAAGAGTGTGAAAAACATCACTTTATCAAGATGGCATAGAGATGAGCAACATCCAACCCCATTTTTTAACAATGGCCATCAAACACCATTTATGAAAACACAATGGAAGAGAAACTTTGGACACTTGATAGAAACCATGTCTCTGATAAGGAGTTTTAATAAGAGACATTTTCTGTGCAGAAAGCCAGAAGCCAGAAGGAAGAAAGATCCATCCCGGCAAGAAGGACCCTGGCACAATACCATCTTTTAACTATCTAGAGGCAGAGAAAAAAGGGTGACCTTTGAAGCTCCCTACCTGAGAAATTGTAACAGGATTTCCGCCATTGAACTGTTACTGAGATTGGATCAAAGAAGTCTGCAGCAGAGCATCCGTCCACCTGAAACCTTTCAAAGTCTGACACCAGTGAACCAGGAAAAAGACCTGCACATTTTTAAATTTTTCCTCCTGGGGAAACATTCACTATGAACTCTTTTTAAAACCATGCATGCTATTTAAAACTAAATGCATGCTATCTTTTAATCTTTATCTTTTCTTGTGTGTGTGCATTTGTATGTATGTGAGTGATTGAAGTTGCGAATATTTTTGAGTATTGTTTAATAAACAGTTATCTTTCTTTAAACCAAGCAGAAAACCAGCCACTTGTCTGTTTATTGAGCATTAAAATGTGCAAGGACTAAAACGCAATTCTAATAAAAATGCTGTCTTGGTCAGTTGAGAGGTGAAATAGGAGAACCATCTCTATCATTTCCCACCTGTCCATAACAGCTGCTAGCACTACATGTAATGGGGACTGCCTGGAATGCTGAGAACTTTAAGAAAACCTGCAGCAGAATGGTAGAAGGAAGACTGTCAGTTCAGCAATGCCTCCCTGCAGGTTCTCCTTCAGGCTGCAAGGGCAAGGCAGGAGGTCCTTTTCCCCAGGGACAGGAAGAGGAGACTGACCCACCTGACCAAGCAAGCCTGGACGGAGATTATAGAGGAGGTCAACAGCTGTGGGGTCACCCAGAGAACCTGAATTCAATGCCACAAGCAAGTCAATGACCTCTTTCAATCTGCCAAGGTGAGCAGTCCTTACATCTTTTCCCTTAGGGCTTGCATGTGGCAACGCAAGAGGATGCATTTAGTGGAGAGGGAGTGACCATCCAGTCATAGGCAAAGGGGTCAGCCACCAGCAAATCCTGTTAGTGGCATGGCTGCACCTCAGTGAGAGGCACCCATCTGTGATTACTGCCCCTACATGGTCCCTTGAGAGTGACCACATGCAGAAGGCATTTGTATGCCCCCTTCATAGACCTCTGGGCTGCCACCAGCATAGGTGTTGTGCTTGTCTCCATGAGGGGACTAAGATTATTTATCGTTCTGCTTGCAGGAGAAGCAGCCAATAACATAAAGGAATGAGCCAAGACTAGAGGAGGGTTCCATTCCTGTCCCTCCTGACCCCCATGGAGGAGGAGGCTTTAGAACTGGCAGGGAAGAATGGTGGCTGATTGCTGATGGGCGAAACAGGAGTGCGAACCCAAGAGAGGGAGTGGCCAAATGCAGGGGCTCAAGGGTGCATCTGGTACACACAAGGCATAGTGCTCACATTTCCACCAATGGACACATGGAACTCCACAGTAGGGAAGGTTGGAATGCCGCAATGGGAAGCCCTTAACCCTTCAATCTATCTGTTCTCTCATGCAGGTCAGGCCGAAAAGCAGAGAGCTGAAGAGACCAGAGGGCCTCCGGCTGCCTCTGATGAGGAAGAGGGAGCCTGGGAGGATGTATCATCACATTATTCCTCCGCACCCTCTACCAGCGCAACTACTGTCACATAGGTGGGTATCTATTTACTCTTAGATTCAGGGACACAAGCTGGTATGCGCATCACAAACGTTCCCGAGCAGCTGACTGAGGCTATGGCAGCCGAGGCCACTGACAGTCGGAGGACTGCTGGAGGCCAGGCTCATGCTGAGTCCAGGCTGATGACGTGCTTGTGGAGTTGTCGGTAACATGGCAAATGCTGCAGCTGCAGCGTGACGTAAGGGAACATCTGGCGAAGTTTCCAGTGCCTATGTTTACCCAAGCGTGGACAATGGAGGAGTCCATCCAGGCCTTAAGTGATGGGTGCATGCTTGGTTTCCTCCATGGAGAGCCAGAACCAGCAGACCAGTCAGCAGATGCCAGAGATGCACACAGAACTGCATATTATCATCTTGTCCATGAGCTGTATGCAGCAGTGGCATGGCGAGATGGGCTTGAGGCGCCTGGAGTTTCCACCAGGTCCTCATGTTCCTCAGGCTAGCAGAGGGGTACAGGTATGTACAGGAGGAGGAGCAGCTCCCTTCCGCATCTGGGGGCTGCTCGCACAGTGCTCCTGATGTGGGCAACGGCTCCTCAGCCCCTCTGTCAGTGACACCAGTGCCTCAAGTAGCTATGATGACAAAGGAAAGTCCTGCATCTGTGCAGGAGTTCCTCAATGTACCGAGGCCCTCTAGGCTTCAGACAGCCAGAGAACAGCTGCCAACGTCGTCCCGAGCCATGGGGCAGCAAGGACAGCAGCCTGTCTCCACCTCCGATACAAGTGGAGGGGAAGCACCACATAGAAGCATATGTAAGAAATTTAAGAAGAGCACCTAGCTGTACTTGGGGTTCACAGGTGAAGACAGTGTTAAAATGTTAAGCCTCACATTTGTTGTGCTGCTTAATAAAGGATTAATGTATTTTGCCCTACATCTCATTCCAATTCTTCCTGCCCTTTGGGACTTCACTTACACCCTCGCTCCCTCAAGAGGCTGGTTGAGACAAGCAGGCCATGTGCAGTTACTGTTTCATCCTTGCCTCTGTGCGATGTGCATATAGGTACTTGGCGATGGAATGGTAAATGAAGAGGCAACAGCAGGGCCGCAGAAAGGTCACGCTTTATTTGTATAGATGCAACAGGTAGTAAGGGTCACATGAAATGTCCGTATATTTATGCCTCTCAAGCCTCCTTTCAGCGTATCTCATTGAGTCTTGCCTGTGGTCCCTCATCTTGCATTACCTAGTCAGCTTCCTCCTCCACATCCTCATCATCAGAGGAGACATCATGATCCACAATATTCTCATTGTCCAATACCTGCCCCTCTGCAGCACCAGGTTACACAGTGCACACCAGACCACGATGATATGTGAGACCCTCGCTGAGGCATACCGAGAGCTCCACCAAATCGATCAAGGCACTTGAATCGCATCTTAAGAAGGCTCATGACCTGCCTGATGGTCCCTCGGGTTGCCATGGGCCAGTGTTGTACCTCTCCTTTGCATCAGTGCGTGGGCTCCTCACAGGCATTAGGGTAGCCCTTGTCTCCTAGTATCCATCCCTGAAGGCACCCGGGGAGCTGGAAAAGCTGTGTGACCTGGGACTGCCGTAGTATGTAGGCATCATGGCTGCTTCCCGGGAACCAATGGTCCATTTGCGGTGGTCACAGACTAGTTGTACCTTGAGCAAGTGAATGCCATTCCTGCTGATGAAGGCCCCTGGCTAGTCTGTGGGAGCCTTGATGGCCATATACATGCAGTTGATGACACCCTGCACTGGAGGAATTCACCAATGGCCCCAAACCCAATGGACCTCTCTACTTGACTGTCCAGATCAGTGCAGTAGCACACATTCGCCAGCCCTCTTGAATAGGGCACTGGTCACCACCTTGATGCATCAATGTGCCACAGACTGCAAGATCCCACACATATCTCCAGTGGATCCATGGAAAGATCCAGAAGTGTAGAAGTACAGTGCCATGGTGACCTCCAGCGCCACTGGCATTGGGTGGCCACTACCTTCCATGGGACTGAGCTCGTGCTCCAGCATGGGACACAGATCAGTGATGTCCTCCATGGAGAGGTGCTTGCACACTTGCAGGAAGTTGAGCCTTGCTTGTTAGACCCTCTATGGAGTTCAGGAGGCTGGTCATATGCTCCTCTGCACTCTTCTGCTGCATCCCCACGCCAAGGCAGACCCTTCTGTTGGACCTGAGGTTGCTGATCTCCCGCTGCCTGTGGCAGGACCTCCCTACTTCTCTCTCTGCTGCTCCTCCTCCTCAACGGGGGTCCTGAAGCCTGAGTGAATGCAGCCCATGGCAGGGGGCCATTTTATGCAAATGACAACCCTCCTGTCCCTCATCTGTTTCTTCTGTAGAAGTGCCATTGCCCTCATGAGACTCTGGCACCTTCTTCCCCTACCTCCTGGCTTCATTTGCTGCTGCCCTTGGCTGTGCCACCCTCTTAGGAACACCACATTGGCTCTCTCGATGGCTGCTGGAGACAGCCAGCACTGAGCTCCCACTTGCCACTTCTTTTTATCGCGCGAGTCTCTGAAGTCCTGTGGATTCCTTGCGCCGTTTGCAAAATTCAAAAATCCCCATAAAATCACTCTCAATTGGCCAATTATTTGTCTTAATTTACCTTCCAGCCACGTCCGTGGACGATGTCCTCCCACCATGTCAGCTGCCATTGGGAAAATGTGGAAATGACATGAAGCTGTAGGGCTACCGTTCTGACGTCTTCAGTCCTGATTTTCTGCCCCCTCCCCCCGCCTCTGAGCTCATTCCCAAAGTTGCCTGGAAAATTCCAGCCAGTAACTGTTTTTCTCGTCAGAGATGCCGTCAGACCTACTGAGTATTACCAGCATTTGCTGTTTTGATACCAGGGGAGTTCTCCCTGATGCTCTGGTGAATATTTATCCCTCAATCAACATCACTAAAACCAGATTATCTCAATACTGTTTGTGGGATCTTGCTATGTGCATATTGGCTGCTGCATTTGGGTTGTTTTTCACCCCAAATTGCAGAACAGAATTTACTGAAACCACTTCACATCAATGCAAATTTTGTTATATTTTTGTCCTGTCAAAGATCAGAGTGACGAAGAGGGTGGCTGAAAGAACAGCAATCATTGTCAGTTTTGTGGCTGCATTTGATTGTAAGTTAACATTGTGCTTGACACTAAACCTCATTTCATGTTTCTAAGACAAGAAAGCAGCTTTATGTGCGTGCAGTAGGAACTCAATGTTCTCACCATTTTCTTCTTGGGTTTTGAAGGAATTGGGTAAATGGAAAAGCTGATAAAACAGTATCTGATTCTTTTGCGGCCCAGCGCAGCTCTGTGGAAGATTAGCCCATTGAGAGAACTCACAGGCCCAGATCCATTGGACTGCACATTCAGGAGGAGTCTCCTGAGTCATGTTAACTGCAACCGTGCTCAGTGATGATAAATCAGACAGCCTGAGCTAGATTTTTTTTGTAAGTCACTGGTATGCAAGATGCACACACGAGAACATTTCACAACGGTTTGCCTTTGGGAGAAGAGATTCCCTTACAACTGGTGTGGCTCAATTATTTCACAACTGGCAATAACATTTCAAGTGAATGTAATATTTACAACACAGAACAGATGAAAAATGTTAGCTGATTTTTGGTATTTGACAGTTCTTGTTTAATGAGGTCTTTAAATTTGTCACTTTAATGTGGATACACGAAAGTGAGTGAGGCAGTCCTATGTTCAGGTCTCTGTGGAGGACACAGTGGGCCACTTTTATCTTTAGTTTTCTCTCCTCATCTATCAAAGACACTAACTCATCCTCCAAAACATCCCATGAACTGTTATATTGTCCAAGTAGTTACTGTTCGTTTGCGAGGCTAGACTTTGAGAGCTCTGCAGAGGGTATGACATTTTAGGAGGTTCTGCCCATGTGAGAGGGTCTACTAATTGAGGCTTAGATTCCTGGACCTATATGGGCGGCACAGTGGCGCAGTGGTTAGCACCGCAGCGTCACAGCTCCAGCGACCTGGGTTCAGTTCTGGGTACTACCTGTGCGGAGTTTGCAAGTTCTCCCTGTGACCGAGTGGGTTTCCGCCGGGTGCTCCGGTTTCCTCCCACAGCCAAAGACTTGCAGGTTGATAGGTAAATTGGCCATTGTAAATTGCCACTAGTGTAGGTAGGTGGTAGGAGAGTTGAGGGAAAGTGGGGATGTGGTAGGGAATATGGGATTAATGTAGGATTAGTATAAATGTGTGGTTGTTGGTCAGCACAGACTCGGTGGGCCGAAGGGCCTGTTTCAGTGCTGTATCTCTAAATAAATAAAAAAATAAATAAAAGCAATGCTTCCTCAGGCTCACATTGACATGGCAGGTGGTCATAGAAATCTGCAGCCTCCTTTAAGAAGAGCTGCTCCCTACTGGACCTGGTGACCACACATTGCCCGTCACTGTCAAAATAAGAACTAAATAGGAGTAGAGTATACGGCCCCTCAAACCTGCTCCACCATTCAATAAGATCATAGCTGATCTTCTGCCTCAGCTCCACTTTCCTGCCCACTCCCCATATTTTTGATTCCCTGAGAGACCAAAAATCTGCCTATCACAGTCTTAAATATACTCTCCGATGGAGCACCCACAACCCTCTGGGGTAGAGAATTCCAAAAATTCACAAACCTGACTGAAGCAATTTCTCCTCATCCCCATCTTAAATGATCAACCCCTTATCCTGAGACTGTGCCCCCATCTTCTTGATTCCCCAGCCAGGGGAAACAACCTCTCAGTGTCCACCCTGTCAAGTCCCTTCAGAATCTTGTATGTTTCAATGAGATCACCTCTCATTCTTCTAAACTCCAGAGAGTGTAGGCCCAGTTTACTCAGCTGCTCATCATGGACAATCCTCTCATCCCAGGAACCAATCTAGTGAACCCTTACTGTACCATCTCCAATGTAATTATTGTCACACTCACGCAAGGAGCAATTATGAACTATAAAAATGAATTGAGGAATTGAACTCCAAAATGGACACTTTTGCTGCAAGACAAAATGGATTAAGAGGTCAGGTGACCTCTCCTGTACTGTGAATACAGATGATAACCGCTGGAACTCTGAACTAAGCGACATGTCTGATCAAGTGTTGAAGAATGCATTAAAAATGCTAATGACCCCATTCAATGTTAATGGCTACCTTTTTCAACCAGTTGGACTAACAATAGCTTTGCAGACATAGAGTCTTCAGACTCAAACTCAAGGTAATAGGTATGAAAAAGCACCACTATATCAAGATAGCATAGAGATGAGCAACATCCAAATCCATTGTCTAACAATGGTCACACCATCAAACCATTTATGAAAACACATTGAGAGAGAAACCTTGGTCACCTGATGGAAACCAAGATTCTGATAAAGAGGTTTCAATAAGACATATTGCTGAGACAGAAAGCCAGAAACCAGGAGGCTGAGCGAGATCTATTCCAGCAAAGAAGACGGCCCAGCCCCAATACCATTCTAAAACTACCTCGAGGCAGAGACGGAAGGTAACCTTGGAAACTCCCTTCCTGAGAGATTGCAGCAGGATTTTTTGCCATCGGACTGTGGCTAACATTTAACAAAAAAAGTCTGAAACAAAGCATCTGTCCACCTGAAACTTTCCAAGTTTGACTTCAGTGAACAAGGAAAAGAAAAACCAGGCCTGCATCGTTTAAATTTTCCCCCGGGAAGCAAATAAGGATTCACAACAAACTCTTGTTAGAAATACCAGACCTAAATGCATGCCATCTTTTAATCTCTACCTTTTCTTGTGTTTGTGCATGTGTGAGCAGGTGAAGTTATGAATTATCAGGTTTTGGTTAAAAAACATTTATCTATCTTTAAACCTATGAGAAAACCAGCCAGTTGTCTGTTTGTTGACTGCTAAAATGCTCAAGGGTTAAAACACAATTCTAATAAAAATACACCACCTTCAGTCAATTAAGAGATGAAAAGGGAAATGACCCTTATCCTTCCTTAGAAATGAAGACCAAAATTGTGCATATACTCCAGCACAAATACAAAAGAAAAACACTGGCGTGCTGGAAGTTTGCTGGCACCATTCTAGAATCTAGGGAATTTTGGAAAATCATAACAGTGCATCCACTATCTCTGCAGCTACCTCTTTTAGAACTCTAGGATGCGGGCCACCAGGGCCTGGGTATTTGTCAACTTTTAATCTAAGTTTCTCTAATACTTTTTCTCAACTGACATTAATTACTTTAAGTTCCTCACTCTTATTACCGTCTATTCCTCGTATGTAATTTATGTTTTCTACTGTGAAGACAGGCACAACATATTTGTTCCCTGCCATTTCCTGATTCCCCATACTAATTTCTCCTATCTGTCTCCAAGGAACCAACTTTTACTTTAGCTACTCTTCTTATTATATACTTGTGAAAACTCTTACAATCTGTTTTTATATTCCTGGCTAGTTTACTCTTATTCTATTTTTTCCCTTTTTATCATCTTTTTACTAGCCCTTTGCTGATTTGTAAAACGCTCCCAATCCTCAGGCTTACTATTATTCTTTGCAACATCATAAGCCTCTTCTTTTAATCTAATACGATCCTTAACTTCTCCAGTAAGCCGCAGATAACTTTTTCTCACTAAGTTTTTGTTTTTTAATGGGATGTACAATTGTTGAATATTTTGAATCATTTCTTTAACTGCTTCCCACATTTTATTTACCGCCATAACATTTAGGGCTGAATTTTACTAGCCCCTCGACGCTGCGTGATGCGGCACAGGGGCCGGTAAAATGCTGCGGGAGAGGCCTGCCTCGACCTGCAACGCTGAGAAGGGCCCGCCACATATTACTGGCGGTGGCGGGACCTCGGTGCAGCCCCCCCCCACCGCACGGCGGCGACACCACAATTAGCATATGGTAATGATTACTTACCTTTGCTGATTATGCAGCCCACCGCCTCTGCACCAAGACTTCCGGATTTTTTGTTGAACGGGCGGCCGTCATGTGCAGGGGTTAACTCTGCATTCTTAAAGGGAGGATGGAGGGGGGATAGTCAGGGGTCAAACTCTGCATTCTTAAAGGGAGGAGGGAGGGGGAATACGCGGGGATCTAACTCTGCATTCTGGGAGGGAGCCTCCGCAACTCCGCCCTCTGTAATGGTTGACAGCTCTGTGCCATCAACTGCCTCTGTTACTGAAGGAGCAATGGCACTCGAGTCACCCTGTATGTGGGGAGAGTGCCAGAGACGGTAGGCGTGTGAAGCTTATATGTTTTGTGGGTCAATCTATGCAGCATGTTCAATCTTTATGTGGTCATGCAGTGCCACTCATAGTGGGAGCGAAGACGGACAATGTTATGCCATACCACACAGCTGCTGCATGAAAGCACCTGATGTTCCACTCAACATCAATCTTTGCCCTGTCAGGAACCTTCGAAGCATTGAAGGAACCGAGTTGAATTGCAACTTGAAGGTGGGGATGGTTCACCCTATATTCATTGATGCGCTTCTTGAGAGGATCCATATGCGCTGCAGGCAAAACCAACAGGCAAATGCAGCCCACATAGAGGTCCCCGGTCGTGAGCAGCAGCACCCAAGGAGAGCTCGCCACTGCAGATCACCACGCACCTACAGGTCCTGCATGACATACCTGCAGATGTCAGAGGCGACTGTGGATGTCGAGAGAGGCGGTGACACATCTCTGCCCTGCTGAATTATGACCTGCATCCCAGGGTTTTGGAGGATATCCTACGCCTGTGGCCCTCAAAGTGACAGCAGCTCTCAATTTGTATGCCTCTGCATCATTTCAGGGGCCCACCAGAGACTTTTGTGAGGTCACACAGTCAGCAGTGCACTGCTGCTTCAGGGAGGTCACCGTTGCCCTGTTCCGGAGGGCTGGTGATTATATCCGCTTCACAACGGACCCTGGAAGCCAAGCCGAGAGGGCCACTGGCTTCTGCTCCATCGCGGGATTCCCACAGGTGCAAGGGGTCATAGATTCCACCCATGTGACCATCAAGGCTCCCACCGGGCGACCAGCTGAATACGTAAACGATTAGGGCTTCCATTCAATCAATGTGTAGCTCGTATGTGATCACTGGAAGCGATTCATGCAAATCTGTGCCCGATTACCAGGAGCTGCCATGACGCCTTCAGCCTGTGCCTGTCGCAGTTGCCATTG
The DNA here is from genome assembly GCF_036365525.1 of Heterodontus francisci. Lineage (NCBI taxonomy): Eukaryota > Metazoa > Chordata > Chondrichthyes > Heterodontiformes > Heterodontidae > Heterodontus > Heterodontus francisci. The sequence continues at coordinate 38,269,499 of NC_090380.1, read as the reverse complement.
CTGTTCACTGAAATGGCTTGGATGGAGGGGTGGCTTCTTGGAGACAAGGGCTACCCCTTTCAGACATGGCTCCTGACACTGGTGCGACACCCCAGCACTGCTCCAGATGAGCAATACAATGCCAGCCACGGAGCTACAAGAGACACCATTGAGCAGGCAATCGGCATGCTGAAAATGCAATTCCGCTTTCTGGATAGATCAGGTGGTGCCCTGCAGTACAGGCCGCAAAGGGTAGCTTGCATCATTGCTGTTTGCTGTTCTCTGCACAACGACACAGTCAATAGTGGGGAGGCCTTGCAGGATGAGGAGAGACATGAGCAGGACTCATCCTCGGACGATGATGACGCTGAGGTCTTACAGCAGGGAGGACAGAGGGCACATGGGAGGACAGAGAACATCCAGGCACCGCATGCAGGGCGAGCAGCGAGTTAAGGATGCTTGGCAGCGCCTCATTGATCAAAGGTTCTCCATGCTATAGGAACCACCGTGGGCTCTGCACGCCACACAGCATCCTCATTCACCTGTTGTGCAGCAATCCACATCTGCAACATCTTTGCATACACCATTACATGCAGCAGAATACTGAGCCATTGTCCATATTACTGCATCCGTGGAGATGCATGAGTGATACTGGCATGGCAATGATGTTATTCCATACATTGGCAATTCTGGAAGGCCAATGATGTAATGGGAGGAGCCACGATCAGTACATGCTGGAACACTTCATTCACATAGTAAAAGCACTGCCAAGTTAGTGAAGACGAATATGTTTTTGGCCTTTCTAGGGTGTTGTGTCACCCTTGTAGACCCATCTGTGTCAGGATGCTTGTTGGAAATGTTTGCAGATTCTCCTACTTGGTGCCACTGCTGCACTAGCAGCCTGACTGTAGGAAGGCTGCTGCTATGATAGCCCTTTGGCTGTGGATGACTTTGGCGGCCGTACCCTGTGCGTATGAAGCCTAGAGGGCCCCAGCTGGCTGGGAGAGTGATCGTTCATCCCCTTCCGGCATTGGACCCTTTGATGCCAGATAGCCCCACAGCTCCTCACCTTCTCTGCCACCTCCAGTCAGACTGCCTTGTTGAGGCGGGAGAGCCTCTTCTTACCATCGCTGGTGAAAAGGATGTCCCGCTTTGCCCACACAGCCTGGAGGAGAGTGAGCAGGGAGGCTTCACTACACTGTGGGGCCACCCTAGAGCACCCCTCTGCCATCCTCGGCTTTTGGTGCGGTACTTTAAATGCAAAGGTGACTCCATGTAACAGCTCCAACGTCTGGCTGCAAGGTTTGTCTTGCACATGTTTGAAAACCAATGCAGCACTGTTGGGGGTGGGGGGTGGGCTGCGTAATCTGTGCTGCTATCATGGGTTTTCCAACAATTACACACAGACACATGTTCATGGACACTTTGCTTCTGCAGCAGCTGATCACATTTATTGGTGTAATATTTGTAGTTGGCAATGCAGCTGGAATATGAACATATTTCCCTGTTTTTTTTAAAAAAGATGGTATAATTGCAGTTACATGTATTTTCGCATAACAGTTAGCAGAGAAATGAATACAGATTCCAAATGCATATTAGTCTGTGACTTTCCACAGCCAGAGGCTTAGATACTCATAGTAGGTAATTATTCTTCAATTATGGTTTTACCTCTGTTGTGTATTCACCTTATATGGTATATTTCAGTATCACGTCATGAAATGTGCAAAATTAAGATTATTCGGCCAGGTGCGGCACGCCTACAAGATGGAATGTTACACTCAAGTGGAGGAAGAGGATTGCAGCTTCACAGGACACTGAGACACAGCTGGGTAAGTATGTGACAGCAAAGCGGAAAGTGCTGGGGTCACTCAGCAGGTCAGGCAGCATCTGTGGAGAGAGAAGCAGAGTTAACTTTCAGGACTGTGAGCTTGGACAAGTTAACTCTGCTTCTCTCTCCACAGATCCTGCCTGACCTGCTGGATTTCTGCAGCACTTTCTGCTTTGCTGCCAGATTGACAGCAGCCCCACTCTTCAGCAGTCAGGTAAGTATTCTTAGACAGCTGTCAGGAAACAGGTGCTGGAGCGCTTAAAATAGGGCCCCAGCACCTGCTGCACATCTGTCAGAAACTCTCTCACTGTGCCGAATGTCCCGTCTCTCCCCACGTAATATGGGGAGGGCGGCGGCGGCCGCTGAATGCGGGATCCGCGCTGAGGTTAAAGGGCGCCGCCATGGACAGTGGCGCCCCAATAAAATTCAGCTCTTAGTGTTTTTACCCAACCCACCTTAGCCAGCTTTCCCATCACACTTATATAATTGGCTTTATTTAAGTTTAAGATTCTTGTTTTGGACTCAAGTTTGTCACTGTCAAACTTAATGTAGAATTCAGTGTATTATGATCACCACAACTGTTAATCCCTTTGCCTTTGGCACCTTCCAGTGCATCAACAGCGATATCTCAAGGGTCTTTCAGTCTGCTGCTTGTAAATATGTATGGCAGGTCAAGGATGGGTTGTTTGCCAAGGTGTTGACTTATGCCAATTTCCCCTGTGATGATAATAGCCAGAATGAGCCGAGACTCACATTCACCTCTCTTGCTGGGCTCTCAGAAGGTACAGGGTGCCATCAACTGCACACATGTGGCAAGCTGAGCAGCAGCACGGTTGGCATGCGACCAGAGGGAAAGGTTCACGCAGATCTCTGCCAGATTCCCTGGGAGCTGTTATGATACCTTCATATTACCGCAGTCCATCATTCCAGACCTTTTCATTCCAGGAAGTAGACTTAAGGGCTGGCTCATAGGAAACAAGAGATACCCCCTTCAAGCTTAGCTCATAATATCTGTGAGGTACTCCACCAATGATGCACAGAAGCTGTACAACGAGAGCCACATGATCACCAGGTGCATCATCGAGCAAGCCATTGGAATGTTGAAGATGCAGTACAGATGCCTAGTTAGGTCTGAAGGCGCCCTACCGGAGTCACCAACCAGGGTGTCCAGAATGATAGTACACTGTATCCTGCAATTGTGCAGCAGAGAGTATTTCAGGTGGAAGATGATGAAGTTGTTCATCAGGTATCTTCGAATGAGAAGAACATTGCAGAAGAGGAGGAGGAGAAATATGAAAATGGGACATCCATCACAAGACCAACCACATACATTGCTGCTGGGGATGCCCTCATAGCTAGATGGTTCAGTTAATTCCTCCAGTTGAGCAACACAAATCAAATTGGATTCCTTCATTCTCTCGCTATTGTGGAGAATGAGAGTGACAGATATGTCAGTATTTTTCGAAGTTGCTGATGTACCTCTATCATTCTCCTTCTCAACAGTGGTCCCCGGGATTCAACATCTATGCCCGTCTGAGCAGAGCTTGGACAGGATTGTGCCCTACAACAAGATTTTCCACAGTTGTCCCTGCCACCAGTGTCTGCCTGTGCTCACTTGAAAGGTGTGAATCATTAGGTGGAAACCCAACTAATTGCCCGAGTGGACCCACTGCAGTGTGAATATCTGCACGGTGCATGGCTGTACATGCTGTGATGGTGAACCAACAGAAGGAATGACGTCCTCTGTGGAATCATCCACTTGCATCTCTAGTGACTCTTGTCCTATGCGTGAAGGCCCTGGAAGACAAAAGGCAGGGTTATGAATTAGTCGTTGCAAAGTAATAATCACCATACTCGGCTTTCTCATTGTCCAGTTGCTGATGAAATAAAGTCAGCATGTGATCAGATATTTGTAATTCTGTAGTTCCCTGTCTCACTAACTCTGACTGAGAGGGATGCAGATGTGCCATTTATCTCCAGGGCCTCCTCCTCTTTATCAGTGAATGGGACCATTTGTGATGACCCAACTCCAGTCCTCCACTTCTCCCTTGTGTTTTACGTTCCCTTCTACAAGGTGGGAGAAACAGACCTGTGTGTGGGCAAAGATTATGTATTCGCTTGGTAGATGTAGTGCATTTGGTAAGTATGGTTATCAGGCAGATACGCCACATTGCATAAGGATTGGGGTGAGTAGCTGCAGTGGATGGATAAATGGGGAGGTGAGGAAGTGCATCAAAAATGAAGGACAGGTGATGCTGAAACTTAAGTGGGTGTGAGGAATGATGTGATGAATTATGCTAGGCAAGCCATTGTGAAAGGGATGGAATTTCCACCACAGGATGTAGGTGAATGAGCAAATGTACTCACTTTTCTTGGGCTGGTTGGGTCATTAAACTGTTGCCTACATTGCATCCATGACCTGGGCACAACATTCCTGCTGCTCACTTCCTCATCTACCTCCAGCCACAGCATCTTGCTGACAGCATCAAGTTTCTTCCTTTCCATTGTTGGGAGAAAGGTTTATCCCTTTTGCCCATGACTGCACCGAGCAGTAACTCAAGGGAAACATCATTGCATTTGGGTGTTAGCCTTGCTCTTCATGAATCTATATGAAATACCTCCTAGCTTCGCCAAATTCCTTTTCTGCAATGGCCCTTTAAGTAGATTACGTCAAGCCTGCTGCGCAGCTTGGAGACACAAAATTCGGAAGGAAAAATTTAATGATCCAATCAAGTTAAAATACAAGAATCAGAACAGCTCACTTTACGTCCGGGTTTTATGTACATAATCTTACACCCCACTTCCTGCTCAGACCCTGCCTTTACATTGGAATCAGGACTTTGTGAATGGAAAAGATATCAAAGTGATCAGCCTATTGTTATCGGACAGTCCGACAGTGGATTCCAATAGTACCTAAGAGACTGATGAAGCAGCCAGACATTTTGCAAGGCAAGAATTGAGAAAATAATCTATTTTACTTTGTCCTTCACCAGTTAAATGAAACACTGATTCCTTGTTTTATCAAATACTATACAATATTTACTTCATTGTGAATGAAACGGTGCTCTGACACTTTCTTCCTCACTGTATATCATCAAAATCATAGAACTGCTGGGAGGGTGGTATCAATGTTCACTTTTTAAAATGATGCAAAGTGACAACAGACAACAAGGTATAAATGCAGGACAATACATATGACATAATGTCTATGCATTGTCTGTTGGCACAATGTCCTGCATTGGTCCTGATGCCTCTGCTCTTTTACATTGTCTTCACATTACAGAGCCAGTTCTATTTCAATGCAAGCCAGATTGATAGGACAAAAGACCTTTGTCTGCTGGCCACAAGGGTCCTTTGTGAAGTGAGTTTAGGAAATCTCAACTAAGTTCCTAGTGCGGATGGACCCACAGCACAAAACTGCCCTGATTTGAGCCCAATTGGCTGGTGGGGCGAAATATAAAAATGTCACACTCACACAGCAAGGGGAAGTTGAGGTATACAATTCTATCTGATTTTAGTGACAGCTGCCTCACTGTCTGATTATCTTTAACCTCCGGCAAGCTATTCAGCTGCTGAGAACAGCTGCTGCAAATGTTGGTACATGAGACTGACAGTAATACTCCCACCAGCTAAGAATGCAACCCTTTATTAATTAGTTGAATGCTTTGCTATAACACTCAATTGGCACATTGCATACCTAACAAAAATCTAGCAATGTCAGTTTTGAAATTTTCACTTGAGCCCCAGTCTCAACCACTCCCAAAAGAGGTGGAAAGAGTTCCAGATTTCCACTACCCATTGTGTGAAGTAGTGCTTCCTGACATCAGCCCCGAATGGCCTAGCTCCAATTTTAATGCTATACCCCTTTGTTCTGGACTCCTTCACCAAGGAAATTGTTTCTCTCTGTCTACCTTATCAAATCCTTTAATCATTTTCAACACATTAGTTAGATCACCCCTTAATCAAGGACTTGGGCACCAAATCAAGGCTATCACCCTAGTGCAGTATTGAAGGGAGGGCTCTATTGTGAGGGGGGCCTGTCTTTCAGATGAGACGTTAAACTGAGACTCTGCCCGCTCTTTTAGGTGGATGTAAACGATCCCATGGCACTGTATCGTAGAGGAGTAGAGGTGATATCCCTAGTGTCCTGGCAAATATTTATCCCTCAATCAACATCAAAAAAACAGATTATCTGGTTATCATCACATTGCTGTTTGTGGGAGCTTGCTGTGCATAAATTGGCTGTCAATTTTCCTACATTACAACAGTGACTGCACTTCAAAAAGTACTTCATTGGCTGTAAAGCGCTTTGGGATGTCCTGAGGTTGTGAAAAGTGCTCTATAAAATGCAAGTCTTCCTTTTCTTTCTTTCCTGTACTCAAGGAAATACAAGCCTGGTCTATTCTTCTGGTATCCTTCGGGCGAATCTGGTGAACACTCAGACAGGGGGTGCAGGGGGTGTGAGGTTCCCATTATCCAGTCATTACAGGATTCACATGTATTGAGTGATGATGAAATCAGATTCAGCCGTAATGCCCTGTGATCAAAAGGCCTGGTGACACTTACTGTCTAATTTTGCAAATGAAGAGCAGTCATTTGGGTTGAGGTACTCAGGGCAGCCAGTGAATATGGAACTGTAACTTTGTATGAGTCAACAACTTCAAGACAGGAAAAGGTGAAGAAGGAAAATCTATTTCACGAAATCATCATCACGAGTTCCGATGTTAACTCGTGGTGCAAAAATGCAGCATATGGGTGCTGGGGCAAGTGGTAAGCACATATGTATGAGGCCCAATGAGCTTTTTAACCCCCACTTCAGTTTTGGAGGTGAGTCTCCTACCCAAATCAGGTGGACGGATAGCAGGACTTCAGCCCTCAGCACTAAAGTAAGTAATGACGAAGGAGGTCGGAATGGAAGAGTGAAGCCAGGGGCAGGAGGGACCCCAAGGTATCTTGCCTTTCGACTGGGTAGTGATTCCCACCAGGTTCAGGCGGGAGACTCAACTCCAACATTGTTAAAAATTTCTTCGGGACTCAGGAAGAAACCATTTAAAGAAGCTTACTCTCTGGGGTCTCTTCTGGCTCCGATGTTGTTTACCCCCAGGTTTCTCTAGCACTTCTGATACTTGTCGAGAACTCCGTTACTGCAAGTTAAAATTGTGTTGGGGTCCTATGTGTGAACATTTCCTAGGAACATTAGGCTTAGGACATAGGAGCAGGAGTAGGCCATTCAGCCTGTCGAGCTTGCTCTGCCATTCAATTAGATCATGGCTGATCATTTACTGCAAATCCACTTTCCTGGCAATCCCCATATACCTTGATATCATTCGTATCCAGATATCTATCGATTTCTGTCTTGAACATGCTCAATGATTGAGCTTCCACAGCCCTCTGGGGTAGAGAATTCCAAAGATTCACCACCCTCTGAGTGAAGAAATTCCTCCTCATCTCAGTCTTAAATGGTTGTTCCCTTATTCTAAGACTATGTCCCCGGTTCTGAACTTACCAGCCAGGGGAAAAATCCTATCTACATCTACCCTGTCAAGCCCTGTAAGAATTTTGAAAGTTTCAATGAGACAATGGGGCGGCACAGTGGCGCAGTGGTTAGCACCGCAGCCTCACAGCTCCAGGGACCTGGGTTCGATTCCGGGTACTGCCTGTGTGGAGTTTGCAAGTTCTCCCTGTGTCTGCGTGGGTTTTCTCCGGGTACTCCGGTTTCCTCCCACAAGCCAAAAGACTTGCAGGTTGATAGGTAAATTGGCCATTATAAATTGTCACTAGTATAGGTAGGTGGTAGGGAAATATAGGGACAGGTGGGGATGTTTGGTAGGAATATGGGATTAGTGTAGGATTAGTATAAATGGGTGGTTGATGTTCGGCACAGACTCGGTGGGCTTAAGGGCCTGTTCAGTGCTGTATCTCTAATCTAATCTAATAATCATCACCTTCATTCTTCAAAACTCTAGAGAATGCAGGCCTAGTTTCCTCAATCACTCCTCATAAAACTATCCCGCCATCCCAGGGATTAGTCTGGTGAACCTCGATTGCACTCCCTGTATGGTAATTATATATTTCCTTAGATGAGGAGACCAAAACTGTACACAATACTCCAGGTGCTGTCTCACCAAGGCTCTCTATAATTGCAACAAGACTTCTTTACTCCTGTACTCAAAACCCCTTGCAATGAAGGCCAACGTACCTTTTGCCTTCCTAATTGCTTGCTACAACTGTATGCTAGTGACTCATTAACAAGGACACCCAGGTCCCTTTGGGCATCAACACTTCCCAACCTCTCACCTTTTAAGAAATACTTATATTTATGAGGCCCTCGCCCTCCTGCGATGAGTACCCACGATGCAGCTGGATACCTGAGAGTTAAAATGGCGGCAGGCGGGAGTGTGACATGAATAGGTAAGTGCTCTGCCCCTATTTAACCCCCCACATGCCTTATTCTCAGGAGCCATGATTGGGGAGGCGCCATGGGCTTCTTCAGTGTTACATCAACACACTGATATATTGACCTATTTTCATATAAAATATTTAAATAACACAATCGATAGTATGTCTTCACACGTCTCTCCAATGCTTCAGCAGGATACGAAACTTCAGTTAGCTCCTGAATATTATCTGTGCCTAACACTGTTTGAACCTATTCTATAGCTGCAAACTCAACCAGTTTGTTCTTTATAAGCTCATAGCCTCCCCCTCCTCCTGTTCCCTCCCCCAACCTGGTTCTCTTTTCAAGCTATTTTCAGAAGAAAATAGAGCAGAGCAGTCCCCCAGGGTCTCCTTTTAAATGGATATCAAAGGGGCTGGGTCAGCTTAAACAATAGGGGCTCTTCATTCCTGCAGGACATTTGAAAATATCCTTTTGCTATAAAGGATAATGGATAGTGACTCTATTATGTCTTTCTGGCACCCTTCAGTGTCCATATAAGCATTTTCATCCTTCTCATGGTATGATGGCCTCATACTCATCCTCTTCACAGGAGGCTACCAAAACACTAACTTTTAGCATGAGGTCAGTAAGACTTCTTCCTCCATTGCTTCTTTGATCAAACACCCTTTGGTTGATTTTCAATCCTTTTAAAGTCTTTTTAAAGTGTGCCAAATTTAGATGTTTCTGCTCTGAAACAGAATACCTACTCAGTTAACACTTTTCCTGTTTGACAACCGTACAGACAGCTAGGGTTACAGGTCAAAGTAAACTGTGTCACTGAGGTAAGGGAAGTATAGGCCCCAGCTTTTGTCCGAGCCAACACTGAGAAAGCACGGAACGAGAAAAGACGTTTGATCTGGCAAGCTTAGGATTTCCAGCAGACTGGGTACAATCTGAACTTCGACATTAGGGTGGTGAAGAACCGAAACTAAAGTGTCATATTGGGTTTTAGCGCCGTTCTCCTGTACCGCTGTTCATTACTTTAATGAGCATAACTAATTTAATTTCAAAAGGTTTTTCTGACACAATGCAGAAAGAATGCTGTCAGTTGTTACAGAGTACTCTTTGCTATATACACATAGCTTTCAATTACTCATCTACTATAATTCTGTACAAAACGTGCAGCCCATTAATGAGCATCAAATGTTGATTTTATTCCCCCTTCCAATTTCTCTTCTTGAAAGTGTTGATGCAGCAAGGCTACAGTTCACTGATGCTGGTTTTTCTACCCAGTTACTCCCGGTGGGAACAGAGGTGAGCAAGCAGCTTGGGATACCCGGGTGAGGTAGCAGGAAAGTTTGGCATGTTGCTTGCCGAATTCTGGATTAAAATGGCCTGGATATTGACAGGAAGAGGCTGCCCAGTCATTAAGATCTGAGTGGGAACAGAGTGGGTAAGTCCGGCCTAGTCTCTGCCAGGCAGAGGGATTTAAAATCACCCACTGAGTGTAAGTAGACTTATAACCATGGGTGTTGGTTGGGGGGGTGGAGGTGGCAGGGTGGTGGGGTGCGGGGGTGGTGGTATCACAGCTAATCCCAATTGGCTCCTGATCCAACATTCACACACATGCATTTTCCAGCAAGGGACACTGGTTAAGTGGAATTTTACTCATCCCCAGCTCAGGAACACAGAAGCCAATTGTATTGCATCACCATTACCCTGGATGTGATTCGTTAATTCAGCACAGACCAGGGATTAACCCTCAGGCCTTCTAGGTCTGAGGGGTTGAGTTCCACACTGTGCAAATGTAGACACTCACCAGCTGAGATTTTGAAACAGCACATATCTTTTAAAAACTAAAACATATGTTAAAGACAAAACAAATGCAATAGTTTATTTTGTTCACAGATTTATTAAATCCAAAGGTAATGTTATTTTGAGCTCCTTTGTTCCAAGTGTTTTGTTAGAGTTTGTGACAATAATATTCTGACTGCACAATTTCTGTATTCAGGGTTCTGTGGTATAGATTCTCTCTCCATTAAATCAATCCATTTCTTTTATAAAACCTTTGCCCCCTAATTGAATGACATTCTGTTGGAACCAGGGAAAGAAAGATGAATGTTTTTGTGTTTTCAGTTTAAAAGCATAAGTATTTCACCTGCTAGCTTTGAGAGTTCATGGGTATGTTGAGCAGGTTTTACTCAGAGAAAGACGCCAAGTGCAAGGCTGCATTTTGCAAAACTGTTCCCACTTTTTTTTAAAACAACGTTTTAGCGTAGTGAGAAATCCACGTCAGAGTAAGTGCTACTAAATGCCAGAGAGGGAGGGTGAGGGAATAGCAGAGTGTCAGGAGGGAGGGGGCAGCTGTAACACTTTGTGAAACCCTGATTTGTTTCCTTCTGGTTGATGCAATTACACACAGTGAAAAGCAGCAGCAGGAGCAAAGCTGTTTGTGTATGCTTTGTAATGTAGAGATCCCAGCAAAATGTTGAGCATTTTAGAAGTACAATCCAAATAAAGCTGAGGCATAGCTCCACTGTTGAATCGTGCAGGGGCCCAGTCTAGTAGTTTTGAAAATATTGAAGGTGAGGGTTTACTGGAGTTGTATAATTTATACAGAGTGCATTCACCAAGGTAACTGCTCTTTGACCTCACTCCTCTTCTCTTTCACAACATTACTCAGTCAAATTTGTGATTTTGGTCCCTCTGTTGCACATAGCACCCCTCCAGACACACCTCTTCTCTGTACTCCATACTGAACTGTGTCACAGCATGAAGCAGAGAAATCCCTCCAGGTCAGAGAGATAGAAACACTATAGAGGTGGATTTTCCTTTTTACTGTGCTGGGAGACTTGGTATTTGCCTGGTGCAGTGAAGAGGATGGAGAGACAGACCCTTGCATCAGGTCTGTGCCCATTTTGTGACTTACAGGAGTTTACTGGAGCATCCCAGGCTGTATCATGGGCTGCAGTGGCAAGCTGAATACTGAAAAGGACACAGACAGAGATACTTCATTCCTTCCCCTCAAGCAGCAGCTTGAAGGCCCCATTGGCTGTGCTGCCCACCGAATTTTCTAATGCAAAGCCCAGTCAGACAGTGGATCAGAACCATGCCAATAGCCTAGGGAAGGAAAATTGTGCACTCCTTTGTGATGATAGGCACACTTCACCTCAGTAGGCTCCCATTTAGAAAACAGGCCCTAATTCCTCTGACTGTACAGGTTAAAAAAGACCCCAGGTTTGATCTTTAGTTTCTACTCAGTCAGCCAGGCCAGTGGCAGAAGTGCTATTATTGAAAGCAGTATCCCTGGGTTAGGGAATGGGGCGGAGTCCTTGATTCTGATTGCTATCCAGGTGAAGGACATGACCCCCGAACTGAAAGAATATAAAATAGTTCAAAACCACACGCAGAGGTGAGCTGTAGAGACACTAAGGGGTTAACTGTAACACACAGAGGAGGTGAGCGAACTGAAACTCCGGCTCAGCAAGAGACTGAGAAAGCCATTATCATGGACGATTGTACAGGGCAACTGCCATTACATAGCACAATTAGTTCCAGCCAGGAATGAAAGGAGCATTTACACCTCAGTCAACCTTGGAGCCAGGTATCCCTCACCATGGGGAGGGGATCACATTGTTTTCTGTTGTGTAAACAGCAGAAGAATTGACTATGTCCATACAGTCCTGACTAGACCAGGGAATGGAATAAACCAAGGTAAAGAGGTGCTAAGTACTGGACGACTCAGCGGAATGGTAACAGGATATGTGCCTGTGATATGAATCATCATAAAAGAGGACGACATCCGAGTGCGGACACTGCAGTCAGGAGAAGGAAGACAGAAACCTCCAGATCCAGGCCTACTATCAACCCCGGTAACTATCAGCTGTGTCTGGGTGATTATAAGTTTCAGCTAAATTGTAGAGGGGTTTGTGTTGTGAGGCATTTTGTAGACTTCAGTTAACCTTGTATGGGGGTTTTATTTATTTATTTATTTAGAGATACAGCAATGAAACAGGCCCTTCAGCCCACCGAGTCTGTGCCAACCATCAACCACCCATTTATACTAATCCTACATTAATCCCATATTCCCTACCACATCCCCACAATTCCCCTACCTACACTAGGGGCAATTTACAATGGCCAATTTACCTATCAACGTGCAAATCTTTGGCTGTGGGAGGAAACCGGAGCACCCGGCAAAAACCCACGGAGTCACAGGGAGAACTTGCAAACTCCACACAGGTAGTACCCAGAATTGAACCCAGGTCACTGGAGGTGTAAGGCTGCGGTGCTAACCACTGCGCCACTGTGCCACCCTAATTTGTACTGTGAGGTATTGTTGTTAATTCCAGTCAAATCACAGAGGAGTTTGTACTGCAGGGGGCAGGCGGTGGGGGGGGGGGGGGGGGGTGGGGGTGGAATTTTGTGAATTGAATAAACAAGCGAATCTGAGGTTGAGTCAAACCCTGTGTCGCGTGCATTTTGTTCTCGTAATACCTGGAGTCCAAAAACTATTGTAAGGGGAAACGGGAACGGAATCTCTTACACAGGTCTCCTATGATGACAACACAAGTGTGGGTGTTGGGTGACGACACGAGTAGCTCTAGAAAGTGAATAATGTCCGTGGAGCTGTGCCCTATTAAGAGAGTAAATGCCTCAAGGAAAAGAGCTATAGAGAAAGAAACAAATGTATCTAGGGAGTAACTGTCAGTAATCACAAGTAAGATCAAAAGTGGAGACCTTGACTAGACCCAATCCCTCCATCAGAAGTTGGGCCATTACTGCTACTATCCCCGCACCCCCCCCCCCCCTCCCCGCCCCTGGTCTACTGCCATCTTCTGCCAGCCTGTTCCGTGGAAGGGTGGGAACTAGGATGGATGGGGTTACAACAACCTCCAGGTCAGACGTTTTCCCCAAAGCACAAAGCTACTTCAGTTTCCCTTCCAAATACCCGATATGCTCCAATACTCGAGCCCACGCATACAATCATGACAGTCAGGTTCAATGTTTGCAAGTAGTGGATGGGGAAGATGTGACCAGCAGCAGGCCTGGTGGAGATGGAGTGAGAGAAATCCTGGTTGGGGCAGGAAGACGGCAGTTAGGCTCCCCGCTTGCTTTCCAGCCATTTCCATCGCAAGCCTGCCTGATATTGGGCGGGACCATGGAGGGAATTCCAACCTCAAAGACTAGTGAGTTCCTTGCTTCACCTAAATCTCTTGACAAGGAATGGCCTCATGTCTGTCAGCAGGCAGTGCTGCCCAAATATACAAAATATGGCATGTATCTGAAAGTTGCATATAATCTCTGATAGCCTTGACAACAATCAGGGACTTAACTGTAACTTTGGACTATACTGTAAAATGGTGCTATTGAATCAGTCGCTCATTAAACACCATGCTCATTAAAGTCAATGAAGGGAAAACCACACATCATGGGCGAGAAATTTAATATCGGCACCTTTTCCATATTCTCCCCTTCATTGTTTAGGTGCACAATGAAGAATGGGCAACTAAGGCAAGGAATGGGATATCTGCCGGAGTTATCTTCTTCAATAGGGGAGAGGCAGAAAATTAGGAAAAGAATTGGAAACCAAATGTAGGATAACCAGACTCTGAACATGAAATTCTAATGGTGCATTTATTTGAGCAGTTTTTAAAAAACTAATAAACTGTGTCCACGGTGTGATAATATGGTCAGTTTAGCCATAACCAAATCAAAATCTGTTTCTGTGCATGTACTGAAAGCAAGTTAGTTTTGATGGGTTGAGTTTCAGCTAGGGTTCAACTCTGGTTTTAGCACAGTAATATAGATAGTCAAAGCCTTGTCATATTGTGTTTTTCTCCGTCTATAGTCAGATTGCATGCAAATATCACAGAACCAACCAGCGAGCCTCACTGACAAGTTATATGAAAGCACAAGCCTTCCACTTTGTTGTATTAGATATTCTGAGATACGCCCAGTCCCAGCACTCTGTCCCACAGCACAGTTTCATTAAGCCTTAATTGAACTCTGCTGGCTGGGAAGAAATTGTAATGCACTTTAAGTGACTGTTATTTAAATAATAAATCCCAACAGTGTGGCAATAATTACTGGATTCCAATGGCACTGGCTACATATTAAAGCTGTTTTACTGAAATGAGCTCTTAGTGCCGGGCAAGAGGAAATTGTGCCTTTTTTTTTCTCTCTAATGAAATAAGCCTTTGTAGATTTTATACATGCACAAAAAACCCCACATTTCCTCTTTTGTAGTAAAGTGAAAGTTCTTCTGCAGTGTAAGAGACTAGTGCTCAACTGGAATGACCTGCAAACAACAGATTGCACCTAATTAATAAGTAATGGCTAGGGAATGATGTCATCTTTAATGTTGACAATGGACTTTCTACACTGTCAAAAGGATCTTCAAAGAACTTTTATCAGCTGTGCAACTTAAAATTGGAATGACAGTCACTGTGCATGAATTTCCACGTGGGGGGTCTCCCAATCATCTGCAGTAACTATGGTGGAGAAACCATGGAAACCATGGAAAAGAGTGTAAATTCATCTGCCATCAAACTATAAATGTAGACATGGGATTATAGTGAACTGCTGTCTACCACATTGAAGTTTTACAACATTACTTTGACTTTCTTAAGCATTAGCACAAACTACATGATACATAGGTGGGAGTTTTAACGTGAAGCAGCGTGTGGATTTTGGTGTGGAAAGGTGCGGGGGGGGTGGGTGGCGGAGTTAAAGTGGCTGAAAACATGATTGCGTCCAGTTAAAGGCCTGCTCAGGTCACGAAAAAAAACCCACCTGAACCCGACAGAACCACATTGGACCCGAGCCTGACCTGGCCCGAGTCCCTACATTTTTTCCCCGCGCCTGACCCGAGCCGAGCCGACCCAACGCAAGCCCGACCCAACCACCAGAATGTTCCCTTTACCTACCTTGCGACTCCCAATCTGCAGGAAGCTGCATGATGTCATAGAGACGCTCACTCACTCACTGCACAAACTCAGAGTTACCCTCTTTGACATCCCGGACTCCCAGCCCAGGTAGGTTTTTTACTTTTAACACTTCTTGCTGTGTGTGTCCTACCCGGACCGACCCAGACCCAAGCCCAAAAGCCGGACCCAGAAGAGCGACCTGACCCAACCCGAACCCAACACATGTCATTGAGTCCCGTCGGGTTTGGGTCGGGTAGCAGGCCTTTACTGCTCGGGTCTGCAAATGAGACTCAACCCAAGCCCGACAGAACCCCATCCGAGCCCGAGTCCTTCCATTCTTTCCCGAGCCTGACTTGACCCGACCATCAGTTAACCTACCTTCCGTTTTTCACTTTGTTCCTTACCTGCACAAGCTTAGAATAACTGTAACAAAACCACCTTAAAAGTCCAAAAAGTAAATTAACATTAGAGTCGCTTACCTGAGGTGGTGATAGAGTGTGTCCGATCCGGCCTGACCCGACCTGAGCCCAAATGCCGGACCTGGAAGTCCAACCCGACCCGAACCTGACACATGTTGTCGGGTCCCGTTGGGTTGCCGGCCTTTATGTCCAGTAGTCGACTCCAACGCACAGATTTCTGTGTTTAACTGTGGCGTGTTTAGCTGGTTGTGCACCAGCCCCTCCGGGGAGGTGGGTAAGGGTGAGGCGAGGGGTGTGGTGACCAATTTAAATATGTTAACCACTGCATTGCAGTGATATTTCAACCTACAATTTAACTGTGCATCCAAGGGTTTCCCAGGTTTCCTGAAACTCACCATTGAAACCAAGGTGAGAACCTTGGCAATTCACGGGGCTCATTAAAAGTCAGGCAAATACTGCAATAAATACTCAGTGCTCACAGCTGCATTCTTACCCAGCACTTGGAAGGCGGTTGTTGAGAGTACTTGTGATGTGAGATTAGCTTGGAGATTTTCAGACTCATACCAAGACGGGCGGAGGCTGCCTTGGATTGGACCTCGGTTGAGAAACAAGATGACCATCAGCATCAACAAAAACTGTCTGCTGTGGAGAGCCCCCTGATCCTTCCAAAGCTCTGCCAGAGACATATCTAGGACTCTCCAGTCAGCTGCATACAAATGCATAAAACAGATTTATACAGATGCATGACACATTCCTGTGGGAGCTGCCATGATTCTTTTGTCCTGCGGCTTTCCATGCTCCATGCTCAGTCCGTAAGCATGACCCCGAGCTTCCGGTTGCTTGCCATTTCAACACCCCCCGCTCTCATGCTCACATCTCTGTCCTGGGATTGCTGCAGTGTTCCAGTGAACGTCAACGCAAGCTCGAGGAACAGCACCTCGTTTACCGATTGGGCACGCTACAGGCTGCCGGACTGAACATTGAGTTCAATAATTTCAGAGCATTGTCTTTCACCACAACATTAGCATACCATTTGCCTTTGCTCCATGATCTTTTGGTCAGTTATTCTCTGTGACCTGGTCCTATCAACACCTTCTCTTTTGTTATCTCTTTCCCCACCCCCGCTTTACTTGCTTAAAACTTTTTACATTTCTAATATTTGTCAGTTCTGAAGAAGGGTCACTGACCTAAAACGTTAACTCTGCTTCTCTCTCCTCAGATGCTACCAGACCTGTTAAGTATTTCCAACATTTTTTGTTTTTATCCCAAATCCCTTTGTTTCTCTATTCCATTTGGACTTATTTTCCAAGGATTATGTGACTATATTTCAAAACAAATTCATTGGCTGTAAAGCATTTTTGGATGGTGTGAAAGGTGTTACATAAACTCCAATTTCCTCCTCTTTATATGTCATAATACTGGGTGCAAGAGGTGCTTCAAATGGTGCTTGTATTGCAAAATACTGGGGATAATATTTCAGTGGTTGAATATTTGCCCCAAGCGACTGAGCAGGAGAAAAATATGTGGCAGAAACATCATAGTATGGTCACAAACACTTACGGCAGGCACACTGGTGCCAACACCATTTGCCTTTGACAGACAGTGGATGGTGAAACCAAAAATCAAATCTAACCAGCATATTTGAAAATAAAACGGGCTTGAAGTGTGGCACCTCTGACAATGTAAGCCTCCAGTCCTGGAGTGGGGCTTGAACCTCTCCCCATCCTACTGACTCAGCACAAGGCATTCGAGCAAATGCACAACCCGAGGCAGGGATCTATAGCACTGTGCTTACTGAGTGGGAAGTGTGCAGTTTCAGGAACTTGCAGAATTATTGTCTCACCCGCGCAAACCCTACTGATGTAACCACGCACAATGACAGCGCATCATTTCTGGACTCACAATACATGTCTACCCAGTGCATTGCAAGTATAATCGTTATGGCACGAGTAACAGTATGCAAATTTCTGCAGCTTTTAATAGGGCATGGCAGGCCAGTACCATTGAGAAGTTTGCCTCTCACAGCATATCTAATGGGTTAGCTGTGGCAGGTGCACCACTTCCTCAGAGAATGCAGACAAGTGCGCACTTATATTATCAGCATACTAATTCAGGGAGATCCCCTTTTAGTGCATGCTTCAGACCACTCTGCTTGTAGCAGCCACTGATGATTTGCTGGACGTCACCAGCAGTGCGCCCATTTTCTTTGTGACTACATCTGCAGAATGCACCTTTGGTTCCTGTACTGGTAGGAGAATGAACCTCTTGGCTCTTGTTATTTCCTTGCATTGTCACAACAGCCAAGCTATGTTCTCACTGACCATGAAATGTAAGATCAATGGGCATTGCATTAGAGCTATTGACTTTCTCGTGAACAAGAGATATTTTGAGAGAAACAGAAATGGAACAAAATGCAGCCTAATTTCAACCTGCAGCAACAAACCTGTATGCTTTTTAAAAAATCTCACATAAAGCTTCAATGAGATGAGCACCAATACTACAGTAAGAAAATTATCTGTCAGAAGCAGCTTTATTATCATACTCATCCTGTACAACTAAAATATACACTTTAAAGCAAATTTCAATGAGATATATAAAACTGAAACACTGTGGGGTAGAATTTCCACGGGGCATCCCCAATTGCCTGGTTAGAGATCAAGGGGAGAACCCAGAGATAAAGGTATAATAAGGGGGAGAGCTGGAGAACTCTTGGGAAAATTACTGGCGCTATTGTCAGCTGTTCTTACCCTACTCTTTCTTCCTCCACGTGTGTGACATTAGTGAATAAACACTTTAATATCATTTTACAAAATTCCAATTTTTACTGGTTTACTTCAGTTTAAAGACACAGGAATCATGCCTGCAGGTATCATGCTTGACAGTATCCTCCAAGTGCTGATCCTGCCAGAGTATCGGGGGTGAGTGGGAGGTCAACTCATAGGGCTGACACGCGCCAGGGTCTTCCAGGTCACCAGCTAGCCACCTCATGATGCTGAAACACCCAAGTGGCCTGCCATCCTGGAACAGCACTGGGGAGGTCATTGCTCCCTCACTGGAGAAACCACTTGGCAGTCCCATTGGTCCCCTAATCAAGTCAAATTATAAAGCCTCTTTCTTCTCCAGATGTCCAGACAATCACCTGCACTGAGCTACTCCTGCTCTGACCCAGCCCCCCCACAAAATAGACTGCATTTGGGACTTCTGGAGCCCAGCACAACTTGTCTGACTTGATGCATAGGCCTCCTGATATATGCTGCGTGCAATATGGGCTAGAGGAGCAGGAACTCCCAGTGTAGGGAATCCCTGGTCCTGACCTTGCCCCTGTGGTGTTCTGAGGGACAGGAGTTAATTGAGCACCTGACTCTGCATAGCTATTTGCAGGGATCTGGCTTACTCCAGCCTCTGGGGCCAAGAGTATTTCTAACTGGTGGACCACACTTGGCTGTGAGGTGTGAGCAAATGGCTGAGGTGTCAGAAAGGGCTTTTGAGGTGTGAGCACAGCCTGTGAGGTGTGAACAAGGGCCTGTGAGGTGTGAGCAAGGAATGTGAGGTGTGAGCACGGCCTGTGAGGTGTCAGAAAGGGCCTGTGAGGTGTGAGCATGGCCTGTGAGGTGTGAGCACGGCCTGTGAATGTGAGCACGGCCTGTGAGTGTGAGCACGGCCTGTGAGGTGTCAGAAAGGGCCTGTGAGGTGTGAGCAAGGAATGTGAGGTGTGAGCACGGCCTGTGAGGTGTGAGCACGGCTTGTCAGGTGTCAGAAAGGGCCTGTGAGGTGTGAGCACGGCCTGTGAGGTGTGAGCACGACCTGTGAGGTGTGAGCACGGCCTGTTCTTTCTTTCTTTGACCTCCTTGTCTTGAGAGACAATGGGTGAGCACCTGGAGGTGGTCAGTGGTGTGTGGAGCAGCGCCTGAAGTGGCTATAAAGGCCAATTCTAGAGTGACAGAGTCTTCCACAGACGCTGCAGATAAAACAGGCTGTCGGAGCTGCTACACAGTTGGCTCTCTCCTTGCACTTCTGTCTTCTTTCCTGCCACTGCTAAGTCTTGACTCGCCACTCTTTATCCCCGCCTTTATAGCTGTCTGCCAGCTCTGGCGATCACTTGCAACTGACTCCCACGACTTGTGATCAATGTCACAGGACTTCATGTCGCGTTTGCAGACGTCTTTAAAGCGGACACATGGACGGCCGGTGGGTCTGATACCAGTGACGAGCTCGCTGTACAATGCGTCCTTAGGGATCCTGCCATCTTCCATGTGGCTCACATGGCCATGCCATCTCAAGCGCCGCTGGCTCCGGAGGGTGTATATGCTGGGGATATTGGCTGCCTTGTGTTGGAGATATGGTCCTGCCACCTGATGCCAAGGATTCTCCGGAGGCAGCGAAGATGGAATGTGGAATGGAAGGTGTCAGAAAGGGCCTGTGAAGTGTGAGCACGGCCTGTGAAAGTAGGAAACACTCCTACACAAAGAGTGGTTGAAGTTTGGAATTCTTTTCACAAATGGGAAATGATGCTAAATGCGTTGTTAACTTTAAATCTGAGATTGAGAGATTTTTATTAGCTAAAGATCTTAAGGGATATGGGCAAAGGTGGGTATATGGAAATTGGATGGAGTTCAGACACAATCTCATTGAATAGTGGAGGAGGTTCGAGGGGCTAAGTGGCTGACTCCTGTTCCTACATTCACAGGCCTGTGGAGGTGTGTATGAAACAGAGATTTCTGAAAGTTTTTCTGGAGGGAGGAGCAGTGTGGCAGATGATTTCTATGAATGCATAACCAGATTAATGAAGATGTAACTTAACAGTTTCATTTGTGTTTAATGGTCCCTTGACAGAAAAATGTTTCCTGCTTGCTCAAGTATTGTGCTGAACAGCAGCACAGCACCGGGTGCAAGTTGTTATTGTTATACTGTATTGCACAAGGAGTAGCAGCATCAGAGACGCAAGTTGCAGTGATAGCCAGGAAGTTATGTTCTATCTTTTGGTTTTACTTGTAGTTTTAAAATGATTGAATAAAGTTGTAGCTTTTGCCAGGCCTGTGAGGTGTGAGCACGACCTGTGGAAGGCTGGTTGGAGTTCCAAGTCAGGTGGCTGACTGTTAATAAGTAGGTGGTTGTGAGGAAGGAAAAAAAGAAAGAGAAAAGAGGGAAGGAGAGAAAAGAAAGAAGGGGGAACTAGGAAAGAGGAAGAAGAGAGATGGAGAAATCACAGGAAAAATACATTCAAAAGTATGTGAGAGAGAGGAAATAAAACAGAAAGAGCTGTGAGAAGAGTGGTAGGAGATTAGAGAAACAAATAAATTACATCAAAGCAAGGTAATAAAAGGTCATAAATATAAAAAGATCTTTTTAAAGAAATATATTTGATAACTTGATTTTTTTTAAAAATGCCTACCTCTATTAACTTGAAAAGATGTATGTAAAGGTTATTGGACACTAAATTGTGGAGCCTGGACCTGAGGACTTGGCAGCAATGCCACAAGAAGCCTAATGACCTCTCGTAGGTGATTAAGGTCAAAATCAGTGACTGCATCTTCACACCTAACACCAACATCTCATGCTGCTCAATGCACCACACCATCAATCAACCACAGCACTCCCTGGCACTGAGGACTCACACCTAACATCCAGATACTCCATCTCAGCCTCACACACCTACCAATGCTGTCAGCCTCACACCCAGGTCTCGCTGCCTTTACGTACCTCCAGCTATTCAGCAATGGCAGGAACATCACCAAACACAGTGCTGCACAATCACTGATATTCCGCCCTCCCTATTGCAGGACAAGGTGGCACACAACAGAATGAAGGATGTCTGCATCTTCTGAGCCCTAAAGTGGAGATGGTTCTCTGGATCATGGGGCCAGCTGTGACAGGACCCATGGCATCTGGTGTCACTGAGAAAATTGAAGATGAGGCATCTTTCTGACTTATACCCCTTCTCAACTCCCAGCACACTCTCATTCTGCATGATGAGCAAGCTGCAGATGATGTGGCCATGAACGTCTTGCTTCCCACTTCCCTCACACCAACCTTCCCCTTCTCATAGAGAGTCATAGAGTTATACAGCACAGAAACAGGTGCTTCGGCCCATCGTGTCTGTGCTGGCCATCAAGCACCTACCTATTCTTATCCCGTTTTCCAGCTCTTGGCCTGTAGCCTTGTATGCTATGGCATTTCAAGTGCTCATCTAAATACTTCTTAAATGTTGTGAGGGTTCCTGCCTCTACCACCTCTTCAGGCAGTGTGTTCCAGATTCCAACCACACTCTGGGTGAAATTTTTTTTCCTCAAATCCCCTCTAAATCTCCTGCCCCTTACCTTAAATCTATGACTCCTGGTTATTGACCTCTCTGCTAAGGGAAAAAGTTTCTTCCTATCTAATCTATCAATGCCCCTCATAATTTTGTATACCTCAATCATGTCCCCCCTCAGCCTTCTCTGCTCCAAGGAAAACAACCCTAGCCTTTTCAGTCTCTCTTCATAGCTGAAACGCTCCAGCCCAGGCAACATCCAGTGAATCTCCTCTGCACCCTCTCCAGTGCAATCACATCCTTCCTATAGTGTGGTGCCCGGAACTGTACACAGTACTCCAGCTGTGGCTGAACAAGCGTTTTATACAGCTCCATCATAACCTCCCTGCTCTTATATTCTATGCCTCGGCTAATAAAGGCGAGTAAGCCATGTGCCTCCCTAACTACCTTATTTACCTGTGCTGCTGCCTTCAGTGATCTATGGACAAGTACACCAAGGTCCCTCTGACCTTCTGTACTTCCTAGGGTCCTACCATCCATTGTATATTCCCTTGCCTTGTTAGTCCTCCCAAAATGCATCACCTCACACTTGTCAGGATTAAATTCCATTTGCCACAGCTCCGCCCATCTTACCAGCCCATCTACATCGTCCTGTAATCTAAGGCTTTCCTCCTCACTATTTACGATACCACCAATTTTTGTGTCATCCGCGAACTTACTGATCATACGTCCTATATTCACGTCAAAATCATTAATGTACACTACAAACAGCAAGGGTCCCAGCACTGATCCCTGTGGTACACCACTGGTCACAGGCTTCCACTCGCAGAAACAACCCTCGAACATTACCCTCTGCCTCCTGCCACTAAGCTAATTTTGGATCCAATTTGCCAAATTGCCCTGGTTCCCATGGGCTCTTACCTTCTTAACCAATCTCCCATGCGGGACCTTATCTAAAGCCTTACTGAAGTCCATGTAGACTACATCAACTGCTTTACCCTCATCTACACATCTAGTCACCTCCTCAAAAAATTCAATCAAGTTAGTTAGACATCATGTCCCCCTGACAAAGCCATGCTGACTATCCCTGATTAATCCCTGCCTCTCCAAGTGAAGATTAATCCTGTCCCTCAGAATTTTTTCCAGTAGTTTCCCAACCATTGATGTTAGACTCACCGGCCTGTAATTACCTGATTTATCTCTGCTACCCTTCTTGAATAATGGTACCACATTCGCTGTCCTCCAGTCCTCTGGTACCTCTCCTGTGGCCAGACTGGATTTGAAAATTTGTGTCAGAGCCCCTGCTACCTCCTCCCTTGCCTCACATAACAGCCTGGAATACATCTCATCTGGGCTTGGGGATTTATCCACTTTTAAGCCCGCTAAAACAGCTAATACTTCCTCCCTTTCAATACTAATATGTTCAAGTATATCACAATCCCCCTCCCTGATCTCTACACCTACATCGTCCTTCTCCATAGTGAACACAGATGAGAAGTAATCATTTAAAACCTCACCTATATCCTCCGGCTCCACACACAGATTGCCACTTTGGTCTCTAATGGGCCCTACTCTTTCCCTGCTGATCCTCTTGCCCTTAATATACTTATAAAATGCCTTAGGATTTTCCTTTATCTTGCCCGCCAGTGTTTTTTCATGTCCCCTCTTCGCTCTCTGAATTACTTTTTTAAATACCTCCCTACACTTTCTATATGCCTCTCGGGCCTCCGCTGTTTTTAGCGCTCTGAATCTGCCATATGCCTCCTTTTTTTCCCTGATGAAATCCTCTATATCCCTTGACAGCGGGGGTTCCCTGGACTTGTTGGACCTACCCTTCACCTTTACAGGCACATGTTGCCTCTGAGCTCTCACTATTTCCTCCTTGAATGACTCCCACTGGTCTGATGTAGACTTTCCTACAAGTAGCTACTCCCTGTCCACTTTGTCCAGATCCTGTTTTATCATATTGAAATCAGCCTTCCCCCAATTCAGTACCTTTATTTCCAGTCAGTCTTTGTCCTTTTCCATAACTACTTTAAACCCTACAGAGTTATAGTCACTATCCCTGAAATGCTGAGTTCCTGCTTTCAGATACCCAAGAACTTCTGCCTGCCCAGTTACAGCAACCCTAGGAGGAGAAAGAGAGCAATACCACATCACTGATGAAGAGGCCCTGTTGCTTGATCTGACACTCACAGCCACCAGCTCAGATATTGGCACAGCATTTACCTTGGAGGCAAGTATAGAATTGGGATCAGCACATGGTGGGTCACTGGCCATGAGTGTGCTGCAGCCAGGCCAGGGTGAAAGGATGGTTCAATTTCCAGCTCACCGGAGGGTGAGGTGGCAGATGAGTCCTGCTGCAGAGGACTCAGATGAGGGCCTCTCCGGGCAGAATGCAGGAGAGCACTAAATGGGCATACACACCGAGATGCTGATTGCATTGGCTGACCTGCCAGACAACTTCCTGTTATGGTCAAGGAAAATGGCAGAGTCCGGCTCCAAGTTGGCAGAGGGCATTGCGTATACCTTGCCCTCTCCAGAGATTTTGCTCTAAATCTCTGTTATTCTGCAGACCCAGAGGCACCGGCACTGCTGCCCCCATACCTGTTGCACCCTTTGTGTGGACAAATTACCTGCTCTTCTACATTCTCTGTGACGTGCAGCAACACACTCTGCCAAATCCAGGAACTCACCACAACACCTCCAAAAACATTCCAGAGTAGTTCCAGACACTTGTGAAAAGAAAAAATTCCAAACATGTAACTTACCTGCAATCAGGGTGCCTGGCCCTTTAAGTAACCCGACTCGCACACAAGAACACAAGGAATAGGAGCAGGAGTAGACTATATGTTCCATTGAGCCTGGTCCACTATTCAAAACAATCATGGCTGATTTTAGGATTAGATTAGATTAGATTAGAAATACAGCACTGAAACAGGCCCTTCGGCCCACCGAGTCTGTGCCGAACATCAACCACCCATTTATACTAATCCTACACTAATCCCATATTCCCAACAAACATCCCCACCTGTCCCTATATTTCCCAACCACCTACCTATACTGATGACAATTTATAATGGCCAATTTACCTATCAACCTGCAAGTCTTTTGGCTTGTGGGAGGAAACCGGAGCACCCGGAGAAAACCCATGCAGACACAGGGAGAACTTGCAAACTCCACACAGTGAGTACCCGGAATCGAACCCGGGTCCCTGCATTGTTGGATGGACGGGAGTGGGGGCCGGGGGTGGGAAGGGAAGGACAAAGGAATGGAACGATTAAGCCTGACTTTATCTATCAATTATTCTGGCTGTTCAGCAAACACAATTGAAGGTACAACTGGATCAATGTCGGCAAATACAGCGCAGAGACTCAAGGAAGCCATTAGCTCATAGATCCATACCTAAGTGCACAAACAGTGAGCACCTCTGTTTTGAGAAAACTGATCCTTGCAACAAAATCATTTCAGCTGAAGTAAAAAGCACATATGAGGAAAGGAAGAAAAGCATCTCAGACAAGTCAAGTCCATTACTGAGTACAGTACTGAATACAAACTCATCCAATAATACATTCAGTACAGTTTGCAGCGGTCAGCTGCAAGGAACCAATAAAAAAAATCAAAGATTTACCCAAGTGCCGCAGCAACATGACTCCGGTTCTCATCAAAGACACAGAGGCACCTCGCCCTTAGGATCCACTTTCCCGCCCGCTCGCCATATCCCTTGATTCCCTGAGAGACCAAAAATCTATCAACCCCAGCCTTAAATGTATTCAACAATGGAGCATCCACAACCCTCTGGGGTAGAGAATTCCAAAGATTTGAGTGAAGTAATTTCTTCTAATCTCAGTCCTAAATGATTGGCCCCTTATCCTGAGATTGTGCCCCTATGTTTTAACATGCCCTGATCAGCGGAAATAATCTCTCAGTATCTATCCTATCCTGTGCCTTTAGAATCTTGTATGTTTCAATGAGGACCATCCTGCTGTTTACTGCTTTTCTCAAGTGTGGATAACACAGGCTATGCCCAGACCAGCGTTGTCCAAATTTGGAATCCTGGTGCTAAAATTTAAGGACCATTGGAAATGGGAACGGAGGCAGGGGGGAACATACAATCCGATGGAAGACGTTGATCAGGATGTCTGACGACTTGACGTCCCTTCTGCATTTTACTTTCGGCAGCCCACATGGAGGGCGGGCGTCGCACATCCATGAGGCGGGAAAGCAATTAAGGTATTTAACAGCCCAGTTGACAGCAATTTTACTCACTGCGTCTGATTTAACTGATAGCGAACGTCAACCATGGGGCTTCAGAGCCTTGCCTGATTAAATGAACTGACAAGGAGGCGGGTAGCCCAGTGTTGTCTTCACTGGGAAGCCATTGGGGGAAGCAGTGTTGCTTGGCAGGGAGGGTGGTGGGAGATCATTGGGAATTGCTGACAGGAGTGGGGCAAAGGTGTCAGAGGAGGCATATCAGGGTGCCATCAGGGCAGTGCCACCTCAACAGGTGCGACAAGTGAGAGGAAAGTGGAGGGGTTGCCATTTGTCCTGAGGGCCTTGTGCTCAGCGAGAGCCAATCTGTCATGGGCCTCATTCACCCTGGTTTCAGGGGCCAGGCTGAGGAGGACGAGCAGCAGAGAGGGAGGGAGGGCAAGGGAAAGCCAGCAACTTGGCGGCCCACAAGAGGCCCAGCCTCAGGGATGGGAGGCTGGAAAAGGATGCAGAGGAGCATGCCAACAGCCTCCTGCTCACAGAAGAAGCTACCCTCCAGAAAAGATCTACCAGCCAAGGCTCAAGTACACGCAGATGTCCAAGCGGCAGTGTCCTCGGAGATTCCACCTCTCCAGGGATGCTGTCACTGACCTGTGCACCATGATGCAGGATGAGTTTAGCCTCATGGTACTTGGTGAACACCCTATGTCAGTGTCACTGAAAGTCACCATTGCACTGAACCTCTATACCACTAAATCATCCCAGGGATCAACTGGACATATGCGCATAATCTCGCCATCTGCGGCACATCGCTGCATCAAGGAAGTCAGCAATGCCCTGTTCAGGAAGGCTTCCGCACCAATCCAAACAGTCAAGCTGAGAGGGCAATAGGATTTGGGGCCATCGCTGTATTCCCCAGCAGAGTGTCATTGACTGCATGCATGTGGCCATCAAGCCTCCCACAGATCAGCAGCAGCCGTCATCAATAGGAAGAGCTTCCACTCCCTCAACATACAACTGGGCTGTGACCACCGCAAATGGATCTAGCACATCTGTGCAAATTTCCCAGGAAGCAGCCATGATACCTGCATACTTCGCCAGTCCCAGGTGCCAGAACTTTGCTGTTCCCCGCTGTGTGCCTTCAGGATTAGATACAAGGAGTCAAGGGCTACCCACTGAGGACATGGCTGCTTACACCGTGAGGAACCCAAGCATGAATTCAGAGGAGAGCTAAAACAACTGCCATAGGTCATCCTCAGTGACCATCGAATAGCTCATTGGTCTGCTCAAGACAAGATTCCATTGCCTGGATCAATCTTGTGCAGCCCTTCCATATGTTTCATCGAGGGTCTCGCATATCGTGGTGGTCTGCTGTGCACTCCACAACCAGGCATTACAAAGCAGGGTGGTGCTGACCACTGAGGATATCGTAAAGCATGATGCCTCCTCCAGTGACGAGGGTACGGAAGAGGATGTTGCTTAGGCATTACAAGGTGATGGACCCCAGGGACAGGAGGAAAGGCGGCATGAGATACGTGCAAGGGAGACTCGAGATGCCCTTATACATTCACGTTTCCTTTGACCTTTACCACCTTCTGGAACTGCAACAATAAATCCTTACCTTTAGGCAGCCCTGTAGTCGACTCCTTCCTTCTGCACTGCAGTGCCCAGCGCCCAGGTGCACATTGCCACAGTGGCAAGGCTGAAGGGTGGAGCACTGGTCCCTTGTGTCCAATGGGTCTATATGAAACCATCACTGATTTCAACAATAGGAAGGAGACGTACTGAGAAAACCGCATATCTTTATTCCGTGTGACACTAAATGCAACCCTTGTCTTCTGGAATGTACCCTCACTCATGAACCCCTAAGTGCATCTAGGTGCTCTTTTTACATTTTTTCTGGGTGCTCCTCTATGGTGCTCCCCCTGCACTGTTAGCTGATGTGGAGGCAGGCTCCTGACCTTACTGTCCAGTGGCTCAGGATGACCTTAGTTGTTGTCCTCTGGCTGCCTAAGGCCTTGAGGGCCCTGGCATACTGAGGGCCTCCTGCAAAGGTGCTGGACCCTTCTCTGTCACTGGGGAAGATGGTGGCTCTGGTGTCACTGGCAGAGGGACTAAGGAGCTGCAGCCCACACCAGGAGTGCCCCAAGAGGAGACATCAATTGTGGAAGGCAGTCATCCTCCTTCCTTACAAGGCACATTTGCACTTTTCTGCTGACCTGAGAGGGACGAGAAGCTGGTGGAAATTCCAGCTGCCTCATCCCTCTCTCACCTTGCCATGGCTGCATTGAGCTCATGGTCAAGGCGAAGGTATGCAGTTCTGTGTGAATCTCCAGTAGCCACTGAGTGATCTGCTGGTTCAGGTTCTCCATGAGAGTCACTAGCCTCTCGATGGAGGAAGCCCCATGTGCCCTAGTCTGAGATATGGCAGCATTCAAGGCCTGGATGGACTCCTTCATTGCCACATCTGGGCACGCATAGCCTCTGGAACTCAGCCAGATGTTGCCTTCTCTCTCACTGAAGCAGCAGTAGCTCCTGTGTTTCGAGTGACTCCAGAGGCTTGTCATCTCTGGAACAACAGGCAGCAGTCAGACAGGGGCTTTGGAACAGCAGGCAGTACTGAGTGCTGGACTGTCAGCCATTTAAATATGCCACCAGGAGCTTCTGTGGCATCACCTGACACCACCATCGCCATCTCCGCAGCCACCTTTGTCTTCTCACTGGACCATCCCCGTGGCCATCCGCTTAATCGCATTCAACCCGCTACTCATTGCCCCAGTGGAAGCCACACCCAATGTCAGGACCTGCAGCCTACAAGTAAAATTCAACCCCTGGTGTCACATCAGTCGGTCAGGCTGTGTTAGATCAGGATTCAACATGTTTGGCAGCGCACAGGGGATGAAGCTGCCTATGCCCATATCGCTGGAGAACAACACACGAGACACGCAGGTAGTGGCCCACAATGCAGCCTGCCCCTGGAAAAGCCAGGTAGGCCTTCGTAACACCCTAGAAGCTACAGTGTGCATGCCACAATTGACCTCAGCATCATGGAGGGGGGAGGGGCTACAAAAATGGAGAAAATCGCAGAAAGAAGGAAAATGTGTAAGGAAAGAGAGAAATAGGAAAAGGAGGTGAAACAAAAGAGAAAGGAAAGAGTGACACACAGAGGGAGAGCAGAGCAGACACCGAGCAGAATAATCTTGACATTATGCAATTGTCTCAAATGGCCAATAGTAAACCAAGAACCCCTTTTACATTTCTCCTGCTTTTTCCATTGAATTCATGGAAATAAAATTGGGAGAGATGTAAAATAGGCTCCTATTCACATCACAAATTCAAAATCTACCCCATCAGTATCAGTATGAGGTAAGTGCAGCATTTGTCAATAAATGTCTGACACCGTTTTTAGTAAAATAAAAAATAAATTAAATGGAATAGATTTTTACCTTCGAGGCCTGGGTAGTAATCTACTGGAGTTAATCTCCCACCCGTAATAGAACTCAGAACATGATAACACTTATCCCATGTGAGACAGAATCATAAATGTGTTTACAAAGAGCGCATTTATGTTTAACTACATGAAGTGCGCTCTTCTACACAATAATAGTTACTGTGAATGAGGCTATGGCAATATGCAATTTATTTAAAATGCACTGTAAGTTTTCTTTGCACAATGCTTAACAAGAAAATATTAATTTAGCACACAGCTTCAAATCAAATGTAAATCTGTCTTTGCCCTCAATTCTTTCCATTGCCTACTTAGTGGAAAGCTGGTTTTGTCCCATTCCCAACAAACATAAATGGATGAATTCCCTCACCATGTTCCCCAGGTGCCCATACTAGCAATGACCTTCCATGTAGTTCTCTTTCTGGCTCAGTTGTTGCCATTACTCAATATTGATATTTCATCATTGCAAGTAAAGGCTGAAAGTTCAAAAGCTTTCTACATACAGGCAGGGACTTGTAAAATACAGACTTAGGTTTGTTAGCGCCTGCTCTTAGTAATTCTTGTCAGGTCTTCACAAATCCACTGGTCTGCATCTACCATCCGTGGTCATTCCCACACCGGCATAACACATCTTCTGATCCTAAACAGTGGCTGACAGCCAATATTGTACATTTCTTTAACTCGCCTGGAAAATCCTGTTTGTATTTAATCTCATTTAGTAACAATATGCTGGTTTGTGTTTGTTATAAAACAGTCAGTTGAAGCAATTTGTAACACATTTTCTGCTTGATGCAGTGAGCTCTTGTAGCCCAAAGCACAGCTAAATGTATCAAAACTGATTTCTACCGAGGCATTGGAAATGTTTTGGCTTATGAGCAATAAAATTTCTTTTGTCAAGAAGTCTGTCGGTTTCATAAATTTCACAAAAGGTAGAAGTGAGTGAGTGATATGTAACCTAGTTCTCAATTCTTTAAAATCCATGCACTCAATGACAAAGATGTACATTTTGAATTTCACATTTTGAATTTCACATTTTGTAGAAGAGATTGTAATTATTATTTATCTTCCTGCACTTGGTCCTGTAATTTTCCTCCACTTTGCATGCACTATTCACGTCAGCAAGTGCAAGGCACTGTCTTCAAGTTTTCTGATACTGGAGTCAAAGTTTGGGAGTCCAAGTGCATTGGGCATGGAACCCTTCTCCGCACCCAATAAATTCGCTTCAGGTGTCAAAGGTTAGATTGTCAGCTCCAGTGGGATGGGACAGAAGGCACTACACCACTGAGCTGTCAATGGTCGATGAATGAACATTGAGGCCACTTTACTTAAACAAGTGCTGCATTCCTACTCTAAAGCCCTGAGTGCTAAATGACATTACAGCTGTTCAAACAGGTATCTCTTCTATCAGTAGAAAATGGTACATGTAAATTTTTATGCAGATCTAAAACAGAATATTATACAATTACATGTTAGAGAAGTGAATTAAAACCACAGGCCATTTCCTCATTTGCAGTATTTTTGTCAAAAGAAGCATACTTAAACTTTTTATTTTGTTTAGATGCAGAAATTCTCCTGGAGGGTTTAAATCTCATTCCCACCTCACACCAAAATTGAATAGATCATTCCAAACATTTCATGTATTCACTTGTTGAGATTTCTCACTATTTCAGGCCCACACAATATAACCAGACAGGAATCAGCCAACAAGTTTATTCACCAACAAGAGCAAGCATGTTCTCCGATCTCTTTACTGATCATTAGTTGATCAGATTTCTAAAGCTCCTGCTTTTTAATGGCATTTTTAATGGGCTTTCAGGACAGGGATCTTGATGTATTGCTCTCCCCTTTTTAGACTATACAATGAATAGGTGGTGAGGTTATCTTGTTGGGGGAGGGGGTGGTTGGGGGGGAGAAGGGGTAGTGCAAAACGGACAATAGCTAAGCGGCAACTTGCTTTAAACCCTGCCTGTTTTTCACACCACGCAACAATAATTGCACACCAGGAGAGAGTCAAAACTTCTTCAAAGAGCTGGCACTTACACAATGGGCTGAATGGCCTTCTTCTGTGCTACATGATTCTATGATTGGAAACTAGCATTTCATTAGCGATAGCCATAAGCCAATTTGGACTCGGATTTTTGTAAGCCTATGACTGTGGGTTGCATATAGTCTCAACAGTATTCCCAGCCAGATTGGAGATTATTGGGTTATTTACCTGTCAATCATGCCTGGAGACCACACTGCTGTAAATGACTGAGATTGATTTTATGTGCACAATTTATATGTAACTATCCTTCACTCACTGCATTTTTCTGGAGAAATCACCTTGCTTTTACAGGAAGATATTGCAGCAGTTTGCTGGAGTTCCTAAAGACTCTTTTAAATAGACTCTGTAGACAGTTTTCTGTAGTGGACTGTTTAAACAGACTCTGTTTTCTGAGTCAAGAGACTTTGTTTGCTGTAAAATAGATTTTTTGCTGCAGGTACTTCCATAAGACCCACTTTGCCTCTAACTCATTGGCTGGTTGACACAATGCTGCCAATCGACATTCTGATAGTTTCCTACTGGCTGGCTTACATTATGTGTAAAAACACCTAATGGCTCACAACAAACTGTGATTTTTGTCAATACCAACAGATCCCAGGTCCAATTAAGAAACTAAAGCATTAAATGAATAATACAATTTAATCATCTTAGTGTAGCTTTAGATATTTTTGATCACCTTGCTAGAAGTTTCTACAGTTGCCTTTAAAAAAAAGAGAGCTCCAGCATTCCCTCCAATAAGACAGTTTCCTCCCACAAACAGAAAAATATATTTAAAATAAAAATAACAGAACTTTTTATATCAGAAATGTTCTTTCCTCTACAATTCTGGAGGCAAAGACTCCTGCAGCATCCCTCAAACATTCAAATGGCCTACAATGTATCAGCCAAGTCAGTGAGTGTTGGCAGGCTATTCAATCATGACAGGCATCAGAACCTAACTCTGCTCTCACCTGATATCCACATACATTCACTTTCCAGCAAGATCACTGGATAATGATCAGGAGAGGGAGCCATGGTTGATATTTTGTATCTCCCTAACCCCGGAGGTGCTGAAACCATTTGCAGTGCTCCTACCCTCAACTAAGACCAAATAACTCAACACAACTGGAACAATGTAATGTGGTACCTTCCTGGTCTATAAGGCACAGTACCACACCAAGAGCACATTTATCAACAGATCCTGAGTCTGTGAAATATCAGCCAACAAATAGAACTGTTCAAATTTGCTCACAAGCAAAAAGGCATCCTTTCCTCATCAGAGCAAAACTCTGTGCTTTGCAGGCCAGTTTATATGTGTGTCTTGCTAAACTCAAGAGCAGAAACAACCAACATCATGATGAAAGCTGAAAGTGAGCCTTTAAAAATAAACTGAATTTTGAAACTGTCAGATTGCCACCAAAAGGAAGTGGACAAATAGAGAACCAAAACCGAACAAGTAAGAAGATATAGAAGTTTATAAATGAGGAAACAAATTGCCTCTGACATCTACCAGCAATATTACACGGAATACCAGTTTCAATTCGCAGTAAAGATTTGAAATGTGCCTATGCTAGGCTTGGTTGTTAATTGCATGTAAAATAGAAAGTCCCCACTGGACCTTCACATTATCTTCATTAGCCAGCCTAGAGTTGGATCTGTTTTGGTAAATTGCTTTATCCTTAATAAACACAATATGAGTTATATTTTACTTTGCGTGTAAAGTTAAAGACTTTTTTCCCACTAAACTGTTATTATAAACCTCCTGATTTTAGCAAAACAATATTTTCTTTAATTTTATACATATGCCTCTTGGTCAAAAGTATCTCATGAGCTAACATTGTTTTGTGACAGGAAATGTTGACTTCCTCTTTCATACCTTTAGTGGAGAAGCCGCAACCATCAATTGGCAGCTCAGTCCTTGTCGCTCATTGTATGAAGCAGGAATTAAAAGTACAAAGAGACCTGCACTATATCTTATTTGTAAATTTCTTTCACCTGATTACATTGCTGTGTCATCTTAACTGTTAAGACATGTTTGTATTGCGGAACAGCTCAGGAAGTATTTCTGCAATGCAGCTTCAATCCTAGAGCGCTGTAAAAGCCAAGCATTTATTTCTGCTTTGATCAGTTGGATGTCTTGTGTCATCATGTCTAAGAGTCTTCAAACCAAGCTACTAAGAAACCCACACATCCCACTTATCTAAGTCCAGAGAGCTTAGATGCAAGCTGACAGAACACCAAGGCTGAGGGACCCTTGGATGTATACAGAGGAACTGACTCTGATTAACCAGCTAAAAAAGTTGCCTCATACGAGTATGCATGCAGAGCATCCTGAAGGGCGAAGGTGAACAGCCAGCAGTCGTGGTCCAAATCAGAACCAATGACATAGGTAGAAAGAGGGATGTGGTCCTGCAGTCAGAATTTAAGGAGCTAGGTAAGAAATTAGCAAGCAGGACCTCAAAACGTAGTAACCTCCAGATTACTCTCAGGTGCCACAAGCAAATGATTAAAGGAATAGAAGAATAACATAGATGAATTCATGGCTGGAAAGATGGTGTAGGAGTGAAGGCTTTAAATTCTTGGGAAATTGGGACCGGCTCTGGGGGAGATGGGACCTGTACAGGCCAGATGGGTTGCACCTGAACAGAGCCGGGACTGATTTCCTTGCGGGACGTTTTGCTGGTGCTGTTGGGGAGGGTGTAAACTAGTTTGGCAGGGGGATAGGGACCTGAGGGTAAACTCATATTGGGACAAAATCAGAAATGAAAATGGAAGGCAGAAAATTAATGGATGAGTCTGGAAGACAGAGGAAACAAAGTTTACAAAATACAAAAAAAGAGTTTGGCAGTGCTCAAGGGTATCTATTTCAATGCAAGGAGTATAGCAAATAAAGCAGATGAGCTGAGGGCGCAGATAGACATGTGGCAGTATGATATCATAGCTATTACAGAAAAATGGCTTAAGGAGGGACAGGAATGGCAGTTCAACGTTCCTGGTTACAGTGTTTTCAGATGCGATAGGGAGAGGGATAAGAAAGGAGGGGGAGTGGTAATTTTGGTCAAGGGAACTATTACAGCTGTCAGGAGGGATGATATGTTGGAAGATTCATCAAATGAGGCCAAATGGATTGAGCAAAGGAACAAAAAAGGGTCAATCACACTGCTGGGAATGTACTATAGACCCCCAAACAGACAGAGGGAGATAGAGAAGCAGATATGCAGGTAGATCTCTGAGAAGTGCAAGAACAATAGGGCAGTAAAAGTGGGGGATTTTAACTACCCCAATATTAACTGGGATAGTTTTAGTGTGAATGGAATTGAGGGAGCAACATTCTCGAGGTGCATTCAGGAGAACTTTTTGGCCAGTATGTAGCAAGTCCAACAAGAGAGGGTGCAGTTTTAGATTTAGTTTTAGGAAATGAAGATTGGCAGGTGGAATGAGTGGTAGTGGGAGAGCATTTTGGTCATAGTGATCATAATTCAGTCAGTTTTAACATAATTATGGAAAAGGACAAGGATAGAACAGGAGTTAGAGTTCTTAATTGGGGCAAGGCCAATTTTACTAAACTGAGGAGTGATTTAGTGAATGTGGACTGGAAACAGTTACTTGAAGGTAAATCAGTGTCAGAGAAGTGGGAGGCATTCAAAGGGGAGATTCAAGGGGTTCAGAGTAAACATGTTCCCACAAAGAAAAAGGGTGGGATGGCAAAATCTAGAGCCCCATGGATGTTAAGGAGCTTACAGGGTAAGATAAGGCAGAAAAGGAAAGTTTATGTCTGACACAGAGAGCTCAATATTACAGAAAGCCTACAGGAATATAGAAAGTGGAGGGGTGAAATCAAAAAGGAAATTAGGAAAGCTAAGAGTGAGCATGAAAGAATATTGGCAAGCAAATTCAAGGTGAACCCAAAGATGTTTTATCAATTCATTACGAGCAAGAGGATAACTAACGAAATAGTTGGGCCCAAAAAAGACCAATAAGGTAACCTATGTGTAGGGACGGAAGATGTTGGTATTGTTCTTAATGATTACTTTGCGTCTGTCTTCACAAAAGAGGGGGCTGATGCAGGTTGTAGTTCAAGAAGAGGGGTGTGAAGTATTGGATGTGATAAACATAGGGAGAGGGGAAATATTAGTGGGATTAGCATCCTTGAAAGTTGATAAATCACCAGGGCCAGATGAAATGTACCCCAGGCTGTTAAAAGAAGCAAGAGAGGAAATAGTGGAAGTTCTGACCATCATTTCCCCGTCCTCAGTGGATACAAGTGTGGAGCAGGAGGATTGGAGAAATGCTAACATTGTACCTCTGTTTAAAAAGGGAACGAGGGATAGATGGAATAATTACAGGCCAGTCAGTCTAACCTCAGTAGTGGGCAAATTATTGGAATCAATTCTGAGAGACAGGATAAACTGTCACTTAGAAAGGCAGAGATTAATCAAGGATAGTCAGCATGGATTTGTTAAGGGAAGATCTTGTTTGACCAACTTGATCAAATTTTTTGAAGAAGTAACAAGGAAGATAGAGGAGGGTTGTGCAGTTGATGTGGTCTACATGGAGTTCAGCAAGGCTTTTGATAAAGTGCCACATGGCAAACTGGCTAAAAAAAATTCCATGGGGTCCAGGGAAATGCAGCAAGTTGGATACAAAATTGTCTCAGTGGCAGGAAACAAAGGGTAATTGTTGGCGGGTGTTTTTGCGACTGGAGGGCTGTTTCCAGTGGCATTCCGCAGGGCTCAGTACTGGGTCCCCTGCTTTTTGTGGTATATATTAATGATTTGGACGTAAATGTAGGGGGCATGAACAAGAAGTTTTCAGACGACACAAAGATTGGCCGTGTGGTAAAAAGCAAGGAGGATAGCTGTAGGCTGCAGGAAGATATTGCTGGTCTGGTCAGATGGACAGAAAAATGGCAAATGGAATTTAACCCGGAGAAGTGTGAGGTGATGCATTTGGGGAAGTCAAACAAGGCAAAGGAATACATGATTAATGGGAAAATACTGAGAAGTGTAGAGGAAGTGAGGAAGCTTGTAGTGAATGTCCACAGATCCCTAAAGGTAGCAGGACAGGCCGATAATGTGGTTAAGAAAGCATATAGAATCCTTTCCTTAATTAGCCGAGGTATAGAATATAAGAGCAGGGAAGTTATGATGGAACTGTATAAATCATTGGTTAGGCCACAACTTGAGTACTGGGTGAAGTTCTGTTCACCTCATTACGGAAAGGATGTAATTCCACTAGAGAGGGTACAGAGGAGACTTATGAGGATGTTGCCGGGACTGGAAAAATGCAGCAATGAGGAAAGATTGGATAGGCTGGGGCTGTTCTCCTTGGAACAGAGATGGCTGAGGGGAGATCTGATTGAAATGTATAAAATTTTGAGGGGGCTGGAAAGAGTAGAGGTGAAGGATCTATTTACCTTAGCAGAGAGGTCAGTGATGAGGGGGCATAGATTTAAAGTGATTGGTAGAAATATTAGAGGGGAGATGAGAAAAGATTTTTTACCCAGTGGGTGGTGGGAGTCTGCAAATCGCTGCCAGAAATAGTTGAGGCAGAAACCCTCAACTCATTCAAAAGAAGACTTGATATGCACCTCAAGAACCATAATCTGCAGGGCTACGGACAAAATACTGGGAGGTGGGATGAGACTGGGTGGATCGTTTTTCAGCTGGCACAGACATGATGGGCCCAGTGGTGTCTTTCTGTGCCGAAAACTTTCTATTGTTCTATAGTACAAAAAAACTGGTACGTCCCCTGATGCTTCTCTAGTTAAG
The DNA here is from genome assembly GCF_036365525.1 of Heterodontus francisci. NCBI lineage: Eukaryota > Metazoa > Chordata > Chondrichthyes > Heterodontiformes > Heterodontidae > Heterodontus > Heterodontus francisci. Next base: position 38,232,258 of record NC_090380.1, on the reverse strand, counting down.
ATACCACCAGCTGTTAGAATGTTGGCATACAGAAATTCCTGTAGCCGAATAGTAAGAATCTCACCATGCTGTAACACCTCCACTCCTCTATCTTCCACTAGTTTACCAAGTTGCTTGATCAATCAACGGTGCCCTGGAGAATTGGGGACATTCATGATTAAGATATTAGATTAGCCACAGGCAGTTGACTATAAACTTGCATCATGAGATTTGTCAGCTTTGAGTTACCTTCACCCCAAAAGAAGCTCAATACATCTCCCACATCCCCTCACCACCCCAAGGGACATTTTTTCTTTCTCTGAAGCGGTGTTACGGTGTAGAGAACTTTAGTCTGTACCAGGATTGTGCATCAGTCATAATGGGGAATTCCAGGATAAATGTATTACTAAGTTCCTGAGTGGAATGCCCCAATAATGCAAAAGAAGTGAGTTTGTTTCTTCATAATATATTGGTAAAAATTTCTTAAAGTCATTCAATGTAATTGAGGGATATCTTTATATGGTGTCGATGTGCAAGGACCATTGTACATCACCATTATAATATTTAAATAAAACAGTACCTAACGTCTTTGGAGTAGTTAATGTATATTCCTCTGTGCACATCTTTCTAGGCAAGGAGATCCTATCTCCCAGCCCCATCTCCCAGGCAGCACTATAGGTCGCTAGATGAGAGCTACTGCAAGCAATTAGCATACAGAGTGAGAAAGTGCCTAAGCAACCCTTTTCAAAGTATTGACAGATGATAGCATTGGAATTAATGAGACTTTATTGGAAAAAGCATTATGCTAGTCATCCCCTGGCATTCAATTTGATGTCATATTCATAATAATTGACCAATTTAAACATCCATATTGGCAAAAACACTCTGAACTCATGTAGGCAGTACAATTTCATCCCCTAACGCTATGTTTTTTTCTGTGCCTTTTTCATCCTCTTTATTCCCCCTTACCCTATGCCAATCACTGAGAAGGCAAATAGACAACCAGTTGACACCACTCTCTCTGACATGATTATTTACCTCTACTTCTTTCTCCATCCCACAGCCATAACAAGCTGACTGAGATTAGAAACCCGCCATGGTTGTAAAGCCAGGTAATGACCCACGCCCTCTCTCTGTGCAACATAATGAATTGTTCCGCTGCTGGATGGGCCACAAAGCTATAAGGACATTAATTCCTATTGCTAATAAGCAAACCTCCTGAAACCCCCTTAAAAACACAAAATATTGGTCAGTTCTCCACCTATACATTTAGAAAGCGATTGCTCTACTCTCTTATCTCCTTCCTTAGACTCTTCCACTTCTATACTTCATCTTTGCAAAAGTTCTCAGACCCACCTTTTCAACCAAGCCTTTGGTCAACATACCTAATCTCTTCCTATATGGCTCAGCATCCGTTTTCCTATCTATTTCTTTTTGTGAAGCATACTGGGGTGGCTTTTGTACATTAAAGACACTGCATAAACACAACTAATTTTTGTTACTGGTTAAAGCTGATAAGAAGACAATTGAGGACAATGTTGGGAAAGATTTGTTCACACAAGAAGTGATCAACAAGGACTTCTGGATAGAATAGTGATGACAATCACCATAGACTCATTCAAGATGACATGACAGGGTGAAATGCTAGATCTGTTTCCTGGAAGAAATGAGTAGAAATGGGATGAATGGCCTCCCTCATCTGGATTGTTCATGTGATTTGGAATTGTCTTTTGAGGAGGCAAATATCTTTACTGCTCACCAGGTATTTCATTTTATTCTGTGGGGATGGGGGTGCTCACGAGTTTTGCTCAGTGGAAGAGTGGGAAATCTGGGATTCTTGCTGAATGAATCTACCCAGAGATCACCACAGAGGAGGGGAAGATTTTTTTGGATTTGCTTAGTTATTATTTCAATGTTCCTTTCCTATTCTGCTGATATTTTCACTCCTGATTTCATACCTGAAGACACTGGTCAGTTAATTTCACTTGCATTTTTGTCTTGTGTTCCAATACTTCATGGATTTACAAATACCCTCTATGGTTGTTCCTGCTTCAGTGTCAGTCCCACTGTTGTGTCTATTATTTACAACTACTGTGTGTGGTCATGCTTAAAATTCTCACACCTACTTTGCAATATGTGAATTTACTTACCCTGAATTCTAATTCCTTTCAATTAAACAATTGCCAAGTTCAGAGCACACTTTGTTGCTTTGTTCACTTTAACAGCTCCTGGTAGCTAAAATTATTTCAAAATAAATTAAGAAAGGCTGCCACGTAGATTACTCAGGGTTCCTTTGGGGTTGTCACTTTAATATTTCCCCATTATTTTCAGTTTGTTACAGAATGTTCCATTCAAAGCACCATTTACTGTCACTGTACCTTGGCATCGTGAGACCACTCATGATTTTTAAATATGAAATAAGTGATTGGTGAAAATGGCTTTCATGTTTGCATCCAACACATTGTTTACTTGTACATTACTGATTTAAATGATGGGAAAGTCCCCAGAACCCCTTTGCAAGCAGTCAGTGAATCATCACATTCCACCCATTCCAAAGCGACAGCCCATGTATCATAGTTACAAGCAGTGGACAAGCTCCAACATTTGACCTTTAATAGTTTAACTCCTTATTAGGAGTAACGACATACTGAAATGCAATAGAATCTTTAGGCTTAAGGATTGCATTCTGCAAGGAAGAGGATAAAGAATGTAATGCAAAGTTTAATCAAATACTATTCTCTATTAAAGAAAGGTGTAACGTGCACTGGCCATCTGGCACATCATTCAGGCTGTGGTTAGGAGGGTTTACTGCATTCTTACCTGGAAGAATAGTCTACATGGGAAAGCCCAAAAGGCATTGCATTAGTGTGGCTCTGTTTCACATGGTACTTTCATTCTCGGTGAAGCTGGGTCTATTGAAGCAACAGACAAAGTGAAAAATTGTGCCTCCCCACCACAGATTCTCCATCATGGTGTCAAGGTTTTGGGGGCCTCATTGTTTGGGGAGGGGAAGGCTGTAGTATGTCTTTTAATTTACTGCAGGTTGAAAATATCTGCTGTTAAACAAATGGTTTCCCATTCGTTATCACACAAGGTCTCGATCAAGATCTCTGTGCTAAACAACGTTTGCTGCTTTCCTTGTATTCTGAGCATGAGGAAAGTAATGTTGCATATTTCTGACAGATTAGCTAATGAGAGAAAGGAAAGACTTACATTCTTACAGCACCTTTAACACCTACAGGATGACCAAAAACACTTTGTAGTCAATGAAGTCACTGTTGTAATGGAGGAAATGTTGCAGTCAATTGCAACACAACAAGGTCCCACAAACAGCAATGAAATCTGTTGATCAAATCATCTGTTTTGCATATTGATTGAAGAATTAAATGATCACCAGGACACGAGGAGAACTCCTCTGCAATTCTTCAAAGTGTCTTGGGGTCTCTTACATCCATCTGAGAGAGCAGGCAAGCCGCCAGTTTAACATCTCATCTGAAAGATGGCACCTCCAACATGCAGCATTCCTTTAGTACTGGGCTGAAGTATTAGCCTGGATAATGTACTCAAGTCTCTAGAGTGGAACTTGAACCCATGAAGTGGGTTACCACTGAGTCACAGTTGACACTTCAGAAACAAAGGCCAGAATTTTATGACCCTTCACACCCCCGGGAATGGGCTGGCAGGCGGTGGGGAGTGGGGGGGGGGGGAGCATAAATAGGGTGGAATGATGGGCCTGACTGGCCCAACGAGCGCCCCACACTTACATGAACGACAGGCCTCTATCACTGCCTGGGTTCGGGGCCGGATACAGTCCCAGCAATGGCCGCTGCTCCCCGTACCGCTGCTGGGACTGAAGAGCTGCTGACCCTCTGATTAGCCAGGAGCGCTCGGAGGCGGGCATCCTGCCTCATGGGGGTAGAAGCCATGTCCTCAGGCAACTAATTGCCTGAGCCATGCAAAAGTTGTGCCTTGGCTTCCTGGGCTGGTGGAGGAGGGCTTGCCCCCGACATTCCAGCTGTTGGGCAGGGCCACCACCTCCATGTTAAATATCAGCCAAAACCTTCACCTCACCATGGGGCAGATTAATCCATTCCTCACTAGTGATGCAATCGAGGTCAGTAACTCCTCCTCTGCTTAGGTGTTTTTACAAAGTGGGGAGAAGTGCCCCTGTGCTTCTTTAGCATGTTCCCTCCACGGGATGAAACCTTTCAGTGGCAGACTGGTTCCAAAAGAAAATGAGCCTGGTTTAACATCACACCCAATTTCTTTTTGCATTAATGGAAATCGGTCTCAGAGTAAAACACGCTCCCAATTCCCTCTGAGTCCATTTCATGCTACTGGCAAAGATCAATTTCATCCCCACTATTTCCATGGAAACAAATGAAAGACAAATAAAGTAATACATTTTTCAATATTTGTTCCCCTGTCCAATTTTCTCTCCCCTTGGTACCTGCTAAGCTAGAGTTCCTGGGTACACTCCAATATCTCACTCAATTTATTATTTTTCATGTGTGAACATAGGCCATGCCTGTTTGACCTTAGGGACCACCACTAACCCATATAATCAAAAAGTGGTCGGTTTATGACTCCTTAAATGTATTTTATGCTACAGTCATCACAAAGATCCTACTAACATCAGATTTTACATTAGTGATGGATAGAGTGAAATATGAGTCAGTGCAAAAATAAAACATTGCAAGCCTGATCATCTTGAGTCACCCTAACCTTGAAAGTATTACATTTTAAAATGAAGGCTCCAGTGATACTGAAAGCTTTCATTTTGCCAACTATTTTAAATATTTAACTATCTTATGACTTCAATATTTAACCTGGCTCTTCACTAACATTGCATTCACACTCTCTGTTCTGAACAGTGTACCTGATGGCAGAGCTAATGGAATCTGCTGTAAGAAAGCCTAATCTCCTACTACATGTTTCGGGGTGAAATTGGTCTTTGCCAGTAGTGAGAAATGGACTCATAGGGAATTGGCAGCCTGGTTTAACATCACACCCAATTTCTTTTTGCATTAATGGAAATCGGCCTCAGAGTAAAACAAGCTCCCAATTCCCTCTGAGTCCATTTCATGCTACTGGCAAAGATCAATTTCATTCCCACTATTTCCATGGAAACAAATGAAAGACAAATTCATTTAAAGTAATAAATTTTTCAATATTTGTTCCCCTGTCCAATTTTCTCTCCCCTTGGTACCTGCTAAGCTAGAGTTCCTGGGTACACTCCAATATCTCACTCAATTTATTATTTTTCATGTGTGAACATAGGCCATGCCTGTTTGACCTTAGGGACCACCACTAACCCAAACCTATCCACACCCAATGGAAATAATCATTTTCCACAGGAATTACTGAATAATGATCAACTTGTGCTAACTTTACCCATCCATTGTCAAGAGTATTGAAGCCAATTATAGCTCCTATTGAACCATCCTATCTGAGATCGGGAATATCTGTACCTCTTAATTATTATAATTAAAAGCTTATTAATCTTATAAATAGATTGAACTCTGAATATTTGAAAGTCCAGAAATTGTATTGTCTTTGAAGATCCCTTCTGTTACTATTCTGGAACCCATTCCTTTTGTCTGATAATAAACAACAGGCAACTTCCCAGCATGAGACTTACTTGAATAGATCAAGATGACATGGTGGGATTATATCATCTTGCACTAGTCACACTCTAATTACTACAAAAATGTTGCTTTTTCAAATAGCAAATCGAACACACAGGGGTTTATTGGACTTGTGCTGGAGGAGGCAAATTTTGAATATTTGCCTGTGATTATATGGCACTAAAAGTATAAGTTCCATCTATTGAGCAACCTTGTAAAGGGCATTATCCTCATGAAAACGTTTCGGCATTCTATGGACAGAAACATGATAAAAATGAGGGAAAAAGGCATCATAGTGCATTTGCTTACTGTGATATGGGTATGGTGGTATAGTGGTTATGTTACTGGACTAATAATCCAGAGACCTGGACAAATGATGTAGGGATATGAGTTCAAATCCCACTATGTCAATTCATTTCATAAACCTGGCCCTATAACCACTGGATGGTTGTAAAAAGCCAACTGGTTCACTAATGCCCTTTTGGGAAGGAAACCTGCCATCCTTAAATGGGCTGGCCTAAGTGTGGCTCCAGATCCACAGCAATGTGGTTGGCTCTTAACTGACTTCTTGAATAGCCTAGCAAGTCACTCAGTCACATCAAACTGCTACAACAAAATAGATTAAGAATAAAACCAGACAGACAAACCAGCATGGGAAGTATACAATCAACCCAGTTGACCCTGCAATTCTTCCTCACCAATATACAGAACACAAGAAATAGGCACAGAAGTAGACCATATGGCCCATCGAGCCTGCTCCGTCATTCAATACGATCATGGCTGACCTTGGGCTTCAATTTCACTTTCCTGCCCGCTCACCATATTTCTTGATTCCCTACGAGACCAAAAATCTATCTACCCCAGCCTTAAATGTATTCAATGATGGAGCATCCACAATCCTCTGGGGTAGAGAATTCCAAAGATTCACAACTCTTTGAGTGAAGTAATTTCTCCTCATCTCAGTCCCGAATGATAGGCCCCTTATCCTGAGACTGTGTCCCCGTGTTCTAGATTCCCTGAACAGTGGGAACAATCTCTCAGCTTCTACCCTATCAAGACCTTTCAGAATCTTGTATGTCTCAATTAGATCTCCTCTCATTCTTCTAAACTCCAGAGAATATATATAGGCCCAATTTACTCAGCCTCTCATCATAGGACAACCCCCTCATTCCAGGAAGTAAATCTTTGCTGCACTGCCTCCAGTGCAAGCATATCCTTTCTTAAATGTGGAGACCAAAACAGCACACAGTATTCCAGGTGTGGTCTCACCAAAGCCCTGTACAATTTTAGTACAACTTTATTCCTGTACTCCAATCCTCTTGCAATAAAGGCCAACATGCCATTTGCCTTCCTAATAGCCTGCTGCACTTGCAGGTTAACTTTGTGCGTTCCTTGTACGAGTACCGCCAAGTCTCTCTGAACATCAGCACTTACCTGTTCCACACTTTAAAAAAAATATTCTGCTTTTCTAATTTTACGACCAAAGTGAACAACTTCCCACTTCCCTATACTATACTCCATTTGCCATCTTGTTGCCCACTCACCTAACCTGACCATATCTCTTTGCAGCCTCTCTACATCCTGCCTGCAGCTTACCTTTCCACCGAGCTTTGTATCATCAGCAAACTTACATTACTCTCTGTCTCTTCCTCCAAGTCATTAATATAGAGTGTAAATAGCTGAGGCCCCAGCACTGATCCTTGTGGCACCCCACTATTCACTGCCTGCCAACTTGAAACTTCCCCATTTATGCCCACTCTCTGCTTCCTGTCTGTTAACCAATCCTCTATCCATGTTACTGTATTACCCCAACACCATGAGCCCTTATCTTGCCTATTAATTGTTTATGTAGCACCTTATTGAATGCCTTTTGAAAATCTAGGAATTCTACATCTACTGGTTCCCCTTTATCTACCCTACTGGTTACATCCTCAAAAAACACTAATAAATTTGTCAAACAGGATCTCCCTTTAGTAAAACCGTGCTGATTTGCTCTAACTATATTATGCTTTTCCAAGTGCAATGTTAAGACTTATTTAATAACAGTTTCCAGCATCTTCCCAATGACTGATGTTAGGCTAATTGGCCTGTAGTTCCCTATTTTCTCTCTACCTCCTTTCCTTGAAAAGCGGCATAACATTTGCCAACTTCCAATCAGACGGGACCATTCCTGAATCTAAAGAATTCTGGAAAATTATAGCCAACGCATCCACTATCTCTGCAGCTATCGCTTTCAGAACCCTAGGATGTAGGCCATCTGGTCCAGGGGACTTGCCTAGGGACTTGTGCCAAAATTGTGAGAGCTGTCCCACACACTAGTAAAGCAACAGTCCGACAGAGTCATGTTCACCGAGTCATACCTTTTAGCCACGAGCAGGTCAAACCCACCACAAAGGGCAGCACAGTGCTATGGAGTGAATGGCCTGGGAGTCCTCAAGATTGACTCAGGATCCCATGAGGTCTCATGGCATCTGATAAAACATGGGCAAGGAAAACTCCTGCTGATTACCACCTACTGCCCTCCCTCAGCTGATGAATCGGTACTCCTGCATGTTGAACACTACCTGGAAGAATCACGGAGGATAGCAAAGGCACCACTACTGACCGAGCTGGCCGAGTCCTGAAGTATATAGCAGCAAGACTGGACCTGCAGCAGCAGCACGAGGGAAAACCTACTTAACCTTGTCGTTACCGAGATACCTGTCGACGATGTATCTGTCCATAACAGTGTTGGTGGGAGTGACCACAGCACAGTCCTTGTGGAGATAAAGTCCCGGCTTCACACTAAGGATACACTCCATGTTGTGTGACACTACCACTGTGCTAAATAGGATAGATTCAGAACCTATCTAGCAGCTCAAAACTGGGCATCCATGAGGTGCTGTGGGTCATCAGCAGCAGTTGAATTGTATTCCACCACAATCTGTAACCTCATGGCCCAGCATATCCCTCAAACAGTAAGAAATGCAAAGGGCCACTAAATTCATTAGAAAAAAGAAATTAGTGAATCTTGTTTTGAATGGGGAGAAGAACAAGTGTTTTTATGTTTATTCATGATATATGGGTAATGTTATGGACAGCGGGGAGATGGTGTGCATGACTTTCATTTTTCAACTCTTAACCGACCATAATGTTTTTTAAAACTGCTGTTTTAGTCCCTGAGTGTTTTAGTGGTCAAGTAAACAGACAAATGATAGGTTTTCTCTTAGGAATAAAAGATAAATTATTTATTAAACAAAACCCAAAAAATATTTGCAACCTTACTTACGGACATGCACGTACAAGAAAAGATAGAGATTACAGGATAGCATACATTTAAGTGCAATTGTTGGAAAAAGTGTTGAAACCTTTTTGGTTTACCAGGTGGTTTTTTTTTTAACAGCGGTGCAGGCCCAGTGTTCCTTTTCTTGGTTGACTGAACTACTGCTGATTCACAGAGTCATAGAGAGATACAGCAACAAAACAGGCCCTTTGGGCCACCAAGTCTGTGCCAACCATCAACCACCCATTTATACTAATCCTACATTAATCCCATTTTTCCCTCAATTCTCCTACCACCTACCTACACTAGGGGCAATTTTTTTTACAATGGCTAATTTACCTATCAACCTGCAAGATTTTGGCATGTGGGAAGAAACTGGAGCACCCGGAGGAAACCCACACAGTCACAGGGAAAACTTGCAAACTCCGCACAGGCAGTATCCAGAACCGAACCCAAGTCATTGGAGCTGTCAGGCTGTGGTGCTAACCACTGTGCCACAATCTGGTTAAGACTCAGTCAAAGTCAATGGTGAGACTTCTCATGATTTCTCAGGTGGGGCGTTTTCAAGGTCACCTTGCAGTCTCTACCTTTGTGGTTTAAAGGTGTTACATGCAGGGTCTTCTTCGTGGCTGGAATGGATTTCTCAGCTTTCTGGCTTTCTGTCTCTGTCTGAGAGCTTTTTTTAAAGAAAAAATCCTTATCAGGTTTTGTTTCGGTCAGGTGACCATAGATGCTGTCCCCTGGTGGGTTCATACAATGTCTTTTAACGTGTGGCAATTGCTACACAATGGGGTTTGAATATGGATTATCTTGATAAGGTGGTGTTATGTCCCACCTATTATCTTGAATTTGAATCTGGAGTCTCCCTGTCTGTGAAGGCCTTTCTCAATGCCATTCTTGAAGATAACAGCCATTTAGCATAAAATGGGCTATTTAGCATTTTACTGTGCCTTCCCCAGGACTAGTCCTGACGTGATGATGGGTTTATTCTCCAACAATTACTCTGTATGTTTGCAGTACAGGAGAGATCACCTGACCTCTAACTCCATTTGTCTGCAGTAAAAGTGTACTGGATTTTCTCCTCCCGCCTCTGGGAGTGGCAGCAGACAAAAGAAATGGCAGCCTGCATATGCAGGCCAAGCGCTGCCATGCAGCCACGATCTTCCTCAAGGCAGCCCAGGATGACAAGCCGATTAGGGCACCACTCCCGCCTCCCCCCACCAAATCATGTGGAAGGGGTGGGCTCTGAGATGCTAGTAATGGTGTCAGCTGCCTGTGCGCAGGCGCTGGTGCCATTTTTAAAGGGCAGCCAACCCTGCCGGCTCATTTACATTTTTAAAGGAATACCCCCCCCCCCCGCCAATGTACTGCATTATAACCTATCGGCACTTCCCCCCAAAAACAATTAAATGCAATATTTGGATACAATGAGACCCGAAGCTGAGTGATCCTGGCAGATCCCAAACGGGACAAGTTAACAGGTTATTCGTAAGTGCCACTTCTTGATAGCAGTGTCGATGCCAACGTCCATCACTTTGCTGGTGATTGGGAGTAGGTTGATGGGGCAGTAATTCAATGGTTTGGATTTGTCCTTTTTGTGGACAGGACATAGCTGGGCAATTTTCCACATTGTCATTACCATTATCATCAAGCCAGGGGATCAGCCCTGGTTCAAAGAAGACTTTAGAAGAGCATGCCAGGAGCAGCATCAGACATACTTAAAAATGCCAACCTGCTGAAGCTACAACATAACTACACCTATGTTGAACAGTGGAAGTAGGTGCTCAGTTAAGTGACCCCACATCCAATATATCAGATCAAATCACTTCAGTCCTGCCACATCCAGTCATGAATGGTGGTGGACAATTTAGCAACTGACAGGAGGAGAAGGCTACATGAACTTCCTCATCCTCTCGTGAATACAAAAGGTAAGGCTGAAACATTCACCACCATCTTCAACCAGAAGTGGCAAGTGTATTATCCATTTTGGCCTCCTGCTGAGGACCCTACCATCACAGATGTCATCTTCAGCGAATTCTATACACTCCACATGATATCAAGAAATGGTTGCGCATACTAGAGACAGAAATGTCTATGGGCCCTGAAAACATCCCGGCTGTAATGCTGAAGACTTGTGCTCCAGAACTAGCTGTGCCCCTAAGCAAGAAGTTCCAATGCAGCTACAACACTGGCATCTATCTGTCAATGTGGAAAATTGCCCAGGTATGTCCTGTTCACAAAAAGCAGGACAAATCCAAAACAACCCCATCAACTTACTGTCAATCATCAGCAAAGCAATGGAAGGTGCTTAACAACATGCCTCCAGTTATATGGCACTGGGCTTCAATATGCACTAAGATGTCCTTAAATTAACAAAAATTAAAATAGGAATTAACTAGAACAGTCAGCACTGCAGAGAGTAAATAAGTCATGTTTCCACAGAGACAATTATACCATGTACATTGCCTATGGTAGTTGCAGGACAGTTAGTTACTAGTAACTCAGGTTAAGTGTCATGACCCAGTGAGAAAGGGGTCTAGGGTTCCCTTTCAGCCTTCACCAAGTCTTACCGTAACAGGGTTTAATTTTTAGCTCCCCCTTGGTGAACCCTTGTTCACCGCTTTCCAATTATAAGGCAAAGAAGTCAGCACAAACAGGATTTCTTAGGTTTAAAGAAGAAAGCTTGAAATTTATTAAACGTAAACTCTAATTCAGTTAACTCTTACGGATATACGATGCTCCCATGTTAGCGATACACACATGCAGATAGAGACAGAAAAGAGCAGAAGAAAAAATAAAGTGGAAATGTTTGAGGCAATCTCTGAAGAGGGTTTTTGTTATGGATCTTTGAGCTCACTGTCGAGTCCTTGATTGTAGATAGATCTTGCTTTTCATTGGGGCGCAGTATTCTTCTTAAACCTTGTTCACTGTAGGAGACTTTTCTCTCTTGGGGGTTCACGTGTCTAAAGGTGGATTTGGAGTTCCGTGAGAAAGAGATGGGAGCAGACAGGAGAGGCTGTGGCGAGCCAGCCAGGAGAGGTCTTTTCAGTCCAGGAGAAAACAGACACTCTGAGTTCAAACTGTTTGTACAATTCAGAAAAAAACCCAAGTTGCCAAGTAGGTTATTCATGTGACTAACTGGTCTGACCAAGTCTTGGTTCTGTGGATTGTGTCATTTTAGCAGGGCCTGGAATATGCTTCCCTGCCTTCAATGTCTGGTGCTCAAAGTCTATTGTGGATTAAATGGATAAGGGAAATTATCGCTCTTGTCCTTATTGGTATGTAAATGTCTTCCACCCCTTGTAACAGGCCTTCTCTTCTTCCCAGCAACAATTTGAAATTTAATGTTCATGTGGCGAAATTAATATGCCTTTCTTGGCAGGTGGGGGCACACATAACATTAACATTGTACGTTGACAGAATTATTAAAGAGAACATTTAGCTCTGTATTATCTCTCTTTATTTAGAATCCATTGCCGGTTTATTTTTCACAGAAGATGTCTTATTTTGGTTGGTATTATATATTAGTGTGACCCTGAGAGTTTAAAGATATTCTTATGGCATTAGAATGTTCCTACAGCAATATTAACATTTAAGTATGAGAATAAATAGATAACCTGGCTGATTTTCTGTGGCATTGCTCAGAGATACAGGACTAAGTAAAAACAGAAAATGCTGGAAGTACTCAGCAGGTCTGGCAGCATCTGTGGAGAGAGAAACAGAGTTAACGTTTCAGGTCAATGACCATAAGAACATAGGAACTGGAGTAGGCCGCCTAACCCCCTAAGCCTGTTCCGCCGCCATTCAATGGGATCATGGCTGATCAGTGGCCTAACTCCATATACCTCCTTCCCCATTTCCCTTCATACCTTTGGTTAAAAAAAATCTATCGAGCTCGGTTTAAAAATTAACAATTGACCTACCATCAATTGCCATTTGCGGAAAAGAGTTCCAAACTTCTACCACCCTTTGCATGAAGACGTTTTTCCTAATTTCACTCCTGAAAGGTCTGTGTCTAATTTTTAGGCTATGTCCCCTAGTCCTAGACTCCGCAACTACCAGAAATAGTTTCTCCCAATCTACCCTATCTATTTCCTTATTATCTAGAACACTTAAATCAAATCATCTCTTAATCTTCACAATTCCTGGGAAAACAACCCTAGTTTGTTTAATCAACCCTCCTAGCTTAAGTCTTGGAATCAGGGTATCATTCTAGTAAATCTACAGTGCACTCCCTCCAAGGCCAATATAACCTTCATCAGGCGTGGTGCCCAAAACTGTTCAAAGCACACCAGGGCTTTGTATAGCCAAAATATGACTTCTACCGCATTGTATTCTGGACATCTAGTTATAAGGACCAGCAGTCCACTAGCCTTTTTGATTATTTTCTGCAACCGTTCATGATATTTTCATGATCGATGTTCCTGGATCCCCAAGTCTCTTTGGACCTCCACTGTTTATTTATTTTTAAAATTTTTTTATTTAGAGATACAGCACTGAAACAGGCCCTTCGGCCCACCGAGTCTGTGCCGACCAACAACCACCCATTTATACTAACCCTACAGTAATCCCCTATGCCCTACCACCTACCTACACTAGGGGCAATTTATAACAGCCAATTTACCTATCACCTGCAAGTCTTTGGCATGTGGGAGGAAACCGGAGCACCCGGAGAAAACCCACGCAGACACAGGGAGAACTTGCAAACTCCACACAGGCAGTACCCAGAATTGAACCCAGGTTCTAACATTTGACAATTTAGAAAGTGCTCTGATCTATCCTTTAAAGGTCCAAAGTAAATGACCTCACATTTGCCTACACTGAAATTCATTTGACACAGTTTTTCCTATTTACTTAATATATCAAGATCTCTTTGTAATATCCGCTTCCATCTACACTACTTATAATACTGCCTATCTTTGTGCATCAGCAAATTTAGATTTGTGGCTTTTTATCCCATCATCTAAGTCGTTAATGAATACAGTGAATATTTGAGGTTCCAACACAGTTCCTTGCAGGACACTGCTAGTCACATCATGCCAGTTAGACTCCCTGCCCATTATCCCTGCTCTCTGTCTCCTTCCACTCAGACAATTTCCTAACTTGATCAATAATTTGCCTTCAGTTTCATGAGCTTCAACTTTAGCTAACAGTCGCTTATGAGGAACTTTATCAAAAGCCTTCTGGAACTCCATATAAAAAACATCCATAGTCATTCCCCTGCTTACTACTTTAGTCACAGATTCAAAAAATTCAACCAGGTTCATCAGACATGACCTACTCTTTACAAATGCATGCTGGCTCTCTCTGATAAGCTGAAAATTTTCAAGGTGTCCCTTCATCAGATGCTCAGCCATCTGAAATTTTGGGCAGAATTTTCGTTCGCTTGAGGAGGCGGGACCGGAGGCGGGCATTCCTGCAATTTCCCTCAAAGGGGTTGGCGTGCTAGTCTCCCGCTGTGGTACTGCCTCCAGGTCATTTTCATTCTGGGAGGATAGGGGAGGGGGTGGGGTTTGGGGGGCGGGGTTGTGACGGCTACCTGCCCACAAGTCGCAGGTAGCCCATTAGGCCAATTAATGAGCCTTTTAAGGCCACTCTGCAGACGCTGAATGGAATTTTCTAGTTGGCATGCAGACCCTCCACTGAAGCCGAAACACGACTAAGAGATGGAGGCGGCCTCTCAGCAGTGGATGGGGAGTGTGTGGGGGCAGCATTCCATCCTTTAGGAGACCCACCAAGCCCTGCACCCGCCTTAGCCATCGGCCCGCAGCTGTGGCCACTGGCCATCCAGTGGAAGGTTTACCTCCCCTCGATGGCCGCCTGGCAGCTGTGGCCCTTTTGTCATTAAAAATTTATAAAAGGTGTTCAGAGGTCACCTCCAACTTGAGGCACCCTCTCTCTTTCTCTCTGAGCCACATCAGCAGTGACCATCTCTGCCAGTGGGCAGCTGATCTTTCAGTGCCAGAGTGCCTCATATTGGCTCTCCAGTCCCGTGAGCCCACCAGCCGTCCTTAATTGGATGGCAAGCGTGCACCCTAGACATTAATTGGCCTGCTCATCAAAAATCACATCAGGCCTCAAGCACTAATTTGGAACCCGGAATAAAGATTTAGCCCGTTAAGTCTCTTTCTCTGCCCACAAACACTGTCGGACCTGTTGAGTATTTCCAGCATTTTCTATTTTCTTTCAGATTTCCAGCATCAGCAGTATTTTGTTCTTGTATTAGTCAAGACTAAGCATAGTCTTCAGATGATAGATGGTGGCCATAATTGGACCAGTAGCAGGTGAAAATCATAGAAATGCTGTGCATAAATGTACACAGACTTCCACCCATCATCGGACCAGATTGACACTCTGGTTGGCAGGCAGGAGTAGATAATTCATGGCAAGAGGCCACAGCTGGGGACTCAGAAGAATGGTCTGCAGAAGTAGGGGAGGAGGAACGCTCCAGACATGATTGTGATCAAGAGGAGGGAGATTGGGGCATAATCAGCTGAAGGCCAGGGCTGGGGAATCCAAAAGCTTCATTGTGAGTTGTTGAAGAAGCACTCCTGTCCCCCTGGCTCCAGAAGGAGTATTAGGACAGGGAAAGTTATCAAACTTACCTTGGCCTCTTCTGGCCAGTAGGCTCCTTCTGCCATGTTTCCGCTGTCAGACAACATGCAGCACGAGACTAACAGTCCAATTTATGGAAGTCTGTGAATGGAAGAATCATACATGGGGTGTAATGTGAAATTGATGGTCTAATTGCCCTTTTCTGGCTCTGGACCTTGTAATGTTCTAAACAAATCATGGTGGTGAACGATATGGAGAGACCAAAAAAGGGGAGAAAATAAATAATTTTACAAATGGTAAATAAACAACTTTCAGGACTTGAAAAAGAAAGACATTTCTGCTTGGGCTGATAGCAAATAATCCCTGGCTGCTCTCCATTCTTCTTCATTATTTGCATAGATTATGCATCTGATATATAAAATCCACAATATGTGAACAGTTTATCTACAGTTTATCTGATGGGGAGGATAATAAGATACTCATTAATTTAACAGTCCGGCTAATGCATTATTATAATTATTTCAAATTATTGTTTTAAATACAGCGACGTCTCAATACTTCAAGCCTGCAGGGACCAGCACTGTTTCAGTTGATTGAGGATGGAATTCCTTTTGTGACTATAATAAGGCCCAAGCTATTACCAGGACAAAGTTTGGTCTGTTACAATATCAGTCCTCTCACAACAAAGACTGGAGTTACGCTGTGTGTTAATGTAACTTTACACTTCCCAATTCTAGCCATTTGCTTTTCCTGTAGGTATTTGTTTTAGTGAAATTATTGCAAGTTCTACATTTTCTGCATTGAACTCTGCTCAGTCACAACGGACTAGTACAGAGTAACTAAAACAGCAGTCAATTAACTTTAGGCATTTCTGCATTTAAAATAAATTCATAGGAGCCACCAAGGGAGTTAAAAAATTTGGGGATCATTCCTCCGGTCCGCCAGGATCAGCAGCAGGGAGGCTCAGACAAGATTAATGATCTGAGCCTCATTAGCGTAGCAACTTGCCAATCAAAGTGTCAGGAAATGGCTGCCCGGCAGTTAAAATTGGGTAACTTGGAGCTTCTTGTCAAGGACCACCCCGGTGTGAGGTAAGTGTATCGGACATCTCAAGGATGGAATCATGGATGGGGAAGAGACATAAAGGCAAAGGGAGCCCCAAGGTTTCCTTGCCCAGTTCAGCACCTCCTGGACCACAAGGAAACAACGTACGTTTATATAGCACCTTTAACATAGTAAAATGTCCCAAGATGCTTCACAGGAATGATTATCAAACAAAATTTGACACAAGCCACTGAGGAGATATTAGGATAGGTGCCAAAAGCTTGGCCAAAGAGATAGGTTTAAAGGAATATCTTAAAGGAGGAGAGGGGAGGAGAGGTTTAGGAAGGGAATTGCAGAGTTTAGGACCTAGACAGATGAAGGCAAAGCCACCAATGATATGATGAGAAACTTGTAAAGAATGGCTTTATTCACTGGAGTAGAAGCATTCAGAAATCACGGAATAATACAGCACAGAAAGAGGCTATTCGTCCCAGTGTGCATGTGCTGGCTCTTTGAAAGAGTTATCCAAGCAGTCCCACTCCACTTCCTCCTCCCCACAGCCCTGCAAATCCGTCCCCTCGAAGCACCATCAAACTTCCACCGAAAACCACCATCAAATCTGCTTCCACCCCAACTTCACCTCAAACAAAAATAGCAAATGCACCACGATGACATTAGAGCCTGATTTGCATATGTAAATAAGGATCCTGTTCCTTTCAGACGGACGTGCATGCCGCTTGCAGATGGCAGCTTGCAATTCAAAATTGCAGACGACCAGATTAGGGCGGGCAGGGAGTTTGTCATTCTCTCACTCTTTGTCTTCCATTGTAGCCGACGAGGAGAGTTAAAATCGGCACTCTTGGGCCCGCACTGGATGTTCTCCCGGGTGCAGAGTCACCAATCTCTGCTGTAAACAGGCTGTGCCTAGGCCCAGATCTGGAAATGAGACTCGGGAATTAAAATCTTTCTGGGCCTCGACACATGGCTTTCTTGTTGACCCCGTGATAAAATTGGGGCCCATAAGTTTGCTCAATTTTTCTCTTTATTAGCAACATCTTTTAACTTACTTCATTGAAAGAAATAAACAGGATATTGGACCATTTAAGTGAAGCTGTGAGTGGAAATCTATATCGACTGTTAATATAAAGAAACTCTGAAAATAAGTACCAGGAGGGCATGTGGTTATAGTTCACTGAAGACACCAACATCCTCCATTAACTAATTCCACTAATGACATTTCTTTATGTCTCCGGATTGAAAGTAACAATTTATGTATTCTTTGATTGATAGGAATATATGTCAGGAGTGCATACAGCACAGAAAGAGGCCATCCAGCCCATCATGCCTGTGCTGGCCCTCTGAAAGAGCTATCCAATTAGCTGTATTCTCCTACTCTTTCCCTGCAATTGTTTCCATGTTGCGTAGAAATCTAACTCCCTTCTAAAAGTTACTATTGAACCCTCTTCTACCACCCTTCCAGGAAATACATTCCAGATCATAACAACTCACTGCATAAAAAAATTCTTCTCATCTCCCCCTTGAAAGTACTTTCTTTCTTCTTGAGAAAGTTTCAAGCAATGAAGTTATAAAGTTATTTGGTACAAAGCAAATTCCCACAGGTTGGTCAGTCTAGAAAAAGGACACTGACCTAGAATTCACCCAAAATCAATATTGAGTCAGATTTTAACTCTGTGCAAGTTGGTGGGTTTTGAATGGGTTAAATCCAGGCCCAATGAGTCATTCGGCTGTTCCAGAAAACACTGAAGAAGCACATTTGTGATATCGCTAGATAAAATTCCCCTCAATAAGTACATATTGTTTATGGCTTATAATGAGCTCATTTCAGCTGACTTCCTGTATTCCCTTATGCAGCAAATACACTGAATATAAGAAGAGAAAGTAGAGCCAGCTAGTTTGTATCTTAAAGAGAAAAACAAGTTAATGTTTCCGATGGAACTCTTCACCACATCAGCCTATCCAAAATATAACTCTATCTTCCTCTTGTTCCCTCAGCAACTGAGTTAGTAAAGGCAGTGTGAAACTGACCCAGAAGGCACGATGCTGGTCTCTGCTAGCATAGGTAACCTCAGCCAGGATGGCAGCAAGTGGGTACAACTGTTTTCACTCCAGTTGGGCCAGAGAGAGAAAATTCAACTAGAGTTATCCCTCTTGATCACTACCCTGTTGAAAAGCACAAGTGTATGGATATTGGGTGACAATAGGAATGGGTTTTGCGATGCCTTCTACTGTCAAATAACTCGACAATAGACACTGTCTAGGCTGAGATGTGGCCACTGGACAACATACTAGAGGTTGCTCAGTACCTGTGGAGCTGTGCAACAGCAGAAGTCAGTGCCTTTAAAACAGGAAGGGAAAACACTGGTTTTAAAAAA
Organism: Heterodontus francisci; assembly: GCF_036365525.1. Classification (NCBI taxonomy): domain Eukaryota; kingdom Metazoa; phylum Chordata; class Chondrichthyes; order Heterodontiformes; family Heterodontidae; genus Heterodontus; species Heterodontus francisci. The sequence goes on along the minus strand of NC_090380.1, from coordinate 38,213,398 downwards.
GCCTATCTTTCGCTTTCAGAGGTGAAGTGTATTTAGAGCAGTTCCTGTTTTTGTTTCGGATTTTCAGCCTTCATCATTGTTCTTTTTGTCATTAGATTGAATGCATGGAGACAACCATTCCACTGGCCTTGATACATTCTCACAGCAGCATTTTATTTGTAATTCCAGAGAACGAACTTTTTTTGTGTATGTGGCCCCCTCCAAATAAACACTGGGGCAAAGAATTTCAATGCACTGAGTCACTCCCCATCACTTACTCTGCACAGAATTCCTGATCTAAGTGTAAAAGTATTCCTCAATTCCTTGAATTGGAATGTTCAGCACAATAAACATCATAAATGCATGCCAGTATTCACCGAAGTATGCGCACAAATGCAAAATGGTTGGTAAAATATCTTTTCATTAGTGAATTCTGTTGCTTTTTATTTAGATTGAACTGTTGAATATTTGATTAAATGAGCTGTGAGGCAAAGAATGCAGACATTGGTTATTTTTATCTGAATTTATAGAATTCCTGATACATGCAGAGCATTCCTTGGCAAAACATTTATGTCTCTGTTGACACTTGGTTGCATAAGGAATTGATCTATCAGTACTGGGCGAACTCAATTGCAAAAAATTGAGATATGGCCCATCAGCAAAACTATTGCGATTGCAAATTTAAGTAGGGGCAAACTGGGAGTTGGTAGCATTCTGATCATCAACTGCATTCTGTTTAGACTGTAACAGAGTGAGTTGTGACTTCATTTCTGAAGTCCCCCTTGACATCCATCTGTGGAATCTGTCAGTCTGTGTTGCTGCCATTTTGAACTTACAGCTCCATAAATAAGCATAGCATGCTTGACTTCACATCGAACACTGCAGTCACTCGGCTTGCATTAACATTTCTATTTCTTTTAGTTTTACGACTTTTCCATAGCTGCAGTACCTTATTACCTGTGATTTGAGCATACTCCCTTCATCAAGGAGACTGAACTTGCATCGACATCATAGGAAGACATATAGCTTGGAGATTGAGAGACTGGAACCTTGGCATTGCAGGGTTTGTTGGCATTGTCCATTCCTTTTCTCTTCATAATTAACCCTTTCAGTCACCTTGATCCAATTCCAACATCCTAACATTGCACAGCAATTATATAATCATAGAATCATAGAATAGTATAGCACCAAAGGAGGCCATTTGGCCAATCAAGTCTGTGCCAGCTCTTTCAAAGAGCAATCCAGTTAGTCCCACTCCCTGGTCTTTCCCCACGTTCCTGCAATCTTTTCCTCCTTCAAATATTTATCCAAATATTTTTTGAAGGCCACTATTGAATCTATATCCACCACTCTATCAGGTAGTGCATTCCAAATCCCAGCCACTCATTGCATAAAAAAGATTTTCCTCATGTCATCTCTGTAAACCACTGTAATTCTGTGCTCTCTAGATATTGGCCCTTAAACCATTGGTAACAGTTTCACTTTATTTACTCTCTCTAAATTGCTCATGATTTTAAACACCTCTATCATATCTTCGCTTAGCCTTCTCTGCTCTAAGGAGAATAACCCCAGCTTCTTCAGTCTATCCAAGTAACTGTAATTCCCTCAAGCCTGGAACCATTCTAATAAATATCTCTGTACCCTCTCCGAAGTCTTCATGTCCTTCCTTAAGTGTTATTGCCCAGAATTGGACACAGTACTCCATATGGGGCCGAACTAGTGTTTTATGTGGGTTTAGCATAACTACCTGACTTTTGTACTCTATGCCTCTATTTATAAAGCCCAGGATTTGATATGCTTTATTAACTGCTTTGTTAACTTGTCCTGTCACCTTCAAAGATTGTGCACAAGCACCCCAGAGATATGTGCACAAACACCTCCAATCAGATGGGAGTTCAATGGCTGCCCACAGGAGTCAGCAGAGGATCTGTCCAAATTTTCAGGTACTCCCCCTTTGCAGCTCGTCAAGTAGGAGACTTTATGTTGTTCACTGCTTTACATTCTTAAGGATTTGCAGCAGCTTAATGAGCAGGTGCATATTTTGTAACCACAGCAGTAAAGTGGAGCTACAGGAAAATGTCCGAGGCAGGAGAGTTTGAGAAGGTTCCCAAGATTCTCAGGTACAACCATGGAGATGGTGAAGCATAGAAAAGAGATCCTCTTTCCCGCAGGTGTTTGGTGGGCTCCATGAAAAATTGGGCAAGGCATGTGAATGGAATCAAGATTATCTCTAAGACCTAGTTGCAGTGGATACATTAATTTAAAGATTCACCAGGAATGCCAAGATAAGACTCCCTTTCACATCTGTGAAACTTTGTACACAGTCCTACAGGTCCTTTACCTGAACACTATGGATCCACTAGTCACAGTTACCCAGCATGGAAAACTTCACTGCACCTCCTTTCTGCTTGTACCCTCACCCACCCCCAAAAACAGCTACTGCCCTCACAATTACTTCTCCCTCTTGGCCACACTTGCTGTTTCTTTCTGTCATCAGGAACACTATAGTAAGCTGGCTTGTACATGAAAGAAAGGGCTTGTATTCATACAGCACCTTTCACAACCTCAGGTCATGCCAAAGTGCTTTACAGCTAATGAAGTACTTTTTGATGTTATAATATAGGAAATGCAGCAGTCAATTTGTACACAGTAAGGTCCCATAAACAGCAATTAAATAAATGATTAGATAATCTGCTTAATTAGTGATGTTGATTAAATAATAATTATTGGTCAGGACACAGGAGCAAAATTCCCCTGCACTTCTTCAAAGAAGTGCCATGCAATATTTAAAGTCCACCTGGATTATATGCTTAAGTCTCTGGAATGGGCCTTGAACCCAAAACATTTTGACTCAGAAATGAGAGTGTTACAACAGAGCCACAGCTGACACTTAAGGAAGTGTCAGAGGAGGTGAAAAAAAATACTTCAGGCAGACAGTTGGGGCTCACGCCAAAGTGAGATGGCATGTAGGATTTCTGTAGTTAGTAAAATGCTGTTGGAAACTATTTTGTGCAGAGAATGTTCCTGTAGTGGCTGGTGATCTTCCAATGATAGTACACATGCATATCAATTTTGAGATTTGGGCAGTTGCTTGTAGGGTGGGAGGACTGGTACAGCTATTGAACATGATGATTAATGCAGAAGAATTGTTCAGATGAAGTTCTCATCAACAAGCTTCTTCCAAACAGGCAATTGTTGGTCCCCATCTGCTTCTTCACCTTCCTCTATTCCATCACAGTTTTCTCCCTCTTCATGCTGAAGGTTCTCTTTCAGTGGTGGCTTCATGTGTTGTCCATGCTGTAGAACAAAGTTACATAGCGCACAGCAAACCACTATCATAGAGGACACTTCCTGCAGGAAGACGCTAGACTTGTCCAGGTACCTAAATGATTGTTAGAGAACTCCAATAGTTTGTTCAATAAGGACTCTAGTTGACCCATGGATCAAATTGTAATGGAGTTCCACGGACAACTGTGGATTCCGAAGATATATTATAAGCAAAGTGTGCAGAGGATAACCCTTTTCTCAAAGCTGCCATCCTTCAACTGGCTGTGCAGGAACAAGACGTGGGGCAGGGTGGGGGGGGGGGGGGGGGCGGGGGGCGGGGTGGGGGCTGCGGGTGGACAATTGACAAAATGTAAAAGCACCAAAGCAGCTGCTAGAGAAGTGGGCACAGGCCTTTGTGATGTGCTGCTTGTCATTACACACAAGCTTTACATTAATGCCATTCATTTCCCTGGGGCTTCTCCCAATCATCCACTGTAATTCCAGTGGAAAATCTGTGAAAGCCCCAAATAACAAAAAAACCCTTGCAATTCTAGAAGGAACCCACAGAGTGATGTATGTGCAGTCAATGACACCCTGGACTTGAAGGAATTCTGCAATCTGTGTAAACATGTAATACTTGGAAACTGTTTTTTTCCCACAAAGCAGAGGTGACTTGAAGATTGAGACAGTTTTTATAAGGATGCTGCAGGTAGACTGGGAGAAGCCATCACATCTTTCTGGACACTGGTCTCAGGAAGGCTAAAGTTGCCCTCAAAAAGTGAAATAAAGTGACAGTCCTTGTGAATAACTGGGAGGTGGAGAAAGGAGAAGTTATTAGGAGATAAGCAATTATGTGTTTTCAATAGAATGACACATTGGAAACCTATTAAAAAATTATGGTGCTGCTAATATATTTTAGTGATCCAGATACAGGAATATCTATATCGACTTTTAAAACATTCCAATTTAAGTTAAAAGTTCACGCACTTTTAAATCTGACATAAATAATGCAAGAAAAAATAGATTTATTAACCCCTGAATATGTAGATGCAGGTCAAATCCTCTAAAGAGCAAATTAAGTTTCTTAAGCAAAGCTTTTCCATTATCAGGAACTCACCTCCACTGTTAATAACCGATCCTGGAACTGGTGTATAGGGAAATTTCTCCTAAAGTACATGCTCTTAAGGGTCGACTTACATAGAATGCAACAATTTTCCAAAGATTATAGTGGAATGTATTAAATTATCAAGGTTCACTCAACACCTAGAGCTTCACTCGAACTGAAAGTTCTGAAGAAGAGTCATGTTTCAAGTCAGATATATCAACTCTGTTTCTCTCTCCTCAGATGCTGCCAGACCTGCTAAGTATTTCCAGCACTTTCTGTTTTTATTTCACTAAAACTGCCCTTCCTTCCTTGGCATTACACTCTGCACTGTTGTGAAAAATTAAAGTTGCTTCTTTGAGGAGCGGTACCATTTAACCTTTTCTTTCTTCTTTTGGGCCTCCTTATCTCGAGAGACAATGGATACGCGCCTGGAGGTGGTCAGTGGTTTGTGAAGCAGCGCCTGGAGTGGCTATAAAGGCCAATTCTGGAGTGACAGGCTTTTGCATAACACAGATCACCACTCAGCTATGTGAACAGAATGAACCATCTTGTCAAACAGAATTGGAGGAATTGAGTGGGCCATGGCCCCTCTCTTAATTACAATTCAATAATCACTTTTGGAAAGTGCATGTGTGAATGTCAGATGATCAGACTTGGGCTAATAGCCTGTAAGTGCACTCACAGTCTTGGATAAGGTATGGCAGGGCAGCTAGTGTTAGTATGAGTTAGGTCTATTAGGAGCGGGAAAATGTTGCAGGGATAAAGTCAATTCATAAACAGAATAAAGCTATTGCTGTCATCTGAGGAGGGAATTTTAACATGGACAGGCTGGAAGTAGAGACAAATGCAATCCAATGCCATCAATTTGAGGACTGAGCTATTTTAACTCCCAGGCTTTACTTACATTTGATTGGTGGGCTTCCCACACAATTGTGTTGGGAAATCAATGCAAAGACACACACTCACAGTGGTGCAGTGGTTAGCACCGCAGCCTCACAGCTCCAGCGACCCGGGTTCAATTCTGGGTACTGCCTGTGTGGAGTTTGCAAGTTCTCCCTGTGTCTGCGTGGGTTTTCTCCGGGTGCTCCGGTTTCCTCCCACAAGCCAAAAGACTTGCAGGTTGATAGGTAAATTGGCCATTATAAATTGCCACTAGTATAGGTAGGTGGTAGGGAAATATAGGGACAGGTGGGGATGTTTGGTAGGAATATGGGGTTAGTGTAGGATTAGTATAAATGGGTGGTTAATGGTCAGCACAAACTCGGTGGGCTGAAGGGCCTGTTTCAGTGCTGTATCTCTAAACTAAACTAAAACTCACCTTTTGTTTGCTGCTTTCACAGCAGTCACCAGCACCACTCTGTTAGCGCGTGGAAACAATTCTTCAAAAAGGGTGTAAGGACAAGCCCAGCAATTACAGGCCAGTCAGTTTAACTTCAGTGGTGGGAAAGCTTTTAGAAACAATAATTTGGCACAAAATTAATCATCACTTGGACAAATGTGGACTAATTCAAGAAAGCCAGCACAGATTTCTTAAGGGCAATTCGTGTTAAACACTAACTTGCTTGAGGTTTTTGAGGAGACAAGAGAGAGTTGATGAGTGTAATGTGGTTGATGTGGTGTATATGGATTTCCAAAAGGCATTTGAGAAAGTGTCAAATAACAGGCTTGTCAGCAAAGTTAGAGCCCATGGAATAAACGGGACAGTGGCAGCATAGATACGAAATTGGCTGAGTGACAGAAAACAGAGAGTAGTTGTAGAAGGTTGTTTTTCGGACTGGAGAAAGGTATGTAGTGGGGTTCCCCAGGGGTCAGTGTTGGGATCCCTGCTTTTCTTCATATATATTAATGTCCTAAACTTTGGTGTACAGGGCACAATTTCAAAGTTTGTGGATGACACAAGACTTGGAAGTATTGTGAACAGTGAGGAGGATAGTGATAAACGTCAAGAGGCCATAGGCTGATGGAGTGGATGGATATGTGGCAGATAAAATTTAATGCAGAAATGCGTGAAGTGATTCATTTTGGTAGAAAGAATGAGGAGAGGCAATATAAATTAAAGGGTACAATTCTAAAGGGGTTGCAGAAGCAGAGGGACCTAGGGGTATATGTGCACAAATCATTGAAGGCTGCAGGGCAGGTTGAGAAAGCTGTTAATAAAGCATATGGGATCTTGGGCTTTATAAATAGGGGCATAGAGTACAAAAGCAAAGAAGGTATAATAAACCTCTGCAAAATACTGCTTTGGCCTCAACTGCAGTATTGTGTCAGGTTCTGGGCACCACACTTTCAGAAAGATGTTGAGTCATTAGGATGCAGAAAAGATTCATGAGAATGGTTCCAGGGATAAGAAATTTCAGTTATGTGGATATGTTGGAGAAGCTGGGTCTGTTTGTTAAACAGGCAGATGTCCAGTCACCAAAATGAGGAAGCCAATGACAATTTCTGATCCACAACTGTTTTATTGGCAATTCATAGTTCAGTCCAAACATCAGTTCCCACTCTTTCCTTCTGAACTAACTCTCTATCCTGAGGCAACTGGCCAAAAACCCAGCCCTTCTTTACAAAACTATAGTGAGCATCACCTGCTCTCTATTAACATTGAAATGAGTCTCATTTAATTAAAGTGACCAGCATTTTCAATATTGTCACTGTTCTTGGAGAAGAGAAGATTTGATAGAGGTGTTCAAAATCATAAGGTATCTGGACAGAGAGAAACTGTCCCAATTGGTTGAACCAGAGAACACCAATTTCAGGTGATTAGCAAAAGAAGCAACAGCAACACGAGGAAAACATTTTTATGCAGCTAGTGGTTAAGATCTGGAATGCACTGCCTGAGAGTGTGGTGGAGGCAGATTCGATCGATATCTTCAAAAGAGGATTGGATAATTATCTGGAGAAAATAAATCTGCAGGGCTACAAGGAAAAGGCAGGGAAGTGGGACTAGGTGAGTTGATCTTGCAGAGAGCCAGCATGGTCATGACGAGTCGAATGGCTTCCTTCTGTGCTGTAATCATTTTATGAATTGTAGAATCAGGACTCTCTCAACACTCCAGCCACTTGTTTTCCATTCAACATCTCCCCCATCCTTGCATTTTGCTTCTTTTCCCTCTCTGCATATGCACCATATGTTAAACATCCACACAAGTGCACTTTCCTTTTGAACAGCCACTCACTAACTCTTCCCCTCTCTTTCTGCAGGACAAAATGGTTCACAACACAAAGGGCAGGTGCAAGACCAGGTCATGACCACCCAGCATCCTGACTCTCACCCAGAAAAAGCAGGAATCTCTGCAAATCTGTGGCCTTTGTCATGCAGGCCCGCACCTGCCAAGAATGAGGCATATTAATTTTGTCATATGAACATTAATTTTAAACTGCAGTGAAGAAAGGACTTGTTAAAAAGCCACCAGACACTTGGCTAGAAGGACATTTGCATACTAAAAGACAGTGCTTGTGGGGACAAAGGGCTATTCCCTTGTCCATTTAACCCACAATTGATATTGATCACCAGTTATTGAAGATGTAAGGAAGAGCATTCCAGAGACTGCTAAGGTGATATAATCCACAAAAGCCAGGACTGGTTAAACTAGCTGGTCACATGACTGACTGGCTGATACAGGGTTTTTTTTTTGAACTAGCCACAAAGAGTTTGAACTCAGAAAGACTGTTTGCTCCTGGACTGAGAAGACCTTTCCTGTCTGCTCCCATCTCTTTCTCGCAGGACTCCAAATCCACTGAAGACACATGAACCTCAAGAGAGAAAAGTCTCCTACATCGAACAAGGTTTAAGAAGAATACTGGGCCCCTGCGAAAAGCAAGACCGACCTACAATCAAGGACTCTGCAGCGAGCTCGAAGAACAGTAACCAAAACCATCTTCAGATATTGCCTCAAACTTTTCAACTTTATTTCTTCTGCTCTTTTCCGTCTCCATCTGCATATGTGTATCGCGTATGCATGCTAGCATGGGCGCGTCGTGTATCCATAGGTGTTAACCGAAATAGAATTTAAGGTTAATAAATTTCAACCCTTCTTCTTTAAACCTAAGAAAACCTGTTTGGCTGGTTTCTTTGACTTACAATTGGAAAGCAGTGAACAAGGATTCACCAAGGGGGAAATAAAAACACGGTGTTTTAAAAATTAAACCCTGTTACGGTAAGACAAGGTGAAGGCTGAGAGGGACCCCTAGACACCTTTCTCACCTGGTCGCAACACCTTTCAAGATCAATGTACATTGGAGATGGCAAGGCTGGCAGCTTGACTGAGCAGGGTCTCTGCCTCTTACTTGTACCCCTTCATACATCTCAGAAAATAGGGCATTCATCCAACTTGACAACTTCAAGCTGCATTCTGAAGTCTGTCAAATGCGATTGTCCTGACTGTCAGTAAAAGCTAATTCCTACCTCTTTTCTCTTTCCTCTAGAACCTTCTCTGATGTAAGACCCTGATGAAAAACATTTCAGAGGAGGATAATCACAGAACAGATCTAGACTAATGAAGTGAAAGTCCTTCCAGTTGATGAAAGCTTCTGGCTGGTCATCTGGTGCCTTGATGACGAAATGAGTGCAACTTACAATATGTTGGCATCCACAGTATAGGTGGTGTATTGGTTGGTACTGACATTGTTTGTTGCACTTGTGGGAGATGTTCCTTGAAACACCCTGGAAGAAATGCAGCAGGAAAGGCCCGGCAATGTGTTAAAATGATCTTTGTGGGGCCTGGAAGAGCAGACATGCTCCTTTGGGCTCCTCAAGAACAATGTGGGCTGCAGCTGTCTCGGACTTCATTCCCCCCCTGTGCCCTCCACCACCCCCCCCCCCACTCCCCCACCCTTTCCGGAATTGCACTAACTCAACCGGATCTACCTCCCTGCTGACTAAGTCAGTCACCAGGCTGTCCAATATTGTGCTGAGGCCAGAGTGGGTGAGGTGCATTGCGATACCCACTTGGAGTGTGTTGCCCAGCCTTTAAAATAGACAAGGCCTTCCTCCTGAGGGACAGACCAGCTGATACCGCCCTCTCCACTGGCCGCCCACCCGATAATTAAAATCCACCCACAGAATTGAAGATCTGTGTGTTTATTTTTATATATGTTTTAGGTTTGTTCTATGGGGTATCATTTAAATGTCTTACAGCAAACTGCCATAATGCTCCCACACCATGAACAGATTTTCCCTCAAATGTTCAGTTCATTTTGGAATACTTAGCGGGCCCACACATGTCTGAACACATTGAGAACAGTAAGGAAAGAATGTAACTTTACTTAATGAGCTATGACATGTGCGCATGCAAGAGCACAGCTTATGGTTGTAATAAAACTTGATGTTTCTCTCACTTCACCGCCCCACCTCCCCCCCCCACCCCATGTGTGTTCTCTGCTTCTTCCTGATGGCATCAACATGTGGAGGTATGGTCCTTTGGTATTAGCTTCTCTCAGATATCCTGCCCAAATGACTATTCTCCATGTATAATTCCAGGCAGAAGCTGTGAGCAGATTATTTGACTGTGGAGGGCATCACAACTGGAACTGCTTTTGTGTTTATGCAGTGTTTATACATATAATTTCTGGCAGAGGTTATTGGACAGTGATTAGCTGTGGGAACGCTGCATAATATTCCCCTGTCTAGCCTGGGGGTACTGAGAACAATTATTGCACTCTGACCACTAGTCAGCTAACTCAGTGCTGACTGGGAAGTGAAACTGGGATATTTCCTGTTTGGCTTATTTCCACACTGGACAATCCATTTATTCACTGAGCCATCAGAGGAGCTGGCCCTTCACTCTTTCATGTTTTGTGTCTGCTTGAACATTTCAATTTTTTGTGCACCCTCTCTCTATCCGTAGTGCTCTCTCGGTCTATTTCTCTGTCTGCCTCTTCCTCTTTATTTCTCTGTGTCTCTCTCTATTTATCTGTCTGGCACTCTCCCTTTCTCTCTATTTGCCTCTCCCTCTCTTTATTTCTCTGTCTGTCTCTATTTCTCTATCTCTGTCTGTCTCTCAGTATCAGGACCTTTTGGCTACTGTCCAAAACCGTAACTTTTCTTTTACTGATAACAGCTTTCATATCTCCAGATTTGTAACTGCCATGGTAGAATTTGAACTCACATTCTCTGGGTTATTAGTCCAGGCTTGTAGGATCACTACTCAAGGAGCATAACCATTCTGCTACGTGTCACAGCTGTTCAGGCAATCATCGCATGCTAAATCTTTGTTGAGATTCTCGTGGATATTCACAACATCCAGCAGCTGAAATGAATGCTGTATGCTGGAGATCACTCATTCTTTCTAACGCGAGATGTTTGTTTTTTTATGTCTACACACACTAACCCAAAGGCAAGTAGCTTACCTGCCCATGAGCTGTCAGTGAACAGAATATCATCACATAGAGCTCAAAATTAATTTCTATGCAAGTGAAATGTAACTCATTTATAAAAGAATGTCTGTGGCCCATGCCAGATTGCACAGGGATACTGCAAGTAGCAACCGTGTGATATCTAATTGACAAGTCTAGTCTGATTAATGCATCTGTACTCTTAGTCATAACTTTCCCTGGCTGTGGAATATGGCACAGTATTATTAAAGTGAACAGCAGGATTTTAAACAATGTAAATGCTACAGAGACAGGATCAGCAGGAAAGCAAATGCAAAATTAAATTAGTCATTTTTTCCCACCGATTATCTTAGTCCTCAATTTATACACAGATGGAGGTCTAAGTTTCAAATGCAATAGAAATAACAAAAACCAGAATGAATCAGCTTTGTAGAAAAACTAAAGGTTGATACAACAGTCTTTTGGGCTTATCAACTTTCTCATCTATTCAAATACAAACATTCATTTTCCTAGTTTTAGGGGATCATAGTAAAAGCTGATCTTTTTTGAACAGATATAAACAGTTCCACAGATGTGGAACTCTTTGCAAAATGACAGGAAGTATAACAGTACTGGCTTCCCAAAACCCTCTTGCCAAAATGCTTGTGAAATATCCTTTGTTTTTTTGGGATGGAACTTCTCACACTCATCCTGAAGCTTAACCTCTTTCTGCGATTAGTAATTGTAGCTTCAGACTATTCCATCAGTGTTAAACTAGAAATATTTTGTGAAAATGATGCAGTTTAAACAGCCTGCCTGAAATACTATCCTGGGCCTTCAGTCAATCAGGAATCAAATTTTCACGCCATACCTGACTCCACCCAAACTTGCTATGTTTTGAGACTTAATTTCCTCTTGGGATCAAGTAGCTTTTTCTGCAAGTTTCTTAAAGAAAAATCCTTGCAACCACACGCACTATTTTAAAGTTTTCCCTTCCCACTATTGTTTCTTCTGACACTGACTTGTCTGGAAGTGAGCAAAATAACCTTGAGAGCAGCTACATCAATAGTCTAGCCAGTAAAAGCATTGCTTCGTATGGTACTAAGCCAGAGAAACAAAAGGTCCTGGGTTTGATCATGAGAAAGGCCATCAAGCTGAAGCATTAACTCTATTTCTTTGTCACAGATGCTGCTTGACCTGTTGAGTATTTCCAGCATTTTCTGTTTTTATATCAGTCTTCCAGTATCAGGAAGTATTTTGTTTTTGTTTTCTTATTGTTATTTTTAAAACTTAGTCCGACAGACATCCATAGAGTCATAGAGTTATACAGCACAGAAACAGGCCCTTCGGCCCATCATGTCTGTGCCAGCCATCAAGCACCTAACTAATCTAATCCCATTTTCCAGCACTTGACCTGTAGCCTTTTATGCTATAGCGTTTCAAGTGCTCATCTAAATACTTCTTAAATGTTGTGCGGGTTCCTGCCTCTACCAACCCTTCAGGCGGTGCATTCCAGATTCCAACCACCCTCTGGGTGAAAAAGTTTTTCCTCAAATCCCCTCTAATCTTCCTGCCCCTTACCTGAAATCTATGCCCCCTGTTTATTGAACCCTCGCTAAGGGAAAAAGTTTCTTCCTATCTAGCCTATCAATGCCCCTCATAATTTTGATTACCTCAATCATGTCCCCCCTCAGCCTTATCTGCTGTAAGGAGAACAACCCTAACCTTTTCAGTCTCTCTTCATAGCTGAAATGCTCTCGCACAGGCAACATCCTGGTGAATCTCCTCTGCACCCTCTCCAGTGCAATCACATCCTTCCTATAGGGTGGTGGCCAGAACTGTACACAGTACTCCAGCTGTGGCCTAACTAGCGTTTTATCCAGCTCCATTATAACCTCCCTATTCTTATATTCTATGCCTCGGCTAATAAAGGCAAGTATCCCATATGCCTTCCTAACCACCTTATCTACCTGTGCTGTTGGCTTCAGTGATCTATGGACAAGTACACCAAGGTCCCTCTGACCTTCTGTACTTCCGAGGGTCCTACCATCCATTGTATATTTCTTTGCCTTGTTAGTCCTCCCAAAATGCATCACCTCACACTTCTCAGGATTAAATTTCATTTGCCACTGCTCTGCCTATCTTAACAGCCCAACTATGTCATCCTGTAATCTAAGGCTTTCCTCCTCACTATTTACGACACCATCAATTTTCGTGTCATCTGCAAACTTACTGATCATACCTCCTATATTCATGCCTAAATCATTAATGTACACTACAAATATTAGTGTAGTGTCCCAGCACCGATCCCTGTGGTACACCACTGGTCACAGGCTTCCACTCGCAAAAATAGCCCTCGGCCATTACCCTCTGCCTCCTGCCACTGAGCCAATTTTGGATCCAATTTGCCAAATTGCCCTGGATCCCATGGGCTCTTACCTTCTTAATCAATCTCCCATGCGGGACCTTATCAAAAGCCTAACTGAAGTCCATGTAGACAACATCAACTGCTTTACCCTCATCTACACATCTAGTCACCGCCTCAAAAAATTCAATCAAGTTATTAGACATGATCTCCCCCTGACAAAGCCATGCTGATTATCCCTGATTAATCCCTGCCTCTCCAAGTGCTGTCTTTACTCCTGTTTCTGCACCTCATCAGCACTATAGCAATAACCAACAAAAGGTAATCTCTTTCCTCCCCGTTGTTTAGCCTCCATAGGCCAGAGCAACAAAGGGAAGTCCAAGACTAACTGGGCAGACAGAGTAAGTCCTCAAAGTCCAAATAAAACAGTGCAGTGCACCCACCTTCCAGGAACAACTTCTTCCTATATCTCAGCAGGTCTGGCAGCATCTGTGGAAAGAGAAGCAGAGTTAACGTTTCGGGTCAGTGACCCTTCTTCGGAACTGACAAATATTAGAAAAGTCACAGATTATAAACAAGTGAGGTGGGGGTTGGGCAAGAGATAACAAAGGAGAAGGTGCAGATTGGACCAGGCCACATAGCTGACCAAAAGGTCACGGAGCAAAGGCAAACAATATGTTAATGGTGTGTTGAAAGACAAAGCATTAGTACAGATTAGGTGTGAATATACTGAATAAGGAACATCAGCAAGTGCAAACCTGAAGAAAAACAACCTGAAAAAAACAGTGGGTAAGCAAACTGAACAAACTAAGATGAAATGAAATAAATGCAAAAAAAGATTGTAAAAAATGTAAAAAGGAAGAAAAAAAAGGAAGAAAAAATAACTAAAAATGACTAAAAATGAAAGTAAAGTGGGGGGCTGTCATGCTCTGAAATTATTGAACTCAATGTTCAGTCCGGCAGGCTGTAGTGTGCCTAATCGGTAGATGAGATGCTGTTCCTCGAGCTTGCGTTGATGTTCACTGGAACACTGCAGCAATCCCAGGACAGAGATGTGAGCATGAGAGCAAGGGGGAGTGTTGAAATGGCAAGCAACCGGAAGCTCAGGGTCCTGCTTGCGGACTGAGCGGAGATGTTCCGCAAAGCGGTCACCCAGTCTGCGCTTGGTCTCCCCAATGTAGAGGAGACCACACTGTGAGCAGCGAATACAGTATACTACATTGAAAGAAGTACAAGTAAATCGCTGCTTCACCTGAAAGGAGTGTTTGGGGCCTGGGATAGTGAGGAGAGAGGAGGTAAATGGGCAGGTATTACACCTCCTGCGATTGCAAGGGAAGGTGCCCTGGGACGGGGACGAGGTGGTGGGGGTAATGGAGGAGTGGACCAGGGTGTCGCGGAGGGACATTATTGAGTTCAATAATTTCAGAGCATGACAGCCCCCCACTTTACTTTCATTTTTAGTCATTTTTAGTTATTTTTTCTTCCTTTTTTTTCTTCCTTTTTACATTTTTTACAATCTTTTTTTGCATTTATTTCATTTCATCTTAGTTTGTTCAGTTTGCTTACCCACTGTTTTTTTCAGGTTGTTTTTCTTCAGGTTTGCACTTGCTGATGTTCCTTATTCAGTATATTCACACCTAATCTGTACTAATGCTTTGTCTTTCAACACACCATTAACATATTGTTTGCCTTTGCTCCGTGACCTTTTGGTCAGCTATGTGGCCTGGTCCAATCTGCACCTTCTCCTTTGTTATCTCTTGCCCAACCCCCACCTCACTTGTTTATAATCTGTGACTTTTCTAATATTTGTCAGTTCCGAAGAAGGGTCACTGACCCGAAACGTTAACTCTGCTTCTCTTTCCACAGATGCTGCCAGACCTGCTGAGTGAATCCAGCATTTCTTGTTTTTGTTTCAGATTTCCAGCATCCGCAGTATTTTGCTTTTATTTTAGTGTTTAATTCACTGCCACTTCTCTTCCAGGAATGCCTACCTTGAAGAAGTTCTGCTCTTCTCTCCGACGGGATTTTCGTTTGTCTCTTTTACCTTGTTCACCTTCATTGCTTTCTATTTCCCTCCTGGTGTTTGATAAGGTATCTACCAAAACTCGTTTTCACAGCCACATCTCCTTCCTCAGTGCCTGTCTCCGGCTCCGACTGATTCCACGTGGATTCCAACTGCAGTTTCACCCATCATGCTTTGAAACCACCCAGGATCACAGGTATCTCCGAGAAATACAACGTTCCTCGGACTGCTACTCTCGCCGCATCCTGAGATCCACACTCAGTGCTATGCGCCGCCATATGCACACACTGGACCTCTCTCTCCAGCAGCACCGTCTCACCTTATCTCAAATCTGTTCTACTCCGCAGTTTCATCTCATCTTACGTCTCATCCGACGCATTAACAAAAAACTTTTTTTCTTCCTTTCAGGTGTTAAGGAACGCAAGCTCCAGCAGCTGATGGGGACTAATGCCCCTCCAGATCCTCCTTCCGCTTCACTTCCCTCTGACCCCACCCCTTCTGATCTGACCTCTTGCCGTGTATTCACTATACCCTCTGACCTCCCCCTCTCTGATGCTGAGCGTTCTGTACTCAGCAAAGGTCTCAGTTTTATCCCCTTACGCCCCCACCTCAATGAATTTCGCGCTCGGCATGACGTTGAGCTCTTCTTCCGTCGCCTCCGCCTCCGGGCTCACTTCTTCGACCAGGAGTCCTCCCCCCGACCAGCAGACCCATTCACCCGCCTCCAGCATTCTCCCTCTACCTGGACCCCTCACCCTGGCCTCTTACCCGCTCTTGATCTCTTCATTGAAAACTGTCGGCGAGACATTGGTCGTCTCAATTTCTCTGCCCCCCTCACTCACTCTAACCTGTCCCCCTCTGAACTTCAGGCACTCCGTTCTCTCAGGTCTAACCCCGACATGGTCATCAAACCTGCAGACAAGGGTGGTGCTGTTGTTGTATGGCGTACCGACCTCTACCTTGCAGAAGCTCAACGCCAACTCACAGACACCTCTTCCTACCTCCCTCTGGACCATGACCCCACCACCGAACATCAAGCCACCGTCCAAAGGACTGTCACTGACCTCATCTCCTCTGGAGATCTTCCCTCTACAGCTTCCAACCTCATAGTCCCGCAACCCCGGACAGCCCGCTTCTACCTCCTTCCCAAAATCCACAAACGGGACTGTCCCGGCAGACCCATTGTGTCAGCCTGCTCCTGCCCAACTGAACTTATTTCTTCCTATCTAGACTCTATCTTTTCTCCGCTGGTCCAGTCTCTTCCCACCTACATCCGTGACTCTTCTGACGCCCTACGTCATTTTGACAATTTCCAGTTTCCTGGTCCCAACCGCCTCCTCTTCACTATGGACGTCCAATCGCTCTACACCTCCATCCCCCACCAGGATGGTTTGAGGGCTCTCCGCTTCTTCCTGGAACAGAGGCCCAACCAGTCCCCATCCACCAACACCCTCCTCCGCCTGGCTGAACTTGTTCTCACATTGAACAACTTCTCCTTCAACTCCATGCATTTCCTTCAAGTAAAAGGTGTCGCTATGGGTACCCGCATGGGTCCTAGTTATGCCTGTCTTTTTGTGGGATATGTCGAGCATTCTTTGTTCCAGTCCTACTCAGGCCCCCTCCCCCAACTCTTTTTCCGGTACATTGATGACTGTATCGGTGCCGTTTCCTGCTCCCGCCCCGAACTAGAAAACTTTATCAACTTTGCTTCCAATTTCCACCCTTCTCTCACCTTTACATGGTCCATCTCTGACACTTCCCTTCCCTTCCTCGACTTCTCTGTCTCCATCTCTGGGGATAGGTTGTCTACCAATATCCATTATAAGCCCACTGACTCCCACAGCTACCTCGACTACACTTCTTCACACCCTACCTCCTGTAAGGACTCCATTCCATTCTCCCAGTTTCTCCGTCTCCGACGCATCTGCTCTGATGATGCTACCTTCCATGACGGTGCTTCTGATATGACCTCCTTTTTCCTCAACCGAGGATTTCCCCCCACTGTGGTTGACAGGGCCCTCAACCGTGTCCGACCCATTCCCCGCACCTCTACCCTCACCCCTTCCCCTCCCTCCCAGAACCGTGACAGGGTTCCCCTTGTCCTCACTTTTCATCCCACCAGCCTCCATATCCAAAGGATCATCCTCCGCCATTTTCGCCACCTCCAGCGTGATGCCACTACCAGTCGCATCTTCCCCTCCCTTCCCCTGTCAGCATTCCGAAGGGATCGTTCCCTCCGCGACACCCTGGTCCACTCCTCCATTACCCCCACCACCTCGTCCCCGTCCCAGGGCACCTTCCCTTGCAATCGCAGGAGGTGTAATACCTGCCCATTTACCTCCTCTCTCCTCACTATCCCAGGCCCCAAACACTCCTTTCAGGTGAAGCAGCGATTTACTTGTACTTCTTTCAATGTAGTATACTGTATTCGCTGCTCACAGTGTGGTCTCCTCTACATTGGGGAGACCAAGCGCAGACTGGGTGACCGCTTTGCGGAACATCTCCGCTCAGTCCGCAAGCAGGACCCTGAGCTTCCGGTTGCTTGCCATTTCAACACTCCCCCTTGCTCTCATGCTCACATCTCTGTCCTGGGATTGCTGCAGTGTTCCAGTGAACATCAACGCAAGCTCGAGGAACAGCATCTCATCTACCGATTAGGCACACTACAGCCTGCCGGACTGAACATTGAGTTCAATAATTTCAGAGCATGACAGCCCCCCACTTTACTTTCATTTTTAGTCATTTTTAGTTATTTTTTCTTCCTTTTTTTTCTTCCTTTTTACATTTTTTACAATCTTTTTTTGCATTTATTTCATTTCATCTTAGTTTGTTCAGTTTGCTTACCCACTGTTTTTTTCAGGTTGTTTTTCTTCAGGTTTGCACTTGCTGATGTTCCTTATTCAGTATATTCACACCTAATCTGTACTAATGCTTTGTCTTTCAACACACCATTAACATATTGTTTGCCTTTGCTCCGTGACCTTTTGGTCAGCTATGTGGCCTGGTCCAATCTGCACCTTCTCCTTTGTTATCTCTTGCCCAACCCCCACCTCACTTGTTTATAATCTGTGACTTTTCTAATATTTGTCAGTTCCGAAGAAGGGTCACTGACCCGAAACGTTAACTCTGCTTCTCTTTCCACAGATGCTGCCAGACCTGCTGAGTGAATCCAGCATTTCTTGTTTTTGTTTCAGATTTCCAGCATCCGCAGTATTTTGCTTTTATTTTAGTGTTTAATTCACTGCCACTTCTCTTCCAGGAATGCCTACCTTGAAGAAGTTCTGCTCTTCTCTCCGACGGGATTTTCGTTTGTCTCTTTTACCTTGTTCACCTTCATTGCTTTCTATTTCCCTCCTGGTGTTTGATAAGGTATCTACCAAAACTCGTTTTCACAGCCACATCTCCTTCCTCAGTGCCTGTCTCCGGCTCCGACTGATTCCACGTGGATTCCAACTGCAGTTTCACCCATCATGCTTTGAAACCACCCAGGATCACAGGTATCTCCGAGAAATACAACGTTCCTCGGACTGCTACTCTCGCCGCATCCTGAGATCCACACTCAGTGCTATGCGCCGCCATATGCACACACTGGACCTCTCTCTCCAGCAGCACCGTCTCACCTTATCTCAAATCTGTTCTACTCCGCAGTTTCATCTCATCTTACGTCTCATCCGACGCATTAACAAAAAACTTTTTTTCTTCCTTTCAGGTGTTAAGGAACGCAAGCTCCAGCAGCTGATGGGGACTAATGCCCCTCCAGATCCTCCTTCCGCTTCACTTCCCTCTGACCCCACCCCTTCTGATCTGACCTCTTGCCGTGTATTCACTATACCCTCTGACCTCCCCCTCTCTGATGCTGAGCGTTCTGTACTCAGCAAAGGTCTCAGTTTTATCCCCTTACGCCCCCACCTCAATGAATTTCGCGCTCGGCATGACGTTGAGCTCTTCTTCCGTCGCCTCCGCCTCCGGGCTCACTTCTTCGACCAGGAGTCCTCCCCCCGACCAGCAGACCCATTCACCCGCCTCCAGCATTCTCCCTCTACCTGGACCCCTCACCCTGGCCTCTTACCCGCTCTTGATCTCTTCATTGAAAACTGTCGGCGAGACATTGGTCGTCTCAATTTCTCTGCCCCCCTCACTCACTCTAACCTGTCCCCCTCTGAACTTCAGGCACTCCGTTCTCTCAGGTCTAACCCCGACATGGTCATCAAACCTGCAGACAAGGGTGGTGCTGTTGTTGTATGGCGTACCGACCTCTACCTTGCAGAAGCTCAACGCCAACTCACAGACACCTCTTCCTACCTCCCTCTGGACCATGACCCCACCACCGAACATCAAGCCACCGTCCAAAGGACTGTCACTGACCTCATCTCCTCTGGAGATCTTCCCTCTACAGCTTCCAACCTCATAGTCCCGCAACCCCGGACAGCCCGCTTCTACCTCCTTCCCAAAATCCACAAACGGGACTGTCCCGGCAGACCCATTGTGTCAGCCTGCTCCTGCCCAACTGAACTTATTTCTTCCTATCTAGACTCTATCTTTTCTCCGCTGGTCCAGTCTCTTCCCACCTACATCCGTGACTCTTCTGACGCCCTACGTCATTTTGACAATTTCCAGTTTCCTGGTCCCAACCGCCTCCTCTTCACTATGGACGTCCAATCGCTCTACACCTCCATCCCCCACCAGGATGGTTTGAGGGCTCTCCGCTTCTTCCTGGAACAGAGGCCCAACCAGTCCCCATCCACCAACACCCTCCTCCGCCTGGCTGAACTTGTTCTCACATTGAACAACTTCTCCTTCAACTCCATGCATTTCCTTCAAGTAAAAGGTGTCGCTATGGGTACCCGCATGGGTCCTAGTTATGCCTGTCTTTTTGTGGGATATGTCGAGCATTCTTTGTTCCAGTCCTACTCAGGCCCCCTCCCCCAACTCTTTTTCCGGTACATTGATGACTGTATCGGTGCCGTTTCCTGCTCCCGCCCCGAACTAGAAAACTTTATCAACTTTGCTTCCAATTTCCACCCTTCTCTCACCTTTACATGGTCCATCTCTGACACTTCCCTTCCCTTCCTCGACTTCTCTGTCTCCATCTCTGGGGATAGGTTGTCTACCAATATCCATTATAAGCCCACTGACTCCCACAGCTACCTCGACTACACTTCTTCACACCCTACCTCCTGTAAGGACTCCATTCCATTCTCCCAGTTTCTCCGTCTCCGACGCATCTGCTCTGATGATGCTACCTTCCATGACGGTGCTTCTGATATGACCTCCTTTTTCCTCAACCGAGGATTTCCCCCCACTGTGGTTGACAGGGCCCTCAACCGTGTCCGACCCATTCCCCGCACCTCTACCCTCACCCCTTCCCCTCCCTCCCAGAACCGTGACAGGGTTCCCCTTGTCCTCACTTTTCATCCCACCAGCCTCCATATCCAAAGGATCATCCTCCGCCATTTTCGCCACCTCCAGCGTGATGCCACTACCAGTCGCATCTTCCCCTCCCTTCCCCTGTCAGCATTCCGAAGGGATCGTTCCCTCCGCGACACCCTGGTCCACTCCTCCATTACCCCCACCACCTCGTCCCCGTCCCAGGGCACCTTCCCTTGCAATCGCAGGAGGTGTAATACCTGCCCATTTACCTCCTCTCTCCTCACTATCCCAGGCCCCAAACACTCCTTTCAGGTGAAGCAGCGATTTACTTGTACTTCTTTCAATGTAGTATACTGTATTCGCTGCTCACAGTGTGGTCTCCTCTACATTGGGGAGACCAAGCGCAGACTGGGTGACCGCTTTGCGGAACATCTCCGCTCAGTCCGCAAGCAGGACCCTGAGCTTCCGGTTGCTTGCCATTTCAACACTCCCCCTTGCTCTCATGCTCACATCTCTGTCCTGGGATTGCTGCAGTGTTCCAGTGAACATCAACGCAAGCTCGAGGAACAGCATCTCATCTACCGATTAGGCACACTACAGCCTGCCGGACTGAACATTGAGTTCAATAATTTCAGAGCATGACAGCCCCCCACTTTACTTTCATTTTTAGTCATTTTTAGTTATTTTTTCTTCCTTTTTTTTCTTCCTTTTTACATTTTTTACAATCTTTTTTTGCATTTATTTCATTTCATCTTAGTTTGTTCAGTTTGCTTACCCACTGTTTTTTTCAGGTTGTTTTTCTTCAGGTTTGCACTTGCTGATGTTCCTTATTCAGTATATTCACACCTAATCTGTACTAATGCTTTGTCTTTCAACACACCATTAACATATTGTTTGCCTTTGCTCCGTGACCTTTTGGTCAGCTATGTGGCCTGGTCCAATCTGCACCTTCTCCTTTGTTATCTCTTGCCCAACCCCCACCTCACTTGTTTATAATCTGTGACTTTTCTAATATTTGTCAGTTCCGAAGAAGGGTCACTGACCCGAAACGTTAACTCTGCTTCTCTTTCCACAGATGCTGCCAGACCTGCTGAGTGAATCCAGCATTTCTTGTTTTTGTTTCAGATTTCCAGCATCCGCAGTATTTTGCTTTTATTTTAGTGTTTAATTCACTGCCACTTCTCTTCCAGGAATGCCTACCTTGAAGAAGTTCTGCTCTTCTCTCCGACGGGATTTTCGTTTGTCTCTTTTACCTTGTTCACCTTCATTGCTTTCTATTTCCCTCCTGGTGTTTGATAAGGTATCTACCAAAACTCGTTTTCACAGCCACATCTCCTTCCTCAGTGCCTGTCTCCGGCTCCGACTGATTCCACGTGGATTCCAACTGCAGTTTCACCCATCATGCTTTGAAACCACCCAGGATCACAGGTATCTCCGAGAAATACAACGTTCCTCGGACTGCTACTCTCGCCGCATCCTGAGATCCACACTCAGTGCTATGCGCCGCCATATGCACACACTGGACCTCTCTCTCCAGCAGCACCGTCTCACCTTATCTCAAATCTGTTCTACTCCGCAGTTTCATCTCATCTTACGTCTCATCCGACGCATTAACAAAAAACTTTTTTTCTTCCTTTCAGGTGTTAAGGAACGCAAGCTCCAGCAGCTGATGGGGACTAATGCCCCTCCAGATCCTCCTTCCGCTTCACTTCCCTCTGACCCCACCCCTTCTGATCTGACCTCTTGCCGTGTATTCACTATACCCTCTGACCTCCCCCTCTCTGATGCTGAGCGTTCTGTACTCAGCAAAGGTCTCAGTTTTATCCCCTTACGCCCCCACCTCAATGAATTTCGCGCTCGGCATGACGTTGAGCTCTTCTTCCGTCGCCTCCGCCTCCGGGCTCACTTCTTCGACCAGGAGTCCTCCCCCCGACCAGCAGACCCATTCACCCGCCTCCAGCATTCTCCCTCTACCTGGACCCCTCACCCTGGCCTCTTACCCGCTCTTGATCTCTTCATTGAAAACTGTCGGCGAGACATTGGTCGTCTCAATTTCTCTGCCCCCCTCACTCACTCTAACTTGTCCCCCTCTGAACTTCAGGCACTCCGTTCTCTCAGGTCTAACCCCGACATGGTCATCAAACCTGCAGACAAGGGTGGTGCTGTTGTTGTATGGCGTACCGACCTCTACCTTGCAGAAGCTCAACGCCAACTCACAGACACCTCTTCCTACCTCCCTCTGGACCATGACCCCACCACCGAACATCAAGCCACCGTCCAAAGGACTGTCACTGACCTCATCTCCTCTGGAGATCTTCCCTCTACAGCTTCCAACCTCATAGTCCCGCAACCCCGGACAGCCCGCTTCTACCTCCTTCCCAAAATCCACAAACGGGACTGTCCCGGCAGACCCATTGTGTCAGCCTGCTCCTGCCCAACTGAACTTATTTCTTCCTATCTAGACTCTATCTTTTCTCCGCTGGTCCAGTCTCTTCCCACCTACATCCGTGACTCTTCTGACGCCCTACGTCATTTTGACAATTTCCAGTTTCCTGGTCCCAACCGCCTCCTCTTCACTATGGACGTCCAATCGCTCTACACCTCCATCCCCCACCAGGATGGTTTGAGGGCTCTCCGCTTCTTCCTGGAACAGAGGCCCAACCAGTCCCCATCCACCAACACCCTCCTCCGCCTGGCTGAACTTGTTCTCACATTGAACAACTTCTCCTTCAACTCCATGCATTTCCTTCAAGTAAAAGGTGTCGCTATGGGTACCCGCATGGGTCCTAGTTATGCCTGTCTTTTTGTGGGATATGTCGAGCATTCTTTGTTCCAGTCCTACTCAGGCCCCCTCCCCCAACTCTTTTTCCGGTACATTGATGACTGTATCGGTGCCGTTTCCTGCTCCCGCCCCGAACTAGAAAACTTTATCAACTTTGCTTCCAATTTCCACCCTTCTCTCACCTTTACATGGTCCATCTCTGACACTTCCCTTCCCTTCCTCGACTTCTCTGTCTCCATCTCTGGGGATAGGTTGTCTACCAATATCCATTATAAGCCCACTGACTCCCACAGCTACCTCGACTACACTTCTTCACACCCTACCTCCTGTAAGGACTCCATTCCATTCTCCCAGTTTCTCCGTCTCCGACGCATCTGCTCTGATGATGCTACCTTCCATGACGGTGCTTCTGATATGACCTCCTTTTTCCTCAACCGAGGATTTCCCCCCACTGTGGTTGACAGGGCCCTCAACCGTGTCCGACCCATTCCCCGCACCTCTACCCTCACCCCTTCCCCTCCCTCCCAGAACCGTGACAGGGTTCCCCTTGTCCTCACTTTTCATCCCACCAGCCTCCATATCCAAAGGATCATCCTCCGCCATTTTCGCCACCTCCAGCGTGATGCCACTACCAGTCGCATCTTCCCCTCCCTTCCCCTGTCAGCATTCCGAAGGGATCGTTCCCTCCGCGACACCCTGGTCCACTCCTCCATTACCCCCACCACCTCGTCCCCGTCCCAGGGCACCTTCCCTTGCAATCGCAGGAGGTGTAATACCTGCCCATTTACCTCCTCTCTCCTCACTATCCCAGGCCCCAAACACTCCTTTCAGGTGAAGCAGCGATTTACTTGTACTTCTTTCAATGTAGTATACTGTATTCGCTGCTCACAGTGTGGTCTCCTCTACATTGGGGAGACCAAGCGCAGACTGGGTGACCGCTTTGCGGAACATCTCCGCTCAGTCCGCAAGCAGGACCCTGAGCTTCCGGTTGCTTGCCATTTCAACACTCCCCCTTGCTCTCATGCTCACATCTCTGTCCTGGGATTGCTGCAGTGTTCCAGTGAACATCAACGCAAGCTCGAGGAACAGCATCTCATCTACCGATTAGGCACACTACAGCCTGCCGGACTGAACATTGAGTTCAATAATTTCAGAGCATGACAGCCCCCCACTTTACTTTCATTTTTAGTCATTTTTAGTTATTTTTTCTTCCTTTTTTTTCTTCCTTTTTACATTTTTTACAATCTTTTTTTGCATTTATTTCATTTCATCTTAGTTTGTTCAGTTTGCTTACCCACTGTTTTTTTCAGGTTGTTTTTCTTCAGGTTTGCACTTGCTGATGTTCCTTATTCAGTATATTCACACCTAATCTGTACTAATGCTTTGTCTTTCAACACACCATTAACATATTGTTTGCCTTTGCTCCGTGACCTTTTGGTCAGCTATGTGGCCTGGTCCAATCTGCACCTTCTCCTTTGTTATCTCTTGCCCAACCCCCACCTCACTTGTTTATAATCTGTGACTTTTCTAATATTTGTCAGTTCCGAAGAAGGGTCACTGACCCGAAACGTTAACTCTGCTTCTCTTTCCACAGATGCTGCCAGACCTGCTGAGTGAATCCAGCATTTCTTGTTTTTGTTTCAGATTTCCAGCATCCGCAGTATTTTGCTTTTATTCTTCCTATATCTCTTTGGTCCTTCTCTTCCCTGCTCTTTGAGTCCAATTTGAGGCCTTGCTTCTTTTGCAGAGATCTTGACAACAACTTCTATCTGGCTCCTCAGTAGCATCTGACTACTTAAGGCAGCTCATTGTTGTTGTTCTATGGTTTCCCCATATTCCATCTTAGCTTAGTCAGATCCTTCAGTATAGTAGAGAGGGAGGGCCGCATTGCTCGCGTGCTGTTCTTGAGTACTCCACTCCTGTTAAACTGAGATGCTGCCTGCCTTTCAGGTGGATGTTAAGAATGCCATAGCACTAGCTGTATAATACATCTCCTGGTGTCGTGGTCAACAGTCATCCCTGAACCAAAACCACAAAGAACAAATTAACTGGCCGTTGATCTCATTACTATTTGTTGATCAACCTGCGTGAAAAATGGATTCAGGATTTGCCTACATGGCAAAAGTGACGACACTTCAAATTAATTCATTGTATGTGAACCACTTTTGAACTAAAAACAGAAAATGCTGGAAATACTCAGAAGGTCAGGCAGTGTCTAGGACGAGATAAACAGAGTTACTGGGCTGGATTTTATGTAGGAGACTGGGCTCCTGATGCCCGGCCGAGAAAGGCAGGGTTGCCCCCATTTCAGCATTTTCGCAGGCCGCACCCCACCCCCTGCCCCCAGTGTTTTTCAATTAAAGATTCACGAGCTGGGATCCCTGTCCCTTTAAATATAGGGATCCCGCCTCCATGAACTGCCGGACAATCAGAGGGCCATGGGGAGGAGGGTCCCGGGGGTGGGGGGGGGAGGAATGTTGTTCCCGGTGGGGGTCCCACAAATTGCTCACAGAGGAGGGCTCCTCCAGCAAGCCCGCAGGAAGGATGCCTCGAGTTGCAGGGCATCCGCCCCACATGGCGGAGTCGACCCCTGCTGCTGCTAAGAACCCAGCAGTGGGGGCACCAGGCCTTTAATTGGCGATTTAAGGGCCTCAATTGGTCTCTGGGCAGGAAGGCCATTGTTGGCCTATCCCATCCCCAGGAAGATTGCTTGGCGATGGGGTGGTGACTGGCCCTCCTCCCTGCCACCCTTCGCGATACTCCGTGCCCCCCTCCACCTCCTTCCTCACCTCAGAGGGTCCCATAAAATCCTGGCCTCTGTTTCAGTTTGATGACCTTTCAGCAGAACTGTAATACCTGGCATTTCTGATGACGGTCATTGACCTGAAATGTTAACTCTGCTTCTCTCTCCGCAGTTGCTGCCAGACCTGCTGAGTATTTGCAGCATTTTTTTTTATTTCAGTTTTCCAACATCTTCAGTATTTTGCTTTAAACACCAGTTTTGGATGTTTCTGAGAGGCTTGACAAGGAACACTGTAGTTACAGTTAGAGTCACAGAGATACAGCACCAAAACAGGCCCTTCGGCCCACTAAGTCCATGCCGACTATCAACCACCCATTTATACTAATCCTTCATTAATCCCATTTTCCCTCTCACATTCCCTCAATTCTCCTATCACCTACCTACACGAGGGGCAATTTTTTTTTTTACAATGGTTGATTTACTTATCAACCCGCAAGTCTTTGGCATGTAGGAGGAAACCCACGTGGTCACAGGGAGAACTTGCAAACTCCACACATGCAGTACCCAGAACTGAACCTGGGTCACTGGAGCTGTGTGGCTACAGTGCTAACCACTGCGTCACTGTGCTGCCCATTGACAGGGCTGGATTTTTAAAGCTCGCTGACTGCGTGTACAGAGCTGAGTGTGATTTGAAGATCACGTTCTTGGAAGATGGCACTAAGACCCTCCACCTCCAGAACGTGATGCCATTTTCAAAGGGGCACTGGAGGGAGGGAACAGGAAGGGTGCATGCCTTCAATTGAGTGCCCGTTGAGGAACTCATTAACAGGCTGGGAATGTGGAAGACCTCATGTGAGGACACGGCAGGGTGTTTCCGGGGGGCCATGAGTGCTATGGGAGCGGCTGACTAAAATACTGCAGAGGCAAAAAGTAAAGCACAGCTGCTTCAAAAGTGCCACAGAGTGACAATTGCTTTCCTCACTGGTGAGTGACAGGAATCCGGAGAGTGGGGACATGCGGCCGTTGGCAACACTTGGGCAGCTGGGGTTGGCCTGGGAAGGCCTGGTGAACACACAAACCCAGCTGAGGGAGTTCAAATGGAAACAGGCTACTCTGACATTGGACAGAGCAGCCAGGATGAGCTGCGGCAGATTCAACCTCCTGGACAGCAGGAGGCCAGAGGAGCAGAGGGGGGCCGCAAGGGGAGGAAGGTGCCACCCATGCCATTGGGTGCACAATGGAGGAGTCTGTTCCTATCTAGGCAGACGGTCTCAGACCTTGGTGCTCTGATCCACAATGACCTGAGGACTCACAGCCCCCATGACAGTCCCTTGCCTGCAGCCGTCAAGTTGTCCATAGCACTAAACTTCTATGCAACTGGGTCATTCCGGGGAAAAATTAGAGGGCATCTTGCAGTCGGCAGCTCATCATGCAATCAGGCAGGTAACGGATGCCATATTCAGGAGGGAAGGGGACTATATCCACTTTGACATAGTATGTTAAGATAAGGGCGGCACAGTGGCGCAGTGGTTAGCACCGCAGCCTCACAGCTCCAGGGACCCAGGTTCGATTCTGGGTACTGCCTGTGTGGAGTTTGCAAGTTCTCCCTGTGTCTGCGTGGGTTTTCTCCGGGTGCTCCGGTTTCCTCCCACAAGCCAGAAGACTTGCAGGTTGATAGGTAAATTGGCCATTATAAATTGTCACTATTATAGGTAGGTGGTAGGGAAATATAGGGACAGGTGGGGATGTTTGGTAGGAATATTGGATTAGTGTAGGATTAGTATAAATGGGTGGCTGATGTTCGGCACAGACTCGGTGGGCCGAAGGGCCTGTTTCAGTGCTGTATCTCTAATCTAATAATATGTTGGATAGAATAAGTATTTTCATTGAATATACATTTATGCAAAGAAATGCATCATCACATGAAGTGATGTAATATCACGTGTTGCAGTATTATTGCTCAGTCAATAGCATGTGGAAGTGGAAGCAAGAAGAAGCCTCCCAATAAAGCTTTGTGTTCAATCTCTATGCCAGCCTTTCGACTGTGTTTGTATTAGTCTAAATCCCCAAATAATACAACACCCTTCAGTGCTCTCTTGCAAGGGTTTCTGTTGTTATGCTGGTCTGCTGAGCTCTCCACAACATAGCCCTCCAAAGAGGTGTGGACCTTGAGGACACATGAGACCCTAGAAGGAGACAATTCATCGGGGAGGAGCAGGAGATAAGAGGGGAGGAGGAAGAGGGGGCGGAGGGGGATAACACTGAACAGAGAGGTGCTCTGCTGCATGACGAGGTAGCCCCCTTCTGTCACCCTCCAGGAAAAGAACTCCTCTTCCTAATGACCTCCAGCTTTAGATCCAGGTAGGCATCGATGAAGCGACAGTCTGCCGCGCACCTAATGCCAGGACACCAGCTTCTCTGTGGCATCTGGTGCAGTGGAAGGTTTTGACATAAATGCAGATCTCTCCCTCACGACAACCAGCAGCCTCAGTGATGGCAGCCGTGGGGTCCCACACTTGATCTGACCCACTTCCATTTTCAATCCCACTGGATGTAAGTGGACAGGAAATCCATCTTCATACAAATTAAGGGTTTACACATTTGAAAGTTGCAATCTAAATTAGTTTTCCACAGGAGGAGGGTTTCTGACCCAAAACCAGACCTGGTTCTTGTTTCCTGCCTCCATAACAAAAATCCATCCCATGTTCTTTTTGAAAGTGGGTCCAACGTTAAGTTTAAAACTCCACGCAATGACAGCAAAAGAAACTGTAACAGGACATGGATTGTATATTTTAGTCCAATTGGATGCCAATAACTGTTTATATTTGTTAATAATTATAGTTACATTTTTGTGACAGCTACAATATGGGGAATTGAGTTGGGTAGGCGGACTTTGCTGACTGTCTCTAAGTACGGTTGTGCAAGTCATACCCAGTTGTTGAGTATTCCAGGCTCACAACCACACAGTGTCACATCGGGAAGATTTTGTGAAATTCAGGTAAATATGGGCCAGCTTTGCTGAAAAAGTGGCTGTTGCCAGTTGCAACAAATTACAGGGCCAGGCAGCCTCAAAGAAGAAATTAATGTTGCTGGCTGAAATGAAGATTGAATGAAAAAGCAACATGGGGAATGCCAATCCATATTCCTTTCATCAATTGACATCCTGCTGTGGACATTTGCTTTTGGTTTTACTTATAATGCAAAGCAACATTGGATGACTATTGCTTTCAAGTAGAAGTGATACCCAGCCATAATGGCAGGAAATGTGATGGAATAGGTCACACCGTCAATGTGGCCTCATATAAATGTGCTTCCCATAGTTAGATAGGGTCTTCTAGTAGTTGGCAGAAGGTAAGCGAGAAAAAAACAGAATGGACATGGAAATGGACCGGGATACAGCATAACATACTTCGCCCCAGTGCTGCTAGAAAACAAGCAGTAAAATAGAGGATTCACCATGTGGATGAGGATTAATCGTAAAATATTAACTGTGAGATATATGTTATTAATCATCCACCCAACTTGCCTTTCACCAAATGTCATGGGTTTATTTTTCCTTTCTACATTTGTCGACATTTTACAGAAACTCCGAGGATCCTCTCTCTAACACAAGGGCAGCTGAATAAGATCCGCTTACAGAACGTCAAACTCTGCCTCACATGGGCTCCTAGAAGCACGATTTACTCAGAAAATTGGAGCAAACCAAGATACAAACATCAGAAAGAAGGGAGGATGTAACAGTGTTCAACTTCAGTCTCATATCAAGAGAATAGCAGAGGTTCAGGGAAGAGTTTTTAGAATGTAATTGGCTTTAACTCTGAATTGTACAAAAAGTCCATTTAAAGAGAGAGAGTAGATATTATATTTAGAATTTCAGTAGTTTGGATCATGGGAGTCTGTCTTCTGTCCACCAGAACCTTCTTATCCTGACAGCAGAATTGTAGACTCATTTTCATCTGGAAAATGTAATTGGTTTAGTCATGAAAATGCAAGGAGACGGCAATGGAATCGGACTCCCATGACCCGAACTACTGAAGGGCACACAAACAGAAAGTAGGAGCCAAGTATTCATACAGCTGCTTAGTGAAAGAGTGCTGAGGGGAGAGTGCCAGATGGCTAGGTACAGAAAGAGAATGAGAGCCAGGAAGTGAGACAGCTGGATGAGGCATCTTCTGGTTTTAGTAAACAAAATAACAGAAAGAAGAACGAAGCTGCTAAGGAGGATCAAAATTTAAATTAATAAGAAAAGCAGAAAGCAGTAAGTAATAAACCAGCTCCAGCAAAAGAGATAAAAACAGAAAGTGCTGGAAATACTCAACAGGTCTGGCAGCATCTGTGGAGAGAGAAGCAGAGTTAAAGTTTCAGGTCGATGACCTTTCATCAGAACTGCCATTATCAGAGCAGATGCGACAGAAACTGAGAAACTGGGAGAATGGAATGGAGTCCTTACAGGGGGCAGGTTGTGAGGAAGTGTAATTTAGGTAGCTGTGGGAGTCAGTGGGCTTATAATGAATATTAATAGACAGGCTATCCCCAGCAATGAAGACAAAAACGTTGAGGAAGGGAAGGCAAGTGTCAGAGATGGACCATGTGAAGGTAAGAGAAGGATGGAAATTGGAAGCGAAGTCGATGAAGTTTTCTAGTTCTGGGCGAGACCAGGAAACAGCATCAAAGTACTGGAAAAAGAGTTGGGGGAGGGGCCCTGAGTACAACTGGAACAAGGAATGTTTGACATATCCCACAAAAAGACAGGCATAACTAGGACCCATGCGGGTACCCATAACAACACATTTTATTTGGAGGAAGTGAGTGGAGTTGAAGGAGAAGTTGTTCAATGTGAGAACAAATTCAGCCAGGCGGAGGAGGGTGGTGGTGGTGGATGGGGACTGATTGGGCCTCTGTTCAAGGAAGAAGCGGAGAGTCTTCAGACCATCCTGGTGGGGGATGTAGGTGTAGAGAGATTGGACGTCCATAGTGAAGAGGAGGTTGTTACTTGAAATTATTGAAATGAAGTAGGGTGTCAGAAGAGTCACAGATGTAGGTGGGAGAGATTGGACTGGGGCAAAAAAATAAGAGTCAAGATAGGAGGAAATAAGTTCAGTGGGGCAGGAACAGGCTGAAATGATGGGTCTACCAGCACAGTCCTATTTGTGCATTTTGGGAAGGAGATAGAAGCGGGCTGTTCAGGGTTGTGGAACTATGAGTTGGGAAGCTATAGAGGGAAGATCTCCAGAGGAAATGAGGTCAGTGACAGTCCGAGAGACAGTGGCTTGATGTTTGGTGGTGGGGTCCTGGATCAGGCAGAGATGGGAAGAAGTGTCTGAGAGTTGGCACTCAGCCTCTGAAAGTAGGAGGTCTGTACGCCAGACAACCATAGTATGTTAGTATGTTGGATCACAATGTTGGGGTTAGACCTGAGAGAACAGAGTGCAGCAAGTTCAAAGGGAGGCAGGTTAGAGTGAGTGAAGGAAGTGGAGAAATTAAGATGGCCGATGTCACGCCGACAATTCTCATTGAAAAGATCAAGAGCGGGTAAGAGGCCAGAGGTAGGTGTCCAGGTGGAGGGAGAATATTGGAAGCAGGTGAATGGGTCTGCTGGTTGGGGGGAGGACTCCTGGCTAAAGAAGTGAGCCCGGAGGCAAAGGTGACTGAAAAAGGGCTCAACGGCGTGTTGAGCATGAAATTCATTGAGGGCGTAAGGGATTAAGACTGAGACCTTTGCAAAGTACAGAACGTTCAGCGTCAGAGAGGGAAAGGTCAGAGGGTATTGTGAATGCACAGCAAGGGGTGAGATTAAAACAAGGAATGGGGTCAAAGGGAAGATTTTTAAAAATTCATTCATGGGATGTGGGCATCGCTGGCTAGGCCAGCATTTATTGCCCATCCCTAATTGCCCTTGAGAAGATGGTGGTGAGCTGCCTTCTTGGACCACTGCCGTCCATGTGGGGTAGGTACACCAACAGTGCTGTTAGGGAGTTCCAGGATTTTGGCCCAGCGACAGTGAAGGAACGGCGATATAGTTCCAAGTCAGGATGGGGTGTGGCTTGGATGGGAACATGCAGGTGATGGTGTTGTCTTGCAACTGCTGCCCTTGTCATTCTAGGTGATAGAGGTTGCAGGTTTGGAAGATGCTGTCGAAGGAGCCTTGGTGCGTTGTTGCAGTACATCTTGTCGATGGTACAGACTGCTGCCACTGTGCATCAGTGGTGGAGGGAGTGAATCTTTAAGGTGGATGGGGTGCCAATCAAGCAGGCTGCTTTGTCTGGATGATGTCGAGCTTCTTGAATGTTGTTGGAGCTGCACCCATCCAGGCAAGTGGAGAGTATTCCATCACACGTCTGATTTGTACCTTGTAGATTGTGGACAGGCTCTGGGGAATCAGGAAGTGAGTTACTCGTCACAGGATTCCTATCCTCTGACCTACTCTTGTTGCCATGGTAGTTATATGGCTACTCCAGTTCAGTTTCTGGTCAATGGTAAACCCCAGGATGTTGATAGTCGGGGATTCAGCGATGGTAATGCCATTGAATGTCAAGGGGAGATGGTTAGATACTCTCTTGTTTGAGATGGTCATTGCCTGGCACTTGTGTGGCGTGAATGTTACTTGCCACTTATCAGCCTAAGCCTGGATATTGTCCAGGTCTTGTTGCATTTCTACACAGACTGCTTCAGTATCTGAGGAGTCGAGAATGGTGCTGAACATTGTGCAATCATCAGCAAACATCCCCGCTTCTGACCTTATGATTGAAGGAAGGTCATTGATGAAGCAGCTGAAGATGGTTGGGCCTAGGACACTGTTTGAGGAACTCCTGCAGTGATGTCCTGGAGCTGAGATGATTGACCTCCAACAACCACAACTATCTTCCTTTGCGCTAGGTATGACACCAGCCAGCAGAGAGCTTTCCCCTGATTCCCATTGACCTCAGAGTTGCAAGGGCTCTTTGATGCCCTACTCGGTCAAATGCTGCCTTGATGTCAAGGGCAATCACTCTGACCTCACCTCTTGAGTTCAGCTCTTTTGTCCATGTTTGAACCAAAGCTGTATTACGGTCAGGAGCTGAGTGGCCCTGCTGGAACCCAAACTGAGTGTCACTGAGCATCTTCTTGCTAAGGAAGTGCTGCTTGATAGCACTGTTGACAACACCTTCCCTCACTTTACTGATGATTGAGCGTAGACTGATGGGGTGGTAATTGGCTGGGTTGGATTTGTCCTATTTTTTGTGTGCAGGACATACCTGGGCAATTTTCCACATTGCTGGGTAGATACCAGTGTTGTAGCTGTACTGGAACATCTTGGATAGGGGCACAGCGAGTTCTGGAGCTCAGGTCTTCAGTACTATTGATGGAATGTTGTCAGGGCCCATAGCCTTTGCAGTGTTCAGTGCCTTCAGTCGTTTCTCGATATCCCGTGCAGTGAATCTGTGATGCTGGGGACTTCAGGAGGAGGCCAAGATGGATCATCCACTCGGCACTTCTGACTGAAGATGGATGCAAATGCTTCAGCCTTATCTTTTGCACTGATGTTCTGGGCTCCCCCATCATTGAGGGTGGGAATATTTATAAAGGCACCTCCTCCTGTTAGTTGTTTAATTGTCCACCACCATTCACGACTGGATGTGGCAAGACTGCAGAGCTTAGATCTGATCCTTTGGTTGTGGAATCACTTAGCTCTGTCTATTGCATGCTGCTTATGCCGTTTGACATGCAAATCGTCCTGTGCTGTAGCTTCACCAGGTTGACACCTCATTTTGAGGTATGCCAGATTCTGCTCCTGGCATGCCCTCCTGCATGCTTCATTGAACCAGGGTTGATCCCCCGGCTTGATGGTAATGGTAGAGTGGGGATATGCTGGGTCATGAGGTTACCAATTGTGGTTGAATACTATTCTGCTGCTGCTGATGTCCCACAGCGCCTCATGGATGCCCAGTTTTGCATTGCTAGATCTGTTCACAGTCTATCCCATTTAGCATGGTGGTAGTGCCACATAACACGATGGAGGGTATCCTCAGTGTAAAGATGGAACTTCATCTTCACAAGGACTGTGCGGTGGTCACTCATACCAATACTGTCATGTACAGATGCATCAGCGACCCGCAGATTGGTGAGGATGAGGTCAAGTATGTTTTTCCCTCTTGTTGGTTCCCTCACCATCTGCCGCAGACCCAGTCTAGCAGCTATGTCCTTTAGGACTCGGCCAGCTCGGTCAGTAATGGTGCTACAAAGCCACTCTTGGTGATTGTCATTGAAGTCCCCCACCCAGAGTACATTCTACACCCTTGCCACCCTCAGTGCTTCCTCTAAGTGATGTTTAACATGAAGGAGTACTGATTCATCAGCTGAGGGGGGGGGGGGGCAATAGGTGGTAATCAGCAGGAGGTTTCCTTGCGCATGTTTGACCAGATACCATGAGACTTCATGGGGTCTGGAGTCAATGTTGAGGACTCCCAGGGAAATTCCCTCATGACTGTATGCCACTGTGCCACTACCTCTGCTGGCTTTGTTCTGCCGGTGGGATGGGACATACCTGGGGATGGTGATGGCAGTGTCTCAGACATTATCTGGAAGATATGATTCCGTGAGTATGACTATGTCAGGCTACTGCTTGACTAGTCCGTGGGACAGCTCTCCCAGCTTTGGCACAAGCCCCCAGATGTTAGTAAGGAGGACTTTGCAGGGTCGACAGGGCTGGGTTTGTCATTGTCATTTCCGGTGCCGAGGTCAATGCTGGGTGGTCCATCCGGTTTCATTTCTTATTGACTTTATAGCAGTTTGATACAACTGAGTGGCTTGCTAGGCCATTTCAGAGGACATTAAGTGTCAACTACATTGCTGTGGTTCTGGCGTCACATGTAGGCCAGACCAGGTAAGGACAGCAGATTTCCTTCCCTGAAGGACATGAGTGAACCAGATGGGTTTTCATGACAACTGACAATGTTTTCATGGCCATCATTAGACTAGCTTTAAATTCCAGATTTATTAATTGAATTCAAATTCCACCTTCTACCATGGTGGAATTCAAACCCATGTCCCCGGAGTAATACCCTGGTTCCCTGGGTTAGTCCGGTGGCAATACCCCACTACGCCACCGCCTCAGGGCAAGTGAAGGGTAAGAAAGATCTGGAGAAGCATAGATACCCATGATTTGTGTTATGACCAGGTAAGGCAAGGGTCTAGGGCTACCCTCTCAGCCTTTTCCTGGTTTGGCCAGAAGAGGGTTTAATTTTTATAATGCTGAGTTTTTAGCTTCTCTTCAGTGAGTCTTTGCTTATGGCTCTCTAATTGTAATTGCAAAGAAATCAACCAGTCAGGTTCTCTCAGATTTAAACAAGAAAGGTATAAGTTTATTCACCTTAAACATCTAACTCAGTTAAAACTACTAAGAATACGTGATGCGACCATGCTAGCATCCATATGTGATAAACACACGCACAAATAGAGACAGAGGAAGAGAAAGAATTAAGGGGGAAAGGTTTTAAGTCATAGATGGAATTCAGTTACTGGTACTGGTTTGATGTAAAGTGTTTGATTGCAGTTAGGTCTTGCAGTTCTTGTTGGTGCCCAGTGCACACTTTCAAACTTGTTTCGCTGTTCTTCTGTCTTGAGGCTTAAATTATTTCCGTAGGTCCCTGGAACTTTGCGTGAGGGAGAGGGAGAGACAGAGCGAGGGAGACCTTCCTCCTTGAAGTTCAATTGCAGTCTCTTCCAAAAACCTGTTCCGTGTCAGGCACAATTCAAAAAGCTCCAGGTTGGCCAGCAGGTTGGTCATGTGACTAGCTTCTGTTTGGGCAGCCTCGCCTATAAGGTTTGTGGATTCCTCCAAGATTATCAGACACTCTCAATGGGCGGTGGAATGCTGGCTCTCACACATTCAATGACCCTCAATGATCTCTTGATCATCACTATTGACAAAACCCATCTAGCTAATTGGATCAGGGAGTGCTTCCAATGTCTCTCCATGCAATTGTCCTTTAGAATGCAAATGTGCAGCCATGTTTTCAGCCACTGTCTGTGGTCTCTTTAAATAAATATTTCAATGTCCAGTAAACGTTCAAATAATAATGTTTCATATGATAAAATTAATACGTCTCATTTTGGCAGGTGTGGTTTCCATCACAGTTGTTAGAGCTTGCATTTCTTAACACCCAAAAGGAAAAGAAAAGTTTTTTGTTGAAGCATCAACCTGAAATGTTAACTCTGTTTCTCTCTCCACAGACGCTGCCAGACCAGCACGTTCTGTTTTTATTTCAGATTTCCAGCATCCAGAGTATTTTGCTTTTATTCCAGCAAGAGAGAGCCTAGCCACCTCCCCTTGACATTCAATGGCATTACCATTGCCGAATACCTTGGAGCAACTACATAAATGCCATAACTACCAGGGCAGCTCATTGTCTGAATATTCTGAGATGAAGGACTCACCTCCTGATTCCCCAAAGCATTTCCTACAAGGCATAAGGCAGGAATGTGATGGAATAACATCCACTTCCTTGGATGGGTGCAGCTGCAACAGCACACAAGAAGCTCGACACCATCCAGTACAAAGCAGTCTGCTTGATTAGCATCCCATCCAGCAGCTTAATCATTTATTCTGTGTATCACTAGCATACTGTGGGTGTGTACCATTTACAAGATGCACAGTAGCAACTTGTCAAGCCTTCTTTGACAGCACCTCCCAAACCTGCAACCTCCACCACTTAAGAAGGACAAAGTTAGCAGGTGCACGGGAACACCACCACCTCCAAATGTCCTTCCAAGTCACACATCATCCCAACTCAGACTTAAATTAGGACCAGATTTTGCTGTAAAATAATGATTTCTGATCGACGTTATTAATGTAGAAATAGGCTAGCAACTTGTAGCAAGGAAGAGATACCCTTGAATTGTAAAATGTCACAAGTCGATTTGTCTCACTCCACCATTTACCTCACACAAACATATCCTGCCCGCAACCTCGCCCTTATTTTTAAGAAGTTAACATTTGAATATTAATTGCCCACTAAATGTACTGCAAAAGGTCAGGGGCTCATACTTAACAGTGTGACTACCCGTTTATTGACGTGATAATTGTCAATTCAATGCCAATCAATCTCGCCAGCCCAGAAAGGGAACAGTTTCAACTGTTGCATTTCATTCTTGCAGCTAGGAAATTCTTCTTAGAGATTTAATTTTAGTTCTTATTTTTCCTTTCTGTCTCTCTCTCTTAGTCCACTTCTTTGTTCCTTTTTATTTCTCCTTCTGTCCCTTATTTGACTCTAATTCACCCTCTTTCTCTGTCATTCCTGTTTCTTTCTCGATTCTTAAATCCCATTGGTTAAAGAGATGGCTTGTTGGTCCCTTCATTCACTAAGGTCTCAGATGCCCTGTTGTCCTCACTGCACCAAGCTCAGCTGGTGCTTTCAGCAAGTTCCGCCTCAAAATTTTCCCAGCTGAAGATGCAGGAAAAATCTAGCTAACATCAGATGCTACAAGATGCTTCATTCCAGCAAGATCTAGCCCAACATTTGCACAATGTGCATAAAGGAACATGATCAGAAAAAAATGCAGAAACGGGATCATACACAGGAAAAGTCTGATCAGGATACGGGACCAGTTTTAGGAACAGTAATGATGTAACAGGAGGGAGGCCAATGATGATGGTAGGGAATGTTCACTTGGGCTTCTTTAATGCTCAGGTTAATTTAGAATTTTAAATTTACTTAAACTGAACCAGTTCATTCATGACCATTTTGAATATAAATTGGAACAATGGGTTGGCATGGTACATTGTGTATTCTGTCCTTGGGCAGGTCCTAAATGAAGTCACACACATGAGATGCTTGAGCCACTCACTAGGGAAGATTAGATGAGGCAAGTTCCCATTGTCTTCCTCATGGTTTTTAGCTTCAGATTACATTCTCCCAGACAGCCTGCAATCAAGATTAAAGAGTCCCGCCTACGCTTTACGATGAGGGGGCAACCCCGCTGTAAGCCAATGCATTATTTACCTTAATTGTATTAATCACTCTTAATCATGTAAACTGTGCTTTTATTTCTTTCATATTAATGAATGTAAGTTGGCTGTGGTAGAGTCCTGTGGGCAGAATTTGTCCCATGGTGGTAAGAAGATGGAGCGACAAAGGGGAATTCTGGGACAGTTTTAACTAAAACAGATACACACACAGACATGTCAGGGCATATGTACCTGAGGTGGTGGATTGCCACAGCCACGTTGTTTACAGAAACTGAACTAGACAATGGTCACTCGAGAATGTATGAATGGCCTTCTTCCTGCCCCAAGATACAGTAATCACACCCATTGTTGGTATGCAACTGGAGACACCCCCCCTGCTGAGGACAGGTTATGAGCATGTGGGGGTGGTACTGGATGGCCAGGGTGGGATTAGTAATCCAATCGGATGATCCGATTTAAGACATTGCCTTATGTGCCAAGGGCCAGTGTCGGGAAGGCGTATAAAGCCACAGTCCTCAAGGACATTGTTACTGCAGTTGGTCGAGAGACCTGGTCAGCCATTCCGAAGTCGTGCCTGGAGATCTGTCAAAGGACTGACCACCTGAGAAGGACCCTAGTTAGAGGGATTCCTAAGCAACCAGTGTCATTGTGAGTTTGTACTATTGCTCAGAGAATTAATAAAGGTGTATCACATTTAGTGAAACAGTATCCAAATTGTTATGTACCATTGATACCAAAAGTAGATTTAGGCCAGAGAGGGGGTCTTACACTGCTAAACATCAACCCAGCATTCAAAGACAAAGCTCTGGTCTCTGCTTATATGGTCTCTGGAAACAACTTTTCTGACACAGAGGCAGGAATACTACCACAGAGCCAGTGGTCACTTCATCCAGACACCAGTACTTCACTGCATAACAACCCAGTATTTAGAGACCATACTCCAGTCTTCACTCTCTGGAGCAGCCTGGAATAGGACTTGAACCCTTTACCTTCAAACTTAGAGGCAGAAATGTTGGAGGCAGCAAAAATTCTGGGATCTGAGCAGAGCTGGTCAAGAATATAGGCATGATAGAATGGTCATGATACTGGAGCAAAAACCCAAAGGAGATGTGTCCAAATAACCAGCATAGCAAGTTGAGAAATTGATGACAAT
Organism: Heterodontus francisci; assembly: GCF_036365525.1. Taxonomy (NCBI): domain Eukaryota; kingdom Metazoa; phylum Chordata; class Chondrichthyes; order Heterodontiformes; family Heterodontidae; genus Heterodontus; species Heterodontus francisci. Next base: position 38,174,355 of record NC_090380.1, on the reverse strand, counting down.
AAAATCTGGTAATTTATCAGTCAACATCAGAAAAAAACATTATGAAAACTCCCAGATTTTTTCAAAAATGCTGCTGGTTCATTTCAGGGAAGGAAACACAGCATCTGGGTTTTCCCCTATAGGTGACAACAGTCCTGCCTGAATTTCCTCTGAAGTGATCTAAGAGGCCACTCAGTTATTTGGGAGGGGCAATAAGTACATCAGCCAGATCCCAAGAGCAAACAAAAAAATTAATCACTTGTCATAACAAGTTGAACTGGCCACATATGAACCAATCAGTAAAAGTCAGCTGACTTCCAGAGGGTTTCTTAGGATTAAATTAGAACCAGCCTGCCGACCCAGGGGCCTCAAAATCCAGTGCCTCCTTGATCGAACTAAGCCACATGTTGACAACAAAAAGGGAGCCGTCCATCATGAGTGGGGTTGGGTAGAATTCTTACTCTTCCACGTTCCAGTAGGAATTACTTGATAGTGCTCAGGAATGCGGATCTGGTCTGATTTTTAAACTGCCTCTCCTCGGGATGCTAAAGCCATTAGTTGCATATCTCTTGTGAAAATCAGCAACTCAGCACAGACTGGAGATTGAACCTGGGACTTAAAAGGTCCCATTTCACACTGGGCAACACAATTACCAAGAGTCCAGCAAGTATAATATTTCTTCTCCTTGGCAAAGAATTACCAGGACAGGGCCCAGCTTCAAATAGGCCAACGTTTCTGGATTTAATTGTTTTAAATTTCACATTGTGTGACTATTCTTTTCTGAAATAAACTATTATAATATTGAGTTTAAACTGAGTATTCCAAGAATGCAGGCACAGGCCCAGACAGGATTTGCATCATTGGTTTTGGCCTAATGTTAAATTCCCCAAGCTGCAAAGCCCTTATCCTGTCTCTCAAGAGTGGTTTAACTTTGTAAAGGTGTATCAAGTGATTGCATTAATAGTGAAACCAAGACAGTGATAATGAGCTCTGTCAACTAAGAAGGTGCAATGCCAGTATATTTTTGCTTCTGCACTTCTGGGCTTTTTTTTCTCCATTGCTGTTTGCAGGGCTTTTTCACCAACTTGGAACATACCACAGACTTGTCACCAACAAGCCACAAACATGCCCATTTAATAATCCAAATCAGTTTTGAATGTCATAGTTATAAGTTTATGATCCTCCCTTCGATATTTTCTCACTCCCGCAATATCTAACATATCTAACAATACAATAGCTAATACAGGGGTGTAACAATGGTATCCCTGTGACCTGAATGGGATACTCATACTTCCGCACATGTGCTCCTTCAATCTCCATGAAGGCAGACCGAGGAAACAGTTGCTGAGATGAGGCCGGATATGAATTGTTAAACAGCTCTATTTTATAGCATGTGAACATACAGACCAATAGGTATGAATGAATTTAATTAAAGAAAGAACTTGCATTTATATAACAACTTTCAGGATCTCAGGATGTCTCAAAGTGCTTTACAACCAATGATGTATTTTGAACAGTAGTCACTGTTACAATGTAGGAAATATTATTCAAAACAGCATAACTTATTTTTGTGTAATAATACAAAGTAATGAACACAGTATGCTTCCCCACATCAGTGGGTCATTTTACTTGACTTAAACAGAATATTCTAAGCATTGTTTTGTGTACTACTTCAGTGAATGGCCAATGGTGTCCACAGGTATTTCAATTTGAAGACCTGACTGATTGTTCATGTTATGTTCCTCTATGTCTCCTTCTATTTACTGCCAGAAAGAAATAGAAGGCGCTGAATTTAGTGCAGCCATTTGGAGCAGGAATGGTGGTGCGGGGGGACGGAGAATCGCGTCGGAAGAGTCTGCCCAGAAATCTGATGTCGTGACGTCACTCGCGGATTTAGTTAGCAGCGGGAAAGCACTAAGGCGGAATTGCTGCCCTGATGCGACAAAATGTAATGTAAATTGTAGAGCACATACTTTTAATGCATCTAATTAATCGCAATTCAATGGGGGACTTGGGATTAAGTGGATGGCAGGTGGCACTCATGTGTCTTTGGATTCCTGACCATTAAAAGCTTGCGGCACATGTCCAGCACAATGGAGGGTAAGAGGTGAGTGTGGAGGCTATTGTTGGCCTCCAGTGCAATGTGTTCTGCGGGGGAGGTGGGTTGGGTTGGGTTGGATTGGATTGGGTTGGGTTAAGATAACGGGTACTCTGCAAGTGGGCGGCTGTTGGGGTTGGAGTCACAGGTGCTCTGCAAGTGGGGGAGCTCGGGGTTGGGATCTCAGGTGGGAGTGCCGGCTGAGCAGGATCTTGGGTGGTCTGCAAGGGATGGGGGAGTCTAATGTTTGGGTAGCTGTATCGGGTGACCAAACTGTTAGGTGAGATGTTTGGTTGCCCGTGCTACTGGATGAGAGAGTTGGCCATCAGCAAGGCTGGGCACTGAGGGCCATCAGGGAGTCTGTCCGGGAAGTAACAAAGGCACAGCTGCCAGGGCAGAGTCATCTCTACATCAACAGTGCTCTGGAGGCCCATTGATCATTGAAGACCATAGGGAGATGATCTAACTGAGATGTATAAGGTGATTAAACGATTTTATAGGATAGAGAAAGAGAAACTATTTCCTTTGGTGGGGGAATCTAGAACAAAAGAGCATAACCTTAAAATTAGAGTGTTACAACAGGTGAGAAAGGGATCTGGGGGTTCCCTCTCAGCCTTCACCTGGTCTTACTGTACCAGGGTTTAATTTTAAACACACTGTGTTTTTAGCTCCCCCTTGGTGAATCCTTGTTCACTGCTTTCCAATTGTAAGGCAAAGAAACCAGCCAAACAGGTTTTCTTAGGTTTAAAGAAGAAAGGTTGAACTTTATTAAACTTAAACTCTAATTCAGTTAATGCCCACGGATAATCGATGTGTCCACGCTAGCATACATACACAATACACACATGAAGATAGAGACAGAAAAGAGCAGAAGAAAATAAAGTGGAAAAGTTTGAGGCAATATCTGAAGATGGTTTTGGTTACTGTTCTTTGAGCTCGCTGTCGAGTCCTTGATTGTAGGTAGGTCTTGCTTTTCGTTGGGGCCAAGTATTATTCTTAAACCTTATTTGATGTAAGAGACTTTTCTCTCTTGAGGTTTACATGTCTTCAGTGGGTCCAGAGGCTTGTGAGAAAGAGATGGGAGCAGACAGGATAGAAATATTCTCAGTCCAGGAGCAAACAGTCTCTCTGAATTCAAAAACTGTCTGTACAATTCAAAATTCCCCAAGTTGGCAAGCAGGTTAGTCACGTGACCAACCGGTGTAACCACTTCTGTGTTTGTGGATTCTCTTGTCCTAGCAGACCCTGGAATGCCTCTTCTTACACACAATACCTGGTGATTAAAAATCCATTTTAGGGTAAGTGGATAAGGGAAGTAACCTCTCTTGTTCCTATTGGTATGCAAATGTCCTCCGGCCAAGTGTCTGGGAGCCCTTGTAACAGGCCTTCTCTTCTTCCCAGCCATAATTTGAAATTTAATGTCCCTATGGCGAAATTTATATGCCTCATTCTTGGCAGGTGGGGACCCAGCATGACAAGAGCTAGGTCATTCAGGGATGATAGCAGCAAATCTAGAAGGTTGATAGGTAAATTGGCTATTATAAATTGTCACTAGTATAGGTAGGTGGTAGGGAAATATAGGGACAGGTGGGATGTTTGGTAGGAATATGGGATTAGTGTAGGATTAGCAGAAATGGGTGGTTGATGTTCGGCACAGACTCGATGGGCCGAAGGGCCTGTTTCAGTGCTGTATCTCTAATCTAATCTAAACTCTCTTCCACAGAATGCTATTGAGGCTAGTTCAATTGAAAATTTCAAAACTGAGATTGATATATTTTTCATAGGTGAGGATATTACAGCATATGGAACCAAAGCCCATAAATGGAGTTAAGATACAGATAAACCATGATCTAATTGGATGATGAAGTCATCGAGGCTGAATAGCTACTCCTGTTTCTATGTTCCCATTTAAATAGGGGTACATAAGCAGAGAAATGTTTTGTTCTGCATACACAGCCAATCTGTGCATCTCACTATAGTTTCCACTACAATGATAGATATGCAAATGTTATCTATTGCTACAACCACTTTCAACAAAGATAGGTTTATATTGTTTTATACTGCAGGGAGGTGAGAAGAGATGCTGTTTAGTAGTGGTCTGGTTGGGTAGGAAAGCAAAGGGACTTCAAACTCCATAATTCTAAGAGTAGGGTCTGCACATGTTCGAAGTGCAAATACACGCAGTCTTCATGACAGTTTGGTTAGGTGCATGGGTCCAGGGTCAGTATCTGTGCCTGTAATTATGGCTATTTATTGATTACATTTCTGGTCTATTTTATTGAGAGTAATCATTCATTTGTTTAAAAGTTGGAGCAATTTATTAATCAAATGTAAAATTAAAAGAACCTCAGGTGGCGGCATAGTTCTCTTCTTTCCTCAGCTCCCAAAGGCATCAATTACTGATGCAGTACAGTTCCATGGTATAAGGCATCTGCTGATACTTCAGTGAAGTGGTCCTTCTTCATGTGTCACACCATGGCCAAAAGGCAAGTTCACCCCCATTGGTAAAGTAAGTACAAAGAATGTTAGGAGCTCCCACACAAGTCATTCAACGGTCTTTATCAAAGTTCTGACTTTAAAGCTAATAAAGGAAGCCACCTCAATGAGGCTGGGATGCCTGAGCAGCTACACTGTATCTGGGGGCACCTGGGAGCACAGAAGCCAATTATGGTGTCTCTAAGCTCCCCTGGCAGGAATCACAAACGTTAACATAGAACAAGAACCTAGGAGCTGAATTCCTCAGCTCCACACTGACTTTATTAACAAAAAAGTTGGTGCTTGAATCTATTCATCATGTTTATCTGTGAGGGTGCCAGCCATGGATCAATTGGTAGCTCTCTCACTTCTGAGTTAGAAGGTCGTGAGTTGGAGCCCACTCCAGAGACTTGAGCATATAATTCAGGCCAACACTCCCAGTGTCTACGAGGGAGTACTACACTGTCGGGGTGCTGTGTTTCAGATGAGACATTCAACCCAGGTTCTGTCTGATCTCTCAGATGGACGTAAAAGATCCTCTGGTATTTATTTCAAAGAAGAGCAGGGGGCTTCTTCCCAGTGCACAAACAAGAAATGCTGGAAATACTCAGCAGTTCTTCGCAGTGTCCTGGCCAAAATTTATCCCTCAACCAACACCCACAAAGCAGATTATCTGGTCATTATCACATTGCTGTTTGTGGGAGCTCAATGTGCAAATTAGGTGATGCGTTGCCTACATTATCTGTTATGGACAGGTAGGAAATGATCGGAGCAAAATACTGCAGATGCTGGAAATCTGGAACACAAACAAGAAATGCTGGAAATACTCAGCAGGTCTGGCAGCATCTGTGGAGAGAGAAGCAGAGTTAACGTTTCAGGTCAGTGACCCTTCATCCGAACTGGCAGAGGCTAGAAATGTAAAAGGTTACAAGCAAGAAAAGCAGGGGTGGGGCAAGAGATAACAAAAGAGAAGCCGTTGATAGGACAAGATCACAGAGAATAACTAACCAGAAGGTCATGGAACAAAGGCAAACAGTCTGTTAAAGGTGTGTTGAAAGACAAAGCGTTAGTACAGAGAGGGTGTTAATTGACAGAAAACTAAACAGCCCTGGACCCCAGCACAAACATGAAAAAAACAATGGGTAAGCACAGTAGAAACAGATTAAACAAACTAAAATCAAATAAACACATTAAAAAAAGAAAAAGAACTAAAAATAAAAATAAAAAGGGGGGCCCGTCATACTCTGAAATTATTGAACTCAATGTTCAGTCCGGAAGGCTGTAGCGTGCCTAATCGGTAAATGAGATGCTGTTCCTCGAGCTTGCGTTGATGTTCACTGGAACACTGCAGTAATCCCAGGACAGGGATGTGAGCATGCGAGCAGGAGGGTGTGTTGAAATGGCCAGCAACCGGAAGCTCGGGTTCATGCTTTCAGACTGAGCGGAGGTGTTCTGCAAAGTGGTCACCCAGTCTGCGTTTGGTCTCCCCAATGTAGAGGAGACCACATTGTGAGCAGTGAATACAGTATACTAAATTGAAAGAAGTACAAGTAAATCGCTGCTTCACCTGAAAGGAGTGTTTGGGGCCTTGGATAGTGAGGAGAGAGGATGTAAATGGGCAGGTATTACAGGGGAAGGTGCCGTGGGAAGGGGACGAGGTGGTGGGGGTAATGGAGGAGTGGACCAGGGTGTAGAGGAGGGAATGATCCCTTCGGAATGCTGACAGGAGAAGGGAGGGGAAGATGCCTTTGGTAGTGGCATCACGCTGGATGTGGCGGAAATGGTGGAGGATGATCCTTTCGATGTGGAGGTTGGTGGGTGGGAAGTGAGGACAAGGGGAACCCTGTTGCAGTTCTGGGAGGGAGGGGAAGGGGGTGAAGGTAGAGGTGTGGGAAATGGGCCGGACACGTTTGAGCGCCCTGTCAACCACAGTGGGAGGGAATCCTCGGTTGAGGAAAAAGGAAGACATATCAGAAGCGCTATCATGGAAGGTAGCATCATCAGAGCAGATGCGTCGGAGACAGAGAAACAGGGAGAATGGAATGGAGTCCTTACAGGAGACAGGGTGTGAAGGAGTGTAGTTGAGGTAGCTGTGGGAGTCAGTGGGCCTACAATGAATATTAGTAGACAGCCTACCCCAGAGATGGAGACCCCAGCAACAGCATCCGGCACCAATCCACAGGCACTGGTGCCATTTTTAAAGGGTTTCCCTTACACTTACTTTATATTTTTAAAGAGACATCACTTTAAAATTTATTACAAATAATGAAATAAATGTTCCCAGCCCCTCTTCCACCTCCCCAACAAATTTACATTTCATCCCTTGTCCTCTCCCCCGCTAAAATACTCACCTTCTGCACCTGACCTTCCCCCCACAAATGGTCATAAACTTTTAATTTTACCCCTTCCCATCACCCCCTAGACCAATTAGGTACGTTTGATGCCACTCCGCCCCCCCGGGCTGATAAACTTACCTCCGCAGACCACCCCTCCCCACAGGTATTGCGCCTCATTTCCCCGGACAGGAATCTGAAGTCGCGTCAGTGCTGGCCGCCAGAATGAAGATCGCGGCGGTACGTCAGGAGGCGACAGGAACTTCATTAATGCAAAGTTAATTGCCGTCAGCAAGATCGGGATGGGCTCTGCTAGTGCCGAGGTCCATAGCGGACCTCATCCAGGGCAATCTTCATGCGCACCCACCCCCACCCCCTCCATGGGTCCCGACGCTGAGGCCCTATAAAATCCAGCCCAGCATGTATTTACGTCTGATGGTTTTGAAAAGACTTTTTGGGAAACCTTGCTTGTTTCCTCGAGAGGAAGATTTTAAAACTTGCAGGTCTGTTTTCCCTTTCTCCTGGTTTACTGAAGTCAGACTTTGGATAGTTTCAGGTGGACAGATGTTTTGTTGCAACCTTCTCTGATTAAATCTCAGTCATCCCCACAATCCTCCTACCATCTACCTACACTAGGAGAAATTTACAATGGTCAATTTACCTATCAACCTGCATGTCTTTGGCTGTGGGAGGAAACCGGAGCACCCGGCAGAAACCCATGCAGTCACAGGGAAAATTTGCAAACGCCGCACAGGCAGTACCCAGAACTGAACCCGGGTTGCTGGAGCTGTGAGGCTGTGGTGCTAACCACTGCACCACTAATGTGTTTTCATAAATAGCATATGATGGTGTGGCTATGTTGCTCATCTCAATTCCATCTTGATAAAGTGATGCTATTTCACACCATTTATCCTGTGTTTGAGTCTAGAGTCTCCATAGCTGTGAAGTCATTGTTAGACCAACTTGTTGAAGAGGGCTAGCCATTAACATTGAATGGGCAATTTACATTTCTAATGGTTTCTTCAACACTTAACCAGACAGGACAATTGGTTCAAGATTCCAGCAGTTATCATGTGTATTCACAATACAGGAGAGGTCACCTGACCTCTTACTCACTCTTGTTTTGCAGCTAAAGGTGTCTGTTTTGAGTTCAATTCATCAGTTCATTTTATAGATCATAATTTCCCCTTGCGTGAGTGTGACATATACTACAGTGACTACACTTCAAAAGTACTTCATTGGTTGTATAGCAGTTTGAAATGTCCTGCGGTCATGAAAGGTGCTATATAAATGCAGGCCTTTCTTTTTTTTCTTTGAGCTGGTGACAATTTATTCTGAGCATTAGATGGAGCAAAACAATAAATGTGTTTATAGAGAGCAGGTTCAGAGCTACACCTGCTGCGTGGAGGAAGTCTACTCTCCATATTCCTGTACATTTGGCCTTCAAATGCTATTGTAACTTCCTGCTGTGATATCATGAATAGGTTGTAAACATGTGACAGAGTCCTGAATGTGCCACAAGGAATGGAGTTATAATTAGAAAGCTTTAAAGAATAATCAATCAGTCTTAATAATTAAATATATTTACATTGCATGTTTTGAAGCTATTTATAAAAAATGATTATGCAACCCACCTTGTAAGCACAAAGTACCTGGGTAACATCATGCTTTATTAGTCACTGAAACAGTTACTTTGACTGCATGAAACAGAATAAAATTACAATTCAGCTATGCCCTCAACCTCTGTCTTAGAAAATGCATTCCATCATTTGTTTTCTGTCATACTATTTGATCCCTTTTTGAATGAACAAGGTCAAAAGCAGCCAGTAACTCATACAGGATGAGGTTTTTTTTGACCAACTTCCTTTAATTTTCCTCTCCGTAAAGCACAAGAGAAGGAAATACTAAGGAACTAAACAGCAGGGCATTTCTGCTTTTTCAGTATTGCACTCTGTCGACCTCTGGGTTTTCAATGAGCAGAACACTCTCAGTGACTCAGGCTGCAGCAAACCTGTTTTGGATACAATCTCCGAGACCACTGCACTTCCAGTTACTGAGCAAGCTGTTTCCTGTTGAGTGGCTAAAGATCTTCATTATGCTGCAGTGTCAGGACTACCAGCCTGACCTTCAGAATACTTTGTTTAACATCAATTCCTTCCAGTGAATATCCATTAATTAATGTTTCAAATAAAGTGTTGTCATTCACAATGCCTGGTGGTGTTTCCTTCAAATATTCTTATCAGTATAAACCAGTAATAAGTTAAGATGAACCTCTTCAATTTTCTGCTTCCATCATTGGGAAAATGAACTGACCATTTGGTTCTGAGTGTTTTCCGACATCAAGAAGATCCTAAGTTTCATTCAGCGCCACTCTTAGCTGTGTGCATGTGGTGGGGGCAGGGCATAGGGAGCAGAGCAGGGGAGAGGAAGGGGCAGCAGTTGGCCTCAGAACCCATGTTGTAGCAAAGGGCCAAAATCAGCCCTACTCTGGATCGGATCCAGTGACTCAGGATGGAATGTTTCTGATGTGAGGTGGGGAGACGATTGAACTTAGCCACGATGCCCACCCGTGATGGAAAAGTCCACTGGCAACTGTGCCTCGCTTTATCAATTGGCACTATTTTAATGCTCTTCAAAATCAATCTGGTCATAAAACCTAGGCTCCAGTATCCTAGGTACACAGGTGAAGGAGAATCATGTGGGTGCAGTTCTGAAGGGGCTGCTTGACTCACATCTACGGGATTTTTCCTCGGCAAGTCTCAGCACCTTTTGTATAGAAAGCAGGGAGGAAAAAAAATTAAAAACTCATCTTTTATTTCAGACTATGTTATCCATAAAAAAACTTCCTTTTTAAAATTAGCTTCTGCAAAATTGAGAGCACTAAAGTTTCCATGTGATTTATGCGGAAGTTCTTGCACTGCAGTGCTTTGACTCTTCATTAGCGACTGTTGAGAGTTGTAGAAAATGTCAACACAGCAGAAAGTAAGCTGAACACAAGTTCTGGAATTGAGTCACTCTCAGTGTGTTGTCAAAGTTTGAATAGTTAGCTTGAGCTTTTTTGCTTCCCCATCACACAACTTATCTGGCATTTGAATGTTGGATTGATCAATAGGCCTTATCTCCTTCGTATCAGAGCAGCTTCCCTACTAAATAAACACTGCCAAACTTTTGCTAACTTGAAATAGGACAGAGCATGCCCCATACACATTGTAACAGATAAACTTGTGCTTGCATGAGTAACTCCACAAAAAAATTTGCATGCCCAGTTCAATTCAAACACAATCCTAGCTGTCATTTAATACTGGAAGCTCCCACAACAAGGGTCCTTTTGTTCCAATGTGCTGCAAGAGCCTCCTTTACATAGATTTGAAAAAGCCCTGACCAGCAAAGCATGGAGTTAATAATGGGCATTGGTGTAAAATTAATGCCATTGAGTTTGTCAGCATACACCAAGCCCAATTTTCACTTCCCCATTAACTTCAGTGGAAAGAGAATTTGGGCACCAGTCTGAGGGCTCTCCGCTTCTTCCTTGAACAGAGGCCCAATCAGTTCCCACCCAACACCACCTTCCTCTGCTTGGCTGAACTTGTTCTCACACTGAACAACTTCTGTTTCATATAATAATACAGCACAGAAAGAGACCATTCAGTCTATCGTGCCTGTGCTGGCTCCCTGAAACAGCAATCCAATTAATCTCTACGCTCAGTCCGCAAGCACACTGACTTTAATTCACCACCCTGCTCTCATGCCCATATTTCTGTCCTCAGCCTACTGCAGTGTTCCAGTGAAGCTCAATGCAAACTCGCAGAACAGTATCTAATCTGCCAATTGGGAACTCTACAGCCTTCTGGACTCAACACTGAGTTCAACAATTTCAGAGCATGACTGCTATTTTGATTGCATTTTTAGCCATGTGCCAGTCTTAAACTTGTTCTCATGTTTTTTGCTTTTGAACAGAGCTGTTCATTATTCCGCCATTAACACGTTCTCTGGATGAATGCTTTGTCTTTTACTACAACAATACCACTCCCTTTGCCTTTTGTTCATGACATCTGTCATTTAATCTCTCCTGCCCTCTGTTCTATCATAGACCATCCCTTTTGTTCTCCTTCCCTTTCCCCCCTTTCACTTGCTCAAAGCCATTTCTAACCTTTGCCAGTTTTGATGAACGGTCACAGATCTGAAATGTAAACTGTGTTTCTCTCCCATGACCTGCTGAGTATTTCCAACACTTTCTGTTTCAATTATAGTTCCATCTTTTACACTTTCCCCATAGTCTTGGAAAATTGAAAGTTTATTATTGAGTCTGCTTCCTCTGCCCTTTCAGGCTGTGCATTCCAGATCAGAACAACACACTGCCTAAAATAATTTCTCTCCCCCACCCCCCGGCACTTTTGGCCAATTATTTTAAATCTGTGTCCTCTGGTTACTGACCGTCCTAACAGTGGAAACAGTTTCTCCCTCTCTGCTACATGAAATCCCCTCAGAATTTTGAACACATCTATTAAATCTCCAGTCAACTGTCTCTGCTCTCAGGAAAACAATCCCAGCTTCTCCAGAGAAGCTTCTCCCGTCACCCCTGGTATCATTCTAGTAAATCTCCTCTGCACCCTCTCCAAGGCCTTGATGTCCTTTCTAAAGTCTGGTGCCCGGAACTGGACACGCTACTCTATCTAACTAGTGATTTATAAAGATTTATCATAACCTCCTTGCCTTTGTACTCCCGCCTTTTATTTATAAAGATAAGGATCAGGTCTGCTTTTTAAACAGCTTTATCTCTTTGGAATTCTGTTCAGAAAAGCAGCTGTCCATAACCAACACCTTCTTTCAACAAAAAGATCGCTTTGAAACCACATGGATGCATCCCCACTCCGATAGATTACATCTTGGCGCGTATAAAGGACATCCTGCATACTAAAATTATGCCCAGTGCTGACTGTCATACAGGCCACCGGCTTGTTCGTTCAGAGCCGAACTTCCATTTCAAGCCCAAGCCCAACCTGGCAGGGGACAGACCATAATCAGTGACCTTTGATCCTGTTCCAGGTAAGTTTTGAGTAAAATGGCTGTAACCATTTCTAGAGCTTCAGGCCAGTGAGTGTGTAACACCGTTCGGCTGGTAGTGAAGGATGAGGAAGGAGGTGCACTGGTTGACCGTACCTTCTTCATTAAGAAAATCCTTATTGATTGCCGTGGATTCCAAGCTGCAGACAATCTTCTGCCTGCAGGACTTCCCCAGCAGTGGATATTTTGGCATGATGTTCAAGAACGTGGCGAGATGCATCAAGTCCCTGAAGGTGTTCAAAGAGAAGGGAAACCAGGCACCGCTGTCGATTCTCACAGTGGAGCCACTCTTCACGCTGTCGTCGCAACATGACTGGGTGGTGACAATTCACCTCTACAACCCCCATGTTCCTGTGGTGGATGTACTCACCTTCCTCGCCAGGTACTTCGAGGTGGCCGGCAGCAGCACTGATGTCAAGGACCCATTTGGATTTGGACCAGCTAGTGGCAGGTCAAGGTGACCTTGAAGGTCGATGCCAACGGAGCCATCATCCATCCTCCCTCCAGCTTCGCTATCGGGGCAGCCCAGAGTTTGTCGTACCTGTGGCAAATCTGATCATGTGGCAGCCAACTGCAGCACAGTCGTCTGCAAGAACTGCAAGAAGGAAGGCCATCAGACCAAGGACTGTAAAAAGAGTAAGTGCTGCAACCTGTGCAGTGAGGCAGGCCACCTCTATAAAACCTGCCCCAAATGCTGCCTCAGTTATGCTCAGCGGCAGGGTTTAAGGAAAGGCCGGAAGAAGGAACAGTGAACGCGTCTGGTGCTGGGAAGGAGACAAACAACCCTCTCTGTAGCGAGGAAAGTCTACCTGAGAAGGAGAAGAAAGGGGAGGCAGCTGTAATCAATGACTCAACACCTATCCCATACCTGAAAACCCCTCCTCTACAGACAGAATCAATGGAGGATGAGGCAGCAGATTGACAAACTGGTCAGTGGCAAGTGGTACAAAGGAAAACCACAAAGAAAAAACCTCCAAAAAAGGAACAGGTCACCACCCAAACCAATGGCAAGAGGAGGCTACCGTCTGAGACAGACTACAGCTGATCCTCCTCATTGGACGAAGTAGGGCCAGAACGATGGCACCTGCAAACAAGTGGCAGAACTCAAAGGAGCTGGAAGAGAAAGCTCCCCCGCTCCAGGGCAGTGGAAGCTGTGACAGGCCCAGCGCACCCCAAACCCAAAGTGCCGAACCCGGCGAGATGCCCAGTGCACTCTAGCTCCGGGAGACTGAGAGCAGCGAAGCATCTAGTGCACTCCAGCTCCGGAAAGCCAGGAGCAGTGATGTCCTAGAGGAGGAATAGAGGGGAAAGACACCACCAGCAGAGGACAGCCCAAGCCTTGCTGCCTACAAGACTCCCCCCCCCCACCCCCCCTCACTGATGTCACCCCAGTGGAACAAACCCCCCATGAGTAACCAGGAGGGGTTTCTGAGCCCAACAAATGTGAAACAGCTTGTGTACACTGTGGGTATGTAGGAACATACCCAAGGACTGGGACTAGCAAGGGCACCTGGTGTGGTAAGCAACACCCAACTTTAACAATGGGTATAAAGATTGCTTTGATTAACGTGTGTAGCGTTAAATCCACCAAACGATGTGTTTCGACCGTGGACTACCTCGCCAAGGTCAAAGCCAACCTGCTGTTTCTGCAGGAGTGTGGAATTCCGCACCTCATCACCTACAGGCAATGGTTGTGATGGTGGTCCCACAGGCCATCGATCTGGTCAGGGGGAAATGATTCCCGTTCCTCCAGCCTGTGTATTCTGCTGCGGGGAGGCAACTTCACCATCTCCGAAGTTAGGGAGGTGATGCGCGGTCGCCTCCCTGTAGCAGATGTAATGTACAACAATCCCCGCTCCGGTTAATCAACGTATAAGCCCCCGGTTCAATGCAGCGAGCGGCTGACCGTCCTCCAGCAGCTCCCACTGCTGCTGGTGATATCCAGGCTGGCCATTCTTGGCGGTGACTTCAACTGCATCATTGATGCAACCGGACGATCCAGTAGTGACGACAGCAAACTGGACACTACGTTCAGATTCCTAATGGAAACAGTTAAAGATGCCAAGCCGCACGATGTCTTCATCAAACCTGCAGACGGAGCGCAGTGTAGATACACCTGGTCAAGATCAGATGGGTCTGCCTGTTCCAGGATTGACTTCCTGTTTGTGTCCCATGCTGTCATGGTCAGATCCACAGACGTCAAGCCGGTGTTCTTCTCCGACCATTGCCTTTTACTGGCCGACTGTCACTTACAAGATGAGCAGCGGGTTGGCAGGGGGACATGGAAGCTCAATACTACACTGCTAACCCCAGAGAACGTTGAGGAACTCAAATGACAAAGGTTGGAGCTTCGGGTTTCGGAGCTTGAGCAGCGGCTGGAGTCACTATGGCGCATCTGCGAGGTGCAGGACTACATGGATGGCACGTTTCAGGAGATAGTCAAGCCGGTGCCTAGGCGAGCACAGTCGGGGTGTGACTGGGTGGCTGCCGGACGGACAAAGAGGTCAGGGCAGGTAGTGCAAGAGTCCCCAGAGGACATCCCACTTTCTAACCAGTATTCAGTTCTGAGTACCGACGGGAGAGAGGGTTCCTCTGGAGAGTGCACCGAGAGTCATGACCGGAATGTCATGGGTGATGCAGCTGTGCTGGGATGGAGAAAAAGGGACAATAGGGCAATAGTGGTAGTGGATTCTATGGTTTGAGGAACAGATAGGCGTTTCTGTGGTCACAGATGTGATTCCAGGATGGTATGTTGCCTCCTTGGTGCAAGGGTCATGGATATCACTGAGTGGCTACAAAGTATTCTGGAGGGTGAGGGTGCACAGCCGGAGGTTATGGTCCACATTGGCAACAATGACATAGGTAGAAAGAGGGATGAGGTCCTGCAAAAAGAATTTAGGGAGCTAGGCAGCAGATTAAAAAGTAGGACCTCAAAGGTTGTAATCTCTGCATTTCTTCCAGTGCCACGGGCTAGTGAGTATATGAATAGGAGGTTAGAGCAGATGAATGCATGGTTGGGGAGATGGTGCAGGAGGGAGGGCTTTAGATTCCTGGATCACTGGACCTGTTTCTGGCGAAGGTGGGATCAGTATAAGATGGACAGGCTGCACCTGAACCAAAATGGGACCAGCATCCTTGCTGGGAGGTTTGCTAGTGCTCTTGGGGGGAGCGGTTTAAACTAATTTGGCAGGGGGATGGGATACAGAGTGGAAGCACAGTAGGGGGTGATGTAGAATCAAATATAAATATGAAGCTAAGTCAGTCCGGAGGACAGAGTAAATGCAGACCTGTTCAGACTCAGGCAAATAATGCAAGGCTGGATTGTATCTATTTTAATGCAAGGAGTCTTACTAGTAAGGCAGATGAATTGAGGGCGTTGATTAACACATGGGAATATGATATTATTGCTATTACTGAGACATGGTTGAGGGAAGGGCAGGACTGGCAGCTTAATATGCCAGGGTATAGAATCTTCAGACATGATAGGGGAGGGGGTAAAAGAGGAGGTGGAATTGCACTGTTGATTAAAGAGACAATTACTGCAGTAAGGAGGGATGATATCTTGGAAGGTTCCTCTAATGAGGCCATATGGGTAGAACTTAAAAACAAAAAGGGGACTATTACTTGGCTGGGAGTGTACCACAGGCCTCCAAACAGTCAGGCAGTAGTAGAGGAGCAGATATGGAGGCAAATCCCAGAGAGGTACAATAATAATAGGGTAATAATAGTAGGGGATTTCAATTTCCCCTATATTAGAGGGGATAGTGTTAGTGCAAAAAGGTTAAAGGGGACGGAATTCTTCAAGTGCATTCAGGAGAGCTTTTTGAGCTAGCACGTAGAGAGTCCTACAAGAGGAGGAGCCTCTGTATGCTGTCCTCGAGGTGGCTGTGGTGGGGAAGAGACTGTTTCCCACCTCCTTCTGGAATGTGCCTTTGCAAAGTAGGTGTGGAAAGAGATGCAGTGGTTTTTGTCGAGGTTCATCCCAAGCAGCTCTGTAACAAGGAGTCTGTGCTCTATGGACTGTTCCCAGGGACGCACACCAAGATAAACATCAACTGCTGCTGGAGGACCATCAATTCGGTGAAAGACGCTCTTTGGTCTGCCCGAAACCTGCTGGTCTTCCACTGCAAAGAGTTGTCCACAACTGAGTGTTGCAGACTGGCACATTCCAAGGTCCAGGACTACGTGCTGAGGCATGCACTAAAGCTTGGGGCAGCCGCTGCAAAGGTGCAATGGGGAAAGACCACAGTGTAAGGTCCTCCTGCCAGAGTGAACTGAGGGGCTGGACCCATGGGAAACCCCTCAGGCCGTATGCACCAAATATGGGTTTGCTGTAAAATGTACATGGCATGCAAAATGGAATGGAAGGGTTGTGAGGCAACTCACTCCTGGATTGAAGAAAACTGATTTTCTTTGCACTTACTGGAATGTCAACTTGGAGCTGTTTTGAATTGTTTTGTAATGTATTTTTTTTTTACAGATTTTTATGAATAAATATATTTTTGCAAAAAAAAATCCCAAGCCCAACTCCACCCACTTCCTCCAAATAAAAGTTGTTGCTTTGGGCCCTAGTTATGCCTGTCTTTTTGTTGGGTATGTCAAACATTCCTTTTTCCAGTCCTACACAGGCCCCTTCCCCCAACTCCTTTTCCAGTAAATTGATGACTGTATCGGTGCTGTTTCCTGTTCATTTTGAAAGTAGACCGATATAGCCATTTGGCTTTTACTCGCTTGCATACTCATTTTGAGATGTGTAGGAGCTAATCACTGAGTGCAGATAAAAATTGTCATATCTCACACCAACACGAAGTAAAAGAACTTTCCATTCCCATGTGTTGTCTTGATCTTGATCAAAGCACGTAGCATCAGAGACTTTTAATTAAGTCTTTAAAGCCATTTTAATTAAAAAGTGAGTGTATGTATCTCTGAATATAAACACACAGGATAGCACTGGTTAACTTCCCATTTGTGTGAAATACACTTACAATTCAATGGAATGATACCTAGAGTCCTGTGTCTGAGGGCATGGTAAGATCCAGCAAGACGATCTGACAGTACCGTTCCAAAGTCAGATCATCCTTTGTCAGGCAATTCTCTCAATTTTAGAATCTGACCTCACCCTACACTACAACAATGACAACACTTCAAAAGTACTTCTTTGGTAATAAAGCATTTTGGGACTTCCTGAGGTCGTGGAAGGCGGTATATGAATGCAAGCATTTCTTTCTCTCCTATTCTTCCGAAATGGTAAATATGCTGTCTTGTCCCACCCTATATGTATTGAAAACATTCATTCATACATTCTCTTGCTCCAATTCCTTCTTTCTCAGGGCCACAAAATTGTGGAACTCCTGGCAACAAACTGCATTTCAGTTATACGGTATTGAAGTAGCTAGTGTTACGACCAGTGAGAAAGGGGTCTAGGGTTCCCTCTCAGCCTTCACCTGGTTTTACTGTAACAGGGTTTAATTTTAAACATGCCATGTTTTTAGTACCCCCTTGGTGAATCCTTGTTCACAGCTTTCCAATTATAAGGCAAAGAAAACAGCACAAACAGGCTTTCTTAGGTTTAAAGAAGAAAAGTTTAAATTTATTAAACTGTCTGGGGGAAAGGTCAGGCCTTTTCCCAGGAAAAGGAATCTCGTGGCCCCTGTGTCCCTGAAAATTACTATGGGCTTGTTTTTATGTTTATTCATTCATGGGATGTAGGCATCGCTGGCCAGGCCAGCATTTATTGCCCATCCCAAATTGCCCTTGAGAAGGTGGTGGTGAGCTGCCTTCTTGAACCACTGCAGTTCATGTGGGGTAGGTACACCCACAGTGCTGTTAGGAAGGGAGTTCCAGGATTTTGACCCAGCGACAGTGAAGGAACGGCGATATAGTTCTAAGTCAGGATGGTGTGTGACTTGGACGGGAACTTGCAGGTGGTTATGTTCCCATGTGTTTGCGGCCCTTGTCCTTATAGTTGGTAGAGGTCGGGGGTTTGGAAGGTGCTGTCTAAGGAGCCTGGGTGCGTTGCTGCAGTGCAACTTGTAGATGGTACACACTGCTGCTACTGTGCATCGGTGGTGGAGGGAGTGAATGTTTGTGGATGGGGTGCCAATCAAGTGGGCTGCTTTGTCCTGGATGCCCCACTTGAGGGGTATGGGGTTACTTTCCCTTCAGACACAAAACCCTGATAACCTTCAGGAATCCTATTAAATTTTCCTGCATTTGTAGCGGTAAGCTTCCTGGGTCTCACTCTTGCCAGAGTTAAAGCCCCAGATTGTTCTGCTGTGTTTTCCATCAGGTTTGCTTCTTCACTGAGTGGGTGTGCCTTGATTAACCCTACAGGCTTTTCCTTTAGTTTCCAGCAGTCAGTTTTTAAATGCCCTGCTTTATTACAATGGTAGCACACAGGTCTCCGGGGCTCACTCGTGCTCATGACACCTTCCCTTTTGGCTCAAGGAGGGCCCCCGTGTCTCCTGCTTTCCTTTCTCTGCCAGGAATGCTTGGGCTCCTATCACCTTCCCACACTTTGTCCCTTTCAGATTTGTGGGGGTGATTAGGAAAGTTTCTCCCCGGGAAACCAACTTATAAATTAAAGTAAACTCATCAGCCAGAATGGTCGCTTGCCGGGCGCTTTGGACCCACTGCTCCTCTACATGGATCTTTATGGAGCATGGGAAAGAGTGTTTAAATTCCTTTAACAGAATTACTTCTCTGAATTTCTCATAGCTGAGCTGTACTTTAAGAGCTCTCAGCCACTGGTCAAAAGCCAGCTGCTTACTTCTTTCAAACTCCAGACAAGTTTGATTAGTTTACTTCTTGAGGGTTCTAAACCTTTGTTGATAGGCTTCGGGTACTAATTCATATACCCTGAGGATATCATTTTTGGTCAGTTCATAATTTGATGAACTTTAATTTGGCAACAGGGGATAAACCTCATGGGTTTATCCAGTGAGCTTGTTTTGTAGTAAAAGAGACCAGGTCTCAGCTGGCCATTTTAGCTGCCTTGCCAGTTTCTCAAAAGACACAAAAAAAAACTTCCAAATCCTCCTCATTGAATTTTGGAATTAGTTGAGATAGTTTTAACAATTTTGTACCCAGCCCTCAACTATAATGCTCCATATCACTTATGCTTTCACCAGGGTTACTCTGTCGCCCCCTGGTTAACTCAAGCCGCTTCAGCTCTCTCTCTTTGCATTCCTTCTGGAATATTCTTTCTCTCTCCCTCTCCTCAAATTCAAGTTTCTTCTGTTCCAATTGTATCTTTGTTAACAATATCCTGTCAGAGTCTGCTTCTAACCCTGATTCTGCTTCTTCAGATTCAAGGAAAAAACGGTTGGCCACTAGCCTTAGGAGTTCAGACTTCCTCGCCTTGCCACATACAGTGATCCCACACTGCTCAGCCATTTTCCTCAACTCCACCATAGTCAGTGCTTTTAACTTATCCCAAGTTACTTCACCCTGGCTTGGAGAGCTACTAGCTTCAGTTGCAGACATGTTAGTATTCAAGCACACACAGCCACAAGAAAACCTGTATCGAAATCTTGCTCTTTTTTGATTGGGAACAATTTGGCTTCCCACTTCCAATTTCTCTTGTTTGTCTGTGGGTAAAATCCAGGATGGCAGTACCCAAGTTTCTGTTATTCCCAGCTGAGAAAGGGTCTAATGTTCCCTCTCAGCCTTCACCTTGTCTTACCATAATAGGATTTAATTTTAAACACACCGTGTTTTCAGCTCCCCCTTCATGAATCCTTGTTCACCACTTTCCAATTATAAGGCAAAGAAACCAGCACAAATAGACTTTCTGAGGTTTAAAGAAGAAAAGTTTAAATTTATTAAACTTGAACTTAAACTCTAATTCGGTTGATGCCTACGGATACACGATGCGCCCATGCTAGCATGCATACGCGATGCATACATGCATCTAGAGACAGAAAAGAGCATAAGAAAAAATAAAATGGAAAAGTTAGAGGCAATATCTGAAGAGTTGTTACGGTTCTTCGAGTTCACTGTGGAGTCCTTGATCGTAGGTAGATCTTGCTTTTCGTTAAGGTCCAGTATTATTCTTAAACCTTGTTCACTGTAGCAGACTTTTCTCTCTTGGGGTTCATGTGTCTTCAGTGGATTCAGAGGCTTGTGAGAAAGGGAAGGGAGCAGACAGGAGAGATCTTCCAGGAGCAAACAGACTTTCTGCCTTCCAACTCTCTGTGGCCAGTTCAAACAAAAACCCTGATACAGCCAGGTAGTCATGTAACCAGCTGGTCTAACCAGTCCTGACCCTTGTGGATTGTAATTTCCTTCGCAGGCCCTGGAATGCACTTCCTCACCTTCGACGTCTGTTAGTATGTAAACATTTTTTCTAGCCATGGCTGATCTGTTTAACAAGTCATTTCCATGCTCCAACAACAGTTAAAAATTAATGTTCATGACAAAATTGATTGTGCCTCATTCTTGGTGGGCAGGGGGGTTGGTGCCGAGTATGATACTAACATTAAAATAGAAACCACCTTTCCTGACCCAAGTTACATGAAAGGTGAGGCGACCCCATTTTGATTGATCACAAATAAGTCACGATACAGGATCTTTGTTTCCAATGCTAATTAAATTCTATATGGTTAGAACAAACAAAGAACAAAGAACAGTACAGCACAGGAACAGGCCATTCGGCCCTCCAAGCCTGCGCCGATCTTGATGCCTGCCTAAACTAACACCTTCTGTACTTCCGGGACCCATATCCCTCTATTCCCTTCCTATTCATGTATTTGTCAAGATGTCTCTTAAACGTCGCTATCGTATCTGCTTCCACCACCTCTTCTGGCAGCAAGTTCCAGGCACTCACCACCCTCTGTGTAAAAAACTTGCCTCGCACATCCCCTCTAAACTTTGCCCCCCGCACCTTAAACCTATGTCCCCAAGGAACTGACTCTTCCACCCTGGGAAAAAGCTTCTGACTATCCACTCTGTCCATGCCGCTCATAACTTTGTAAACCTCTATCATGTCGCCCTTCCACCTCTGTCGTTCCAGTGAAAACAATCCGAGTTTTTCCAATCTCTCCGCATAGCTAATGCCCTCCAGACCAGGCAACATCCTGGTAAACCTCCTCTGTACCCTCTCCAAAGCCTCCACGTCCTTCTGGTAGTGTGGCGACCAGAATTGCACGTAATATTCTAAGTGTGGCCTAACTAAGGTTCTGTACAGCTGCAACATGACTTGCCAATTTTTATACTCTATGCCCCGACCGATGAAGGCAAGCATGCCGTATGCCTTCTTGACTACCTTATCCACCTGCGTTGCCACTTTCAGTGACCTGTGGATCTGTATGCCCAGATCTCTCTGCCTGTCAAAAACTCCTAAGGGTTCTGCCATTTACTGTATACCTCCCACCTGCATTAGACCTTCCAAAATGCATTACCTCACATTTGTCCTGATTAAACTCCATCTGCCATTTCTCCGCCCAAGTCTCCAACTGATCTATATCCTGCTGTATCCACTGACAATCCTCATCATTATCCGCAACTCCACCAACCTTTGTGTCGTCCGCAAACTTACTCATCAGACCAGCTACATTTTCCTCCAAATCATTTATTTATACTACAAACAGCAAAAGTCCCAGCACTGATCCCTGCGGAACAGCACTAGTCACATCCCTCCATTCAGAAAAACACCCATCCACTGATACCCTCTGTCTTCGATGACGGAGCCAGTTTTGTATCCATCTTGCCAGCTCACCTCTGATCCCGTGTGACTTCACCTTTTGTACCAGTCTGCCATGCGGGACCTTGTCAAGGGCTTTACTAAAGTCCATATAGATAATATCCACTGCCTTTCCTTCATCAATCATCTTTGTCACTTCCTCAAAAAACTCAATCAAATTAGTAAAACACGACCTCCCCTTCACAAAACCATGCTGTCTCTCGCTAATAAGTTCGTTTGTTTCCAAATGGGAGTAAATCCTGTCCGATAGAATCCTCTCTAATCGTTTCCCTACCACTGACGTAAGGCTCACCGGATTATAATTTCCTGGATTATCCTTGCCACCCTTCTTAAACAAAGGAACAACATTGGCTATTCTCCAGTCCTCTGGGACCTCACCTGTAGCCAATGAGGATGCAAAGATTTCTGTCAAGGCCCCAGCAATTTCCTCCCTTGCCTCCCTCAGTATTCTAGGGTAGATCCCATCAGGCCCTGGGGACTTATCTACCTTAATGCTTTGCAAGACACCCAACACCTCCTCCTTTTTGATAATGACATGACTGAGACTATCTGCACTCCCTTCCCTAGGCTCATCATCCACCAAGTCCTTCTCTTTGGTGAATACTGATGAAAAGTACTCATTTAGCACCTCGCCCATTTCCTCTGGCTCCACACATAGATTCCCATCTCTGTCCTTGAGTGGGCCAAACCTTTCCCTGGTTACCCTCTTGCTCTTTATATGCGTATAAAAAGCCTTGGGATTTTCCTTAATCCTGTTTGCCAATGACTTTTCATGACCCCTTTTAGCCCTCTTAACTCCTTGCTTAAGTTCCTTCCTACTGTCTTTTTATTCCTCAAGTGCTTCATCTGTTCCTAGCCTTCCAGCCCTTACAAATGCTTCCTTTTTCTTTTTGACTAGGCTCACAATATCCCGCGTTATCCAAGCTTCCCAAAACTTGCCAAACTTGTCTTTCTTCCTCACAGGAACATGCAGGTCCTGGATTCTAATCAGCTGACGTTTGAAAGACTCCCACATGTCAGATGTTGATTTACCCTCAAACAGCCGCCCCCAATCTAAATTCTTCAGTTCCTGCCTAATATTGTTATAATTTGCCTTCCCCCAATTTAGCACCTTCACCCGAGGAATACTCTTATCCTTATCCACAAGTACCTTAAAACTTATGGAATTATGGTCACTGTTCCCAAAATTCTCCCCTGCTGAAACTTCGATCACCTGGCCGGGCTCATTCCCCAATACCAGGTCCAGTACGGCCCCATCCCTAGTTGGACTATCTCCGTATTGTTTCAAGAAGCCCTCCTGGATGCTCCTTACAAATTCTGCCCCATCGAAGCCCCTAGCACGAAGTGAGTTCCAGTCAATATAGGGGAAGTTAAAATCACCCACCACTACAACCCTGTTACCTTTACATCTTTCCAAAATCTGTCTACATATCTGCTCCTCTACCTCCCACTGGCTGTTGGGAGGCCTGTAGTAAACCCCCAACATCGTGACTGCACCCTTCCTATTCCTGAGCTCCACCCATATTGCCTTGCTGCATGACCCCTCTGAGGTGTCCTCCCGCAGTACAGCTGTGATATTCTCCTTAACCAGTAATGCAACTCCCCCACCCCTTTTACATCCCCCTCTATCCCGCCTGAAGCTTCTAAAGCCTGAAACATTTAGCTGCCAATCCTGCCCTTCCCTCAACCAAGTCTCTGTAATAGCAACAACATCATATTTCCAAGTACTAATCCAAGCTCTAAGTTCATCTGTTTTACCTGTTATACTTCTCGCATTGAAACAAATGCACTTCAGACCACCAGTGCCGCTGTGCTCAGCAACATCTTCCTGCCTGCTCTTCCTCTTAGTCCTACTGGCCTTATTTACCATGTCCTCATTTATTTCACTAGCTGTCCTACTGCTCTGGTTCCTACCCCCCTGCCACACTAGTTTAAACTCTCCCGAGTGACGCTAGCAAATCTTGCAGCCAGGATATTAGTGCCCCTCCAGTTTAGATGCAACCCGTCCTTCTTGTACAGGTCCCATCTGTCCCTGAAGAGATCCCAATG
Organism: Heterodontus francisci; assembly: GCF_036365525.1. NCBI lineage: Eukaryota > Metazoa > Chordata > Chondrichthyes > Heterodontiformes > Heterodontidae > Heterodontus > Heterodontus francisci. The sequence continues at coordinate 38,150,654 of NC_090380.1, read as the reverse complement.
GTCCAGATATCTGAAACCCTCCCTTCTACACCAGCTGCTCAGCCACGTGTTTAGCTGCACTACCTTCCTATTTCTAGCCTCACTGGCACGTGGCACAGGGAGTAATCCAGAGATTACAACGCTAGAGGTCCTGTTTTTTAACTTACTTCCGAACTCCCTGAACTCCCCCTGCAGGACCTCATCACTCTTCCTGCCTTTGTCATTGGTACCGATGTGTACCACAACCTCTGGCTGCTCACCCTCCCCCTTCAGAATGCCCCCTGTCCGTTCAGAGACATCCTTGACCCTGGCACCAGGGAGGCAACATACCATCCAGGAGTCTCTTTCATGTCCACAGAAGCGCCTATCTGTGTCCCTGACTATAGAGTCCCCTATAACTATTGCTCTTCTGCACTTTGTTCCTCCCTGCTGAACAACAGTGCCAGCCGTGGTGCCACTGCTCTGGCTGCTGCTGTTTTCCCCTGATAGGCCATCCCCCCCAACAGTATCCAAAACGGTATACTAGTTAGAGAGGGGGATAGCCACAGGGGATTCCTGCACTGACTGCCTGCCCCTTCTAGCAGTCACCCATCTATCTGCTTGCACCTTGGGTGTAACCACTTCTCTAAAACTCCTGTCTGTGACACTTTCTGCCACCTGCATGCTCCTAACTGCATCCAGTTGCTGCTCCAACCGATCCATGCGGTCTGTGAGGAGCTGCAACTGGGTACACTTCCTGCAGATGTAGTCGCCCGGAACGCTGGAAGCATCACGGACCTCCCACATCTCACAGGTGAAGCACTTCACCCCTCTAACTGACATTTCTAGCACTAATTAATAAATTAATTTAAAATAAATAAATGCTTATTAAATCCTTACTAAATTATGTTACAATTAACTATGTGGTCCCTAGTGCTAAATTTCTACAATAAATACTAAATGCTATCTAAATACAGTAATCTCCGCCCTCTGGTTTAGTTACTCTACTTATTAATTAGTTAATTAGTGTTTTAATCAATTTTTATCAGTTTTATTTTCAAATTCGGTACAGATTCCCTACCAGCCAATCAGGTCACAGCTTTCCTGTGATGTCACTTTTTCAGTTTTTTATCCCCACCCGAGGTAACTTACCTTTCCGGAACTCCGCCCTCCGAGTCTTCTCCCTGGATGTAGGCCGCGAATCCCTGAGGTAAGTTTTTTACACTTACCGGTCCGGAACTCCGTCCTCCGAGTCTTCTTCGAGAATGTGTTTCAAACTTTGGTTCTGTGGTACCTATTCTCTCAGGTTCAGGGTGCTGGACATTCCCATAAGCAGATCCCCTGTCTTGGTTTGCCAACCTTCCAGGATTGCCTTGGTCTCTACAGGAATCAAAGATTAATCTCCAGAACACTGCTGCAAGCAAGTCAGGTGAAAAGTCATTTGGCATTTTCAGAAAATGTGATTTTTTTTTCTTTGATCCCGTTTGTATATTAATTAAAAAATATAAAAAATAACAAAAAGGCTGTATGACTGACAATGAAGAATCCTTCTAGCAGGTAACGAAGAGTCTGTTCATTTTCTGATGTGGGAAGACCATGTGACTCAAGGATGTACATGTCAGGTGATCAATAGCGGGAGCATGGGTGTTGGGCAGTTGGAGGCGGCAGGATGAAGCCTCCTGGAACACATCCAACAAGGGTTGCCTACCCTACCCATGTAGGGTCACATATAGTTTCCAATACCTAGGAGTACAATAGTGTAACTTGGAGGGACTTAACATTGAGCCCAGCTTGTTTTTTGGAATGGAGATCATGACCCTCACATGTAACTCCCCAGTCTTCCAAATGATGAAACAGATGAGCAGCCTGGTGAAACCATTCAATTTAAAGTCAAAGAGCTGGTTTATTTTACAGAATGCACATCTCTGAACAAAATAACAATTCCAAACCTTTTAACTTCTTCTGTACTGCTTCCATAACATACAAAACAACAAAGTACACTGCACTGCCCTAGTTAGTAGGCTAAGCAGTCCTTTTTTTACTTTCTGCTCAACCCTAGCTGAAATCTGACTATTTCCAGCTTAACTTCCAAGTTTGCTTTTGTAGAGCTCCAAACCTACCTTAAACCTATTATCTTTCTGAGCAGAAAGTATGACCCCGATTCATTCCCTGGATGGGGGATTGGATGGTAGATAGGCCAATTAAATAAAGCCCTAGCCTCCCAAGAACAGATTTCTACCAGACAGCCCCAAATAATGTGGGCAAAACATAATTGCTCCTATTATCTCATTTGTGACTATCTAATGGAAGTATCATTAACAAGTTGGCAAACTCCCTGCTGTCCCAGATCATTATAGGTAACAGATTTAATGATTGGATTATTGACTCTCAGATCAACTTATTAATACATTAATCCTTCTCTCTGCCTCAATCTGTATTCCTCAGTCAAAGTGACAGAAAGGACTCTGGACCACTGTGGACCGACCCATAGCCTGAATTCATATCAGAGACAATAGAGTTTGAACCAAAAACTCCTGCTCAGCTTAAATAGCCAATAAACCCTAGTCATCACAATGTAGCACAAAGTCCAGCTCAACAGAATACTGCTGCGACTGAGTACGTAACTCAAGGAATTTGGTCAGTGATGACATTTGGCGCAGTGAGGGAAGAGGTGCTGTTCTGGTCTCTTACAAGACAAGGAGATGTCAGAGTGAGGGACCATGAGACAGCGAGACCTGGCAGCGGCAGTGGTGGCTGATAGTCAGAGCAGGGGAAGAGTGGATCTTCAATGGCTTTTTCCAAAAAAGCGTGGAGTGACGTCAGGCTGACTGGTCTATAATTCCTTGTTTTCTCTTTACCTCCTTTTTTAAAGGAGCTTCCATAGTTAGGAGGAGAGACAAGCATTTCTGTAACCATCATCGTGAGTCACGCATGGTGTGTTGCCTCCCTAGTGCCAGGGTAAAGGACATTGCGGAGAGGGTGAAGTATATTCTGCAGGGGGAAGGGAGTTATCCTGAAGTTGTGGTACATGTTGATACCAATGATATGGCAAGGGCAGGTATTGAGGTCCCACGGTCAGATTTTCAGGAGCTAGGGAGGAAGTTAAAAAGTAGGACCTCAAAGGTAGTAATCTCTGGATTACTTGCAGTGCCACGCGCTAGTGAGAGTAGAAATAGGAAGATAGGGAGGATCGATGAATGGCTTGAGGCATGGTGCAGGAGGGAGGGCTTCAGATTCTTGGGTCATTGGGAATATTTCTGGGGCAGGAGGCACCTATTCAAAAGGGATGGGACTTAACAGGACTGGGATCAATGTCCTTGTGGGGAAGTTCACTAGTCTAGTTGGGGAAAGTTTAAATTAAATTGGTGGGGGAATGGGCGCCAGCATATAAAAGTAGGAAAAAGGAATAACGTGCATAAAGAGTGAGAGTGTTGGATAGTACTGGAGAAGGAAGTATTACTGTATTAGATAGGAGCAGACTAAGAAGGGCTATGAGAAATACAAAGACAAAGCATGCATGTAAATGCATGAAGTATAGTAAATAAGATTGGTGAGCTACAAGCACAAATATCCATGTGGGAATATGATGTAGTGGTAATAATAGAAACATAGCTTAAAAATGGCGAGAAGTGGTCACTTAATATTCAAGGATACAAAGTGTTCAGAAAAGATAGGGGAGGAAAAAAGGGAGGTGGGGTGGAAGTACTGATTAGGAAAGACATTGTAGTGTTGGAAAGTGGGATGTCTTTGAGGGGTAAAGACAGAATCCATTTGCTTAGAATTGAAAAGCAAAAAGGGTATGATCATGCTACTGGGGATATTTAGAGGCCTCCCAATAGTGAGAGAGAGATAGAGGAGTAAATCTGCAGAGAAGTCACAGAAATGTGCAATAACTATAGAGTTGTGATATTGGGGGACTTTAATTATCCAAATATTGATTTGGATAATTTTAGAGTAAAGGGTAAGGAGGGGGAGGAATTTTTAAAATATGTTCATGAGAACTTCCTTGATCAGTATATTCTCCGGCCAACTACGAAGGACACATTGCTGGATCTGGAGCTGGGGAATGAGGTGGGCCAAGTGGACCAAGTGTCTGTGGGGGAGCACTTGGGTAAGAGTGAACATCATATCGTAGGGTTTAGATTAGCAATGGAAAAGAGCAAGGAACAAGCTAAAGTAGAACTTCTAAATTGGAAGAAGACTAACTTCAATGGGATGAAAGGGTAAAATGGAAACAAAGATTGACAGGAAAAACTGTAACAGAGCAATAGGTAATCTTTAAGGAGGAGATGTTTCAGGTACAGGCTAGGTACATTCCGACAAGGATGAAAGGTATGGGAAACAAAGCCAAGGCTCCTTGGATGACGAGGGAGATAGAGAATATGATGAAACAAAAAAGATGGTGTATCAATGCATGTCAGTTGAATTCTTCAAAGGAGAACCAGGACAAATACAATAATACAGTATGGCTGGCAAAGAAAGAATATGAGAATAGCAAGGCAGTTAACATAAAAGTGAACGGTTATGACCAGGTGAGAAAGGGGTTTAGGGTTCCCTGGTCTTACCGTAACAGGATTTAATTTTAAACAAAGTATATTTTAGCTCCCCCTTGGTGAATCCTTGTTCACTGCTTTCCAATTATAAGGCAAAGAAACCAGCATAAACAGGATTTCTTAGATTTAAAGAAGAAAAGTTGAAATTTATAAAACTTGAACTTAAACTCTAATTCGGTTGATGCCTACGGATACACGATGCACCCACGCTAGCATGCATATGCGATACACACATGCAAATAGAGACAGAAAAGAGCAGAAGAAAAATAAAGTGGAAAAGTTTGAGGCAATATCTGAAGAATTTCTGTTACGGTTCTTCGAGCTCACTGTAGAGCCCTTGATTGTGGGTAGATTTTGCTTTTCATTGAGGTCCAGTATTCTTCTTAAACTTTGTTTGCTGTAGCAGAATTTTCTCTCTTGGAGTTCATGTGTCTTCAGTGGATTCAGAGGCTTGTGAGAAAGAGATGGGAGCAGACAGGAGAGACACTTCTCAGTCCAGGAGCAAACAGTCTTTCTGAGTTCAAATTCTCTGTGGCTGGTTCAAAATAAAACCCTGGAACAGCCAGTTAGTCATGTGAAAATATAAGATACGGGGAAAAATATGCATTTCTCTCATTCATTCACAAATCCTCAAACTTATTAAGATCGTCCCTTTTTTGGCACCCCAATAAAGATATGGTTCTTTTATGGGGGAGATTTCTCTTCTGTTTTCCCATTTCCATGACTGCCGACGGTCTCTGTTCCTGCTGAGGTAATTTTTTTTACCAGGAGAGTTAGTAGTGGGCGGGTCTATCCTGAACTCTCTGTCAATCCATTGCTGAGTCATGCAAAGGCTTTTGACTTTGGGAGATGGGTGGTTTTCTTTGGTTCTGACTGTGGGGGAGGATTCTTTGCTAATCTCCCCTTTATCCCAGAGGAGTGCATGTCCACAGGTCCCTAAAGGTGGCAGGACAGGTAGATAAAGTGGTGAAGAAGGCATATGGAATGCTTTCCTTTCCTGGCCGGGGTATGGAATACAAAAGCAGGGATGTAATGCTGAAACTGTATAAAACGCTAGTTCGGCTACAGTTGGAGTATTGCATACAGTTCTGGTCGCCACATTACAGGAAGGACATAATTGCTCTGGAGAGAGTCCAGAGGATATTTACAAGAATGTTGCCAGGGCTTGAAAGTTGCAGCTTTATGGAAAGATTGGATAGGCTAAGGTTGTTTTCCTTAGAACAGAGGAGGCTGAGGTGTGACTTAATTGAGGTGTACAAAATTATGAGGGGCCTAGATAGAGTAGACAGGAAGGACCTGTTTCCTAGCAGAGAGGCCAATTACCAGAGGGCACAGATTTAAGGTGAATGGTGGAAGGATTAGAGGGGACATGAGGAAAAACTTTTTCACCCAGAGTGTGGTGGGTATCTGGAATTCACTGCCAGGAATGGTGGTGGAGGTAGATACCCTCAATTCTTTTAAAACATACCTGGACATGCACCTGAAGTGCTGTAACCTGCAAGGCTATGGACCAGGAGCTGGAAGGTGGAATTAGATTGGGTGGCTAGTTTTTGGCCGGCACAAACATGATGGACTGAATGGCCTCCTTCTGTGCCGTAATTTTTCTATGGTTCTATGGTACTAGGACACTCCCGCCTGCAGATATTTGTGCAGACTCTACTGCACTCCCCGGTGGCGTGTCGACTAAGTGACGCATTACCCTCACAGTTTCTGTGCCTCCTCGAGGTCTTTCTTTGTCTCTGCATGTTCCTGTAAATGCTGTTAGCAACTCTGGTGGGGTGCTTCTAGTGTCTACATTTAGGTAGGAGGATGTGGGGTCTACCTTTCCACATTTTCTGGGGTTGGCCGACCGGACAGTACGGGTTTTCATCTGGGATTCCTCCCAGACATCCTTTAACCTGCCCTCTTGGTCACTTTTTCCCCTTCCCTGTCTAACCTTTTGACAGCCTTGTGCCTGCTTGTCCCTTTTTGTTCTAGGCGGAGGTCCCTTACAGTTCATCAGCCCTCTGCTGGAGGGTCCTCCTGACACTGGTACAGGACTTAGGGATGCAAGTTTTACTGTAGGTTGGGGTTTCCTTCAACCTGGCACAGGTGGCAACTCCTGCAGTACTTCACCACATCCTTGTGGAGTTTTGGCCAGTCACACTGCTGTCTTATGCAGGCTTTGGTCTTTTGTATACTGGCAAGTACAGCCACTGTAGTCTCGTGGGCCTTTCTTAATATTTTTCTCCGGAACCTCTGTGGCACCACTAACTGGTGAATTACTGTCCACTCCTTGCTCGCAGATCTGTGAGGAGAACTCCATTTTTCTCATCAGTACCCCATTCTTTAAATAGGGGCAATCAGGGACTCCCTCTGCTTCACTTTCAGACTGGGCTGTCTGTGCTAACTCTCGTAATACTGGGTCGGCTCGCTGAGCCTCGCCTAGGGAAAATCCATTTAATTCATTCCCTGGGTCTCTTAACTTTCCAGAGAAAGTCTCGGACAGACAGATCTGGTCATCTGCCTGCAGTGCCAATTTAGTCTCCACTGGGGGAGCTGGTTTGATCATGGCCTGAACCGCTACACATTCAGGGAAACTGCAGGGGACCGTCTCTCGCTACTGCCCTGTCTCTCTGACCTCCTGAGGTCTTTCTTCCACTACTGGGAGGGCTACCACTTTCGCCCCTGCCAAATAATTACCTGGTAGCAGGTCAACCCCGTCCACAGGCAAACTGAGAACAATCCCTATGGTCACCGGTCCCGAACCTAGATCGCACTCCAGGTGCACCCGGTGTACAGGTACTGGCATACACATCCCTCCACTACCATTCATCACCATTTTGGTGTTCACTGCACTCTCTGGAGGAAAGGTCAGTCCTTTTCCCAGTAAAATGATCTCTGTGTCCCTGAGAATTACTATGGGCTTGCTTGCCCCACTTGAGGGATATGGGGGTTACTTTCCCTTCAGACACAAAACCCTGATAACCTTCAGGAATCCTATTACATTTTCCTGCACTTGCAGCCATAAGTTTCCTGGGTTGCACTCTTACTGCCACAGATTGTTCTGCTGTGCTTTCCATCAGGGTTCCTTCTTCACTGAGCAGGTGTGCTCTGATTAACCCTACAGGTTTTGCCTTTAGTTTCCAGCAGTCAGCTTTTAAATGCCCTGCTTTATTACAATGGAAGCACACAGGTCTCCGGGTCTCACTCTTGCTCACAGCACCTTCCTTTTTGGCTAGAGGAGGGCCCCCTGTGTCTCCTGTTTTCTTTTCTCGCCCAGGATTGCTTGGGCCCGTATCACCTTCCCACCCTTTGTCCCTTTCGGATTTGTGGGGATGACCAGGAAATGTTCTCCCCGGGAAACCAACTTATAAATTAAAGCAAACTCATCGGCCAGAAAAGCTGCTTGCCCGGCTCTCTGGACCCATTGCTCCTCTACATGGGTTTGTATGGAGAGTGGGAGAGAGTGTTTAAATTCCTCTAACAGAATTGCTTCTCTGAGATTCTCATAGTTGAGCTGTACTTTAAGAGCCCTCAGCCATTGGTCAAAAGCCAGCTGCTTACTTCTTTCAAACTCCAGATAAGTTTGATTAGCTTGCTTCTTGAGCGTTCTAAACCTTTGTCGCTAGGCTTCGGGTACTAATTCATATACCCTGAGGATAGCACTTTTTGTCACTTCATAATTTGATGAACTTTCATCTGGCAACAGGGGATAAACCTCATGGGTTTTTCCAGTTAGCTTGCTTTGTCGTAAAAGAGGGCACGTCTCAGCTGGCCATTTTAGCTGCCTTGCCAGTTTCCCAAAAGACACAAAAAAATTTTCTACATCCTCCTCATTGAATCTTGGAATTAGTTGAGCTAGCTTTAACAATTCTGTACCCAGCTCTGAAATACGCTCCTCCATATTGGCCATGCTTTCACTGGGGTTACTCTGTCGCCCTCTAGTTAACTCAAACCATTTCAGCTCTCTCTCTTCACATTCCTTCAGGAATATTCTTTCTCCCTCTCCTGCCTTTCATTTTCTTCATGTTCCTTCTGGAAGGCTGTCTCTTTCTTCCTCTCCTGTCTCTCTCTTTCTCTTTCTCTTTCTCTGTCTTCTAATTCAAGTTTTCCTTTGTTCCAATTGTGTCTTTGCTAGCAGTACACTGAGTCTGCTTCTAACCTATTTCTGCTTCTTCAGTTTCAAGGGAAAAATGGCAGCCACTAGTCTTAGGAGTTCAGACTTCCTGGCCTTGCCACATACAGTGATCCCCCACTGCTCAGCCATATTTCGAAACCCCTCTGTAGACAGTACTTTTAATTTATCCCAAGTTACTTCACCCTGGCTCGGGGAGCTACTAGATTCAGGTGCAGACATGTTAGTATTCAAGCACACACAACCACAAGAAAACCTGTTTTGAAATCTTGCTCTTTCTGTTTTGATTGGAAACAATTTGGCTTCCCACTTCCAATTTCTCTCACTTGTCTGTGGGTCAAATTCGGACGCTAGCACCCAAATTTCTGTTACGACTAGATGAGAAAGAGATCTAGGGTTCCCTTTCAGCCTTCACATGGTCTTACCGTAACAGGGTTTAATTCTAAACACACCGTGTTTTTAGTTCCCCCTTGGTGAATCCTTGTTCACCGCTTTCGAATTATAAGGCAAAGAAACCAGCACAAGTAGGTTTTCTTAGGTTTAAAGAAGAAACGTTGAAATTTATTAAACTGGAACTTAAACTCTAATTTGGCCAATGCCTATGGATACACAACATGCCCACACTAGCATGCAAACGTGATACACACATGCAAATATAGACAGAAAAGAGCAGAAGAAAAATAAAGTGGAAAAGTTTGAGGCAATATCTGAAGAGCTTTAGTTACGGTTCTTCAAGCTCACTGTAGAGTCCTTGATTGTAGGTAGATCTTGCTTTTCATTGGGGTCCAGTATTCTCCTTAAACCGTGTTCACTGTAGGAGACTTTTCTCTCTTGGGGTTCATGTGTCTTCAGTGGAGTCGGAGGCTTGTGAGAAAGAGATGGGAGCGGACAGGAGAGGCCCTCTCTGTCCAGGAGCAAGCAGTCTTTCTGAGTTCAAACTCTCAGTGGCTAGTTCAAAACAAAACCCTGGAACAGCCAGTTAGTCATGTCACCAGCTGGTCTAACCAGTCCTGGCCCTTGCGGATTGTAATTTCCTTAGCAGGTCCTGGAATGCACTTCCTCACCTTCGATGTCTGTTAGTATGTAAATATCTTTTTTTCCAGCCACGGCTGATCTGGTTAACAAGTCATTTCCTCACCTCAGCAATAGTTAAAAATCAATGTTCATGATAAAATTTATGTGCCTCATTCTTGGCAGGTGGGGGCCTTGTATGACAGGAACCCAAAAATCTTCTACCAACATATAAACAGTAAGTGGGTGGTAAGGGATGGAGTGAGACCTACTGGGGACAAAGAGGCTGATTTATACATTCAGGCTCAGGGCAAGGCTAAAATACTTAATGAGTACTTTGTATCAGTGCTTACTAAGGTAGAGGATGCTGACAAAATATAGGTAGAAGTGGAGATTATAGAGGTAATGGATAGGGTGAAAGTTGATAGGCAGGATGTACTGGAAAAGCTGGCTGTGCTTAGAATGGATAAGTCACCTGGTCCAGATGGCTTGCATCCCAGGTTGCTAAAGGAAATGGGAGTGGAGACAGTGGAAGGGTTTGCCATAATCTTCCAATTGTCCCTAGATATGGAGGAGGTGCCAGAGGATTGGAGAGTGGCAAATGTGACACCTTCATTCAAGAAAGGGTGTAATTACATTCCTAGTAACTACAGGCTGGGTAGGTTAACATCTGTGGTGGGTAAGGTTTTAGAAACAATAATCCGGGATAAAAATTAACTGGCCCTTGGAGAGGTTTGAGTTAATTAGGGAGAGCCAGCACGGATTTGTAAGAGGTAGATCTTGCTTGACTCATCTAACTGGTTTTTTTATTGATAAAGGTAAAGCAATGGATGCTCTCTATATGTATTTTAAGAAAGCCTTTAACAAAGTATCACATCAAAAGTTGGTTAACAAAACTGAGGCTCATGGAATAGGAGGGTCAGTGTCAGCTTGGATAAAAATCTAGCTCAAGGATAGAAAACAGCGAGTCATGGTAAATGGTTATTTTCAGAGTGGAGGATGGTGGTTGGCGGTGTTCCCCTAGATTTAGTGCTAGGGCCATTGCTTTTTTAATATATATAAATGTATATTTCCAATATGTGGATGATGTATTCGCTATATTTGAATCCACTGCTATATGCAATAATTTCCTTGCACATCTTAATGGGCTCCATCCTGCGCTCAAATTCACCTTTGAAATGGAGCTGTCAAATAAGCTCCCTTTCCTTGACGTACTAGTTGAGAAATCTGGTAAGGGGTTCTCTATCACGGTCTACCTCAAACCTACCTTCATTGGTCAATACACGTGTTGGGATTCTTACAGTTCCACATGCTATAAGATTGGCCTCGTAAATAGAGCTCGAGCCATTTGCTCACCATGCAGGTTTGATGCTGAATAAGGCAAATCAAAGACATCCTGCATGACAATGGTTACCCTGATCAGATCATTTCTCACTGTATATCGCGCAAACTTATGAATGAGCCCAAGGCCGTCATTTTCGGCCTTGAAAAGTGCTCATCCACCTCAATTTACCCTGGAAGGGTAACGTATCCCAAAAGTTTGAGCAACAGGTAAAGCTAGCTGTTTCACGCTGCAACTATGCAGTAGCAACATGTCTGGTGTTTGCCAGTCAAGTCAAAAAGACGTCCTGCCTATTGCACAAATGAGTAATACGATATATGAATTTCAATGCCAGTGTGATGCTAGGTATATAGGCCGTACGTCCCAAAGACCTGCGGATCATATCAAGCACCATGTCCCTTCCACTATTCACAATTGAGCTTACAAAGCTCAAAACACTGTCTCCAATATTAGATATGATTCTGCGATTGGACAACATTTGCTAAATAATCTGCAGTGTGCTAAGAATTACGCTGACAACCAATTTAAGATTGTCAGTAAGGCTCGCAGTGGCGCATTTGCGCGTACTGAAAGCTACATATATTAATACACAGGGCCCTGTTCTCTGCAGACAGAAAGAACATGTACACACATTGCACCTGTTTCAGCTGAACAAAATAAGTGACAGCCATTCACTGGTTCATTCCTCAGGGCAATGCCTTGACCAATCAGAGTCAAGCTGCCTGGTTTAAATTTCAAACAAAGCTTGGCAGTTAACTGCCAGTCACTGTAAATTGGTGCATTCTCCATGGCAATGCCTCTACCAATTAGAGTTCACGTACCAACTAATCAGCACTCTGTTCTCATGCAGGATAAGTTGTTTTCCCTGACATTGGTTATTTTAACGTATTTTTCTGATGAGTGCAAAATGAAAATCTTTAACAACATGCCTCTATTTTCAGCAATATATAAATGACTTGGATAGCAGAATACAGAGTAAAATTTCAAAATTTGACGATGATACCAAACTTGGAGGTCTGGCAGACAGTGAGGATGATATGAACTACCTGCAACAGGACATAGATAGGCTAGCAGAATGAGCTAACAAGTGGCAGCTGGAATTTAATACAGAGAAATGTGAGGTGATGCATTTTGGCAGAAGGGATAAGGAGAGGCAATATAGACTGAATGGTACAATTCTAAAGAGTAAACAGTGACAGAGGGACTTGCATAGATCTTTGATGGTGACAGGACATATTAAAGATTAGTTAGCAAAACATATAGGATCTTCGGCTTCATAAATAGAGGTATTGGGCTGGATTTTAAAGGCCCTCCACCACCGGGAACGGTGGCAGGGGTGCAATGTAGACTGGGATGGTGGAGGCCCGCCACTGACCCTGACGGTGGCAGGGCCTACACTGATCTCGTCGGCGGCAGTGAGGCCTCGTTGCGGCCACTCCGCCGTTTTATGACAGGACCTGCATTACAATGTGCTAATTGCTACTTACCGTGCAGGCTGCAGTGATCCAGGCAGCAGGTTTTAATCTTTATTCAGACGTATGCTACTCATGTGCCGTCACGTTCACGTCCATGAAAAGCTGGCAGCAACCGAAGCATCTGTCCTCACAGCAGGCGAAGGGAGGTGGGTGGGGGTCTCCAATGGCCAGGAAATTATTCTGCATGAAATTAAGGAGGGACCCTTTGCCCTTCTACCGTAAAGGGGTTCAGTCTGCACACGCTAGCGTTTGGCGGGGCGAGGTGAAGAGGGTTGACCCTGCAATCGGCCAATGCCGTTTGGTGAAGGGGGCAGCAATAGGGGTATGGGCCAAAAATGATCTTGGGTCGAAGGTCATGTGGCCGATTGTTGCATCCTTGAAACGTCAGTAACATGACCATGCTCATGCTACCCCACTTACATGCCAAATAGTATGGGCAATATCATACCATACCATATCGGTGATGCTGGAATGCAGCTGAAGCACCAACATACATCACTCTCTGCGCAGATAGGTGACGCTGATACACTGAAGGGACCAAGTTCACCTGTAGCGTTCAGATGGGGCTGTTTCATTCTGTATCTCTTGATCCAAGTGCCGTGAGGAGCCATATCAGCTGGGGACCGAACCAACAGGCAGGCACAGCCCAGATAGAAGCTCATGGAAGGGAGCAGCAGCAGCCACCAAGGCACTTACGACATCAGAGGAGGCAGCAGGCCTACAGGCCCCACATAACAGACCTACAGATGTCGGAGTGCCAGTATCAGAGGCGACTGTGGATGTCCAGAGAGGCGGTGACACATCTTTGTGCCCCGCTGAATGATGAGTTGCAGACGATGGGTTTTAGTGGATACCCTATACATGTGGCTCTCAAAGTCACCATGGTTCTTACCTTCTACGCCTCCACATCATTCCAGGAACCCATTGGCGACCTGTGTGGTGTTTCACAGTCACCAGTGCACAGCTGTTTCAGGGAAGTCACTGATGCCTTGGACAGGAGAGCCGCTGGATATATGTACTTCGGGACACAACCTGAGGGTCAGTCCCAAAGGGCCGTCCGATTTGGGGCCATTGTGGGTGTCCCACAGGTGCTTGGGTTCACTGACTGCACGCATCTGGCAACAGACTGGCTCCAGTCGGGCAATCAGCCGCTTTTCTGAATAGAAAGGGCATATACTCACTTACCATGCAGCTAGTGTGTGACCAGAGTAAATGCTTCATGCAAGTCTGTGACAGCTTTCCAGGCAGCTGCAATGACTTATTCATGTTGCGCCATGCCCAGGTGCCAATGCTCTGCACTGAACCATCTCAAATCCAGGGGTGGCTTGTTGGGGAGAAGGGCTTCCCCTTGCAGACATGGCTCCTGTCGCCGGTGAGAAACACCGTCAGCAATGCAGAGGAGAAGTACAACACCTGCCAGGGCTCAACACAAGCTACCATCGAGCAGGCCATCGCCATGCTCAAGATGTGCTTTTTCTGCCTACATATGTCAGATGGGGACCAACAGTACTCACCAGAAAGGGTAACGCACATCATTGCTGTGTGATGTGCTCTGCACAACCTTTCAATGCAGAGGGGGGAGGCCTTGCAGGAAATGTAGAGACACAAGCAGGAGACATCTTCAGACGATGAGGACACAGAGGAAGTGCAGCGGCACACGTGCATGGAAGGACTGAGATAATGGATGCATTGCAAAGAGGGCAAGCAAAGAGCAAGGGCTGCTCTTCAATGCCTTATTACTGAGCGCTTCCATTTTCCCTGAGGAGCAGAATGTGCTCTCCATCTCACGCATTACTGTGCTGTATCTGTAGACAGTACCTGCATCTGTAACATCTGTGTTTCCACTATTACTGGCAGCAGATGATTGAGCCATTGACCGTGTGACTGCATCCGTGCAGTGCCACATCATGCATCCTGGCATGGCGATGATGCCTTTCTATACATTGGCATTACTCTAGGGCAATGATGTCATGGGAGGAGGCATAGTCGGCACCTGCTGGCATGTGTCATTCACATAGTAGAAAGGAGACACCTGTTAGACAAACACATTTACTGATAAATTAACAGAACATAGACATTGCACCCATGATAACCCAAATGTGTCAAGTGTATTTTTTTAGCTGCTTGCAGGTGCTCTTTCTCTGTGCAACCTGAGCGTTAGCAGCTTGACTGGAGGCAGGCTACTGATCAGGACGCCCTTTGGCTTTGAATGACATGGGTGGTTGTCCTCTGGGTGCACAAGGCCTGGAGGGCCCTGGCTGCCTCAGTGCCTCCTGCACCAGTGCAGGGGTCTTCTCCGATGTTGTGGCGGCTGGAGCTGGACTCACTGGTGGAGGGGCTGAGGGGCTGGTGTCCACATTGGAATCACCCTGAGAGGATCCCCCAAGTATGGATGGGTGGCTCTCCTCCTCCTTCTCAAGGCTTGTGGGAACCTCGCTGCTCTCCTGAGAAGGACCAGTTGCAGAGACAGTGTCCAGGCCCCTGGTCCCTCTTTCGCCTAGCCACTGCTGCATCCAGCTCCTGGCTGAGGCGATGGTTTGCACCTGTGTGAGGTGGCTTTCCATAAGGGTCCCCATCCTCTCCATGGAGGAAGCAATGCACTCATTTGCCCGGGACATGGCAGCTGTCATGGCCTGGATGGATTCCCCCATTGTCCACTCATGGCTGCACATGGCCTGTGGCATCTCCACCAGATGTTGCCTTACCTCTCCCTGCAACTCCAGCATGGGCCTGGCTGCCCACAGATCTCCAATTGTAAGCCTCAGCCAGCTTTTGGGCGCATGCGTGGTGCTCTCACCAGCTTGTGACCCTGACTCTAAAGCTGAACGCATTTCGACTGACGTGAGTGTCTTGGTGCTGGTGGAAGGTGTGGGAGTGTCATGGGACGCTGTTTCCTCTGAGGTCGTCTCCTTCTCAGAGGTACTGCCACTCTCCGGAGCCTCGGATGCCACCTCGGAGTGTCACCCTGCAAGGTACAATGTGAAGAGTACATCTTTAGGTTCACTGGTGTACATATCAGTAATATGACAGCAGTGTGTCCACAAAGGAAATGTTTGGAATAATCATTGCGTTTGTCAAAGAGATAAATGTTCACCCCGGAAGCCAAACTCCACTTCTGAAATTGGATGTCCTCCATGTCCGCCGCATAGTTCGAGGGCCTCCTCCTCAGCCTGAGTCAGTGGACGAAGGTCCGGCACCCCTCCTCCAGTCCTGGAGGACTCCCTCGTGTTATGCGCACTCTTTGCCTGGAAGAGCAAGGATGCAGATGTTAAACATTGACATACAACTACATGACATTTTGCACAACAAGGCGTTACAATAAAAGGTGGGTGACAGTCAGTGTGTCAGATGGACTCAGCCTGTCATGAAGGTGCTATGCTCTGGGGTGCATAATTCCCACCCAAGCTTGCTTGGTCGGGCGGGCGGACCTCTTCTTGCCATCACTGGAAATAAAAACCTCCCGCTTTGCCTGCACAACCTAGAGGAGAATGAGAAGGGAGGTGTCGCTGATCCATGGGGCCACCCTGGATCACGCCTTTGTCATCTTTGTAGGCAGCAGGGATGTCACTGTTGATGGTGTCTTGATTCTACAGTTTAAATCTTCAGAGAGAACGCTGAAAATGCAGCATTGTAAAGACGGCGCCAGCACCTGACCATTTGTCACCTGACGCTGTTCGCGACGTTGTTCAGCCCACCCCATCCACATGACTGGGGGTGGGTGCCACACCAATTCAAATGAGCCGCCGCGTTTGCAATCGCAGCAGCTCTGTGACGTGCGGCCCGTGCAGGCTGCAAATTTTGCCGCCGGCCAATCGGCCGCCTGCTAAAATCCAACCCATTGAGTACAAAAGCAGGGAAGTTATGCTGAACCTGTGTAATGCTTTAGTTAGGCCACAACTAGAGTATTGCATTCAGTTTTGGTCACCACACTTTGGGAAGGATCTGAGGATCCTTGAGAGGATGCAGTGAAGATTTATCAGAATGGTTCCAGGGATGGGGGATTTTAGCTACAAGGTTAGGTTGGAGAAGCTGAAGTTGTTCTCCTTGGAGCAAAGGAGATTGTGGGGAGATTTGATAGAGGAGTACAAGATTATGACAGATTTAGATAAGGTGGGTAAAGAAAAGCTGTTCTCATTAGCTGATGGCACAAGGACCAGGGGACACAGATTGAAGGCTTTGGGCAAGAGATGCAGGGGGATGTAAGGAAGAACTCTTTTACACAGCAAGTTGTAATGACCTGAAGCTCATTGCCCACGAGGGTGGAGGAAGTAGAGACAATGAATAATTTCAAAAGGAAATTGAATGGGCACTTGAGGGAAATAAAATTGCAGGGCTTTGGAGATAGAGCAGGGAAATGGGACTGATTGGATTGCTCTACAGTGAACTGCCAAAGACTGAATGGCTGAATGGCCTCCTTCCATGCTTTTATGACTCTATGACTCTATGGTCAAGGCATTAAGGGGTGATTGCAAAGCACTAGAAATGTGAGCACTTCTTCAATTTATCAGCATTTTATAAAATTGCTCGAACCATTGTGTTTTAATCAAGGATGATCGCCAACTCTGACTTCAGAGGCCTGGAGACTGGTTAAGTACTAGGTCACACTCCCACAGTTTTTAGTTTTGGCAGGAAAACCCAACCCCATGAATTGAGTTATGACCTGCATCAATCTTACATCTGGAATATTTATCAAAAGATAAAACTCTCTTTCATCCAAAGTCAGATCATTTAAGAAATATGTTCTAAAGAGGGCATTTTAACTCCTTATTGTATGACTCCATTCCTTTTTTATTGAAGTATTGACGAATTCAATATCTTGCTGCATTATTAGCTTCTGTGCATTAATTAATTTGTAAATAAATCTGACCAAGCAATTTTAGCCTGCATGTCTTGGTCTGTGAGTGTAGCATTTTTCACCTTTCAGGAGAGCGAAGAAAATAAGACAAGCATCCCACGTGGTCTCCAGTATGCTTTACACACCAAGAAGTGGGTAACTGTAATACTGATATGCTAAGTGGGTAATTTTAATATTGATATGCTAACTCATTGATATGCAGTGGGAGGGGGCCCTTAAGTGGCAATTAATTGGCCACTTAAGAGGCTCAATTGGCCTAGGGTGGGTGGGCTTTTGATGACCTTCCCTGCCGCTGGTAAAATGGCAGCGGGAGCGGATAGGCGACAGGCACGGCATTCCCCTACCCCCCACACGATTTTACGGCCCACCTCCCAGCCCGTTCTCACTGGAGGCTTAAAATTCCAGCTAATGTTATTCGCTTGGCCAAATGCTAAGTAAATATGCAACATGTTGTGTAGATGACTGTAGTCAGCTGAAAATGAAAGTGGAATGTAAATAATGAAAATGAAATTTAAAAGGAAAGGAATAGATCAGTATTGCTCCCAACTTGTCCCAATTGCCATATATGATTATATCATTGGTAAGCTACTGTGGGATGCTAGGTTACACCATTGCGATGGGGAGGAGGGAGTAAAGTAATAACCATTGATTTTTAGTTGGACCTAACCAACTGTTGCTTGAAGTAAAGGGCTTTCATGATTCCAGTGGGGAGTAAGATTCTCAGAAAATGTATTGTGGGAAATCATAGGCTGTGCACCTGCAATTTTTGTCTTGTGCTGCTTGCAACCTCTGCAGAATTCATGTTGGGAGCATGGCAGGTCGGGGGGGGGGGTGGGGGTGGGTGGGGAGGGAGGGGGAGAAATCGAAATATTGATAAAGTTCTTTTAATCTTTTTAAAATCTGCAATGATGATGTTATTTTCTTATAATGAGCTATTATCCCTTGTTAACTTGTAGTTCTTAAATTATAATCGTTAATCATTCTGCCTGGCTGTCATCACAAATCAACTTCATTGAGCATCTGACTGTTGCTATCTGGCATGACACCGACAAACTGCCAAAAAATAACAGAGATTAGGGAAAACCACTGCCTCCCACAGCTCCTCTGATGTTTGGTTGGTAAAAGCTCAGGTATAACAAGCAGAGGAATATGCCAACCAACAATACAAGATAGTTCTCTACAGAATTAGACTGTCTATGACCCATGACATGATATGATGTTACCAGTAAAGAATGGAGATGGTTGATTACTGAAAGCAGACAAGATGTAACACGCCAATGATAGGCAGTATTTTAACAAGTTGATAAACACTGTGTATTCTACTGCTGGGGAAGAGTTAGCCACTTAGCTGCATCCCACAGGATCCTAATGTTGACATCTTGGAGAAATGAAGGCCACCATGAGGTCTTTGAAGAATGGCAAAGCACCTGAACCTGCATGAGTTCCTGGGTAGATTTACAAGTTTGGATGTAGAACTCTTGGCAAAGCACTTCTACAAGCTGTCCTACCTAATGCTTGTACGGTGGCTGTATTGGTAGCACTCTTGTGGCTGAGTAAGAAGATTCTGGTCCCACATAAGGTTCAAGTCCCACTCCAGGATTTGAGCTAAAAAATCAAGGCTGACCCTCTAGTGCAGTACTGAGGTAATGCTGCACTCTCAGGTGGATGTAAAAGATTCCATGGCACTCCTGACTCCCCAAAACCTGTCCACCACCTGCAAGGCACAAGTAAGGAGTGTGATGGAATACTCTCCACTTGCCTGGATTACTGCAGCTCCAACAACACTCAGGAAGCTCGACACCATCCAGGACAAAGCAGCCCACTTCATCTGCACTTCATCCACCATCTTAAACATTCACTCCCTCCACTACCAATGCCCAGTGGTCACAGTATGTACCATATACAGCAACTCACCAAGGCTCCTTAGACAGCAAACCCACGACCTCGACTAGCTAGAAGAAAAAGGGCAGCAGATGCATGGAAACATCACCACCTGCAAGATCCTCTCCAAGCCACACACCATGCTGACTTGGAACGATATCACTGTTTCTTCACTGTCGCTGGGTCAAAATCCTGCAACTTCATTCCTAACAGCACTGTAGGTGTACCAACACCCCAAGAACTGCAGCAGTTCAAGAAGGCAGCTCACCACCACAATATGAAGGACAATTAAGGATGGGCACCAAAGGCTGGCCTAGTCTGCAACACTCAGATTCCATGAAACAATTTTTTGAAAAACGACTTCAAAGAAAAGCAGGGATGTTACCCCTGTCATCCTGGCCAATATCTATCCCTCTACCAACATCACAAGATTATCTGGTCATTATCACATTACTGTTTGTGGGAGCTTGCTGCCATGTTTCCTACATTATATCAGGAATTACATTTCAAAAGTAAAGTACTTTGAGATGTCCGGTGGTTGTGAAAGACACTATATAAATGCAAGTCTTTCTTTTTTTAATGTGAAGATGGGAGAAGGCTGCACAGGATCAAAAGAACATCTCCTGATTTGTTATTCAGTGACACACTGATAAATAAAGAGTGTGAGTGTGGACATCAGGGGCATAGTGCGCATTGGTGACGCTTTCCATAGTCGAGAAACTTCCCATACTTACACTTAAATGTTGCCAATTTAGGTACGATACAGCAGAGTGGCTGGTTGCTACTAAACTGTAGTGCAGCATCAATCAGTGCTTTCACCAGAATAGGAGAACAAGTGACCTGTTCAGTGCATCCAGGGCCTCAATGGTGCCAGCAACCAATGAAGGGATGCTGGTTGCCTTTTGTGTACCAGGCACTTTTCCAGTCTGGGGGCAGCAATGGGCATGAAGCAGAGGGGCAAGCAGCATGAGGTCACAGGGGTCAATGAACAATGGGTATTAGTGCTAAGAGGACACAATTGCTGGAGGGGACAAATGACATAGGGCACTTGAATTGTAATTTGGTTTTACCTGGTAGCCTCCCCTGAAGCATCTTTTGCAGATGGGTGCTGGGTCACTGCTCAGTCATTCCAGCCACATAATGGGATGGGTAATTCATTGGAATATAACACAACAGCAATCATCACAACAAAAGCTTGCATTCATAAAGCGCATTTAATGTAGTAAATCTTCCAAGCTGCTTCAAAGGAGAGTTATCAGGAGGTATTAGGAGAAGTGGCTAAAAACTCAGTCATTTGTGGGTTTTAAGGATAATTTTGAAGGAGGAGAGAGCAGTGATGAGGTAGCGAGCTTATCAGAGGAAATTTGTTAGCTTAGGGCCAAGATAGATGAAGGCATGACTGCCAATGGTGGGACAAAGGAAGTGGGGGATGCACAAAAGGGCAGAGTTGGAAGAATGCAGAGGGTATTTTTTTGTTCATTCATAGGATGTGAGCATCACTGGCTAAGCCAGCATTTATTGCCCATCCCTAATTGCCCTTGAGAAGATGGTGGGCTTGAACCGCTGCAGTCCATGTGGGGTAGGTACACTCACAGTGCTGTTAGGAAGGGAGTTCCAGGATTTTGATCCAGCGACAGTGAAGGAACTGCGATATAGTTCCAAGTCAGGATGGTGTGTGACTTGGACGGGAACTTGCAGTTGGTGATGTTCCCATGCATCTGCTGCTCTTGTCCTTCGAGGTGGTAGAGGTCGCGGGTTCAGAAGGTGCTGTCGAAGGAGCCTTGGTGTGTTGCTGCAGTGCATCTTGTAGATGGTACACACTGCTGCCACTGTGCATCGGTGGTGGAGGGAGTGAATGTTTGTGGATGGTGTGCCCATCGAGCGGGCTGCTTTGTTCTGGATGGTGTTGAGCTTCTTGAGTGTTGTTGGAGCTGCACCCATCCAGGCAAGTGGAGAGTATCCCATCACACTCCTGACTTGTGCCTTGCAGATGGTGGACAGGCTTTGGGGAGTCAGGAGGTGAGTTACCCGCCGCAGGATTCCTAACCTCTGAACCTGCTCTTGTAACCACGGTATTTATATGACTACTCCAGTTCAGTTTCTGGTCAATGGTAGCCCCTGGGATGGGGGATTCAGCGATGGTAATGCCATTGAATATCAAGGGGAGATGGTTAGATTCTCTCCTGTTGCAGGTGGTCATTGCCTGGCACTTGTGTGGCACGTATGTTACTTGCCACTTATCAGCCCAAGCCTGGATACCGTCCAAGTCTTGCTGCATTTCTACATGGACTGCTTCAGTATCTGAGGAGTTGCAAATGGTGCGGAACATTGTGCAATCATCAGCGAACATCCCCACTTCTGACCTTATGATTGAAGGAAGGTCATTGATGAAGCAGCTGAAGATGGTTGGGCCGAGGACACTACCCTGAGGAACTCTTGCAGTGATGTCCTGGAGCTCAGATGATTGACCTCCAACAATCACAGCCATCTTCCTTTGCGCTAGGTATGACTCCAACCAGCAGAGAGTTTTCCCCCCGATTCCCATTGACTCCAGTTTTGCTAGGGCTCCTTGATGCCATACTCGGTCAAATGGTGCCTTGATGTCAAGGGCAGTCACTCTCACCTCACCTTGAGTTCAGCTCTTTTGTCCATGTTTGAACCAAGGCTGTAATGAGGTCAGGAGCTGAGTGGCCCTGGCGAAACCCAAGCTGAGTATCACTGAGCAGGTTATTGCTAAGCAAGTGCCGCTTGATGGCACTGTTGATGACACCTTCCATCACTTTACTGATGATTGAGAGTAGACTGATGAGGCGGTAATTGGCCGGGTTGGACTTGTCCTGCTTTTTGTGTACAGGCCATACCTGGGCAATTTTCCACATTGCTGGGTAGATGCCAGTGTTGTAGCTGTACTGGAACAGCTTGGCTAGGGGCGTGGCAAGTTCTGGAGCACAGGTCTTCCGTACTATTGCCGGAATATTGTCAGGACCCATAGGGTTGCTTTATAGGCCAAGTCTACAACATGTGCGCTGGCTGCTAGCAACTCCCACCCAACTAATCCACCCCCCCACCCCACCCCACCCCCACTCCCACCATTCTCCTACCACCCCCAACAAAAGAGAATGCTCATGTCCTTTGGCATCTTGTAGGCCTCAGGCCTCTGTCCCCAATTTGCTGAGGAGAGAGAACGCTTAATGAATTTTCAGTGCATTGAGCATCAGTCGTCATATTATGGGTGCCCTGGAGTGACTCCACAGTAATATTGAATAATGGCCTTATAGTCACATGCCAGGTGTCTATTACTTACCACTGAAATAAATCATCTTAAATAGAAAATGCAAAAGTTCAAAGAGAAAGTGTGTTTTTTTTTGTTCCTATTTTGCCAAGTACAGCCAGGAAAGATACAGGAAAAGCAATGCTTTATTGTTAAAAACAAAAGGAAATGTGTGACGTTTGTATTGTACAGCTGTAAATCCATGTTATAGCCTCACCATTTTGCCTGAGAGGAAGCTCATTCACATACAGGCCTCTGCCATTTCCTACATATCTAATTCTCTTACCCATTTTGTTGGGCCCTTCCTCATTTTAAATATTTTGCTGTGAAGTAATCCCTGAATGCATTCTCTGCAGTTCCTTCGTAATTTTCTAAGCAATGATTGGTGAAATTCTGAGCAGATTAAATCTTGCTGAGAATCAAAAATTTTCTTTTGGCATTCTAATTTACAAAGGAAGAAGAAACTACTGTGACTTTTAACCTCTCATATTTAAACGGACATTCTCTTAATGAAAACATTTTTTTTTTAATTTCTTTCATGGGATGTGGGCATAGTTGGCAAAGCCAGCATTTGTTGCCCACCCTCTAATTGCCCTTGAGAAGGTGGAGGTGAGCTGCCTTCTTGAACCGCTGCAGTCCATCTGGTGAGGGTATACACACAGTGCTGTTAGAGAGGGAGTTCCAGGATTTTGATCTAGTGACAGTGAAGGAATGGAAATATATTTCCAAGCCAGGATAGTTTGTGCCTTGGAGTTGATGTTCCCATGTGTCTGCTGTCCTCATCCTCATAGGTGGAAGAGGTTGCAGGTTTGGAAGGTGCTGTCAAAGGAGGTGTGGTGAGTTGTTGCAATGTATCTTGTATATAGTACACACTGCTGCCACTGTGCTTTGATGGTGGAGGGAGTAAATGTTTAATGTTGTGGATGGGGTGCTGATCAAGTGGGCTGCTTTGTCCTGGATGGTGTCGAGCTTCCTGAGTGTCGTCGGAGTCACACTCATCCAGGCAAGTGAAGAATATTCCATTGCACTCCTGATTTGTGCCTTGTAGATGGTGAACAGGCTTTGGGGAGTCAGGAGGTGGCTTACTTTTCTCAGAATTCCCAGCCTCTAATCAGCTCTTATAGCCATAGTACTTATATGGCTGGTCCAGTTCAGTTTCTGTCAATGGTAACCCCCAGGATATTGATAGTGAGGGATTCAGCAATGGTAGTGCCATCATTGAATGTCAAGGGGAGATGGCTAGATTCTCTCTTGTTGGAGATGGTCATTGCCTGTCATGAATTGTGTGGCGTGAATGTTACTTGCCACTTATTAGCCAAAACCTGAATGTTGTCCAGGTCTTGCTGCATATGCACACGGACTGCTTCAGTATCTGAGGAGTTGCAAATGGTACTGAACATGGTGCAATCATCAGTGAACTTCCTCACTTCTGACCTTATGGTGGAGGGAAGGTCATTGATGAAGCAACTGAAGATGGTTGGGCCTAGGACGTTAACCTGAGGAACTCCTGCAGCGATGTCCTGGGACTGAGATGATTGGCTTCCAACAACCACAACCATCTTTCTTTGTGCTAGGTATGACTCCAACCAGTTTGCCATTATATGGGAGAGAGAAGAGCAAAATGCCACTTTTGTCACAGTGGCATTGAATACAAGTGAAGTACTAATCTTTTCAGCATCATTATATTGTAAACAAAGAAAAAATTGTGACATGAGTTACTATTATAATGGTGCCCCTGTAAGGAGACCACATACAGACAAGCTTGTCATTTGAAACACGGAAGAAGGAAATTGTTTTCAAGGTTTAAGTGAAAGTAGTGATAATTTCCAGAAAACAGGCCAATATCTGCAAAACATTAACTTATCTAATCAGTGCATACCACAAATTTGTTTCTAGAGGATTCACTGCCTCAGATAAAATCATAGAATACTGTTTTCAAAGCTAGGTGCATTTGCCATCTTGGTTCTTAGTGGACCTTTGTGTAAGTGGCCCAGGCTGCTATGTGCAATAAGCATATGCACACAAAGTAGCATCTCTCCATGAAACTTTTTATTTTATTAGCCGATTTATCTTATTCATTTTCATCACATTGGCCCAAGACATG
The DNA here is from genome assembly GCF_036365525.1 of Heterodontus francisci. Lineage (NCBI taxonomy): Eukaryota > Metazoa > Chordata > Chondrichthyes > Heterodontiformes > Heterodontidae > Heterodontus > Heterodontus francisci. The sequence continues at coordinate 38,126,087 of NC_090380.1, read as the reverse complement.
AGGGAGGTTAAAGGTTATCGATCCAACAACAATCACTTTAAGAAAGATTTTCAACTTCTTTTTGTTCAAAATTGTGCCCTTTTAGCATGACAAAGAATCGGTACAAATCACACCCCAGCTCTCCTATACCAGTACAGGACTGTTTTATCACCTGACAAAGGCTTTGACATTAAATAAATGTTATTTTAACATGTTTTTCATGTTAAAAGTGTTTTCTTGAAGAAAAATGGGCTGATTTTTCATGTGCTCGTGTAAGTCAGTTTTGGAACTGTTTCGATCAATCATAGAAACATAGAACATAGAAACATAGAAAATAGGAGCAGGAGTAGGCCATTTATCCCTTCGAGCCTTCTTCGCCATTCATTATGATCATTGCTGATCATCCAACTCAGTAGCCTGTTCCAGCTTTCGCCCCATACCTTTATCCCTTTAGACCCAAGAGCTATATCTAACTCCTTTTTGAAAACATACGATGTTTTGGCCTCAACTGCTTTCTGTGGTAGCGAATTCCACAGGCTCACCACTCTCTGGGTGAAGTCATTTTTCCTCCTCTCAGTCCTGAAAGGTTTACCCTGTATCCTTAGACTATGACCCCTGGTTCTAGACTCCCCCACCATCAGGAACATCCTTCCTGCATCTACCCTGTCAAGTCCTGTTAGAATTTTATAGGTTTCCATGAGATCCCCCCTCACTCTTCTGAACTCCAGCAAATATAATCCTAACAGATTCAATCTCTCCTCATATGTCAGTCCCGCCATCCCAGGAATCAGTCTGGTAAACCGTCGCTGCACTCCCTCTATAGCAAGAACATCCTTCCTCAGATAAGGAGACCAAAACTGCACACAATATTCCAGGTGTGGCCTCACCAAGGTCCTGTATAATTGCAGCAAGACATCCCTGCTCCTGTACTCGAATCCTCTCGCTATGAAGGCCAACATACCATTTGCCTTTTTTGCCGCCTGTTGCACCTGCATGCTTACCTTCAGCGACTGGTGTACGAGAACACCCAGGTCGCACTGCATATTCCCCTCTCTCAGTTTATAGCCGTTCAGATAATAATCTGCCTTCCTGTTTTTGCTACCAAAGTGGATAACCTCACATTTATCCACATTATACTGCATCTGACACGCATTACCCCACTCACTCAACTTGTCCAAATCATCCTAAAGCCTCTCTGCATCCTCCCCACAACTCACCCTCCCACATTTAGTTCCCTCATCTAAATCATTAATGTATATTGTAAATAGCTGGGGTCCCAGCACTGATCCCTGCGGTACCCCACTAGTCATTGCCCGCCATTCAGAAAAAGACCCATTTATCCCTACTGTTTGTTTCCTGTCCGCCAACTAATTCTCTATCCATGTCAGTACCTTACCCCCAATCCCATGCGCTTTAATTTTACATGCTAATCTCTTATGTGGGACTTTGTCGAAAGCCTTCTGAAAGTCCAAATAAACCACATCCACTGGCTCCCCCTCATCAACTCTACTCGTTACATCCTCGAAGAATTCTAGTAGATTTGTCAAGCATGATTTCCCTTTCATAAATCCATGCTGATTCTGCCCGATTCTACCACTGTTCGTTAAGTGCTCTGCTATAAAATCTTTGATAATGGACTCTAGAATTTTCCCCACTACTGACATCAGGCTGACTGGTCTATAATTCCCTTCTTTCTCTCTACCTCCCTTCTTAAATAGTGGGGTTACATTAGCTATCCTCCAATCTGTAGGAACTGTTCCAGAGTCTACAGAATCTTGGAAGATGACCACCAATGCATCGACTATTTCTAGGGCCACTTCCTTAAATATTCTGGGATGCATACCATCAGGCCCTGGGGATTTATTGGTCTTCAATCCCATCAATTTTCCCAACACCATTTTTCTACTAATACTGATTTCTTTCAGTTCCTCTCTCTCACTAAGCCGAGTTCCCCAACATTTCTGGTATGATATTTGTGCCGTCCTTTGTGAAGACAGAACCAAAGTATGCATTTAGTTGGTCAGCCATTTCTTTATTCTGCATAATATATTCCCCTGTTTCTGACTGTAAGGGACCTACATTTGTCTTCACCAATCTTTTTCTCTTCACATACTTATAGAAACTTTTACAGTCAGTTTTTATGTTCCCTGCAAGCTTGCTCTTGTACTCTGTTTTCCCCTTCTTAATCTATCCCTTCGTCCTCCTTTGCTGAATTCTAAACTGCTCCCAATCCTCAGGTCTGTTGTTTTTCCTGGCAAATTTATATGCTCTTCCTTGGATCTAATGCTATCTCTAATTTCCCTTGTAAGCCATGGTTTGGCTACCTTTCCAGTTTTACATTTGCGCCAGACAGGGATAAACAATTGTTGCAGTTCATCCACGCGCTCTTTAAATGTTTGCCATTGCCTATCCACCGTCATCCCATTAAGTAACGTTTCCCATTCCGTCATGACCAACTCGCGCCTCATACCTTCATAGTTTCCTTTACTAAGATTCAGGGCCCTTATCTCAGTATCAACTACGTCACTCTCCATCTTGTTGAAGAATTCTATCATATTATGGTCGCTCGTCATGTCACACTGGTATCTCAAAAGGTGCTTTACTAAAATGGACACTCAGTTTGTAGCAGAATAGAGGAGACATTTCATCTAAAATGTGCTAAATATGACTGACAAGTGGTTCATGCTGACAATAGTCCTTGTGTTTGAAGTCCTTTGCTAAGCATAAAAACTTCATAAAAAATAAAATAAAATAATGTTTGGCAAAGACTTTTTGATTAAGACAATATCCAGAAGATTGCTCCATTACTCTACTCAACCTCCTCATCGGAGCAGGGGTTCAAGACATCAAGACCGATTTCTTGTCCCTTCATACGCCTGCATGCCAGGTAAGTGGAGCCTCCCTTAAGTGTACTCTGTCTGCAATGATCTGAATCTATCTGTATTCCAGAGATCAAATCATCTTAAATCAGCAAATGCTCCCCCAGCACAGATCTATCCACCACTTTCTTCACCAGCCCTCCCGGCTGGGCCTAGCACCTGGAAATAGGAGATAAAAATCTACTCCTGGCTACAGGGTCTTGTGGATTGCAATCTGGAAGATCTCCAGTCCCTTACGATGGTGCTCTGTACCTGATAGAAACAGATACTTCTCTTTTTTTTGACTCCATTATCACTCTGCCTGCCTGTACTCAGGTCCCCCACTCTGAGCAGGGTTTGCAGAAGGCCCTCAGACCTGTTGTTCTAAGGTGTCCCAGAAGGAATTTAAGTATTAAGAACTTTAAGGTCAGATTTTAAAATGGTTATCAGATACAAAATAAAGCTCCTCTACTCTGCCCCAATTGCAGGTGAGCATCCCTTATGGTACAACTGTGAATTTTTTCATTCCCTACCTCAATGTTATGGCTTCACCAGGATTTCCAATTGGTGTCAGATTATGGACAGCTTTCTGCTGCAGACCCATTGCTACCAGGATTTGTGTTGGACTGGCTGATTTAATTCCACGTAGAACCTCTACAACTGGAAAAGAAAGAAATGGATTCAAACCCAGCTCCCAGAGATGAAAGGATGAGAGGTGTACTAACACATACCAACACCCTTCCTTAGAATTTGCTTAAAAAAAAATTGACATTTTTGAAGAAAAAAATCTACTTTTACCAACATTGGGACTGTGTGCTGGTACTACTGATCCACAGATACAGAAATAACAAAGACTTAATTGTCTTTCTCACTTCAACTATAGAAGAAAAGAGAACTAGTTAGATTAAAAACTTAATTCCCAAATGATTTTAATATAATATTTAAAGAATAAATTAAAAAGCCTATTAAAAAAATTGTACCAAGCTGTTCCAAAGCTATAGCACATAAAGACCAGGTCACATTCAGCCTTATGAACCGAGGAGTGACCATGTATGTGTCAGCTGTGACTCAGTTGGTAGCACACTCATCTTTGAGCCAGAAGGTTATGGGTTCATGTTCCACTCCAAGACTTAAGCACAAACATCAAAGCTGCCTCTTCGGTGTAGTACTGTCGGAGGTGCCATCTTTCAGATGAAATGGCAAACTGAGGCCCAGCTGCCCTGTCAGGTGGATGTGAAAGATCCCATGGCATTATATCAAAGAACAGCAGGGGAATTAACCTTGGTGTTCTGTCTGATATTTATCCTTCAATCAACATCACAAAAGCATATCTGGTCATCATCACATTGCTGTTTTTCTGAGCTTGCTGTGTGCAAATTGGCTGCTGTGTTTTGACATTATAACACTTCAAATAGTACTTCATTGACTGTAAAGTGTTTGGGGTGCCTGGTGGCTGTGAAAGGTGCTATATGAATGCAAGCCTTTTTCGTATTCAGTTCTGGTCTGTGCTGAGTTATTGAGGCAGCAGATGGTGATCTACCATTCAAACCAGTGCCTCAGAGAAGGGGAGAGCAAATATTACACAGTCCTAATGACCCCTACTGGAGAGTGTGTATGTGTGGACTTTGAGTGAGAACAAGGTCATGCTCAGCTTTGATATACTGCACATGTGATTAGCCTTTCGCAGGCCTTGCCTTACTGCCTGGCCCCCTTGGGCCCTCGGTTCTCCAAAAATCTCAAGCCAAAGAGCAGCTTCTTCTGAATCTTCTGAAAACTGGTGCCTTTCCTTTGCTTCAAATGGGAATTAAAATGGAGAGAAATGTGTAAAGGGCTGCTGACTCACTATCACCCATTTTACAGTGTCACACAAAGTCAAGATTTACCCCATTATCTTTATGGAAGCCGGTGTTACTGCATATAAGATCAAATGGTGCTCCCCTTTCAGAAGGTGATCTCTTGTTGCTACATGTCTCCCTGCACTGTCACTGGTAACTAGCACCATCCAATGTACCACAAAATGTACATACCAGAACCTAGTGGCTAAAACATAAAGCAAGTTAATCTTATACCAAATCCCCACACACCAAGGTAAACAAGAAGCAAAATTTAAAATAGACCTGAAAAATTCCAAAGGGAATGCTCTATACATACCGCCTTTATCTTAAGCTACTTTGGTTCAACTTGCAGGCTAAGAGCACAACTATTTCTTCTCAGGTCCATGCTAGCTTCTGAATACAATGCTTGTTAATGGCATCAAAGGTGAAGGTTGTCTGTTAGAGAAAAAAGAAAACTTGTCATTACATAAAAGGTCAAATAGTGCTAACTGTCCCTGACCAGGGAGAGTGAGCTTATTGTTCTGCTCTCTCCCTTTTATACGCATCGGTCAGGTGCTGAGCACTCACTGTGTAATGAAAAGACACAGCTCGTTTTACTGTTATAAGTATAGTCTTTCAAATATATATTTCAGGACATTCATTTTTTTTTATCTGTCGCAATAGATTGTAAACCAGCCTGTAGCAAGCACTGATCCAGTTCTGTAAGCAGAAATGGTTTGCTCTTGAAAGGAGTTGTTTTTTCACACATGCAATACCAGCTCCCTGCATTTTTTTACTGAAGCTTAACTCATTGGCGCATTTGTAGATTCATGTTTTTCTGGGTCCTTGAATGTGCGGCTATTTACACTACAGAGTGTAGTTGATGGAAGGAGAACTGAGCTAATAGTTCTGGCTGCACTCCTGGAATATAAAAACGACAAAAGCAACCAAATTATTTTCACTTAAAACGGAGCTAAAAGGGATTCTTTCCAAACTCTGCAGGTTATTTCTTAGTTTAATATTTCAGAAGTCCAGCGTTCACTCTCCAGTATCACTCACCACTTTTCTTTCAGACAATTTCCTGTGCCCATTCCTGAAGAGTCACGTAAGAGTACACAATTGCTGGAAACAACAAGGGAAAGAGGGAAAAAAAACAAGCATTATCAAAATAACACAGCAGTAATGACTCAGCCTCCCTTCATTTCCCTCGAACATGGACAGAGGGCTCGGAATGAATCACAGAATCACAGAATTATTACAACACAGAAGGAGGCCATTCGGCCCATTGTGCCTGCACTGGTTCTCCAAATGAGCAATTCTACATAGTGCCATTCCCCTGCCTTCTCTCTTTAACCCTGTACATTCTTCCTTTTCCGATAAGTCTACTTCCCTTCTGAATGCCTCAATTGAACCTGCCTCCACCGTACTCTCAGGCAGTGCATTCCAAATCCTAACCACTCACTGCATGAAAAAGATTTTCCTCCTGTCACTCTTGCTTTTTTGCCAATTACCTCAAATCTGTGCCCTCTCATTCGTGATCCTTTTATGAGTGGGAACTGTTTCTCTCTATCTACTCTTATCCAGACCAGTCATGATTTTGAATACCTCTACCAAATCTCCTCTCAGCCTTGTCATCTCCAGGGAAAATATCCCATCTTCAATCTATCTTCATAAATGAAGTTTCTCATCCCTGGAACCATTCTCGTGGCTCTCTTCTGCACTCTTTCCAATACCTTCAAATCTTTCCTTAAATGCGGTGCCCAGAGTTGGACGCAATACTCCAGCTGAGGCCAAACTAGTGTCTTATACACGTTCAATGTAACTTCCTTGCTCTTGTACTCTATGCTCCTATTAATAAAGTCCAGGATACTGTCTGCTTTATTAACCACTCTCCCAACCTTCAACGACTTAAACACCTATACACCCAAGTCCCTCTGTTCCTGCACCCACTTTAGACTTGTACCCTTTATTTTATATTGTCACTCCATGTTCTTTTTACCAAAATGAATCACATCACATTTCTTCGTATTGAACTTCATCTGCCATTTGTCTACCCATTCCACCAGCTTATATCTATGTCCTTTTGAACTTCTATACTATCCTCCTCACAATTCACAATGCTTTCAAGTTTTGTATCATCTGCAAATTTTGAAATTTTGCCTTATACACCAAGGTCCCAAGGGTCCCAACACTGACCCCTAGGTAACTCCAGTACAAACCTTCCTCCAGCCTGAAAAACATCCATTAACCACTACTCTCTGTTTCGTGTCACTCAGCGAATTTTGTATCCATGTTGCTACTATTCCTTTTATTCCATGAGCTATGACTTTGCTCACAAGTCTGTTGTGTGGCACTGTATCAAATACCTTTTGGAAGTCATATACCTCATCAACAGCATTGCCCTCATCAACCCTCTCAGCGACTCCTTCAAAAAACACGAGCAAGTTAGTTAAACATGATTTTCCCTTAACGAATCCATACTGGCTTTCTTTAGTTAACCCACATTTGTCCATGTAACTATTAATATTGTCCCGAATTATTGTTTCTAGAAGTTTCCCCACCACCAAAGTTAAACTGACTGGCCTTTAGTTGCTGGGCTTATCTTTACATCCTTTTTTGAACAAGGGTGCAACATTTGCAATTCTCCAGTCCTCTGGCACCACCCCCGAGTCTAAGGAAGACTGGAAAATTATGGCCAGTGCCTCCGCCATTTCTATTCTCATTTCCTTCAGTATTCTTGGAGGCATCTCATCCAGTCCTGGTGCTTTATCAACTTTAAGTATAGACATCCTACCTAATACCTCCTCTTTATCAATTTTAAATCCTTCTAGTGTATTAATTACCTCTTCTTTCACCGTGGCCTGGGTAGCATCTTCTTCCTTGGTAAAGATAGATGCAAAGTATTCATTTAATACCTCAGCTATTCCCCCTGCCTCCGTGCGTAAATTCCCCTTTTGGTCCCTAAAAGGCCCCACTCCACCTTTTACCACCCTTTTACTATTTATATGCCTATAGAAGACTTCCAGATTCCCTTTTATGTTAGCTGCCAGTCTCTTTTCATACCCTCTCTTTGCTTCTCTTATTTGCTTTTTCATTTCCCCTCTGAACCTTCTATATTCAGCCTTGTTCTCCATTGTATTATCTTTCTGACATCTGTCTTAAGCACACTTTTTCTTCTTCATCTTCATCTCTATCTCTTTTATCATCCAGGAAGCTCTGTATTTGTTTGCCCTACATTTCCCCTTCGAGGAAATATACCTTGACTGTTCCTGAACTATCTCTTCTTTAAAGGTAGCCCAATGTTCAGCTACTGTTTTTCCTGCCAACCTTTGATTCCAATTTATTTGGCCCAGAACCATTCTTACCCCATTGAAGGTAGCTTTCCCTCAGTTAATTATTCTCACTCTACATTGTTCTTTACCTTATGAGGCATTGATCATTGTCCCCCAAATGTTCTCCTATTGATAGTTGGTCCACTTGGCCCATCATCGGCTGCCCTCTATGCTATGCATTAGCTTTGTGCTGTGGATAGAAGTGAACATGTGTGTGGAGGAAAATGAAATAACTAAGAAAAACAAATAAATAGATAAAAGACTGACCAGCTCAGGGCATCATATGCTGTGACCTCACCGTATGAAGTATGTGAAGGATGGTCTTACCTTGGTACTCCTGGTGAGATCATTAAAATTCTTTCAGCACTACAGCCAAGTTCCTCTTGCCATGCCCATTCACTCATTTTCTGTCTGAATCATCTACCATCTGTGGCAGAGAAATGGCAGCAGGGGAAAGTATCAGGTCCCTGATGGACTTCATGGGGGTGTGGGTTGTCAGGATGTAATGTGGAGGGTAGCAGTTGGTCAAAGAAAATGGCATTAAGACTCAAAGGTTGTCAGGTGGAGGAAGAGGGCCTTGTAGCAACCTCTTCTCAAGTGTCAGCTTTGGTTCGGTAGTAGCACACTCACCTCTGAGTAAAAAGATTGATACTCCAGTACTGAGGGAGTGTTGCACTGTCAGAGGTACCATCTTTCAGATGAAATATTAAACGGAGGCCTCGTCCGCCCTCTCAGATAGATATAAAAGTTCCAAGGGCACTATTCAAAGAAGAGGAGGCAAGTTCTCCCAATGTCCTAGTCAATAGTTATCTCTAAACCAACACCTAAAAACAAATGAGCTGGTCATTTATTTCATTGGTGTTTCTGAGAGCTTGCTGTGTGTAAATTAGCAGCTGCTTTTCTTACAATACAACAGTAACTACATCCCAAGATTGTGAGGGGCACTATCTTTTCTGTCCTCGCAATCAGCCTCAAACATTTATCTGCTGAAGGTCTTGGCTTAAATTCCTATCTTTGAGGTGCTTCTACCCTGTTAAGGTCTCTCAGCAGCTCTTCAGGCACTGCAGTGATAACCCTGCTGCAGTTTCCATTGATACATTGAGGGGCTGCCAGCAGGATTCCTACAGTCAGAGAGATACCCACCATGAATACGGAATAAGTCCTAACCCAGGGAAATAAGTTGGGTTTGGGCAGGATACAGAGAGGTGGACAGATGTCCCACCCTCTGGAACTCCATCCAGGAGTAGAATGTCCCCTTCCATTGTCTCACTGCTATTTCAAAGCCCATGTGAAAAAGGCATTGATATTGTAACCCCTGTACATGTGAATGTGGAAAAGGTTAATCACAGCAACTCCTTTCAAACTATCTTTGTAAACTTTGAAGACACTGAATGCTACAGGATGCTTGGATCTGATTAAATAACCTTTTCCACAAGAATCTGTAAAAAAATATTGAAGAGCTCAGTGCTGCAGCACAGATAAAGACAGAAAGAAAGAAAGACAGAAAGACAGGAAGGAAGGAAGGTAGGAAGGAAGGTAGGAAGGAACGAACGAAGGAAGGAAGGAACGAAGGAAGGAAGGAAGGAAATGGCAGAGACTTTGAACAAATATTTTGTATCCATCTTCCCAGTAGAAGATTGATGAATAGCAGAAATTCAAGAGGCAAAAGGGGGGGAGGAACTTAAGGCAATCACTATCACTAGAGAACAAGTACTAGGAAACTAATGGGACTAAAGGCTGACAAGTCCACTTGACCTGACGGTCTGCATCCTAGGGACTTAAAAAAGTGGCTGCAGAGATAGTGGATAGGGTTGTAATCTTCCAAAATTCTCTAGATTCTGGAAAGGTCCCAGCATATTGAAAAATCTCAAATGTGGTACCTCTATTCAAGAAAGGGGGGAGACAGAAAGCAGAAAACTATAGGCCAGTTAGCCTAACATCTGTCATTGGGAAAATGCTGGAATCCATTATGAAGGAAGTAGGAGCAGGACATTTAGAAAATCATAATGCAATCAGGCAGAGTCAACCTGGTTTTATGAAAGGGAAATGGTGTTTGACAAATTTATTAGAGTTCTTTGAGGATCTAACAAGCAGGGTGGATAAAGGGCAACCAGTAGATGTAGTGTATTTGCATTTCCAAAAGGCATTTGATAAGGTGCCACTTAAAAGGTTACGACACATGATAAGAGCTCATGGTTTTTGGGGTAATATATTAGCATGGGTAGAGGATTGGCTACTAACAGGAAACAGAGAGTCTGGATAAATAGTGCATTTTCAGGTTGGCAAACTGAAACCAGTGGAGTGTCACAGGGATCAGTCCTGGAACCTCTATTATTTACAATCTATATTAATGACTTGGATGAAGGGACTGAATGTATTGCCGCCAAATTTGCAGACGATACAAAAATAGGTAGAAAATCAACTTGTGAGGAGGACACAAGGTGTCTCCAAAGAGATTTAGATTGGTTAAGTGAGTGGGAAAAAATCTGTCAGATGGAGCATATTGTGGGAAAATGTGAAATTGTCCCCTTTGGCAGGAAGAATAGAAAAGCAGAATATTATTTACATAGAGCGAAACTGCAGAATGCTGCTGAACAGAGGGTCACAAGTTAGGAATAAAAACAAGAATTGCTGGAAATACTCAGCAGGTCTGGCAGCATCTGTGGAGAGAGAAGCAGAGTTAACGTTTCAGGTCAGTGACCCTTCTTCAGAATTCAGAGCTCTGAAGAAGGGTCATTGACCTGAAACGTTAACTCTGCTTCTCTCTCCACAGATGCTGCCAGACCTGCTGAGTATTTCCAGCAATTCTTGTTTTTATTTCAGATTTCCAGCATCCGCAGTATTTGCTTTTATGTCACAAGTTAGCAAGCAGGTAAAGCAAGTAATTAGGAAGGCAAATGGAATGTTGGCATTTATTGCAATGGGGATGGAATATAAAAATAGGGAAGTCTTGCGACAACTGTACAGGGCATTGGTGAGACCACACCGAGAGTACTGCGTACAGTATTGGTCTCCTTACTTAAGGAGGGATATCCTTGCACTGGAGGTAGTTCAGAGAAGGTTCACTAGTCTGATTCCTGGAATGAGGGTTTTTTCTTATGAGGAAAGGTTGAGCAGATGGGGCCTATACTCATTGGAGTTTAGAAGAATGAGAGGTGATCTTATTGAAACATATAGGATTCTGAGGAGGCTTGACAGGGTACATGCTGAGATGATGTTTACCATTGTGGGGAAATCTAGAACTAGGGGGAACAGTTTCAAAATAAGGGTATCTCCCATTTAAGATGGAGAAGAGGATGAATTTTTTCTCTTAGAGGGTCATTAATCTTTGGAATTCTCTTCCCCAGAGAGCAGTGAAGGCTGGATCATTTACAAGGCTGAGTTAGGCAGATTTTTGATCTACAAGTGAGTCAAGGATTACGGGGGGCAGGCAGGAAAGTGGAGTTAAGACCACAATCAAATCAACCATGATCTTATAGAATGCTGGAGCAGGCTTGAGGGGCCGAATGGCCTACTCCAGCTCCTATTTCTTATGATCTTACAATCTCTGCTAACCATAAAAGAATGAGGATCTGGAGAAGACTCCAGGTGCCTCAACCCCTCTCGCTTTGCCCCTGCTGCATTGTGCTCATGGTCACGGCAATGATGTGCAGGTCTGCGTGCATCTCTAGGATCTGGCTCTCCAAGAGAGTTGTCAACCTCTCGATGGAGGAGGTCATGTGTTTACAGGCTTGAAACATAGCACGGATGGACTCCTTCCTTGTCCATGCATGGCTGCATCTCCATCAAATGTTGCTTTACCTCTCTCTGGAACTCCAGCATGTTCTCTGCTGCCGACATCAGAGGCTTGTCATCAGCCTGGGGCTCAGCATGGGCCTGGCCACCTGCAGACCTCCAAATGTCAGCGGTCTCACCAGTCACAGCCTCTGTCAGCTACTTGGATGCATGTGTGGCGCTTTCACCCACTTGTGACCGTGCATCTAAGCCCGAGGGCATACCCACTGTGGCGACAGTATTTGCACTGGTGGAGGGTGCAGGGGAACGGTGTGATGGTGCACCCTCTGAGGATTCTTCATCCTCATCCTCAGAGGACAAAGGGATTCCAGTGGCGCCAGCAGACGATCTTCTGTCCGAGGTGCACGACCTGCCTGAGAAAACACAAATGTTTAGGATTCTGCTGCATGGATCTGCCCATGCCAACCTTGCATGATGTGGTTCTCTAGAAGGGTGGGATGGGCACACAAACACAATGCCTCCTCATTCTTTTGGGTGGACACTCCAGTCTCCCATCTGCTATGGATCGACTGCCCTGAGAGCCCGCTAGTTCCAGAGCCACCTCCTCTGCTGGGGTCAGTTCTCAAATGTCCGGGAGCCCACCTCCAGTCTTCGCCCTTTCCCTAGTGTTGTGGGATGCTTTCTTCTGTGAGCAGAAAAAGGGACATTGTTAGTCTTCCCACAGAGACCAGCAGGACACTTGCCCTGATGAGGGCCCCCAAATGCATCCTCCTCACGTGAAGTGCAGAGAGCAAGCGAGGACAGAAGGCCAGCTGTCTTGGAGATGCAGCCATACATCTGACATGATCTGCTGTTGCCTCAGACCCTTGCCACCCCCTTTGCAGTCAGACTCTGACCATGTCACACTCTCTCCCGTGTGGCCACATGCAAGCCCCAGTGATGAGATGGGTATGGAGGACTCACTTGGCTGAGCAAAGGAGATCATTTACCATCTTGCAGCACTGGACCCAGTTTCGGAGATTGACTGCACAGCTGCTGACCTCCTTTGCAATCTTAGTCCAGGCTTGCTTGGTCAGGCGGGAGGGTCTCTTCCTGCCATGCATTGGGAAGAGGAACTCCTGCCTTTCCCTTCCAGGCTGGAGGAGAATCCTCCGGTGACTTCTGCTTGATATGGCCCCTCTTGGCTCCTGGTCAGTGCCTGGCCTTGTGAGGCCTTGGTCAACAGCACAGCACCCCAAGGTCTCCAGCCAGGAGGGGTCAACAGTACAGGGACTCCAGTCAGGAGGGGTCAGCAGCACAGGGACTCCAGCCGGGCGGGGGGGTGGTGGTCAGCAGTACAGGGTTTCCAGCCAGGCGGGTGGGGGGGAGGTCTGCAGCACAGGGTCTCGAGTCAGCAGCACAAAGGGAAAAGCAGCAGCAAACTCAGTAAGTGAAGCAGCAGTTTAAGCAGGGCTGGCAGCACTTTAAATATGGTGCCAGCACCTGCGTACGTCTCAGGTGACGACACCATCGGCGTCTCATCTCCTGTCCCCTTTCTCCAATGGGACGGGCCCCTCACCTCCTCCATTCAAATGGGTCGGACACTGTGGAACGCGGTGAGCCGGCCGCACACGTGACGCGCAGTGACGCAGCCTCATCCGGTGCCGCCACTGGGACCCGTGACAGGCTGATAAAGTTCAGCCCAGAATGACTGCATTCTGGATTATTGAACCCAGAAAATGTTAACTCGTGTGTAGCAATAGTACACAATTGTACTTGAAAGGCTGGTGGTTACTTAACCAAAGGTATGCTATACAGTCTAGTTGCTATTAGACCAGGTTATGGTTAAATTCCAATGTGCTCTAATAACTCTGTGAGTCAATGTACCATGTGGTACAGACCAGCTCAGAACAGAGATTTGAAGTTTCACAGTGTATTCCCATTTATCTCCCAAAGATGCACGGGTACAGTTCTAAAATTGCTGTCCCCAACCTTTCCTGGACCTTGACAAAGCAAGGCAGTGGTCATCTCCAGTCTTTACTGAGTTAGCTGATCACAAATGGAGCAGTGATTCTGTGGTAAAAACAGAAAGTGCTGGAAATACTCAGCAGGTCTGGCAGCATCTGTGGAGAGAGAAGCAGAGTTAATGTTTCAGGTCAGTGACCTTTCATCGCAATTTTATCAGTGATTCTGTGGTGTAGGGTGAGGGGCTGCAGTTGATCTCATCACTCCTGGTTAAATAGTAAACAAGAGTTGCCACTCCCTTTGCGGCAGAGTGATCCATGATGAAAACTGCGTGTTTGGATGTTTGTTAGAAAAACATCAGTCTTAACTGTAGGGTTGCCATGGTCTGATATTCACTTGATGAGGCATGGGAGGACTACAGCACCATGTAGCTCTGATCCCCAGCAAGGGGCAAAGGAGAGAAAAAGGATAAAAAATCAGGACAAATTAAATCACTCATTTTCATTGAATTACATGATCTATTAGAGTTGGTGTCAGGCATTGTTACACACTGATTAGGGATTTTATGAAACACTATTGCAAACACTGTGAGACAATTTGAGCTGGTATCAAATACCATTACATAGTAATAATACTGATATCAGATGCTTTTCCTTGGAGGGGAACTCGAAAGTGGTGGTATTCCAATGTGCCAGCTGCCCTAGTTTTTCTGGGTGGTAGAGGTCGCGAGGTGTTGTCAACAGAGCCTTGGTGAGTTGCCACATGAATCTTGTAGATGGAATATACTGCTGCCATATTGCCCTGATGGTGGAGGGAGTAACTATTTAAGGTGATGGATTCTTTATTCTTTCATGGGATGTGGGCAGCACTAGCAAGGCCAGCATTTGTTGCCCATCCCTAATTGCCTTGACAACTGAGTGGCTCGCTAGGCTACTGCAGAGAGTAGTTAAGAGTCAACCACATTGCTGTGGATCTGGAGTCATATGTAGGCCAGACCAGGTAAGGACAGCAGATTTCTTTCCCTAAAGGACTTGATTGAAACAGATGGGTTTTTACATCAATTGACAATGGTTTCATGGTCATCATTAGACTAGCTTTTTTAAAACTCTAAATTTATTAATTGAATTCAAACTTCTGCAGTTGCTGTGGGCGGATTTGAACCTATGTCCCCAGAGCTTTAACATAAGCACCTGAATTACTAGTCCAGTGACATTACCGCTATGCCACAGCCTCCCCTGGATGGGCGCTAATCAAGCGGTCTGCTTTGTCCTGGATGGCGTTGAGCTTCTTGAGTGTTGTTGGAGCTGCACTCATCCAGGCGAGTGAAGAGTATTGCAGCACACTGCTGGCTTGTGCCTTGTAGATGGTGGACAGGCTTTGGGGAGTCAGAAGGTGAGTTACACGCTGCAGAATTCCCAGCCTCTGACCTGCTCTTGTAACCACGGCATTTATGTGACTGGTGTAGTTAAGTTTATCGTCAATGGTGAGGCCCAGGATATTGCTGGTGGGGTTTTCAACAATGGCAATACTGTTGAATGTCTGGGGGAAGTGGTTAGATCCTCACTTGTTGGAGATGGTCATTGCCTGGGGCTTGTGTGGCACAAATGTTACTTGCCACTTATCAGCCCAAGCCTGAATGTTGTCCAGTTCTTGCTGCATATGGACGCGGACTGCTTCAGTATCTGAGGAGTTACAAATTGAACTGAACACTGTACAATCATCAGCGAAATTCCCCACTTCTGAGCTTATGATGGAGGCAAGGTCATCAATGAAGGCGGTTCGAACATTGTCCTGAGGATCTCCTGCAGTGATGTCCTGGGGCTGAGATGATTGGCCTCCAACAACCATAACCATCTTCCTTTGTGCTAGGTATGACTCCAACCAGTGGAGAGTTTGCCCCCTGATTCCCATTGATTTCAATTTTGCTAGGACTCCTTGATGCCACACTGGGTCAAATGATGCTTTGATGTCAAGGGCAGTCACTCATACCTCACCTCTGGAATTCAGCTCTTTTTCCATATTTAGACCAAGGCTTAAATGAGGTCTGGAGTCGAATGGCTCTGTTGGAACCCAAACTGAACATTGGTGAGCAAGATATTGGTAAGTGCCACATGATAGCACTGTCAACAACACCTTCCATCACTTTGCTGATAAATTGAGAGTACACTGATGGAGCAGTAATTGGCCAGATTGGATTTGTCCTGCTTTTTTTGGACAGGACATACCTGGGCAATTTTCCACATTGTTGGGTAGATTCTAGGGTTGTAGTTGTACTGAAACAGCTAGGATAAAGGTGCAGCTAGTTCTGGAATATAAATCTCAAGCACTACAGCAAGGATGTTGTCAGGGCCCATAGACTTTGCTGTATCCAGTGTGCTCAGCCACTTATTGAAATCACATAGAATGAATCAAATTGGCTGAATACGGGCCCCTTTGATAAAGGCAGAATAAGGGACGTGCCGGAACATAATGTTACAGATTGTAGTGGAATACAATTCTATTGCTGCTGTTGCCCCTTGGATACCTCTTGGATGTCCAGTTTTAAGTTGGTAAATCTATTCTGAGTCTATCCCATGGCACACGTCATGACGGAGGGTGTTCTCAGTGTGAAGACGGGATTTTGTATCCCCAAGAGTTGTTTGGTGTTCTCTCTGACCAATACTACCATGAATAGATGCATCTGTGACAGGAAAATTGGAGGACGAGGTCAAGTAGGTTTTTCCCTCATGTTGGTTCTCTCACCACTGCAAACCCAATTGGGCAGCAATTTCCTTCAGTTCAGTCAGTAGTGGTGCTCCCAAGCCACTCTTAAAGTGGAATTTTATGATTGCCACAGCGTTACTGGCGACAGGAACGGAAGTTGGATTAACTTCCACTTCCACCGCAATTCCCATTTCCCACACGATTTTATATGTACATGAGCCATGTAGCAATGGGTGCAGGGGACACATGGGATTATGCGGCGGGGTCGGCCTTTCATTGGTGGAAACTGCCGCCACTGCCCCAAGCAGCATAATTGCCACATTTATAAAACATTCTGTACTTGCAGCCTCAAGGAGCAACGGCCTTCCTTTCATGTAAGTATCTTCAGACTAACTTAAATTGAAGTTCTTACTTAAATTATTTGATAAAAGTCACCACCGTCTTCACGTCATTTATTTTGCCTGCAGCCAAAGTGAGTCACATGTCAGCCAGCAGGGTAGCGTCCTGCTCCACGGTTCAGTGATGCCTCCCTGCAGGCTCTCCTCCAGGCCATCAGGGAAAGGTGGGAGGTCCTCTTTCTGCAGACGGAGTGCGAAGACCCTCCTGCCTCACAAAGGCAGCCTGAATGGGGGTAGCAGAGGAGGTCTCAAAACGTGGGGTAACTCTTAGAACATGGATGCAGTGCCGCAAGCTCAATGCCTTACTCAGATTGGCGAGGGTAAGTGGTCTTGGCGAAGTGGCTCCATCGTTTTCCTTCCTTGCTCCATGTTTTTAAGGCAGAGGGTATGCAGTGGAATGTGTGAGCAGCCTTGGTGCCATTCACTAAATAGGTTTTGCACCAAGACGAAGATTGGCGTTATTTATGTGATTCGATGTGTCGTGCAAAAGCCAATGCAGAATGAGTGATGTTGATGCATGTATGCAGTGGTTGTGATGCATCATTTGCCGTGTCATTAAATCTGCACTGTCTGCTGCAGGATAAACGAAGCCACAACCAGCGTGAGTATGCTAGAACGGGAGGAGGGTCTCTGACATCAGGCTGCTGACCATGTCTGAGGAGGAAGCCTCTGAGATCACGAGAGAGGAGGGAGGCAGGGCGAGCGGAGATGATGAGGCAGGAGTCACAAGGCATAAGGATGAAGTGTCATCTCTGCTTTTGCAGCCAAATGTGGAAACTACAGGAAATTGTGTGAACTCATGTGAAGCACATGCTTAATGTGTCTCTGTTTGTGTCTCCATTGCAGGTGCCCTCACTCGAGTCTCAGAACGCCACGTGGCCCGAGAATCCTCCTCTGGTGAGGAAGAAGAAACCAATGCCTCAGAGGGTGAACCATCACCTGCCTCTTCTTCCACATCTGCCAGTGCAGATACATCCACACGATCCACGGGGGGATTAAGATTAGAACCTGGGTCACAAGCTGGTGTGCACGGCACAGACACATCCCAGCAACTAAGCGAGCATGTGCCAACCGGGTCCCCTGACAATCAGAGGACTGCTGGGGACCAGGCCCCCGTTCAGCCCACGCTCATGATGACTCCCTGTTGCTATGAGAAGTCTGCTGGATGTGCAGCAAAGCCATGTGGAAAATATGTCGGAGAGGCCTGAGATCATGCTTGGCTTTGCGCGTGCCATGGAGGCTTCTATGCAAGCCATGACGTCTGCCATGTCCCAGGCATTTAAGCATATGGCTTCCTCACTCAAGAGTCTGGCGAGCTCCATGACGAGTCTGGTTGAGCACTCAAGCCATATGCAATCTGACCTGCACTCCATCACTGTTACCATGGAATCCATGCAGCAGAAACCAAGCGAGAGGGGGCGAGGAACCTGGACCTCGCACTGGGCGCTTCTTCCCCTCAGGGAGACAGGCAGGTGCCATAATGCACACTGATAGTGGAGGAGCACGTGCCAGCTATCCAGGGTCTTTCTCTCAGGACACCCCTGGCATAAGCGCCGTCTTGTCCTCTCTGTTGACATTGACCCCCTTACCTCCAGCAGGCAAGGATACGGGGGATGCTCAAGCACCATTGCTGCACAACCCCAGTAGAATGGAACCATCACAGCCCCGTTCCTCCAGAGGACGCCCTTCACGGTCATCCACAGCAACAGGGCAGCTCACTGAGCAGACTGCCTCCATCTCAGCTCCTAATGTCGGGTTAGCACCTAAACATAGTGGGAGAAAAAGAAATTTGAAACAGTTTTGAGACGAAGGTGGCATGAGTGATGTACATATTGTGAGAATGGAAAAGTTTTCTTCAAACATTTTTATTTCAATTAAAGAACCATAGAACCATAGAAAAGTTACAGCACAGAAAGAGACAAGCCTAAAGGCATTCTATCTCAATGCGCGGAGTATTCGCAATAAGGTAGGCGAATTAACTGCGCAAATAGATGTAAATGCATATGATATAGTTGCGATTACGGAGACATGGCTACAGGGTGACCAAGGATGGGAACTAAACATCCAGGGGTATTCAATATTTCGGACGGACAGGTAAAAAGGGAAAGGAGGTGGAGTAGCGTTGTTAGTAAAAGAGTAAATCAATACAATATTGAGGAAGGATATTAACTCAGAGAATCCTGATGTGCAATCTGTATGGGTGGAGCTAAGAAACACCAAGGGGCAGAAAACGTTGTATATAGACCCCCAAATAGCAGTGGTGATGTAGAGGATGGCATTAAATCGGAAATTAGAGATGCATGCAATAAGGGTGCAACTGTAATTATGGGTGAATTTAACCTACATATAGATTGGGCAAACCAATTGAGCAATTATACTGTTAGTTAACAATCTTGTTGTGTGGGGTTCCTTGGGGAAGAACAACCATAACATGATAGAATTCTTCATTAAGATGGAGAGTGAGAGAGTTGATTTCGAGACTAGGGTCCTGAATCTAAATAAAGGAAACTATGAAGGTATGAGGCGCAAGTTGGCTATGATAGATTGGGGAACGTTACTTAAAGGGTTCACAGTGGATAGGCAATGGGTAGCATTTAAAGAGCGCATGATGAATTACAACAATTGTTCATTCCTATCTGGCGCAAAAATAAAACAGGAAGGGTGGCTCAACTGTGGCTTACAAAAGAAATTAGGGATAGTATTAGATCCAAGGAGGAGAAATATAAAATGGCCAGAACAAGCAGCAAACCTAAGGATTGGGAGCAGTTTAGAATTCAGCAAAGGATGACAAAGGGATTGATTAAGAAGGGGAAAATAGAGTCTGAGAGTAAGCTTGCAGAGAACATAAAAACTGGCTGTAAAAGCTTCTATATATATGTGAAGAGCAAAAGATTAGTGAAGACAAATGTGGGTCCCTTACAGTCAGAAACAGGAGAATTTATAATGGGGAACAAAGAAATGACAAACCAATTAAATAAATACTTTGGTTCTGTCTTCACAAAGGAAGACACAAATTACCTCCCAGAAATGTTGGGAAACATAGGGTCTAGGGAGAAGGAGGAACTGTATGAAATCAGTATTAGTAGGGAAATGGTGTTAGGGAAATTGATGGGATTGAAGGCCGATAAATCCCCAGGGCCTTATAATCTACATCCCAGAGTACTTAAGGAAGTGGCCCTAGAAATAGTAGCTGCATTGCTGGTCATTTTTCAAAATTCTATACACTCTGGAACAGTTCTAACGGATTGAAGGGTAGCTAATGCAAATCTACTATTTAAAAAAGGAGGTAGAGAGAAAACAGGGAATTATAGACCAGTTAGCCTGACATCAGCAGTGGGGAAAATGCTAGAATCCATTATAAAAGATGTAATAGCAGAGCACTTGGAAAACAATGACAGGATCGGACAAAGTCAACATGGATTTATGAAAGGGAATCATGCTTGACAAATCTACTGGAATTTTTTGAGGATGTAACTGGTAGAATAGATAAGGGAGACCCAGTGGATGTGGTGTATTTGGACTTTCAGAAGGCTTTCGATAAAGTCCCACATAAGAGATTAGCGTGCAAAATTAAAGCGCATGGGATTGGGGGTAAGGTACTGACATGTATAGAGAACTGGTTGGCAGACAGGAAACAAAGAGTAGGAATAAACGGGTCTTTTTCTGAGTGGCAGGCAGTGACTAGTGGGGTACCGCAGGGATCAGTGCTAGGACCCCAGCTATTCACAATATATATTAAAGATATACATGAGGGAATTAAATCTAATATATCCAAGTTTGCAGATGATACAAAGCTGGGTGGGAGTGTGAGCTGTAAGGAGGATGCAGAGAAGCTCCAGTGTGATTTGGACAGGTTGAGTGGGTGGGCAAATATACGGTAGATGCAGTATAATGTGGCAAAAACAGAAATGCAGATTATTATCTGAACGGCGATAGATTGGGAAAGGGGGAGGTGCAGCGAGACCTGGGTATCCTTGTGCACCAGTCGCTGAAAGTAGGAATGCAGGTGCAGCAGGTAGTTAAGAAGGCAAATGGTATATTGGCCTTCATAGCTATAGCATTCGAGTACAGGAGCAAGGAAGTCTTGCTGCAATTATACAAGGCCTTGGTGAGACCACATTTGGGAGTATTGTGTGCAGTTTTGGTCTCGTTATCTGAGGAAGGATGTTCTTGCTATGGAGGGAGTGCAGCGAAGGTTCACCAGACTGATTCCTGGGATGGCAGGACTGACGTATGAGGAGAGATTGGGTCGATTAGGCTTGTATTCGCTAGAGTTTAGAAGAATGAGAGGGGATCTCATAGAAACCTACAAAATTCTAACAGGACTGGACAGACTAGATGCAGGAAGGATGTTCCCGATGTTGGGGGAATCCAGAACCAGGGGTTATGGTCTAAAGATAAGGGGTAAGCCATTTAGGACTGAGATGAGGAGGAATTTCTTCACCCAGAGAGTGGTGAACCTGTGGAATTCTCTACCACCGAAAGCAGTTGTGGCCAAATCATTAAACATATTCAAGAAAGAGTTAGATATAGTTCTTAGGGCTTAAGGGATCAGAGATACGGGGAGAAAGCAGGAACAGGGTACTGAGTTTGGATGATCAGCATGATCTCATTGAATGGTGGTGCGGGCTCGAAGGGCCGAATGGCCTACTCCTGCTCCTATTTTTCTATGTTTCTATGTTTCTAAGATGCCATTAAGCCCATCGTGTCTGTGCCAGCTGAAAAAACTAGCCGCCCATTCTAATCCCACCTTCCAGCACCTGGTCCGTAGCCTTGCAGGTTACAGCACTTCAGGTGCATGTTCAGGAACCGTTGAAATGAGTTGAGGTTTCTGCCTCCACCACCAATCCGGGCAGTGAATTCCAGACACCAACCATCCTCTGGGTGAAAAAGCTTTTCCTCATGTCCCCGCTAATCCTTCCACCAATCACCTTAAATCTGTGCCCCCTGGTATTTGACCTCTCCGCTAGGGGAAGCAGGTCTTTCCTGTCTACTCTAATTTTGTACGCCTCTATTAAGTCACCCCTTAGCCTCCTCTGTTCTGAGGAAAACAACCCTAGCCTATCTAATCTTTCCTCATAGCTACAATTTTCAAGCCCTGGCAACATTCTTGTAAATCTCCTCTGTACTGTCTCCAGAGCAATTTCTTTTCTGTAATGTGGTGACCAGAACTGTACGCTGTAGCCTAACCAGCATTTTATACAGTTCCAACATCACAACCCTGCTTTTGTATTCTATATCTCGGCCAATAAAGGAAAGCATTCCACATGCCTTCTTCACCACTCTGTCCACCTGTCCTGCCACCTTTAGGGACCTGTGGACATAAACTTCAAGCTGTCTCACTTTTTCTACCCCTCTCAATATCCTCCCATTTATTGTGTATTCCCTCGCTTTGTTTGCCCTCCACAAATGCATTACCTCACACTTCTCCGGATTGAATTCCAATTGCCACTTTTCCGCCCACTCAACCAAACCATTGATATAATTCTGGAGTCTGCAGCTATCCTCTTCACTATCAACTATACGGCTAATTTTTGTCTCATCTGCAAATTTCCCAATCACGCCTCCCACATTTAAGTCCAAATCATTAACATATACCACAAACAGCAAGGGACCCAACACTGAGCCCTGTGGAATGCCACTGGAAATCGCTTTCCATTTGCAAAAACATCTGTCGACCATTACCCTTTGTTTCCTGTCACTGAGCCAATTTTGGATCCAACTCTCCACATTCCCTTATATCTTATGGGCTTTTAATTTTCTGACCAGTCTGCTATGTGCAACCTTGTCAAATGCCTCACTAAAATTCATGTAGACAATATCCACTGCACTACCCTCGTCAATCCTCCTTGTTACTTCCTCAAAAAATTCAATTAAATTAGTAAGACACAACCTTCCCTTAACAAATCCATGCCGACTATCCCTGATTAATCCTTGCCTTTCTAAGTGACAGTTTATCCTATCTCTCAGAATTGATTCTAATAATTTGCCTACTACTGAGGTCAGATTGACTGGCCTAAAATTTGATCCAATCTCGTTAGTGATTTGCTTGGTTTTAGATGGATACAAAGAAGTTTTTTGGAGGCCTATGACAAGAACGCAATGATGTTTGTAAAGCATCTCAGAAAATGTCCAGTATCCATTTCTCTTTGGAATTTGAGCCTTCAGTCTTCAATAATGGCTGTTGTCTTATTGATGATTATTAACTTTTTCCCATACTGTCATGCCTCCCAACTGTATACCACTGTGCCACCACCTCTAATGGATTAGTCCTGGAGGTGGGACAGGATATACAGAGGATAAGTGATGGAAGAGTCTTGGATGTTGGCTGTTAAGTATGATTCCGTGAGTCATACTACTCTGTGGAACAGATCTCACAATTTTGGTGAGGAGGACTTTGCAGGCTGATTGGGCAGGGTGTGCCTTTGTCATGTCAGCATCCAATGCTTAGGTCAATGCCAAGTGATTTGTCCAGTTTTATTGTAAATTTTTTGTAGCAATTTGAAAAAACTCAATGGCTTGTTAGGCCATATCAGAGGACAGTTAAGAGTCAACCACATTCCTGTGGTTCAGAAGTCTGAAGGCCAGTCCGGGTAAGGACAGCAGCTTTCCTTCCCTAAAGGGCACTGGTGAACCAGTTTGGTTTTTACAATAATCGATAGCCTCATGATCACCATGACTGAGACTAGCTTTTTATTGCAGACCGATTTAATTAACTGAATTCAAATTTACAAAACACCGTAGTGAGATTTGAACACAGGTCACCGGATTATTAGTCCAGGTCTCTAGGAATATTGGTCCAGTAACATAATCACTATGCTACTGTACCCTCAAATGCATGTACTAGCTCCTACTAAGACACTATTACATGCATAGTTTTACTATTAGTGCTTTTATCTGAAATGATTACATACACATTTAGGGGTTGAATTAGATAGACCCCACCCACCTCCCCCCAAAACAATGCGGGGATTGCAATGTGCGATTATCCTGTGCCCGTTTAATGCAATGCAGGCAGTACAGAAACTTTGCGCTTCCTGCTCATTATAATGATTGCTTTGTTCATCAGCAGCACATCCAATATCATTACTTGCTAGCACTACTTAAAACTAACCTGCACTTCTTAAAGGGAAGGTTCATTGTGGTTGCTGGAGGTGCTGAGATCACTTTGAATAGTGCTGTACAATAAATAACAACGGCTGACCATGGGAGAGGGCATGTACCACTGCGCTGGAGCTCTTGGTCGCAGAGGTGTCTGCAGAGGGGGCAGGCGACCCTCTAGGTACACAATGTGAAAGCAGTGGGCACAGAGAGCCGTGGAGGTAAATGACAGGACTCAGGCCCTGAAGACCTGGATGCAGTGCTGCATGAAGTCTAATGACCTCACACGAGTGGCCAAGGTCAGTGAATGCATCTTTAAATGCCATATCCCGGCAACTGCACCATTAACCTCAGCCATGGCTCAATTCACCACACCCCCATCACTCACCTACCAACAATCTCTATTAATCAGGATGCATACCTAACATACATACACTTCACCCCAGCCTCACACACTTAGCACTGCTACAAACCTCACACCCACATCTCAAAACTTGCACACATTGCCAGCTATTCAACCATGACAGCCACATCACTCACAGATTCCACAAAACTTACTAACACACTTCCCTGTCTTTTGCAGGAAAAGATGGCACACAGCCGAAAGCAGAGGAATTAACCAGAGGAGAGACATGTGCCTGCATGTCCTAATCCCAATGGAGGAGACGGTGGTGGCCATATGGGAGGGTTCAGGGATGGGGCTGAAGCATTGAAGATTGCTCATACTTAATCCTCCTTCTCACATCCCACTTCCTGCTCACCCCAAACTGTCTTCTGATTTACAAGCTGCAGATGGTGTAAGCATGCACCTCTTACTTTCCCCTCTCCCATAACCACAACCAAACACTTTTCCCTTTTTCCTTTCAGATAGCCAAGAAGTGCAATTTGCCCATGCAGTGGAGGAAGACCAAGAAGACAGGGATGAAGAAGACAGTGTGCTGTCAGTTGATTTCACACTCGCAGCTACCAGCTCAGATACTGACACTGTGCATAGCTTAGACGATAGATTAGAGGCAGGATCTGCATGTGGTGAGTCACTGGGCACAAGTGGACTGCAGCCACGGCAGGGGGTAAGGATAGTGCAGGTGCCAATTCACTGGAGGGGGAAATTGCACAAATTCTGCTGCAGAGGACTCAGATGGGGCCAGGCTACAGAAGAACGCTGATGGGTGTACTCAACAAAATGCTTGGTGAATTGGGAAGACTGCCAGAAAGCCTGCATTCAATGTCAGGGAGTATTGATGAAACCGGCACTAACTTGGCACAGGGATTTGCGCAGAGCTTGGAGCTCATCCTTTCCAGCATGGAACTGGTGGCCAACTCCATAAACATACTTGTGAGCCAACTATGATGCAGTGTCTGATTGCTGATGTCTTTGTTTCCATTTCTGCAGAAGTAGCTTCCATCAAATGTCTGAGTGCTGCAGCAGAAGCTCAGACTGAAGTCATGCAACAACACTTTACTGACATGTAAGCTAAGACTTTTCTCATGGAGACCCAGCTTTGTGCCATGAAAATTCAGAGTGCTGCCAACATGGATGTGGACACCAATGTTTAAAGGGGCTTGCAGGGAGTCATATCTGTCGAGCAATCTGACCTACAATGGATCATTAGATTTCCTGATGCACCACCCCGAGGAACTGGCAGTAGCTCCATGGAGCATGAATCTGCTGTCCTTTCCCAGGATGATAGCAGTTGTGATCCCACCCCTGCCACTCTGCCTGCTGTTGCCTGTCAGCCAGACAGCCCAACTTCTGGTGAAAGGTCATCGACCTGAAATGTTAACTCTGTTTCTCTCTCTGTATATGCTGCCAGACCTGTTGAGTATTTCCAGCACTTTCTGTTTTTATTTCAACCTGGAGTGTTGTAGCCCATGTGAGGTGGTGTAGTTTGAAGTCGGCCTACTAGGTTGTCCTCCACTGTAATCTCCTCCACTAAAAATCAGCAACCTTCCACCAGCCATGCTGCAGCCATTGAAGTAAATTAGGAGCATTAGAACAGGCAAAGGCACACAGAAGACAGGCACTAAGGAAATGCACAAGCGTTATTAGTTTGATTGTGTATGCAATATGGCATGATTTCATTTATATAATTGGTTTGGAATGTGTATTTCGAGTTGGCTTTTATTTTTTGAATTGTGGCCAAGAGATTGATTTGATGGTCGGTGATAGAGGGTGGGTAAGGAGTGAGGGACTGTTGGTGATAGGGGAATTGGGGGTGCAGTTATTGGTATCTCACTCAAATTAGTTCTTCAAGTACAGCCCGGGGAGAAAGGGAAAGTCTAGGTTGCAGCCTCCTCTTCCACCTCCTTCTCCTCATCATCCTCTCTTACTCCTTTTCCTCCTCCTTCTTCCTGTTCCTCAGCTGCTTGCATGATAACTAGTGGTAAGGGTTGTTCTCTCATGATGGCTTCTCTTCCCGCACCATTACCTTTGGTGCCACCAAGGATCTATTCTTGGCCCCCTTCTATTTCTCATCTACATGATGTCCCTCTACATAGCATTTGTTTTCACATTGTTACAAAAGTGCTTCCATTTTTAAAACGTTTTTTGAGGACTTGTGTTTTAAAACTGAAAACATACGATGGATGTGTTTTTTTTAACAAAGTTCACTGAAAGGATACTTGAGATGTTGTTTGAAAACAACCTTTGCTGAAAATCATGTGCTTTGAGCTCTATGAACAACAGAAACCTTGATGACTGAGGAAGATGTTTACAGAGAAGTCACATGTCAAGGTTTATGGAGGTCAGGAGGTTGACTTTCTGTTTGGGGTTTGGATATTGTTTTCTGTTCAGTTGGGGTGTGAACTGTTTTGAAGACAGTTGGTGTTATGCCTGCCATGGAAAAAGAAACCCCAGTTCATTTTGCTTGCACCTCTCTAAGAGACCCTGAGAAGGCCAAACTGTCAGGTCCTCTTTCCTCCTGTCTTTGGGAAAGCCCTGCGATTCAAATGTGTGTTGGCTGATATTCCTGATGCAACTTGTCCTGGAAAGCCTACCAGACGATTTCTGGACATTTCCAGAATGAATTGCTTCTGAAAAGATCCCAGTGACCCATCTCCATACACCTGGAATGCCAGACCAAAAGGGAAAACTGACTTCCTTCCATATCTTCTCTTTTTTCTTCAAGAATTAGCAAGTATTTGGCCAAAGTATTCTTTTTTGGTCTTTTTTTTGTAACAGACCTCTGCAGAGAGAATTTCTGTATTTTTTCAGTGTGTGTTTGTTTGAGTGTGTGTGTGGGGAATTTAAAAAGGGAACTTTCATATTTTAATCCGTGTGTTCATACTTTGCTTCGTTACTGGTTAAGTCTTGTTTGATAATAAACTGATAATTTTATTGTTTATTAGAGAAACCTGGTTGGTGTATTTTATTCTGGGATAAAGAGTAGAGTATATGATTGATCGAATCGATAACTGGGTAAACATTTAAATATATGCTGTCACCTATGGAGAAGTGGACCTAGAAAAGACAATGCCCTCCTCCTGCCTTGGTCATAACAACATACACTGGCAACACGCAGCTCTACCTCACCACCACCTCTCTCACCTCCTCCACTGTTACTATCAAACTACTTCCAAACATATATCTGTGCCATTACTAAGACCACCTATTTTCGCCTCTGTGACATCAGCTGACTTCACCCCTGTCTCAGTTCATCTGCTGCTGAACCCATCATTCATGCCTTTGTTACCTCTAGTCTTGACTATTCCAATGCACACCTGGCTGGTATTCCACATTCTACCCTCTGTAAACTTCAGGTCTTCCAAAGCTCATGTCCTGACTCACACTAAGTCCCATTCACCCCTATACTTGCTGACCTACATTGTCTCCCAGTTAAGCAATGCCCTTTTAAAATTTTCATCCTTGTTTTCAAATCCCTCCATGGCCTCACCCCTCCCTATCTCTGTAATCTCCTCCAGCCCCACAACTCTCTGAGCTATCTGCATTCATCTAATTCTGGCCTCTTGAGCAGTGTGACTTAAATCACTCTACCATTGGTGGCCGTGTCTCCAACTGTCTAGACCCTAAGCTCCATAATACCCTCCTTAAACCTCTCCAATTCTCTACCTCTTTCTACCTTTAAGAGGTCCCTTAAAACCTACCTCTTTGACCAAGCTGTTGGCCATCTGCCCTAATATGTGTCTCAGTATCTAATTTTGCTTTATAATATTCCTGTGAAGTGCCTGGAGACATTTTATTACGTTAAAGGTGCTATACAGATATAAGTTGTTGTAGTTGTTGTGCAGCATGTAGCATTCCACCACGAATCTTGAGACATGCTCAGACAAGTCCTGCAGGGCTCCTCCAGAGTGGCCCAGGCAGTGGAAGTGTTGTTTCAGCTCAAATTGTATGCATGCTGCACACATCTGTGTGGGTTGCTGAGTCATCAGCCATGTCTTCAGAAGATAGCCATTGTCGTCCAGTAGCGACCCTTTGGTTTGCACCAGAAGTGAGCACCACAGACTCCAATTTGGAATCCTAAGGGGATATAGATAGGTTGAGTGAGTGGGCAAAAACTTGGCAGATGGAGTTTAATGTAGGAAAGTGTGAGGTCATGCACTTGGGTAGGAAGAATCAAAAAGGCAGGGTATTATTTAAATGGAGAGAGACTCCCAAAAAGTGCAGCACAGAGGGATCTGGGCGTTCTTGTGCATGAAACACAAAAAGTTAGCATGTAGGTGCAGCAAGTAATTAAGAAGGCAAATGGAATTTTGGCCTTTATTGCCAGGGGGTTGGAGTTTAAAAATAGGGAAGTCTTGTTACAACTGTACAGGGTGTTGGTGAGGCCGCACCTGGAGTACTGTGTACAGTTTTGGTCCCCGTATTTAAGAAAGGATATACCGGCATTGGAGGTAGTTCAAAAGAGATTCATTAGGCTGATTCCTGGGATGAAGCTGTTGACTTATCAAGAATGGCTAAACAGGTTAGGCCTTTATTCATTAGAGTTTAGAAGAATGAGGGGTGATCTTATTTAAACGTACAAGATTCTGAGAGGGCTTGACAGGGTAGATGTTGAGAAGATGTTTCCGCTAGTGGGGGAATCTCGAACTAGGGGACATAGTTAGAGAATAAGAGGATACTCATTTAAAACTGAGATGTGAAGGAATTACTTCTCTCAGAGGATAGTGAATGTCTGGAATTCTCCACCCCAGAGAGTTGTGGAGGCTAGATCACTGAAAGTATTTAAAGAGGAGGTAGATAGATTTTTGAAATATCGGGGAGTTGAGGGCTACGAAGAGCTGGCACGAAAGAAGAGTTGAGGCCTGGGGAAGATCAGCCATGATCTTATTGAATGGTGGGGCAGGCTTGAGGGGCCAAATGGCCTACTCCTGCTCCTGTAGAAAGTGAAGGGGGGTACTTTAAAAAGTAATTAGGAGAACGAAGAGAGGGCATGAAAAAACACTGGTGGGCAAGATAAAGGGAAATCCCAAGGCGTTTTATAAGTATATTAAGGGCAAGAGGATAACCAGGGAAAGAATAGGGCCCATTAGGGACCAAAGTGGCAAGCTGTGTGTGGAGCTGCAGGATTTAGGTGAGGTTTTAAATGATCACTTTTCATCTGTTTTCACTATGGAGAAGGACGATGTAGGTGTAGAGATCAGGGAAGGGGATCGTGATATACTTGAACAAATTAGCATTGAAAGGGAGGAAGTATTAGCTATTTTAATGGGCTTAAAAGTGGATAAATCCTCAAGCCCAGATGAGATGCATCGAGGGCTGTTATGTGAGGCAAGGGAGGAGATAGCAGGGGCTCTGACACAAATTTTCAAATCCTCTCTGGCCACAGGAGAGGTACCAGAGGACTGGAGGACTGCGAATGTGGTACCATTATTCAAGAAGGGTAGCAGGGATAAACCAGGTAATTACAGGCCAGTGAGACTAACATCAGTAGTAGGGAAACTATTGGAAAAAATTCTGAGGGACAGGATTAATCTTCACTTGGAGAAGCAGGGATTAATCAGGGATAGTCAGCATAGCTTTGTCAGGGGGAGATCGTGTCTAACAAACTTGATTGAATTTTCGAGGAGGTGACTAGATGTGTAGATGAGGGTTAGGCAGTTGATGTAGTCTACATGGACTTTAGTAAGGCTTTTGATAAGGTCCTGCATGGGAGATTGGTTAAGAAGGTAAGAGCCCATGGGATCCAGGGCAATTTGGCAAATTGGATCGAGAATTGGCTTAGTGGCAAGAGGCAGAGGGTGATGGTCGAGGGTTGTTTTTGCGAGTGGAAGCCTGTGACCAGTGGTGTATCACAGGGATCGATGCTGGGACCCTTGCTGTTTGTAGTGTACATTAATGATTTAGATGTGAATATAGGAGGTATGATCAGTAAGTTCGCAGATGACATGAAAATTGGGGTGTCGTAAATAGTGAGGAGGAAAGCCTTAAATTACAGGAAGAAATAGATGGTCTGTTAAGATGGGTGGAGCAGTGGCAAATGGAATTTAATCCTGAGAAGTGTGAGGTGATGTATTTTGGGAGGACTAATAAGGCAAGGGAATATACAATGGATGGTATGACCCTCGGAAGTACATAGGGTCAGTGGGACCTTGGTGTACTTGTCCATAGATCACTTAAGGCAGCAGCACAGATAGATAAGGTGGTTAGGAAGGCATATGGGATACTTGACTTTATTCGCCGAGGCATAGAATATAAGAGCAGGGAGGTTATGATGGAGCTGTATAAAATGCTAGTACTGTGTACAGTTCTGGTCACCACACTATAGGAAGGATGTGATTGCACTGGAGAGGGTGCAGAGGAGATTATCAGGATGTTGCCTGGGCTGGATCATTTCAGCTATGAGGAGAGACTGGATAGGCTGGGGCTGTTTTCCTTTGAGCAGAGAAGGCTGAGGGGGGACCTGATTGAGGTATACAAAATTATGAGGGGCATTGATAGGTTAGATGGGAAGAAACCTTTTCCCTTAGCGGAGGGATCAATAACCAGGGGGCATAGATTTAAGGTAAGGGGCAGGAGGTTTAGAGGGGATTTGAGGAAATATTTTTTCACCCAGAGAGTGGTTGGAATCTGGAACATACTACCTGAAGGGAAGGTAGAGGCAGGAACCCTCACAACATTTAAGAAGTATTTAGATGAGCACTTGAAATGCCATAACATACAAGGCTACGGGCCAAGTGCTGGAAAATGGGATTAGAATAGTTAGGTGCTTGATGGACGACACAGACACGATAGGCCGAAGGGCCTGTTTCTGTGCTGTATAACTCTATGACTCTATAACTCTATGACTCTATTTCTTATGTTCTTATTTTGATATTCATAGCGCCCAAACAATGGACACTTGCAAGCCCAATTTTGTTCCCTTATTCTATTCGCGTGGTTATCAGATATTATTACATATCCACTGCTAAAAAGAAGATGGATGGACATGGCAGGGACATGGCAGCTTGCTGAACAGTCTTTCATCTCTTTATGAGTAACAAATTGGGAAAAATCCCCTGAAAGCTATTTCCATAGTATCATGTATTACATTTTCAGCCCAACCTATTCATGTTTGAGCACGTACTGTTTCTCACAGTTACTGAATTGTTTTGATGTCTTGCTAATGCCAGTATGCTCTTCTAAACTCTTTAATTAGTCAATTGAAACTGATCACAAATATAGTGCAGATTTCTTTCATGTAAATAAAGCTATTAATATCACCCTTGTTTAAATGCTCTTCTTATTAAGCAGTTCTCCAGCTCCTTGTCATGTGGTTTAAAATACTTTGGTAAAATCCTAACCGTTCAGAAAGATTATTCATACAGTAGCTGAGTCCTGCAGAGTAGGTGGGTCCAGGTTCCATCTTAATTTGTGTCAACAGTTGTCAGCTGGGGCAGCAGCTCGTTCTTTCAGTCAGCTTAAAAGTCCCGAGATTAGGGAAAGAAATTGGACAGTGTTGCTGCTCCTAATCACAATGCAATAACCATTGCTATACATGGGAACGTGTGAATGCTAATTGAAGCAGGATCTGCTTGGCCACGTTCCCATTGCGTAACATCATATGTGTGCAGTGTGGTCAAATAGCATGCCAACACATGAAGTCATGACTTACAAGTGAATAACCGCATTTGGATGAGGTGTCAGAGGGCAACCAGTGTATGTGATGCCAAACACAACAATGACTCAGTACTGCACTGGAGTACCAACCTAGATTTTTGTGCTCTAGGCTTTGCTCAGAGGCAACAATGCTACCACTGAGTCATCGCTCTAATACATGAAAGTGCAATACATGATAGTATTAAGTAACAGATTTATAACTAATTTTTTCAGTTTTTGTTTAATGACTACTTGAACAACTAATCACCAAGCTGCCCCATCACTCGATTATTTATACTATATATGTAATAGTATCTGATAGTATGATATCACTGTGTATGTAATAATATCAGCTGTATGATCTTATACAATGGGAAAACACAACCTACTGACAGGCACCATGGCTCAGTGGTAGCACCCTTACCTTTGAGTCAGTAAGTTGCAAGTTCAATTTGAGCATATATTCTAGGCTGACAGTTCGATAGAATGCTGCATTGTTGGAGGTGCTGTTTTTTGGATAAAACATTAAACCAAGACTCTGTCTGCTGGATCAGATGGATGCAAAAGATCCCTTGGCACAATTTGAAGAACAGCAGCGGAGTTCTCTTGGGGTCCAGGCCAACGTTTATCCCTTAACCAGTGCCACCAAAAACAGATTAGTTGGTCAGTTATCGCTTCTTGTGGGAATTTGTGGTATGCTGTGTTTTCCTACAAAACAGTGAGTTCAAGTCCAAAGTAAAATGTATTGTTAGGAAGCACTTAGAACACCCTGAGGCTGTGCAAAGTCAAGTTTTTTCTTTACCAGTGATGTCAGATGATATGGTTAAAAGAAGTCAGGCTGACAATATGGAGCACTGCCCAAATTCAAATTGTCCTCCATCCTAACAACAGCAGATGTTATTCATTAGATCACTGGCCCCAGTCTCTGCTATCAACGTATTTACTTCATTCTAGCTTATTTAATATGTGAAGTATATTCAGATTATTAAAGGCTTGTAAGATGTTTGGTTCTATTCACGTGTAATTAAAAGCCTTCTCAACTCGTCCTGTCACCTTCAAAATTTTGTGTACATGCACTCCCAACAACTCCTTTAAAATTATACCATTTAGTTTATATTGTCTCTCCTCATTC
Source organism: Heterodontus francisci (assembly GCF_036365525.1). Taxonomy (NCBI): domain Eukaryota; kingdom Metazoa; phylum Chordata; class Chondrichthyes; order Heterodontiformes; family Heterodontidae; genus Heterodontus; species Heterodontus francisci. The sequence continues at coordinate 38,093,053 of NC_090380.1, read as the reverse complement.
TTTCTACTAAAATGTAACACTTCACACTTCTCTGCATTAAATTGCATCTGCCAGGTGTCTGCCCATTTCACCGGTCTGTATATGCCCTCCTGAAGTCTGTTACCTCCTCACCTGTTTACTATATTTTCAAGTTTCATGTCATCTGCAAACTTTGAAGTTATGCCCCAAGCTCATTAAAAGTCATTAATATATATCAAAAAGAGCAGTGGCCTTGTGAAATACCAATCCTTGTGGAAAACATGGTATACTTCCCTGCAGTCTGAAGAACAACCTTTCACTAGTCTCTGCTTCCTATCCCTTCGCAATTTTGTATCCACCATGCCACTGCACCCACATACCCCCCCCTCCCCCGCCAAAACCTCAGGCTTCAATTTTACTAACAAGTCAATTATGAGATACATTATCAAACACCTTTGAAAATCCATACACAGAACATCAACTACACTACCTTCATCAACCCTCTTCATTTCATCATCAAAACTCAATCAAGTTAGTCAAACATGATTTGCCTTTAACAAATTCATGCAAACTGTTATTTATTAACCCATATTTTTCTCCAACACTGTCATCAGGCTGACTGGCCTGTAGTTACCAGGTTTATCCTGCTCCCCTTTTTGACAGGGGTGTAACATTTACAATCCGTCAGTCTTCTGGCACTGCTCCCATATCTAGTTGGGATAGGAAGATTGTGGTCAAAGCCTCCGCTATCTCCACCATTACTTCCTCCAGCTGCCTGGCAGCTTTTCTACTTTGAGCACTGCTAACCTTTCAAGTACCTCTCTTTGTCTGTTTGGGAATGGGAATCCAAAAGGTCCTTGGTTCAAATCTCTGCAAGCTTCACTCAGATTTTCATCCTACTGAGACAAATGAACCACATCTTAGGGGCTGGGAGACAAACAGGTGACAACAGGGACTGTGCAATTCTTGCCAAATTGCCACAGTATTTGTTCTTAGATATTCTAGGTGATGGTAAAAGAAAGCTACCTGCCAATGTTGGGAGAGTAAGTATCTTTCTTTTACTTTGATCTACTCCCTATGTTTTTCAGTTCAAAGCAGCATTTCTTCATCAGAAGGACAGCCTAGTTCCACTCTGTAACTAGTCGCAATGAGATGCATAAAAATGGCCTTCAGATTTTCCTCTGAAGGTTCCGATGAAGGGTCACTGACCCGAAACGTTAACTCTGCTTCTCTTTCCACAGATGCTGCCAGACCTGCTGAGTGATTCCAGCATTTCTTGTTTTTATTTCAGATTTCCAGCATCCGCAGTATTTTGCTTTTATTCCAGATTTTCCTCCCTCCTCTGGAGAAATGGTCAGGTCTCTACTTCTAGCATTCCTATCATATTACTGCTGATTTAGCAATTCAATGTGTGGGAATTGTAAGGTACAACCATGTTCCCTGTTATCGCATTTCCAAGCAGAAAATCTTGTAGAATTATCATCCTACTGTGAAGGCCCATGTAAATACCAGATTACAAGGTCTTCAACATCTTCTAAACAAAGCTGCAGCCAGTTCTGTATATAGAACAGTGTGTATTCCATAGCAACTGCAACAGCATTTAACACTTAGCACTTCACATCTTTTGTCTGAGTCCTGCACAGAACTTTTGTCTTAAATAAGAAACATTCCACTCTCTTTCTCCTTTTTTATTGAAAGATTAAGGTATTTTAACCATTCACAAACTCAACATCTAGCAGACATCAAATCACTCCTCAACATACTGAAGTATTCTCAGATCAATACAATGTTGTAATTGATGACTGGTGTTCTAAACCACATGTACTTAAGCCCAACTTGTACTCCAACAGTTTTATTTCCCTTGCATCCAATTGGAAGCTCCATTACACTATATTGCCCATTTGACCGTACATAACTTGCAGCTGTGTTTTCCTCAATCCCAGTGGACCATGCAGCTCAGAGGTTAGAAGCTTTGTATTATTTCTCTCTCTCTCTCTCGCCACCTCGCTTTGCTACAAAGCACTTCCTGCTTCCTGTGCTGCCTGGCTAGTTTTTAAACAACCCTGGGATGTCCTGTTGTACATTCCACTTGGCTAGATTTCACTGCATGTCTTAGTGACCTCTTGAAGACCTAGCACTCTGTTATCAGCTATCTAATATTACTGCTGCTAATTTATTATGTTTCCAGGAATCGTTATTTCTCTAGCACCTTGTGCTACAGATTTGTCTCTCTGTGTCTGCTGCACAGCAATTACTGTTTTTTTTCTCTCTCCCTGCTGTTCAGTCAAGCTGTATTTAGTTATCACAGCACAGCTGCTGTTTGTATTCCATGTTGCTAGTGCTCCACTGCTGTAAGAACTTACAATTAATTGTTTGGCTAACAGTACACTTTGGGTAAAAGGTGACCATTCACCCACATCTGGTCATCTCGTGTGGAGCTAATTCATTGGATTCCTGTCCATCCATAAGGACCTTCCAGCGTCACCTCTGTCAGGCACTGGAAGAAACTGTCCAAATATAGTATGACAATTTCAAAAGAGGTAGTGATGACAGATTGATGTTAAACATTGCATTTTCTGTCATTATACATGTGGGTTTTTCTCCTTAGAGCAGAGAAGGCTAAGAAGAGATTTGATAGTGGAGTTTAAAATCATGAAGGGTTTGGATAGAATAAATGAAGAGAAACAGCTTCCAATGGCTGAAGGGTCGATAACCAAGGGCACAGAGTTAAGGTGATTGGCAAAAGAACCAGAGGCGACATGAGGAAAAGCTTTTTTACACAGGTGGTTAGGATTTGGAATGCACTGCCTGATAGTGAGGTAAATATAGACTCGATAGTAGCCTTAAAAAAGAAATTGGATAAATACTCGAAGGAGAAAAGAATTGCAGGGACATGGGAAAGGCGCGGGGATGTGGGACTAACTGGATTGCTGTATGAAACAGCCAGGGCAGGCTGAATGGCCTCCTTCTGTGCTGTACTATGCTATGATTGTATTCTGCAATTATCACCCCAGCAATACAGGATAGTAGGAACACCAGTATTCAACAGATGTCAAGGACATCCTTGTATAATGTTGCTAATTCATTGGCTCCAGGAATCTTGTTTCGGCTTCCAGTCTGGCCACTCCTTTAAGCTGCTACGAATATCCATCTCCGACAGCAGCAGTTGTTTCCTCTTCCACCCACCCCCACCCTGCTGACAAAGAATCAACCATAGGTTAGAATTCTGCTGGTCAGAAAAATCTGCGTAAACATGATCCCAGAAACTTTGCCTGTTGACAGTGGGTCGGTTGGATGGACACAAACTTGCTACACTTACAACACAAACAGGAGCAGGTAGGTAACTTTCAACCAGACTGTCAGCTGGCTAATTTTTCAAGGAGGACTTCAAACTAGGTCTTACAGAAAACCCCAATCCTGTCTTCACTACTAACCACATGCATGCGTTTCCATCAGAGGTCAGAGGATAACCATTACGAGTGGCAGTTGTCCCGTTTCTGGGCCAAGGATGATGAGTTCAATTGTAATGATCCTTTGACCAACTCGACTGAGATAAGCTAATTCACCAAGAAACTGGGGATTGAACCATACAGCTCAACTACATGCAGTCTTAGCCATTGGAATCACATGAGACGTTTATGGGGTGCGTCACTATACATTCTTTTAATGTCTCTGTCCACTTTCTGACACCTCCCCCAACCTATTCCTGCATCTATTTAGACCTCCTGAACACTTTTGAAATGTATCCAGAATTGCTTTAAGCATTCCGAGAGTGTTGGTGCTCCCACCCAAGGTCCTGCTGAACATTTATGTGTGGAGTTTCCATCGACAATTTGCCCTAAAACAGCCAAATCAGTGCAAAAGATTGTGGAATTTTAAGTGCAAATTATGTCCATTGCAAATCGAGTTTCCATGATCTTTTGTGCTAGTTTGAAAGTCATTACACTGAAAGCTGGCTATGCCTATGTCCCCAATTTGAAATCATCAGCATGGTGAATTTCTGTTAATTACACACATTGAGGGCCTTCAAGGAGGCTCTTAATTTAAGCTTTTTTTTTAGGTGCAAACACACTAATAGGCATGTTTTAAAAGCTTTTACTGTTTTAAAATGGACTAAGTAACTGACTGGTGTATACCAATGAAACTAGTAAATAGTTCAGTATAGTTGTTTTAAAGTATTTTTCAGTTATTCAAAAGCAGGCCACTCACAGATAGTGGATTAGACACTTGCATTAAAACTGCTTATTTTTGTGATAACCCCATTCTCAGCTGCATTAATAAAACTGCACTCTTAACTATATCAAGGATTATTTTTAATGCAAACTTTTTTGAAATTACATTCTAACACACTGTTCGATTGTGCTACTTCGAAGATTTTACGTTTGCTGATATGCAAATGAGTTTGAGCGGAAACTTGGGCTAAAGAAACACTTTTGAAAACTAGCATAATTTTGAGCACAATTTTCCCTGGATCACTGGCCAAACTGAAAATTTTTGGCCTTAAAATTTAGCATGCCGGTTGCTCTGTCTCGGATGAGAGAATTCCAATTAGTCAGTGTAAACAAGGTACTCTCTCGCTGAGATTACACTATAAATGCACTTTGATACTGCTGAATAGGAATCTTTGTCCAAGTGAAACCATTCAGCTCTTGACTGCTCACATTTTAATCTTATTGAGTACATCAACCATTTGTTAGCACATTTTTACTGAATTAGTCAGTATGCTGATCATTGGGCAGCTCACATTGGCTCCTTTCTGCATCTTATAGTTACTGATACACCTTTAGTTGACAGTAATCTCTGCAGCAAATCATAAAATATCAACCTCCATTAATTTTTTGAAAGCATGTTTTAGTACTGGAACTGGAGAATCTGTTTGTGAGATATTTGTTGCTAACTATTCTATTTTGGCAACGTATCTAACTGCCCTTTTAAAAGTAGCACTTAATTACTGCTACTTAGAGAATATTTTCCTGTCATGTATCCTTCATATTCTTGGCCCTTAGAGTTACTGCGAAACTGGGTTATATTTATTGTTCTAATTCAGTTCTGATGAAAGGTCATCGACCTGAAACATTAACTCTGTTTCTCTCTCCACGTATGCTGCCAGACCTGCTCAGTATTTTCAGCAGTTTCTGTTTTTATTTAGGATGAGCCAGTTTGCCAATTTTTCATTTCTCGTTCTGTCTCCCAGCCTCTTTGAATGTCCTACCCTCCATCTTTTAATTGAGAGCAGTGGGGGAGAATGAGGGCCCAGCCTTTGCATAGAAACTATTAGCTGTTTGGGCTGATTGTAGACCAGTACATGATTCCTCTTTTGCCTCTAACCTGTAAAGGAAACAATTTGTTACCATCACAATATCTGGGGAGTTGAGACGATCTTATACTGTTCCTCCAGGCCAGCGAGGAAAAAAAAGGCTTGCAGTAAAAGTACCAATAAAAGCTGGATTGAATGAAAGTCTCAGTAAAATGCAACTGAAAAAACTGATTAAAGCATTGAATTTGGTAAAAATTAACAATTAGATTAAACACTGAACGGATTGGGGAAAAGCGTGAAAACAGGCATTGACTGGGTGCTGTGATAATAAGACTGGCTTTAGTCTGCAACTTTGGTGCTAACTGCTGGTTATTAGGATTTAAACATTCCTGGAAGTGCTAAAATGGAGACCTGCACATTTAGCAGTCAAACACTAATTCGGAGTAATTTTTCTGGTGTGTATATGTAGCTGCCACGTACACACTTACACCGAAGGTGTGGAGTGTGCTGGCTGGCAGACAATGGCACCTATCAGGACGGCTAAGGGATTTGGAGAGAGGGCCCACGGGTGCTTGGACCCGACACTGGAGGCCCTGGTGGAGGAGGCACAGCATAAGAGGGATCTGCAGAGGGAAGTGAGCTACAGTTGAAACTAATGCAGCGGATATGGGAGGAGATCACCGAGGAGCTCACAGTCAGGAGCACTGCCCCCAGGATAGAGCTCCTGTGCTGCAAAAAAAATTGCGATTTGATAAAAGTGGTCAAGGTAAGATCCCACCTCACGAACATACTTCTCAATATCTGTACCGCCACCACCAGTATCACAAGGTCAACACATTGCATCCACCATCTAATTACACACTGATATTCATACAACCGACACTACTGCATCCTTCACAAGCACTACTCACACCTCAAACACATCTGACAGCTCTTTAGCTATGTGAGGCATCACACACACACACACACACACAACTGTCAATGCACTCATTCACAATCTCATCTCTTTATCTTTCAGGACAAAATAGTATGCAACAGGTGCCAACAGCAGCTGATCAGAGGAGGGGGAAAACGACTCCATTACATCACACACCTTGAGGAGGCAGGGCTGACGGTAATCGGGAGGGGTGTGGCAGACACTGTGGTCACAGACAGAGCAGGGAACATGTTGTCAGGAGGTATGTGGCCACTCCAGCTTCTATAGATATTCACATCTATTCCTGATCCTTAATCCTCCAAACTTAGTCTCACTCACAAGCTCCATTTGGTCTCATTATACATATCCTCCTAAAGTGGCCACACGCGCTGCACCCCAGCTTTATCATTGCAGGCTCCCAGGGCAAGATCAACATCACCTCCTGGAAGAACTTGAAGAGGAGGAAGAGCCATCTTGCTAGCCCCCAAAACCATCCCTCCAGCCTGCACCACCCCGGAGGAAGAGTGGGAGGGCAAAGAGGAAGGCACTGTGTCAGTCATTACTACTATCACAGACACCAGCTCAGAGACTGGCACCCCATGTAACTAAAAGGCTGGGATAGAACAAGGATCCTCACAGTGGGATGCACTGACTGCCAATGGGCAGCAGCCACAACAGGCGGAAGGGACACTGCAGATGTCACCTTGCCAGGTGGGCAAGGTCACATACTAATTCTGCTGTAGAGGAATGAGCCAAGCTTCAGAAGGAGGCTGATTCACCTAACAAAGAAATGCCTGGTACAATGGACTGCCTGCTTGAAACCTATGGATCGTGGTCAGTCCGTCTCCAGTTGGGCCCGTGGCTTGACACAGAGCCTGGAATTCGTCTTCTCCAATGTGGAGACGATGGCCAATTCCACCCAGTAACCTGTGGAATCCAACATTATGTGACATCTGATGACTGAGGTCGCAGTTTCCAGTGCAGTCATAGTAGCTTCCATGGAACAACAAACTGCTGCCGAAGAAGCTAAGGCGGCTGCCATGGTAGCTCTGAGCTCCTCAGTAGAAAGGGGCTTGCAAAGTGTCTCAGTTGCCCAGAGATCTGTCCTCCAGCAGATTACAGGGCTGGCTGAAGCCAGGTCCCAAGGTAGAGGTGTGCTAATCATGGTGCAGGAACCCACTGGCCTTTGGATGCCAGCACAGCCGCTTCCTCCCCGTCACTCAAATCACTGCCCTTGCTGTTGCCAGTCAGCCAGATGGTGCAGACTGAGGTGGTGCCATCATGGCCCCACAGCCTCTCAAAGACAGCCCAGGAGAATACCTGTACCCCACACCCCCACCACCCTTCAGATCCTCAGCAGCTACCGACTCATGTGCTGCTGCCACTCATATTTATTTATTTATTTAGAGATACAGCACTGAAACCGGCCCTTTGGCCCACCGAGTCTGTGCCGACCATCAACCACCCAATTATACTAATCCTACATTAATCCCATATTCCTAACCACATCCCCACCTTCCCTCAATTCCCCTACTACCTACCTATACTAGGGGCAATTTATAGAGGCCAATTTACCTATCAACCTGCAAGTCTTTGGCTGTGGGAGGAAACCGGAGCACCCGGCGAAAACCCACACAGTCACAGGGAGAACTTGCACACTCCGCACAGGCAGTACCCAGAATCGAACCCGGGTCGCTGGAGCTGTGAGGCTGCGATGCTAACCACCACCACCACCCCCTGCCACTTTCTATCTTAAAGATCTTGGTTCCTTCTAATACCATACCCACCTTGTTTACTTCAGTATTTACCAAGTGAGACTAAGTACTTATTCACAATTTCTGCATTACTTGCAACAATCTGGTGCATCCCCTCGTGCCCTATCCTAATTTTTCTCTTTACATGTCTACAGAACATGTTAGATTCCCCTCACCACATCTTCCACCAGAATATTCAGTTTTGAACACGTCCTTGCCTGATTGCATCATGGTTTTGTCAGAAACTTGGCCAACTTGGGTTGACTTTTCCCCTTAATGAAGTCTTCCTGCCTGGCTATGCTACATGCCCCACCCAGACTCAGTTGTGATATAGGCCTCATCAAATCACACTTTGGTCTGTCCCCAGCTCCTCTGGCACCTTTGAGCAGCTGACCTTACTCCACCTTTCTTGCATCTCCTTTAAAATCCTCATTCACCACATTCGACCCAAGTGTCATAAGTTTCTCACCAGGGTATCTTCACTTCTTTCCTGCCTCAGCCCCATGTTGCAGTTTGTAAAAGCAGCAGAGTCAACAAGAGCACTTACATGATAGCCACTAATGGAAAGCACCACGGTGACAAGCTTCATATTTGTAAGCGCTGTTGGTTATTTTCATTATTTTTGCTGTAGATAAATAGTGATGATGGTAATTGGGTATAGGTGGAATTGGTGGTCTTTTTTATTGTGTTCTTCATGGGGAAGGGGTTGAAAGGATTGAGTGAAGATGCTGGACTTCTTGATGGATCCATTGTCATGGAAGGTAAGGTATGTGGCAACAATACTCTGACGTCTGGTGGAGGACATTTCTCAAAGCAGTCGTCAATTTGAACTGGTAACAGACAAATGTATCATTTTTATTGAGAAGCACAAAGGCAAAAAATTAGCAGAGCTGAAATCAGTAAAAGGACAAGATAAGCTCTGATGATCTGTTGTAAATAGCAATCTGGAGTTAGATACACAGCTGAAATAGCACTAAGAAAGGCAGGAATGATATTAATTAAGACTAAGCAGGAGTTAATCACATACTGTTGAGTCAAACCTTGGTCTCGTCATTTTTGTTCAATATAAAAAGAAAGTGGTAGAATAAAAAAAACCTTCAAATCGTACATACAATCATGTTGAAAGAACTTGCACATGGTGAAGTGATTAATCACACAACATGAGAGTCAAAGAGGCGTGTGAGTGGAATTCTGTGTAGGATACCGTCATTTTAGTGTTTTTGATGGAACATTTCTAAGAGGAAAAGACAAACTCATGGGGGGTTTGGGTCGAAATGTTTTTCAGGCCTATTTTCATTAATATCAATTGGACGAGCTGCCCACAGCTTATTTGCAGAAATTGAATATTGGGTCGATGCCTCCCAGGCGATTGGGTTGGGCGGGAGGGGAACGGGTGGTTTGTTGGTGGAGTGGCAATGTTTGAAAGGGACTATTGGAATACTGGGGAGTTGGGGAAACACTGCAGTTCTGCCTGGCACTGCAAGAATGCTTTTTTAAACAAAAATAAAGTGGAATTCACTCCTTGGCCTGCAGCAAGCCTTTCAGAAACCCGAGCGGAGCAGGCCAGGCTCTTGCACTGCACATTCCAAACCAATTTCTTCAAGATCTCATTTACATTCATAGGGAGCCAATGCTTGTTTTAAGTGACTGTCCGTCATGCCTGCAAAGCCGACTTTATGAATTTTGTGGCACCTGGAGTGCAGAACATTGCACCCCAACATTGGTCCTTTTTGCCTCCATTCTCCACCTAGAAAATAGGGACAATGAGAACCAACTTCTATCCAAGGGAGTGCTTCACTTGATTCCACCGCCACAGCACCACAGTGAAAAATTAGCTTTTTTTATTTCGTTCCTGGGATGTGGCCATCGCTGGCTACGCCAGCATTTATTGCCCATCCCTAATTGTCCTTGGAATGGTGGTGGTGAGCTGCCTTCTTGAACCGCTGCAGTCCATGTGAGGTAGGTACATCCACAGTGCTGTTAGGGAGTTCCAGGATTTTCACCCAACGACAGTGAAGGAATGACGATATAGTTCCAAGTCAGGATGCTGTGTGGCTTGGAGGGGAACTTGCAAGTGATGGTGCACCCATGCATTTGCTGCCCTTGTCATTCTAGGTGGTAGAGGTTGCGGGTTTGGAAGGTGCTGTCTAAGTAGCCTTGGCGTGATGTTGCAGTGCATCTTGTAGATGGTACACACTGCTGCCACTGTGCGTCGGTGGTGGAGGGAGTGAATGTTTGTGGATGGGGTGCCAATCAAGTGGGCTGTTTTGTCCTGGATGGTGTCGAGCTTCTTGAGTGTTGTTGGAGCTGCACCCATCCAGACAAGCGGAGAGTATTCCATCACAGTCCTGACATGTGCCTTGTAGATGGTGGACAGGCTTTGGGGAGTCAGGAGGTGAGTTACTTGTTGCAGGATTCCTGACCTGCTCTTGTAGCCACGGTATTTATATGGAAACTCCAGTTCAGTTTTTGGTCAATAGTCGCCTCTCGGAGGTTGATAGTGGGGGATTCTACGATGGTAATGCCATTGAATGTCAAGGGGAGATGGTTAGATTCTCTCTTGTTGGAGATGGTCATTGCCTGGCACTTGTGTGGCATGAATGTTACTTGCCACTTATCAGTCCAACCCTGGACATTGTCCAGGTCTTGCTGCATTTCTACACGACTCCTCAGACACTGAAGCAGTCCGCGAATGGTGCTGAACATTGCGCAATCATCAGTGAACATCCACCTTCTGACCTTATGATTGAAGCAAGGTCATTGATGAAGAAGCTTGAAGATGGTTGGGCCTAGGACACTACTCTGAGGAACTCCTGCAGTGATGTCCTGGAGCTGAGATGATTAACCTCCGACAACCACAGCCATCTTCCTTTATGCTTGGTATGACTCCAAACAGCAGAGAGTTTTCCCCCGATTCCGTTTGACTTCAGTTTTTCTTGGGCTCCTTGATGCCATACTTGGTCAAATACTGCCTTGATGTCAAGGGCAGTCACCTCACCTAATAATAATAATAATAACTTGTATATTTCTGTACCCATTGAAATCCAAGCAATGACAAAGATCAAAAAGATACCATTCACAATCGGACCAACATACTAATCAAAGTAGGATCGAAAGGCTTCTGAGCAGTCTCCCAGAAACCCCTCTCAACCCCATTTCAGGGCAAAGCCAAACAAGTGAGTGCCTTGCTTGCTGTACTCCCTGATGGGACAAAAGGAAAAGCCATGGACAGATGTAGACTAGTAATTGTTTCTATCATCTGTAGTTTTTCACTCCCATTGGGAAAGCTAAACTCAAAAAGAACACACTACAGAGATAATGGGCTATAACTTTGCAGTCCCAATTCTCAACACAAGCTTCTTATGAGCATGGCCAAATAACAAAATTAGCCCTCAAGAGTTACACAGGAAGGCAGATTATAACCATTCCAGCACATTCCCTCCGCTCTTTTTTGAACTTTAAATTTGAGATATAGGTTTTTCTAAACAAATTATCAATCTTAATTGCAAAGTGCTGAAGTAGAGGTAATGAGTAAGCGACATGTTTATTCATTCTATTTGTCCCATTTCCAACTATTCTCCATTCAGCAGGCTAAACTTCATTCTTTGTGGTTTAATGTTTACTGCTAATTATTTGCAGTGGTGAAGTTAAGTTGATTAATGTGGGGGGTGAAATCTTAGCCTATGTTTACTAGGAAATCAAATTTCTCTTGTGTTTCAGTGATACAAGGAAAATATCAACATCGATAAACAAGTTTATTGATATCTTTACTGTCACTTTAATGATTGTTACTCAGAATCATAGTATGGTTACAGCACAGAAAGAAGCCATTTGGCCCGTCGTGTCTGTGCTTGCTCCCTGCAAGTTCAACTCACCTAGTCCCACTCCTCCGCCTATTCCCCATAGCCCTGCAATTTTTTTTCTCTTCAGATAATTATGCAATTCTCTTTTGAAGGCATTGAATCTGTCTCCACCACACTCTCAGGCATTGCATTCCAGATCTAAACTACTTGCGGAATAAAAAAGATTTTCCTCATGTCATCGTTGCTTCTTTTGCCAATCACCTTAAATCAGTGTCCTCTGGTTTTTGCTTCTTTCACCAATGGGAACAGTTTCTCCCTATCTACTCTGTCCAGACCTCTCATGCTTTTGAATACCTCTATCAAATCTCTTTGTTACAATCAAGGGAGGAGGGTTCGAAAGCCTTCCCTTTTTTCCCTCTCCTTATTTGACCACAATGGGTTTAATTCTTTCTTAAAGTGGATGTACTGGCCAATTTAGTAGGTGTTTGATTACTTACTTGCTATGATCATAACAAGAACCAATCGGACAGTTGTTCTTGAGTTTAACAAAGAAATTGGTTAACTTTATTTTACCTAAACCAAACTAATGAAAATAATAAACAATGCACCAACTTTCACTCATACATACACAATAGAGGTTTACACACATACAAATAGGTTATAGAGTCGGACAAGGTAGATTTGTTGAGTTAGATTCCATTGAAAAAAAGGGGTATACAGTTTGTGGGGTTTGGTGATTTGACTGGCTTCTAGCTGAATTCGGTGGTTCTGAAGCTTTTAGTTTGATGACGTAGATGACTGGTCCGGTGGGTCCCTTGGAGACAGCGATGTGGGTGCTTTCATCCAACGGGGTTTCTAATTGCAGCCAGAGTATGCAAATGTGGTCAGTCAACAGGCAGGATTTGAAGCTTGGAAGCTGGAATGGAGAGAGACTTAATGCTTACTGCAGTATTTCTTCTGAAGTCTCAGTTCATAATAAATCTTTATACATTTTGATCATGCCCACTGTTTCACAGTAACTAAATAAGTAAAAATCAATTTTTTGTGATATGAGCTTCTAGGATTTTACCACTGGTTTGGGAAATTCAGCATTGGAAACTGAATAAACCAAATACCTTCATTACATGAGATTTCTAGATTTTCACTACTGAAATGACCATAACATTCCATGTTTCTATTCATTTTTTTTTACATTTCTTCATGGGATGTGGGAGTTCTGGCAAGGCCTGAATTTATTGCCCAGCCATAATTGCTATTGAGATGGTGGTGAGCTGCCTTCTTGAACCACTGCACTCCTCCAGGTGTAGGTACACCTACAGTGCTGTTTGGAAGGAGTTCCAGGATTTTGACCCAGCGACAGTGAAGGAACAGCTTGGGTATGGGCGCAGCTAGTTCTGGAGCAAAAGATCTTCAGCACTATAGCCAGGATACTGTTGGGGTCCATTGTCTTTGCTGTGTCCAGTGCGCTCAGCCAGTTCTTGCTATCACATGGAGTGAATCAGATTGGCTGACGACTGGCATCTGTGATTCTGGGGAGCTCAGGAGGAGGCTGAGATGGATCATCCACTCAGCACTTCTGGCTGAAGATGGTTGCAAATACTTCAGCCTTGCCTTTTGCACTGATGTGCTGAGCTCCACCATCATTGAGGATGGGAATGTTTGCGGAGCCTCCTCCTCCCATTAGTTGTTTAATTGTCTACCACCATTCACGACTGGATATGCAAAACATCTCTCAGAGCATTAAAAAGACTCCATGTCAAGTTTATACAGCATTCAAATAATCACACGACCACTTTTAAAAATAGGGTTTTGCACTGAACTGGAGTTACACTACACCAGATGTGGAGCCCATGGATGTGGTATTACCCTACCAGAGGCAATATCACAGTTTCCCACTTCAGTGGACTCAGAGGCCAGGTTGGACCTGACTCTCAAATTACACTGCTGCCTTCAGGTTGACGCAGGGCAGAAGCTGCTTTGCACTGAGGTGAGAACAATTGATTACAAAATGCCTGCTCACAGATCTAGGTTAATCATTATCGTATAAAGACAGTGATCCTTGAGACAAAAAGGTAAGTAATGCCAGGGATCTGTTTCTATTGTAAAACAGGCGGGAGGGCAGAATGTTCTCCCATTTATAATCTATGAAGGGAAAGTTCCACCTCAAAACAGGATCAATTATTTACAAACAGAAATCCTCCCGGAAGTAATTCAGTAAAAAGTACTCAGCTATATATGTAATTTACAAAAAATGTTTTTTCTACGTTTAGCGTGGAGCATCTTTTTCTTTCCTTTGAATGTCAGCCATTCCAATTCTCCACTCATTAGCAAAGCTGAGCCGATGTAACAGATTACAGATGTCCTGGGGCAACATTCTTCAGTGCTTGCAACCAGTGTGGAAACAGATCTGGAGTTGCTGAGGCAGGTCAAGATAGGAATGATTACTGCTGTTGATTCGCTATTCGCAGCTTGCTAATACATATTTCAGCATGCATATTTTGTCATGGCCTGCCATTGTTGTTATAGGCACCGAAATGTAAGAAATTGCTTTTCAGACATAATCATTTCTATGTTTAAGGACCCAAATGGATAGAGGATTTTAATCAAATGACAACATGGGAACTGGTTTGCCAACCTTCCAGTATTGTCTCATGGTTGCCAAGAATTAAAGAACATGCATTTATATAGTGCCTCTTACTGCCTCAGGATATGTCAAAGCACTTTCCAGCCAATTAAGTACTTTTGAAGTGTAGTCACTGTTGTAATGGAAAACACAGCAGCCTAGATTTTGTGCTCAAGTCTTTGAAGTGGGGCTTAAATCCACAACCTTCTGATTCAGAGGCGATTGTGCTACCAGAGCCACAGTTGGCACTTTGTATTAATCTCCGGAAAACTATTGTGAGGAACCTACGGGGAAAAAAAATCACAGAGGTATTTAAGAAAAAGTCTATTTTTTCCCATTTTCTTACAATACTTTCATTTATTAATTATAAATATATTGGAGATGGGAGCAAAGGTTTTTTTTGACTGGGCAGGATAGTATTTTGAGTCAGCACTGTGGAAAACTGCCTTGCAATGTGGCATTTCATAAGACTAATAAGGGAATCCCAATCAATAGCTATTGAAAATGAGAAGTGGGCTATATTTTTTGGTTTTGAACAAATGCATTTTTGGGCCTTGCAAGAATAGAATAAAGATGGAGTCAAACATACCATCCTTAAGTATCAGAAGCTCATATGTTCAAGCCCCACTCCAGAAACTTGAGCATATAGACTAGGTTAATGCTCCAGTGGAGTACTGAGGAAGTGCTGCCTTGTCATAGGTGCAATTGTTTGGATGCAATGTTGAATTGAGGCCCGATCTTTCAGGCTCGTTCAGAGATGTTAAAAGTCCTATGGCAGTATTTCAAAGAAAAGCAGAGAAATTCTTAGACCTGGCCAATATTTACCCCTCACCACTGTCACTTACAAAACAGCTTATCTGGTCATTACCACATTCCTGGATCTGCAAATTGGCTGAGGCGCTCTCTGCACTACAACAGCTATACTTCAAAAGTACTTCATTAGCTGTAAAATGCTTTGAGGTGCACTGAGGTTGTGAAAGGAGCTATATAAATGCAAGTTCTTTCTTTTTTTCACAGTGGCAGAGTATTTTGTGTGACACATACACAGCAGCATGGAGTGGTGAATCATAGGTTCCTGCCAGCTGTCCTCTCTGCCACATCACTGTGATGAGGCATTGAATGAAAGCCAGATGTTTTATCTTCAGGCTGGCAACAGTTTCAGAGCAAGGAGCCTGAGAGCAAGTTACCCACCCATCCTCTCAAACTGTAGTTGGGGCAGAGAAACCAAGAAAAAGGGCAATAAAAGAAAGGTGGAATTCATATCCTCACAGCAAAATGTGTTCCTGGTGAAGAACAGTTAAGTTCATCTTTGAACTGAACTCGAAATGAGCATGAAAACAATGAGCAAACTTTGCAAAGAAGGTGTGGGGGATGGGGGTAAGAAATGGCAGGTGAAGTAAAAGAGAAAGGCAAACCAACATGGAGACGTAAAACAGAGCCTGTGGGCACGTTGCAGAGCAAAGCACCCCACCTTTCCGAGCCTCTGTTTGATGGTTGATGAAGTGGGTGCAAAGAGGGATCCCGAGTTTGGCATTCGAGGGCATCATGCCCAGGAAAAGCAGTTAGGTGGAATTCAGCAACAGTACTTGCAGGAACCGGACTGGAGGAAGGTAAAGGAGACTGGTGTTCTCCAGGGTTCAGTACTAGGGACACTACTTTTCTTGATCTATATTAATGAGCTATACTTGCATGTATAGGGCACAATTTCAAAATTTGCAGATGACACAAAACTTGGAAGAATTGTGAACTGTGAGGAGGATAGTGATCAAGTTCAAGAGGACATAGACAGGCCAGTGGAATGGGTAGATATGAGGTAGATGCAATTTAATGCAGAGAAGTGTGAAGTGACACATTTTGGTAGGAAGAATGAGGAAAGGCAATATAAAATAAATGCTACAATTCTAAAGGGGTGCAGGAATAGAGGGACTTGGGGGTATATGTGCACAAATCATTGAAAGTGGCAGAGCCGGTTGAGAAAGTGGTTAAGAGGCATAAGGGATCCTGGGATTTATCAATAAAGGCATAGAGCACAAAAGCAAGAAAGTTATGGTGAACCTTTATAAAATGCTGGGTCAGCCTCAATGAGAGTATTTCGTCCAATTCTGGGCACCACACTTTAGGAAGGATGTGAAAGCATTAGAGAAGGTGCAGCAAAGATTTGGGGATAAGGGACTTCAGTTTCATGAATAGATTGGAAAAGCTGGGATGTTTTCCTAAGAGAAGAGAAGGTTGAGAGGAGATTTGATTGAGGTGTTCAAAATCATGAGGAGTCTAGACAGAGTACATAGGGAGAAACTATTCCCATTGGCAGAAGTGTCAAGAACTAGAGGACACTGATTTAAGATGAATGGCAAAAGAACCAAAGGCGACATGAGGAAAAACATTTTTGCACACCAGGTGGTTAGAATCTGGAATGCATTGCCTAAGAGTGTGGTGGAGGCAGGTTCAATTGTGGCTTTCAAAAGGGAATTTGATAATTATCTGAAGAGAAAAAAATTGCAAAACTATGGGGGAAAGGGAGGGGAGTGGGACTAGCTGAATTGCTCTTGCAGAGAGCGGGCATGGACATGATGGGCCGAATGGCCTCCTTCTGTGCTGTAACCATTCTACGATTCTATGATTCTAACCAGGAATAGATGTGGAAGATGGTACAGTTTAAGGAATCTAGCAAAGTAAAACTAATCAACAGTACCATTTAGATGGGCAAACTTCCGGACCGTGCCTGTCAACCTGTTCCACATTTATTGTTCTTCAATTCCTAGTCTTCACAAAACTTTACATGGTACGTCATGCATACCCATACTTCATCAGGGAATGCAATCAAAATGTAATGCATGGTTGAAAGTCCTGCCACTCTCATATCTACCAATAGCATTGCACATCAAAACATTGTGCTACAAACATGGTCACTTACTGTCACTGATGGGCTTCAGGTTGGGCACATGGACACCATCAGTGACTCCTTGTAACTTGGGAAACATGCCTGGTTTGGTGGGAAACTAGAGTACTGGCCTTGGTAACCAACACAATCAAGCATTTAATCCATGTTTTTGTCAGCAGATTACCTGATATTGTGGCACTAGCCAGAATTGATCCATAGATACAATAGTCGAGAACAGTGGTGAGCTTGCACTGCCCCTGAACTACAAGTGGGGTCTGCATGTGTTCTTGCTGCAAAAGGCAAAGCTCTGCCCTGTTGACCCAAAACAAGCCGAGACACTTATCCTCAGTCATTGGAAACTAGGGAAGCCATGGTGTGCAGATATATGGCTTGGGATGCTGTTGATCTGCCAAACATGTGCTTTTTTATCTTGTGCCCAACCATGAACTACCATATTTTAGGCTCTTTAAATACAAACCTCTGTTTGGAATTATGAAAAAAAAGCTCCCAAAAATTCAGAATTATGAACAAACTTTTAAACAACACTGCATTAAAAAGACACTGTAACCATTATATAAAAAATACAATGGCAGGTTAAGTGATCTTTGAGCTTCCAAAGAGTATACAAGAAAAAAAAGCAATCTTTGTTCAAATACTTCTGAATTGTGGCTAGTTTACATATTTTTGCATCAAATTTGGGGCCTTAAGGGACTAGTGTATGAACAACAACAGGTTCATTAAAATAGGAAAGCAATGAATTGGAGCACAGAAGGAAATGGGGGTCAGACTAGTTCTCCTAAATCAGTCTGTCCTGGTTCACAGCCTATCTCCTGATGCACAAGACCACAGATACATCCCTGTACTATCAGGATTGCATTCCTTGATGACATTAAGGAGACACACACATCAGAATCAGTTATTGGTTTTGAATGTCTGAAAAACCAAATTTCAGGGACTGTAAAGTAGAGGTCATGTTACAAATTGGTGTTCCCAGTGCGGAGCCTTGCCACTAAGAGCACAAGCTTGGAGTTCAACCAAGCACTACCCGTGATTTTCCATCCATTAACTTTAATGATCCAAGCATTCATTCCCTACTAAATCTTTCTGTGCCTTTCAGCCTTGGCTACAGCATAAAAAGGCACAGCAGCAAGATGCATTTATACTTCAACATTTATTTCAGAACAGCAGTTCTCCACTGGCCTCCCGGACTCACCCTCCCTGGCTAAGATTTTTCCATATGGCATCACTGTTTAGAGATGCCAGCACGAAAGAAACAGGAAAAATGAAGAGCGAACCCTGCAGCCACAAGAAGATCACTAAAATGAGCCAAAACCATGAATATACTATTGGCTACAGTTTTAAAATGTAAAAGTCCCTGCAGAGAAAAAAAAAGAGAAATAACCTTCATTTATATAGTGCCTCATCATGTCTTCATGCTGTCATAAATGTTTGATAACCAATGGTTTACTTTCTGACTGTTGTTATTTCAATGAAGACTGCTGTCAATTTGTGCATAGCAATTTCCCATAAACAGAAAATAAATGATCAGATGGTGAGACAGATGATTAAGGGAGGAATATTGGCCTGGACACTACCTTTCTTAAACGGTGTCATGAGATAGAACAAAGAACAAAGAACATTACAGCACAGGAACAGGCCCTTCGGCCCTCCAAGCCTGCGTCGATCCAGATCCTCTATCTAAACCTGTCGCCTATTTTCTAAGGGTCTGTATCACTTTACTTCCTGCCCATTCATGTATCTGTCTAGATACATCTTAAAAGATGCTATCGTGCCCGCGTCTACCACCTCCGCTGGCAATGCGTTCCAGGCACCCACCACCCTCTGCGTAAAGAACTTTCCACGCATATCCCCCCTAAACTTTTCCCCTCCCACTTTGAACTCGTGACCCCTAGTAATTGAATCCCCCACTCTGGGAAAAAGCTTCTTGCTATCCACCCTGTCCATACCTCTCATGATTTTGTACACCTCAATCAGGTCCCCCCTCAACCTCCGTCTTTCTAATGAAAATAATCCTGATCTACTCAACCTCTCTTCATAGCTAGCGCCCTCCATACCAGGCAACATCCTGGTGAACCTCCTCTGCACCCTCTCCAAAGCATCTACATCCTTTTGGTAATGTGGCGACCAGAACTGCACGCAGTATTCCAAATGTGGCCGAACCAAAGTCTTATACAACTGTAACATGACCTGCCAACTCTTGCACTCAATACCCCGTCCGATGAAGGAAAGCATGCCGTATGCCTTCTTGACCACTCTATTGACCTGCGTTGCCACCTTCAGTGAACAATGGATCTGAACACCCATATCTCTCTGGACATCAATTTTCCCCAGGACTTTTCCATTTATTGTATAGTTCACTCTTGAATTGGATCTTCCAAAATGTATCACCTCGCATTTGCCCGGATTGAACTCCATCTGCCATTTCTCTGCCCAACTCTCCAGTCTATCTATGTTCTGCTGTATTCTCTGACAGTCCCCTTCACTATCTGCTACTCCACCAATCTTAGTGTCATCTGCAAACTTGCTAATCAGACCACCTATACTTTCCTCCAAATCATTTATGTATATCACAAACAACAGTGGTCCCAGCACGGATCCCTGTGGAACACCACTGGTCACATGTCTCCATTTTGAGAAACTCCCTTCCTCTGCTACTCTCTGTCTCCTGTTGCCTAGCCAGTTCTTTATCCATCTAGCTAGTACACCCTGGACCCCATGCGACTTCACTTTCTCCATCAACCTACCATGGGGAACCTTATCAAATGCCTTACTGAAGTCCATGTATATGACATCTACAGCCCTTCCCTCATCAATCAACTTTGTCACTTTCTCAAAGAATTCTATTAAGTTGGTAAGACATGACCTTCCCTGCACAAAACCATGTTGCCTATCACTGATAAGCCCATTTTCTTCCAAATGGGAATTGATCCTATCCCTCAGTATCTTCTTCAGCAGCTTCCCTACCACTGACGTCAGGCTCACCGGTCTATAATTACCTGGATTATCCCTGCTACCCTTCTTAAACAAGGGGACAACATTAGCAATTCTCCAGTCCTCCGGGACCTCACCCGTGTTTAAGGATGCTGCAAAGTTATCTGTTAAGGCCCCAGCTATTTCCTCTCTCGCTTCCCTCAGTAACCTGGGATAGATCCCATCCGGACCTGGGGACTTGTCCACCTTAATGCCTTTTAGAATACCCAACACTTCCTCCCTCCTTATGCTGACTTGACCTAGAGTAATCAAACATCTATCCCTAACCTCAACATCCGTCATGTCCCTCTCCTCAGTGAATACCGATGCAAAGTACTCGTTTAGAATCTCACCCATTTT
Organism: Heterodontus francisci; assembly: GCF_036365525.1. Classification (NCBI taxonomy): domain Eukaryota; kingdom Metazoa; phylum Chordata; class Chondrichthyes; order Heterodontiformes; family Heterodontidae; genus Heterodontus; species Heterodontus francisci. The sequence continues at coordinate 38,072,510 of NC_090380.1, read as the reverse complement.
CTCTGACTCCACGCATAATTTTCCTCCTTTGTCCTTGAGTGGGCCAATCCTTTCTCTAGTTACCCTCTTGCTCCTTATATATGAATAAAAGGCTTTGGGATTTTCCTTAACCCTGTTTGCTAAAGATATTTCATGACCCCTTTTAGCCCTCTTAATTCCTCGTTTCAGATTGGTCCTACATTCCCGATATTCTTCCAAAGCTTCGTCTTTCTTCAGCCGCCTAGACCTTATGTATGCTTCCTTTTTCCTCTTAGCTGGTCTCACAATTTCACCTGTCATCCATGGTTCCCTAATCTTGCCATTTCTATCCCTCATTTTCACAGGAACATGTCTCTCCTGCACGCTAATCAACCTCTCTTTAAAAGCCTCCCACATATCAAATGTGGATTTATCTTCAAACAGCTGCTCCCAATCTACATTCCCCAGCTCCTGCCGAATTTTGGTATAGTTGGCCTTCCCCCAATTTAGCACTCTTCCTTTAGGACCACTCTCGTCTTCGTCCATGAGTATTCTAAAACTTACGGAATTGTGATCACTATTCCCAAAGTAGTCCCCTACTGAAACTTCAACCACCTGGCCGGGCTCATTCCCTAACACCAGGTCCAGTATGGCCCTTTCCCAAGTTGGACTATTTACATACTGCTCTAGAAAACCCTCCTGGATGCTCCTTACAAATTCTGCTCCATCTAGACCTCTAACACTAAGTGAATCCCAGTCAATGTTGGGAAAATTAAAATCTCCTATCACCACCACCCTGTTGCTCCTACATCTTTCCATAATCTGTTTACATATTTGTACCTCTATCTCACGCTTGCTGTTGGGAGGCCTGTAGTACAGCCCCAACATTGTTACCACACCCTTCCTATTTCTGAATTCTGCCCATATTGCCTTACTGCTCGAGTCCTCCATCGTGCCCTCCTTCAGCACAGCTGTGATATCCTCTTTGACCAGTAATGCAACTCCTCCACCCCTTTTACCTCCCTCTCTATCCCGCCTAGAATGCAGTCAGGAGCCTTAGTTTAACATTTCATCTGAAAGACAGCTCTTCTGACAATGCAGCACAGTACCTCAGTACAGCTTGGATTCAATGTTGAAGTCCAGTTTGAGGTTTGCACCTACAATTGTCTGAATCAGAGGCTAGAGTGTCACCCTTGAGCGAAACACAGAGCAGCCACCTTTTGTTCTGACTCCGTCTGTGGTCATGTTACTTCCGGCCTGGGAGTGTTTATGATGCTGGCACCAGGTGACTGCAGTAGCAAAAGTTGTCTGTTCACGAAAAAAATGCTTCTATGCTTATTTCTTTAAAAAAACATAAGCGTTGTCAAAGTGTATTTACTTTCAGTTATACTTTCATGGTCATCTTTCTGTTAACTAGGTCAGACAGCTTGGGCTATGCCTTAGTCATAGAGTTGTAGAGTTATACAGCACAGAAACAGGCCCTTTGGCCCATCGTCCCCATACCTAACTATTCTAATCCCATTTTCCAACACTTGGCCCGTGGCCCTGTATGCTATGGTGTTTCAAGTGCTCATCTAAATACTTCTTAAATGTTGTGAGGGTTCCTGCCTCTACCACCTCTTCAGGCAGTGTGTTCCAGATTCCAACCACCCTCTGGGTGAAAACATTTTTCCTCAAATCCTCTCTAAACTTCCTGTCCCTTACCTTAAATCTATGCCCCCTAGTTATTGACCCCTCCGCTAAGGGAAAAAGTTTCTTCCTATCTATCCTATCAATGCCCTTCATAATATTGTATACCTCAATCAGGTCCCCCCTCAGCCTTCTCTGCTCTCAGGAAAACAACCCTAGCCTTTTCAGTCTCCCTTCGTAGTCGAAATGCTCCAGCCCAGGCAACATCCTGGTCAATCTCCTCTGCACCCTCTCCAGTGTAATCACATCCTTCAGCATATTGAAGTGTTTGAAATGTCCCTTGAGGCACTTTTGCATCATGGAAGTGCCGTCAACAGCAGATGCATGGATCTCCTGCCATCAGCAACACTCTCTAATATAAAGATCACAATCTCCAGAGACCAGGCAGTAGCAGAGTCCTTGGAGATTCAATGCCATTTTCCCTGGCATGGTACACCTTGTTTACACGCTGCCGACGTCACACGTGCTGTTTAATGCTAATTTTTGCATCATGCTTAAAAAAAAAACTCTAAGGTGCTCATTTTCAATGGACAGGACAGCTTTCGTGATCAGAAAATACGAAAGCCACAACGCTTGCTAGTTCTCAGTTGACCTCCCTCTGTGTATAGCTAGACTTCTGATTTGTTATTTTGAACAACAATCAACCTTTGGATTAATCCACCTAAACTTTATATCAATTAGCATTAAAGGGACATCCAATATGACAAATTTGACAAAATAATCTCTCAGGTTCAGCTTCACCAATTACTTCCCTAGGCAGACGTAATGTTGCCTATAATTAGGAGTGCACAATTACTGTTTCAATATTTAAACAATAGTGTGTGACCCAGGGATTACAACATTGGCCTCTTGTCCCATACACTGGATAGTATGATTTTGTACCTGTCTCCACATGCATTCCCTTGTCCTTACAGAAAGTGGACTGAAAAATAAACCACGAAGATGAGACACAATTATAAAAGGAACAAACTGGGTTATTTTACATAGAATACATGAATGGACAGAATGCAGCTTCTGCAATCTCTGTCAGGCGTCCTTTAACTTATGTCAGTGCAGTATATAATGTACTTGGGCAGGGACGATACCAAGTGTAATTACACATAACTTGGTACTGAATTCAACCCCGTTGAGAAAGGGTTCTTGGCATTGTCATAACTCTCTAAAGGTTCATGCCCAGTGCCAAGAAACCAGAGCCAAAGAAAACAGGGTATTAAGTTGCTGAAATAGAACAGTTCAATATAAAACAAAAAACTCTGTCTTGGCCTTGCACAAGATCCTGGCTAGACTGCATTTGGAATACTCCATCCCGTTTTGGACCCCTCACAGGATGGGTGATAAAGAAACTTTGGGTAAAGTCCAAAGGAGGGCCACAAGATTAATCCCCATTTAAAATACCTTAGTTATTCAGAACTAATTAAAAGGCTGGGTCTGATTATTCCTTTTAGAACTGCATAGACAGCAGAGTTATCTGATAGAGAAATTGAAAAATGTTAAAGGCCTTGTTTCCACTCTTCTTGAGAGGCTATTTCAATGATTTGGGGATGACCAGAGGTCATATCTACATGCCACATAAGGTCCAGGCTGGGTTAAATGGTAAATGGTTTTTCTTTTCTCAAAGGCTGGTAGACCAATGGAACAATTTGCCCGCTTAGCTGATCAGTTCCGATTCTCTACATGCCTTCAAGAGTGTGTTGGACCAGTTTCTGCTTGGGAAGAAGGTCGCACCTTATGAACGGTGGGTGAAACATCAGGTCGTCTAGGTGGTCGCCTGAAGTAGTTTCAATCACTGGTTTTTTTTTACCCTGAGAGGCCTTAGATTTTTTTCTGTATCTTGCCTCTTACAGGAGATGGCGGACTGCTGATTGTGTGAGCTGGGGGGTATGCTCCAGACATTGTGGTCTGTATGGTAGGCTTGACAGATTAGCTGGTCCTTTCCTGCCTGTGGATATTGTATGTCCATAATGTAAGCCAAAGACTTGCAGGTTGATAGGTTAATTGGCCATTATAAATTGTCACTAGTATAGGTAGGTGGTAGGGAAATATAGGGACAGGTGGGGATGTGGTAGGAATATGGGATTAGTGTAGGATTAGTATAAATGGGTGGTTGGTGGTCGGCACAGACTCGGTGGGCCGAAGGGCCTGTTTCAGTGCTGTATCTCTAAACTAAACTAAACTATAATATGATGCGTCCATTTCCTTCCACTCCTTCCATGATAAAAAAAAAATCAACACTGCAACAATTCTGAATAAATATTCATTTCAAATTCGCTGTCTCTCTAAGCCATGCCCAAGTGTTCCAGAAACAATTCTTCTCTTTCCCTTTTGCAGCCAGCGCACATTCCCCCAACTATGGATCAGTTTCATTGGCTTCCCACCACCAACTCACCAGGGGAGAGGGAGGGAGGAAGGAAGCAAGGAAGCAAGGGAGGGAAGAAAGGAAGGATGGAAGGACCATTTACATCGCGCTTTTCATGACCTCAGGACCAATTAAGTGCTTTTGAAGTGTAGTCACTGTTGTAAGGTAGGCATTACAGCAGCTAATTTGTGCACTGGAAGCTCCTACAACCTCTGACTCTGAGGTGTAAGTGCTACTCTCTGAGCCACAGCTGACACTTGGCAATGTTTCAGGAATTACTCTCCCTCCCCTCCTTGAGCCCCATGACACCCATCATATAAAAAGATCCTCTATCTTAGCAATTGCCATCACCACTGCCATTGCCCCTCATCCCCATTCCCCCTTCTCAGCAGCTCCCCCCAATTCCCCGCCCCCCCCCCCCCACCCCTCCCCCACAGCACCACTACTGCAGTAAATATCTTCTCCTCACCACTATTTCAGTGCTTTGGTCCACAGAAACCAACCAACACCCTCCCCCACCCCACCACCACACCATCCCCACCACCAACTGAGCAGTACAGCCCTACCTTCTGTTGCTTTGGCCATTGTCACTTTACTGCCCTACCCTTTCATTTACTCTCCATCAACCACTAACATTTTGCCCCTTAACATCACTGAGCAGGATCTTGATCTTGTCCCACTTTCCTGACCAATTTTTGGTCTTTCACTGAACCCCATGGAGCACCACTTTGGCCCCATTTCACCCCATCTAAGTAAATAGTCCTTACTGCCGATTTAGGATATCCAGCCTTCCCCACCTACACACTCTGGGCTTTCCATTCCCAAACAATTATGTGCTTTTGTGTCGACCACCCCACACTCATGAATAGAATTGCAACTTCCACCCCTCCCCAACTTCCTCCGCCCAATGAGCAGCTCCACCTCACCGTTGAAGAAACTCTTGTTCCCCACGATTCAAAGATGGCCCTTACCATCTCAATAAGCATTATTTCAATAATTCTCAAACCTCAATGGAGCAGCACATCCACCCCATCCCCCTCCTTTCTGAGCAGCCTTTCACCAATGGCCCCCACCCCACCACCCCCACCATCCTAATCACATGCTCCCCCTCCCAGAGAGAATCACTTTGGACTCTTCACCAGCCCCCCCACCCCCCCGCACCCCATATTCCTTCCCGATACCAAGTATTATTTTGAGTCACTGCTTCATTTCCCTCCCCCTTCCCCACACTGCCCAGTAACATAACAACATAAGCAATGGGAGCAGGAATAGGCCATGCAGCTCCCCAAGTCTGCTCCGCCATTCAATAAGATCATCGCTGCTCTTCTACCACAACTCCACTTTCCTGCCCTATCCCCAGCATGTTTGTCCAATGGGAGTCTTCCCTTTTCCCCTCTCCCAGGAACAACATTTCAGCCCTTATCCCCTCCTCACTGAACATTTCTAGGCCCATGGAACTCTCCCTGGTCACTGAGCAGTGAAATCAGCCCTGCTCAACTGACCCATCCCTCCACAGAACATAAAAATGGGCCCTGAGAAACTGTAACACCCCCACCCCACCCCCAATCACCACTCATCATCCTACACATTTTCCACCTCATCTTCCTTCTCCTGTCACCATCCTCTCTTCCTCTCCTGTCCAAGTTACCATGCACTTTCTGCCTTCTCTTCTTTCTCCCATCAACCTCACACTCCCTTCTCTTTTTCTGTTTCTCCATTGCTTGCCAGATCCACACGAACCCCTCCTTTCTCCTCTCTTCCTTTCTCCCTGTTCCCCATCTCCTCGTTTTCTCATCTCCCTCTACCTTTCCACTTTTCCCTATGCTCCCCATTTCCTCCCTCTTCCTTCCCTTCCACACTCCTATCTCCTCTTTTAGCTTTGTTTTTGTCCCTCACCTTCTCACTTCCCTCACCTTCTACCACTTCCCTAGCCTTCTCCCCTTCAATTTAGTGCAGTTATTTTCCCCATACTACACTTGAGCCACACTTTTATGCCTCCCCAGGAGCAGGATGGGAGGCGGGGAGGGGCACAAAATTGAGTGTGAGGTGGGGGGGTGTGGGGGGGGGGGGGGGTGCCGTGCCCGTCGCCTACCCGTCCCCACTGCTACTTTATCAGTGGCGGGGAAGGTGGCACCTGCCCCAGACCAATTGAGGCCCTTAAGTGCCACTGCTATTTTACCACCCATGGACAGGCACTTCAGTATCTTAGGAGGCCATTCAGTAATACCTCGCAGCCTCCTTGCAGGCTGGGGGGGGCCCTCCTCATCGTGCACCCTGTGCCCCACAGGGCCCCCCCCCCTCACCAGCGCAGCATAGACCACCCCCACTAAAGCTATCTTCCCACCTGCTCCCCTCCACCCACCCCATGCCCTGCTCTCCGACTCCCACGCCCCTCGCCGGGGCCTAGCCAATTGGCCCAGGAGAGGCCCGAACCTCACTTACCTTTTTGAAAGGCGACGTCCATCGTCCTCTTCCTGCTAGGTACTGAAGAACTGCCGACCCTCTGATTGGGCAGCCGCTCTCAAAAGCGGGCCCTCCCGCCTCAGAGGGGCAGAGATCCCAACCGAGGCCAATTAAGGGCCTGGGCCATGTAAAATAACAGCATGGCTTCCAGGCCCTGCGGAGGCGGGCTCACCCCCGAACTTTCAGCCGGTGGGCAGGGCTACTGCCACAACGTAAATTTCCGGCCTTGGTTTACACTCCCCTCCATGAAATGCAACAGCAAACTGACCAATTACCATATAAAATCAAAATATTATACAAAATAAGAGCTGAAATGGGTGAATTTAAAATGGAAACTGAATTACCTCTGTGACCCTGGTCCAGTTATCCCTGGCCCTTGAACCCCACCAATTCCATCTGAAGATTACAGTTCGTCTGACTTTCCACCTACAATTCGCTAGAAAATCAACTAGTATATAATAAGAAAAATTCTAGCAGCTAGTGTATATGCATCACAATACCTGATGTCATAATGTGGACTTTGTAAGAAGCAAAATAATATTTTATTGAGAAAAAGAGAAAGATACTGGTTCTTCTGGCCTGTATCTTGAAATTTGTGTGCTTTCTGGTCTACAAATTTCCCTCGAGAGCAATTAAATTCTGACTGACTTTAGACTGCGTTGGCTTAACAGCGACTGGACTCCAGCTTTCAATGGGTACAGTTCTACCTAAGTGCTGTAATAAGGCATTGTACACTATATGGTATAACACACACCTTACAAACAAAAGTATATAATCTAAAATAAAAGCAAAATACTGCGGATGCTGGAAATCTGAAATAAAAACAAGAAATGCTGGAACCACTCAGTAGGTCTGGCAGCATCTGTGGAAAGAGAAGCAGAGTTAACGTTTTGGGTCAGTGACCCTTCTTCGGAACTGACAAATATTTAAAAAGTCACAGGTTATAAGCAAGTGAGGTGGGGGTGGGGCAAGAGATAACAAAGGAGAAGGTGCAGATTGGACAAGGCCACATAGCTGACCAAAAGGCCATGGAGCAAAGGCAAACAATATGTTAATGGTGTGTTGAAAGACAAAGCATTAACACAGAATAGGTGTTAACGGACTGAATATTGAACAGCAGCAAGTGCAAACCTGAAAAAAAACAGTGGGTAAGCAAACTGAACAAACTAAGATGAAATGAAATAAATGCAAAAAAAAAGGTTGTAAAAAATGTAAAAAAGAAAAAAAGAAGAAAAAAGAAAAAACAACTAAAAATGAAAGTAAAATGGGGGGCTGTCATGCTCTGAAATTATTGAACTCAATGTTCAGTCCGGCAGGCTGTAGTGTGCCTAATCGGTAGATGAGATGCTGTTCCTCGAGCTTGCGTTGATGTTCACTGGAACACTGCAGCAATCCCAGGACAGAGATGTGAGCAGGGGGGAGTGTTGAAATGGCAAGCAACCGGAAGGTCAGGGTCCTGCTTGCGGACCGAGCGTAATATGATATATATAATCTAACTTACTTTGTGCAATGCCACAGGAAAATTTCTAGTTTTAAAATATAAAAGTTCCCCAGAATCTGTCAAGAACAACCTGGAAAAAAAAAATTAAAGCCCTGGGCTTTTACTTGTGATTCAGATCTTATGGCTTGTGTATGTTCAACCTTGATACCCCTGTGCATCTGGGAACCCTGACTAGAGGTGTCTGCACCAAAAAGTAAAATGGCCACCTGAGGTCAAGTATCATTTCTAGTCTTCACACAGCAGGGAGTGGAGCTTCCAGCTGCAACAATGCATGACTGCCATACCACTGCAAACCTACATCTTTTAATTACTTTTTAAGGAAAACATGAGATTGTAATTAGAATGATTATAGGCAAGAGAATGGGTGGGTCACAATTCTGCACGTCGGAAATTTTTCTGGCAGCAGAACAACACCTGGAAGGAAACTGCCGTGATACATTGGATCAACTGGTACATCCATTAAAGGGACAGAGGTCACAAGTTTCCAGCACCTGTTTCCAACAACAGAAAAACACCAGTGAAGTCACTGGGGGAGTAATCCAATTATGTGGGCCACGTTGCAGTTTCTCCATTCTCAAGAGGCCTGTGCGCCTGTTGACTTTGAATCCAGCTCTGAGCTGTCGTTAATGGAGTGACATCTTTGCCTAAACCAGCAGCAGCACATCGTAACTGAAGTCAGAAATGTATATGAATAGAAAAGACAACTGTAGTCCATCTGCCCAGTGCCACAGTGCAAATATTGTTACGCTATATTCTATTTCTCATACCTCTGAGTCTCTTCTTTCAACAAAACAAAACACTGCCTGGTGACTGCAATCTGTTCCACACATTCACCACCTTCACTGCGATGCAGTTCAATCTAATCTAAATATTCACTTTCAGTCTTCTGAGCTTGAATCCGCACCCCATGGTTACAGAGTTTTTAGTTCTATGTCAAACAATTTATTGAGGTTCAACTTATTTATCCCACTACGAGCCTTGCAAACTATGACAAAGCCTCTCCTGAACCATTTTTCCTTCCCAGTTTCTTTATTCTCTCCTCATATCAGGTACTTGATCTCTGCTCTGAGATTAATTGTATTCCACTGTACTTTCTCCAAAAGCAGGATGTTTGTCCAATGCCGTCATCCTTCCACATGAAGGGCAGAATAAATGCTTGTCTTGAATAATTTGTTTGGGACCCATCTTGATTCCAGGATACTCATGTGGCAAGGAAAATGACATCATATCTTGATGTGGCAATGACCTCACAGACTAGTTTTCTTGTATTTAAATTAGACAGCGTCTGCCAGAGCTGAATAATGCAGTCCTCTTAACGAGTCATCTTGCACAGTCAAATTCATCCCCATGCTGGTGAATTAAACATCTTGCTTCAATGTTATTTTCACCCTAATTTTAAAATTTCTGCTCTTTATTGGTATTAGCTTTGTTTCTTAGAGAGGCCTAGAGGCTAATTTCCTGCTAGTTAAGCTGCTTAACTGTGATCATTCTTCTGCTATGATTGGTTCAAAACTTTATGCTAAACTTGATGAACAGAAGGCAGTAAGGGGATATTGTGAGAAAGTGTCCATCTTCCCACCTTCTTGTACAATCTTCACTTTTGATCTTAAAATTATACAGTACAGAGGGTGGCCATTCAACTCATCCAGCCGATGCCAGCTCTTTGAAGTCAAGAGCTATCCAATTAGTCCCATTCCCCTGTCCTTTCCCCCATAGCTCTGCAAATCTTTTCTCTTCAAGTATACATTTGAAAGCAATTATTGAATCTGCTTCCACCACGCTTTTAGGCAATGCATTCCAGATTGTAACAACTGTCTGCATAAAATGAATTGACCTCATCTTACCTCTGGTTCTTTTGCCAATTACCTGACATGTCTTCTAGTTTTCGAATCTTCTGCAATTGGAAATAGTTTCTCCTTATTTACTCGATCAAAACCCTTCATGGTTTTCAACACCTCTATTTTTTTTATTTATTTCCAAAATATATTTTATTCATAAAAATCTGTAAAAATTACATTGCCAAACAGTTTCAAACAACACCAAAAAATACAAACATTGCAAGGGAGATCAGTTTCCTCTATTAAATCTCCCACAAACCTTTTCTGCTCTAAGGGGATTAACCCCAGCCTCTCTCAAAACTGAAGTGATAACATCACAGTAAACCTCCTCTGCACCCTCTCCAAGGCAACCGTCCTAAAGTGTGATGCCCAGAATTGGACACAATCATTCAGGAGGGGCCTAACCAGTGATTTCTAAAGATTTAGCATAACTTCCTTGCTTTGTACTCTATGGAGGCTAAACTGATAGGCTCCAAAAATGGGCAAAGAGATCGCAATGTGTAATTAATTCGTGCCTGTTGTTTTAAATGCAGGCAGCTGATTAGCATGATTGGTGCATGCAGCAAACACTAACTGCTCAGCTCATCACAGCCCTATCATTCACCTACTAAAAATCTCTATCAGGACTCATACCTAACATTCATTTGCTCTAGCCATAGGCCCAAAGGACCATAGGCATCTCTCTCCATTGGAGAGACACAGTTGGTGGTGTATAACTTGAAGGTCACCACTCCTCAAGCATGGGGCAAGGTGAGGAGGCAGGCCTCCATGAACTACCACAGCTTGTACAGGACACATGTCCCTCTCTTGCAGGACAAGATGGCGCACAAGCAGAAGCAGCAGGAGGTAACCAGAGGGGACAGATGCACCTACAGGTCCTAACCACCATGGAGGAGACATGTAGGTCATTACTGGAATGGCAAAAACTGAGGTTGTGGCCAGTGGGTGGGGCTGAAACCATTGAAGGTGACAATATCCTCATACCTAATCCTCCTTCTCACATCCCACCTCCTCCTCATACCACATTCTCTTCTGACTTACCAGCTGTAAATGGTGAAGTCAGCAGCGCTTATTTTCACCATTGCCCTCCTCACCCTCACCACAACCTTACCTTTGTGCCTTTTTTCTTTCAGATACAAGAACTGCAACCTGGCCAGGTAATGAAAGAAAACCAAGAAGACACTGATGATGAAGAAACACCGTCACTTGATTTTACACTTGCAGCCACCAGCTCATATACTGACACTTCACTAGCTTAGAGGCGGGATCTGCATGAGATGAGACACTGGGCACGAGTGACATGCAGCCAGGGCAAGGATAATGCAAATGCCAGTTCGCTGGAGGGTGAGATAGCACACAGGTTCTCCTGGAGAGGGCTCATATGAGGACCTGGATGGGCCAGTCTACAGAAGAAGGCTGAAGGGTATACACAATGAAATGCTTTGTGCATTAGGAAGCCTGCCAAAAAGTCTGTGGTCAATGTCAAGAAACACTGAGGTATTCAGCACCAACTTAGCACTGAACTTTGTGCAGAACTTGGAGCCCATCCTTTCCAAAATGCAACTCCATGAGCACATGTGTGGACCCAATCATGATACAGCTTCTGATGGCTGACGTCTCAGCTTCCATTTCAGCATAAACAGCTTCCACCAAAGGTCTGAGTGCTACAGTAGAAGCTCAGACTGAAGACATGCAAGGTCAGCTTGCTGCCAAGCAAACTCAGACTATTACCATCAAAGAGGCTTGCAGAGTGCCACAACAGTCCAGAAATATGCCCTCCAGTTCTCAATGAGACCTTAAAGCCAAGCCCTCATCTGCTCGTTGGGTGGATGTAAAAGATCCCATAGCACTATTTTGAAGAAGAGCAGGGAGTTATCTCCGGTGTCCTGGCCAATATTTATCCCTCAGTCAACATTGCAAAAACAGATTATCTGGTCATTATCACATTGCTGTTTGTGAGCTTGCAGTGCGCGATTGGCTGCCACATTTCCTACATTACAACAGTGAGTATACTTCAAACCTACTTCATTGGCTGTAAAGTGTTTTGGGATGTCCTGTGATCATGAAACACACTATATAAATGCAAGTCTTTGTTTCTGTGTTAACTTGCATCTGCCCTGTGTCTATCCATTTAACCAGTCTATGTTCTCCTGATGTCTTTTAGTTTCCTCCTCACTGTTAACTTCATTTCCGAATTTCGTGTCATTTGCAAATTTTGAAGTATGCCCTATATACCCAAGTCCTGATCATTACTTTATATCAAAAAGAACAGTGGTCCTAATACCGATGCCTCGGACACCACTGTGTACTTACCTCCAGTCTAAAAAACAACCATTCACCAATATTTTCTGCCTTCTGTATCTTAGCCAATTTCCTATACACTCTTCCAGTGCCCCTTTAATCAATTTTGCCAACAAGTCTATTTTGAAGGTACTATAGCAAACATCGGAAAGTCCATATATATCTCAAACTGCACTACCTTTATCAACCGTCTCCGTCACTTCATCAAGGAGCTCAATTAAGTGATGGAAAATAATAGGCCCAAATTTCCAATATGCAGGATCTTGTCTCCCATTTTCTTTCCTTAATCAGACACATTTCAGTCCATATTACAGAGTATTGCTGTTTGGAGTAATATATTGGAATATATAAATGGGCACAACATAAAAGGCAAGCATGTTGATAGGTAAATTAGCCATTCTAAATTGTCCCTAGTATAGGTAGGTGGTAGGGGAATATAGGGACAGGTGAGGATGTGGTAGGAATATGGGATGAGTGTAGGATTAGTATAAATGGGTGGTTAATGGTCGGCACAGGCTTGGTGGGCCGAAGGGCCTGTTTCAGTGCTGTATCTCTAAATCTAAAAAAATCTAAATGTCGCTAACACTGCATTTACATTAGAATGCTCTCATCTGATGAAGCTCTGCCTTCAACGGCAGTGTTCTAATATAAATAATTTTGCTTTTGCATTGCTGGCCTCTAGTTAGTTTTCCCCAGACATTGGGGAAAGTCCACATTCAGGAACTGAAAGTCACAGTTGCAACTTTTAAATATCCCATGTGCATTGTTTGTGTGCTGTTGCTCTGGAATCCACCCTTCTGTTTGAATCTATTTCATACAATATAAACAGAACATCAATTTCCCATTAGTATTATCACCTTTCTCCAGTTATAGAAAACCATAGTCCTCTGTATATCTGACATGGCAAGCTTTCCTCCTCTTTCACCACAGCCTCCTGTAGCCTGGGTGACAAGAGGAGCAGGGAGGAATTTCTTGAATACTTATGCATAACATTCTTCTCTGCAAATGAGATTCAACAATTCAGTAGGTTCATGGGAGGTGTTCCATCCATTCAGGCTGGTATTCCCCACAGGGGACATGTCAACAAAAGCTGCAGTTTGTTTAGAAAATTCCAAGGCCAGTGATATTCCTAGCCCTTCGCCTATCAGCTGTATTCTAATTCTTTAGCAGTTGAATGTGTGCAGCTCTTGCATTCTGCTTAAAGTAGCTGTATGCTTTAGTTGATATTGTTTTTTGTTTTGAATGGGAATAATCTACTCTTTATTTTAAGAACTTATTTTAATTCTTAGAGCACTATTTAAAACAGCCCCTAACCCCACTGGTCTCACCTCCTTATAGAGGGGTTTGAGTGCCAGTACCCTGAATGAGGTCTGTCATTCTACGATACTGGGGACTGTTTTTTGACTAACCCTATTCCTAACAAGAAAATGGGCCGGCAGTAAGACAAAAATGGCAAATAGAAAGTCACTGACTTCCCAAGAAGCTGGGTAAATTGGGTTTATATTCTCTGGAGTTTAGAAGAATGAGAGGTGATCTCATTGAAACATTGAGGATTATGAAGGGGCTTGACAGGGTAGACACAGAGGTTGCTTCCCCTGGCTGGGGAATGGAGAACACGGGAGCACAGTCTCAGGATAAAGGGCAAAGCATTTAGGAATGAGACAAGGAGAAATTTCTTCACTCAAAGGGTTGTGAATCTTTGGAATTCTCTTCCCCAGAGGGTGGTGGATGCTCCATCATTGAATGTATTTAAGGTTGGCCGAGCCAGATTTTTGGTCTCTCAGGAAATCAATGGATATGGCGAGTTGGTGCGAAAGTGGAGTTGAAGCCGAAGATTAGCCATGATTGTATTGAATGGCAGAGCATGAACCATATGGTCTACTCCTGCTCCTATTTCTTGTGTTCTTATATAATGTTCATCTTTGCCCCAGTTGCAGTGTAGAGGGGCGCGTTGAAATAGGTGGTCAGTGCTCCCATCTGAAACATCGGGCAGGATTTTCCCTGTGGGCTTTGTGACCCTGACATCAGGGTCAAATGGGAGTCAGAAACCTGCACTGTGTCAATCACAGAAATAGGAATTATATTACATGATTAAAACCAGCCATTAAACAGCATGGCAAAGTGCAATAAGACACAAAGTGATGAGACTTCATTGGACACTATACAAACTGCAGATAGTTAGTAAAACTACTTTCATCTTTTAAATATTGCTATCAGGGCACATATTATGCAAGGTCATTTTTTGATTGATTCTGTGATTTTCCCCAAATTGGCCAATTAATGGCCAGAAGTCAGACTTGCCATCCAATTAATGATGGCAGGTGGGCTTTCGAAACTGGAGGACCAATAGGAGGCTCTCCAGCACTGAAGAAGTAGCAGAGTGCCATTTCAGGTAAGTGAGAGAGAGAGGGCACCTCAAGAAGGAGGCGCCCTCTCGCCAACTTTTTTAACTTTAATGTAAAAAATGTCTTCAGCAGCCGGGCCACCATTGTGCAGGGCGAAGCCTTCCACAGGGCAGCCTGCAGCTGCAGCTGAAGGCAGGCTGGTGGGTTGGGGAGAGACAAAGCCTGCCTGGAGTATTAGCCCCCAACCCCCAGTCTGCCGCCAGAAGGCCACCTCCAGGCAGTTACGCTGTTCCTGATGCCTTTGGGGAGCTGGAGGCTGACTGGAAAATTCCAGTCGGACTCTGACAATAGGCCTTTAACAAGCTGAATTGGCTATCTGCCGCTTGCGGGCAGGTAGCCCTGTCGCCTCCTCCCCACAGCACCCCACATCTGCCTCCGGGAAAATAGCAAACCTGCACATCAGCCAGCGGTGCAAATTTGCATGCGCACCCGCCTCCATGTTCAATCCATCGGGGCCTAAAAACTCAGCCTAAAGTCTCATTTACATATTCAAATCGGGGTCCTATGATGTACTGGGAACCCTGCTGCATTGTTTTGGTCCTGCACTAGGCTGTGTGGGGCCTGTGGAATTGAACCTAGAATGGCCAAACCTGCACTCCTTAAAGGGCTCTTTGGAGGTCTCTCAGAAAACATTAAAGCTAAGTTTTATTAAATGATTTTTGTCAGGTGTCATAAAAATCACCACACCCTGACATCGCCTGCCATTCACCCACTTCCGCCCACCACTCCGCAGGTGTCCCTGTAGCTTGGCTCCAAGGAGGAGCCTCCGGATTTCCTGCCTCCTCCCCACCCCCTACACCTCCCCCCCCCCCACCGCACCCACCTCCCACTCCCCCCCCCACCAAATCAGCAAACTGCTTGTCCATGCCTGTATACTATGGACAGCTCGTTGATTTTATTACAATGTGGACCCAAATACAAAAATCAATCAGGCCTTTCACTGACGACATGTGATTGGCAGTGTGACCTTCCCACCCACCACCCACCAAATCGGAAATTGCTGCCCTCTCCTCCCATGGTCTCCAAATAGACAACCTGGTTTTTCAGGGCATTTTTATAATCGCAAGCCTAGGGCTGCCCAGGTGGATCAGCTGCTAAGTGCACCTTGTAGCCCACCAACAGAACAGGATGATACCAAGCTTGAGCCTCCATCCCTGTGGAGTGAGCCAATCTGAGCTGGACCAGCAGTAAGGGATATGACGCAACTGGACTAGGGAGGGGAAAATAAACCAAGGGATCCCACTCCCAAATAATATACAAATGACTCCTGCTATGATGTGTGGATGCCAGGAGCAGGATCAATTGTGATACTGTCCATGGTCAAATAGCCTGCTGCTTGCCACTGTCACACATGGTTATTGACCACTTGGATGGGTTGCAACTGGTCACTGGGAAAACATACAGGTCAGCAAGTTCAGGAGAGGAGGAATAGAAGTTCAAGAGGGAAAACATTGTTTTTTACGGGTCAACAGCCAGGAAGGTAACTGCTTGGTTTTAAAATTACACTTTACATTGCTAGCACATTGGTGGTGCAAACAAAATATTAATCCACTCCTTTAATCTGCCCTCAATGCACCCAACACACAATTTACCTTATGTGTTAGAAATTGAATGTGCCCATTTTCATGTTTGTGCATATTGTTTATTATTTTGCTTTTAATTGAAAGGATGATGCCTGTCAATCTTACTCCTGAATGGCAACAAGATCTGTTTTCTCCAGATACACAAAAGCCATGTAATTGTCTGGGACTGGGAACACAGTTAAATTTGGACAAAAGTGCCTGCAGAGCTGAGATATGATTGTTACTATAAATGTCAGTAAAAATTGTTACGAAAGTGCTTTTGTTTTTAAGAATATTTTTTGAGGATTCATAATCAAACTGAAGAAATGTTGGACCAGTTTTTTTTCCCAAGAGGGCCGTCAAGAGAATACTGAAAGGACTTGTTTGACAACAACATTTATTGGTTGTCACATGGCTCAAGTTGAAAGTAGAACAGAAACCCTGATATCTGGGCAAGATGTGTGCAGAGAAGTGACAGGTCAGAAGATGGACTTTCTGTTTCTGAATTCATAGAACATAGAACATAGAACAGTACAGCACAGTACAGGCCCTTCGGCCCACGATGTTGTGCTGAACCTTTAACCTACTCTAAGATCAAACTAACTACCTACCCTTCATTCTAATATCATCCATGTACCTATCCAAGAGTCGCTTAAATGCCCCTAATGTATCCACTTCTACTACCACCGCTGGCAGCGCATTCCACGCACCCACCACACTCTGTGTAAAGAACCTACTTCTGACATCTCCCCGAAACCTTCCTCCAATCACCTTAAAATTATGCCCCCTGGTGATAGCCCTTTCCACCCTGGGAAAAAGTCTCTGACTATCCACTCTATCTATGCCTCTCATCATCTTGTACCCCTCTATCAAGTCATCTCTCATCCTTCTTCGCTCCAATGAGAAAAGCCCTAGCTCCCTCAATCTTTCTTCATAGGACATGCCCTCCAGTCCAGGCAGCATCCTGGTAAATCTCCTCTGCACCCTCTCTAAAGCTTCCACATCCTTCCTATAATGAGGCGACCAGAACTGAACACAATATTCCAAGTGTGGTCGAACCAGGGCCTTATAGAGCTGCAGCATAACCTCGCGGCTCTTAA
Source organism: Heterodontus francisci (assembly GCF_036365525.1). Classification (NCBI taxonomy): domain Eukaryota; kingdom Metazoa; phylum Chordata; class Chondrichthyes; order Heterodontiformes; family Heterodontidae; genus Heterodontus; species Heterodontus francisci. The sequence continues at coordinate 38,055,337 of NC_090380.1, read as the reverse complement.
ACTCAATCCCCCTGTTAATGAAAGCCAACACACCATACGCCTTCTTAACAACCCTAACAACTTGGGTGGCAACTTTGAGCGATCTATGGACATGGACCCTAAGATCCCTCTGTTCCTCCACACTACCAAGAATCCTGTCTTTAAGCCTGTATTCCGCATTCAAATTCGACCTTCCAAAATGAATCACTTCACACTTTTCCAGGTTGAACTTCATCTGGCACTTCTCAGCCCAGCTCTGCATCCTGTCAATGTCCTGTTGCAACCTACAACAGCCTTCCACACTATCCACAACTCCAGCAACCTTCGTGTCATCGGCAAACTTGCTAACCCAGTCTTCCACTTCCTCATCCAAGTCATTTATAAAAATCACAAAGAGCAGAGGTCCCACAACAGATCCTTGTGGAACACCACTGGGCACTGAGCTGCATGCTGAATACTTTCCATCTACTACCACCCTCTGACTTCTATGGGCCAGCCAATTTTGTATCCAGACAGCCAATTTTCCCTGAATCCCATGCCTCCTTACTTTCTGAATGAGCCTACCATGGGGAACCTTATCAAACGCCTTGCTAAAATCCATATACACCACATCCACTGCTCTTCCTTCATCAATGTGTTTTGTCACATCTTCAAAGAATTCAATAAGGCTTGTGAGGCATGACCTGCCCGTCACAAAGCCATGCTGACTGTCTCTAATCAAACCATGCTTTTCAAAATAATCATAAATCCTGTCTCTCAGAATCCTCTCCAATAATTTGCCCACTACCGACGTAAGACTGACTGGTCTATAATTCCCAGGGTTATCCCTATTCCCTTTCTTGAACAAGGGAACAACATTTGCCATCCTCCAATCATCCGGTACTACTCTAGTGGACAGTGATGACGCAAAGATCATCGCCAAAGGCGCAGCAATCTCTTCCCTCGCTTCCCGTAATATCCTTGGGTATATCCCGTCTGGCCCCGGGGACTTATCTGTCCTCATATCATTCAAACTTTCCAGCACATCCTCCCTCTTAACCTCAACCTGTTCGAGCATATCAACCTGTTCCACGCTGTCCTCACAAACGACCAGGTCCCTCTCACTAGTGAATACTGAAGCAAAGTATTCATTTAGGACCTCCCCTACCTCCTCCGACTCCAGGCACAAGTTCCCTCCACTATCCCTGATCGGCCCTACCCTCACTCTGGCCATCCTCTTGTTCCTCACATAAGTGTAGAACGCCTTGGGATTTTCCTTAATCCTACCCGCCAAGACTTTTTCATGTCCCCTTCTAGCTCTCCTAAGTCCATTCTTCAGTTCCTTCCTGACTACCTTGTAACCCTCTAGAGCCTTGCCTGGTCCTTGCTTCCTCAACCTTAAGTAAGCTTCCTTCTTCCTCTTGACTAGCTGTTCCACATCTCTTGTCATCCAAGGTTCCTTCACCCTACCATCCCTTCCCTGCCTCATCGGGACAAACCTATCCAGCAGTCGCAGCAAGTGCTCCCTAAACAACCTCCACATTTCTGTCGTGCATTTCCCTGAGAACATCTGTTCCCAATTTATGCTCCCCAGTTCCTGCCTAATAGCATTGTAATTCCCCCTCCCCCAATTAAATATTTTCCCATCCCGTCTGCTCCTGTCCCTCTCCATGGCTATAGACTAATTCACTTTGAATTGTTTGGAGTTGGGAATGAACTGTTTAAAAGCGGTTGGAGTTTTAAAAAATAAAGCTGAAGGACAGAACCCCAGCTCAGCCCAGCATGTTCCATCTCTTTAAAAAGCCTGCAGAAAAAGGGAGAGAACTTCCGAGGAGAGAAGAGAACTTCCGAGGAGAGAAGAGAATTCCCAAGGAAGGAGAGAAGACCGCAATCTAGCTTAGCTTTCCAGCAGCTCTCTAAGAGGCCCTGAGAAGTCAACTGTGCCAACTCATCTCATCTCCTGTCTTTGAAGAAATGTCTGCTAAATTAATTCTCAACGCTGCCTGAAAAGAACTGTTCTAAAAGATCCCAGTGACCCATCTACATGTACTCGGACGCCATAATATATGCCAATTTTGGAACACAACATATCTCATCTGATGTTTCTTCAAGAACGAGCAAATATTCAGCCCAAGTGTTTTTTTGTCTGTAATAGAGCTCTAAAAACAAAAATCCTTTTATTTTTCCAGTTAACCAGTGTATGTGTGTGTGAGTGTGAGTGCCTAAAATAAAAAGGGAACTTTAATATTTCAATCTGTGTGTTTATATATTACTTCATTACTGGTTAAGACACATTTTATAAATAAACTGATAATTTTATTGTTTATTAAAGAAACATGGTTGGTGTGTCTTATTCTGGGAAAAATAGAGTACATGATTGATCATATCGCTACGTGGGAAAATTTAAATATATGTTGTGACCTGTGAAGAAGTGGGACTAGAATGAACAGTGTACTCCTCCCACCTCGGGCATAACAAAATGAACAAGTTGGAACAAGGAAACATTTCTGATGAGCAACTTTTCATTAAAGTCCCATCAGTTGGTAGATGACAGCTGGCCTCAGGATATGAAATGGGCAAAGCAGCCAGAGAACTGATCCTGAACGTGCTTGCTTTCATTCAGTACCTAACGCCAGTTGGAATGAAGTATGCACTACTACAAGGAGTAGTTGAGGTGAAAAGTATAGATGCATTAAAGGGTAAGTTAGATAAACACATGAAGGAAAAAGGAATTGAAGGATATTCTAGATATTAAAGTTATAAAGGGATATGGGGATAGTGCAGGAAAATGGCGTTGAGGTAGAAGATCAGCCATGATCTAGTTGACTGGCGGAGCAGGCTTGAGGGGCCGAATAGCCTATTCCTGCTCCTATTCCCTATGTTCCTATGATATCTAATGGGGTTAGGTGAAGAAGAGTGGGAGGAGGCTCGTATGGAGCATAAACATGGACCTGTTGGGCCAAATGTGCTGCAAATATTTTATAATGTTTTGTAATTGTGAAGAAAGGAAAGAAGGAAGGGAGGCAGGAAGGAAAGAATGAATGTAGGTGTCCCACAAAAAACAAAGATGGGAAGCTTGCTCTGAGCTGTTTCCATGGACTCCTTAATGACATTGTTCAAGCATGGCAGTGATATTGGTAGGGCATGTTGCTTTGGAGAATGAACATAACAAGTCAGTTTTTTTTTAAAGTATTATAAGCTCACATTGCAGATCAGTCTTTGTCTCATGTGGTATAAAAGATGCAGATGTGTGGGCGTCTGTGGTCAGTGTCGTCACTGATCTCTTTGTCTTTGCAATATTCTCATTGGATTAAGAAGGAAAAATAGGCACTTTAAAAAACGTTAGCCCCCATTTCTTTTGGTTTCTCTTAAAAAGTATTTACATTATTTTACGTGTGATTGTAATTACAGAGCAGATTAAAACATTTGTCACAGAACACGAATCTACAACACTGTTGGAGAAAGGTATGTTCGCAGTGACTCACAGTGGCGAGAGCTGTACACTCAAGTGACAGCCTTCAGAGTTAAAACCGCAACTCTTTATAGAACTGTGATACAAATGAAAAAAGAAAGAAAACAGCGGAAAAAAGGAACTGTTGGTCTAATTCTCAATATAGACCTTCCAACGTCATCTTATTGTCCTCTAAGATAAGGGTGAATTTGGGCTTCACACTGGGTCCCTTCCATTCAAACACTTCTGCTGCCTTTCTGCACTGGGCTTTACTGGAAAGATCAGCAGAATGAACTCCTTGTTAAGACAAGTCTAACATTCTGCTTAATTTTATCCATTTAAAAAAGTCTTCATGTTCCTCCCTCCTTTCATGGAAGCATCAGCTCATGCTCAGGTACAGTAGAGAATGTAAAGACAACTTCCTTCTGATTACCTCACCTACCTGGCCCTCCTTCGCATATAAACCTCACCAGTTACTGTTGGCAGCCGATTCAACAATCGTAACTGATCCCAATCTGCCTTCTCCTGATGCTCAAATGCCTGTACTTTCCATCAGAAATCACTTGCTAATGATCAGCAGCAGAATCCCTGTCTGACCTTCCTTTCTCTAGCTAGGGGCACAAAAGCCATGAAATCTGCTGTGGAACATATGACAGGGACTGAATCTGGGCCCTTCCTGGTTTCTGCCGTCGACTTCTTCACTGAGGGTGCACTTAACCAGAGAGCTTTTCCTATCTGCTTATTTAGATTTTACTAAATGGCTGCTGTGATGGTAAAAATTAATAATTGTAAAAATTAATTGTAATATGCTCCACCAGGGAACACGAGGCTCATGACATCCCCCATTTGATCTCCCCACATAGTTAAGTTGCAATCAGAGCAAATGCTGTCTGGAGAAAAGAGCTTTCTTTGAAGGAAGCAAACAAAAATCAGAGAGCATTTCAAAGCACAGGACCTTCGACCTCTGCCAAACGTCACTGCCATTGGCAGAGCATCAAGGGTAAGAGGTTCTCCTAATATTCTGGGCAAGCAATGGGATTTACAGACTTGTAACAAGCTAAGCATAAAAAGTCTGGAGTGGAGACATTAAAAAAGGAATTCCAAATTATCCCAAAGGTGGATGATAGAGATTTCTGGCTCCTTCACATTCGTGCATTAAGGAGAAAGTCTAATGGAGATCTTGATTCCTTGTGGTACAGAATGTGATTTTTTGCTAAGGTTGCTATGATGTCTCTCAGGACTGGAGTGAAGTTGAGCTGAGTTTAGTATAGGATATGAGCCAGAGACTGGGACAGCAGCAGGCCGTTGGACATAAAGGCTTCTTCTTTATTCTGTCTTAGTTTCACTTTCACATTGACAGCATGTGTGTTCTACAGCAGCTGCTAGAGTACACAATGCAAATGCACTTTCAAAACACGACAACATTACATCCCTCCCCTTCTTAGTAAATGTGAGACATAGTATGTTTCAATTAATAAAAGCAAAATACTGCGGATGCTGGAAATCTGAAACAAAAACAAGAAATGCTGGATTCACTCAGCAGGTCTGGCAGCATCTGTGAAAAGAGAAGCAGAGTTAACGTTTCGGGTCAGTGACCCTTCTTCGGGTTCCGAAGAAGGGTCACTGACCCGAAACGTTAACTCTGCTTCTCTTTCTACAGATGCTGCCAGACCTGCTGAGTGAATCCAGCAATTCTTGTGTGAGTATGTTTCAATTGTTTGTTTCCAAAACTGTAAAAAGTAAACTTAAACATAAATAGTTCACTTCATAACCTAGTCATTTAAGTATGGGGGGTGCTTTCTCTCTCGAGTAGGATATTGTCTGACATCAGATGTAGTTTCATTTGATTCATGTTCATCATCTGAGATGTCACTATCGGAATCTGATACCGTGCTTATAAGTGGTGTTTTCGATGCTTTGAAGAATGATGCATTTCATGTGATGATTTTTGAGCCACGCTTTGCAATAATCAATCCTTTTTTGCTGATCACAACAAATGGTTGAATGTCATAAGGAGTTGTTTGCTTCCAATATGACCATCATGTTTCACAAGTACTTTATCTCCTGGTTTAAACCTGGTGTAGATCTAAATTTCATGTTTCACTCTGCATTTCTTTTCAATCGATCCTTCTGTTCTCAAAAAGCATTCACGTACATGTTGATCATCAGCTCCACAGGGAGCTCAAGAAGGCATGTGCGAATAAGATGTGCAAAGCTGAGTGTAGCTGGAGGTTTTCAGTAGTCAAGTGAGAAGTCGCTCTGTAATTACAAAGAAAGTGATATAGCTCTTGCTTTTGTTTCTGCGGTAGTAAATGTGACTCCAGGATGGTGTGTTGCCTCCCTGGTGCCAGTGTCAAGGATGTCACGGAGTAGTTGCAGGACATCCTTCTGGGGAGGGTGAACAGCCAGAGGTTGTGGTCCATATTCGTACCAATGATATAGGTAGGAAGAGGGATGAGGTCCTGAAAGCAGATTTTCGGGAGTTAGGAAGGAAATTAAAAAGCAGGACCTCCGAAGCAGTAATCTCAGGATTATTCCCAGTGCCATGCGCTAGTGAGCATATGAAAAGGAGGTTTGATCGATTGAACACATGGCTAGAAAATTAGTGGAGGAGGGAGGGCATCAGATTTCTGAGGCATTGGGACCAGTTCTGGGGCAAGTGGGACCTGTACAAAATGGACAGGCTACACCTTAACAGGACCAGAACTAATATCCTCACAGGGAGATTTGGTAGTGCTGTTTGGGAGGGTTTAAACTAGCTTGTCAGGGGGATGGGAACCTGAGGAGTAGCTCAAATTGGAAGGAAGTAAAGCTGGTAACAGGAGGTAGAAAGGTACCAAGTGAAGGCAGGCGAAACAAAGGCGAGCATCAACTAGGCTTATAATGCAGACAAAGAACAAAGAACAAAGAACAGCACAGCACAGGAACAGGCCATTCGGCCCTCCAAGCCTGCACCGATCTTGATGCCTGTCTAAACTAAAACCTTCTGCACTTCTGGGGACCTGTATCCCTCTATTCCCATCCTATTCATGTATTTGTCAAGAAGCCTCTTAAACGTCGCTATCGTACCTGCTTCCATCACCTTCCCCGGCAGCAAGTTCCAAGCACTCACCGACCTCTGTGTAAAGAACTTGCCTCGCACATCCCCTCTAAACTTTGCCCCTCGCACCTTAAACCTATGTCCCCCAGTAACTGACTCTTCCACCCTGGGAAAAAGCTTCTGACTATCCACTCTGTCCATGCCACTCATAACTTTGTAAACCTCTATCACGTCGCCCCTCCACCTCTGTCATTCCAGTGAAAACAATCCAAGTTTATCCGACCTCTCCTCATAGCTAATGCCCTCCAGACCAGGCAACATCCTGGTAAACCTGCTCTGTACCCTCTCCAAAGCCTCCACGTCCTTCTGGTAGTGTGACGACCAGAATTGCACGCAATATTCTAAGTGTGGCCTAACTAAGGTTCTGTCCAGCTGCAGCATGACTTGCTAAATTTTATACTCTATGCCCCGACCGATGTAGGCAAGCATGCCGTATGCCTTCTTGACTACCTTATCCACCTGCGTTGCCACTTTCAGTGACCTGTGGACCTGTACGGCCAGATCTCTCTGCCTGTCAATACTCCTAAGAGTTCTGCCATTTACTGTATACTTCCCACCTGTATTTGATCTTCCAAAATGCATTACCTCACATTTGTCCGGATTAAACTCCATCTGCCATTTCTCCGCCCAAGTCTCCAACCGATCTATATCCTGCTGTATCCTCTGACAATCCTCATCACTATCCGCAACTCCACCAACCTTAGTGCCATCCGCAAACTTACTAATCAGACCAGCTACATTTTCCTCCAAATCATTTCTATATACTACAAACAGCAAAGGTCCCAGCACTGATCCCTGCGGAACACCACTAGTCACAGCCCTCCATTCAGAAAAGCACCCATCCACTGCTACCCTCTGTCTTCATTGACCGAGTCAGTTCTGTATCCATCTTGCCAGCTCACCTCTGATTCCCATGTGACTTCACCTTTTGCACCAGTTTTCCATGAGGGACCTTATCAAAGGCTTTACTGTAGTCCATGTAGATAACATCCACTGCCCTTCCTTCATCAATCATATTCGTCACTTCCTCAAAATACTCAATCAAGTTAGTGAGACACGACCTCACCTTCACAAAACCATGCTGCCTCTCGCTAATAAGTTAATTTGTTTCCAAATGGGAATCAATCCTGTCCCAAAGAATCCTCTCTAATAATTTCCCTGCCACTGATGTAAGGCTCACTGGCCTATAATTTCCTAGAGACTGTCAAGAAGACAACATTAAGGGCACTCTACCTGAATGCACGCAGCACTCGCAACTAGGTAGGCAATTTAAAGGTCCAAATAGAGGTAAATGGGTATGATCTAATTGCCATAACTGAAGCGTGGCTACAAGGTGACCAAGACTGGGAACTGAATATTCAAGGATATTTGACATTTAGGAAGGACAGGCAAAAAGGAACAGGAGGTGATGTTGTGCTGATAATAAGGGATGGGATCAGTACATTAGTGATGGAGGATCTCAGATCAGAAGAACAAAATGTGGAACCTGCTTGGGTGGAGCTAAGAAACAGCAAGGGACAGCAAACATTGGTAGGAGTTGTTTCTAGGCCACCAAACAGTAGTGGTAGTGTGGGGCATAGTATTAAGCAGGAGATTAGAGAAGCATTTGGCATGGGTAATACAGTAATCATGGGTGACGTCAATCTGCATATAGACTGGGTAAACCTAATGAGAACTAATGCTGTGGGGAATGAGTTTCTGGAGTGCATTAGGGATGGTTTTCTCGAGCAGTACATTGAGGAACCAACTAGAGAACAGGCTATTTTAGATTTAATATTATGTAATGAGAAAGGGCTAATTCTTAATCTTGTTGTAAAATAACCTTTAGGGATGACTATAATATGATAGAATTTTACATTATGTTTGAAAGTGAGGTAGTTCGATCTGAAGCCAGGGTATTAAATCTGAACAAAGGAAATTATGAAGGTATGTGGGGCAAATTGGCTGAGGTGGATTGGGAAAAACCATAAAAAGGTATGACAATACATAGGCAATGGATAGTCTTTAAAGAAATATTACATAGTTTACATTCCTTCAAGGCACAAAACCCCCCAAAGTAAAGGCAGTCAACCGTGGATAACAAAGGAAGTCAGGATTATAAAAGATTAAAAGAAAAGGCCTAGAAAGTTGCCAAAATAGTAGTAAACCTGAGGATTGGGAGGATTTTAGAATACAGCAAAGGAGAACCAAGGAACTGATAAAGAAAGGGAGAATTTAATATAAATGTAAGCTAGCAAAAAATATGAATGCGGATTGTAAAAGCTTCTACAGGTATGTAAAAAGGAAACATCTGGCTAAGACAAATGTGGGTCCATTACAGACAGAGTCAGGAGAATTTATAATGAGGAATAGAGAAATGGCAGAGAAGCTAAATGATTACTTGGTGTCTGTTTTCACTGAGGAAGATACAAGAAATCTCCCAGAATTAGAGGTCCAAGGGATTAGGGGGAATGAAGAATTGAAGGAAATTAGTATTAGTGAGAAGGTTGTATTGGAGAAATTAATGGGGCTGAAGGTTGATAAGTCCCCAGGACCTAATATTCTACATCCCAGAGTGTTGAAAGAGGTAGCAATGGAGATAATGGATGCATTGGTGATCATCTTCCAAAATTCTATAGATTCTGGAGCTTTTCCTGCAGATTAGAAGGTCGCAAATGTCACCCCAATATTTAAGAAGGGATGGAAAGAAGTGTTGGCCTTAAATCAGTCATTGAGAAAATGCTAGAATCAATTCTAAAGGATGTGATAAATGGTCACTTGAATAATGATGATCTGATTGGGCATAGTCAACTTGGATTTATGAATGGGAAATCATGTTTGACGAATCTGTTGGAGGTTTTTGAGGATGTTACTCACAAATTGATAAAAGGGAGTCAGTGGACGTGGTATACTTGGATTTTCAGAAGGCTTTTGAGAAAGTCCCCCACAGGAGATTGGTTAGCAAAATTAAAGCACATGGGATAGGAGATAATATATTGGCATGGATTAAGAACTGGTTAACAGACAGAAGGCAGAGAGCAGGAATAAACGGGTTATTCTCACATTGGCAGGCTGTGACTAGTGGGGTACCGCAGGGATCAGTGCTTGGGCCCCAGCTGTTCACAATATATATCAATGATTTGGATGTGGGGACCAAATGTAGTATTTCCAAGTTCGTGGATGACACAAAACTTGGTGGGAATATGCGTTGTGAGGAAGATGCAAAGCCGTTTCAAGGGGATTTGGACAGATATAGTGAGTGGGCAAGAACGTGGCAGATGGAATATAATGTGGAAAAATGTGAGGTTATCCAGTTTGGTAGGAGGAAAAGATGTGCAGAGTATTTCTTAAATGGTAAGAGATTAGGAAGTGTAGATGTACAAAGGGACCTGGGAGTCCTCATCAATAAGTCACTGAAAGCTAACATACAGGTGCAGCAAGCAATTAGGAAGGCTAATGGTGTGTTAGCCTTTATCGCAAGAGGATTTGAGTATAGGAGTAGTGAAGTCTTGCTTCAATTGCATAGAACCTTGGTTAGACTGCACTTGGAGTACAATGTGCAGTTTTGGTCCCCTTACCTTCAGAAGGATATTATTGCCATAGAGCGAGTGCAACGAAGATTCACCAGATTTGTTCCTGGGATGGTGGAACTGTCCTATGAAAAGAAATTGGGGAAACTGGGACTGTATTCTCTAGAGTTTCAAAGAATGAGAGGCGATCTCATTGAAACCTACAAAATACTTAAAGGGATAGACCGGGTAGATGCAGGTAAGATGTTTCCCCTGGTTGAGGAGTCTCGAACTAGGGGACTACCCCAGAGGGCCGTGGAAGCTCAGCCATTGAGTATGTTTAAAGCAGAGATTGACAAATTTCTAAATACAAAAGACATAAGGGGACGTGATGATAGTGTGGGAAAAATGCATTGAAGTGGATGATCAGCCATGATCATATTGAATGGCAGGGCAGGCTCGATGGGCTGAATGGCTTATTCCTGCTCCTATGCTCCTGTGTTCCATGACTTGTTCTCAGCTGTAGCTGTAAGTATCACTTTTTTCAAGGTTTGCATAGCTCTTGGCCAATGGAGTACGATGTTCCTATAAATTTACTGACCTCATTGTTATTGAATGAGGATCCATTTGTCACTTCTTACCATTTGAGGGATTCCAAACAAGGCAATGATCTGGTGAAGCTTTGGGATGACTGCTTTTGTTGAAGTTGACATAACTAATTTTATGATTGGTAATCTGCTGTAGTCATCAGTGACAACAAGCAGGTGTTCACTTGTGGGCAAATCTGTGAAGTCAACGCTAGCTTCAATCCATGGTCCTGGAGGTAGTTCAGACATCTTGAGAAGATCATGAAGATTTGGCATTGTGGTTGCTTGACATGGCAAACACTGATTGATTTTGTGCTCTACCATGTGGTCAATTCTTGGGAACCATACCTTTTCCGTAAGGAGTTGTTTGGTCTTGACTATTCCCTGCTGTCTTTCATGTGCTATATCGACAACATATTCCCTCAATGAGTGTGGAATGACAATACAGTTGTTGAGTAATGCATGATCAGATGTGGTTGTAATGTGAGCTCATTTCGAACATTATGAAGACCTTGTAATGTTTGAGCTATATCGTTTGTAGACGCTTTCTCAATCATGACTTACCAGTTTTGTGACTCGATAGCCTTCATACATAATTGCAAAGCCTCATCTTGTTTTGTTACTGCTTTGATGTTAGCTAGTTTAGGTGACTTTGGCACTGCATGTATGCTTACGTAATTAAGTTGTTGTTCAGCAACCTTTTCCTCATGACTAGTAGGACCAACTATCGGCAGCAGATGTTTAGCTGGCTGATACTCAACCTGGAACTCATACTCTTGTAGGTTGAGTATTCAATGTTCTATTTGAGTGGCTGCTTTGCTATGTGGATTGTTGAACAAGCTCACTAGTGGTCTATGATCTGTTATTACTGTAAACTCGCTTCCATATAGAGATGAAAGTGTAAGATGCCCCATGAGATTGAGAGTGCTTCTCTCTCTCTTTGCAATTAATGTTCCTCTACAGGTGTTAGTGATCTGCTTGCCATCGCGACGATTGATGGATTACCTGTCTTGTCTTTCTGTATGAGAGCTGTGCCTAAGCTAATGCCAGGCTTGTATCCACAAATAGCTGGGTGGTTTTCTCAGGGTCGAAATAGGCATTTGTACAATTTTCTGACAAACGTCATTTAATCTGGTGTACCGCCTGTTTGTGTGATTTAGTCCCTTTCCACTTGATGTCTCTTTTAGCAGATCATGTAAGGGGCAGATAGTGCAGGGAGGTCAGAAATAAAGCGACTGCAGTATGTGATGAGTCCTAGCAGACTTCGGACTCCTTGCACGTTTGTAGGATCTGCAGTATTTGCACTGGCTTCAACTTTCCATGGATCTGGTGATACTCCTTCACCACTGAACACATGACCGAAGAATTCAATTTTGCTTTCATTGAACAAGCACTTGGCTTTGTTCAAGATGAGGTTACATTCTCTGAGACATTGTAGGCATGCAGGAAGGCATGGCTCGAGGTTCTTTTCGGTGCGACCATACATGAGATTGCCATTACTGATGTTCAGCGTGTCTTCAAATCATTAAAGTGCAGATTGATTCATGTGCTGAAATACTGCTGAGCTGACTCCAAAGTTGAGCCTCTTGTAGTGGAAAAGACCAATATGAGTAGAGAATACAGTAAGATATCTCAATTTATCTGCAAGCTCGATTTGATGGTAGCCTGCATTGAGGTCAAGTTTAGCAAAGTGTTTCGCACCATTCACTTTCTCTATGTTATCATCAATTGTCAGTGTCCAGTCTCTTTCTCGTTGTATTGCTTGGTTTGATGATTGCATATCAAGGCAAATTCTAATCTGGTTCTTGCTCTTGTGTTTCTTGATGATTTGTATGGGTGAGACCCAAGAGGTCGGGTCATCCCCAACTATTTTAATAATATCAAGGTCAAGTAGATGTTGAAGTTCCTTCTATGTCTGGTTCCTGACATTAAATAGCGTTCATTACTATTGATGCGCAACTGGGGAAACATTAGGGTTTACATGCAGCTTGCATGTAAACCTTTCAGTTTGCTAATACCAGCAAAGCAATCAGGATACAGTTCGAGAATGTTTTTGTTGTTATGTGTAGAAATCACATATGTGACTGCAATCATGTGCAGATCTGTTGTTGTGTGGAAACTGATATGTGTGTCACGTTCTCTAAATATGACATAGAAGAGAGCTTTAGTTTTAGTGTTTTTGAATGAGATTGGCGTTTCAAAAATCCCAAGGATTTTCAGTGGTTTGTCACTGTTGTAACGGAAAATTTTTATATTCCCTGGTTTGCAGAGAATGGGGCAATCTTGAAGTTGATTGAGTGTTTTGTTTCCCATGACACTGACAGACACTCATGTGTCTATGAGAGCATCTACATCTGCGCAGCCAATGGTCACTGTCACACAGAGAGGACAAAAGTATGTTTAAGGTCATCCGCCTCTACATTAGTTACATTCTCTTGCCCTTTTGCTGTGGTATGCATGCGTGGCACCCTTATGTTGGTATTGGTCTATGTGTAGTTGATTTTTCTGGTGAGCGACAAACACGAGCAAAGTGGTTGGGTTTTCTACAGGCTTTACGTTGTTTCCCAGTGACAGGTCACTCGGTCCAGTGTGGGTAAACACCGCCACAGATGGAACATTCTTTGGATAAGTCACAGCTCTGTTTGTGAGACAGCTCTTTTGCTTTGCAGGCAGTTTCCTGGCATGTGAGTGATGAACAGTGTTCACAGGAGCTGAAGTTGGAGTGTGGTAGTTACTGTTACCAGCCTCAACTTCAGTAGCTCTGGACTTGGAAAGCAATTGTGATCTTGCTAACTTCAACAGCTTTGGCAGCTTTCTGTCTTTCTCGACTGTTTTTCAGAGTAGGTGACTAGAAAGACAGCCTTTGATTATTTGTGTTTTGATTTCCTGTTCGACGTGTTCAACATCACCGAAGTCACATTTGTTGCTAGATGCCTCAATCGGGTGCAATATTGGTCAATTGTCACATTTGCTTCTTGCTTTGAGCATCAGACAAAGATGGTTTCATACATGGTGTTTTTCTTGGGTGTAAAGTAGGTTGTCAGCACATTTTTTGCTGAGTCGTAGTCATTTCACTCAGGAGTAAGTATCTCAGAGATATCTTTTAATTCTTCACCTCCATAGTGTAGAAGCAAAGCCTTTTTTCTTGTGTCATCTGTGATTGCAAAACCTGCCATTGTGCCTTTGAAACATTGCAGATACTTTTGCCAACGTGGGGATATAGAAGATGCCTCCGAATGTACATCAGAAGGTGGTAGATTGGGCATAGACAATGCAATACTGATCAACAATGCAGTGATATATGATCCAGGATCGCATTGCTTTAGGAGGAATCTTCTCTGTAATGATGCGAGTTTTTTTTTTGATTGGATGGTTATTTTGGAGAGATCAGTGTGTGTGTATACACACTGTATAAGGTTCCTGTGTGTCACTCTAACAGTCTCCAACTTGAAATGCTGTCTGTAAAAGTAGCCAAAATCTTTCCAAAATTTTCATACCTGAAAGCAATGTTTCTGGTTTTTCACCATCCATTTACGTCATTTTCTTTTTTTACCTTGTCATCATTGTGATGTCTCTCAGGACTGGCGTGAGATTTAGTCACGTTTAATATAGGATGTGAGACGAAGGCAGAGACAGGGACTGTAGCAGGCTGTTGAACAGAAAGGCGTCCTCTTTATTCTGTCTTAGTTTCACTTTCATTTTGCTCGCATGTGTGTTCTACAGCAGCCTCTGGAGTACACAATGCACAATGCAATTGCAACTTCAAAACACTGCAACAGTTAACCTGGTCATGATTAACTCCCATCCAATGGTTGAACAGGTGAGCAGGTGGCTCACAAACAAAATTTTCCTGCTGTAAGTTATTTATGAATGTAGCAGTCACATTTTAATCGAATAGTCAGATTTTGCTATTTGAATGGAAAGTCTCGTCAATTGCTGAGCAAGTTCACAAATAGCCACACTGCATCTGGTGAATTGGATAACTATGCACCTTTACCCCTCCCTCCCTACTGTAAACATTGGCTTCTTAATGGCAGAGATATAAGGAGAGCACACCTTGAATAATGCTTCAGAGAAAATTGAAAATATACAGAAGTGTGTATGATCTGTCTGTTCTGGCATGTAATAAAGATTTGAGGGGATGAAATTGGACAGGGCAGAACACAAAACCGGAGGTATTGCATCGGCCACCCTTTCTACTCAGCACCCACCCAACCCCCCCATCCCCCCACTGATATTCAGTTCCATTAACATCGATAGAATTGAGTGTCAAAAGTGATTCCATCCGGTTTGTGTCCCTGCCCAAATCCTATTTCATCCCCATGGACTTGGATTCAGTTTGGCCATCTTCAGTATTTAAGTATTTGGAAACTCTATAAAGAACTTATTGATCTTATTTCTCTTTACAAGGACATGTTAAACATTGATTTCTGTCTTTTTTCAGTTTCCTTTCCTTGATCTTTTTCACAGTAATGCAAAGTAAGAATGAACAGGAATGATTTCAATGCAGTAATTATTTGTTTAAACTAGAAGAGAAATCCCAGCAGTATGCGCTATTCATATGGATCTCGAGATGAGATTATCATTTGGAAATCATTTCTTTGTAACCACATTGTTCTACAATACTAAAAGACCCCCCCCCCCCCATCATCGCTCATCATTTCAGTCAATACACTGTTTTATAACAACTATGGTTAATTATAGTTCTTTTAAAGAGCCAGCACAGGCATGAAGGGCTGAATGGCCTCCTTCTATGCTCTTTAAATCTTTTATTCTACATTTCTATATGTAATATTTTGCTGTTGAGCCACAGCTATGTTTTACGTGGCCTTTAAGCCTACCAATTCTAGTTGCTTAAGACCAATTAAAGATAAGTTGCTGTTGCTTGGAGCATTCACAGATAGAACAGTGCTTGCAGATTTCTAGTTCTCGGGCAGAAGAAACCAGTATGAAATTACAGCTATTCTTTCAACATTTTTGACAGTGGGATGTCTGAAGGGAACTAGATTCATCTGTTTTTACACAGACTGAAAGATATGCAGTTCTGATTAAAATGTCATCAACCTGAAATGATAACTGTTTCTCTCTCCAGAGATGCTGCCTGACCTGCTGTGTATTTCTAGCATTTTCTGGTTTTATTTTTAATATGCTGTGGAGTTCTTTGGGGCAGATTTATTCTATTTTAGTCCAGTTTTGGCCAGGTAGACTGTTGTCAGTTAAGACATTCTGGGCTAAAAATTGGATATGGCCTGTTAGCGACCAAGGGAAATTAGATTGCACTATTACCCCATAGCCGATAGAATTGATACAGACAGCATGTAAATATCATGCTGTCTGTTCATCTCACTGATTGTGGCAATCAGCCTAGTGCTAAATACACTGCTGAGTGGCTGCACGTTCAGCAGGGGGACTAGGTTCGTTCGGCTTGTGCGAGACTAGCACCAATCAAAGCTAGCCTGCTGTTCTTAAAGGGGGTGGGGGGGGGGAGGGGGTAGGGGGGGTGCATTTTGGCTGTAGCAGGTGCTGGAAATGTCTGTGAAAATGTTTCTCACAAGGAAGAAAGAGGAGAAATGGAGTAATAGTCCACTGAATGGGCTCCCGGTTTCGCTGATGCAGACCTTAGTGCAGGAATAAGAAAGGTCATGTTTCTGCAGGGGCCAGGAGGTTCTACAGCTATTTGTAGGAAAGTCTACATCAGACCAGTGGAATTCATTCAAAAAGGAAATAGTGAGAGTTCAGGGCCAACATGTTCCCGTAAAGGTGAAGGGTAGGACCAACAAGTCCAGGGAACCCTGGATGTCAAGGGATATAGAGGATTGGATAAGGGAAAAAAAGGAGGCTTGTGACAGATTCAGAGAGCTGAAAACAGTGGAGACCCTAGAGGAGTATAGAAAGTGTAGGGGGGTACTTAAAAAATTGTTTAGGAGAGCGAAGAGTGGGCATGAAAAATCACTGGCAGGCAAGATAAGGGAAAATCCGAAGGCATTTTATAAGTATATTCAGGACAAGAGGATAACCAGGGAAAGAATAGGGCCCATTATGGACCAAAGTGGCAATCTGTGTGTGGAGGCGGAGGACATAGGTGAGGTTTTGAATGATTACTTTTCATCTGTGTTCACTATGGAGAAGGATGATGTAGGTGTAGAGATCAGGGATGGGGATTGTGATATACTTGAACAAATTAGCATTGAAAGGGAGGAGGTATTAGTGGTTTTAGCAGGCTTAATTTTGGATAAATTCCCAGGCCCAGATGAGTTGTATCCCAGGCTGCAAGGGAGGAGATTGCAGGGGCTCGGACAGGAACTTTCAAATCCTCTCTGGCCACAGGAGAGGTACCAGAGGATTGGAGGATAGCAAATGTGGTACCATTATTCAAGAAGGGTAGTATGGATAAACCAGGTAATTACCGGCCAGTAAGTCTAACATCAGCGGTAGGGAAACTATTGGAAAAATTTCTGAGGGACAGGATTAATCTCCACTTGGAGAAACATGGATTAATCAGGGATAGTCAGCATAGCTTTGTCAGGGGGAGATTATGTCTAACAAATTTATTACATTTTTCGAGCAAGTGTCTAGGTGTGTAGATGAGGGTAAAGCAGTTGATGTAGTCTACATGGACTTCAGTAAGGCTTTTGATAAGGTCCCACATGGGAGATTGGTTAAGAAGGTAAGAGCCCATGGGATCCAGGGCAATTTGGCGAATTGGATCGAAAATTGGCTTAGTGGCAGGAGGCAGAGGGTGATGGTCGAGGGTTGTTTGTGCAGTTGGAAGCCTATGACCAGTGGTGTAGCATAGGGATCGATGCTGGGACCCTTGCTGTTTGTAGTGTACAGTAATGATTTAGTCGTGAATATAGGAGGTATGATCAGTAAGTTCTCAGATGACGCGAAAATTGGTGGTGTCGTAAATAGTGAGGAGGAAAGCCTTGGATTACAGGCCTATATAGATAGGCTGGTAAGATGGGCAGAGCAGTGGCAGATGAAATTTTATCCTGAGAAGTGTGAGGTGATTCATTTTGGGAGGACTAACAAGGCAAGGGAATATACTTGTCCACATATCACTGAAAGCAGCCGCACAGGTAGATAAGGTGGTTAGGAAGGCATATGGGATAGTTGCCTTTATTAGCCGAGGTATAGAATATAAGAGTAGGGAGGTCATGATGGAGTTGTAGAAAAGGCTAGTTAGGCCACAGCTGGAGTACTATGTACAGTTCTGGTCACCACACTATAGGAAGGATGTGATTGGACTGGAGCGGGTGCGGAGGAGATTCACCAGGATGTTGCCTGGGCTGGAGCATTTCAGCTATGAAGCGAGACTGATTAGACTAGGGTTGTTTTCCTTAGAGCAAAGAAGGCTGAGGGGGGACTGATTGAGGTATACAAAATTATGAAGGACTTAGATATGATAGATAGGAAGAAACCTTTTCCCTTAGCGGAGCAGTCAATAACCAGGGGTCAAAGATTTAAGGTAAGGGGCAGGAGGTTTAGAAGGGATTTGAAGAAAAATGTTTTCACCCAGAGGGTGGTTGGAATCTGGAACACACTGCCTGAAGAGGTGGTAGAGACAGGTACCCTCGCAATATTTAAGAAGCATTTAGATGAGGACTTGAAACACCATAGCATACAAGGCTACGGGCCAAGTGCTGAAAAATGGGATTAGAATAGATCGGTGCTTGATGGCCAGCACGGACAGGATGGGCTGAAGGGCCTGTTTCTGTGCTGTATAACTCCATGACTCTATCTAAGACGTCTGATGAAAAAGCACCATCATTTGATCTGACGCTCACAGCTCAGATACTGATACTGCAAGGATGTTAGAGGCTAGTATAAGAGGCAGGGTCTCTACTTGGTTAGTCACTGAGCATGAGTGTCTGAACCCCAGTCAGGGAGAAAGGGTGGTACATGTGCCAGTTTCCTGGAGGGTGAGGTCATCGACAAGTTCTGCTGCAGAGGACTCAGATGAAGATCACCATCACCCACAATTTCTATGCCTCTGTATCATTCCAGGCTGGAGCCAGCAACATTGCCAACATATCACCATACTTCATGCATTGCTACATCAGGGAGGTTACCGAGGCCCTGTACACCAGGAGAAGGGACTTCATTGTCTTCCTTCTAAGCAGAGAGAAGCAGGAGGAATGGGCACCTGGTTTAATGGGGAGATGTACTGGAACCACAAAGGGTTCTACTCCCTGAACATACAGCTGGAGCGTGACCACACACAGACTGTCATGTTGGTGAATGCCCGCTATTCTGGCAGCAGTCACAATGCTTTTCTCCTGTGCCAGTCACCAATCCTGTCGTTTTTGAGCCATGTTGAACCAGGTCCAGTTGGAGGAGGTGGCAGATTTCAGCCACCACCTCCTTAGAGAAGCATATCCGTCTCAGACACTGCTCCAAGCTGAGGTGGAAGTAGGTGAAGTGCTCTCTAAAAACTCTAGGTGGGTATGGCCTTCTATTGAGAGCTCGCCTCCTCCTCTCTCTGTGCATCCTGTGCTCCCTCTCCCTATCATGCTGTAGCCCAAGAGGGACTGCAACTATAGCCCCTTTGACTAAGAGCAAGCTTTCTGCATAGAGGCCTTCAAAATTGCCTCCACTCCTTGAAAAGGTCCAGTACCACTCCCTTCTGACTCAAAGAACTCGTGTGATCTCCTCCAACAGCAGAGTACACAGTGCTTTCACAAAGTAGCAGAAGAAAGTCAAAACACATTCGCCTGAAAGTTCCATGGTGATCCCTTTAAATATGATCCGCACACTCTGCATGATTGCAGCACACACAAGGCACACCCGTGCTATCGCCCTTCTTAACATGGCGACAGGCGCGTGCAGCACTGGAAGCAGTTGGAAGCAGACCTGCCCACCATTTTTATCATCTCCAGGCTCCCATAGTGCCAAAACCGGCGGCACTACTGAGATGAATTTTGTGGTGCTCATGTCCACACTGGACAGATGGTAATATAAATCCAGTCAGATTATTGAAAATTAACTGTTTATTTGACAATAATAACATATCAGTTTATATGATAGCAATATTTGTATACTGGCCTTAAAACTGCCCACTGAATTTCCTTCTTTTTAAATGTGCAACTAGTCATTATTGTCAATTTTAGGTTTTGAATTAGCTTAAAACTCAACTTTCACTGAAACTTGTCAGTAAATATTTCTTCTACATCAAAAACAACAACTTGCATTTATATAACACCTTTAGTGTTTATTATATTCTATTATATTTTAGTTCATTCAGATGCACAGACTAGACGAGCATAAATTCCACTTCCTCATGAAACCACTTTAGTCAATGCTCTTTGTAAAGATCCCCACCGAGAGCAGCTGCTGACAAATAATCAGAATAAAAATCATCTCATAATATTAAGTGTCTATCATTTTTCAAACTGTGAATTAATCTCCCATTGCAGATGGCTATAAATTGTCCAAGATTTTCCCTTGCAGCTTACGATACAACATGGTTTCCTTCACCAGAATACTTCTTGTAATCATCTCCAGATGAAGTACGGTCCCACAGGTCCTAAATAATCCCCTAAGTGTCTACTTTCTTTGTGTGTATGAGCTTCGGCAGCCTATCAAGTCATGTGGGGATCAGAGCCTTCAGCCAACACTGAGACACATTTGTCAGCTCATGGGTTAGTGATCAGGAGTGGGAAACCCAATCCTTCCCTCAGCTGACACTTGAGTGCAGTACTGAGGAAGTACTGCACTGTTGGAGGTGCCGTCTTTTGGATGAGACACAAAATTGTCTGCTCTCTCAGTTGGGCATGAAAGTTTGCCTGGCACAATTCAAAGAACAGGGGAGCTTCTGACACCGGTCCACTGCTGCAAACTAAGTGAACCTTGCATTATTATATAAGACACTAGTTCGGCCATAGCTGCAGTATTGTGTCCAGTTCTGGGCACAACACTCTAGGAAGGATGTGAAGGCATTGGAGAAGGTTCAGAAAATATTCACAAGAATGGTTCCAGGGATGAGGAACTTCACTTATGAAGATAGATTGAAGAAGATGGGACTGTTTTTCTTGATGAAGAGAAGGCTGAGAGGAGATTCGATTGAGGTATTCAAAATCATGAGGGGTTTGGACAGAGTGAATAGGGAAAAACTGTTCCCATTTGTGAAAGGATCAAGAACACGATGGCACAGATTTAAAGTGATTGGCAAAAGAAGCAAAAGCGACATGAGGAAAAACCTCTTCACACAGAGTGGAATGCACTGCCTGAGATTGTGGTGGAGGCAGGTTCAACTGAAGCATTCAAAAGGGAATTAGACTATTATATGAAAAGGAAGAATGTGCAGGGAGAAGGTGGGGACATGGCACTAGGTGAATTGCTCATTTGGAGAGCAGCTGCAGACACAATGGGCCAAATGGCCTCCTTCTGTGCTGTAACAATTCTGCTAAGGACATCCCTGAGCAGCAATATGATCAGCTGGTGTTGCATTGCCCTCATAACCTTGCTCCTCGCCTTTCCATGTCCTCCTTATTCTCCTTGGAATCATGCACAGAGGCTCTGTGTTCTGCACCTTGTTCCTCCTGCAGATGCAAACCTTGCAGCTGTGCAATTCTGGAGACCCTGGCTGGTGCATACCAAAGGGGTCCTCCAAATCTGTCCAGACATTTGAAGCACATCTTCAACATGCTGATGGCTCGTTCAGTCGCACATCTGGTTGTCATATGGCATTCATTTTAGCACTATTGTTATCAGGCAAATTTGAAGTGGGTGTCTCTTGTCTCTATCCCTTAAGTCTGCTTTCAGGTCAGAAGACATCAAGGAGCTTGGACTGCCGCAGGATGAAAGCATCATGACCGTTCCCTGGGAATCTTGTACACACCTGCATGAAGCCTGTTGTGGTTGAACATCATTTGCACATTGACGGAGTGGAAGGCCTTGCGGTTTCTGAATACTCCTGGTTGATCTGGGGGTGCCCAGATTGTCAGTCGTGTGCAGTTAATGCCTGCACCTGTGGGAAGCCAGCCGGAGACACACATCTGAATGCCTGCTCATTCTGACTGATGTCATCACAGGCAAAGTTAACATAGTCCCCTGCCCGAGTAAACAACCCATCAGCTACCTGTCATGTATATTTCTGGGTCACTGACTGGGAGATCCTGGATATGTCTCCGGTAGAGCCCTGGAGGGATTCGGAAGCAAAATAGTTGAGGACATTGGGTGACTTTGACAGCCACTGGTAAAGTGTGGCCACCAGATCCAGTAGGGAGCGGGTCTTCTAGGAGGCTGTAGATGTCTATCACCACCTGACACAACAACCTGAGCCTTCTGAAATACTGCGATTCTGACATGTCAAGAAAACTCAGCCTCTACCTGTACACCTTGTGTTGTGAGTAATACCTTCTGCAAGCTGCACATCTCCCCTCTCTGCTGCTTCCCTCTCTGCTGCTCCCCTCTCTGAGTCACAAGGCTGACACTCCAATGCAGTACTGAGGCAGTGCTGCACTGTTGCAGGTGCTATCTTTCGGATGAGACGTTAAAACTGAGGCCCCATCTGCTCTCTCAAGTGGACGTTAAAGTTCCCATGGCACTATTTCAAAGAAGAACAGGGGAATTATACGCGGTGTCTTGGCCAATATTTATCTTTCAAAGAACACCACAAAAACATTATCTGCTCATTAGCATGTTTCCTATATTGCAACAGTGACTACACTTAAAAAAAGTACTTCATTGGCTGTAAAGCAGTTTGAGATGTATGGTAGTCATGAAAAGTGCTATATAAATGCAAATCTTTCTTTTTTTTAGTGGCAGAAGAGTCAGTAACCCAGAGGACACAGATTTAAGGTGATTGGCAGAAGAACCAGGGCTATATGAGAAACCATTTTTTATGCAACGTGTTGTGATCTGGAATGCACTTCCTGAAATGGTGGTGGAATCTGATTCAACAGTATATCAAAAGTCAATTGAATAAATACACGAATAGAAAACAAATTACAGGGCAATGGGAAAAGAGCAGGGGAGTGGGACTAATTGGATAGCTCTGCCAAAGAGCTGGCACAATACAATAGGTTGAATGGCTTCCTTCTGTGCATATTGTACAATGTTCTGTTCAACTTGTCCATTCTATGATCAGTTCCACTTGGTTAGTCCCACGGCACTCTGTGTGCTTTGCCCAGTGGAAGACCCGGGTCCTAAACAGGACATATGGCCTGATTTAAATATTATAATGAGGCTGCTACCTGTTTCAAAAATTGTATTGAGCAGCAAGTCAGCAGCAAGGTTTAAGAAAACATTGTCTTCCTACTGCCTTCTGTCTGGTTAAAAGTGGGGCAGTAGTGAGACAGAAAGCGCCGTCACATAATGAGAATCGTGCAAATGGGTAATCTGTTCTGCCAAAATATTCTATTCCCCATGCATCTTAATCAACATGTAAATGCCTTTGACATTTACTTTCTATGTGTGTGGAAAGCTAAATACAAAACCCTGCCAGGAATGAACTCATAAAGTTTGTTATCTGGAATATTTTTAATTGACTGTTACCAATGGCAGCTTAGGACCTGTCAACTCAAGAATGTTTCTGATTCATAAATTATTATTTGTTATGTCCCATTCCTCAAGCAGAAGGTTTCTTGCTTGTTACAAGTTGGTCATTTGGCCTCTTTGTACATTTTTCTCTGATCTTCTGCATTGTAAATGAACGGAGGCACATGACCACATTAAAAAGTCTAAACAGTCTGCTGTGCCTGTTACAGAATTAAGATATTGATATTAAACCTAATAACTGTGAAGTGGGAGTGGTAGAATTCCCGTGTCTGAGTCATAAGTTGCAGGATTCAAACTTCACTCCAAAATGTCACGGCAAGTAGTACCCTAGGAAGTATAGAGGGTCAGAGGGACCTTGGTGTACTTGTCCATAGATCACTGAAGGTAGCAACACAGGTAGATAAAGTGGTTAGGAAGGCATATGGGATACTTGTCTTTATTAGCTGAGGCATAGAATATAAGAGCAGGGAGGTTATGATGGAGCTATATAAAACACTAGTTAGGCCACAGCTGGAGTACTGTGTACAGTTCTGGTCGCCACACTATAGGAAGGATGTGATTGGACTGGAGAGGGTGCAGAGGAGATTGACCAGGATGTTGCCTGGGCTGGAGCATTTTAGCTATGAAGAGAGACTGGTTAGGCTAGGGTTGTTTTCCTTAGAGCAGAGAAGGCTGAGGGGAGACCTGATTGAGGTGTACAAAATTATGAGGGGCATAGACAGGGTAGATAGGAAGAAACTTTTTCCCTTAATAGAGGGGTCAATAATCGGGGGCAAAAATTTAAGGTAAGGGGCATGAGGTTTAGAGGGGATTTGAGGAAATTTTTTTTCACCCAGAGGGTGGTTGGAATCTGGAACGCACTGCCTGAAGAGGTGGTAGAGGTAGTAACCCACACAACATCTAAGAAGTATTTAGATGAGCACTTGAAATGCCGACAAGGCTACGGGCCAAGTGCTGGAAAATGGGATTAGAATAGATAGGTGCTTGATGGCTGGCATGGATATGATGAGCCGAAGGTTCTGTTTCTGTGTTATAACTCTATGACTCTTAATCAACCTCTTTGTCCTCCTTGCTGAATTCTAAACTGCTCTCAATCCTCAGACTTGCTGCTTTTTCTGCAAATTTTATATGCCTCCTCTTTGGATCTAATACTATCCCTAATTTCTTTTGTAAGCCACAGTTGAGTCACCTTTCCAATTTTATTTTTGCGCCAGACAGGAATGAATAATTGTTGTAATTCATGCACACGTTCTTTAAATATTATCCATTGACTATCCACCGTCAACCCTTTTAGTAAAGTTCCCCAATCTACCATATCCAACTAACGCCTCATATCTTCGTAGTTTCCTTTTATTTAGATTCAGGGCCCGAGTTTCAGATTCAACTACTTCACTCTCCATCTTAATTAAGAATTCTAGCATGTTATGGTCGCTCCTTCCCTAAACGATCCTGCACAACAAGATTGTTAATTAATCCTTTCTCATTGCACAATACCCAGTCTAGGATATCCTGTTCTCTAGTTGGTTCCTCAACGTATTGTTCTAAAAAACCGTCACATATACACTTCAGGAAGTCCTCCTCCACAGTATTATTGCTAATTTGGTTTGCTCAATCTATATGTAGATTAAAGTCACCCATGATTACAGTTGTACCCTTATTGCTTGCGTCTATAATTTCCTGTTTAATGCCATCCCTTACATCTCCACTACAGTTTGGGGGCCTATAGACAATCCCCACCAATGTTTTCTGCCCCTTGGTGTTTCTTTGCTCCGCCCATACAGATTCCACATCATGATTTTCCGAGCCAATATCCTTCCTCACTATTGCATTGATTTCCTCCTTTACAAACAACGCTACCCCACCTCCATTCCCTTTTTGCCCGTCCTTCCTAAATATGAAATACCCCTGGATGTTCAGTTCCCATCCTTGGTCACCCTGCAGCCATGTCCCTGTAATTGCAACTATATCATAACCGTTTATATCTATTTGCACTGTTAATTCATCGACCTTATTGCGAATGCTCTGTGCATTAAAGCCACAATGCCTTTAGACTTGTCTTTTTAACATTGTTAGCCATCTTAGCTTTATTTTGCACAATGGCCCCATTTGTTTCTTGCCCTTGTTTTCTCTGCCTTCCACTTTTGCTTCTTACCTTTCTGCCTTTCATTTCTATCCTTGTTTCCCCCTCCTCTGTCTCCCTGCTCAGATTCTCATCCCCCTGCCATTCTAGTTTAAACCCTCCCCGACAGCACTAGCAAACACCCCCTCCTGAAAAAATTGGTCCCGGTCCTGCCCAGATGCAACCCGTCCTGCTTGTACTGCTCCCACCTTCCCCGGAACCAGTGCAAATGTCCCAGGAATCTGAATCCCTCCCCCCTACATCATTTCTCCAGCCATGTATTCATCTGATATATCCTGCTATTTCTGCTCTCGCTAGCATGTGGCACTGGTAGTAAACCTGAGATTACTACCTATGAGGTCTTACTTTTTAATTTACGTGCTAACTCTCTTTATTCAGCTTATAGGACCTCATTCCTTTTTTTACCTATGTCGTTGGTACCACGATATGTACCACGACAACTGTCTGCTCGCCCTCCCCTCTCAGAATGCCCTGCAGCCACTCAGAGACATCCTTGACCCTAGCACCAGGGAGGCAACATACCATCCCAGAGTCTCTTTTGCAGCCACAGAAACGCCTGTCGGTTCCCCTTACGATTGAAACCCCTATCGCTATAGCTCTGCCACTCTTCCTCCACCCCTCCTGTGCAGCAGAGCCACCTGTTTTGCCATGAACTTGGCTCTTGCTGCTTTCCCCTGAGGCATCTCCCCCAACAATATCCAAAATGGTACATCTGTTAGAGAGGAAGATGGCCACTGGGGACTCTTGTGCTACCTGCCTTCCCCTACTCTGTCTGGTGGTCACCCATTCCCTTCCTGCCTTTGCAGCATTTGCCTGCGGTGTGACCACTTCGCTAAATGCGCTATCCACGACGAGCTGGAAGCGTCCCTGATTTTCCACACAGCGCAGGAGGAGCATATCACAGGTGCAAGCTCTCCTACCATGACTTACCTTTAGATTACTTAGTTATTCCCTTTAATTAAAAAATATTAATTACGCGAGGGGCCTTGTTCTACTTCAAACACTACCCACTACAATCCAAAGTCCTTACCTTACTTTTGAAGCTAATGCAGTAGTATAAATAGTAGAAAAAGTAGAGAAACGCACCTGAACCGACTTACCAATCAGCTGCTTCCCTGCACCCGCATCACTTTTTAAATCCTGACGTTACTTGGAATTCCGCTATCTGGGTCCTTCTCTTTCCCACTCTTTTATAGCCGCTGCTGCTGGTCTCTGGGTCCTCCACTCTCCCACTCTTTTATGGCCTCTGCCGCCGGTCTCTGGGTCCTCCTCTCTCCCGTTCTTTTATGGCTGCTGCCACCAGAGGATCATCAGCTCGGTGAAAGACGCTCTCTGATTTGCCCGAAATTTGCTGGTCTTCCAGTGCAATGAGCTGTCCCCGACCGAGTATTGCAGACTGGCACATTCCAATGTCCTGGACTATGTGCTGAGGGACACAAAGAACAAAGAGAACAAAGAACAAAGAAAATTACAGCACAGGAACAGGCCCTTCGGCCCTCCAAGCCTACGCCGATCCAAATCCTCTTTCTAAACCTGTCGCCTATTTTCTAAGGGTCTGTATCTCTTTACTTCCTGCCCATTCATGTATCTGTCTAGATACATCTTAAAAGACGCTATCGTGCCCGCGTCGACCACCTCCGCTGGCAAAGCGTTCCATGCACCCACCACCCTCTGCGTAAAGAAATTTCCACGCATATCCCCCCTAAACTTTTCCCCTTTCACTTTGAACTCGTGTCCCCTTGTAATTGAATCCCCCACTCTGGGAAAAAGCTTCTTGCTATCCACTCTGTCTATACCTCTCATGATTTTGTACACCTCAATCAGGTCCCCCCTCAACCTCCGTCTTTCTAATGAAACTAATCCTAATCTACTCAACCTCTCTTCATAGCTAGCGCCCTCCATACCAGGCAACATCCTGGTGAATCTCCTCTGCACCCTCTCCAAAGCATCCACATCCTTTTGGTAATGTGGCGACCAGAATTGCACGCAGTATTCCAAATGTGGCCGAACCAAAGTCCTATACAACTGTAACATGTCATGACCTGCCAACTCTTGTACTCAATACCCCGTCCGATGAAGGAAAGCATGCCGTATGCCTTCTTGACCACTCTATTGACCTGCGTTGCCACCTTCAGGGAACAATGGACCTGAACACCCAAATCTCTCTGTACATCAATTTTCCCCAGGACTTTTCCATTTACTGTATAGTTCACTCTTGAATTGGATCTTCCAAAATGCATCACCTCGCATTTGCCCTGATTGAACTCCATCTGCCATTTCTCTGCCCAACTCTCCAGTCTATCTATATTCTGCTGTATTCGCTGACAGTCCCCTTCAGTATCTGCTACTCCAGCAATCTTAGTGTCGTCTGCAAACTTGCTAATCAGTCCACCTATACTTTCCTCCAAATCATTTATGTATATCACAAACAACAGTGGTCCCAGCACGGATCCCTGTGGAACACCACTGGTCACACTAAAGCTTGGGGTAGCCGCCGCAAAGGCTCAATGGGGAAAGGCCACTAAGGCCCTCTCGTCATTGTATAAGGAGGGGCTGGAAACCGTGTCAAACCCCTTGGGCTGTCTGCACCAGAGAATGTTTATGATATGTAATGCAAATATACATTGTATATAAAATAGAATGGCAAGAGGTGTGAGACATCTCATGTTCTGTATTGAAAGAAACTGATCTTGATTGCACTTTATGAAATGCCCAATTTGAATTGTTTTGTAATTTTTTTTGTACAAATTTTATGAATAAAGTATATTTTTGAAAAAAAAATAGGGTTGGTAAACTGAAAATTTTAATCTTAGGAAAACCCTCAGCTTCTATTGTTATTTCATTGCCAGGGCCTGGAGTTTGGAAAAAGTGTTGATACGCCAACCCTACATTTTCCAGAGATTTACCTTAATTCCCCATTTCCTCCTGTGTTAGGTTATTTGTTATTCCTACTAAATCTACTTATTCATTAATTTTACAGATATATGCACATTGGAGCATTCTCCCTTATAAGGTAAACAAATAAACTGCAAAGCTGGCCAGGGGACTTTCAGGGAAAGGGGGAGGGGAGGGGTTTAAGAGATGGTGCCACTGTGGCTTGAGATCTAATTTTTTGTACTTATGAAATTCATTGCAAATCTTAGTAACCATAACAACTAATGCCTCCCCATCATAATTCACCGATGTAAGAGAAAACAACAATGCTATATTTTAAAATTGAGGCACTTTGTAATTGACAACCTGAGGAAAATCGGACTATCGTGTTGAAACCCAAACAGTTAGCAGTCTTAACGCACAGCGTGGGATACAAAAACAGTTATGAAACAACTAGTGAAAATAAGAACTTTCCGTCTGTTAAAACTTTGACATTGTCATTTGTGTCTCATGGTGAGGCCACTATTAAGCCTAATAACTGCATTCCCCTTTTACGTTCTCACCATCCTGTGTGTATAACTCATACTTCAGTGGTTTCTCAGTTAAGCTTTAGTAGAAGGTGGCTGTTTTTTCTGTGAAAGGTCAACCTGATAATAGTTCCACTGGTGCTAAGCCACTTGAGCCTGCAGCTCAATAGCCTGTAGTTTGAAGCTGTCATAATTTCTTTCAAGAAGGAAGTGGTGAAAAGCAGGAACTACAGGATTCACCAGATAACAAATAAAGCACATTTCTTTCTGTGGATGTGCTGTCCTTTTGAGATACTGGAAGCATCTGTATTTTGTCATTCTTCCCTCAGCTAAAGGAACAAGGCTAGGATGGCATCCCCATAGGTTATACTCAAGATGGACAAGTCTGAATAGCATAATAAAAGAGAATAAAAAGGCAGTCAGTAGTTCACTTCAGTGCTTTTATTTACAAGCTGTGGTAACAGTGGTTAGACAGCGCAGCACAGAGACTTGCTAAACTAGTTTTGCTATATTGAAGTAGTATTAGCCTGTACAAGTCATTATCACAGTCCCAGCAAATGTTGCTGAATAAATCTTTCACATTAGCCATTTTTCACACCACCCAATGAAAGGAAATGATTCAATAAAGGCCTGTCAATATCACGAGGTAGCAATCACCTTAAAAAGGACACCTACTGTCAGAAAGGTCAGTTCAAATAAAGCAAGTGTAAGGTAAAGTATATGGGGCCTGGTGCTGAGCTACTGGATTCATTTACAGAACTCAGTCTGTCAATAACTAAAGAATGACGCCATATCTGCAGAAAGAAATGCATTTTGTTTTTCGTATCTGGAGTTTATCTTGATTTACCTTTGAGGAAACGGAGAAAAACTTTGCATAACCATTTCTCAGAAGATTAGATGGTTTGGGTAAAATTCTTTACTAGCCAGATTGTAGATGATCTATGGAAAGAATGGACCTGAATGACCAAATGGCCTTTTCTCATTCCATGTTTTCTTCTGCTCTTATATATAGAGAATCATGTTGCGTTAACATCTGTCATCTGAAGTGCCCACTAGCTTTTCATTTAGCATAGCAAGTTCAATGCAACACAACAGAAGGATGAATCCAATGTGTAAGAGAATTCTATTTAGTCCCTCATGGAGCCTTGATTATTTCAGCGGAACCTGCACAACAGTGGTTCCCAGATATCCAGAATATTTCTGCAGTTGAAAAGTATCAAACATTTTTTATTCTCAGGAAGTGCACGTCGCTGCAAGGTTGGCATTTACTGCCCATCCTTGATTCTCCTCAAAAGGTGCTGGTGGTCAGCCCGAGCAGCCAGAAGCAGCAAAAAGTCACATGTACCAGACGCTGCTTTCTAACATCAATGCAGCAGAATCAACCTTGCTGGGGTCTTGTGATTGGGAAGGGAGCGGTAAGCCCCAACAGAGCAGACCTACGGTTTCCTTGTGGGACTCAGACGAGCTCTTCTGCTCTTCCTGGCCACACAAGGAAATTAAAATAACTGTTTGGACCTCTTTCGGCCCTGACAGTCTTCTCTGCTGCCGTTCCAATGGGTAAGTCACTACAGCTTCCTGCCCAGACAGTCGAGTTCAAATTACAGTCAGTTCCAATGAGGTTTCCCTAATTTTCCCATCTCCCACCACCTCCCAGGAGAATCTGCTAAGGAATTGAACAGCTTCCTCTTCATGCCTCATTAATGGCCTGATGGTTGCCTTTCTTCCACTGGAGGTACTTCTTTCTAACTGATTGCAACTGATCTTTCCTTCTGCAAGGAGAATAAAGATTTCGAAAGGCTGCTGATTGACTCACAGTTGATTAATACCAAAGTGTTTGCAGCTGTTTCATTGCTTTCTGGTGCAGGCTATGCAGCAATTTCACTTTTCACTTAAACTACCCTTGGAATAAGCAAGCCTTGGAAGTGTTGGAAGAAGGGTGTTTGTTGGAGGAGAGATTGGTGTGGCATCTTGTGCATGTTAACTGTACAGACATGGATGGTGTGAAGATGCTGCCAATGTTTATTTAGAATCATCATTGATACTCATGCCTCACTGACTTCACCATCCTCAAGCAGCAAGGTCCTACCAGTTAAGAGGTCGTTGATGTGGCACTAACTTCCTGAGACCCCACCCTGCATATTGTGTGCTCCACCCTTTTCTGTGGTTTCCTGTTGAGTGCCAAACCGCCTGTCTCTTCTTACCCTTATCTCTACCAACATTATATCCACTGTAGCATCTGGGAACTTTAGGGCCTTGGTCACAGCAGGCACCCCATGTTCTTCTTCCCCTTCTGCTATTTGAAACCTCTTCTTGTGTTCTCACAGTTTGGTTACCAGATGCAGCATTACCAACATTTGCAATTCTCAAAGAGAGTCTCAATAAAACATCCAATTAGGATTCTTGAATTAGCATTGAAGCAGTTCTGGAGCAATAATCTTGACTTCTTTAGCTGTATTTAGACATTATCTCGAGAGGCCTTCTTGAACCTTGTGTCAGGACTTCCTTCGAGAAAGGTTTTGATGGAGTAAATAATGAGAAAATGTTTCCACTGGCAAGAGGGTCAGTAATCAGAGGATACTGATTTAATATAATTGGCAAAAGAACCTGAGGGGAAATGGGGATCATTTTTTACAGTGAGTTGTTATGATCTGGAATGCACTGACTGAAAGAGTGTTGGAAGCAGATTCAATAATAACTTTCAAAAGGGAATTCGATAAATACCGGGAAAGGAAAAAAATTTACAGAGCTACGGTGAAGAGCAGGAGAGTTGGACTAATTAGATAACTCATTCAAATTGCCATCACAGGCATAATGGTGTCACAATCCGGTGAGAAAGAGGTCTAGGATTCCCTTTCAACCTTCACCTGGTCTTACCGTAATAGTGATTTTAAACACACCCTGTTTTTAGCTCCCCTTGGTGAATCCTTGTTCACTGTTTTTCAATTATAAGGCAAAGAAACCAGCACAAACAGGCTTTCTTAGGTTTAAAGAAGAAAGATTGAAATTTATTACATTTAAACTTGAACTCTAATTTGGTTGACACCTGCGGATACATGACGTGCCCACGCTAGCATGCATATGTGATACACATATGCAAACAGAGACAGAAAAGAGCAGAAGAAAAATAAAATGAGGATTATGGAGGCTCAATCATTGAATATGTTTGAGACAGAGATCGGTAGGTTTCTAGATATTAAAGATATCAAGAGAAATGGGATAATGTGGGAAAATGGTGTTGAGGTAGAAGATGAGCCATGATCTGGTTGACTGGTGGAGCAGGCTTGGGGGCCAAATGGCCTACTCCTGCTCCTATTTCCGATGTTCCTACACTCCTCCACTGATGAGGAGGATGCAGAGGAGGGAGATGTGCAAGCAGCACTGGATGTTGAAGCCCTTGCACCAGAGGCCAGGCAGATTGAGCGACGTGTTGAGGAGGTAAGAGACGTAAGGAGGTAAGAGATGTCCGCACACAGTGAAACCAATAAAGACTGACCTCAATGCATGTAGTCTGTCACCTCCTTTCCATTTATATACTATGTCTAGTGCCCAGCTGAAACACGTGCTAGTGCCCATGGCAGATCATATTTAAATGGGGGCTGTGCTTACATTGGCATTCCACGAAGGGGGAAGGGGAAAGTCAGCAGCTTACAATCAAGGCATGATAGAATAATCACTTTTACACAATAAATGCTAATGGCTTGAAAAAAATAACTTTATATGAAGCATCATATGTCAGCTATCAAACACCTGTGAACCCTGAAGTGTGTCTAGGTGCTTTTCTTTATACCTTTACAAGTGCTTCTACCAGGTGTAACCCCTGCGCTAGCAGCTGTGCTGGAGGCAGGCTGCTGATCAGGCTGTCCCTTGGCTTGTGATGACTTCAGCAGCCATCCTCTGGCTGCCTGATGCCTGGAAGGCTCTGGCTACCTGAGGATTTCCTGTACAGGTGTAGGACTCTCCTCAGGCTGCTGCTGGAGCTGGGCCTACTGGCAGAGGGGCTGAGGAGTTGGTGTCCAGACTCAGAGCGCCCTGAGGGGTGTCCCAGCTGTGGAGGTCAGCCTCTCCTCCTCCCTTTCAAGGCCCACTTGAACCTCCCTGTTCACCAGAGAAGGACAAAGAGACTCCAAGCACCTCGTTCTTCTCTCACCTTGCCACTGCTGAGTTGAGCACATGGAAAAGGTGCTGGTGACCAGGTCTACGTGGATTTGTGGGATCTGCCTCTCCATGAGGGTCGCCAACCTCTCAATGGAGGAAGCCACGTGCTCACATACTTGAGACATAACAGCATTCATAGCACAGACGGACTTCTCCATCATCTGCTCATGACTGCTCATAGTATACGGCCTCTCTGCCAGATGCTGCCTTGCCTCTCTCTGTAACTCCAGCATGCCCTGTGCTGTTGACACCAGAGGCTCACCATGAGCCTGGGGCTCAGTATGGGCCTGGACACCCATAGTCAGACTGTCAGTGGCCTTGGCTGTCTCAGCCTCAGCCAGCTGCTCAGGTGCGTTTGTGACCCTGATTCTAAAGTCGAGCGGAAACCCACCGAGGTGAAAGTATCTGCACTGGGTAAGGTGCAGGAGAGTCATGGAACGGTGCATCCTCTGACAGCTCCTCCTCAGAGTTGGACATCTAGCCCCCTGTAGCTGCGGTCTCCTGCGCACACTGACCTGCATGAGAGAACACTGACATGTGTGGGTTAGGCATTGCATATCTTGTCATGCCAGCCATGCATCTGTAGAAGTGTGTTGGATGTCGAATGAATAGAATCCTCACTCTCTTGTGCCGAGACTCCATCCGTTATTGAGTGGTCGCCCATGGTGCCTGCTAACTCCAGTGCCTCTAGCATGACTGCTGATCTCCTCTGTAATCTCCGTCCAGGCTTGCTTGGTCAGGTGAGAGGATCTCTTGCCATCCCAGAGGAAGAGGACCCCCCACTTTTCCCTTGCAGCCTGGTGGAGAATCAGCAGGGAAGGCAGCACTAAATCGTGGGACCACCGATGTCTTTCCTCAGACATGGTCCCAGTTTTTTCAGGCTTTGTTCCGAAGGTCAAATGACCTGGTGCAGTGGGGTCCAGGAGTTGCAGTCACAGGAACCAGCAGCTACAGTAGAGTTGCAGGGGGGTCCAGTAGTTACAGGAAATAGCAACTACAGTAGTGTTGTAGGGGGTTCAAGTAGTCACAGGAACCAGCAGCTACAGTACCTCAAGGGTTGTAATCTCTGGATTACTCCCTGTGCCACGTGCCAGTGAGGCTAGAAATAGGAAGATAGTGCAGCTAAACACGTGGCTGAGCAGCTGGTGCAGAAGGGAGGGTTTCAGATATCTGGACCATTGGGCTCTCTTCAGGGACAGATGGGACCTGTACAAGAAGGACGGGTTGCATCTAAACTGGAGGGGCACAAATATCCTGGCTGCGAGGTTTGCTAGCGTCACTCGGGAGGGTTTAAACTAGTGTGGCAGGGGGGTAGGAACCAGAGCAGTAGGACAGCTAATGAAGTAAATGAGGAGGACATAGTAAATAAGGCCAGTAGGACTAAGAGGAAGAGCAGGCAGGGAGATGTTGCTGAGCACAGCGGGACTGGTGGTCTGAAGTGCATTTGTTTCAATGCGAGAAGTATAACAGGTAAGGTAGATGAACTTAAAGCTTGGAGTAGTACTTGGAAATATGATGTTGTTGCTATTACAGAGACTTGGTTGAGGGAAGGGCAGGATTGGCAGCTAAATGTTTCAGGCTTTAGAAGCTTCAGGCGGGATAGATGGGGATGTAAAAGGGGTGGGAGAGTTGCATTACTGGTTAAGGAGAATATCACAGCTGTACTGCGGGAGGACACCTCAGAGGCATCATGCAGCAAGGCAATATGGGTGGAGCTCAGGAATAGGAAGGGTGCAGTCACGATGTTGGGGGTTTACTACAGGCCTCCCAACAGCCAGCGGGAGGTAGAGCAGCAGATATGTAGACAGATTTTGGAAAGATGTAAAGGTAACAGGGTTGTAGTGGTGGGTGATTTTAACTTCCCCAATATTGACTGGGCCTCACTTTGTGCTAGGGGCTTGGATGGGGGAGAATTTGTGAGGAGCATCCAGGAGGGCTTCTTGAAACAGTATGTAGATAGTCCAACTAGGGATGGGGCCATTCTGGACCTGGTATTGGGGAATGAGCCCGGCCAGGTAGTCGAAGTTTCAGTGGGGGAGCAATTCGGGAGCAGTGACCATAATTCCATAAGTTTTAAGGTACTTGTGGATAAGGATAAGAGTAGTCCTCGGGTGAAGGTGCTAAATTGGGGGAAGGCTAATTATAATATTATTAGGCAGGAACTGAAGAACTTAGATTGGGGGCGGCTGTTTGAGGGTAAATCAACATCTGACATGTGGGAGTCTTTCAAACGTCAGCTGATTAGAATCCAGGACCAGCATGTTCCTGTGAGGAAGAAAGACAAGTTTGGCAAGTTTCGGGAAGCTTGGATAACGCGGGATATTGTGAGCCTAGTCAAAAAGAAAAAGGAAGCATTTGTAAGGGCTGGAAGGCTAGGAACAGATGAAGCACGAGGAATATAAAGACAGTAGGAAGGAACTTAAGCAAGGAGTTAGGAGGGCTAAAAAGGGGTCATGAAAAGTCATTGGCAAACAGGATTAAGGAAAATCCCAAGGCTTCTTATACATATATAAAGAGCAAGAGGGTAACCGGGGAAAGGGTTGGCCCACTCAAGGACAGAGATGGGAATCTATGTGTGGAGCCAGAGGAAATGGGTGAGGTGCTAAATGAGTACTTCGCATCCGTATTCACCAAGGAGAAGGACTTGGTGGATGATGAGCCTAGGGAAGGGAGTGCAGATAGTCTCAGTCATCTCATTATCAGAAAGGAGGAGGTGTTGGGTGTCTTGCAAAGCATTAAGGTAGATACGTCCCCAGGGCCTGATGGGATCTACCCTAAAATACTGAGGGAGGCAAGGGAAGAAATTGCTGGGGCCTTGACAGAAATCTTTGCATCCTCACTGGCTACATGTGAGGTCCCAGAGGACTGGAGAATAGCCAATGTTGTTCCTTTGTTTAAGAAGGGTGGTAAGGATAATCCAGGAAATTATAGGCCGGTGAGCCTTACGTCAGTGGTAGGGAAACTATTAGAGAGGATTCTTCGGGAAAGGATTTACTCCCATTTGGAAACAAACGAATTTATTAGCGAGAGACAGCATGGTTTTGTGAAGGGGAGGTCGTGTCTTACTAATTTGATTGAGTTTTTTGAGGAAGTGACGAAGATGATTGATGAGGGAAGGGCATTGGATGTTGTCCATATGAACTTTAGTGAAGCCTTTGACAAGGTCCCACATGGCAGACTGGTGCAAAAGGTGAAGTCACACGGGATCAGAGGTGAGCAGGCAAGATGGATACAGAACTGGCTCAGTCACAGAAGACAGAGGGTAACAGTGGATGGGTGTTTTTCTGAATGGAGGGATGTGACTAGTGCTGTTCCGCAGGGATCAGTGCTGGGACCTTTGCTGTTTGTAGTATATATAAATGATTTGGAGGAAAATGTAGCTGGTCTGATTCGTAAGTTTGCGGACGACACAAGGGTTGGTGGAGTTGCGGATAATGATGAGGATTGTCAGAGGATACAGCAGGATATAGATCGGTTGGAGACTTGGGCGGAGAAATGGCAGATGGAGTTTAATCCGGACAAATGTGAGGTAATGCATTTTGGAAGGTCTAATGCAGGTGGGAGGTATATAGTAAATGGCAGAACCCTTGGGAGTATTGACAGGCAGAGATCTGGGCGTACAGGTCCACAGGTCACTGAAAGTGGCAACGCAGGTGGATAAGGTAGTCAAGAAGGCATACGGCATGTTTGCCTTCATTGGTCGGGGCATAGAGTATAAAAATTGGCAAGTCATGTTGCAGCTGTACAGAACCTTAATTAGAATATTAGTAACCTTAGAATATTGCGTGCAATTCTGGTCGCCACACTACCAGAAGGACATGGAGGCTTTGGAGAGGGTACAGAGGAGGTTTACCAGGATGTTGCCTGGTCTGGAGGGCATTAGCTATGGGGAGAGGTTGGAAAAACTCGGATTGTTTTCACTGGAACGACGGAGGTGGAGGGGCGACATGATAGAGGTTTACAAAGTTATGAGCGGCATGGATAGTCAGAAGCTTTTTTCCAGGGTGGAAGAGTCAGTTACTAGGGGACATAGGTTTAAGGTGCGGGGGGCAAAGTTTAGAGGGGATGTGCGAGGCAAGTTTTTTACACAGAGGGTGGTGAGTGCCTGGAACTTGCTGCCAGGGGAGGTGGTGGAAGCAGATACGATAGCGACGTTTAAGAGACATCTTGATAAATATATGAATAGGAAGGGAATAGAGGGATATGGGCCTCGGAAGTGCAGAAGGTGTTAATTTAGGCAGGCATCAAGATCGGCGCAGGCTTGGAGGGCCAAATGGCCTGTTTCTGTACTGTACTGTTCTTTGTTCTTTGTACAGTAGTATCGCCAGGGGTCCAGTAGTTACAGGAACCAGCAGCTATAGTAATGTTGCCAGGGGACCAGTAGTTACAGGAACCAGCAGCTATAGTAGTGTTGCCAGGGGTCCAGTAGTTACAGGAACCAACAGCTATAGTAGTGTTGCCAGGGGTCCAGTAGTTACAGGAACCAGCAGCTACAGTAGTATTGCCAGGGGTCCAGTAGTTACAGGAACCAGCAGCTACAGTAGTATTGCCAGGGGTCCAGTAGTTACAGGAACCAGCAGCTATAGTAATGTTGCCAGGGGTCCAGTAGTTACAGGAACCAGCAGCTACAGTAGTATTGCCAGGGGTCCAGTAGTTACAGGAACCAACAGCTATAGTTATGTTGCCAGGGGTCCAGTAGTTACAGGAACCAGCAGCTATAGTAGTGTTGCCAGGGGTCCAGTAGTTACAGGAACCAGCAGCTATAGTAGTGTTGCCAGGGGTCCAGTAGTTACAGGAACCAGCAGCTATAGTTATGTTGCCAGGGGTCCAGTAGTTACAGGAACCAGCAGCTATAGTAGTGTTGCCAGGGGTCCAGTAGTTACAGGAACCAGCAGCTATAGTAGTGTTGCCAGGGGTCCAGTAGTTACAGGAACCAACAGCTATAGTAGTGTTGCCAGGGGTCCAGTAGTTACAGGAACCAGCAGCTACAGTAGTATTGCCAGGGGTCCAGTAGTTACAGGAACCAGCAGCTATAGTAATGTTGCCAGGGGTCCAGTAGTTACAGGAACCAGCAGCTATAGTAGCGTTGCCAGGGGTCCAGTAGTTTCAGGAACCAGCAGCTACAGTAGTGTTGCCAGGGGTCCAGTAGTTACAGGAACCAGCAGCTATAGTAGTGTTGCCAGGGGTCCAGTAGTTACAGGAACCAACAGCTATAGTAGTGTTGCCAGGGGTCCAGTAGTTACAGGAACCAGCAGCTATAGTAGTGTTGCCAGGGGTCCAGTAGTTACAGGAACCAACAGCTATAGTAGTGTTGCCAGGGGTCCAGTAGTTACAGGAACCAACAGCTATAGTAGTATTGCCAGGGGTCCAGTAGTTACAGGAACCAACAGCTATAGTAGTGTTGCCAGGGGTCCAGTAGTTACAGGAACCAACAGCTATAGTAGTATTGCCAGGGGTCCAGTAGTTACAGGAACCAACAGCTATAGTAGTGTTGCCAGGGGTCCAGTAGTTACAGGAACCAACAGCTATAGTAGTATTGCCAGGGGTCCAGTAGTTACAGGAACCAACAGCTATAGTAGTGTTGCCAGGGGTCCAGTAGTTACAGGAACCAACAGCTATAGTAGTATTGCCAGGGGTCCAGTAGTTACAGGAACCAGCAGCTATAGTAGTGTTGCCAGGGGTCCAGTAGTTACAGGAACCAACAGCTATAGTAGTGTTGCCAGGGGTCCAGTAGTTACAGGAACCAGCAGCTACAGTAGTATTGCCAGGGGTCCAGTAGTTACAGGAACCAGCAGCTACAGTAGTATTGCCAGGGGTCCAGTAGTTACAGGAACCAACAGCTACAGTAGTGTTGCCAGGGGTCCAGTAGTTACAGGAACCAGCAGCTACAGTATTGTTGCCAGGGGTCCAGTAGTTACAGGAACCAACAGCTACAGTAGTGTTGCCAGGGGTCCAGTAGTTACAGGAACCAGCAGCTATAGTAATGTTGCCCGGGGTCCAGTAGTTACAGGAACCAGCAGCTATAGTAGTGTTGCCAGGGGTCCAGTAGTTACAGGAACCAGCAGCTATAGTAATGTTGCCCGGGGTCCAGTAGTTACAGGAACCAGCAGCTACAGTAGTGTTGCCAGGGGTCCAGTAGTTACAGGAACCAGCAGCTATAGTAATGTTGCCAGGGGTCCAGTAGTTACAGGAACCAACAGCTACAGTAGTGTTGCCAGGGGTCCAGTAGTTACAGGAACCAGCAGCTACAGTATTGTTGCCAGGGGTCCAGTAGTTACAGGAACCAGCAGCTACAGTATTGTTGCCCGGGGTCCAGTAGTTACAGGAACCAGCAGCTATAGTAGTGTTGCCAGGGGTCCAGTAGTTACAGGAACCAGCAGCTATAGTAATGTTGCCCGGGGTCCAGTAGTTACAGGAACCAGCAGCTACAGTAGTGTTGCCAGGGGTCCAGTAGTTACAGGAACCAGCAGCTATAGTAATGTTGCCAGGGGTCCAGTAGTTACAGGAACCAACAGCTACAGTAGTGTTGCCAGGGGTCCAGTAGTTACAGGAACCAGCAGCTACAGTATTGTTGCCAGGGGTCCAGTAGTTACAGGAACCAACAGCTACAGTAGTGTTGCCAGGGGTCCAGTAGTTACAGGAACCAGCAGCTATAGTAATGTTGCCCGGGGTCCAGTAGTTACAGGAACCAGCAGCTACAGTAGTGTTGCCAGGGGTCCAGTAGTTACAGGAACCAGCAGCTATAGTAATGTTGCCAGGGGTCCAGTAGTTACAGGAACCAACAGCTACAGTAGTGTTGCCCGGGGTCCAGTAGTTACAGGAACCAGCAGCTACAGTAGTGTTGCCCGGGGTCCAGTAGTTACAGGAACCAGCAGCTATAGTAGTGTTGCCCGGGGTCCAGTAGTTACAGGAACCAGCAGCTATAGTAATGTTGCCCGGGGTCCAGTAGTTACAGGAACCAACAGCTACAGTAGTGTTGCCCGGGGTCCAGTAGTTACAGGAACCAGCAGCTACAGTAGTGTTGCCAGGGGTCCAGTAGTTACAGGAACCAACAGCTACAGTAGTGTTGCCAGGGGTCCAGTAGTTACAGGAACCAGCAGCTATAGTAGTGTTGCCAGGGGTCCAGTAGTTACAGGAACCAGCAGCTACAGTATTGTTGCCAGGGGTCCAGTAGTTACAGGAACCAACAGCTACAGTAGTGTTGCCAGGGGTCCAGTAGTTACAGGAACCAACAGCTACAGTAGTGTTGCCAGGGGTCCAGTAGTTACAGGAACCAGCAGCTATAGTAATGTTGCCAGGGGTCCAGTAGTTACAGGAACCAACAGCTACAGTAGTGTTGCCCGGGGTCCAGTAGTTACAGGAACCAGCAGCTACAGTAGTGTTGCCCGGGGTCCAGTAGTTACAGGAACCAGCAGCTATAGTAGTGTTGCCCGGGGTCCAGTAGTTACAGGAACCAGCAGCTATAGTAATGTTGCCCGGGGTCCAGTAGTTACAGGAACCAACAGCTACAGTAGTGTTGCCCGGGGTCCAGTAGTTACAGGAACCAGCAGCTACAGTAGTGTTGCCAGGGGTCCAGTAGTTACAGGAACCAACAGCTACAGTAGTGTTGCCAGGGGTCCAGTAGTTACAGGAACCAGCAGCTATAGTAGTGTTGCCAGGGGTCCAGTAGTTACAGGAACCAGCAGCTACAGTATTGTTGCCAGGGGTCCAGTAGTTACAGGAACCAACAGCTACAGTAGTGTTGCCAGGGGTCCAGTAGTTACAGGAACCAGCAGCTACAGTAGTGTTGCCAGGGGTCCAGTAGTTACAGGAACCAGCAGCTATAGTAATGTTGCCAGGGGTCCAGTAGTTACAGGAACCAACAGCTACAGTAGTGTTGCCAGGGGTCCAGTAGTTACAGGAACCAGCAGCTATAGTAGTGTTGCCAGGGGTCCAGTAGTTACAGGAACCAACAGCTACAGTAGTGTTGCCAGGGGTCCAGTAGTTACAGGAACCAACAGCTACAGTAGTGTTGCCAGGGGTCCAGTAGTTACAGGAACCAGCAGCTACAGTAGTGTTGCCAGGGGTCCAGTAGTTACAGGAACCAGCAGCTATAGTAATGTTGCCAGGGGTCCAGTAGTTACAGGAACCAACAGCTACAGTAGTGTTGCCAGGGGTCCAGTAGTTACAGGAACCAACAGCTACAGTAGTGTTGCCAGGGGTCCAGTAGTTACAGGAACCAGCAGCTATAGTAATGTTGCCCGGGGTCCAGTAGTTACAGGAACCAACAGCTACAGTAGTGTTGCCAGGGGTCCAGTAGTTACAGGAACCAACAGCTACAGTAGTGTTGCCAGGGGTCCAGTAGTTACAGGAACCAGCAGCTACAGTAGTGTTGCCAGGGGTCCAGTAGTTACAGGAACCAGCAGCTATAGTAATGTTGCCCGGGGTCCAGTAGTTACAGGAACCAGCAGCTACAGTAGTGTTGCCAGGGGTCCAGTAGTTACAGGAACCAGCAGCTATAGTAATGTTGCCAGGGGTCCAGTAGTTACAGGAACCAGCAGCTATAGTAATGTTGCCCGGGGTCCAGTAGTTACAGGAACCAGCAGCTACAGTAGTGTTGCCAGGGGTCCAGTAGTTACAGGAACCAACAGCTACAGTAGTGTTGCCAGGGGTCCAGTAGTTACAGGAACCAGCAGCTACAGTAGTGTTGCCAGGGGTCCAGTAGTTACAGGAACCAGCAGCTATAGTAATGTTGCCCGGGGTCCAGTAGTTACAGGAACCAGCAGCTACAGTAGTATTGCCAGGGGTCCAGTAGTTACAGGAACCAGCAGCTACAGTAGTGTTGCCAGGGGTCCAGTAGTTACAGGAACCAACAGCTACAGTAGTGTTGCCAGGGGTCCAGTAGTTACAGGAACCAACAGCTACAGTAGTGTTGC
Source organism: Heterodontus francisci (assembly GCF_036365525.1). Taxonomy (NCBI): domain Eukaryota; kingdom Metazoa; phylum Chordata; class Chondrichthyes; order Heterodontiformes; family Heterodontidae; genus Heterodontus; species Heterodontus francisci. The sequence goes on along the minus strand of NC_090380.1, from coordinate 38,013,641 downwards.
CAGGGGTCCAGTAGTTACAGGAACCAGCAGCTACAGTATTGTTGCCAGGGGTCCAGTAGTTACAGGAACCAACAGCTACAGTAGTGTTGCCAGGGGTCCAGTAGTTACAGGAACCAGCAGCTACAGTAGTGTTGCCAGGGGTCCAGTAGTTACAGGAACCAGCAGCTATAGTAATGTTGCCCGGGGTCCAGTAGTTACAGGAACCAGCAGCTACAGTAGTGTTGCCAGGGGTCCAGTAGTTACAGGAACCAACAGCTACAGTAGTGTTGCCGGGGTCCAGTAGTTACAGGAACCAGCACGGTGGTGTTGCTGGGGGTTGGGGAGGTGAGGGGGTGCGTCCAACACTTCAAACTACTATCAAAGGGCTCCAGCAGCACTCCTGTTTCACTGCCTCACTGAAAGGCAGTAATACAAGCAGGGCTGGCAGCGTTTTAAATATGGCACCAGTGACTGCTGATGGGGTCAACTGATGATGAAATCTATGCCATGGAGCCTTCCCACCATGTAATTGGATGGGCCCCACGCCTCCATTATTCTAATTGGCCACCTACTATGTGATTGCGGTGGGCCCACTGCCCACGTGATGAGCAGAGATGGCGCCCACTTCCAGGTCCACTGCTGGAACCCGCAACGGGGTCACTAAATTTAGCCCACTCAGTCAGACTGATGGGCAGTAGCTATAGTGGCTGTAGTGCAGTTGATTCTCACTATAAAGAGATTCCGAAGGTTCCAAGTACAAACAGTCCTGGATGTTGGGTATTTCATGATTGTATGTGTGGCTGTGTGTGTGTGTCTATGTGTGTCTCTGTGTGTGCACATGTGTATTTGTGTGTGCATGTGTCTATGTGTCTGTGTCTCTGTGTGCGCGTGTGTGTCTGTATGTGCGCGTGTGTGTGTGCATGTGTGTGTGCATGTGTGTGCGCATGTCTGCGTTTCTGTCTGTGTTTGTGCATCTGTCTGTGTCTGTGTATATGTCTGTGTCTGTGCATGTGTGTCTGTGTCTGTGTGTACGTCTGTCTGTGTTTGTGTCTCTGTGTGTGTATATGTCTGTGTCTGTGTGTGCATTTATGTCTGTGTGTGTCTGTGTGCGTGTCTATGTGTGTGTATATGTCTGTAAATGTGTATGTGTGTGTGTGTTTATGTCTGTGTGTGTGTGTCTGTCTGTCTGTGTGTGTGTCTGTCTGTGTGTCAGTGTTTAAGTCTATGTGTGTGTTTATGTCTGTAAATGTGTATGTGTGTGTGTGTTTATGTCTGTGTGTGTGTGTCTGTCTGTCTGTGTGTCAGTGTTTAAGTCTATGTGTGTGTTTATGTCTGTAAATGTGTATGTGTGTGTGTGTTTATGTCTGTGTGTGTGTGTCTGTCTGTTTGTGTGTGTGTCTGTCTGTGTGTCAGTGTTTAAGTCTATGTGTGTGTTTATGTCTGTGTGTGTGCGTCTGTCTGTGTGTGTGCGTGCGTGCGTGTGTGTGTGTGTATAGCTTATTTATATTTTTCTTACTGGCCCACAACTATTTATAATGTTCTAATCTTGCAGTTGTCTGTCTGTTTGTGATAAACAGGCATTGACCCCCAATGGCTAAGAGCCTTATAATCCTATTTGGTTTGAAGTTCTGAACTTGCATTTGTGTAGCGCCTTTCACCACCTCAGGATGTCCCAAAGCACTTTACAGCCGATAAAATAGTTTGAAGTGTAGTCACTGCTGTAGCGTATGTAACATAGTGGACAATATGCAAGGTCCTACAAAGAGCAATCTGATAATGGGCAGATATCAGGTTTCTTTCTTTGACTTTATATATGCCAGAAAGTCAATGAGGTCACAACCATTTTATGCTAGAGAGCCTTGGTATTTATTAATTCTCAGTCAGTTTAAAAATATGGGGATTTGTGTTGAAAATAATTAAGCACTTTGTTAGTTTGGCTTTCTGAAAATAAGATAGATGTCTCATGACAGCAAAGAAAAAAAGGCTTGCATTTATAGAATGCCTTTCATGACCGCAGACTCAAAGTGCATTACAGATAATGATGTACGTTTGAAGTGTCATCACTGTTGTAACGTAGGAAATGCAACAGACAATTTGCACAGAGCAAACTCCCACAAACAGCAATGTAATAATGACCAGATAATCTGTTTTTTTGTGATGTTGATTGAGGGATAAATAATGGCCAGGACCTGGGGATAACTCTCCTGCTCTCTGCTTCAAAATAGCACCATGGGATCATTTACGTCCACCTGAGAGGGCAGATGGGCCCTTGATTTAACATCCCATGTGAAAGATGGCACCTCTGACAGTGCAGCACTCCCTCCATATGACAGTGGTGTGTCAGCATAGGTTTTTGTGCCTAAGTCTCTAAAGTGGGATTTAAACCCATAATTTTCTGACCCAGAGGCGAGAGTGCTATCCATTGAGCACAAAAATGATCTTGATCTATTGTGTTAGAGTGTCTGTTCCAGCAACCAAAGTTTAGTAAAGTAATGATTAGCTGTGCCTTTGAACATCTGAAGCTAAAAGATCAAAATCCCAGAGCTTCACAGGAAGAAGTGGGTGTGAGGTTTTGCTGTTGGTATTTGTGAAGGTTTGTGGACTTGCAAAGAATGCTGAGGCTTTAGTCTTCCTGCCATAAACACAATGTGTTGGCTTAAATGCTAACAAATATTTTCCTGGAATTTCTCTCATCATATGGGTAATTATTGCTTATTAGTCCCCTCCCTAATTTTCTCCCGTCCTTTCTTACAAAGGCTCTACTGGCTCTCCCACGTGGCCATTCTTCATGGGCAAATCTATGTAGAGTCCGCAGCTTTGTCCAGTCCTGAACCTGCTCTCACTTGTTGTTTCCAACAGGCGTCAGTGGACAGTAATCAGGAGATGGAATGCTATCTGGATTGTCCTTGGAGCTATATTTTTCTCTGTGCTGCCAGAAGCCCAATTTTTTCATCAACTAGTATAAGCAGTTACCTCTGGGGGGCACTCAATAAGCCACCATGTTTTCTGGTGATTTTTGCATTGCTAATCTGAATGAATCTTCTGCCAACATCTGGGCAGGTCCGTGGCTAGAAGATTGAAGTCATGACAGCATGAGTATTTGCCAGTAGTGCTTTGAAATCCACTCTGAAATGTAAATGGGTTAAGCTCCAGAACACAAAAGAACCTCAGCACAACACAGAACTACTTCTAATAGAATTAGTTCTGCAGTAATTCTGCAATGTGCCCAAAGACACATTGTACAGCGAGCTCGCCACTGGTATCAGACCCACCGGCCGTCCATGTCTCCGTTATAAAGACGTCTGCAAACGCGACATGAAATCGTGTGACATTGATCACAAGTCGTGGGAGTCAGTTGCCAGCATTCGCCAGAGCTGGCGGGCAGCCATAAAGACAGGGCTAAATTGTGGCGAGTCGAAGAGACTTAGTAGTTGGCAGGAAAAAAGACAGAGGCGCAAGGGGAGAGCCAACTGTGCAACAGCCCCAACAAACAAATTTCTCTGCAGCACCTGTGGAAGAGCCTGTCACTCCAGAATTAGCCTTTATAGCCACTCCAGGCGCTGCTTCACAAACCACTGACCACCTCCAGGCGCGTATCCATTGTCTCTCGAGATAAGGAGGCCCAAAAAGAAAAAAAAAAAAGATAAATTGAAATATTAGTTTGGGTATAAGCTTTTGCACGAAATATCAAAGGATTAGCTCCGCAGATTTCCTCTTTGATTTTACCAGTAATTCCTCAGAGAATCATGTACACAGGAAATGCCCTTTCACATTAGAGGCTTGGGGAGAGCATGGCACCCTCCCTCATTTATATTAAAATATCCATGCCCTCAAGAAAGGAAATGTATTTATTTCTAACAGGGACAGCATCCATAATTTGTGTTCCTTTGGAGCAGTTTGTGTTGTTTTCAGCACTCAGCTGCAGCTCTGGCAGCAAATCACTGCACTCGACGGTAATCTTTTATTTTATTCATTCATGGGATGTGGGCGTCGCTGGCTAGGCCAGCATTTATTGCTCATCCCTAAATGCCCTTGAGAAAGTATTAGTGAGCTGCCTTCTTGAACCGCTGCAGTTCTTGGGGTGTAGGTATACTCACAGTGCTGTTAGGAAGGGAGTTCCAGGATTTTGACCCAGCGACAGCAAAGGAACTGCAATATAGTTCCAAGTCAGGATGGTGTGTGGCTTGGAGGGGAACTTGCAGGCGGTGGTGTTCCCATGCACCTGCTGCCTTGTCCTTCTCGGTGGTCCACAGTTTGAAAGGTGCTGTCAAAGGAGCCTTGGTGCGTTGCTGCAGTGCATCTTGTAGATAGTACATACTGCTGCCACTGTGAGTCAGTGGTGGAGGGAGTGAATGTTGAAGGTAGTGCATGGGGTGACAATCAGTTGGGCTGCTTTGTCCTGGATGCTGTCCAGCTTCTTGAGTGTTGTTGGAACTGCACCCATCCAGGCAAGTGGGGAGTAACCCATCCAGGCAAGTGGGGAGCATTCCATCACACCCCTGATTTGTTTCTTGTAGCTGGTGGGCAGGATTTGGGAAGTCAAGAGGTGAGTTACTCACCGCGGAATTCCCAGCATTTGACCCGCTCTTGTAGCCACAGTATTTATGTGTCAGGTCCAGTTCAGTTTCTGGTCAATGGTAACCCCGAGGTTGTTGATAGAGGGGGAATTAAGTGATGGTAATGCCATTGAACATCAAGGGGAGATAGTTAGATTCTCTCTTGTTTGAGATGGTCATTGCCTGGCACTTGTGTGGCATGAATGTTACTTGCCACTTATCTGCCCAAGCCTGGATGTTGGCGAGGTATTGCTGCATCTGGACACGGGCTGCTTCAGTATCTGAGGAGTCACGAATGGTGCTGAACATTGTGCGGTCATCAGCGAGCATCCCCACTTCCGACCTTATGATGGAGGGAAAGTCATTGATGAAGCAGCTGAAGATGGTTGAGCCTAGGACACGACCCTGAGGAACTCCTACATAGATGTCCTGGGACTGAGATGATTGACCTCCGACAACCACAACCATCTTCCTTTGTGCGAGGTGCAGTGGAGAGTTTTCCCCCCGATTCCCATTGACTCCAGTTTTGCTAGGGCTCCTTGTTAGCATACTCGGTCAAAGCTGCCTTGATGTCAAGGGCAGTCGCTCTCACCTAAACCTCTGAGCAGACAGTTCCATCAGAACAATGAAGTTGAAACTATTTTTGTAAGTGAAGGGACAGAGTGAGGAGAGGTTGGGTGGTGGCTAAAGTTTAGTAAAGTAAAAGTGTTATAAAACAAAATGGGACCCACTATCTTTATCAACTCTTTAAAATAGCTTGTTGCAAGCAAGCTGCTAGATTTAAGATTGTGCTAAAGACAAAATGTCAAAAACTAAATCTGGGCCCAATGAATAAGGAAGACAATCCAGCGCAGTATTGAAGAGATATACACTGTCAGCTTTCAGATGAGGTGTTAAACCAAGGTCATTTGCAGATGGCCATTAAAGATACCATGACATTATTTCGAAGAAGAGCAGGGGAGTTCTCCACAGTATCCTGGCCAATATGTAGCCCTCAATCAACATAACTAACACAAACTATCTGGTCATTATCTTATTGCTTTTTGTGGGAGCTTGTTGTGCGCAAATTAGCTACCATGTTTCCTACATTACAGCAGTGACAACTCTTCAAAAGTACGCCATTGGCGCTTTGGGACGTCCTGAGGTTATGAAAGGTGCTATAAAAATGCAAGTTCATTCTCTCTCTTGATCGAATTGAGCCCACGTAGCCAAGTATAAACTGTCTCAATGTTCTTGTGCAATCTAACGAATCTTTGTTGCTGCAGACCTCAAAAAGAAACTGTTCTTGCGTATTTCTCCTGGCAGTGATTAAGAATGAGTAGGGTGCACGAGAATGTGCCACACAGCAGCCACACAGTATGACCTCATTTTATTTAGTGAGTCCAAGGCTATTTGAGCAATGCATGTAACTGCATGCACATTTCAGTCTGCATGACTAGGCAATGCCCTCATTGAAACCTTCATCTCAGGCTGGATGTTTGGCTACAAGTGTCATGCTGTGAATCTGTTGCTTATTCACCACAAGTATTCCATATGAGGAAGAAAATTATTGTTTAGCTGCATGAAACAATAAGATGGATTCTATTCCCATTTTCGTACTTGAGGTTTGCCGTTTTAAAGCCAAATGCTACAATCAAGTGGTATCTGAGTGCTGCTTAATCTTAAATCAAACATGACATCCATCCAGGACCAACAGTTGGCTTAGAATTTAATTTCCCCACACAGAGGCTGTTCCAAAACTAAGTCAATTTAATCACTACTTTGCAGGTACAACTTAAGGTTGTATCCAACCTAATCCTATATTACTGTTTCCTACAATTCCAAAATTAAACTTCAAATATACTTCATTGGCTATAAAACACTTTGGGATATCCTGAAGTCGTGAAAGGCACTTTATAAATGCAAATCTATCTGTCTTTCATTCTTTCTTTTCCACTGTCCAGATAAATAGCTATGTTTGTGCTACAGTCAACTAAAGACCAGAAAGAAAGAGAAATATAAAAATGCCTGATGTCTCAAAAGAACACAGATACTGTGACCCACTACAAAGGCATTCTGACCGCTGTGGCAACTAGTATTCACAGTCAGGGATAAGCTTAACTGTTCCCTCAGAGCTGCATGTCAGCATGACACTACAGATATGTTCAACACAAATATCACCACAGATTTATTTAATTGTATAGTGGAACTTTGACACAGTGAAGCTCAATCGGGCCTGGGAAAAGCTCAATTCCCAATATTTTTCACCATTAGTGCTGCTACAGGTCTGAGGGGTCCACAGCAGTGGCAACATTTCCCGGCTGGGTTCAGGTTTGTTCAGGTGGAACTCACTTTGGATGTGCTCCACCTCACTAGTGCCGAGGTTCAACTTGGGGGGGGGGGGGAAGGACGGTGCATGGGGTGCAGGCACATCAATTGACCCTAAAAAGCCAAAGTATCAGTTCACTTGCTACAGCATTAAATGGAATGACATTCCAATTACAGCAAATTCATTTCTTGCAAATAATGAAAACCTGAGCACTCACCTTTCACTGCTTAGGCCATAAGATGCGGCGACTCTCACACATCATAGCAAGTGGTGCATGAAGCAATGGAACCGAGAAAAATACAAGGACTCAAGCCTCTTAGTGAAATGCTGGTGGGCACTTTCCTTACAATCCTTTTTCATAATATTTTCAGGTCATGGTATAATCTTTGAATCACAAAATCTTTGAATTGCTGAATTTGAAACATATTGCAGAAGTCCTAATCTAGTGAAAATACAGATAAAGTAACATTTTGGTGTGACAAATTAGATTTCATTTCAATTAGATTTCTGGAAGTTACATCCCCTTACATTTTTCCTCTTTTTTAGATCTTTCTCCTTCTTATCTGGAAAATGCTGACTGTTGCCTTTGTACAGTTCCACAAGTGTCCACTGGTACCACAAGCATGTGGCCACTTCTGATGGATGAATGTAGGAAGTGAGTGTAATCTAATTAATATGGAATGTCACAGTTTCACCCCTAACTATCCCCACCTCACCATTCACATTTTTACAATGCTTGTTACAGAACAACCATTAGGAGCTGACTTTCCCCCCATAACACAGTAACACAATGCCCAGCTGTATATTTGCTTCACCCTCAGATATCAGATTTCTCCTTTATTTAACGTCACGAAATGTAATATTGTAAACATGTACTACCTTTATAATGGGGAGGGAGGACAGGTGCCCATTATTTTCATCATATTGATACCACTTAAAGGAAATGAACTACCACTTTCATAATGTAATGATACGTTCATCTTGTTGTAGTAAGCATCATCATCCTATAGTTGCTGACAAACAACCAAAGGCCTGTAAAGCACTATTTTTTGTAAAGGCAGTGGGGCTGAAATTGGCCTCGGTAGCACCTGTTTTTTTCAGTGTTACGAGTGCCGTTAGGGTTCCAAAATGGTGTCTGCGGCGCACACATCTGACATGGAATGCACCAAATGTCATCTTGGTAAAGGGGTTAGCGCACACGCAGTTACCGTCTGCCAGAAGTAGGCAGCACTATCATTTTGGAACTCCAAGTTCCAGCTAACTCTCTCTCTTAACCTCGCACAGCTGAACACTCAATAAGAGCATGAAGGAACCCTCCCACCAGCATCATTTAAGGTGTCATCAAATACAAACATGTTTGTTTCTTCTGCCTGTTGCTACAATTCTGAATGTTTTTGGTGCTTTCCATTGTTGTTTCGTTTCAAAAGCTTATCAGAGTGGTATGGCAAGTGCTGAAGTATTTTTTGATGACTTTAAGACTTTAGTATAAACCAGTTGCTCCCACACATGGGTGCACTAGTAGGTCTTCCTCTTGGAATCGGGACAGGGAAAATGAGCAAAGGTCACGCAGAGCAGGACTAGTTGCTAGAAGAGGGAGGAGGAGGAGGAGAAAGGGTTGCAGCAGGAGGCCTTATCTGCCCAGGGTGTTTAGGGAGCAACTCTCCCACCTGAAGCTCAGCAAGGAACAATGTTTGAGCTGTCTGTGCTTCACTAAGGCGGTCGGCACTGAAATCGGCCAACTGCTGCAGCCACAACTCCAACCCAAGAGCAGGACAAGAATCACATTGCCTCTGGCTGTGAAGATGACCAAGGTTATGAACTTTTATGTGTCTGGCTCTTTCCAGGCTGGTGCTGGAGATATTAGGATCATATTGCAGTTTGTAATCCACTGTTGCATTAGGGAGGTCACTGTTGCTCTCTACACAAAGTGAGATAACTTAATTTCATGCCCTTTTGCCAGTGAGAAGCGTGCAGAGCAAGCACAAGGGTTTGCTCAGATTGCAGGCTTCCCCATGGTGCAGGATGCCATTGACTGCATGCACATTGTTTTGCATGCACTGCATGTCAGCTTTTCCCTAAATCGGAACCAAAAGGATTCCACTTTCTCAACATTCTGTGTATGACCATTGGCAGCAAGTCATCAGTTCAGTGCCCAGTATCCTGGCAATAGTCATGATGCCTTCATTCTGAGGCAGTCCACTGTGCCAGCTGTATTTCAGCCACCAGAGCAAACCAAAGTGTGGCTACTGGGTGACAAGGTCTATCTGTTAACGACATGACTGATGACTGGTGTGCAACGTATGCACAGCATACACACAATAAAAACCATGCTGCCACAATGTAAGAGATCAGACCATTGGAGTGCTGCCTGGCCCACTCTGGAGGAGCCCTGTTGTATTCAGCTTAGCAGGTCTCAGTATACATATACAACCTCACTTTCTGGCAAGCTGACACCTGCACTATCTTTGCCCCATGCCCTGGCTGCTCTGCACTTATGGCTGGTGTCTCACCATGTGCAGGTGCTGCCTCTTAATTACACACTGTATCAGTATCAAATGACCATGTGCCTTCCTCATAACTGTCTGGCCTAGCTATACTTCTTGGGTATGTGAAAGACAAAAGACACAAGGGTAGGGTTGTTATGAGGGGAGGGGGGAAAGCAAAAGACGCATGTTTACACCTTGTGCAGCTTGTAAGTCAGGAGCAACTGTGGGATGAGGGGGAAGTGGGTTGTGAGAAGGAGGATTAGGTATGGGGATATTGTCATTTTCATGGATTCAGCCGTGTCCCTGGCCACAGCCTTTCCCATTATGGGGCAGCACTGTTTCCTCCATGGGGATTAGAACATTAAGGCATGCCTCTCCCTCTGCAGTTAGTTCCTACTGCATCTGGTTGTGTGCCACCTTCGCCTAGGTGATGTGCCTGTCATGGATAAATAGCTGACAATGTATGCAATCTGAGAAATGTGGATGTGAGGCTGGCACCAATGTAAGTGTGTGAGGGTGAGGTGAGGCTCTGAATGTTAGATATGAATCTAATTGATCAAAATTGTTGGTAAGTGCATCGAACAGTGGCTGAGGCTGGTGGTGGCACAGTTGGTAGGATATGGCATTTGAAGATTTAGTCACTGACCTTAGCCACTTGCAAGAGATCATTAAACCTCTTGCAGCACTGCATTAAGAAGATATGTATGTAGAGATACAGCACTGAAAAAGGCCCTTCGGCCCACCGAGTCTGTGCCGACCATCAACCACCCATTTTTATACTAATCCTACACTAATTCCATATTCCTACCACACCCCCACCTGTCCCTATATATTTCCCTACAACCTACTTATACTAGGGGCAATTTATAATGGCCAATTTACCTACCAACCTGCAAGTCTTTGGCATGTGGGAGGAAACCGGAGCACCCAGAGGAAACCCACGCAGACACAGGGAGAACTTGCAAACTCCACACAGGCAGTACCCAGAATTGAACCCGGGTCGCTGGAGCTGTGAGGCTGCGGTGCTAACCACTGCGCCACTGTGCCACCTCATGGAAAGAGGCTGCATCATGGAAAGATACTCCTAGCATTGACCTCCACAGCTATCTGCTCCCATTGCTTTCTCACTGTGTGTCTGGAGGGCTTCCTGAACCCCTGTCGCTACAGGACACCAAGACCTCCAGTGCAGTGTCAGTAAACCTTGGAGTCTGCTATCTCTCATGGTCAGCCATTATTATCTGTTGCACAGCAGCATTCTGAATGATATTAGTAGCTTCAGCTACCACAATGTACCGCCACTTTAAGGAATGCAGGCTAGCTTTAAGTCGTGCTAGCAAATAACAGTACTGGGCTCCCTGTTGATGTGTGAAGCCAATCAACAGCATGGTTAGCGTTGGCTGCATGCAGCTATCAATCTAATCAGCAGGCATCACAAAATTGGCATGCTGCTTGCATTACATTGAACAGGCACAGGGCAATTGCTCATCTGGATCCCTGTGCCCATTTTCAGATGCTATCCAAATTAGCCCCCACTGTCCCTTCAATGTAAATAGATGCTAGAAGGTTCCATTGTAGACTAGATTTTACTGCACCTCCACTGCCAAAACGTGCACTCATTTTGTGTCCCATGATGCACATCCAAACTAGTAGCACAGAGCTAATAGCCCTGATTTTGTGTTAAGAATAACAGTGAGGCTAGCAGCACTCACCATTATTGAGGAACAAATCAGACAGTAACTTCCAGCACCTGCACATGCACAGTTAAGTGTGGACATCAAGACGTTGCTGTCTTTCTTGCCCTGTTGCTCCACAAGTTTCCCGACTCTGGTACCTCACCAAGAGATTCAGCATTCAAACTCACTAAGGGTGTGAAATTGCTGTACTTACTCAGTGGATACACTATAAACATGCTAGACGTGAGCCTTACCTATGCAAGTACAAGTGAATTCTTATTGGCATAATAGTCTTCATTGCTGCTAAGCAATCTCCCTAGCACTGAAAAGTTACTTCTGCAAGCATTCTCTTTCCTTCCTTAATTATTGATAAAGATATAAAAAGCTTAAAAACTAGAATGTGTTTATTACTCTACTTTCTACTTCTTTTATCTCTCCCTCAATCACATCTCAATCACAGCGGCCAGTAGGATTTGGTTGTAATTATTTTATTATTCATAGGAATGGAATGTGTGTAATGAATGGGCTGGCTGAGTGGACTGATGGTCCACTCCTATCCAAAGTATGTCAAAGCTCTGTAATCCTTTGGATTGTCACTGAATTATATCTCAAACATCGATTTATTTCTTTCAGACTCATTTCCCTCAGCTCACTGGCACAAGTTATGTTTTTGAACATATCTTTGAAAAAATGATTACAGCTGTGAATTATGGTTTTAAAGGAAAGGAACATACAGGGATGGAGGTATTTTTAATTTACTGGTATTAGTTATGTATTTCTGAGTGTCTTTAACAAAATCCTCTCAGCAGCACTGAAATAATGCTTTTGAAAATTGCAAATATTAAAATTCCTGCTTTTCATCAATTTTAGAATAGTGTAATAATCCCTCAGAGCAATCTATAAACTTGATAAATAAATGCTGCATAGCACACTGAGCCTCACTCTAGTGCGTAAAGTCAAATATCTGATGTTTTTGCACATTTGCCCTGTGATTCTGGAATAGATTTTTCCAGCTCTTCTGATAGCTTAATATGCAACTGAGTTATAGAGACCAGGAAAGTCCAAGGTTTGATCTTCAGCCTGTGATGGTTCACTGCTACCTTCTCAGGGTAAGATGGGCAATAAATTCTGCCATTGCGAATGATGCCCACATCTTGAAAATGAATTTTAAAAAATGACTGGAGTTGGGATGGTGATCAAGTTGTTACAATTGGTCTCAGCTCCTCTGAGCTTGAAAAGGAATTTAAAAACGGCCAGCATTCCCATTGCTGGTTGCTATCCTGTGATTCCTGCTGGCAACTGTGTGTGTTTGAACATCTGATGAAGATAGTCGAATTTTCCCATAATAAAATAATTTACTAACATGAGTGTCCAGGCTTACATATGGCCATTTCATGTATTACCATATAACTGGACCTTAGCACCTTCAAAAGAGGAAGGAGGAAATTTGGAGAAGACTTTTTGTAGCATGCATTTTTCACATAGCAGTTACCATGGGCTGGTGCCTGACTAAGATGATCTGATTTTCTTGATTTTTGCCCCTGTGCCCTGATAAAATGGGTTGCATTTACCACTGGTTTCGAGACCCGATATTGGGGTGAAAAACGGGTACCAAGCCTGCACTTGCTTTGCTGGCAGTGGGACCGGTTCAGCCATTTTACTGCAGGGGGTCTCCGAATTGGCCATCTGTGGGCCTGTCATCCAATAAAGGATGCCAAGCAGGCTCCTGATACTGCCAGTCCAATCAGAGGGCTGGCAGTTCTGAAGTCTCCACAGAATCACCGGGAGAGGTAGGCACTGCTGAGGCATCTTGGAGATCTCAGGGCACCTCCAGGTAAGTACATTAAAAATAAAAAATTGAGGGGGCCAAATTTTAGAGGGAAAACCCCTCTGGGGAGATCACTGAGGCAGCAGGGGCTGCTTTTCCTGCTTGCGGCCCCCTCTTTGGGCCTTGGAGCCTCTGGCTCTGATAGACTCCAGGCTGCCACAGAGAGGCTGCCTCCACTCAGCTGGCAGCCTCCCCACACGACAGAGGGTGTCACCCTAATGTTAGCAAAATGCCAGCGGCTCCGTAAAATGGCCCTTAATAGGATCTTTAAGTAAACAAATTGGCAGCCAATCGACTTGCTGCCCGCCACTGGGAAAGTTCCCCGAAGGCTGGACGACATCAGGAAGCCATCTCAACGTGACTTCCTGCTATTTTACCAGTTCCTCCACCTCCCAGCCCGTACCCAGAGGCCAGTAAAATTCTGCCCAATGTTTCAGGTAATTTTAATATCAATTCCTTCACCACCGCATCTCATAATTTTGTTTTACATCCCCTCATACTTTTATCTCTACTGCAGTTTCCTTTCCCTTTTCAATGTCTTGAATCAGCGCAGTTCCTACTCCTTGCCTCAGTGAGATGCACTTTCAAAACCTTAATAGAAAGAAAGCCTTATTACGAATGAAACTAACTTTTCACCTTGCATAGGTACAATAGGTGGGCAAGAGTGGGGTTAAACCAACTTGTTGGGACTCAATGGAGTGATCTTTGTTCTCCAAATGTTCAATGTCTACCCGAGCTGGGCGTGTTCTATGTAAACTCTGGGTTCAAAGAGCAGGAATGTATTTCATTTCACAGCACTGCTGTCTCTCACACCCATGAGTGCATAATTCACTGAAGAATATAATTAAAATATTTTACTCCAGCTACATCAGAGACTGGAATAAACTCAAAAGTTTTGAGTTTAAACCCTGTATATTAGAACATTCCATCCTAAATCAAGGTACATAGTCACCCACAGCAACTTGGTTTCATTCCAGTTAAAAACTGGCTCAAGTGCAGTACAAAGCAGCATTTCCATACAACTATAACTTGTGCAGCATAATTACGAGTTGGAGCAAAGAGGGCTTTAAAACCTTTTTGAAGCATTTAGTTTTATTTTGCCTAAAATGGTGCACCACAATGTTAACAAACATTACAAAGAAAGACTTGCACTTGCAGTATCTTTCACCACTTCAGGCCATCCCAAAGCACTTTCCAGCCAAATTGCACACAGCAGCTCCCACAAACAGCACTATAATAGTGACAAGATAATCTGTTTTTGTGATATTGATTGAGGGATAAATATTGGTTAGCACACCTTGGAAAACCCCCCTGCTCTTTTTTGAAATAGTGCCAATCAGAAGGCAGACAGGGCCTCAAATTCACATCTCATCTGAAAGACAGCACCTCCAACAGTGCAGCTCAAGTATCAGCCTGAATTTTTGTACTTAAGTCCTGGAGTGGGACTTGAACACACAGCCGTCTGAATTAAAAGTAAGAAAGCTACCAACTGAGCCACAGCTACATTCCTTAGCAACATGGACATCTAATTCCAAAATTCCCTTTTTCCACTCAGAAGTGGGACAAATGTCTCCAACATAAATTGCCGGGCCAATTCCCATATTAAATAATCTGAATTACAGGCTAGTAACATGCAAGAATCACTTAAAACAGCACCTTCACCAAAAAGTGCTCATGAAACATTTTTATTGTTTGGAAGTGGAGGGCAGCTAGTAGGTCTGTTTGTTATTTGGATAGCAAATGCAAGCAACCAATTATGCATTTCAAAGCACCAAAGAGGTCGAGAAGGTCCTGTTGCACACCTATCAACTAAGCCACAATACATTTTTGCTAAGAAAAGAAAATAGGTTTGGCAAACAATTTTCAGGTAGACGATGCCACTTTAAATGTCCAAAAATGAGGACAGAGAGAAGGGTCGCACGCTGCAAGACAGAAGCTGCGAGTGATGTTGCTAAAGTTTGGAATAGGTACTCGGGGGGGTGGGGGGGGTGGGGGGTGGGGGTGGAATTTTAACTTGGCAGAATGGGTGTTAAATCTAAGTGGTACACTTAGTACTCCTGAGTTGAGGCCCAAATGACTGAAGAAAGATCTCTGTCTTTGAGCTGTACAGACTAGCGATAGTTCCAATTTCCTGCTTTTTTGCTGAACTAGCTGGTTTTAGTCAGATGTGAAGCTATAATAGGCTGCAACATCCTGAATAGGGAAAGGGTAAACATCATGATACAGTGATCCCTCCTAGATGCTGTGTGTGTAGATGTGGACACCAGGGTGAGAATGGGATTGGGCTTGACTCGATTATTGCCTAATTGTACTTCCATCTTCTGAGCTGCTGGTGAGGTACTTCATCTACTGGCACCAGATTGGAAATCAATAGACATAAAATCACCAGTAGGTGCCCATGATTTTCCAATATCCACCTTGCCACCAGTGTGGACTCAGGAAAGTTCCTCATTGGTCCCAAGGCTGATACCTGAATAATGGCACTTGTGCATGGCAGCTGCTGCCCCTGGAGCCAAACGTCAACAAGGGAATTAACACCTTCAGGAAACAAGAAGAAGGACAAAAATTGTAGAGGAAGAATGAGGAAACAATTTAGCCCTGACTCACTCAAGTCACTCAATTACTTAAGACTTCTGTACAAATGCTTCATGAACCTATTTAGTGAGATGACCGTGCCCATATATTGCATGGGGCAGAAATTATAGCAGGGCTTAAGCTCACATGCAAATGAAATGGAAATACTATAAATATTTAATCCTGAAATGTGGTCTCTATTGTTCCAAACCTTATTGTGGATTCTGCAGTTGTTGTCATATTGGAGGTAAATTGTTCCCAATTTTTTAAATATTGTGTATTTAATGAACAACCAAAGGGTAGAAGCTTTTGTCCTGTGCCCTAAAGAAGAATTAGTTGAATCTACATTTTGGTTTGTGAACACTATTTACTAAACATCTGAAGGCATGATCTTACTGTTGCTTTCATGTGCACTACATAGAGCTCACATGTCGGAGCAGCCAATCAGCTTTCAGGGTCTAAGACGTGTAAGAGCAAAACTTGTTTGAGCAGAGCATTTTGATAGGTCAGATGGAGCAGAGATAAAGGAGTAAAGACAGACATAATGACCAGTCTGAGACACTGGAGCAGAGAATGCCAGAATGGGCCCCTCTGTCCAGAAGTACCAGGTTCATCAGACACCACAAGAAATGGCTGTAACGCAGCAACCAAACTCCCAAAGCATGAAAGGATGTAAGGAAGAAAATCACAGACTTGAAGAAATCAGCCAGAGTTTATGGCTTCCTGCTGTCATAGTGCGGAACACCCTCGTAGATCTTGCAGAATAGCATCATGGTGTTAACCATTGAACTGTTGGCTGAAAAACATTAAACCACTGAAGGAATAATTTGAATGGCTAGAATAAACTTGCTGAAAGTTGTGTGCAAAGCCAGACACCTCCCAAGCCACTGCCTTTTTTATTGTAGTCCAGATCATGCAAATGCAACATTCCAATGTCATACATATGGCGAGTTCCCTGATGTTGATATGCTTTCTCCCATTTCCCTTCTTTCATGGCCTCTTCTACTTACGGGATGGCATTCAGTAACAGGGAATAAACATGCATTGGGGGAGGATAATGGGAATATAGACCCCTGAACATGTTTGAGTAGTCCAGTAGGCCTATCATTGGAAGGGAGGCCTCAGAGGAAGTAGGAGGGTGCTGAAGTTAGAAGCCACTACAGAGCAGATGCCTAGTATCCTCATACTTATAGCATAATTGCATCTCACAGTATATTGAACTCCTGTCACATTACCGTAAATATCCAAGCCCTATACAATTGTACTCCAGTCCCATTGCAATAAAGGCCAGCTTTTGAATGTTGATGTTCAGAAAGATTTGGAAGGATTTACAAGGCACACAGAACATTAGCATGCAGGTGCAACAAGCAATTAGGAGGACAATTGCTTTATTGGCCTTTATTGCAAGAGGACTGGAGTACAAAAATAAGGAAGGCATGCTAAAATCATATAGGGCTTTGGTAAGACCACACGTGGAATACTGTGCAGAGTTTTTGTCTCCACATCTAAGGAA
The DNA here is from genome assembly GCF_036365525.1 of Heterodontus francisci. Classification (NCBI taxonomy): domain Eukaryota; kingdom Metazoa; phylum Chordata; class Chondrichthyes; order Heterodontiformes; family Heterodontidae; genus Heterodontus; species Heterodontus francisci. The sequence continues at coordinate 37,996,724 of NC_090380.1, read as the reverse complement.
GGATATACTTACTGTCACGAATACTTGCTAAGCTGAATAATGATTTTTTTTAAATCCATTGCTTGGAAACCTGAATTAAACTTTAAAAATAAAGCAGGAGGCAAAGAACTTGAATTAAACTTTAAAAAGAAACAGGGGACAAAAAAACTGATCCAAGGATCACTACTAGCAGTTACAATTGCCACCACACTTTGCATCTAAGTACCTTACATTCCAAGGTATCGTGGTGCAGACGAATGTCTGATTAATCTCCACCCAGATCAATGGTGAGAATTTTGAATAGATGACCTTGTTCTGCCTTCATTAACAAGACATTCAAAGCCATCTTGGAACATTAACACTGGTAGAGATGAACCACTCAAAGGGTAAACAATGGGACCCAAGAGAGATTGGAATTTGTAGACTTGATCTAATTAGTGCAAAAGAGAGAATACACTGGGCCATCATGTGACAAACCCTCCATCTGGTGAAAACTTACAGATTTTTCTCTCTACAAGCAGACAAGCACCTGAGTTTGACCAATGCAGGACCCAAGTGGGGTCTGTCTCTCTCTCTCTATCCAGGTCACCCTGTAAGTTTGAACCCTGCCTGCTGGCTGCAAAACAACCACGCCTATCATTGTTGCAGATGAAGACCCCAGGAAGAAAACCATCTGCATCGCTGTCTCCAAGAAAACCCTGAACCAGCTGGTCATCTCTATTAGCCAGAAACTTCAGGACGAGTTTTAGTGGAAGACCACTGAATTACCAGACTCTACAGGCTGTATTTTTTTTTACTTTTCTGGGCTCTAATCCAACCAATCTATTCTTCTTCACTCTGTAACCCATTTGTCTGTGTGTGATTCTCGTGTGTATGTGTGTGAAAGTTGGAGCATAGTTTATTATTTTACTGATTTCAGGTTTTGGTCTTAAGTACAATAAACTAACCTCTTTCATATTTAAACTCAAGAAAACCTGTCCGATTAGCTCTTTTATGATCATAGCACATAAAAGGGTGAAACACTCACTGAATTGGTAAGCACATTTACTGTTTAAAAAAAATAAACCCTGTTGCAGTCAAACAAGGAGAGAGACAAGAGGAGAGCCTTTCAACCCCTCCTCACCTGATCGTAACACTTATCTTGGAAGCAGTACAGCGAAGCCTCACCAGCTCTTGATCATCCCTGACTTTAATCACTTCACCATTGCCTTGGGACATTTTATTACATTAAAAGTACTATATAAATATAAGTTGTTTGTGTTGTTGCTGTAGATTAGTTCCTGTGATGGGAGGGTTGTCCTATGATGAGAGACTGAGGAAATTCAGCCTATACTGGAAGGATATGACTATCAGGAAAGATTGAACAAGCTGGGTTTTGTTTCACTAGAAAATAGAAGGCTGAGGATTGACCTGTTAGAGGTCTTTAAATAATGAATGGATTTGACAGGGTAGATGTAGAGAAGATGTTTCCACTTGTTGGAGAGTCCAAAACTAGAGGGCATTAATATAAGATGATCTCTAATAAATTGTAAAAGGAATTCAGCAGCAACATTTCTACCAAAAGCATGTTTAGAATGTGGAATTGGAAGGAGTAGTTCAAGTGAATAGATACATTTAGGAGGAAGCTAGATAAGAACATGAGAGAGAAAAGAATAGGATATGCTAATAGGGTTAGATGACAAGAGGAGGGGTGTGGTGCATAAAGAGAAAGAAATATATTTATATTGCACCTTTCATGACCACAGGACATCCCAAAGCACTTTACAACCAATTAAGTACTTTTGAAGTGCAGGCACCGTTGTAATGTAGGAAACGTGGCAGCCAACTTACGCACAGCAAGCTCCCACAAGCCGCAATATAATTATGACCAGATAATCTATTTTCTGTGATGTTGACTGAGGGATAAATATTGCCAGGACACCAGCATAGAACAGTTGGGCCAAATAGCCTGTTTCTATGCTGTAAGCTCAATGTAACTCAACATTCTAGAGATCAGGAGAGGGGACCTATACTGTAAGGCCTCACTTATGGATTCAGCAGCTGAAGCAATTTTCAGGAGGCCACTAGAGTGCTGTGTCAGTATTCTTGTCATAGCATAGCTGCATTGTACCTGTGATCTTGCCTTTGATTTAGATTTAGAGATACAGCACTGAAACAGGCCCTTCGGCCCACCGAGTCTGTGCCGTCCAAAAACCACCCATTTATACTAATCCTACACTAATCCCATATTCCTACCACATCCCCACCTGTCCCTATATTCCCCTACCACCTACCTATACAAGGGGCAATTTATAATGGCCAATTTACCTATCAACCTGCAAGTCTTTTGGCTGTGGGAGGAAACCGGAGCACCCGGAGGAAACCCATGCAGACACAGGGAGAACTTGCAAACTCCACACAGGCAGTACCCAGAACTGAACCCGGGTTGCTGGAGCTGTGAGGCTGCGGTGCTAACCACTGCGTCACTGTGCCGCCCTTTCTATGTTGTTGACACAAAGTTGCCAGGAGCCAGGATTGCAAAGTCTATTTTGGACCTCCTAACAGATAACTTCCTACCTGCCCTTCTTCTTCATAAGAATGGGTACAGAAGGTTGTCTTAATATGAAGATATTGTGGGAGCTGCTCCGGAAGCAGACATTCTTTTGCCTACGTACCAGCTGGATATTAATAGACCACTAACCTTTTAGGTTAAGGCCAAGCATAGTGTGACGGAAACTCCATATGCCAAATGGATATATTAATTTTGTCGTGTCGAACTTTGCCTGAGTTTTTTACTGAGATTGCTACAAATAACTTTTAAAAATCAGAACAGCAAGCAGCCAAGATGGCCACACACAATTTGCACATGAGAAGCCGAAGGCTGGCTGGAGACAGAGGTGATTACCCAGTCTAGGCAGCACAATGGGGTGCTCTCTGATTAAATTACCTAGAATGGTTTTATCAACACAGTCGTCAAAAGCCATCAATACCCATTGACTGTGAAAGAGCCAAACCCCGCTCCCCCCTCCCCCCGCCCCCCCCCACCCACCACCAAGTATGCCTGGACTGCCTGGAATTTCAAAGATCATTCCAGAAGGTGCTGTTTCAAACAAAGAGGTGGTCACATCACATGACTGCTTGTGTAACTCTGGGAGTTTGGGAATTGTGCCTCAGAAGGAGACTGTAACTGTAAGTCAGCATGAGAGCTGCAATCTCTCTCTCTCTCCCGCTCTCCAACAAAGATCCAGAGAAGCCTCAGCTGCAAACCTACAGCTCAGCACAGCCAACAACCAGGGAACATGGATAAAGCCCCCCTTCTGTTTTCCAGAACCTTAGAAGCAAGCCCGAAATGTGTGTGGCCCAGCGAGGACTTCAGGACTACAACTTCAACTCAGGACTGTGGAACTAAACTTCAGTATTTAAATTCCATTTATTCCAGACTTTACTCCAACCTCCCAACTATGTTTTTTCCCTCTGCAATCTATTTGTGTGTATGTTTGACTCTCGTGTGAATGTGAATGTGGATGCTTCGTGTATTTTAGTAATTTTAACCGGTTTATAGTGATAAGGTTAATAAGCTTACATCCTTCTTGCTTAAACTCAAGAAATTCTGTCTGATTGTTTCATTTGCAATTATGTTAGAGTAACAAGAGCAAGTGCTCACTGAGGTGGTAAGTTAAATCACTGTGTTGAATGGATAAACCCTGTTGTGGTCAAACAAGAGAAGGGGTGAAAGGGGAGCCTGAGACCCCATCCTCACCTGGTTGTAACAATAGTATTAGGAAAAGGACTCAAATGGCATGCAATTGAAAATGTCACAATAATAGAATCATGTTACCATGTCCTGCTGACTTGGTTGGTCAGCAGGAAGGTGAGGTAATCCTGTGGAACAAGCCATCTGTCACCCCCTTGCAGCATTTGCAGACAGGAAACAGATTGATCCTTGGAAAGCATCCTAAGGGATAGAAGTTGAGGTCTGTGGTGACTTTGAGAGTTGTTAACTGCACTATATGAAAAATGCTTTATAAATGCAAGTCTTTTTTTTGAGGGAATCAGGGCATCTGGGACCTGACTGAACAGGGCAAATGTTACGACTGAGGCAGGAGATGTCCACTGTCTTTCACTAGTTCCACTTCTCCACAGGTCACAACATATATTTAAATATTTACCCAGTTACTGATACAACCAATCATATACTCTACTCTTTATCCCAGAATAAAATACACCAATCAGGTTTCTTTAATAAACAAAAAAATCATCAGTTTACTATAAAACTAGGCTTATTCAATAAAGATACAAAGCATTAACACACAGTTTGAAATATGAATGTAAATAGATATTCCCTTCTAGATACCCAACACACATACACACACACACACCGGTTCGATTAAAAAAAAGAGATTCACTTCACAAAAAGACAATAAAAAACTTTGGCCAACTACTTTTTCATTCTTGAAGGAAAAGGAGAAGATATGGAAGGATATCAGTTTTCCTTTGGTCTGGTGTCCAGGTACACGGAGAGGGATCACAGGGATCTTTTCTGGAGCAGTTCTTTTCAGGCAGCATCAATAATTAATCTGGCAGGCTTTCCAGGAGTTTCTCAGGAGAAATGTGGCATCAGGGGTTTTAGCTATCACACACTGGATTTTCGAGGATCTCTTAGAGAGGTGGAGGAAAGATGAGCTGGGTGTTTCTTTCAGCAGACTACAAACCCAACTGCCTTCAAAACAGTCCACACCCCAACAACAAGTCAAAACCTCCTGACAACCATAAATCTTGACATGTCACTTCTCTGTGAACAACTACCTTTGGCCACCAAGGTTCCTGTTGTTTATTTACCTTCAGGAATGTGACATCCAGGAAAGGTTGTTTTCAAACACAAAGCTCAAATGTCTTCCCAGTCACCCTTGTAAAAACACATATCCATGGAATCTTTTCAGTTTTAAATGAATCCATCTCCTCAATTCTAAAACATGAGTCCTCAAAATAAAATTTAAAAAGGAAGCACTTTCATAATACAAGTAACTGTATGGCCGGAATTTTACCCCACCCCAGCAAGTCAGATGGTGGTGGGGGTGGGGGCAGGGGGGTGGTGTTGGCGGTGGTGTAAAATTGAGCGGAAGGTTTCGGGAGACCTTTCTGATCCTCTCCCGCCTCCGCCTCACTTTGTGTGGGCCGGGGTTTGGGGTGGGGGGAGGGGGGTGGTGGGTGCAAGAAACGGGCCATCTGCCCCAGGCCAAACAAGGCTCCTTAAGTGGCCACTTAACATCCACTTAAGGGCCTTTGACCGCCTCCATGGGGATTTTACCCAAGGCAAGTGGGCAACTGGGAGATGTGAAAGGCCGCCCAGTAAAACCTGGCGGCCTCTCAGCGCACCGGGGTGGGGGGTCCCAAACAGGCACAGGGTGTCCGACTGAGGGACGTCCCTGCTTCCCCAACCACCCCCAGGACCCGAGATGCCCCCCTTCCCCTCAAACGACCATCCTGCCTCGCTGGGGCCCGACCGATTAGCCCGGCGAGGCAAACCCCAACTTACCTGAACTCCCGGCTCCATGTCCTCAGCTGGGTTGCAGTCCCAGCAGTAGCCACCGCTCCCGGTGGCACTGCTGGGTCTAAGAGCTGCCGGCCCGATGATTGGCCAGCAGCTCAATGAGACAGGACTTCCTCCCTCAAGCGGATGGAAGTCGTGCCTCGGAGCAACTAAAGCCCGGGGACCCGTAAAATGCGGGACGGATTCCCGGGCCGGGCGGAAGCAGGTTCACCACCGACTTTTGCATCGGTGGCTAGCTCCTGTCAGCCCGACATAAAATCAAGCCCAATATTTCCATAACCAGTCAGATTGAAGTACTGTGAAATTAACAGCCCAAGAACTGAGAAGGAAGTGTAAATTAGAGTGGGTGAACTCAATATCAAATCACGTACAGAAAGTGAAATAAAGAAAGGGAAAGAAAGATAGGATTAAGAGAGAGAAAAAGCAGAAGGAAAAATAAAACAAAGATTAAGTTTAAAAGTTTACATTTTTAAAATTTCCAACAACAATTAGAACATGAGGTAAAGAGACTCCACAACTGTGATAGTTAATTTTCAGTGCCAGAGAGGTTGGTTGGCATCCTTCCATCTACGAAAGATGATGGACATGCAGCAAATAATCCATTTAGGTGGAGTATCTTCTCTTGGTGCACCTTTGCTGATGGCTGTGAAGGCCAATTCTTGAGAGGCAGGTTCTGCCACAAGTGTTGCACGTGAAGCTGTCTGGTGATGCTGAGTTGTTGTTTTTAATGTTGGCACCTGTTGCCAAGCTGCTGTAGCAACTGGTCATGGTAGTGGTTGAATGACAGTAATTAACACTAAAAGGGCATTTAGACTGAAATGACAATACTTAATGTTCTTTGGCGAGTTTACTTCACATGTATCACACAAATATAATGACTTCACACCATTCAAAGCATGTCAATAGTGAGCCAGGAGCAAGATGCCATTTTCGCAAAGCTAACAGAAGAGTGGTGCATCTCAGACAGCACAAGTTTAATCGTGTACCCTCCCCTGAAGTTGCTGTGTACCATTTGAGCATATATAATGACAATCACCATTGGCCTTACCGTTATTTTGACAGCAAAGTATGGACCAATATTTTGCATCTTAAAGCTGTCTCCAACCTTACAGCTGATATCTGACCATGAGATCCACTGCTATAGTAACCATTTGAGATGGGAATTAGCCAGGCAACAGTCAAATGGAGAACTGGGGCCTTAGTAAACAGTAATCCTTCCTTAATCCCTTTAATAGTGTCTGATTTGGGAGCTATAATGCTCAATAGTCACTTGTTCCCACAAGTATATTTGATGTGCTCGCACAGCAGAAATGAATCTTCCATTATAATACAATCTGAAAAGTACTGGCAATTAGTGCTCAAATATTGCATGGCACAATAGAAAGGAAAGGTCAATACTATTCTCATATGCATTAACTAAACACTTTGACTCAATTCAAGGCAGCTAAGTGTGATGCTCAACAATTGTTCGTCAATCTTTAATGTATTTTACCATTGTGAATTTATGCAATGATGATAGCTTAGTCAGTCTGGCTCACTAATTTACCAGCAGACGAGTCATTAAGAGCTGATATTCTTCCCACTCATCTCCAGATAACCCTGAAAACCAATAAGAAAATAAAAGGAAAGAAAGACAGAACCCCATCACATTCATCACAATAGTTTGAAAATATTCAAATGTAAAGCGTCTGCTGATCTTTTGGAATTCTATTAGATTCCTAAGAGTTGGCAGAAATGGTCACTGTCAAATTAAAACAAATTCCAGAGCTAATATATGGAGTAATGGTAATAGATATTGTGGAAAGTTACAGAATTCAGTCGCCTTCTTCTGATGGAACTTAACATCACAATAGATGTCTTACCATCCACTTGTTATTTGATATATACTGAATACGGTGATTCTCCTCTGCTCCTCTTTGTTGAAGGTTCTAACTCACTGAGACAGTATCCCATGGGTGCCCTTCAGAATTTTGCTTAATTAGCCATCGTTTTGATATATGTAAAGATGTTGAGTATTGATTACGTGCAGGAACTCTGGCTGACCTTTTTTTCCCCTCTCTAGCCTAGGGAGAGTGATGCTTTTTGAAGCACCCTTGGTAAGTTCAACCAATTCAGCTTTAAAGTGGAATCAAACTGGACGATTGTTAATTTGTACATTCCACACAGGGCAAGACATTTACAACTGAATTTACTGTCAGTGTGGTACATTATCCCTCCTTGTCCTCTTTGACCCCTCTGTAGCATTTAACAGAATTGACCATGCCTCTCCTCCACTGGCTCTCCAAAATTATCCCGCTTCATGGAACTGTCCTTGTGCAGTCCCAAGTCCACCTGTCCAGACAAAGCCAGCGCATCTCTAATCATAGTTCCCCTCCTTCCCACAGAATCACCGCCCTTCATGACCTCATTTTCTTCCTTGGAAACATCATGCACAGTCACAGGGTGAGTTTTCACATGTACATTGATGACACCCAAGTCTAGTTCTCCACCATTCTTCTCCACCCATGTCCATTTCCATGCTGTTAAGCTGCTCATCTAATAGAAGGTCTGGGTGAGTCACAACTTACTTCGACTGAAAATCACCCAAAATGCTCATCATAAACACCATTTCCAGCCACTTAAGCTGAGCAAAACCATACACAACCCTGCCATCATTTTCAATCCAGAAATTAACTCCATCTCCAGAATATTTCCCTTCTCCTCACTTATTTCAATTCTCCCACCATCAAAATCCTTATGTATGCTTTAGTCCGCTCAAGGTCTGATCATTCCAACATTCACCTTGCTGGCCTTCCATCCTCCATAAATTGCAGCTGCCTGCATCCTGTCTGACACTTGGTCCCATTACCCATCATCACTTGTTTTCATTGGCTCCCTGTTCCCCCAACTCATCCAACTTAAACTCCTTGTCTTCAGATCATAGTAATCTTTCTCCACATGGAGCCCAGAAATTGGATATTCAATCGATTCCACCGTAAATTCATCACAGCCAATCACACACATACACACTTTTCAAGTGGGAGGAAGGAAGTCGAAGGAATCCCTAAACTGGGATTCTAATGCAATCCGGTGGCAACCCAGTTGAAATCAACTAAATTTGCTCCTGTGCCACAGGTTATATATGTCTTCCCCTGTGCCCTTATGTGTCATAGGTTATACACATTTGCTCCTGTGTCTCCATGTGTCACAGATTATATATGTCTTCCCCAGTATCCCTATGTAGCACAAGCTAATACGTCTGCTCTGTGTCCCCATGTAACAGAGGTTATATACGTCTGCTGCTGTGTCCCCATGTGTCACAGGTTATATATGTCTTCCCCTGTGTCCCTATGTGTCATAGGTTATATAGGGCTGTTCTTGTGTCTCAGTGTGTCAAAGGTTAGATACATCTGCTCCTGTGCTCCGTTTTCAGCCTGCACCTGTGCTACATATATAAACATGGCAAATATTTAATGAACTAAAATAAAACTTCTCAAAATCTTTTACATCTCAATGAATGAGTCAATGTTATGTCTTTATAGGGTTGTATTTTCTAACTGTCATTGGTTACAGCACATTCATGGCTGTATAACCAATTCCTGTGTGACTACAACCCTCGGTTTTGTCCTTCCCCTCCTCGCCTTGTCAGCAGCCATGTTGAACTGCTAGAAAGTATTTGATGAGGAAGTCAGGACAAGCTGTCTTCTGGAATAAGGTTTCTGTGCACAATGTTTATTTTTGAAGTTGAACAAGAGGAAAGAAAATATTTAAATTATGAACATACTATCAGCAGGGAAGTTATGGCACTTTCTACTTCACTGTGTGCTACGTAATGTAGCCAATCAGATATGTACCAGTTTCACAGGTGGTTCCATTCTCTTTCAGCTACTGGCTTGTTTTCTAGCATTACATCAGCATGCACAGGGCCAATGAGATGAAACTGATGTTACCTTCAGCAGTTCAAAAAGTGTAGTAAGAGCAAGGGGAGAAAATACTCAGCTGCCTGTCATGTGATTCACCACATTCTGATACATTCACATGTTGCAATGCAGTCCTCTGGTGGCAGCGTAATCACATAACAGAATACCAAATGCATTCTGCAAGGTTCAAGGTGTGCTCAGTGAGGAATAAAGTATGCATTCTGTTTGCGAAATGTTTCAATTACCAATACAGCAACTTCATCAATGAATTTACATACATCTTTTTAGGTTTGCCCCTTTTTCTCCCCCCAAATATTTGTCAATTTTAATTACAAAATAGTTTTCAGTCTGTCTTCTGGGAAAACAAAATGCAGCAACTGAATACAAAGCAAACATAAGTCCACCTTGGTTATACACCATATTATCACTAGGACAACTGCAAAATAAAAAGCTGCAACCACCAAATATAAAATCACCTGTCTGTTGACCCATCAGGCAAATAGAGAGTATTCCATCACACTTCTGACTTGTACCTTGCAGGTGGTTGAGAGACATTGGGAGGTGAGTCACTTGTCACAGAATACTCGGCCTCTGAACTGTTCTTGTAGCCAAGGCATTTATGTTTCTGGTCTGGTCCCAGGATGTTGATGGTGGTGGGTGGGGGTGGGGTGGGGGGGTTGGTGGGGAGGGTGCCTCAGTGATGGAAATGCCATTGAATGTCAATGAAAGGTAGTATCCTATCAGTAGCTGATTAATTACCAATGGAGTTTCTGTGAGATTTTCTTGCTACAATGGTTTACACAATTGCTGCATCAGGCTACTTAACAAATGAAGTCAAGATCATCTCCATTAGGAATTAAATGCAGAATACTGTGTGAAGGATCGCAAGGTTCAACAACTCATGGGAACCAACACCCCTCTGGCTCCTTCTTCCCCTTCCTTTCCCTCTGACCCCATCTCTTCTTCGAATTACACCCCTTGTCAAGTATTCCCCAGACCCTCTGACCTTCCCCTCTCTGACTCTGAGCAATCTGTCCTCAACAAAGGACTCGCTTCATCTCCTTATCTCCCAACTCAACCAGCATTTTCTGGTTTTGTCTCTGGGAGTTAAATACAGTACCGTGTGTCACATAAGGGGCCATTATTTCAAGATCATTAATAGCCCTCCTCACTAATAGCTGGGGATTTCTGCCAAAATTGGGCCATCTGTCCCATAGATTAGTCAAGCAACAGACTGGCATAGTCATACTCAACAAATCATACCTTACAAACAATGTCCCGAACTCTTCCAACACCATCCCTGGCAGGACAGACCCACCAGAGGTGGTGGCACAGTGATATACAGTTGGGAGGGAGTGGCCCTCTGAGTGCTCAACACTGACTCCAGACCCCAATAAGTCTCATGGCATCAGGTCAAACACAGGCAAGGAAACCTCCTGCTGATTACCACTTACCCTTGACATTTAATGGCATTACCATTGCTGAATCCCCTTCCAGCAACATCCTGGGGATTACCATGGACCAGAACTTAACTGGACCAATCATTTAATACTATGGCTACAAGAGCAAGTCAGAGGCTGGGAATTCTGCAGTGAGTAACCCACCTCCTGACTCCCCAAAGCCTGTTTACTGTCTACAAGGCACAAGTCAGGAGTGTGATGGAATACTATCCACTTACCTGGTTGAGTGCAACCTCAGCAACACTCAAGAGGTTTGACACCATCCAGGACAAAGCAGCCTGCTTGATCAGCACCCATCCACCACCTTAAGCATTCATTCCCTCCACCATTGATACACAGTGGCAGCAGTGTGTACCATATACATGATTCACTGCAGCAACTTGACAAGCCTCCTTCGAAAGGACCTTCCAAACCCGTGACCTCTACCACTTAGAAGAACAAGGGCAGTAGACGCGTGGAAATACCACCACCTGCGAGTTCCCCTCTAAGTCACATGCCATCCTGACTTGGAACCACATCACAGTTTCTTCACTGTTGCTGGGTCAACATCCTGAAATTCCCTTCCTAACAGCACTGTAGGTGTACCCACCTCACATGGACTGCAGCGGTTCAAGAAGGCAACTCACTACCACCTTCTCAATTGATGGGCAATAAATGCTGGCCTTGCCTGTGATGTTCACATCCCAAGAAAAAAAGACGTCTAGAATTTTATAGACATCTCTTCCCCACTATTCTGATTGTGAAATAACAATGGTGAACAGGAAGATGTAAAGGTGAGATCTTTCTTCACTTATTTCTCTCTTCCCTCTCCCCTCCTTACTCTCCAGTGTTCCTAACAAGCAATTTTTGGAATCATGATATGAATCGTTTAACATTTCATACAACTCAGTAAAGAGCCACTTATCCTGTACTTCTCCTCCATTTTAGAGCGAACATACAGAATGACAGCTTTACAACTGCAGCAATTTATGGACACTTTAGTTTGTGCTTCCTGCCAGTCAGTGACCAGCTGAGCAATGTCGAAACACAAATTTGAGCCTATTAATTCAACTCTCAGGAATTCCATTAAGGTTTCTTGTAATATATTTACAAGTTGTAAATGTGGTGTTTAAAATGAACATCTAACAAATGTACTGTAGTAGTCCCAGCCTTTTCAATATTGATTGATTATGGCCAGTCCAGTCCATTGAGTCCTGTAGGTTATGAGCACTAAGAACAACAATGATACTGGCTTGCATTATTACCCAGCTCATTAAAGGATGTGGTTATGTCCAATATTTACCTAATTTCTTTAAGTGTTTGCAACCGGCACATATTTCATGCTTGAAGCGCACTCTCTCCTGCAGGACATGCACTATTACAATATGGGGGTACAACTGTTATTTCAAGAGGTAATTTTCATTTGTTTGCTAAGATATTTTTCAGTATTACGTAGTCAATATCTTTGACAAATAATAAGCACAAATGTATGAGAAATCTGAGCAACCACTCAGTCTTGCCTCTGAGTGAGATGGTTGTGGATTGAAATCCCAGACCAGACCCCTGAGGTCAAATCTAAACTGACATTTGAGTGCAGTACTGAGGGAGTGTTGCACTGTTGGTGGTGCTGTCTTTTGGATAAGATATTAAACTGAGGTCCTGTCTGCCCTCTCAGGTGGACATAAAAGATCCCACGGCCCTATTCCGAAGAGATGAGGAGTTCTCCATGGTGTCCTGTCCGATATTCATTTCTCAACCAACACCAAAAACAGATTATCTAATCATTATCTTATTGCTGAGCTTGCCATGTGAAAATTGGCTGCTGTGATTCCTACATTAAAACAGTGACTACACTTCAGAAATGCTACATTGCAAAAGAATTTCAGAAGCTCATTGGTTGCAAAGCTTTTTGGGATTTTCTGATGTTGTAAAAGGCACTCTATAAATGCAAATCTTTCTCACAAAATATAAAGCAAGACCAGTGACAGGAAAAAGTGCTATGTCGAATGATTTTTTAATCCACTGGCTGGAAAAATGTTTTTTTTTAAAGAAACAGAGAAAAGGTGACTATACTAGCAGCTACAGGTGGCCACCCCAGTTTGCATCACTGTACTCCACATTCCAATGTATTGAGGTGGAGACAGACTGTCTGCACAGACCTATCAACAGCAATAACCTTGGGAATCTGAGTGAACTACCTATCTGTTCCCATTAGCAAGGCATCAAGGCCATCACTTGAATATTAAACTGGTGGAGACAAACCACTCAAACCTAATCACTTGAAAAATGGGACCCTGGTTATGAGAAGGGAATTCCTAGACATGGACTGATTAAGTTGCAAGACGGAATACACACTGGTAGCCACCATGTTAGAATTATTGGATGACAGTCATGTGACAGGCCCACCATCTGTCTGCTTAAGCTGATGTTTTCTCTGCAGCAACCAGACAAGCAGTTAGACACTGACAAGACATCACCCAAGTGAGGTCCCTCCTTCTTTTCTCTCTCTCCAATCCACCTTGCAAGGTTCGAACACTGCCTGCTGACCGCGACCACCTAGACATATCCCTGCTGCAGACAGAGACTCCTTGAAGGAAATCATCCACATTGCTGTCTCCGGGAGAACTACTGAATCAGCTGTCCATATCTTCAAACTAGAAGCCTCAGGACCACCAAAGGAAAGTCACGTGCACACTGAATTCAGCCTGAAGTAAGCCCAGTCACCAAACCCCACAGACTGTACACTCCTTTTATTTCTCTGTAGTCTAATTCAACCAATCTATCCTTCCCCACTCTGTAACCTATTTGTGTGCGCAAACTTCGAGTGTGTATGTGTGTGTGAAAGTTGAAGTGTATTTTATTATTTTACTTAGATTGGTTTAAGTACAGTAAAGCTAACCTCTTGTTTTTTTTTATTTGTTCATGGGATGTGGGTGTCGCTGGCTAGGCCAGCATTTATTGACCATCCCCCTAATTACCCTTGAGAAGGTGGTAGTGAGCTGCCTTCTTGAACAGCTGCAATCCTTGGGGTGTAGGTACACCCACAGTGCTGTTTCGAAGGGAGTTCCGGGATTTGTGACCCAGCAACAGTGAAGGAATGGTGATATAGTTCCAAGTCAGGATGGTGTGTGGCTTGGAGGGGAACTTGCAGGTGGTGGTGTTCTCATGCATTTGCTGCCCTTGTTCTTCTAGGTGGTAGAGGTCGCGGGTTTGGAAGGTGCTGTCGAAGGACCCTTGGTGAGTTGCTGCAGTGCATCTTGTAGATGGTACACACTGTTGCCACTGTGCGTCAGTGGTGAAGGGAATGAATGTTGAAGGTTGTGGATGGGGTGCCAATCAAGCGGGCTGCTTTGTCCTGGATGGTGTCAAGCATCTTGAGTATTGTTAGAGCTGCACCCATCCAGGCAAGTGGATAATATTCCATCACACTCCTGACTTTTGCCTTGTAGATGATGGACAGGCATTGGGGAGGCAGGAGGTGACTTACTCACTGCAGAATACCCACCCTCTGACCTGCTCTTGTAGCCACAGTATTTATGTAGCTGGTCCACTTCAGTTTCTGGTCAATGGTAACCCCCAGGATGTTGATCATCCACTCGGCACTTCTGGCTGAAGATGGATGCAAATGCTTCAGCCTTGTCCTTTGTTAAACTCAAGAAAACCTGTCCAGTTGGTTCTTTTTGTGATCACAGCGCGTAAACAGTCCACCTCAAAAAGAAATAAACCTGTTGTGCTCAAACAAGGAGAGGGAAATGAGGGGAGCCTTCAATCCCTCCTCATCTAATCGTAACACCAGGATTGCTCAGAAAACCTATATGGTGCTTTGGATGCAAATTCTGAAAATATCTTCTAGGCAGTGTCAATACCAGAATACCTTTAACTTATATTTACCTCTGAGTCCATATTTGTATCATGTTATAGAATGGTTACTGCACAGAAGGAGGCCATTTGGCCATCGTGTCTGTGCCACCTCTCTGCAAAAGCAACTCAGCTAGTCCCCACTCCCCCGCCCTTTCCCCTGCAAATTTTCTCTCTTCTGGTGCTTATCCAATTCCCTATTGAAAGCCATGATTGAACTTGCCTCCACCACACTCTTAGGCAGTACATTCCAGATCCTAATCACTCGCTGTGCGAAAAGGTTCTTCTTCATGTAGCTCTTGCTTTTTTGCCAATCATCTTACCTTGGTGTCTGCTGGTTCTTGACCCTTCCGCCAATGGTAACAGTTTCTCTCTAACTACTCTGTCTAGGTCCCTTGTGATTTTGAACATCGCCATCAAATCTCCTCTCAATCTTCTCTTCTGTAAGGAGAACAACCCCAGCTTCTCCAATCTATCCACATAACTGAAGTTCCTCATCCCTGGAACCATCCTCTTAAATCTTTTCTGCATCCTCTCTAAAGCCTTCACATTCTTCCTAAGTTACAGTGCCCAGAATTGGGCACAATACTCCAGTTGAGGCCAAACCTATGTTTTGTAAAGGCTCATCAGAGCTTCCTTGCTTTTGTACTCTTCCTCTATTTATAAAGCCCAGGATCCCATGTGTCTTATTAACCACTTTCTCAACCTGCCCTGTCACCTTCAATGATTTATACACATACACCTCCAGGTCCCTCTGCTCCTGCATCCCCTATAGAATTGTACCCACTATGACATATTGCCTCTCCTCAATCTTTCTATCAAAATGTATCACGTCACACTTCACTGTTCCTGTGCTACTTTACTTTTTTTGGGTCCTGTGAGTACCAGGCAACATTGAAGCACCAGAGTGGGAAAGGAGAGAGGACAAATATTGACCAACTTACCATGATAGAGAAATGAGATCATATTTAGGCAAATAGGGAAATGTGATCAAGATGTTACAAGGATACCCAGATAAATTATTAACCAGATCATTAGTAATGAGGTTGCAGGAACAACAGATCAAAGATCCACAAAAGGCAATAATCCCATTCACATATTTTAGCATTTTCCCTAATCAGTACATCTGGACAAAGACACTTAAGTTAAAGTGTACAACAGAGGCAGCTATTGACCTAATGCCCCATATTGCCTTCCTTGAGGACCCCTTTTAGACCCATATCTTCTAATGCATTGGTCCCTTTCCTTTTGCTGCCAATGCCTATGTTTAATTGTGTGGAAAATATGATAGTCAGGAATAATTACGTGCATGCAGTCCAGTCACACAAGGTTGAACCCTGAAATGTTCAGAGACTCAGTTAAGATGATAAAATGTTCACCCCTTTGAAAACAATGAGTGATTTAAAGCGTAGAGTTTGGAGAGCATTCGGAGCCCAGCATCTTCATCCACACCACACCACACCGTGGATATGATTCCTTAACCCTTCTCCACTTGCTGGTGAATTTCTTTCCTTCTCTACCTCTAATACTGCAGTTGATACTTATAGTGATGTCCTGTATCATTTGGGATATTCCCCCTGAATCAATGTTACACCTGGGATATTCCTCTGTCTCAGTGTTACATCCGGAATATCCCTCTGTCTCAGTGTTACACTCGGAATATTCCTCTATAACACCTAGAATTTCCTTACCCACTGGACTACTGATGAAGCTGTTAAAGGTATTAAATCGGCTGGTTTAACAGAATCATGAAGGTGAGATTGGATTTCTCTCACCAAATACTGTCAGATAGTTTTTAGGATAATAGTGTGTAGCAGCTTTGGAGTTTATGTTTTGAATCAGTATGACATAAGAAATATGATAATCTAGATTGTATTAGGGGAAAATGAAGAAAGCTTGTGGAAGGCTTAGGGCTAACAGGCCAAATGTCCTTTACACAAGAACATAAGAAATAGAGCATGGGTAGACCATATGGCCCATTGAGCTTGCTCCGCCATTCAAAACGATCATGGCTGATCTTAGGATTCAACTCCACTTTCCCACCCACTCGCCATATCCCTTGATTCCCTGACAGACCTAAAATCTGTCAATCGCACCCTTAAATGTATTCAACGATGGAGCCACAACCCTCTGGGGTAGAGAATTCCAAAGATTCACAACCCTTTGAGTGAAGTAATTTCTTCTCATCTCAGTCCTAAATGATCAGCTCTGTTTGGGGTAGAAATGCAATACTGTACTAATGTGCTTCCTGGCTTGCTGTGGTCATGTGACCTCTACCATGAGGCACTCACTGCAGGGATCCATCAGAAGACAGTTCAATAAAAACACAGTACAAGTAAGACTGTTGTTCTCTGAGCTCGTAATATGGTGGCAGGGTGGAGCTGAGATTGAGTGTTGAAGAGCTGTATAGAAGCATAGCTACTAAAAGAGGAACACAGCAATGTTCAGAGCTGCTAAAAGTGGCTAAAAGCCACAGGAAGCCACAGAAAAGGAACGAAGAAGCACTGAAAGCACTGAGTAAGACACAATAACAACAAATCTTCCTCTCTTGGCGCTAGTTGAAATGAAATGTGATATGAAGCAGAACTGGTAGTTTTTCCACTTGCAATAGCAAAATTATGAAATTGAGACAGATTTAATTAAAAGAAAACAGAGCAGTTACGTGTAGCTACACTTTTATCGCTGTTGGGGGAAGACTGTTACAAAATGTATTCTACCCTAAATCTCTCCAAAAAACAAAAAGAAAACAGACAGTAGAAATTTTGAAGCCTTGAAGGCACGCTTTGAACCCCAAGTGAATGTAACTTACGAATGGTATGTGTACAATATAAGGTCCCAAGGTGAAAAAGAGTCAGTTGATCAATATGTGACTGCACAACACAACTCGCAGAATCCTGTGAATTTGCACAACTAAAAGATGATCTAATTAAAGACAGGATTGTATTAGGCATAAGAGATCCCGCAGGAAGAGCTTGTCTACTGAGAGAGGAGAAACTTGCTCTCAGGAAAGTGATCAACATGTGCAGAAGTGCTGAAGTTGTTAATCAGCAGCTACAGCATAATCATGGCAGAACAGACCAGGCCTTGCATTATGCTGATAGACATTCCAGGCTGAAATGGCAGAAAGATCACCAACAAAGGGCAGGATGGAAATATTGCAGAGAACATCACACAAAGGAAAAGAAGACATGTCCAGAGTGGGGAAAGCAGTGTACCCACTGCAAGAAGCCAAATCATTTTGCACACAAGTGTTTGGCTAGAAGGAAGCACAACAAGCAGGTATAGATAGCCACTGGTGAGATATCAGCCGAAGATTGTGACGAATCACTAAACACCATACAACAGGTTGGTTGAGTCAGGTCGATAGGTGATAAATGGTTTGTGACTGTTTGAATGACGACTGCAGAAGGAGAATATCAAGTCAACATAAAGTAGCAGATAGTCACCAATGCATCATGCAACATCATGACCTTCATAGACCTGTGCGATGTGGCTCAGCATGGTGATCCAAAAATGAAGCCCTCGAAAGTAAGGTTGAGACTTTATGATGGCACCGTACTAGTGCCGAGAGGACAAATTACTCTGAGAGCCCATTGCAATGACAAGAACAAAAATCTGGAGTTCTAGATCATAGATGGCAAGCAAAAGCCACTCATTTCAGCCAGAGGAAGTCTAAAGCTTGGACTGGTAACGCTCAACATGCAAAAAGAGATTTGCAATGTGTCGCAGCACACTAAATCATTAACTGTGCAACAGTGGGCGGCACAGTGGTGCAGTGGTTAGCACCGCAGCCTCACAGCTCCAGCGACCCAGGTTCAATTCTGGGTACTGCCTGTGTGGAGTTTGCAAGTTCTCCCTGTGTCTGCGTGGGTTTCCTCCGGGTGCTCCGGTTTCCTCCCACATGCTAAAGACTTGCAGGTTGATAGGTAAATTGGCCATTATAAATTGCCCCTAGTATAGGTAGGTGGTAGGGAAATATAGGGACAGGTGGGGATGTGGTAGGAATATGGAATTAGTGTAGGATTAGTATAAATGGGTGGTTGATGGTCGGCACAGACTCGGTGGGCCGAAGGGCCTGTTTCAGTGCTGTATCTCTAAAAAAAAAAGATCCTCGAGGAGTACGTCGATGTATTTACAGGTTTTGGATGTCTTCCTGGCGAATATCATCTCGAAGTAGATGGGAGGGTAAGACCAATTCAGCGTCCGTGGAGGAGAGTTCCAGCTGCCCTCAAGGTCAGCCTGAAAGACAAGATAGAAGAGCTGGAAAAGAAGGGAGTAATCAAGAAAGTGACAACCCCTGCAGAATGGATTAGCAGCATAGTAGCAGTAAACAACCTGGAAAGCTGAGAGTATGCATCGACCCAAAAGATCTAAATAAAGCTCTGAAGAGCTCTCACTACTCCATGCCAACCATTGAAGAATTTTGCCACAACTTGCAATGGCAAAAATTTTCACTACCCTAGATATGAAGGATGGTTACTGGTAAGCGAAACCAGATAAAAGCAGCAGCTTTCTAACTAAATATTGGACGCCGTTCGGGAGATACAGATGGTTGCACATGCTGTTTGGCATTTCCACTGCTCCAAAGGAGTATCAATACAGACAGCATGAGATAGTTAGTGATCTTCCCAGAGTGGAAGCTATAGTGGATGATCTGTTAGTTTATTGATGCGGAGACACAATGGAAGAAGCCATTGCTGACCATGATCAAAATCTAGAGCGACTGCTGGACAGAGCTTGCCAGATAAACCTGAAGCTGAACAAGAAAAAGTTGCAATTAAAGATGCCTGAAGTCAAGTACATAGGTCATGTACTGACTGAAAAATGTCTTCACCCAGATCTCAAAAAGGTGAGAGTGGTAGCAGTGATGTGGCGATCAACAGAAGTAAAAGCAGTACAATGATTTGTTGGTTTTG
Organism: Heterodontus francisci; assembly: GCF_036365525.1. NCBI lineage: Eukaryota > Metazoa > Chordata > Chondrichthyes > Heterodontiformes > Heterodontidae > Heterodontus > Heterodontus francisci. Next base: position 37,977,103 of record NC_090380.1, on the reverse strand, counting down.
TCAACTATTTAACAAAATTCTTGCCCAATTTGCTGTCGGAATGTGAACCATTACACGAGCTCACTGCCAAGGACGTGCAGTGGTATTGGGGCACAAAACAAGAAGCAACATTCACTAAAATCAAGCAACTAGTGACGGCAATGCCAGTGCTGAAATACTATGACGTAAAAGATGAAGTCACCCTGCAGTGTGACGGCAGCAAGACAAGACTTGGAGCAACCCTAATGCAGCAAGAACAACCAGTTGCATTTGCATCCAGGGCGTTAACGCAAATGGAACGAGGCCACATTCAGATCGAGAAAGAGGGCCTGGCCATTATCTTTGCTTGTGAACATTTTCATCAATACCTACTTGGAAGATACAAAGTAACAGTCGAGTCCGACCACAAGCCACCTCAAAGCATTTTCCTCAAGCTGCTACTATCTGCTCCAAAGCTTCTACAAAGAATGTTACTCCGATATCATCTAGACGTGACATACAAGCAAGTGAAATGGATGCACATCGCTGACATGCTGTCAAGAGCAGCACTCCCGATGAAGAAAGTAGAGGATGCGATGACAGAGTGTGAAACCTTCTAGATTCAAACCTGCAGCTCGACATGCTCTGGAAGTCATTAACCCAGCAGAGACATTGAATCTGACAGACAAGTGCCTTGCTCAAATCAAGCGAACTACCCAACAAGTTGCAACTCTCCAAGTGTTGTAAGAAGTAGTGATGAAAGGATGGCCTGAAAGCAACAAGGACACTCCTGTGGTCACAACAGTGTATTGGGCAGACAGAGATGAATTGACAGTCCAAGATGGCATTGTGTATAAAGGAAATAGAGTCATTATCCCTAAGGAGTTGAGAGGAGAGAAGCTACAGCACATCCATGCAAGCCACCAAGGAATTGAGTCGAGTCTGAGGAAGGCAAGAGAGTGCTCTATTGGCCAAACACGAAATCAAAAAAAAAAAGAAATCAAGGACCACACCAGCCAGTGCAGTGCACGCAACGAGTATCAAGCTAAGCAAGCTAAAGAGCCGCTGATGACACATGATATCCCAGACAGACCATTGATGAAGCTGGGAAGAGACCTCTTCACTCTCGCAGGAACTGATTATCTTGTCACCATAGACTACTATTCTGACTGGGAGGTAGACCAGCTGACTTCAACGACTACCGGTGAGATTGTAGAATGCCTGAAAGCAAACTTCAATCGTTACGGCATTCCAGACATTGTGATGGCCGACAATGGCCCCCAGTTCATGAGTGAAGAATTCAGCAACTTTGTAAAGGATTGGGAAATTCAGCACCATACTTCATTTCCATACTATCTCCAATCAAATGGAAAGGCTGAGGCGGCAGTGAAAATTGCCAAAGGAATCAGAAAGAAATCGAGCAAATCCAGCACAGATGTATACAAGGCAATCCTCGAGTGGAAAAACACTCCTCGAGTGGAAAAACACTTCTATAAAGGCATAGAAAGTAGTCCAGTACAAAGACTAATGTCACGCCACACCCAGATTACTCTTCCAATAGCAAAAAAGCTACTGAAGCCAAAAGTAGCGTGAATGACAAAAGCAAGGTGAAACAGCAGAAAGCCATATTTCATTTTGATAAAACTGCCAAACCATTGCCAGAATTGAGCGTTAGAGAACCAGTCAGGTTACAAACTTTCAAAGTTTTCAACAAGAGCCAGCCCAAGTGGCAACTTGGGACCTGCATAGAGCAGTTGTCACCTCGATCGTATGCGGTGGAAGTGAACAACCAGATATACCGTCGCAACCGCAGGCACAAACGCACAACTGAAGAAGCTGTTCCTTCACTGTAGGCGGCTGATCAGGAAGATGCGAACTCACCATCTTCACAGACCACACATCAACCATCAGTCCCAGAGGTCCACAGCACTCCAACAATGGAAATGGAACAACAGTTACCGTGGCAACAAGAACATCCCAGAAAAGGAAAATCATCCAGTTGAACAGCCAACGACAACGCATATGCACACCATTAAGAGACTGGCATGATTTAAAGACTATGTGTGCAATACACGTGCAGAGATTCATGAGAATAACGAACTGCTATGCATGAGAACAGTTGCGTACATAATGGGTAACTTGGGCAACTCACAGTGTAAATGATAATGCATGCAATCTTTTTTGTTTTTTTTGTATGAAAAGGGAGATGTTTGGGAGAGAACTGCAATACTATACTAATGTGTCGCCTGGCTTGCTGTAGTCATGTGACCTCTACCATGAGGCACTCACTGCAAGCATCCATCAGAAGGCAGTTTAATAAAGACACAGTACAAGCAAGACTTTTGTCCTGTGAGTTTGTAACAGGCCTCTTATCCTGAGACTGTGCCCCCGTGTTTTAGATTCCCCGACCAGTGGAAATAATGTCTTAATGTCTCCCCTATCCAGCCCCTTTAGAATTTTATATGTTTCAATGAGATCCCCTCTCATTCTTCTAAACTCCAGAGAATACAGGCCCAATTTACTTAGCTTCTCATCATAGGACAACCCCTCATCCCAGGGACCAATCTAGTTAACCTTCACTGTACTGAATCCAATGCAAATATATCCTTTCTTAAATGTGGGGAGAAAACTGCACACAGTACTCCAGATGTGGTCTCACCAAAACCCTGTACAAATGTAGTTCTTCAGTACTATTGCCGGTATATTGTCAGGGCCCATAGCTTTTGCAGTATCCAGTGCCTTCAGTCGTTTCTTGATATCACGCGGAGTGAATCGAATTGGCTGAAGTCTGGCATCTGTGATGCTGGGGACTTCAGGAGGAGGCCGAGATGGATCATCAACTAGGCACTTCTGGCTGAAGATTGTTGCAAATGCTTCAGCCTTATCTTTCGCACTGATGTGCTGGGCTCCCCCATCATTGAAGATGGGGATATTTGTGGAGCCACCTCCTCCAGTTAGTTGTTTAATTGTCCACCACCATTCACGGCTGGATGTGGTAGGACTACAGAGCTTAGATCTGATCCGGTGGTTATGGGATCGCTTAGCTCTGTCTATCGCAGAGGTATGCCTGGTGCTGCTCCTGGCATGCCCTCCTGCACTCTTCATTGAACCAGGATTGGTCTCCTGGCTTAATGGTAATGGTAGAGTGGGGGATATGCCGGGCCATGAGGTTACAGATTGTGGTTGAGTACAATTCTGCTGTTGCTGATGGCCCACAGCGCCTCATGGATGCCCAGTTTTGCATTGCTAGATCTGTTCGAAATCTTTCCCATTTAGCACGGTGATAGTGCCACACAACACAATGGACGGTATCCTCAATGTGAAGGCGGGATTTCGTCTCCAGAACGACTGTGCGGTGGTCACTCCTACCAATACTGTCATGGACAGGAACACCCGCGGCAGGCAGATTGGTGAGGACGAGGTCAAGTATGTTTTTCCCTCGTGTTGGTTCCCCTACCACCTGCCGCAGACCCAGTCTAGCAGCTATGTCCTTTAGGACTCGACCAGCTCGGTCAGTAGTGGTGCTACCGAGCCACTCTTGGTGATGGACATTGAAGTCCCCCACCCAGAGTACATTTTGTGCCCTTGCCACCCTCAGTGCTTCCTCCAAGTGCTGTTCAACATGGAGGAGAACTGAGTCATCAGCTGAGGGAGGGCGGTAGGTGGTAATCAGTAGGAGGTTACCTTGCCCATGTTTGACCTGATACCATGAGACTTCATGGGGTCCGGAGCCAATGTTGAGGACTCCCAGGGCAAATCCCTCCCTACTGTATACAACTGTGCCGCCACCTCTGCTGGGTCTGTCCTGCCAGTGGGACAGGACATACCCGGGGATGGTGATGGCGGTGTCTGGGACATTGTCTGTAAGGTATGATTCCGTGAGTATGACTATGTCAGGCTGTTGCTTGACTAGTCTGTGGGACAGCTCTCCCAACTTTGGCACAAGCCCCCAGATGTTAGTAAGGAGGACTTTGCAGGGTCGACAGGGCTGGTTTTGCCTTTGCCGTTTCCGTTGCCTAGGTCGATGCCGGGTGGTCCGTCCGGTTTCATTCCTTTTTATTGACTTCGTAGCAGTTAGGTACAACTGAGTGGCTTGCTAGGCCATTTCAGAGGGCATGTAAGAGTTAACCACATTGCTGTGGGTCTGGAGTCACATGTAGACCAGACCAGGTAAGGACAGCAGATTTCCTTCCCTAAAGGACATTAGTGAACCAGATGGGTTTTTACAACAATCGACAATGGTTTCATGGCCATCATTAGACCAGCTTTTTAATTTCAGATTTATTAATTAAATTCAAATTCCACCTTCTGCTGTGAGTGGGATTCAAACCCATGTCCCCAGAGAAATACTCTGGGTCTCTGGGTTACTAGTCCAGCGATAATACCACTACGCCACTGCCTACCCTATCTACGTCAATGCAAGCAGTATTGCAAATAAGGCAAATGAACTGAAGGCACAGATATACACATGGCAGTATGATGTCATAGATATTACAGAAACATGCCTTAAGGAGGGATAGGAATGCAGCTCAACATTTCTGGTAACAGGGTTTTCAGACGCGAAAGGGAGGGGGATAAGAAAGGAGGGGGAGTTGCAATTTTGGTCAAAGAAACAATTACAGTTGTGAGGAGAGATAATATGTTGGAAAGTTCATCAAATGAGGCCATATGGATCCAGCTAAGGAACAAAAAAGGGGCAATCACACTGCAGGGAATGTACTATAGAGCCCCCAACAGTCAGAGGGAGATAGAAGAGCAGATATGTAGGCAAATCTCTGAGAAGTGCAAGAACAATAGGGCAATAATAGTAGGGGATTTTAGCTACCCCAATATTAAGCAGAATAGTTTTAGTGTGAAAGGAATTGAGGAAGCAGAATTCTTGAGGTGCATTCAGGAGAACATTTTTTGGCCAGTATGTAGCAAGTCCAACAAGACAGGGGGCAGTTTTAGTCTTAGTTTTAGGAAATGAAGATTGGAAGGTGGAAGGACTGGCAGTGGGAGAGCATTTTGGGTGGGAGTGATCATAATTCAGTCAGTTTTGACATAATTATGGAAAAGGACAAGGATAGAACAGGAGTTAGAGTTTTCAATTGGTGCAAAGCCAATTTTACTAAGCTGAGGAGTGATTTAGCAAAAGTGGACTGGAAACAGCCACTTGAAGGTAAATCAGTGTCCCCTTCAAAAGGGAGATTGAAGGGGTTCAGAGTAAGCATGTCCCCACAAAGAACATGGATGGGGCGGCCAAATCTAGAGCCCCATGGATGTCAAGGAGCTTACAGGGTAGGATAATGCAGAAAAGGAAAGCTTATGTCCGACACCAAGAACTCAATACTGCAGAAAGACGAGAGGAGTATAGAAAGTGGAGGGGTGAAATCAAAAAGGAAATTAGGAAAGCTAAGAGAGGGCATGAAAGGATATCGGCAAGAAAAATCAAGGTGAATCCAAAGATGTTTTATCAATACATAAAGAATAAGAGGATAACTGAGGAAAGAGTAGGGCCCATAAAAGACCACAAAGGTAACCTATGTGTAGGGGCAGAAGATGTTGGTATTGTTCTTTATGAATACTTTGCATCTGTCTTCACAAAAGAGGGGGACGACACATATTGTAGTTAAGGAAGAGGGGTGTGAAGTATTGTATGTGATAAACATAGGAAGAGAGGAAGTATTAATGGGATTAGCATCCTTGAAAGCTGATGAATCACTGGGACCGGATGAAATGTACCCCAGGCTGTTAAAAGAAGCAAGAGAGGAAATAGCAGAAGGTCTGACCATCATTTTCCAGTCCTCACTGGATACAGGTGTAGTGCCAGATGATTGGAGGACTGCTAACTCTGTTTAAAAAGGGACTGAGGGATAGACGGAATAATTACAGGCCAGTCAGTCTAACCTCAGTAGTGGACAAATTATCGGAATCGCGTCTGAGGGACAGGATAAACTGTTACTTAGAAAGGCACAGATTAATCAAGGATAGTCAGCATGGATTTGTTAAGGAAAGATCTTGTCTGTCCAACATGATCAATTTTTTTGAAGTAACGAGGAAGATTGATGAGGGTAGTGCACTTGATGTGGTCCTCATGGATTTTAGCAAAGCTTTTGACAAGGTCCCACTTGGCAGACTGGTTAAAAAAATAAAATCCCATTGGATCCAAGGAAATGCAGCAAGGTGGATACAAAATTGGCTCAGTGGTAGGAAACAAAGGGTATTTCTTGACTGGTGTTTTTGTAACTCAAGGGCTGTTTCCAGTGGCGTTCCACAGGGCTCAGTACTGGGTCCCCTGCTTTTTGTGGTATATATTAACAATTTGGACATAGATGTAGGGGGCATGATCAAGAAGTTTTCAGACAACACAAAGATTGCCCGTGTGGTCGATAGCGAGGAGGATAGCTGTAAGCTGCAGGAAGATATTGATGGACTGGTCAGGTGGGCAGAAAAGTGGGAAATGGAATTCAACCTGGAGAAGTGTGAGGTGACGCATTTGGGGAGGTCAAACAAGGCAAAGAAATAGACGATTAATGGGAGAATACTAAGGGGTGTAGAGGAAGTGAGGGATCTTGTAGTGAATGTTCACAGATTCCTGAAGGTAGCAGGACAGGTCAATAAGGTGGTTAAGAAGGCATATGGAATCCTTTCCTTTATTAGCCGAGGTATAGAATATAAGAGCAGGGAGGTTATGCTGGAACTGTATAAATCATTGGTTCGGCCACAACTTGAGTATTTGTGCAGTTTTGGTCACCTCCTTACAGAAAGGATGTAATTGCACTAGAGAGGGTACAGAGGAGATTTACAAGGATGTTTCTGGAACTGGAAAAGTGCAGCGATGAGGAAAGATTGGATAGGCTGGGGTTGTTCTCCTTGGAACAGAAAAGGCTGAGGGGAGACCTGTTTGAAATGTACAAAATTATGAGGGGCCTGGATAGAGTGGATGTGAAGGGCCTATTTATCTTAGCAGATGTAATGAGTTGGCACAATAGCAGAGAGGCCAGTGACTGGGGGGCATAGATTTAAAGTGATTTGTAGAAAAATTAGAGGGGAGGTAAAGAAAAAAACTTTCACCCAGAGGGTGCTGGCATTAGTAGAGGCAGAAAACCTCATCTCATTTATAAGGTGCCTGGATATGCACCTCAAGTGCCGTAACTTGCAGAGCTATGGACCAAATGCTGGAAGATGGGATTAAACTGGATGGCTCGTTTCTTGGCCAGCGCAGACACGATGGGCCAAGTGGCCTCTTTCTGTGCCATAAACTTTCTATGATTCTATGAATGCCCTTTCCTTTATCTATGCTTTCTTACCTGACGATAAGCTTATATTTTCCTGTCCCCACTAGAACACAGGAAATACTAATCAGGAGATATTGAGAAAAAGAAAATACATAGACATTTTAATTTATTCTCACACTATTCCACATTCTGCATTTCAAACATCTCTTGCATTGGCTGGCTGCACTGTGAACTATCTGTGGTCTTTCAGTTCAGGCTTGTGAATTTTGTTGATGACCCAATATGCTGCTAACTGTGGAGACTCGCTCAGGCTCATTAACCACTGATTAATTGAGAGAAGCATATTGTAAAACAGCACAAGATGTCCCCTCACTCAGTTACTCACATCAGACAATACAAGTGCTGAAATGCTAACGTTATTATGATCGAAACCAGAATTAGTCATGCGTCATTAGCATCTAGTTCACCAAAATATGACCCCTCCCAACTGCAAAATGTTTGAGACGTTCATTCCTGGTCACTGAAACAATGTGATCTAGGCCCTGTTAATAAATGATGCCATTTCTATAGTTTACTAACAGGCAGTGTCCTCTGCTCTGCTCACATTTTAGTTTGTTCCACATGACTTGTAATATGACTTGCTTCTTCACAATGCCTAGCACCTAGCATTCGCAGTTTAAAATAAGTAAAAGTGCCCACTTTGAGGGATTCCCAAAAAAAGTGGGCCATAGGCCTTACCCTTAGCCCTTCTCCAGCCTTCTGATGAGAGAAGCTAACGTAACTTTCTTTTTATTTCGCAGACACCAGGACAGACATCGTGAGGGCAGCTTTCTGTTTGGTGTTACTGAACAGCAGCCAGCAATGCCTGGCACCATTGGCCTTCATTACAGCTGCCCGCCTCACCTCACCCTCCTCTCCTCGCACCTGCCCTCTCTCCGAGCTCTCTCCCCTCACCCATCTCTCCTCCCGCCTCTGTAATAATTCTGTTACATTTCTACCCCTTTATCCAGACAAAAGGAAGTACTAAGTGTGGGCCTGCACCTGGAGTGCACTGCTTCTGTGCTAACCTCCAAATGCAGGTGGATTCAGATCAAGTCACTTTGAGTGTACTGTGCCTGACTAATGACCAGACAGAGTAGGGAGAAACATCAGCCTGGTGACTTACCATGTGCAGATCCCAACTTTATACTAGCCTCCAAGGTAAATGCAGTGCCAGTATCTAAGCTGGTGGCTGTGAGTGTTACATTAAGTTACATGTCTTCTTCAACAGTGATGTGGTATTGCTCTCTTTCCTCCTCCTGGGGTTGCAATAACTGGGCAGGCAGCAGTTCTTGGGTATCTGAAAGCAGGAACTCAGAAGGGGAAGGTTGGTGTGAGGGAAGTGGGGGTTGTGGTGAGAAACAGGAGGTCCAGGGTGACATCAGCAGCTTGCTCATCATGCCAGATAGCAGGGTAAGGGTGAGCTAGGAGTTGGGAGGGACATCCTCAATGTTCTTAGAGGCATCAGATGCAATGTGCCCCATTGTAGGTGGTCCCATGATGCAGAGAACCATTTCCTCCTTAGGACTCAGGAGATGCAGGCTGCTTTGTCCTCCGCCGGTTCTGTTCTGCTCCCTTCTACTGTTTGCCACCTTGTCCTGCAAGAGAGAGGGCTGAATGTCAGTGATTGCATAGCACTGTGCTTGGGTGATGTGCCGACCATAGCTGAATAGCTGGAGGTATGTGGAAGCAGCAAGAGGTGGGTGTGAGGCTGACAGCATTGGTAGGTATGTGATGGTGAGGTGGAGTATCTGGATGTTAGGCATGAGTCCTCAGTACCAGGGAGTGCTGCTGGGTGAGTAATGGAGGTGTGCTGCATTGAGCAGCGTGAGAGGTTGGTGCTGTGGTAGGTAAGAGATGACATGTGAAGATGCATTCACTGATATTTATCACTCGCATGAGGATATTAGGCTTCTTGTAGAACTGCTGTCAGAATCTCGGGTCCAGACTCCAGGATTTGACCTACCTGGCTCCCACTCCCTTCTGAGGGTTGTCCTTAAGGGTCACCTGGCCCTCTGCAGACCCATGGCATCACTCATCCTGGCCCACCCGCACCACAAATGCCTCCAGTGCTGCACTCGTCACTTTGGATTCCTCTGTCTGTCCTGGTGTTCACTCTGCTGCCATCTTTTTGTCCAGCTCACCAGCTAACTTCAAAATCATTTAGATGAGGTGGTTACACCAATTTTGCTTATTGCCCACTTTGATCTGAACGGGCGTGGGCACATCACAAATTGAGACCTCCTGTTACGGCCAGGTGAGGAAGGGGTCTCAGGCTCCCCTCTTGCCCCTTTCCTGGTTTGGCCATAACAGGGTTTGTCTTTTAAAAACACAGTGATTTTAGTTTACCCCCTCAGTGAGCCCTTTGCTCACGGCACTCTAATTGTAATTGCAAATGAACCAATCAGGCAGGGGTGATTTAGGACAGGGCTTTAAACTAACAGAGGGTGGGAGGGTTTGGGTAAAGGGAAATTTAGAAATTCAAAGAGAGGGGTCAGGGCACCGGAGCAGGATAGTAATGTGGGTAACTCCCAACAGAATGGGACAGGAAGGGACAGAGAGTAAAACAAAAATTGTACATTGGCAAATAAAGTCATTGCAGGGAATAGAGGTAAAAAAATGAAATTAAAGTTCCTTTATCTGAATTCACGAAGCATCTGCAACAAGATAGATGAACTAGTGGCACAAATAGAGGTAAATGATCTAGTTCTAAATTGCCATTAGCAAGACATGGTTACAAGGAGATCAAGGTTGGGAAATGAATATTCCAAGGTACACAATATTTTGGACAGACAGACAGAATGGCAAAGGTGGAGGAGTAGCTTTGATAGTAAACGATGGCATAAGGACATTAATAAGGAAGGATCTGACCTCAGAAGATCATGAAGTAGAATCAGTTTGGGTAGAAATTAGGAATAGCAGGAGTCAGAAAACATTGGACGGAGTAGTTTACAGGCCCCCTAACAGTAGTTATATTATTGGACAGAACATTAAATGGGAAATTATTGGAGCATGTAAAAACGGTAATGTATTAATTGTTGGCAACTTTAACCTGCATATAGACTGGGACAATCAAATTGGCAACAGTGGTCTAGAAGATGAATTTGTAGAATGCTTTTGTGACAGCTTCTTGGAACAATGCATGTTAGAACCGACTAGGGATAAAGCTATCTTAGATCTCGTATTGTGTATAGAAGCAGGGTTAATAAGCAATGTCATAGTAAAAGATCCACTGGGAAATAGTGATCATAATACCACTGAATTTCATATTAAGTTTGAAAGTGACACATTTCAATCACAAACGAGAATTTTAAACGTAAACAAAGCCAATTACGACGGTGTGAGGGGAGAACTGACTAAGGTTAATTGGGTAAATAGACTGGAAGGTATGGCAGTAAATGAACAGTGGGAAACATTTTAAGAAACGGTTCAAAGGTTTCAACAAAAGTACATTGCATTCAAAACAAAAACTCATCAAGAGAGACCCATCCATGGCTCACTCAGGAAGTTAAGGAGAGTATTAGACTAAAAGAAGAGGCTTACAATGTTGCAAAAAATAGTAGCAAGTCTGAGGATTGGGAGTATTTTGGAAACCAGCAAAGGGCCACCAAAAAGTTGATAAAAAGGGAAAAAATAGAATATGAGAGTAAACTAGCCAGCAATATAAGAACAGATTACAAGAGCTTTTATAAGTACATAAAAAGGAAGAGAGTAGCTAAAGTAGACGTTGGTCCCTTAGAGGCAGAGGCAGGAGAAATCATCATGGGAAATGAGGAAATAACAGAGGCATTGAACAAATGTTTTGTGTCTGTCTTCACAGTAGAAGACACAAGTTCCATACCAGAATAGGCAGTAACTTAGGGGCTAAAAAGTGAGGAAATTAAGGATATTGATATCAGCCAAGAAAATGTATTGGAGAAACTTGAGGGACTAAAATCTGACAAGTCTCTGGGAGCCCTAGGGTTCTAAAAGACATAGCTGCAGACATAGTGGATGCGCTGGCTATGATTTTCCAGAATTCCTTAGATTCAGGAAATGGTCCCGTCAGATTGGAAGTTGGCAAATGTTTCGCCGCTTTTCAAGAAAGAAGGTAAAGAGAAAACAGGGAACTGCAGGCGAGTTAGCCTAACATCAGTCGTTGGGAAGATGCTGGAAACTATTATTAAAGAAGTCTTAACATTGCACTTGGAAAAGCATAGTATGATTAGAACAAGTCAGCATGGTTTTACTAAAGGGAGATCCTGTTTTACAAATTTATTAGGGTTTTGTGAGGATGTAACTAGTAGGATAGATAAAGGGGAACCAGTAGATGTAGTATACCTAGATTTTCAAAAGGCATTTGATAAGCTGTCACATAAAAGATTAATAGGCAAGATAAGGGTTCATGGTGTTGGGGGTAATATATTAGCGTGGAGAGAGGATTGGTTAACAGACAGTAAGCAGAGAGTGGGCATAAATGGGGTGCTGCAAGGATCAGTGCTGGGGTCTCATCTATTTACACTCTAAATTAATGACTTGGATGAAGAGACAGAGAGTAATGTATCTAAGTTTGCTGATGATACAAAGCTCGGTGAAAAGGTAAGCTGCAGAGAGAATGCAGAGAGGCTGCAAAGAGATATAGACAGGTTAAGTGAGTGGGCAACAACTATACAGTAAATGGAAAAGTCCTGGGGAAAATTGATGTCCAGAGAGATTTGGGTGTTCAGGTCCACTGTTCCCTGAAGGTGGCAACGCAGGTAAATAGAGTGGTCAAGAAGGCATACGGCATGCTTTCCTTCATCGGACGGGGTATTGAGTACAAGGGTTGGCAGGTCATGTTACAGTTGTATAGGACTTTGGTTCGGCCACATTTGGAATACTGCGTGCAATTCTGGTCGCCACATTACCAAAAGGATGTGGATGCTTTGGAGAGGGTGCAGAGGAGGTTCACCAGGATGTTGCCTGGTATGGAGGGCGCTAGCTATGAAGAGAGGTTGAGTAGATTAGGATTATTTTCATTAGAAAGACGGAGGTTGAAGGGGGACCTGATTGAGGTGTACAAAATCATGAGAGGTATAGACAGGGTGGATAGCAAGACGCTTTTTCCCAGAGTGGGGGATTCAATTACTAGAGGACATGAGTTCAAAGTGAAAGGGGAAAAGTTTAGGGGGATATGCGTGGAAAGTTCTTTACGGAGAGGGTGGTGGGTGCCTGGAACGCGTTGCCAGCGGAGGTGGTAGATGCGGGCACGATGGCGTCTTTTAAGATGTATCTAGACAGATACATGAATGGGCAGGAAGAAAAGAGATACAGACCCTTAGAAAATAGGCGACATGTTTAGATAGAGGATCTGGATCGGTGCAGGCTTGGAGGGCCGAAGGGCCTGTTCCTGTGCTGTAATTGTTCTTTGTTCTTTGTTCTTATGACAAATGGAGTATAATGTAGAGAAGTGTGAAGTTGTTCACTTCGGTCGTAAAAATAGAAAAGCAGAATATTTTTTAAAAGGTGTGAAACTGGTAAGTGTTGATGTTCAGAGAGACTTGGGGGTACTTGTACAAGAAAAACACAAAGTTAACATACAGGTGCAGCAAGCTATTAGGAAGGCAAATGGCATGTTGGCCTTTATTGCAAGGGGATTGGAGTACATGAATAAAGAAGTCTCAGTAAAATTATATAGGACTTTGGTGAGACCGCATCTGGAATATTGTATGCAGTTTTGGTCTCTACATTTAAGAAAGGATAAACTTGCACTGGAGGCAGTGCAGCGAAGATTTACTAAATTGGTCCCTGGAATGAGGAGGTTGTCCTATGCTGAGAGGCTGAGTAAATTGGGCTTATATTCTCTGGAGTTTCGAAGAATGAGAAGCAATCTAATTGAGACATACAAAATTCTGAAAGGGCTTGATAAGCTAGAAGCCGAGAGATTGTTCCCACTGGTCAGAGAATCTGGAACACGGGGATACAGTCTCAGGATAATGGGCCAATTGTTCAGGACTGAGATGAGGAGAAATTACTACATTCAAAGGTTTGTGAATCTTTGGAATTCTTTATCCCAGAGGATTGTGGATGCTCCATCATTGAATACATTTAAGGCTGGGATAGATAGATTTTTGGTCTTGCAGGGAATCGAGGGATATGAGAAGCGGGCAGGAAAGTGGAATTGAAGCCCAAGATCAGCCATGATCGTATTAAATGGTGGAGCAGGCTCGATTGGCCATATGTTCTACTTCTGCTCCTATTTCTTGTGTTCTTGTGTTTTCTTAGGTTTAAACAAGAAAGATGTAAGTTTATTAGCCTTATCATTCTAACTCGGTTAAAGTTACTAAAATATGCGACACAGCCACTCTAGCATGCATATGAGAGAAACACACAAACAAATAGATACAGAGGGGAAGAAAGAATTAGGAGGGGGTTGAAGTAGAATTCGTAATAAAGGAAGTTCAGTTACTGGGTGGAAATGTCCTTGATAAAAGCTGAAGTCTTGGAGTTCTTGCTGGGGCCCAGTGCACAATTTCCAACTTACCTCTCTGGTACCAGAAGGTTGAAGAGGTTCTCTGTCTTGAGGCTCAAGCTGCTACCATGGTTCCTGGAACTTTGCTGGAGAGAGAGACAGGGAGAGAGAGCTTCTTTCTCTTTTGTCTTCAAATTGCAGTTTGTCACCTTTCTGTATGGCACAATTCAAAATGTCCCAGGTTGGCCAGCAGGTTTTTGGGGGTGGGAATGCTGGAATTCAAAGCTTACTAGGCACACTCGGTGGCGGGGTGGAGTGCTGGCTCTTACACAGACAAGATGTGGATCATCACTGTTGTCTAGACCAATCTTGTTAATTGAATCAGTGAGCACTTCCATTGTCTTTCCATTCAACTGTCTCTCAGAATGCAAATGTGCGATCATGTTTTCAGCCGCTCAGTTCTTTTTTTTAAAAACAAGTTCTGTGAAATGTCTTGTTAAAAAAAGGTTCAAGTAGTGCTTCAAATGAGAAAATTAATATGTTTCCATTTGGCAGGTGTGATTTCCGACACAGCCTCCATATCCAAAAATTGGGGCAAACAAGTTTCTCATCCTGTTTGTCTTTTTCCTGCTCTCTAATTGAATCTCTGAGCATTTGTTCCTGGTCTCTGATGCAGTTGTAAGAATCCAGTTGTGTTTTGCTTGTCTCCAGTGGTCAGCTTCAGCTACACATAAGAGCTTCATGGAGACATTAGGTTAAGGTCAGAGGGGGTTATTATGGCCAAAAGGTGAAAACATGTGCTAAATGGGTACAGTGCTAATAAAACTAGTCTGCCTGTTAGTCTGGACCTAGCACACAATTTTGGTACTAATTGCTGATTACCATAACTTGAACTTGCCTGCAGTTGCTAAACCTGTAGGTTTAACATTCAAGCACTGATTCAACATAATTAGATGCTCCTCACACCCACTTCCATTGAAGGTGTGAAGTGCAGTATGTTGCAGAATGGCAACAGGCAACATTGGGGGACACGTCACACAGGGTTTCTTCGTACCTCATCCTCTTTGTCTCTTCTGAATTCTCCTTAATCTCACACACTCAGCTTGACGAACTGCAGATACTTTCAACACTCAGTTCTTTCTCTCTGCTTTCCCTCACACCACAAGCTAACATTTTTCCCTCTCTTGCATTTTCATCTGCGGAGAATGTTGACGCCCCTTAGCATGTGGTGGAAGAGCAGCTCAGCCTTCCCAAAGATGCACCGTCAGCTGAACTGACCTGCGCAAACTCCAGCTCAGATATTGCCACTAGATTTTAGAGGCTAGGTTAGAGGAGTGCACAGGAGCTTGGGCAAAGGGACAGGACGCCATAGGTGCCAGTGTATGTTCTGTGGATGCACCACAAGAGAGCAGCAAAAGCCTTTGCTGGTGAGCAGCAATAATCATATGGATGGTTCATGATTTTAGAAACCTCAATCATCACAGATTGCTTACTTTGGTTCTAGCCATGAGTCTCTTTAATAGATTAAAAGCCTGGACACAGTGTGAGATTTTGAAAAAGAACACTAATCAGTCAGCATCTGTTATTCAAATAACTATTCTGAGGCTGTCTGGGGCCATAGTGTCTGTGTTTTATCTAGAATGTCAGTCCCTGCATTTCAGGCAAGAGTTTGTCTAAAACCCTGATTTTCAATTCCACGACCAAATTTGCAAACCTAAACACAAGAGTTCCAGAATGATACATTGACATCCCTGCATGGAGATATGTGCAGATGTTTAGTAAAATTCACAACATAACAGTGTCATGGCATATTAAACTTTCAAATGTCTAATAGAAATATGCACTAATACAATGGGGGACATGGGTAATCATATTCATTCCTCTTCAGTGGGATTGGTCACTCGATATGAGTGTATCGTCCATACATGTTCCAAATCTTCAGAGCTGGAAACATGGAGTTATACCTGTGAGATTTCCAATCAGCAGCCATGTCCCTGAGATATCACCTCATACCTGAAACATAAATACACTTAAAAAAGCAAGATGTAAATATTGCATGGGCCACAAGAGACATATAAGCACATTCATATATTCTTTTCTCCTCTCTTTTATCCTCTTTTACTTGTCTTTCACTTTCACCCTTCCTCTCTCGTTATTTTTCTATCATTTTCTTTTTCTGTTTCCCTATTCTTCTCCGATTTCTGTCTTTTTCTTCGCTGTTTGAGATTACCAGACTTTCCTCATGATGTCACTGACTGAACAGAGAGTAAAGCAAGAGATGGCTGCAGAAGTGGGGCTATCCCTGCATTCATAGCAGTGGAGGAAGTCCTCTATTAAAACTATAGGACCTAGTGCGCAAAAGCAAGGCAAATATCTGGAATCACCAGTACAATCCACCAGGAGTGAGCTTCCAGTCATATGACAGGAGGGTATGATCTCACATGAGAACATCCCATCAAATGTGGAAAAATCAGTAGACCTGTGTGTCTTAAGGAGGGCTCATAATCCTCGTGGGAACTATTACTTTATTTGTTTCTTAGTTGTGGATGTCGCAGGCAAAGCTTCATTTATTGTACATCCTTAGTCGCCCTGAGAAGGAGCTGCTGGTTCTTATGGTGATGGTGCTCCCACAACGGTGGTAGGTAGGGACTATCAGGATTCTGATCCACTGATGACACGCGTGTAAGTCAGGATGATATGTGCCTGGAGGTGTCAAGAAAACATGGTATTCTGAATGAGGACTTTTTAAGTCATCGGTTGGAAACCTACATTAAACTTTTAAAAAGGAAAGCTGGGATCCTACATTTAACTTTTCAAATGCTGGCAGTCAAGATGACCACCACAATCTGCATTGAAATACCTCACATTCTAGGACATCGAATTGGAGACGCATGTCTAATGAGGCTCCCATCCGGGACAATGGCTTGAATAGCTGAGTAGATTGTCCAGTATCACCCTCATAGGCAGGAATTTCAAAACCATCTTGGAGCATTCACTAGCGGAGACATACCTCCAGGGGGTAAACACTGAAAATACAACCTGAGGGAGATTTGGGTTTTATACTTTGGATCTTATTTAAAAAAGGTATTGAGAGAACCATGTGACAATCTCCTAGTCTGTGTAAAACCTGGAGTTTTGTTACACACAGCAGACAAGCTTCGAGAGCTAACTGTGCAAAACCCCAGTGGGGCTGTTTCTTTCTCTCTCTTTCTCCTGATACCCTGCAAGCTTCGAATCCTGTCCAAGCCCATCATTGCTACAGACAGAGACCCCAGGGAAGAAAGCAACCTACATCACTGTCTCCAAGAAAAACCTGAACCAGATGGGCCAGCTGCAAAGTGTACTTCCACCAGCCAGAGACTTTGGAACCACACATTCAGCCGGTAGACAACTGAATTACCAGACCCCACAGACTATATATTATTTTTACTTGTTCTCCACTCTAATCCAACCCAAACTATTCCTCATCATTCTGTAACCTATTTGTGTGTGTGATTCTCGTGTGCGTGTATGTGATTCTTGTGTGTGTGTGTGTGAGAGAGATTCTCGTGTCTGTGTGTGTGAAAGTTGGAGCACAGTTTTATTATTTTACTTAGATTGGGTTTAGATTTTTAAGTCAAATAAACTAGTCTCTTTTTAAACTCAAGAAAATCTGTCCGATTGGTTCTTTTATGATCATAGCACATGAAGGGTTAAACACTCACTGAATTGGTAAGCACATCCACTGTTTAAAAGAATTAAACCCTGTTGCAGTCAAACAAAGAGAGGGACAAGAGGGGAGCCTGTCAACCCATCCTCACTTTATCGTAACAGAGGGAATCGTTCCTATAACAATGCTGCTCCTATTTTTCTTGGCAGTAGAGGTCATAGGGAAAGGAGATGCTGTTGAAGTAACTTTGGTGAGTTGCTGCAATGCATTCTGTACATACTGCAGCCATGGTGCACTGGTGGTAGAGGGGGTGGATATTGCGTCCCATGGCAAGGGCACTAATCAAGCAAACTTCTCTATCTAGATGATGTTAAGCTTCTTTTATATCATTGCAGCTGCAGCCATCCAGTTGCGTGTAAAGAATTTCATCACTGTCCTGAATTGAACCTTGTAAATGTTGGTCTTCATGGGGGCAGAAGGTGAGCCACTAATTGCAGAAGTACCCAACCTCTTCCCTACTCTTGTACACAATCATCAAAACTTTCAACAGAAAGCAACATTGGCCACAGTGTAAAATGTGCAACTAATCCGATTGCTCCTATTTTTCACCTCTGCCAAAGTAGTAAGTTCTGCCCAGGGAAGGGTCTACTTTTAAACATCATTGCAGCCATTTATAGACCTTAAACGGGCACAACGAGAACCAATTGAGCAGTGCAGAGATCCTCACCCGATTTGTACAGGAGTTCAGACCACTGTTAAACTGGTCGGGGCCTTATTATAGGCTGGCACCTGAAGTGAACACAGGCTCATTTCAATATGGAATTGAAGCCCCTGCACTAATTTCAGATCCATATGTCTAAATGTGTTTGCCCGTGTCAGAGCTTGCAATGCGCAATCTCCCACTGGCATTTCTGGGTCTTGTGTTGCCTTATCAAAGAGACCGCTGGAGGCTGCTTAGACAAAGGCCCCAAAACGTCCAAAATCTTGTTTTTTGTCAAGTCACAAAGAACAGGCGAGCTCCTCCTGACCCCTCAAAGTAACTGTTCACCCCCATCCCCATGGTTTCCACCCACTTCATTTATTTCTATATGATTACTGCCACAAGCCACACTTTTTTTAATGTTCAGATTTTTCATACCTATGATAATTGTGATTGACTGTTGGGTATACCCACAGCTCAGGTTATGACAAACCCATGATCCATTACATTTTAACTACTCATCTTCGCATGTCTTAAGACCCATTTTCAGGGCTGATTTTGAATATTTTGTCAGTTGCATCAGATCTTTAAAACTATTGGTCAGCTTTTGCTAGCATCCTAAGATGCACAATCTGAGCAAGTTCGAGACAGAGCTTTTTACTTTGTTTCACTTATAGTGGTATAGAGGCATTTATGTATATATTATATATAAAGTAACTACCTTTGAAGTCTCATTCATCTCCATTGATTTTTGCTGAAATAATAAGAAACCTCATTATGTATCTCAAAGTTAAAATAACAAATTGTTCTATTCATTGGAATGGAATTGCACTTAACACAAAATGTCGCTATTTCCAATGATCTGATTTATGAACAACAAACAACAACTTACATTTATATAGCACCTTTAACATAGTAGAACAACCCAAGGTGTTTGAAAGGAGCATCATCAAACACAATTTGACGCCGAACAACGTTAGGAGAAATTAGGACAGGTGATCAAAAGCTTGGTCAAAAAGATAGGTTTTAAGGAGCATCTTAAAGGAAGAGAGTAAGAGAGGCGGAGAGTTTTGGAGAGGGAATTCTTTGCAGCTGAAAGCACGGCCACCAATGATGGAAGAATTATTGTCGGGAATGCTCAAGAGGCCGGAATAAGTACTTTGGATTTTTATCTGAGAAGGATGAACCTTGGAGAATTTTTTTCCTCTAGTTTAAATCCACACCATGTCAGTTGTTGCTTTTGAAAATGAGCACTGAAGAGTTGGCTTTCTTCAGCCGCTGCTTGCCACGGTGGGCAAATGATGGCAGGATAGGGGTGTGACTTGGTGGAACAGCTAATTTTCCTCCACTATTACCCTGGTCCACCTCTTTAAAAACATTGAAAGAGGAGTTAAGACCTACTTGTGGATGGCCAAAGCTGCGTATTAAAAGTATACTCAAACTTATTAAAATTGTCTTTAAATATTTGTAAAGTACCTGTAAGTATGTTTGGGCTTCCTCTTTTCCTCGACTTTGAGGTTGAAGATGAGAAGAATCAAGATGACCACTGCAGGGATGCCTGGCTGCAAAGCACTGACCCCTACCCACTATTATTTATATCCCCTGTCTGCAATTCCAGTTGAGACTATTACATTGTGACCCTCAGCAATGCTGCAGATGCCTGCACCTCTCTCCTGTTGAAGTACCTGAATTGTGTCAGTTGCTAACAGCTATACACACAGCTTATAAGGGAGACATTCAACCCACTAAGATCCAAGCCCATTGCTAAACAATGATGGTGTCCCTTGGGCAGCAAATTCAAATTACTCGATTGCTGGCATTCAGCAGTATTCCACAGCAACCAAGGCTTCTACTCCACTATTCCTTTGTGCAGGTATTGTCCCAAATCATTCCACATACATCCCATTGCTGACAAAAAGAATTCACTGGAAAGAAATCAGACAACACCTCAGATACTGAAGCCGTCTGTGCCCGCATGCAGCAAAACCTGGACAACAGTCGAGCTTATGCTAATAAGTGGCAAGTAACATGCATGCTACACAAGTGCCATCTCCAACAAGAGCGAATCTAATCATCTCTCCTTGACATTCAATGGCATTAGTAACAGTGAGTCCCCCACCATTAACATCCTGCGGGTTATCATTGAGCCACAGGGGAGGCGGTGGTGTAGTGGTATTGTCACTGGACTAGTAACCCAGATACCCAGGGTATTGCTCTGGGGACAGGGGTTCAAATCCCATCACAGCAGAAAGTGGAATTTGAATTCAATTAATAAATCCAGAATTAAAAAAGCTAGTCGAATGATGGCCATGAAACCATTGTCGATTGTTGTAAAAACTCATCTGGTTCACGAATGTCCTTTATGGAAGGAAATCTGCTGTCCTTACCTGGTCTGGCCTACATGTGGCTCCAGGCCCACAGCAATGTGGTTGACTCTTACTTGCCCTAGAAAGCCACTCAGTTGTATCTAACCGCTACAAAGTCAATAAAAAGGAATGAAACTGGACGGACCACCTGGGATTGATCTAGGAACTGGAAACAACAACGGCAAACCCAGCCCTGTCGACCCTGCAAAGTCCTCCTTACTAACATCTGGGGGCTTGTGCCAAAGTTGGGAGAGTTTTCCCACAGACTAGTCAAGCAACAGCCTGACATAGTCATACTCACGGAATCATACCTGACAGACAATGTCCCAGACACTGCCATCACCAGCCCCGGGTAGGTCCTGACCCACCAGAGGTGGCGGTACTATGGTATACAGAAGGGAGGGAGTTACCCTGGGAGTCCTCAACATCGACTCTGGACCCCATGAAGTCTCATGGCATCAGAGATGGACAAGGAAACCTCCTGCTGATTACCCTACCACCCTTCAGCTGATGAGTCAGTACTCCTCCATGTTGAACACCACTTG
This sequence comes from Heterodontus francisci, assembly GCF_036365525.1. Taxonomy (NCBI): domain Eukaryota; kingdom Metazoa; phylum Chordata; class Chondrichthyes; order Heterodontiformes; family Heterodontidae; genus Heterodontus; species Heterodontus francisci. Next base: position 37,956,196 of record NC_090380.1, on the reverse strand, counting down.
GAGGAAGCACTGAGGGTGGCGAGGGCACAGAATGTACTCTGGGTGGGGGAACTCCAATGTCCATCACCAAGAGTGGCTCGGTAGCACCACTACCCACCGAGCTGGCCAAGTCCTAAAGGACATAGCTGCTAGACAGGGTACGCGGCAGGCGGTGAGGGAACCAACAAGAGGGGAAAACATACTTGACCTCGTCCTCACCAATCTGCCTGCCGCAGATGCATCTGTCCTTGACAGTATTGGTAAGAGTGACCACCGCACAGTCCTTGTAGAGACGAAGTCCCGCCTTCACATTGAGGATACCCTCCATCGTGTTGTGTGGCACTATCACCGTGCTAAATGGGATAGATTTCGAACAGATCTAGCAATGCAAAACTGGGCATCCATGAGGTGCTGTGGGCCATCAGCAACAGCAGAATTATACTCAACCACAATCTGTAACCTCATAGCCGGCATATCCCCCACTCTACCATTACCATCAAGCCAGGAGACCAATCCTGGTTCAATGAAGAGTGCAGGAGGGCATGCCAGGAGCAGCACCAGGCATACCTCAAAATGAGGTGTCAACCTGGTGAAGCTACAACACAGGATTATCTGCGTGCCAAACTGTGTAAGCAGCATGCGATAGACAGAGCTCAGCGATCCCATAACCAACGGATCAGTGCTAAGCTCTGCAGTCCTGCCACATCCAGCCGTGAATGGTGGTGGACAATTAAACAACTAACTGGAGGAGGTGGCTCCACCAATATCCCCATCCTCAATGATGGGGGAGCCCAGCACATCAGTGCGAAAGATAAGGCTGAAGCATTTGCAACAATCTTCAGCCAAAAGTGCCGAGTTGATGATCCATAGCTTGCGCAAAGGAAGATGGTTGTGGTTGTTGGAGGTCAATCATCTGAGCTCCAGGACATCACTGCAGGAGTTACTCAGGGTAGTGTCCTGGGCCCAACCATCTTCAGCTGCTTCATCAATGACTTTTCTTCAATCATAAGTTCAGAAGTGGGGATGTTCGCTGATGATGGCACAATGTTCAGCACCATTCGTGACTCCTCAGATACTGAAGCAGTCTGTGTAGAAATGCAGCAAGAACTGGACAATATCCAGGCTTGGGCTGATAAGTGGCAAGTAACATTCGCGCCACACAAGTGCCAGGCAATGACCATCTCCAACAAGAGAGAATTTAATCATCTCCCCTTGACATTCAATTATAACATCGCTGAATCCCCCACTATCAACATCCTAGGGGCTACCATTGACCAGAAACTGAACTGGAGTAGCCATATAAATACCATGGCTACAAGAGCAGGTTAGAGGCTAGGAATCCTGGGGCAAGTAACTCACCTCCTGTCTCCCCAAAGCCTGTCCACCATATACAAGGCACAAGTCAGCAGTGTGATGGAATACTCTCCACTTGCCTGGATGGGTGCAGCTCCAACAACACTCAAGAAGCTCGACACCATCCAGGACAAAGCAGCCCGCTTGATTGGCACCCCATCTACAAACATTCACTCCCTCCACCACCGATGCACAGTAGCAGCAGTGTGTACTATCTACAAGATGCACTGCAGCAATGCACCAAGACTCCTTAGACAGCACCTTCCAAACCTGCGACCTCTACCAACTAGAAGGACAAGGGCAGCAAATGCATGGGAACACCACCACCTGTAAGTTCCCCTCCAAGTTACACAGATCCTGACTTGGAACTATATCGCTGCTCCTTCACTGTCGCTGGGTCAAAATCCTGGAACTCCCTTGCTAACAGCACTATGGGTATACCTACCACAAATGGACTACAGCAGTTCAAGGTTCAAGAAGGCAGCTCACCACCATCTTCTCAAGGGCAATTAGGGATGGGCAATAAATGCTGGCCTGGCCAGCGACGCCCACATCCCATTAATGAATAAAAAAAAAGAAACTTGACTGGACCAGCCATATAAATACTGTGGCTACAAGAGCAGCTCAGAAGTTGGGTATTCTCTGGTAAGTAACTCATCTCCTGACTCCCCACCATCTACAGGTCAGGAGTGTGATAGAATACTCTCCACTTGCCTGGATGAGTGCAGCTACAACAATACTCAAGAAGCTCAACAGCATCCAGAACAAATCAGCCCACTTGATTGGCACCCCCATTTACCACTTTAAACATTCACTCCCTACATGACCAACACAGCGGCTGCAATGTGCACCATTTACAAGCCTCCTTGGACAGCACTTTCCAAACCCATGACCTCTATCACCTAAAAGAACAAGGACAGCAGACACATAGGAACACCACCATCTGCAAGTTCCCCTCCAAGATACACACCATCCTGACTTGGAACTATATCACCGTTCCTCCACTGTCACTGGGTCAAAATTCTGGAACCCCCTCCCTGACAGCACTGTGGGTGTACCTGCACCACACAGACTGCAGCAGTTCAAGAAGGCAGCTCACCACCACCTTCTCAAGGGCAATTAGGGATGGGCAACTAATGCTTGTCTTGTTAGTGATGCTCACATCCCATGAACAAATAAAAATTACCCTTCATTTTGTTCACCGTGCCTCCCTTGGTGTCTGATATTTTCTGGCCATTCAATCCCAGCCTCCTACTTCTCTTACAGTGGCAGGGGGTGGCTGGCTGATGATTTGCATTAGATTTGGCAGCATTTCCCCTTAAAGAAGAAAGTCCAGAGAGTGAATGCACTCTCATGATTGACAGTAAAGCCACACATTTCAGAGAATGCTGCCTAAAACACAATGAAAGGAGTAAGTTCCTAATCTCTTTTGATCTGGTGCAGTCTCAGATGATGCTGAAATGCAAGCCAAGTTTCTGAAGGCACTGCTGAATGAGGTGAGGACTGGTATTGGCAATGTAATATCCTGTCATGGGATTGATCCACTGCTTCCCTTTGTGTCCAACTGTGAGTAAAGGAACAGTTACACAAGAAGTAAGGAAGTGTGAAGCTTATTGCAGTACGTGTACATAGGTGGTAAGATGGAGATGGTGTTGCAACTGGGTAGGATTCTTATTACAGTCCATTGTTGTGAGATGTGACTGTCTTCCGTTACCTTGGCTGTCCAGGAGAGACCAGTGACCTTTCAATATTGAGTAGCGATACTGGAGTGCTGGAGGTGGCACATACTGTCAAGCCTTTCTCCTTCTATGGACCTTCCTTCCCTTGGCCCAAAAGCTAGGCTCTCCTTTGCTAGAATACAGAGAGTGGCACTGCAGCTGAAGAGTCCCTAAATTCATGGGCGCAGTGCCCCGAAGAAACCTCAGACAATGTAGTTACCAACATAGTTACAGAGACAAAATGTCTGTCATAATCCCTTCAGCTGCTGCAACATCACGAGATTTTATACCCCCACCTTCAAGCCCTTATCAAGAGTGCTAACAGTGTCAGAGTCTATCATGAGAATTAACAAAGATACACCAACAAACAGTAAGCCAATGCTTGCCAAAGTTACATTGGAGGGCAGCAATGCAGTCTCAGCTATTTCCATGTAAATCCACTACAGGGAATAACCCCTCAGTATTTGTTGTGAAGCATAATCTGAAACTGCACCAGATCAAAAGAGATTAGGAACTTACTCCTTTCCTTGTGTTTTAGGCAGCATTCTCTGAAATGTGTGACTTTACTGTCAATCAGAACATAGGAACATAGGAAGCATAGAAGCAACGATATGGTGTCTCAGATAAACATGGAGATAACAAAGCACACAGCAGGGTGAGCCTCCTTTCTTTGAAGTGCCAAGAGGATTGAGAACCAGGTTCTTGCCTTTATCAGGAAGTTTTGTGTGGAACTATTAGCATGAACTGTGGTGTAATGAATACAGCACGCAATGCCAGAGATTTCTTGGGACCCAAATGCTAGAACAGGGTGGCACAGTGGCGCAGTGGTTAGCACCGCAGCCTCACAGCTCCAGCGACCCGGGTTCAATTCTGGGTACTGCCTGTGTGGAGTTTGCAAGTTCTCCCTGTGTCTGCGTGGGTTTCCTCCGGGTGCTCCGGTTTCCTCCCAAATGCCAACAAAGACTTGCAGGTTGATAGGTAAATTGGCCATTATAAATTGCCCCTAGTATAGGTAGGTGGTAGGGAAATATAGGGACAGGTGGCGATGTGGTAGGAATATGGAATTAGTGTAGGATTAGTATAAATGGGTGGTTGATGGTCGGCACAGACTCGGTGGGCCGAAGGGTCTGTTTCAGTGCTGTATCTCTAAAAAAAAACAGACCTGCTGTCACACGCTGCCAGCGACCATTCTGCAGCAATGTGAATCAAAACATCAACACCTTCGGATGCCGGTTAGATTCCTTGTGGAAACCTTGAAAGGCGATGCCACCAGATGGTTGAACATGTCACATAAAATTTGATGGCCACGTCTGTTTGGTTACGACATCTGCTGTCGTCTAAATCCACTTCATGCCTGCCCATGATTTGAACCATTTCTTCCATTTGATGTGTTACTGTTGCTTCACCAGGTGTGTATCGAATTACCTGAAAGGAAACAAATAAATTAACCTCTTTGGTCTTACAACCAAAATGCCCCGCTGTTTAAACTGGGAAGAGAATGATTGAATCTTTACCAAGGTTATGCTGTGTTTAAAATGATTGCGGAGAGAAGCTCTGAGGAACAGTTATAGCAATGTGAGAATGCAGTTTCTCATTCCCCTTTTTAATTGACAGGAGAGAGAATACTGAGCAGCAGCTGGTCATTTATTCACCAGGATAGAGAGTGTGGACAATTGCTGGGAGCTGATTGCCAGATTTTTTTTACTTTGAGCGCTGTGGCTACTGACATTCTTTCTCAACGTGGATGGCAAATTGTCTCCAAACAATCAATCTGTCTTCAAACCAGTTCTATTCCCAGAACCATTTAATAGACTCTAGTTATGTGAAATGAATGTTCCCCTTTTTTTACAATATTTGAATAGGACCATTTATATCCAGGCTTCAAATGATTAATTTTGGCTTGTGTGCAGAATTCCAGCTCCTATTTATCACAATGGAGCCCATTGGCAGGAACGGACTGGTTGACAGAATAATTAAAGAATTATTATGGGAGACTGGGATCCAGCAAGCTGTTTTCTTTTTAAAAAAGAAATGTGTTTCTTTTGTCAGCTTGAATGACCAAAGGCCGAGGACGCAGAATACAAAAGTTTGCGAATACAGTCTAATATTTTGCTTTTTATAATTTATTTTTCTCCTTTTTCTGCTATTTTTCTCCCTCCCCCCTGTCTGGAAAACATTGGGGTAGATTTCAAACCCCTCCCCCACATCCACCCCACCTAGTATCAACAGACAGGATGAAAGGTTAAGATGGTGATGGAGTGTATCATGTCTTCTCTCTGGCTTGTTTCCAACCCCCACCATTGCAACTTGCCTGAGAACAGCACAGAAGGACACTCGCTGCCGCAAGGCAGGGCCTACTTTATCCATGTCATGACGCCATTTTAACATCCGCGTTTGGGAGACCCGCGGGGGACCAACCCCAACAGCTGAACCAGTCACGGACAGTTGCCAGAAGAGGCCTAGGTAAGTCTTTTCATTTGACTTTTCTCTGGAATCCTTGTGGGCCAGGAAGAGCAGAAATGCATCCCCCGGGGCCCAACAAGGATTTCTTGAGCCTCCACAGTCCTGGCCTTGCCTCTCCTTCCCAGCAACACCTCTCCCCAGCACTAATGTTATGCTGGGGACCATTCCTTTGGGTCCCGGCATCCACAAGCTCCCAGCCTGAATGCAGCCTTCCTTTATACAAATGAAGCCTGGGAGTTAGAATGAACTGAGTCTCATGCTGAGCTCCCCACGAGGATTTCCCTCCTGCTCCAAATGTGTCTTCCAGTTTAAACTGACTATAGTGAATCTTTTTCTAGAATGCTGTTCCACAGGCTTCAGCCCATTCCGAGTACCTCAACTAATCTTCATTTGTATCATCGGGCTATTTAACCATATGGATATCATAGCTGAGCCTAATCCTATCTTCATCTAGCATCTACACATGCACACTTCCAGCAGAAATGCTGGACACCAAATAGGAATGAGAACTTTGTCCACTCTCACCCCCCACCACCACCCCTCCTAGTCCAAAGACCAACTCTCCTACTCCTGTCTTGGCTGAGACCAGTTAGCTCAACACAGATATTCCTGGACTGTAGTGGCGGCATTGTAATTCATTCAAAACCCATCTACTTGCACAGAGTTAAAACTGGGCCCTATGGTTCAGCTAGTCACTGTGTAATATTCCTGAACTATCAGGTGAGCATCATTTTCCTTTTGTTGGGCCATTGTAGATATTTACTATTACACTATATTTGGGGGTGGCCTTACTGACAGTTTGGATGCGGGGAAGGAAGTTGAGCCAGAGTCAAGCAGGATGCTGAGGCTTGAGGCGGCAGACAGGTGGACCGATGGAGATCTAGGCAATAACACTCCAGTAGCTGAAGGGGCAGCTCTGGTTTTATCAACATTAATCTGACAAAAGATTATGACTCATCCAAGTCTTAGAGGTCGATTTTAACCCTTCCCACCTGGAAGGAAACCAGGGGTGTGGACAGTTAAAACAAACAAATTACTTAACTGCTCAGAACAGGCAGGCAGCTCCAATAGGTTGAGGTGAATGAATATAATGAAAAGATGTTTTTCAAAAACTGAATTCAAGTTCTCAAACTGCCATGGTGGGATTTGAACACAGATTCTCTGGATTACTAGTCCTGTAATGTAACCACTACAACTACCATAATTTACATCCCATATTATTCATATGTGACAAATTAATTTTAGTGTTTATATTTTCAAGTGTTTTGCACCGCAGTCAGCAATCTCATTCACACTAACTTGTATGACTTTTAAACCCATTCCTAACCAGATAATCATTTTAGTTAAATAGATAGTAACTCCTCTGGCTGATAGCCTACTCCACAAAACTATTACTCTGTGGGAAAAAGTTTCTTCCAATCCGAGGTCTTGCTCATCATCCAAGTTTAATAGTCTGCTACATTTTCTTCCCTGTCAGCATTTTAAAAACCAGATTATATCCTCACATGACGTTTTTTTCCAATGATAACAGGTCCAGTTCTGAGACTGTCTCTTCATAACTTCGAGCCATAAATCCAACTTACAGACATATTAAGGCAAGTACAACCATTCCGGGCAAGCAATCTTACCGATGACTGTATACGTGGTGGAATGGACGGGATCACTCCAGAAATGTGGAATTCCACTAGTCCCACCTCCAACGTGACCTCGTGAGAGAGGAAGCATGGGCAGAGGAAGCACCCACTCCCCTTCCGTTGGAAATCTGGAACATGGCCGGACAGGCACAGGAATCAGTGAAAACGGCTCCACTACAAATTCATCCTTCACTCAGACTATGCCAATTTCATGCTCAAATCAATTCAGAAATTTTAGCTTAGAGTATTCCAAATGCAGCCTCACCAATGATATACATGTAACTGAATAGCATCCCCAACTTACTATAAAATGGTCTGGAGGTTCATTCCAGAGAAATTAGCCTCATCCATTTTATTTTAAAGTAACGAGCAATTAGTAAGACCTCCAAAACATATTCTAATAATAATTCAACTAGGCAACATTGATTTTTGGGGAGCAGATCAATAACTGGAGCAGTTGCCTGATCAGATATGTGTTTTTTTTTTAGTTTACAGGCTTCTGATTCTCCAGAAATCTGATATTAAAAGAAAAAGGGACAGGGGAACAGAAATGAGACAGTGATCAAAGGGCTGGCAGCAGGGAAGGATATTTGAAATTCTTAATATGTCGTGATTAAAATGCAAGACTAGAGACTACCCAATAAGATACTACTGATGTTTTTGGAGGATGGATAGTAAAACTATTTAAATTTCCAAGTTATATTTCTGGTTACAATTAAGCCACAGTTGTTAATCCAAGTTGAACAATGTGGGCTCCTAAAGTAACTGGATTACTAAATAGACATATTTTCTACAGGGCTTGCATCAGCTAACTATCAGTTTATAAGGGAAAGTTGAAAGGATTTGCATTTACATTAAATCTTAATTACATGTGGACTTGGCCTGTTCATTGGAATATATTGTGGTTTTAGCACATACAACACAAAGAGATTTACATATATATAGAGAGAGAGCCTTTCATGACCACAGAACATCCTAAATCGCTTTACATCAAAACATCTGAAAATGTCTGCCAGTTTGTTCTGGTTCTGGCTTTTTATCCTGAGCACCTTTATATTTCTCCAGTTGGCAGTTTCTACAAGCAGGTTGTGTCTCTGTGAGCTGGAATTTGCATCTGTGTGCAGGTTAGCATGCCCAAGCTGAAAAATTAACCACTTCCTGGAGAAATACACAGATTGACCACCCAAGACCTCTTGTTCTTTCTAAAGGAGGAAAGGAACTTGTTGCCAGACCAATAAAGACCAAAGGGATAGAAATTCATCTCAGATGATGGCGTAAAAATGGGGGAGGTTGGTATCAGATCGGCTGCCCGTTAAGTCCATTGACTGCAATGGAACGGAATATCAGGTGCTGAGTATAACAGGCAGCTGATCTGATACTGCCCCCACCCGCTCCCCAATTTTCCACCACCACCGAGATGAATTTCTACTCCCCAATTTTTCAAATCTTTCTTCATATTTGTATTTCCTTATATACGGGAGGTGGTATATTTGGCTGACCAGGTGTGGGTTGATATGAGTTTTGTTTTGGCAACATTCAAGGACAGGCTGAGCCTCTTGTATGCAGAATTGAAGAGATTGAGAGCAGCTTGCAATTCTGGTGCAGAGTGGGCAACAACAATTGGTGAGAGGTATGACCAGCCAATCCCCTCTTGCCTCTTCTGGTCAGTGAATTTCTTTTGGTGCTGCAGCCATGTACATTGGATGGCACAGCCAGGGGACAGTTCCTCCATTATCTGCTGCTGCATATTGCGTTCAGCTACTCTTGAGACATTTCAGCTCAAGGCAGGATTCAGTGTCTCACCTTCACCATTCCACAGCATGCAACAGTGTTTCTAGGCTTGCCTTGTCAAACCATGGAGCCCTTTGCCATTGCCACTCTCATCATGCCAGAGAAGCAAAAGAACAGTATCGAGAGATCGAATCTTAAAGCCATCAGAGTCTTGGTTCAGTGGTAGCCCTCTCATCTCTGAGTCAGAAGGTTCAAGTCCACTCCAGAGACTTGAGCACAAAATCTAACCTGACACTGAACTGCAGTACTGAGGGAGTGCTGCAATGTCAGAGGTGCTGTCTTTCGATGACTCATTAACCTGAGGCTTCATCTCCCCTCACATGGGGGAATAAAAGATCCTATAGTACAATTTAAAGAAGAGCTGGGGAGTTCTCTCAGTGTCCTGGACAATAATTATCCCTCAGCTAGCATCACTAAAACAGATTACATGGTCATTATCATATTGATGTTTGTGGAACCTTGTGCACAAATTGGCTTCTGCATTTCTTACATTACAACAGTCAAAAATACTTCTTTTGCTGTGAAGTCAAATGGATGTCCTGAGGTTGTGAAAGATGCTATCCAAATGCAAGTCTTTCTTTTCTTTAGAATTTGCATTCCAGGGCAGTCTTCAGTCATTACTTAGAAAGGATTTTATATCAAAATATCAACTGTCTTCAATTTTTTCCCTGCCCTTTAGAAAACTATCAGAAGAATCATTTAGATTCTTGCAAAATCTCAGTGTCACTCAATAGTAATTGCACCTCCTTAGCTCTTCCACCTTTTGCTCCGTGGCCCTTTAAATCGACCTCTGGCTTTTAAGGTGGAATGTGCGCTTGGATTGGTCAGCCCTGCTCCAATTATGCAGCTCCGCCCTCTCAATTCAAATGGACACCTCCCAGAAACCTGGGAACTCCAGTTGTGCCCACAAACTGCCCCTCAATCCACACCCACCCTTGAAACAATTGTCCCTTGTACTATCAAAGGGGAACAAAACAGAGCAGAAAAGTCAAAGTGGATGTTGTGCACTAACCTGATGGCAGACATTATAGCTTCACCATCATGGTGCCAGCAAGAACTTGCATGGGAATCCAGCTCTGCGCAGTTTACACTTTTTTCTACAGAGTAGAATGTACCTTTTATGCTTAATCTTCACCAATTTATTTTACCCAGTCTCCTAATTAATTAAAATCTTATACCAGTTGCCCATTTATTTCTACCAGCAGCAGCTGCCAATCAAACATCATTGTTTGATGATAAAATTCTGCTAATGAGCTCTCCAATGATGCCTGGTATGTAGGAAAATATCAACTCTAAAGTCTTGTGTATAATTGGGTAGACAAAAAAAATTTGCATTATGAAGTAAATAGCTTGAAGGGAATTTTTTTTTATTCGTTCATGGGATGTGAACATCGCTGGCTAAGCCAACATTTACTGCCATCCCTAATTGCCCTTGAGAAGGTGGTGGTGAGCTGCCTTCTTGAACAGCTTCAGTTCATGTGCTGTAAGTACACCCACAGTGCTGTTAGGGAGGGAGTTCCAGAATTCTGATCCAGCGACAGAGAAGGATGGCGAGATAGTTCAAAGTCAGGATGGTGTGTATCTTGGAGGGGAACTTGCAGGTGGTGGTGTTCCCATGCACTTGTGGTCTTTGTCCTTCTAGGTGGACAGGTTTAGAAGATGCTGTCGAAGGAGCCTTGGTAGTTGCTGTAGATGGATCCTGTAGATGGTACACACTGCTGCCACTGTACGTTGGTGGTGGAGGCATTGAACGTTTAAGGTGTTGGATGGGGTTCCAAACAAGTGGGCTGCATTGTCCAGGATGTTGTTGAGCTTCTTGAGTGTTGTTGGAGTGGAGAGTATTCCATCACACTCCTGACTTGTAGATGGACAGGCTTTGGGGAGTCAGAAGGTAAGTCACTCGCCGCAGAATTTCCAGCCTCTGACCTGCTCATGTAGCCAGAGTATTTATGTGGCTGGTCCAATTAGATTTCTGGTCAATGGTTACCCCAGGATGTTGATGGGAGGGGATTCAGCAATGGATAATGCTGTTGAATATCAAGGGGACATTGCTAAATTCTCTCTTGTTGGAGATGATCATTGCCTGGCACTTGTGTGGCATGAATATTAGTTGCCACTTATCAGCGCAAGCCTGCATGCAGACATGGACTGCTTCCATATCTGAGGAGTCATGAATGGTGCTGAACATTGTACAATCATCAATGAACATCCCATTTCTGACCTTATGATGGAGGGAAGGTCATTGCTGACGCAGCTGAAGATGGTTGGGCCTAGGACACTACCCTGAGGAACTCCTGCAGTGATGCCCTGGAGCTGAGATGATTGACCTCCAGCATCCACAACCATCTTCCTTTGTGCTAGGTATGACTTCAACCAGTGAAGAGTTTTCCCCCTGATTCCCATTGACTTCAATTTTGCTAGGGCTCCTTGATGCCATACTCGGTCAAATGCTGCCGAAATGTCAAAGACAGTCATTTTCACCCTACCTCTGGAATTCAGCTCTTTTGTCCTTGTTTGAACCAAGGCTATACAGAAGTCTACAGCCAAGTGGCCCTGGCGGAACCTAAACTGAGCATCAGTGAGAGGGTTATTGCTGTGTAAGTGCCACTTGTTAGCACTGTTGATGACCCCTTCCATCACTTTGCTGATCATTGAGAGTAGACTAAGGGGGCAGTAATTGGCTGGGTTGGATTTGTCCTGCATTTAGTGGACAGGACATACATGGACAATTTTCCACATTGTCGGGTAGATGTCAGTGTTGTAGCTGTGCTGGAACAGCTTAGTTAAGGGTGTGGCTAGTTCTGGAGCACAAGTCTTCAGTACTACACATGGGCTGGTGTCAGGGCTCATCACCTTTTCAGTATCCAGCGACTTCAACAGTTTCTTGATATCATGTGGAGTGAATCAAATTGGCTGAAGACTGGCATCTATGATGGTGGGGACCTCAGGAGGAGACCAAGATGGATCATCCACTCGGCACTTCTGGCTGTAGATGGATGCAAATGCTTCAGTCTTGTCTTTTGCACTTTCGTGCTGGGCTCCACCATCATTGAGGATGGGGATGTTTGTGGAGCCTCCTGCTCTGTTTAGTTGTTAATTGTCCACCACCATTCACAACTGAATGTGGCAAGACTGCAGAGCTTTGATCTGATCGGTTGGTTGGGGGATTGCTTAGCTCTGTCTATCACATGCTGCTTCCACTGTTTAGTATGCATGTAGTCCTGTGTTGTAGCTTCACTGGGATGCCATGTCATTTTTACATATGCCTGGTGCTGCTCCTGACATCCTTATCTCCACACCTTATTGATACAGGATTGATCCCCTGTCTTGATGGTAATGGTAAAGTGAGGGATATGCTGGACCATGAGATTATAGATTGTGGTTGAATGCAATTTTGCTGCTGCTGGTGGCCCACAGCGCCTCATGGATGCCCAGTCTTGAGTTACTAGATCTGTTCAAAATCTATCACATTTAGCATGGTGGTAGTGCCAAACAATACGATGGAGGGTATCCTCAGTTGAAGATGGGACTTCGCCTCCACAAGAACTGTGTGATGGTCACTCCTACCAATACTGTCATGGACAGATGCTCAACAGGTATATTGGTGAAGATAAGGTCCAGTAGGTTTTGCCCTATTGTTAGTTCTCTCACCACCTGCAGCAGGCCCAGTTTGGCAGATATGTCCTTCAGGATTCAGCCAGATTTTTTTATTCGTTCCTGGGATGTGGGCAACACTGACTGGGCCAGCATTTATTGCCCATCCCTAACTGCCCTTGAGAACGTGGTGGTGAGCTACCTTCTTGAACCACTGCATTCCATGTGGGGTAGGTACACCCACAGTGCTGTTAGGAAGGGAGCTCCAGGATTTTGACCCAGCAGCAATGAAGGAATGGCGATATAGTTCTAAGTCAGGATGGTGTGTTGCTTGGAGGGGAACTTGCAGGTGGTGGTGTTCTCATGTATCTGCTGCCCTTGTCCTTCTAGGTGGTAGAGGTCGCAGGTTTGGAAGGTGCTGTCTAAGGAGCCTTGGTGCATTGCTGTAGTGCATCTTGTAGATGGTACACACTGCTGCCACTGTGTGCCAATGGCGGAGGGAGTAAATGTTTGTGATGGGGTGCCAATCACACGGGCTGCTTTCTCCTGGATGCTGTCCAGCTTCTTGAGTGTTGTTGGAACTGCACCCATCCAGGCAAGTGGATAGTATTCTATCACACTTCTGACTTGGCCTTGTAGATAGTGGACAGGCTTTGGGGAGTCAGGAGGTGAGTTACGCGTCGCAAGATTCCTAGCCTCTGACCTGCTCTTGTAGCCACGGTATTTATATGGCTACTCCAGTTCAGTTTCTGGTCAATGGTAGCCTCAGGATGTAGATAGTGGGGGATTCAGTGATTATAATGCCATTGAAAGTCAAGGGGAGATGGTTAGATTCTCTCTTGTTGGAGATGGTCATTGCCTGGCACTTGAGTGGCATGAATGTTACTTGCCACTTATCAGCCCAAGCCTGGATGTTGTCCAGGTCTTGTTGCCTTTCTACATTCTGTATCTGAGGAGTTGTGAATGGTGCTGAACATTGTGCAATCATCAGGAACATCCCCACTTCTGACCTTATGATTGAAGGAAGGTCATTGATGAAGCAGCTGAAGATGGTTGGACCTAGGACACTACCCTGAGGAACTCCTGCAGTGATGGCCTGGAGCTGAGATGGTTGACCTCCAACAATCACAACCATGTTCCTTTGTGCTAGATATGACTCCAAGCAGTGGAGAGTTTTCCCCCTGATTCCCATTGACTCCAGTTTTGTTAGGGCTCTTTGATACCATACTTGGTCAAATGTTGCCTTGATGTCAAGGGCAATCACTCTCACCTCACCTCTGGAGTTCAGCTTTTTTTTCCATGTTTGAACCAAGGCTGTAATGAGGTCAGGAGCTGAGCTTGGTCAATGGTGGTGCTACTGAGACACTCTTGGTGATGGAGGTTGAAGCCCCCCACCCAGAGTACCTTTGTGCCCTTGCTACCCTCAGTGCTTCATCCAGGTGGTGCTCAACATGGAGGCGCATTGACTCATCAACTGAGGGAGGGCAGTAGGTCATAAGCAGCAGGAGGTGCCCATGCTTGACCTGATGCCATGAGACTTCATGGGGTCTGGAGTCAATGTTAAGAACTTATAAGGTCATTCCCTCCTGACTGTATACCACTGTGCTGCCACCTCTGGTAGCTCTGTCCTGCCAGTGCAACAGGACATACCCAGGGATGGTGATAGAGGAGTCTGGGACATTGGTTGTAAGGCATGATTTAGTGAGTATGACTATGTCAGGCTGTTGCGTGACTAATCTGTGGATACCACTCCCAATTTTCACACAATTTCTCAGATATTAGTGAGGACGAGTTGGCAGGGTCAACTGGACAGGATGTGTTGAAGTGATTGATGACTTTAACCCCTTATAGGGACGAAAACCAAATCAGGAGTACATCCCTATGATTCTCCTTTAATCAAGTACAAACCAGACAAATTCTCAGACACCTATTTGGGTCAAAAGAATTGTACAAGCTTTCCCTCAAAGAAGGAAAACCAACAGAGAATATTACCATCTTTCGGATAGCCTATTTTTAATATTTTATGGCTAACTCATAAATATTCCAGATATTATAAAGGTCTGGGAAACTCTCTTCAATACATATATCTCCACTTAAAGAGGCACAGAGAGGGGTTTCTTGTAGTTGTATACAGAATACTACATGAGACGATTTATTAACTTTTGTATATTTATTAAAGAATTTAACATGCAATAAACTTCTTAAGTGAATAGGTATATCACAATATCAAATATTACCGAGAGATGTAACACATATTCTTATTTCTAAAATAGAATCCAAAAGTTTAACCTTGCTAATGTTACAGCAAAATTATCTTAGAATATCCAGAATATCCATCAAAATTTAAAGTAAACTTTTACCTTAAATGCCCCTTAGTTAAGAAGCGTTATTTGAGGATTCAACACTTCTAAGCATTACTTCAAAAACTCTCATATTTATACTGTTTCTGAAGTGTCATCCGACTTTTGTATATAGATGTGACCTTCCTGTATTCTTTTTTTTGAAGTTGTGAGCTTTTATCTGGTCAAAATGTTTATAATCATGTTTACATGACCTCTTGTTCCTGTAAGTCCATTTTCATTTATTGTTTTATTATCTATAATTGCTCTTTTATGGTACCTTAAAGCAACCTCCGGAGCCGATTTGTCTGCATCAACAACCCCATAAACTAATTAAATTTATTGCTATCTGTTACTGATGTCACACAGGATATTTCAATGTGTGTGTTTAACTTCCAATTCCCTGGCGACAGAAATTCTATTCTAACATGGACTTTGAAATATTTAACTCTACCTTCTTAAAGGGGAATGTCAGTGAGTTCTGAAAACTGACTATTTATTCAATCTTTAATTCTAAAAGGTATAATATATTGACCATATCTAAATGCTGCCTAATTAAGCCTATTACACCGATATTCCATCACTGTGCTGTTGTCGCTTCCAGTGCCGAGCTGTGTGCAACTGAGTGGTTTGCTTGGCCATTTCAGAGGGCAGTTAAGAGTCAACCCATGTTACTGTGAGTGTGGAGTCACATGTCAGATGGAAGATTTCCTTCCCTGAAGGACATTATTGAACTATTTATGTAATAAAATTATTCTCTTAGAGCCTGAATTTTCTTCTTAATGTTACGACCGAGGCGGGAGGAGTGCACTGTTTGTTCTCGTTCCACTTCTCCACAGGGCACAACATATATTTAACATTTTTTCCACTTACCGATACGGTCAATCATAGACTCTATTTCTTATCCCAGAACAAAACACACCAACCAGGTTTTTTAAAATTAACAACAAAATTAAAAGTTTATTATAAAACAAGTCTTAAGCAGTAATGAAGCAAAGCATAAACACACAGATCGAAATATAAAAGTTCCCTTTTTTCCTTAGCCCGTCACACTCACACACACACACACCAGTTAACCAAAAAAATAGAGATTTACTCTTTAGAGCTCTAGTACAAAAAAACCCCCAAAAATGGGCTGAAATTTACGTTGCATGGCTGCGGCACGTGGGGGCTGCGCTTCATGGAGCTGCCCAGATATTAAACGCGGCGGCTCATTTAAATGGTTGGGCAGACCCCCAACCCCTCCCCCCCCCCCCGTCCCCCGATGATGTGGAGGAAGTGGGCTCTCCATCCCCGGCAATGGCGTCAGATGCCACTGCGCAGGTGCCGATGCCATTTTTAAAGGGCTTCGAGCCCTACATTGCAATTTAAAAATTTTTGAGAGATATTTAATTAAAATTTTGTGTAAAAAAATGAAATAAATATTTCTAGCC
This sequence comes from Heterodontus francisci, assembly GCF_036365525.1. Taxonomy (NCBI): domain Eukaryota; kingdom Metazoa; phylum Chordata; class Chondrichthyes; order Heterodontiformes; family Heterodontidae; genus Heterodontus; species Heterodontus francisci. The sequence goes on along the minus strand of NC_090380.1, from coordinate 37,939,892 downwards.
CCTCTCCCACTGCCACCGCCCCCACCCCGATATCCATACAATTCATTCCTTGCCCTCTCCCCCACAAAATACTTACCTTGTGTACTTGACCTTTCCCCTCCCTAAAGCTCATAAACTTTTAACTTCACCCCTTCCCACCATCCCCTACACCAATCAGATTGGTTTGACCCCGCTCCCCCCACTCCCGCAGTGAAATACTTATCTGCTCCCCCCTCTCCACCAGTGTCTTGCATCAGATCTCCAAACTGATATCCAAAAGCACGGGAGTGCTGGCCCACTGGCAGCAATATCGCTACGGAACGGATAGTGGGAGCGGGTAAATATTTAATTCATTTATTTGAATAAATTAACATATTTAGTTTAGGCTCTCGTCACTGAGCGGCAGGGGGGCTGCTATGAGGCCTCACCACTGTCGGCAATATCGGGCTGGGCCTACCCAGCGTCAAGGCCAGTGGCAGGCCTCTCCCAGAGGCATATTCCGGCCCCCTCCCCCAACCGCCACAACCCCCGAAGTCAGGGGGAGTGGGGAGGGGGGGCTATAAAATCCAGCCCAATATGTTGGCCTGAATACTTGCTAACTCTTGAAGAAAAAAAGAGGAGATCTGAACAGATGTCAGATGTCCTTTTTGGTTTGGCGTCCCAAATATGGCTGTCACTGGGATCTTCCTAGAACAGTTCTTGTCAGGTGACGTTGACGATCAGTTGGGGCAGATATTCGAGGAAAAAAATGCAGCAACAGGGTTTCAGGCAGTTTCTTACACTTGCTTCTCAGCACTTCTTAAAGAGATGGAAAAAGTGGCAGGCTTTTCAAAGAGCTGGAATTGGCTAAGCTGGGGTTCACTCCCTTGGCACGTTTTCTCCAACTGTCTTCAAACCATTGTCCGTATCTCAACTGCCTGTCCAAAGCCAAACAAAAAACAACTCAGGAGTCAAGCCTCCTACCCTTATAAATCTTGACCTGTCACTTCTTTGTAAACATTTTCCCCCAAGACAAAAACCCCTTGCTGGGTATTTATCTGAAAACAGGTGCCTTCCAGTAACTGTTTGTTTACAAGCTCAGTCCAAAAGACCTCCTGATGACCTCTTTTTTAAAAAACACACAAAGTTCCAACATCTGTAGAATCTTTTTGAATTTTAAAACCCAAGTCCTCCAAAAAAAAGTAATGACAAAAGGAAGCAGTCATCACATTAAAAAGAACTTAGTGTAAAGTTACAAAGGAAATCAGTCCTTCTATCCGTCAGACAATGTACTGTCTTCAGTAAGAATTTGCAAGTTTGCAGTATCACAATTCACCAGAACTTAGGAGCAAAGCTGTTGCAAATTCATTGGCTCCAAAAATCTGTAGCTCAGATCTCCAGTCATACCCACAGCTGCCCTCCAGCACTGTCCCTGCCATACCTTTGCATCTTATTAGTCTCTCTCACACTCAGGAATAGTGCACTACATAAAGAAACTTCAAGGTACAAGGGAATCAAATATATTTTGATCAGTTAAACCAGGTTACCCTGTAGAAATGTTAAGAATAGGAACATAGGAGCAGGAGTAGGCCATTTAGCCCACTGAGCCTGCTCCACCATTCAATATGATCATGGCTGATCATCCACTTCAATGCCTTTTTCCCACACTATCCTCATATTCCCTTTTGTCATTTGTATTTAGAAATTTGTCAATCTCTGTTTTAAACATACTCAATGACTGAGCTTCCACAGCCCTCTGGGGTAGAGAATTCCAAGGATTCACAACCGTCTGAGTAAAGAAATTTCTCCTCATCTCTGTCCGAAGTGGCTTCCCCCTTATTTTGAAATTGTGTCCCCTGGTTCTAGACTCCCCAACCAGGGGAAACATCTTGGCTGCATCTACCCTGTCTATCCCTTTAAGTATTTTGCAGGTTTCAATGAGTTCACCTCTCATTCTTCAAAACTCTAGAGAATACAGGCCCAGTTGCCCAATCTCTCTTCATTGGACAGTCCCGCTATCCCGGGATCAAGTCTAGTGAACCTTCGTTGCACTCCCTGTATGGCAGTAATATCCTTCCTAAGGTCAGAGGACCAAAACAGCACACAGTACTCCAGGTGTAGTGTAACCAAGGTTCTATACAATTGAAGCAAGACTTCACTACTCCTGTACTCAAATCCTCTTGCGGTAAAGGCTAACATACCATTAGCCTTTTTAATTGCTTGCTGCACCTGCATGTTTGCTTTCAGTGACTTATTGACAAGGACACCCAGGTCTCTTTGTACATCAACACTTTCTAATCACTTACCATTTAAGAAATATTCTGCGCATCTATTCCTCCTACTAATGTTTCAAGTCTGTGACCTTTCATCAGATCTGATAAAAGGTCACAGACCTGAAACGTTAACTTTGCTTCTCTCTCCACAGATGCTGCCAGACCTGTTGAGTATTTATAGCACTTTTTGTTTTTATTACACATTCCCACCTAGTTTTGTGTCATCTGCAAACTTGGAAATACTACATTTGGTCCCCACATCCAAATCATTGATATATATTGTGAATAATAAAGGAGAAGATAATCCTTCTTATAATAACATTTGAAATTAGTTTTCCTAAAGCAGGGAGAGGCATCAAAATTAAATGGAATTTAGCAAAATAAGTTGGTCATATAACTTGAAATTTCACAGACCCCTATTCCACCCATTAATGTCCTATTTTAAGATAGAATCATGAATAGAATCATTGTGAGCTCAAAGCTTCTGAACTGCACAATGAAGTAGATTAGAATCAGGGTTGACTCTCACTCATTGCAAACAATCATGGCCATTGTCTTGATCTTTGATCAATTTAAAGAGAAAAAAATTTATCTGCATTCGCCTTTTCACTAATTCCCCAATCAGTCTGGCATCTGAGCTTTCTCGGTAGAATACTAAAGAGTTTGTCTTTAACTTTTAAAGAGAGCCAGTGATCAACAACAACAACAAATACAACAAAACCAATCTTTTATATAGTGCCTTTAAAGTAGAAAAATGCCCCAAGGCACTTCACAGAGACATAAGGCGAAGCCATAAAGGGAAATATTAGAAGTTTCAAAATGCTTGGTCAAAGAAGCGGGTTTTACAAAAGTCGGATTTCAGTTTAGTTTAGTTTAGTTTAGAGATACAGCACTGAAACAGGCTCTTCGACCCACCGAGTCTGTGCCGACCATCAACCACCCATTTACACTAATCCTATACTAATTCCATATTCCTACCACATCCCCACCTGTTCCTATATTTCCCTACCACCTACCTATACTAGGAGCAATTTATAATGGCCAATTTACCTATCAACCAGCAAGTCTTTGGCATGTGGGAGGAAACCGGAGCACCCGGAGAAAACCCACGCAGACACAGGGAGAACTTGCAAACTCCACACAGGCAGTACCCAGAATTGAACCCGGGTCGCTGGAGCTGTGAGGCTCCATGCAGGGAGGAATTGCATGACATGGAGGCTAAGCAGATGAGGTCAATATTGGGACAAAAGGGGGAATGCACAATGGGAAGGGAGAGTTTGGAGGAAGTTATAGGAATGGAGGAGTTTACAAAGACAGACAGGGAGAGGCAATGCCATCAAGGGAGTTAAACATGGGGATAAGAATTTTAAATTTGAGACATTGGGGCATCAGGAGCCAATGCAGGTCAGGGAGAACAGGCAAGTAGAATTTGGTGGGGTATAGGACAGGGACAGCAGAGTTTTAGATGAGGTGAAGTTTGCAGAGGATGGAAGATGTGTTGCCAACCAGGACAGCATTGGAATAATCAAGTCTTGAGGTGACAAAAGCATGAATGAAGGTTTCAATGGAAATTGGCTGAGGCAAGGGTCGGAAATGGCCGATATTACAGAGGCATATCCAGAGAAGATGTGGGGTCAGAAGTTCAGCTCAAGGTTGAATAGGCTAAAAGAGTCTGGTTCATCGTGAGGCAGTGGCTAGGGAGAGGGATGGCAAGGGAACAAAGTTTGCAACAGGGTGCCAACAATTGTGGTTTCAATCTTCCTAATGTTGAGCAAAGTGTTACAAGTCGTCGGAAGGAGATAGTAACAACGTGCCACCAGTCTGGTTGGAGTAGTGAACTGGATGGTGCAGTTACCCAGTTATCAAGTAGCGAGCTGTAGGTCAACATGGATACAATCAGACTTAATTTTGAGGCTGCTCTGAATTAGCCAATCTGAACCAAGGCAACAATACAGTTGTTAAACTGTGCACTGTGTCTCTGGACTAGGGAGGGGGATAAATAGAATTCCTGCAAGTGATCACTATGCTGGGACCCCTGTTGGAAGTCCATATATGTGTATGTTGGATAAGGATAGGATCACTTTCAGCTACAAGGCTGCCATTTGTTGAATATCCTGAAGAATAGCCTGCAGCGGTTGAATCAATAGAAATGGGCTGAATTTTCCCAGCCCCGTGGTGATAGGTTTGGAGCTGGATGGACCAGGAAAATAGCAGGGAACCTGGGATGGCTCCACAACGCATTCCCACCACTGGGGAACTTTTCCAGGGCAGGCTGGGAAGTGGGTCAGCTGTCTGTTCCATGGAGGTGGACAGCCAAGTTGCAGTGTTAAGCCCCAATTAGGGGGATTTTGCAGCCTCTTTGCCATTTTGTCACTGGTGGAGTGGCCCCTGCCACCTGCGGAGGCTGCCAGCTCAATAGAGGTGGCCTCCCTGTGGCAGGCCGGGGGTGTGGGGGGTGGGGGAGGTCATTGGAGCCGGAGACTCCATGCCACTAAGAGGGGGCTGCATTTATAAAAGGCTGCAGTCACGGGCGAGACCAATTCATCATTGAGTTTTCACCTCCAACCCGCTTGACATACTAGTCTAGGTCTCGGTTTTTAAGCCTTGATGTGCAGCCCAGCGAGATCGCCTCCGATCTGCCTCAGCAGTGCACATCTCTCCTAGTGGGGCTGCTGAGGCTCCAGAGCTGCCGGCCCTTTGATTAATAGGACAGCAAGCTCGAAGATGGCTAATTAGGAGGCCATCTCCAGGAAGATTGCTCCACCAGTCTTGTTCCTGGCAAGATCAGGCTCAGGATCCCAATTTGGGCCCGATGTTGGGCTCCTGAAGCCCAAGGCAAAATTCAGCCTACTAAATCAGCATAGATGTAAAGCTGGCTGTCAGCTCACTATTACCCATTTTACACTGACACACCAAGTCAAGATCTACCCCAAGGACTGACCTTATTACATCTCAATACTAAGCTGTTGATTATTTCTTGATGAACTGTAGTAATTACATTAAAATCCTTCTGCCTTTAGTGTGAATGTCATCATACATCCAAAGGAAAAAGTGTCTCATCATCTGAAAAGTGACATAAACTCAACGCTCCTTGAATTCTGCAAATGGCCGAGAATTAAACCTGCACTAGAACTGAGTGGGCTACTGTGGCTTGAGATGGGCTGGGGGTGGTGTGGGTTTAATCTTGACACTTGTGGATTTGAGGAAGCACTCCTGCTTTTTTAAATTTACACTTACCAGTGGACAATCCAGAGTAGGTCAAAAGGTTTATTTTCCAAAAATAGTTTCCCTATAAGTAAAATACTTTTTTTCCCCTGATGAATAATTCTGCATTTAGAAGCTAGGTAGGTGGTCCGTTCTGTTTCTGTAATATAATGTTTCTTGTTATAATATTTTATCTGAAGTCTGCGTGCTGAACTCAAAAACTGAAAACAGATTTCCAAAGGAAAAAAGATTCCTCTTGGGAATATTGGGTTTCATGATTCATGTCATGTTAGCCCACTTTGGGCATTTGCAGTCAACATAGGTGCATTATTACAGTAAATATAGCACTCGTCATTACCAGGCTCTCAACAGCATGCATGGCAAGAGCAGATTATTTGCCGTAGGTAAACCTCAGTTACACAGACTGACATGGTTAATGCTTAGCTTTCAGCATCTGTATAGAAGATTGTAGTAATCTAGTGAAATCCCTGCTGATTTGTATCTTCCAGGACAGAGCAAAGTAAAAAAGCCTTTTCTACCTGTAATCAGGTCTCAAAATCAAAGTCCCACACCAAAACAAAATTAGCAATAGAAACAGTACTATGGAGTAAACTCACACATGGCTATTCCAAAATAAACTGTTTGGATGTAAAGGGCTTGGTGGTATCCCTGGGACATTTTATTATTGGTCAGCTCAAAGTACAGGAAATAGTGGTGAGCTGAAAGCAGACTTTGTTGCAGAACTTGTCATGCTCAATGTGCTGAGTCTGCATGTGAAATTCCCTTCGCATTGAATTCCTGCTCTTTAAAGTGTTGTGTGGAAGTTCAGAGAAAAGGCTGGGTTCTCATAGATGGAGAAAGAGATGAAGGAAAATGTCATCACCCAGGAGCTCATGAATGTGGCCGAATATTCATTCAGACAAAATCCACAATCAAGAGGCACATCAAAATTAGAAAGGTGAAAAATATATTTGAAATGGGGACAATCACATTAGACCACACTGGAGCGGGGCATCCCGAACCGTCAGAGTTTTTCCTGTGCCCTGCTGCTCGAACATGTTTTGTGCTGTAACTTGGTGGAAGTGCAATCTCATAATGGCGCAGTGAGGGCAATGGGACCTTAGTGAACGATAGGGCCAAGTTATCTCCTTAGCAAGTGAGATTTAAGGACTGAGAATGAAACAGAGGAACGATAAAGAAGAAAAGTGAATTACAGTCAAATCGGGTACAGAAAAAGAAATAAAGTGAGGGAAAAAAGATTGGATTGAGAAAGCGAAATAAGAGAGACAGAAAAAACAAGTAAGAAGAACGTCTAAAAATGTGAACAATTTATAACATGCAAGAATGAGGTTGTTCCCTTTCTGGGCCAGAAGGACTGATTGCATTAACAATAATCACATTGTTAAAAGGGCACTCACACTGTTAATTATGAGACTTAAATTTCTGTGGTGAGTTTATTGGGCAATTAATGTGCAGATCCAGCAAGTTCTTAACAGGAACAGGGAGGCTAAGGGCAAGATGCTGTTTGTGCAGAGCAAATGGCCTCGTAAATCAATGAGCAATATCTGGAGATTCGCAACTCAGTGTATCTCTTCATCCCCTGAACTTGTTGGTCGATTTCTGCATGAATAACGGTGTGTGTCGCAAACTCACCATTATTTTTCCAGGAAGATGTGGCACAATGTGTTGTGATGAGGTCATTATTTGGGAACGACTGCATCAAATCATTTCTCCTATTTATTCATCATACAATGAAAATGATGAGAATTTCTGTATATCAGTTTTTTTTAAACATTAAGTTTTGTAAAATGTTAAGAACATATCTGTTAATGCAATAAGGTACAGTCAAGGGCACAAAATAACAAGAACATATGGTTCGTATATTTGTCCACAGTCATTCACGGATTGAGCGATGCTGCTGAGTAATGTAAAATTTAAAATTTATTTAAGTCTCAAGTTGTGGTAGAAACGCGGCTTTAAAGCATGAAACATCAACAAAAGAGTTCTTTCTCGTTCCTGAGATCCCAGCTTGTTAAAGTCACACACAGTTTTCAGCAGCCAGACAAGTTCCTCACAGTGATACAGATTAAAGTGACAGGAGTTGTACCTCTGTGCAATGGATAATCCCGTTTATGTCTTTGAATCAGCAGCACAGGCCTTTAAATCACACCTTTTAATTCTTGTGGTGAGAAGGGAACATGGACAAGGGCAAGAAAGCAGACCAGAAAGGAGTTTGTCCAATAAAAAATTTAAACATTGAACCCAGTGGTCCCCTTTAAAGGGGCAGTCTTATCGTCTGTTACACCATTTAAGACAGAGAGGGCTGAGGGCACACTGTATTCACTTCAATAGTACTATTTAAAAGAGATAAAAAATATTAGCCTCAATTCACAGGTAATAACAGGTAAAATGTCATTGAGATAACTCAATGTGCGGAGGTCCAACTTCATATAGTCTCCCTCAATTTTCCCATGGCAGTGGCTTTCCCTAAATGGAATAGGCTACAGTGCAGGGAAATGTGCCCAGTGACCTTAACCTGCAACGCATATGGCTGGGGATTGGAAATGCTCAGTGAGGGAGCAGCTCTTAAAGGGCCATTAAAGGGGAAGTTGTGATGGGGTTAGAAAAAATAAGAAATTGATCATAATGGTACAGCAGAGGCATGTGGGCAACACTGCTCCCTTTGATACTCAAGAGTTGGAGGTCCTGCTGAAGGAGGTGCAGCAATGGGTGATACCCCTATTTGTGGCTGAAGGGCAATCTCCAATGAAAGGAAAGAAGCAAGCTCCTTTGAGGGAGGTTATTGATGGAGCTATCCAGATCCCTTGCAACTGCTGCAAATGAGGAAGAAGTTTTCTGGTATCAGGAGGAAGGTGACAGAGTATTCTTCACTTTTGCACACACTTCTTCTGAGGTCCATGAAGCATTGCAGAAACAACATTTGAGAACCACTATACCTTCTGTGAGATACCCTTTCAAGCATTGCTTCTCACGAACCACAACTATTGCCCTTTTGCATACATCCTTTCACTGTGACTTGGCACACTTTTCTCATAGGTGAAGGTGGCACACATGGTACAACAAACACAGGCTTCCAACCCAGACTACTCTTCTGCTGTTAAAAGGTTTTTCTCTGGGGTCAGCAGCTATGGGTGCAGTGGTTAGCACCGCAGCCTCACAGCTCCAGGGACCCGGGTTCAATTCTGGGTACTGCCTGTGTGGCGTTTGCAAGTTCTCCCTGTGTCTGCGTGGGTTTCCTCCGGGTGCTCCGATTTCCTCCCACAGCCAAAAGACTTGCAGGTTGATAGGTAAATTGGCCATTATAAATTGCCCCTAGTATAGGTAGGTGGTAGGGGAATATAGGGACAAGTGAGGATGTGGTAGGAATATGGGATTAGTGTAGGATTAGTATAAATGGGTGGTTAATGGTTGGCACAGACTCGGTGGGCCGAAGGGCCTGTTTCTCTAAATCCCCCACAACCTCCTCCCCAACCACTTGGCATGTGGTTTGTTCCCTTCCAAAAATATGGCTTCCTGGATAATAGCTATTAGTATGCATAAGGATATTTCTGAAGCCAGCCATTGCCTGAACATCAACTGCGTGCAAACTCTTTCTTTGTTAGTACACCATACGGTTGATATAAGAAAGCCTAATGACCACATGACTATCTGCAACACCTTGCACGTAAGGGAAGCCTACCACCCATGAAAGCTATGTATCCTGTCCAGCTGATGCCTCCTTTCCACAGAGAAAGTAGTAAATGTGTTGCAAACACAGCATTTGTCACTAGCTTCATACCTCTGTGTCCCATAGACTGTCTGATATGCCACATGTCCCTGAAGTAGCTTGGAAGGATCTGATAGCATGGCACCTTAATTTCTACTAGAAGAACTGCCACTATTTCAGATGCTGTCGGTAGGTCAGTTTGCAGTAGCTGAGACAGCCTGTCTTACAAAACAAAAGACACCTCTTTTTCTCCGGGTACGTGTGGAGACACCTATAGACAGCTTCCAGGGTAGTGACGGATCCCTTCCTTCGTAAATAATAGACTGACATTTGCAATTTTCCAATCCAAAGTTATAATTCCTGAATCTAAGGAGCCTTGGAAAATTATGAGTAACACAGCTGCCATTTCCTCACCTATTTCTTTTAATATCTTGTGGTGGAAACCATCAGGTTCTGGAGATTTTCTTTCATAAGTCCCATTATTTGCTGTATTACCATTTTTTAAATTTATATTAGATCCACTAAGTTCCTCCCTTGACTTACTTTTAGGTTCACTTGAACCACTGATATTTTGTTCTCTTCCTCCACTGTGAAAATAGATACAAACTATTCAGTTGAGCAACCATTTCCTTATCAACCATTATGGGCTGGATTTTATGAGGCCTCTGGTGCAGGGGTCATGGCAAATAAACTTACCTTGTCCCAGTGGCCGTCCCACGTCAATATTCCAGCCAGCAGCCAGAAATCCCATGCCTTTGGAACTCCTTTTGGAGTTCCATTGGCTGTGGGGATGGTGGGAAGGGGTTGAAGGGTAAATGTTACGAGGTTGGGGGGAAGGTTCAAGTTGGGAATAAACATACTTTTGGTGATAAAGGCCCAAAAGCAAACATTGTGGGGTGGGGTGGGGTGGCGGGAAAGGGCCTCAAGCTTTCTTTAATTTTTTAATAACAATCACTTTAATATGACCTTAAAAATTCAACTTTCATCCAAGGGCTTGAAGCCCTTTAAAAATGGGGCCGGCGCCTGCGCGGTGGCGCCGGACGCCATTGCCAGGGAAGGAGCGGCCGCCCCCTCCATTTAAATGAGCTCCCGTGTGAAATATCACGTGGGCTTGCGACAGCGCATCCGCGCCTGTAGATCGTCAACTTTAAAGCAAGCCGCCACGATTTGCGGCGCACTAATAAAATTTAGCCCTATAAGTCTTACCTGCACTCATCTTTAATGAACCCACATTTTCCTGTACCACTCTCTTTTGCTTAATATTTTATTAAAACCTTTAACTTTGATATTCCTTGCAATTTTATTTTTATATTTCCTTTTTGCCTCCTTACAACTTTCCTTGTGTTACTTTTTCATTGCTTTCCCAGTCTGCTGAATTCCCATCTCTAAACTAAACTAAACTAAACTAAGCCTTTACTTTTAGCTTGATACTGCCTCTTGCATCATTTGTTGACCATGGTTGCTTAACTACACAAGTGGAGCCTCTGCCTTTTAGAGGTATGTACTAGTCTTGTTTCATAATGTGTAGTAGAAATTCGTTGTCTTTACTACTTGACCTGTTCTACTCCCAGTCTATGTACAAATTAAAATCTCCCATTATAATCACATTGTTTTAGTTACATCGGCCTGCGCACCCGATTTCCCCTGCCCATTGTTCTCCGAGCCACAGCAGAGCCTTGAGGAACTCAGATCAACTGTTATTTCTTCGCATATCCACCGTGTTATGGAATGCTGACAGGTCACACACTTCGGGCTGGATCTTGGTCTCATCCTGACAATGGGTTTCGTGGTGGGAAGGGCTGGAGAATCAGGGAAGAATATCCCTTGCATATCCGAAGACCATGCCCCCACTACCCCTCACCGGGGCCTTCCATATTGGCCCCAGCAACGCCACCTCACCTACCTCTTCTCCGGGGTTCCAGCACTGGACGAGGGTCTGAGGCCGCTGCAGTCCCGGCAGTAGCCACCACTCCTGGTGGCGCCGCCAGTACTGCTGGGCTGCTGGCCGTGTGATTGGCCAGTAGCTCTTGGGGGTAGGATCCCTGTCCCGATTAAGTCTTTAAAGGGACAGGGCTCCCACCTCCTTAAATTTTGATCCCCAAAGACCGGATGATTGCTCCAGGGGGGTTGAAAAAAATGCAGAGGCGGGGATCCCCCTGACTTTTCAACCCGGTGCTGGGAGCCCTGCCTCCTGCACAAAATCCAGCCTGCTCATCTCTGCCACTGAGAGGAAGGGGAAATAATTGGCTAGGATCCAGGCCATCATTTATATTGCTCTTTCACAGAATCAGAGAGCATGAAGGACATTGACTTCTATATTGAGAGGCCCTATTTCTACATAATGCCTACTTGTGTGCCATTATGGTCAGCAACCACACAGATCACACTGGTCATACTCTGAATTTTGCATTGAAGCTTTTGGATGGTTATAATAAATGATGATGACTAAAAGACTGTCAGGCCCACTGACTTTACAAACAGTACTTTCCATTATTGCTTGCAATTCTGAACAAGTTTACAATTGGAATATCCCTGATAACATTGCTCCTTTGAGATTTTTTAAAGAATCTACCATTATAACAACTCTTATTATAGCTGATCATTATAAGTTTGTTAAATGTGATGTAAAGCAGAAGCCAGAAAAATGTGGGAAAAGAAGGTTGATTTAAGAACAAAATTAGTCTTGGCATGTTTCCTCGATCCTGAGAGACCACACACACCCAAACCGAAAGGATGTGAACTATGTGATTTTTTTTTAATGCTCACTATGGTATAGTTTTTATATCAATATGTCCTCATGTTACTGAGAAAATAAGATGGTGACCAAAAGAATGTCAAAAATATTTGAATGATTTCATTGGTTCCTCCATGCTAGTCATTTTATGTACAGCAGTTTCCTATTTATTGCTGATTGATAATTCGTACTTCATTGGTAGCGCTTGATTGGTCGGTTTTGTCCCTGCTTGCTACTTGTTGATTGGTAGATTGCCTAATTGTTTAGCTGTGATTTATTGCTGTTCTAGGAACATGGTATTTTAGCCAATCAGATAGAAGTGCTCTTTCACACGTGATACATTTAGATTTGACAGACATTGTAATGAAAGTGTAGTTTTTTTCTCTCCTCTGTTTAACAACTAAGGGGGGTTGTGGACCTTTAAGGCAGAGAGAAGCTTTTAGATTCTCTGGGCACAGCGTGCCAGCAGCAAGCCTGTTTCCTAGGCAACAGCAGGAGAGAGGAGGCCACCGGCTGTATTGTATCAGTTGACTGCGGGTAAAGACTGGCTAAAATCAGCTTGATTTGGAGACCAACGAAGTGTGCTCACTGAAGGAAGGATCTCTCTCAACAGAAAAATCTACATTGATCTACAGGCTGTGGTATTGCCTAAGAAGGGGAAAAAACACAGAAAGGAAATCTTTGTATTGTTGGAGATAGCAAATTCCTTTTTACTTCCAATCTCTAAAAAGTCTTTGCCTCTGTTGCCTTTTTGTGTTTCTGGGAGTTCTAGAATGCTAAGTAAAGTTTCTACCTATAGTCCGCCAATTTAAAAGTCCAAATAGACCAGTCATTATATTCCTTGTTGTGTGGCGTCTGCTGCAAACAAAGTGCTTTGAAAGCCTATCCATTATAAACTGTTCACCAAATTCGCCTGGAGACTTTGAGTGGCATTTGACTATTCGACTTTGGGATACCTCACTGAACCGGGAACGTAACGCCCAAAGACTTACAACCCGGTTATTTATTTATTCCTAAGGAACAGCTCTAATTTTAAACATAATTTTTGAAACCAGTTAACCGTTGGTTTTTGAATGTATGCGTGTGTGCATGAAGGTTAGGAGAAATAAGAAGTTATAAAGTCTTTTAGACATAGGTTTATCTCAATAGTGTTTAAGATTTAGTTTATTAATAAATAATTAATTTGTTGTTGTTTAAAGATACCTGGTTTGGTCTATTTTATTCTGGGGGGTTAACAAAGTGTTTAATTTGGCTACATTAATAATATGCTATGACCGGGAGTAATGGAACCGAATTAACAGTGCTTTACTCCCACCTTGGTCGTAACAACATACAGTATATGCGAAACCTCTATACATATAGATTGATAAATATAAAAGGTGATCACAATGAGATAAGGATCGCTATCTCAGGAACCTAACCCTGCTGAGTGCTGGGAGCACTTGAATGTGGGGAGCAATCAGCTAAACTGGTGTAAAAAGCACTTAAAAGGGATAAACACCAAGTTTCCATAAACATATTCATGTATAATTTATCAATGATGCGTTAGATGATAAAATGCAGTATTTATAGACGGTATCTATTTTCCTGGTCATGAATTTATATAGGTTTTGCAGTGAGTCCATTTCAGCTTTTAACTGTAGTAATACTACCATCTTTGATTGATTAAAATGCCTACCTTAATTGAGTACCGTCTTTATTCTTATGGCCTAATTTAGATTCAATACTCCGAATTGCAAAGATGGCTTGTAATCTTACTTTTCTGAATGTTAACCTTATCAGTTTTATTTGTCAATTAGCAGTTATGAATCGACTCTTGTTATTTTTTTGAGGATGAGGGCTGTGTAGCTGCTGACAGTGTAAAATATTGGTTCTAATTACTAATCCAAATGGTATACATCAATGGAACCAGCAGCAGCTACTATGACAGAAAATGAAAGCAAACAGGAATGCTTTACGCCATGTTCTACAACTCTACTAAGTAATTTTCCTTACCCTCTCCAGCGGGTAGACATTTGGGAAACATTTCTAAATATCTGGCACACTCCGTATGAAGAATTGTTCCTCTTCCATTGCTAAATATCCACAGGTCTTCTGCTAAACTCTTTAACTGAATACTTGTAAAACAGTTATTGCAGTCTGTGGAAAGAAAAAAGAATGATAAACTTGCATTTATATTGCCTTTCATAACATGAGGACATCCCAAAGCAAGTGTTCTGTAGAAAGTGCGGCAGCCAGTTTGTGCACAGCAAGCTCCCACAAACAACAATGAGAAAACAACCAGGTAATGCGCGATAGAGATTTAACTCGGGCGGTGGTGCAAACAGACGGTATTGGATCTGCCACCCATTATATGCAGCGCCTGGTATTCAGTTCCATTGCAGTCAATGATACTAAATATCAGGCACTGCCTACAACAGGGGGGCCGATCTGATGCCATCACTTTTGTGCCACCGCCCATGATAACTTTCTACCCCAAACTGTTTGCATCATGTTGGTTAAGGGATGAATATTCCCTTCTTTGCCATAATGCCATGAAATTTTTCACATCTACCTGAGGGTAGAAGGGGCCTCAGTTTAACCTCTCATCCAAATGACGGCACCAAGAACAGTACAACAGTCCCTCAGTACTGCACTCCTATCAGCCTAAATTATGTTCCCAAGTCATTGGAGTAGGACTTAATCTCACAACCTGCTGACTCGGGGCAAGAATCCTATCACTGATCCAAGGCTGGTACCTAAGAGAAATGGATTGGTAGAATTTGGCAAGATTAATGAAAGATTCTAAAGCTCTGTTGAGGATCACCTGCTCTCTTGCCAGATCTTGGCTGGGAGATTGGTGGTACCCCCAGAGAAACTGTACAAACAGTCATTTTTTTCCCCATTCACTGTGTTTCCCTGGGTTTTCAGCCAGTCTCACTGAGACCAGGAAAACCCCTGTAGGATTTCAGGCCTATAAAGTTAGACAAAAAAAACCTCACTGGCCGAGAAATTGCGCCACACTGTGCCCATTTTACAGGCATAAAAAGGGTGCTTTAGGGTCCAATATGGCAGAGGTGTGCCACTCACCATATTGCGCTGTGCATGCTGTGGTCAGTTTCTTCAGGCACTTGACAAGCCAGAGGTCTTGAAGGAGCCGTTAGAGGCTGCCACCAAAAAGGCGTGTTGTAACTGTTTTTACTTACTGATAGTAGAGCCGGGAGGAGTAGAAATACTCCACCCTGTTCCACATTAATTCAGCAGGACTGTGTTGGTTGGCAAAGTAGACAAGTGGACCAATTATCTGTGGTCCTTCCACCGGTCACTTTTGATGTGTGCTGTATCTGGATCATGATCCATTTTCTAGGCCACTGATTCTGCATGGTCAAGTGGAATAGCAGTTGCAGATATGCTAAAAAATGCAACTGACATCAATGGAGGGGCCTATCTCTGCAGAACACATTTGCCTTTACTCTCTTTTCATCTCTTTATTGTTTTGTAATTTAAAAAAATAAGAAAAACAATGTTTCTGCTTTCATATCCTCATTATTTCTGCCTGGCTTAATTTGTCACTATCGCTCAGTACTTTAGCTATGTGATTTATGGGTGTTGGTCAGCTCACTGATCCAGACACATCCAGCCAGCACAGTATTAGTTCATGGAGATTTCCATTTTAGAAATGACTACAAACTGCCAAAATCAATATCCAAAAGACATTGGGCTGGATTGTAAGAGCTCAAAAAATGGCAGGCGGGCCACTACTCATTTTAGTAGCCGGGGTGGCCCACCCACCGCAGCCCCCCGCAATCTCATGGAGGGGGCGGGCTGTCCATCCCCGGCAATGGCATCAGCTGCCTGTGTGCAGGTGCTGGCACCACTTTTGAAGGGCAGCTAGCCCTGCCGCCCAATTTAAATGTTTCAAGACAGTCCTCCCAAAATTAAATAAATATATTTCTAACACCCCTTTCCCACCCCCCCCCCCCATAACAACTACATTAACTATTTGCCCTTCCCCCCCAAAATACTTGCCTTTAACATCTGACCTGTACCCACACCACAAACTGCACAAATTTTACAGTTCAACCCTTCCCACCATCCCCCACAACCATTACAAGTATTTGACCCCGTTCCCCACTCCCCCCCCACCCCCCGCACTGACAAACTTACCTCCTCCCTCCTCCCACCCCCCCCCCCCCCGCCCCGAGTATGGTGCCTCATTTCCCCGGACAGGGATCTGAAGGCACGGGAGGGCCAGCCGTCATGCCAAGGATCGCAGCGGGCCCTCAAGGTCGCCAGTAAGTATATTTAAATTTATTAATTTTACTAATTTGAATATTTAAATTGTGGTCCCGTCACCCAGCGGCAGGGGTGGGGGGTTGCCTCGGAGCCTCGCCGCCATCGGGAGGATTGGGCTAGGCCCGCAGCCAACTTCAGGCCACCCCTGCCACGGAACCCAACACCTGGGGGAGAACAAGATCCAGGTCACTGTTTCAGTAGCTACCCTGAGATCTTAACTCTCTGGGATCTGTGTGAAAGGCCACAACACAATTGGAGTGTTCAGGAGACTACACAAATTGAGAGTGCTTGTCTTTCCTGGTCAATTATTTTTATATATTTATTTAGAGATACAGCACTGAAACAGGCCCTTCGGCCCACTGAGTCTGTGCCGACCAGCAACCAGCCATTTATACTAATCCTACATTAATTCCATATTCCCTACTACATCCCCACCATTCTCCTACCACCTACCTACACTAGGGGCAATTTACAATGGCCATTTTACCTATTGACCTGCAAGTCTTTGGCTGTGGGAGGAAACCGGAGCACCCGACAGAAACCCACACAGTCACAGGGAGAACTTGCAAACTCCGCACAGGAAGGACCCAGAACTGAACCTGGGTTGCTGGAGCTGTGAGGCTGCGGTGCTAACCACTGCGCCAATGTGCCGCCCACGTTTTTTTTAAACTATCATACATCTGTTCCCATGTCTTTAGTAATGAGCCAGATTCAGCATTATCAATCCAGGTTTCAATGAAGTTTAAGTTAATAGCACAAATTCCCCAGTTATATGGTGCTAGGAGAGTGGAAGCTATCAAGTTTCTATCATCTGTACAATTGTGAGAGATATTTATTATGATTTGTAACTAGATGTGTTACACCCAGGACTCTCTCAATGGCTGAGTTGGGAAATGCACAGCCTGGTGTAGCAATTCACCATACAGACCAGTAGACCCAACATACAGACCAGACAATCCAACATATAGAACAGAAGACACAACAGTTGGACCAGGAGACACAAGATACATGATACAAGATAGCCTGCCGGACTGAACATTGAGTTCAATAATTTCAAAGCATGTTGGGCCCACTTTTTTATTTATTTTTTAGTTATTTTTTCTTTTTTCTTTTTCATTTTTTATGTGTTTATTTTATTTTAGTTTGTTTAGTTTGTTTCTACTGTGCCTACCCACTGTTTTTTCATGTTTGTGCTTGGGGCCAGGGCTGATCAGTTTTCTGTCAATTAACACCCTGTCCGTACTAACGCTTTGTCTTTCACCACACCATTAACATACTGTTTGCCTTTGTTCCATGACCTTCTGGTTAGATATTCTCTGTGATCTTGTCCTATCAACACCTTCTCATTTGTTATCTCTTGCCCCACCCCCGCTTTACTTGCTTTAAACCTATTACATTTCTGGCTCTGCCAGTTCTGATGAAGGGTCACTGACCTGAAACGTTAACTCAGCTCCTCTCTCCACAGATGCTGCCAGACCTGCTGAGTATTTCCAGCATTTCTTGTTTTTATTTATGATATAAGATACATCTCTAGTTAGCCACTCAGTTGTACCTAACTGCGACGAAGTCAATAAAAAGGAATGAAACCGGACGGACCACCCGGCATCGACCTAGGCACCGGAAACGACAACGGCAAATCCTGCCCTGTCGACCCTGCAAAGTCCTCCTTACTAACATCTGGGGGCGTGTGCTAAAGTTGGGAGAGCTGTCCCACAGACTAGTCAAGCAACAGCCTGACATAATCATACTCATGGAATCATACCTTACAGACAATGTCCCAGACACTGCCATCACCATCCCCGGGTATGTCCTGTCCCACCGGCAGGACAGACCCACCAGAGGTGGCGGAACAGTGGTATACAGTAGGGAGGGATTTGCCCTGGGAGTCCTCAACATCAACTCCGGACCCCATGAAGTCTCATGGTATCAGGTCAAACATGGGCAAGGTAACCTCCTACTGATTACCACCTACCGCCCTCCTTCAGCTGATGACACAGTACTCCTCCATGTTGAACAGCACTTGGAGCACTGAGGGTGGCAAGGGCATAAAATGTACTCTGGGTGGGGGACTTCAATGTCCATCACCAAGAGTGGCTCGGTAGCACCACTACTGACTGAGCTGGCCGAGTCCTAAAGGACATAGCTGCTAGACTGGGTCTGCGGCAGGTGGTGGGGGAACCAACACAAGGGAAAAACATACTTGACCTCGTCCTCACCAATCTGCCTGCCGCAAATGTTTCTGTTCATGACTGTATTGGTAGGAGTGACCACCGCACAGTCCTTGTGGAGACGAAGTCCCGCCTTCACATTGAGCATACCGTCCGTCGTGTTGTATGGCACTATCACCGTGCTAAATGGGATAGATTTCGAACAGATCTAGCAATGCAAAACTGGGCATCCATGAGGCGCTGTGGGCCATCAGCAGCAGCAGTATTGTACTCAACCACAATCTGTAACCTCATGGCCCGGCATATCCCCCACTCTACCATTACCATCAAGCCAGGAGACCAACCCTGGTTCAATGAAGTGTGGAGGAGGGCATACCAAGAGCAGCACCAGGCATACCTCAAAATGAGGTGTCAACCTGGTGAAGCTACACCACAGGACTATCTGCGTGCCAAACTGCTTATGCAGCATGCGATAGACAGAGCTAAGCGATCCCATAACCAACTGATCAGATCGAAGCTCTGCAGTCCTGCCACATCCAGCCGTGAATGGTGGTTGACAATTAAACAACTAACTGGAGGAGGTGGCTCCACAAATATCCCCATCCTCAATGATGGGGGAGCCCAGCACATCAGTGCGAAAGATAAGGCTGAAGCATTTGCAACAATCTTCAGCCAGAAGTGCCGAGTTGATGATCCATCTCGGCCTCCTCCTGAAGTCCCCAGCATCACAGATGCCAGACTTCAGCCAATTCGATTCACTCCGCGTGAAATCAAGAAACGACTGAAGGCATTGGATACTGCAAAAGCTATGGGCCCTGACAATATTCCGGCAATAGTACTGAAGACCTGTGCTCCAGAACTTGCCGCGCCCCTAGCCAAGCTGTTCCAGTACAGCTACAACACTGGCATCTACCCTGCAATGTGGAAAATTGCCCAGGTATGTCCTGTACACAAAAAGCAGGACAAGTCCAAACCGGTCAATTACCGCCCCAACAACCTACTCTCAATCATCAGTAAAGTGATGAAAGGTGTCATCAACAGTGCCATCAAGCGGCTCTTGCTTAGCAATAACCTGCTCAGTGACGCTCAGTTTGGGTTCCGCCAGGGCCACTCAGCTCCTGACCTCATTACAGCCTTGGTTCAAACATGGACTAAAGAGCTGAACTCAAGAGGTGAGGTGAGCATGACTGCCCTTGACATCAAGGCAGAATTTGACCGAGTATGGCATCAAGGAGCCCTTGCAAAACTGAGGACAATCGGAATCAGGGGGAAAACCCTCGGCTGGCTGGAGTCATATCTAGCGCAAAGGAAGATGGTTGCGGTTGTTGGAGGTCAATCATCTGAGCTCCAGGACATCACTGCAGGAGTTCCTCAGGGTAGTGTCCTAGGCCCAACCATCTTCAGCTGCTTCATCAATGGCCTTCCTTCAATCATAAGGTCAGAAGTGGGGATGTTCACTGATGATTGCACAATGTTCAGCACCATTCGTGACTCCTCAGATACCGAAGCAGTCTGTGTAGAAATGCAGCAAGACCTGGACAATATCCAGGCTTGGGCTGATAAGTGGCAAGTAACATTCACGCCACACAAGTGCCAGGCAATGACCATGTCCAACAAGAGAGAATCTAACCATCTCCCCTTGACATTTAACAGCATTACCATCACTGAATCCCCCACTATCAACATCCTAGGGGCTACCATTGACCAGAAACTGAACTGGAGAAGCCATATAAATACCATGGCTACAAGAGCAGATCAGAGGCTAGGAAGCCTGAGGCGAGTAACTCACCTCCTTACTCCCCAAAGCCTGTCCACCATCTACAAGGCACAAGTCAGGAGTGTGATGGAATACTCTCCACTTGTCTGGATGGGTGCAGCTCCAACAACACTCAAGAAGCTCGACACCATCCAGGACAAAGCAGTCCGCTTGATTGGCACCCCATCTACAAACATTCACTCCCTCCACCACCGACGCACAGTGGCAGCAGTGTGTACCATCTACAAGATGCACTGCAGCAATGCACCAAGGCTCCTTAGACAGCACCTTCCAAACCTGCAACCTCTACCAACTAGAAGGACAAGGGCAGCACATACATGGGAACACCACCACCTGCAAATTCCCCTCCAAGTCACACACCATTCTGACTTGGAACTATATCGCTGCTCCTTCACTGTCGCTGGGTCAAAATCCTGGAACTCCCTTCCTAACAGCACTGTGGGTATACCTACCCCAAATGAACTGCAGCGATTCAAGAAGGCAGCTCACCACCACGTTCTCAAGGGCAATTAGGGATGGGCAATAAATGCTGGCCTGGCCAGCGATGCCCACATCCCATGAATGAATTAAAAAAAAGGGTGGCATTAGGGCTACCATTCCCTAAATCCAAGACCACACAAGGTGAGATCATAATCTTCTGATGATAAACAATGATTGAAAATCTTAGTAACCTTAAGAATTAATGCCTCTACATCATACAGACAGAAGTCAATGGGTAAAATGTATTTCCGTTTTAATAACTGAGCTAATAAGGGCAACTTTGTGACTTTGTGCTTCTGGCAGGGAATCTTGCCTGCTGAGAGTGCATATTGGAAATTTGGGTGTACTCCGCAGACAAATTTCCAAGCTGTAATTCAAAAGGTCCCTGAATTTCTAATACGTGCTCCCAACAGGCAAGGCTTCCTGCCACGAATGCATAGTCAGAATATTGTCCCTTGAGTATTTAACCTTTATTTTAGAGACTCCCAGCTATAAAATGCTAAATATAGGGAGCAGTACTGTTTCAATATATAAAGAGTAAATCAAACCAAGGTTTTGGTCAGTCTAGCCTCTTGTTGCCAGATCTAGGGAATGGTTTGAGGATACACACCCAGAAGAAAGTCATACAGCGATTGATTGTCCTGCAAGTTGATAGCAAACATTCCAGACATGGGCATCTGGATAGTAGTGTTGCTGTCTGTCCAGATTTGAATCCAAGGGTCTGGCATTTGAGTGGATTGGCTGGTAGTTTTCAAATACTGACCTGACAAAAAAAATCTGGATGCTAAAATGAAAAAAAAAACTTCTTCCATTTAATTCCATATCTTATGATGTGAAAGCATTAATTCTTAAGATTGTTAAGATTTTCAACACATTTTCTAAAACAGCAACTATCAGAACTAAGATCATGTGATCTGCCTGGGCCCCAATCATCAAATAGTAACAATCCTACTGAATAGAAAATTGGAAAAGAAAGACGGAAATTGTAGGGCGATAGTTTATTTCTACTAAAGAAAATCAAGTATTGTTTCCTGTTAAAGCAAGGCTCGTCATAAAAGATGACTTGACTTTTATTTATTTTTACTTTTATTAGCGCTTTAGTTCTTTCCCCTCAATTATTTCTTCATTTCCGTTTCCAGTCTCTCACTATGATACTGCGCAATTCTCTTTGGAGTATATACAGACTCGAAGCTGTATTCATTGCCTGCCACTGATCAATCCCACAGGTTTAAAATTTAAACACTCTAATCTCACCACATCAGTGTGGCTTTTCTAATTATTTTATTTGATGAAGCAGTGAGTGCATGTAAAATACAGCCTGTTTCACTGTTTCAAGTGCTTGACTATGGAGTAGGACCATAGTTTCCTTCATTATGTACCTTGAACATTGATGAATTATTATTGACTTATTCATTGAAATTCCAGTTCCCGCTTCCTGAAATTTTTGTTTTATAGATTAAAATTGGAAAATAAATAAAAGTAAACAGGGATTTGAATATTTCACAATTGATTAATCTGGTCATTAGATTAGCAGAAAGAGGAATTTCATACCTACTTGTTAACATTTGTTACTAACATCACATAGTGCAATTTCAAACCATGTACCTCACGGCAGTTGGAGACCAAGAGCAGCAACAGTGCAGCATGCAAGCAGATTGACAGTCATCCCCATTAAATGGGCTTGTGTGATTTGGGGATGTGAAATGGTCATAGGTGACCATTCACAACTGCTCAGATACTGAAGCGGTCCGTGTCTATATGCAGCAAGATCTAGACAACATTCAGGCTTGGGCTGATAAGTGCCAACTAACATTTGCACCACACAAGTACCAGGCAATGACTATCTCCAACAAGAGAAAATCTAATCATCTCTCCTTGACATTCAATGGCATTACCATCGCTGAAACCCCCACCATCAACATCCTTGGAGGTTACCATTGACCATAAACTGAACTGGACCAGCCACATAAATACTGTGGCTACAAGAGCATGTCAGAGGCTGGGAATTCTGCTGCAAGTAACCCACCTCCTGACTCCCCAAAGCCTGTCCACCATCTACAAGGCACAAGTCAGGAGTGTGATGGAATACCCTCAACTTGCCTGGATGGGTGCAGCTCTAACAACACTCAAGAAGCTCGACACCATCCAGGACAAAGTAGTCTGCTTGATTGGCATTCCATCCAGCATCTTAAACATTCACACCCTCCACCACTGATGCATCGGGGCAGCAGTGTGTACCATATACAAGATGCACTGCAGCAACTCACCACGCCTCCTTTGACTGCACCTTCCAAACTCATAACCTATTCCCCCCAAAAGGACAAGGGCAGCAGACATGTGGGAACACTACCATCTTCAAGTTCCCCTCTAAGCCACACACCATCCTGACTTGGAACTGTATCGCCGTTCCTTCATTGTCGCTGGGTCAAAATCCTGGAACTCCCTCCCTAACAGCAGTGTGGCTGTTCCTGCACCAGATGGACTGCAGCGGTTCAAGAAGGCAGCTCACCACCACCTCCTCAAAGGCATTTTGGGATGGGCAACAAATGCTGACCTTGGCAGTGATGCCCCATGCCAGGAAACAAATGAAAAAAGGCAGGGAGATGATGATAATAGGTTGTGTGCTCCTTCTGACACACACTATACATATTAGACCCATATTGTGAGTCAATCAAGCCAATGAGAAACAAAGCAGGAATCAAATGACCTTTCCAGGGCTTCTGGATTTTTCAAGTTTTAATATTCGGCTGTAGAGAGACAAATCCCATCTCAACCTTGAATGTCCCAGTTGGGAAATAGAAGAAAAAACCTTAAAGGATATATAACAGCTGTGATCCTTCTGGCTATTTTACTTTTCAAGTCATCAAGTTATTCAAAGTTGTGAAAAGAAAATATACACAACACCCCACCACAATGGATTCCGCTGCCAATGTTTTATATGGAAAGGGAGAGCTTGTTTCACTTGCAATATGCAAAGTTCAAATATAGGCTCGGAGCAGGCTCGCAGGTGTCGAATGGTCTACTCCTGCTCCCAATTCGTATATTCGTATGTACAAAATAAATCACAGCTGTCAAAGAGCTAATCTCTTAAATACATCTTCAGTTTTGATCACATTTCTGTGACTCATTCTTCCATAGTAGAAAGACCAATGTGACTGACAAATTAGGTAAGTCAAGGCCACTTATCTCTAAAATGCATCCTAACAGCACAGTGGGTGCCTACACCCCAAGGACTGCAGTGGTTCAAGAAGGCAGCTCACCACCACCTTCTCAAGGGTAATTAGGAATGAGCAACAAATGCTGGCCAAGCCAGCGTTGCCCACATTCTGCGAACAAATAAAAAAAAGTATTGTTTGCTAAATTCAAATATGTGGAAAAATACAAGGGAAAAATTTAACCCAAGCAAAATGATTAAAACTGCTCCTAAAACAAGTGCACATATCTGTGTTTTTAATACAAATACTATAATTATTCCTGATATAAACACAATAGTTAATAACAGATATAAGAATTGCTCATGTCAAAATATTGAATTGCTCATATGTAATAGTAAGATAAAATAACTATTCATATACAAGTCAATTAATTAATAATTGTTCCTAATAAATAGAAAATAATTAATAACTAAATAACAAACACAAATACTAGAATATGGAATTACAGTTCAACCAAATACCATAATTAATAACTTTCCTTATCGCTAGGAAAAGTAATTGCAATTATTAACAACTGCACTTAGTTTAATAACTAATATCTTTGGATGCAAATTAAATGATTAATAATTATTGCTAATAGCGATAAATAATTGTAACAACTTGCATATGTAATGCATTCCTCATGCAAAGGATATGTCTCAGAGCAACTTTACAAGGCAGATATCGGAGAAACATTTGGTGGTGAGGGCCAAAGGCTGTCAGGATCCAGAAAGCCAGGTGGTGAAGGCTAGAACTAGAGATAATCTTTTTATACTTTTATAAGCATTTATTTACAGTTTTATACTTTGCAAATCTGCACCTCCTAACCCAACAACTGTAGTTTCAGTCTGTTCCTTTTTACAGGAGCACAAGTGAATAACCAGTTAATGCTCACCACCTGCATACAATTAAATACAATTAACAAATGCTTGGACAAGTTAACAGCTGCTCTAAATTCAAATATAGTAATTGACACTGTTTTTGATGCAAGAAAATATCTGGGGCCCTTTATTCAAGATACATTGATATATATGGCATTCAGATTCTCAAAGTAAGATTTTCATTCTTTGAAAACACGTAAGAAACTAGGGGCAAATACATAGCATTTAGCAATTTGAGCTTCTCTATTCTTCAAGTCCATGCACAGGATCCAATCAAACTAGATTTATCCTGTCCTGCTTTCAGTTCAAGCCAGTATCCTTCCAGTCCCTTTTGTTAAAAATCAGCTCACTTCCACATTTGAATGCTTCACCTGAATCCACGTTGATCATGCCAGGGAGCAGTCTCATCCCTGCCTTAACAATTTTCATATTCCTTAAGCTATGTTTAGTTCCAAGTATTTTTAACTTCTAATCATGTCCCTTTTCAGTTCTTGCACCTTTTGCTTCCTGTAGGTATTATACATAAAAACAAATAGAGATTCCAACACAGGAACAGGATGAAGGTTATAACATACTGGGTGACATTGAAGAAGCCCATATCAGAAGGGTGATCCATAAGGGGTTAAAATGTTTCATGAGATGAGGAGACATTCAAGCTTGGGCAGTTCCAGCATTGCATATACTTTTGCTGTAAGAATGAGTGGAGGAAGAAGATTTCGAGGAATGAAGACAGGAAATAAATAGAAGTTACAACAAGTAAACAGACTAACAAAAACAGAAACTGCTGGAAATACTCAGCAGGTCAGGCAGCATCTGTGGAGTGAAAAGCAGAGTTAACGTTTTATCAGAACTGGATAGGTTAGAAAATTAATAGGTTTTTGTTTCAGATTTCCAGCATCATCAGTATTCTGCTTTTGTATGTAAACAGGCTATTTGGCCTAACCAGCTCATGATCTCACCAGAAACACTTGCTACTATTTGTGGATTCTTTTAAATTCATTCTTTGAATGTGGATGTTGTAGACAAATAAATTAGTGCCCATCCCTAGTTGCCCTTGAGAAGGTGGTGCTGCTCCTCCTTCTTGAACCACTGCAGCCTGTGTGGTAAAGGACTCCCACAGGTTGGGAGTTGTAAGATTTTGACCCAGCAACACTGAAGGAATAGCAATATATTCCCAAGTCAGAGTTGTGTGTTATTTGGAGATGTTCTTGGAGGTGGGGGTGTTCCCATGCATCTGCTGCTCTTGTCCTTCTAGGCTTGGAGGTCACGGGTTTGAGAGGTGTTGTCAAAGTAACCATGGTGAATTGCTGCAGTGTATTCTGTTGATAGTATATACTGCAGCCAAAATGCACTAATGGCGGAGGGAATGGATGTTTAAGTTCTTTTTAATTTTTTCATAGAAAGTGCGCATCACTGGTAAGACCAGCATTTGTTGCCCATCTTCAATTGCCCTTGACAACTGAGTGGCTTGCTAGGTCATTTCAGAGGGCAGTTAGGAGTCAACTGTAGTCACATGTAGGCCAGACCAAATAAGGACAGCAGATTTCATTCCCTAAAGGACATTAGTGAACCAGATGGATTTTTGCAACACTCGATGATAGTTTCATAGCACCATTACTGAGATTATCTTTCAATCCCAGATTGTTTAATTAATTGATTGAATTTAAATTCCACAGCTGCCATGGTGGGATTTGAACCCATGTCCCTGGGGCATTAGCCTGGGCCTCTAGATTACTAATTCAGTGACATTACTACTATGCCATCATCTATCTGATGAGTGTGGCAGATGAAGAAGGAGTTTTGCGCGTAAATACTTATCGAGGTCCTATAAAGCAGATTGGCAACTGGTGGGAATGGCAAAGAGGTTCTCCATGTTAAATGTAAGACTTTCCTTTATGGGACTAGGAGGAGCAAGATGCTGCCAAAACCCCCATTCCAACACTTACCTGCAAGCCGCTGACAGCCAAAGGCTGCTTGATATTTCCCTGCTGGGAATCACTCTGCACCCTCTTCCTGCCCAGTCTTGGTGGGAAGTTTAGAGATACAGCACTGAAACAGGCCCTTCAGCCCACCGAGTCTGTGCCGACCATCAACCACCCATTTATACTAATCCTACACTAATTCCATATTCCTACCAGATCCCCACCTGTCCCAATATTTCCCTACCACCTACCTATACTAGGGGCAATCGCTAATGGCCAATTTACCTATCAACCTGCAAGTCTTTGGCATGTGGGAGGAAACCGGAGCACCCGGAGGAAACCCACGCAGACACAGGGAGAACTTGCAAACTCCACTTGCAAACTCCACCAAGTGAATTGGTGGTGTTTAAATGAGGCCCAGGAATTGTAATAGCCTAAGCTTGAAACGTAAGCACTTTTTGCACTTTGCCTGCCCCTTTACAGTCTGAAACCACTAGGGGCTAAAATCGTCCCAATGTTTTTTCTGAGTTTGATCCAGTCCCTTATACATATAGCTATGTATAAGTGAAGATTATTCAGCAGTTTCTTAAAATTAAACAGATTCAAAGCACTGCACACACATAAACTGCACTCATCAGGTAAAAGATATTGCTGTGCCCTATCGGTTCTATGAGCACTAAAGTAATCCACAGATTATCCACTGACAGATGCTAAGATAAATCTCCACGCAGCCTGTTTTATATTGCAATGGATGAGATGGACTAATGATGAAAACTGATGGCTGGGATCACTGCTTCTCAAACATTTCTCACAGTCACTTTATCTGTCAAAAATACTGAAGTGCATTCTCATCATACACAGGGGAGTGTAGTGAATAAGTAATGCCAAGTGTAAGCCGACTGTGTACTTACAACTGTTATTTCAGATGTACATTTAAAGGATAATTAAGGTCCCTTGACTATGAATGACAGGGATAAAGTTTCTAATATACGAGACTGACTCCCAGACAGATCGAGCATTAGCTCTGGAAAGTCTGTTCTAAAATAATAAATATTGTTTACCTTTTTCTTTCTCTTTCTGACAGAATGTAAAGAGCTTTGAAAGCTCATCTAAATCAAAGATAGCTTATCAGTTCAGTAATAAATATTACATAGAGCATGTTGAATTATTTTTACAACATTCACCAACATGAGAAATTATCTATCTTTTGAATCAGGGGTTCAATAACACATAGAAGGAATGTACTTTAAAAGAGGATCTTACTTTTTGCTGATGGACAATGAAGTGGACTGTGCAAACTCGCATTCTTCAAACAAGTTGCTGTCAATGGAGATGAAGATTAGGAGAGATATTTAAAGAGCAGCTGAATCGATATTGCCCATTTTAAAATATCGTCCAAAGTCACAGCAACCCCCCACCCGCCCATTATGTCCTCTATTTATCTCCATCTCTGTGGCAGGACAGTGAAAGGGGAACTCAAACTGAGAAAAGACTCCACTATTTATTTTGCTTTCAGGCAGTATCTGAGCAGGGAGCTGTCAATCAACACCAGCACTGGACACCCTGAATGAAGTGCCTTCTACAACAGGTTCACACTCTACTGTAGGTCAGTCATTCCAATTAGGCAGCTACGCCTCATCCTCAAAGATTTTAAAGATTTTTAGACAATTGACAGAGAGACGATGAGCAGCTCTGGATTAGTTCTTAGCCCCTTAACTATATCAATTGATACATCAAACAGCCTGGCTTGTATGTTGAAGATCTTCTCCCCAGCAATCAGTAAGGCAGGAAAGCATTGCCTCCCGTAACTTTTCTATGGCCAGGCATGTTTTCCTCAAATGTTATTAAAAACATCGGAGAAGCAAAGGAATTCAAAAGTCACACCATTTACATAGTTCCTGGACCAAATAATTGTGTTTCCAACCATGCAGAAACCATTTGAACTAACCACAATACAGGCCAGAAACAAATGCCTATAAAGAAATACGAGAAAATGTAAGACTAAATCTTGTGAAGCTCCTCGCATGAGAACTCCATAGAGCAGAGTGCAGATCATAGAATCAGAGGCACAGAAGGAGGCTATTCAGCCCATCTTTCCTGTACCGGCACTTTGAAGGAGCTATCCGATTAGCCACATTCCCCACTCTGTCCCCATAGCCCGACAAATTTTTCCTTTTCAAGTATATATCAAATTTGCTTTTGAAAGTAACGAGCGAATCTGTTTCCACTACCCTTTCTGGCAGTGCATTCCAGATTATGATAACTTGCTGTGTAAAAGAAAATTCCCTTCATCTCCCCCAGTTCTATTGCTAATTACCTTAAATTTGTGTCCTCTGGTCACCGACCCTCCTGCCAATGGAAACAGGTTCTCCTTAACTACTCTATGAAAACCCTTCAGAACTTTGAACCCCTCTACTAAATCTCCCCTTAACCTTCTCTACTCTAAGGAGAACAGATGGAGAAATGGCCACAGATGCCTGATTTATACTGATCCGAAAGTTCCAAACAATAACTTTAATTTATTTCAAGTGACCAGAAAATTACGAGTGCTACAA
This sequence comes from Heterodontus francisci, assembly GCF_036365525.1. Taxonomy (NCBI): domain Eukaryota; kingdom Metazoa; phylum Chordata; class Chondrichthyes; order Heterodontiformes; family Heterodontidae; genus Heterodontus; species Heterodontus francisci. The sequence continues at coordinate 37,910,744 of NC_090380.1, read as the reverse complement.
ATCAGGCACACTGGCCTCTGATCTGCACCACCGGTGGATGAGGTCCCACGCTGGACGTGGAGCCTCAAAAAGTTTGCTCGACCGAGTATTTTATGATTTGAAACAGGACAGATATTTGAACCTTTAATGATAATGGCAGGAGTAAATGCGAACAGATGGGAATTCAAGCATGTGCACATTTACTACCCAAACTCTTATAACTGCTGCAAAATCCACCCAAATAGCACTGCACATCTGAAGATATACAGCAAGGAAAGAGAGTTCCTCCCTGCGGCCTGGATTTTAAGAGCCCACTGGCCAATCTTGGCGGTAAGCTCAAAAAATGACAGCCCGCCCATGTGGGTACGCCAAAGAGCCGCTGCAAACTTCCTACTTATCTTTGTGTCATCAGCAAATTTAGCAACCATACCTTCGGTCCCTTCATCCAAGTCATTTATATAAACTGTAAAAAGTTGAGGTTCCAGTACTGATCCCTGTGGCACAGCACTCGTTAGATCTCGCCAACTAGAAAATGATCCATTTATGCCTACTCTGTTTCCTGTTAGCTAGTCAATCTTCTATCCATGCCAAAATATTACCCCAGCCCAACTAGAAAGAGGCATTGCTCGATCTGCTGCTGGGAAATGAGGTGGGTCAAGTGGACCAAGTGCCTATGGGGGAGCACCTGGGTAAGAGTGATCATCATATCATAAGGTTTAGACTAGTAATGCAGAAAAGCAATGAATGAAATAAGGTAGAATGTCTAGATTGGAAGAGGGCTAATTTTAATGCAATAGGAAGGGATCTCGCCAGGATAAGATGGAACCAAAGACTGGCAGGAAGAGCTGTATCAGAATAATAGGTTATCTTTAAGGAAGAGATGCTGCGGGTACAGGCTAGGTACATTCCAACAAGGGCAAAAGGTAGGGAAACCAAAAACAGGGCTCCTTGCATGACAACAGAGATAGAGATTACGATGAAACAAAAAAAGGTGTAAGGTGCATGTCAGGTGAACTCACCAAGTGAGAACCAGGCCATATACATTAAGTTGAGAGGAGAGGTGAAGAGGAAAATAAGACTGGCAAAGAGAGAATATGAGAATAGAATAGCAGTTAATATAAAAGGGAACCCAAAAATCTTCAATCAGCATGTAAATAGTAAGCGAGTAGTACTAAACGAATAGTAAGAGGTGGAATGAGGCCTATTAGGGACAAAGAGGGTAATATATGCTTAGAGGCACAGGCAAGGCTAATATACTTAATGAGTACTTTGTTTCAGTGTATACTAAGGAAATAGAAGTGGAATCTGACAAAATATCGGTAGAAGCTGAGCGAGTAGAGGCAATGGATAGCGTAAAAATTGAGAGCGAGGAGGTACTGGAAAGGCTGGCTATGATTAGGGTAGATAAGTCACCTGATCCAGATAGCTTGCATTGCAGCTGCTAAAGGAAGAGGGGTGGGGAGACAGATGAAGGGCTTGCCATAATCTTCCAATATTCCCTAGATACGGGGGATGTGCCAGGAGATTGGAGAGTGGCAAATGTGACACCCTTATTCAAGAAAAGGTGTAACAACTACAGGCCAGTTAGTTTAACATCAGTGGTGGGTAAGGTTTTAGAAACAATAATCAGGGAAAAAAATCAACAGGCACTTGGAGAAGTTTGAGTTAATTAAGGATAGCCAGCACAGATTTGTAAAATAAAGACCATGCTTGACTAATCCAGTTGAAGTAACAGAGAAGATTGATGAAGGGAATGAGGTAGATGTTGTCTATATGGATTGTTACGACCAGGTGAGAAAGGTGTCTGGGGGTCTCTTTCAGCTTTCACCTGATCTTGTCGTAACAGGGTTTTGAGCTTCCCCTTGGTGAATCCTTGTTCACCACTTTCCAATTATAAGGAAAAGAAATGAGCACAAACAGGCCTGCTTAGGTTTAATGAAGAAAATTGAAATTTATTGAAACTTAAACTTAAACTCTAATATGGTTAACACCTCCCGATATATGCCACGCCCACGCTAGCATGCATACATGATACACACATGCAAATAGAGACAGAAAAGAGCAGAAGAAAAATAAAGTGTAGAGGTTTGAGGCAATAACTGAAGGGTTTCTTGTTACTGTGCTTCAAGCTCACTGTAGTTCTTTTTGTTGGGGCCCAGTATTCTTCTTAAACCTTGTTCACTGTAAGAGACTTGTCTCTCTTGGTTCATGTGTCTTCAATGGGTCTTCAGTTCGAGAGAAGGAGATGGGAGCAGACAGGAAAGAGGTCTTTTCCAGTCCAGGAGCAAACAGCTTTCTGAGTTCAAATTCTCTGTGGCAAGTTCAAATTCAAAAAATCTCCAACAACCAGTTAGTCATGTAACTAAACTGGTCTGACCACATCTGTTAGTGTATTCAGCCATCTTAGCAGTTAACCTGGAATGCTAGCCTCTCTACCTTCAACGTCTGGTAATCAAAAGTCCATTGTGGATTAAATTGGAGCATGGAGTGGCCCCTTTGTTCTTTCCAAGCACTGTCTGTTACTATGCAAATATCTTTCCAGTCAGGGGCGTGGCAACTCCTTGTAATAGGCCTTCTTTTCTTCCCAGCAACAATTCTAAAATTTAATGTCCATGTGACGAAATATCTGTGCCCTATTCTTGGCAGGTGGGGGCCTGCATGACAAGATTTTAAGAAAGCATTTGATAAAGTTCCACATAAAAGGCTGGTTAACAAAACTGAGGCTCATGGGATAGGCGTCTCAGTGTCCAACTGGATAAAAAATTGGCTTAAGGGCAGAAAACTGCCAGTCATGGTAAATGGTTGTTTTTCAGACTGGAAGATGGTTGACAGTGGTGTTCCCCAAGGGTTTGTGCTAGGACCACTGCTTTTCGATATAAATAAATGACTTGGATCTTGGAACACAGAGTAGATTTTCAAAATTTGCCAACAGTATCAAACTTGGAAGAGTGGCATACAGTGAGGATGATATGAACCACCTGCAACAGGACATAGATAGGCTAGCAGAATAGGCAGACAAGGGGCAGATGGAATTTAATACTGATAAGTGCGAGGTGATGCATTTTGGCAGAAGGGATATGATGAGGCAATATAGACTTAATGGCACAGTTCTAAAGAGTGTGCAGGATCAGAGGAACCTGGGGGTGCATGTACATCGATCTGTGAAGGAGGCAGGACATAGTGAGAGAGTGCTTAACAAAGCATATGGGATCTTGGGCTTCATGAATAGAGGTATTGAGCACAAAAGCAGGGAAGTTATGCCAAACATTTATAAAGCTCTGGTTAGGCCCCAACTAAAGTATTGCATCTAGTTCTACTCACCACCCTTTAGGAAGGATGTGAGGATCCTTGAGAGGGTGCAGAGTAGATTTTCCAGAATGATTCCAGGGATGGGGGATTTTAGTTACAACGTTAGTTTGGAAAAGCTGGTGTTGTTCTCCCTGGAGCAAAGGAGACTGAGAGGAGATTTGATAGAGGTATACAAGATTATGACAGGCTTAGATAAGTTAGACAAGGAAAAACTGTTCCCATTAATTGATGGCACAAGGACTAGAGGACACAGATTGAAGGTTTTGGGAAAGACTGTGAGGAAGAACTTTTTTATGCAGTGGGTGGTAATGACCTGGAATTCTGTGCCCACAAGGGTGGTAGCAGCAGAGATAATCAATGATTTCAAAAGGAAATTGGATGGGCACTTGAAGGAAATTAACTTGCAGGACTACGGTGATCAAGCAGCGGAGTGAGACTGACTGGACTGTTCCACGGAGAGCCGACATGGACTTGATAGGCCGAATGGCCTGCTTCTATGCTATAAATAATTTACTCTATGCGGTTGTCATTGTAGTGAAATGACTCTAAGCGATAATCATTGAGTTTAGTGCTCTCTATATCACTGCCAACTCTCAGTAAATTAAATTTATGTTGAATACTTCCATTTCTAGCACACTGTCATGAATCTGCACTTTACAATAATACAAAGTTCAAGTTGCTATGCAGTCAGAGGCTCATTATTGCTCCAATGTGGCAATGAACATCTGGGAAAGTCAAATAACATTTATTTTGAACAGTTCTGAGTGGGCAAAGGTTAGGAGAGTAGGTGCAGATAAAATAATTCTAGTGCAGCAATCATTTTCCACGATAAAACGATTACATACACCACAACATTGGGTCTAACGTTCCTCAATTTATAGGAAAAAGTAGAAGTAACGCACCATTGCAAATGTTTAATCGATTTAATAATGAACAGCTGTAATGCATCACTTTCATCAATGACAAAAGTGAAAGTTGTAAATATTGAAAAGTCTGTGGGAGCGAAATCTGATACCCATCAAAAACAGGCATGGGGATCACGATGTGCAATTAACTGCACTGTTCATTGGCTGCACACATCAGCAGGGGGCCCAAAATTGAAACTTTGTAGCACCAATTAAAGCTAGCCTGTACAGCTTAAAGCTGGACATATACCTCCGAAAGGGGAGGCACATTGTGTCAGGAACAGGTGCTGGCAGTCATGCAGGAAGTGAATCTGACCTGGGAAACATTGAAGAATGGCACCACATGGGAGAGTGTGGGCTCTAACATTTTTCAACACTGCACTGGAAGCCTTCATTGAGGGGGTAGAAAGTAGCAGATGCCCTGTATCCACATGGGGCTAGGAGGTCCTCCAGACACATGCTCAAAAGAGCCGTGAAGGTCAATGCCAGGAGGCAAGCCCCAAGGACCTGAATCCAGTGCCACAAGAAGTCCTTGTTGCCCAGTAACCACCCTTTGGTTTGCTGTGATGGCTCAAATGCAGCTGACACAATGGACTGCCACAGAATGAAGGCACCATGATTGCTGCTAGGATACCAGGCATGGACCTGCACGATTCACTGCCTACGATTACACACCAGTTGGACATTGAGGGAGTGGAATCCATTTCAGTTGTGGTATAGGGCAGAGCTGATATGCAACACCTGCAAAGAGATGTGCATGCAGGTAATGCCACTGCACTGTGGGGAAACCTGCAATCCTAGTGAAGCCCTGAGCTCGTTCCATCTATTTGTCTCTGGCAAGAGAGAATTAAATATATTCTGCTCCCAATGAATAGAGAGCCTCAGTGACCTTACCTATGCAACAATGGACAGCAAACTGTGAAATGGCGCAAATATCTTCAGTTCCAGCCTGGAAAGAGTGAGACACATAAAAGTGCATCACCATGGTCGCCGTCACTGGAACTGCAGCCACTGGAACTGCAGTCCTTTCCCTGCTCTGAGGTTGCAGTTGTGGTTGCAGCAGGTGGCAGATTTCAGTGAGGACCTCCTTCTTGAAGCACGGACATCTCCCACATTGTTCCTCTCTAAGGTTCAGGTAGCAGAATTGCTCCCTGAGCACCCTGGGCAGATATGGCCTCCAGCTGAGAGTCCTTCTTCCCCCTCCTCCTCCCTCTTGCAGCAGTTTGTCCTACTCTGCAGGCCTCTATCCATGCTCCACGTCATGCAACTGATTTGTGCAGAGGCCTTGAAGTCAGCAAAAACTCCTGCAGCACCTGCCACACCACTTCCTGTAGACTTTGACAATTTTAAACAACTACAGAAAGCACCCAAACACTTATACAATTGTAACAACAGCCAGAAGAAATCAACCAGCAACTGAAAGTAGTTGCTGGTCCCTCAAATGCCACTGGTGGTGGTGGCAGTGGGGTGGGGGGTGGGGTCCTTCCTGCTGTTGAACATGTGTTCAGCTGTGCAATGTTAAGAGAGGGTGTTAGCTGCAGCATTGAGCTCCACAATGGCACTGCTTGTATTACAGGCTGATTGACATCCTGATCTGCCTCCTCTGCATACTTTCAACGACCTTTTACTGCATGTGCAATTTTATAGACAATGCGATTTGCCTTACAAGTGTGCAAATGTGTCACAAATAGCCTTTTGGAGCTCTAAGAACATTCACACCACCCAAACATGGGTGCTAACAAGCCCAATTTCTCACCCAGGGAATGGGTATGGCTGCCCAACCATCCATACCTCTCATGCACCAAACTCCCTGCCTACAGTGACTTGCTAAGATACATTTGGTGAGTATGTTGTAATATATAGCTTCAAATACCTCTTCGTCAGAGCAGTACATTGCAAAACAACACATCGATGGAAGCTAGAAATTTCCCTGAACACATTTGTCTGTTCCCTGCAGATCTTAATGGGCCAAATAGCACACATCTCTGGTGAGCCTGAGTTTGCTAAGGCAATAGTCCTCCACTGTGCTGAGCCGCTGATTGTATTGAAGAAGATCTGCTGCCAGGTCAAGCTATAGTTTATGAGCCTCCCTTGACTTCTGTAGTCCTGGAACTTTCTTTTCACCCCCTGAACCACAACACTTATACTTTGACACTAAATCAATACTCTCCTATAATCATCACTCTCTTCACTTGCAATGCTCGCTTATACCAATGCGAACCTCCACAGAATGCTCACCTTTCAGTATGCCCCATAGCTACAAATGGATTAACAAATTCAGAAGGCCTTTTCTCATACTTTCTCAAAAACTTTCGAAAGCCAAGAATGGTCAAAGTACAAATGATATACTCCAAAGTTGCCCAAGGTAACCACTCCCCCCTTCTGGTCTACTGTAAAAAGAACATGGGGGGGAGGGGATTTTCAATTTCAGCCCAAAATGGATGAAGTCAATGGAAATAAAAATGGCAAAAGATATAAACAGGGCAACCGATTCAGTATCACCCATTTTACACTATCACACAAAGACAAAATCTATCCTTACTACCCTTTGTGAATGGACATTTCAATCATCCATAAACTGCCCAGTGATACTTCACGATTGGACAATATTCAGCTGTGGGCCTTGACAATAAATGTCAGCAGGGGGAGTGGAACTGAGCCTGATCCTGCTTTCAATCAATATCCCCATAGTCACAGTTTAGAAGCAGGAACCTGGGACAGTTTTTCAATCACTATACTGGGGCACTGAGGCCAACTATTGCAATTGTGTCATTGACTCAGCAGAGATTGCCTAATTCAATACAAAAAAGGCATTGTATGACTCTCTGATCAAATTTCCTCAATTTTTCATACATTGCATCTTAATATGCAATTTAAATATCTCTTTAGAGACACAATTGTGTTCTTCAGAGTTGTCCAGAGACATTCTCAGAACAACATTGATTTCAGGTCATACTGAGATTAGTTTTACTCATAGGATTGGGCCGTGAATAAAAAGACTGTTGATAACTATATGACAGAATTTGAACAATTTCTTTCATGTGTTGTGATTTTTATTACTAACAATGTAGTATTTGTAGCATAAATGAGAAACACAAACTAAGCGTGAGATTAAATTGAAGAGAAACAGGCATAACTACATAAGCGTAGGTTATACATTTAGGTATATAAAATTATAAGGTGCTGAGATAGAGAGGAAGGAATAAAAACAAGAAATGCTGGAACCACTCAGCAGGTCTGGCAGCATCTATGGAAAGAGAAGCAGAGTTAACGTTTCGGGTCAGTGACCCTTCTTCGGAACTGAGGATAGGAAGGACCTGTTTCTGTTAGCAGAGAGGTCAATAACCAGGGATATAGATTTAAAGTAATTGGTAGAAGGATTAGAGAGGAGCAATGTTTTCACCCTGAGAGTGGTGGTGATCTGGAACTCAATGCCTCAAAGAGTGGTAGAGGCAGAAACCTTCATAACATTTAAAAAGTATTTGGATATGCCGTATTCTACAGGCCAAGAGTTGGCAGGTGGGATTATGCTGGATAACTCTTTTGGTTGGCACAGGCTAAATAGCCTCCCTCTGTGTCGTTAATTTTTCTATGTTTCTAAGCAAATTAGTAGCACAGAGACAATCATCTGTGGGTTTCCCAGTACAGTTTTCTCCTATAAGATCTTCTGGCTCCTGTTGAATAATAACAACAAAATGACCTCTAGACATGAAACTCTAAGCAGTACAGCAAAACTAAAAGAATGCCATCTAACATCTAGCACTCCTCTGCCTTGCGACACAGCCTCTTCAAACATTTCAGTCTGAGGACAGTCCAGGCACAAGGCTCACTGTTAGATTCTTGAGATGCCACTAAAAATGGCATTCCATTCTTATCTATCTCTAATCATAGCTAGAAAATTGCCATCAATGACAACTCTTCCTATTCCTGCAGTTACATCTGGTGTCTTCCAAGGATCTATTCTTGGCCCCCTCTTATTTCTCATTAACATGCTGCCACTCAGCAGCATCATCCGAAAACACAATATCAGTTTCCACACTGACGACACCCAGCTTTATCTCACCACTTCCTCTCTCAACCTCTCCACTGTCTATAAATTGTCAAACCGCTTGTCTGACATCCAGTACTGGATGAGCAGAAATTTACTCCAATTAACTATTGGGAAGTCTGAAGCCCTTGTCTTCGGTACCCGGTACAATCTTCACTCCTTCGATTCCATCCCTTTCCCTGGTAACTATCTGAGGCAAATCCAGGCAGTTTACAACTTTGGTGTCATGTTTGACCCCAAGATGAGCTTCTGACCACATATTCGCGCCATCCCTAAGAGCGCCTATGTCCATCTCTGCCCCGCCTCAACTCTTCTGCTGCTGAAACCTTCATCCATGCCTTTGTTACCTCCAGACTTGACCATTCTAATGCATTCCTGGCCAGCCTCCCACATTCTACCCTCTGCAAACTTGAGGTCATCCAAAACTCTCTGTCTATGTCCTAGCTCGCACCAAGTCCCATGTACTCATCACCCTGTTCTTGCTGACCTACATTGGCTCCCAGTTAAAGAATGCTTCTATTTCACCCTTTTATTCAAATCCCTTCATGGCCTTGCCCCTCCCTATCTTTCCAATCTCCTCCAGCCCCACAACGCTCATAGATATCTGCACTCCTCTAATTCTGGCCTCTTGAGCATCCTCACCTTTAATCACTGCACCTTTGGTGGCTATGCCTTCAGCTGCCTAGGCCCTAAGCTCTGGAGCTCCCTCACTAAATCTCTCCCACTCGCTACCTCGTTTTCCTCCTTTAAGACACTCCTTAAAACCTACCTCTTTGACCAAGCTTTTGGACACCTGCAAAAATATCTCCTCATGTGGCACGGCATCATATTTAGTTCTATAACGCTTCTGTGAAGCACCTTGGGATGTTTTATTATGTTAAAGGCATTATATAAATACCAGTTGTTGTTCTTGTTGTGTCCCTAGTCTATAAGTATAGGAATTTGAGTGGAAGGCCTGGGATTATCATCTTTCACCTCACCATCACATTTGTGCTTGGCCTGCAATTATTGCAGGTGCAGGATTGCAAGGATAGACCCTACCCCACTGCTGAAGCCCATCTACGGAAATCCAAGGGCAATATAAAAGGGAATGAGACCTGGGTGTGCATCTCTCTTTTTCCTGTGCAGGAGCTAGGCAATCCTTGGTGTCAATGGTCAGACAAATTGGCCCCACTATTTGCTGATCACTGAATTGAATATGTATTTAAGAATAAATACATATCACACAGTTAGATCTGTTTCTATAACTTATTGCTCATTATATTTTCTTTTAAAACATAGGAGACATATGATCAGGGGTAGGCCATTCAGCCCCTCAAGCTCGTTCCACCATTCAATTAGAGCAATGCTGATGCTTATTTCAAATCCTTTTACCCTCCTTGATTGCATAACTGTTAATAGTGTTGTGTAACAAAAATCTAGCACTCTCAGTCTTGAAATTTTCAATTGGTCCAGATGCAAGAGGGAGAGAGAGTTTCAGATTTCCTCTACCCTTTGTGCAAATAAGTGCTTCTGATAGTTCTAATTTTAAGGTTTTCACTGAAGTTGTGGAGGTGAATTGATAGCAGTCTTCAAGATTATGAAAGTTTATAATGAAGTAAATAATAATGGATTGTTCCCACTTTTTGGCAAAATGCTAATGAGAGGTCTCAATTTCAAGATAGTAATGGAAAGAATTAAAGGGTAGTTTAAGAAATATTTCTTTACACAGGGATTGGTTAGAATATGGAATCTTATGCCACAAACCATGATAGAAGCAGATTTCATAAATTCATTAAAAATAAATGCTAAGCAAGTAATAGTGAAGGGTGTAATGAGAAGCTTCTTATGTTGTCTGATGCAACATAAATGAGATGCATGGAGTTCAGTTGGTTGAAGATCTCCAACGAGTTTATTTACAGCTAACAAGTATATACAGTGCAGAGCAATCTATAGGACCGACCCCTTGGTGAATCAGTCACAGACTGACTCTAGCTGAAAGTCAAATGACTGCATCCTGGTACATAGCTCAGTGGCATACTAAGGTCTTAAAGGGACATCACTCATAAAGGCTATCACACATCTGTCTTCTTTCCAAAGATAAGTCTTGTATGCTAAAAGTAAAAAGACATAAAATTAGATATCAAAATTATTTACACGTGAATAGGGATTATGAACTTTACAAATGTAGAGGCTTGAAAGTCCATTTATAGTCTCGGTGGTTTGACAAATCTTGCTCGGGGAGTTTGCACCTCATCTGTTGCTGTTTTTCTGAAGTTTCTCCCTCTCTACATTCGTTTCTGTTGCTCTGCCTTCAGTCTGCTAACATACTCTTGCTTTTCTCAAGATAACCAGTTTTGGGGCTTGTCATTCTTGGAAAGTTCCGGCACCTTATCTCGAAGAGCCAATAGACAATGCTTCAACTCTCATTCCTCCTCTGCCTCTTCAGGACATTGCATGTCCTTCCCCTCTCATCATCTTCCAGTCTGAAGGCTTGGGACTCCAGGTTGAGGACTTGATGGGGGAGGAGCACTTGGCTATATGGCGGTACCTGTCTATTCTAGCTCATTGTGGTGCTGGCGGTTCTCTAGAGAACAGAGTGAAGATATAGTTGTGCTGTTGCTGGGTTTCCAGATGCTTGTTAGAGTCGGCAAGCGGCTTCTGGACCTTGGAGATTTCTCCTTGGCAATGCTCTCATGGATAGTTATGATATTGAGGTCCTTACACGCTGGTAGTCCTGCCACTGCTGGTCCGCTTGTATCTACAAGGTAGAACGTTTCTGGTTTCCACGCCAACTTGCCGTATCTGCATTGCATCATCAATGTGCCACTGCAAAGGATGCGTGACCCATTGTCAACTTGGCAGTTGTCGATTGTATCATTGATCTCCAATGAGTACATATCATTGAGGATTTAAACTGGTAGGATATTCGCACGAGCACCAGTGTCAATTTTGACCTTGAGTGTATGTTTGCCAGCTTTCTTTGGGCACATGATGTTAAAAGCGGTGAAAGCTTCCAGTTGCTTGACTTTATCGACATTGTGTGTCAGGTTCACAATGTGGAATGCCTGTTCATCTTCTGACTGAGACTTGCTTCTCTCTGGGTCTTGCCTCAGGTGTGTTTTGCTGTGGACCTCGTGTATCGGCTTTTGTTTATGCAGAACTCTGGCACTTTCCTTGCTGTTGTTGCCCTGTTGCTGTGCCTGTCTTCGATTGGCTTGTGTCCTACCGAGGCTTCTGGCTGCATCTTTGCAGCCAGATTTCCTGCATAGGCAGACCCAGTGTCCTTTTACACTGCATGCCTTGTACAGGTCTAGAAAAACAGGGCAATTTCACTGAGAGTGGGACAGTCTGCATTTACCACACAGCTTACTTGCTCTTATCGACCTGGTTATAGTGCCGATACTGTTGGCTGCATCTAGTGCTTATAGGTGCTATTGTCCAGTTACAATGGCTTTGTATTTTCTGCCATCTTCCAGCAGTGTATCAATGCTGTGACCTTTTTTTTCCACAAGAGGTTTTTCTGAAATGCCTCAATGGGTGGTGATACAATCACCAACTCTATTATTTAGTCTGACAGCTCAACTTCTGAAAAGTCACACTCATTGCTCTTGCTACGGCATCTACTGATGAACTGGTCTATTGATTCCTGCGGCTGTTGCCTGTAGGACATCAATTCTGGGTGGTGAATTCGAAAATTCACTCTCAATCAGAGCTGATCTTCCAGCACTTTCCATATCTTTGTGGGATCTCTCTGGTCCTCGTCAGATATGCCTGAGGCATTGGTTCTGTGTAATCCCTCATTTTTAATTGCTATCATTATTTTACAGCTTGTTTTTCTGGTTCTGCAATGACTTGGTCTGTAAAGCACAATTGCATTCTCTGTTGGAACAGTTTGAACTCGTATAGGGTATCCAAGGATTTCCAGTCCACGCTGCGAAAATTGGTATCCATGTTCCTGCTATTCTATTGTTTTTAACCTTGCTTCCCTTTAAAACAAATTCTTTGTTCTTTAAACTGTCTGGTTATATTGACAGGAGCAGCTTGTCTTTCTATCTAGCTTCCAGCACTCTGGTCTGTTTATACAATTGCGCAATAAGCATTGCAAGTGCTTTTTTTTACGAGTTTGTTTATGCAGCCGTTCAATAGGCAATTCTTCATGCTTGAGTTATTTTATGAGATTTTGAAAAAGTCTGGCTGAGTGAATGAAAGCTCTTCACGCTGGAGTGATTTAATGGTTTCTTTTTATAGCTCTATCTGCGAGCTGCATGAATGGAGGATTCCCACATTTTTTGCTGTCGGGCACCTCCTGTAATGGTGCCGACCTGATCAGCATGGGGGATCCTTTGAAAACAATCAGTCAGCCTGAGATAGGGATTGGGTTTTCCCTGTTTTTTCCTTTTACTGTGCCTTTAAAAAAAAATCAACTTTGCAAGCACCTTAAAGCTTTTTTTTCAACTGGGGTTTCTGTACCAACAGCACACCGACTCACCCGATCACAGTGATTGATTTGCACCTGTCGTTTAGCTCTGCCTTCTACAGCTTGAGGTGAGTTTTCTTTTTCTTTACACTGTTTGGGCCAATGTTTCTTTTAACTTTCTCCCTTTTGGCTGTAAATAGTTTTTAAAGCTGCTTTCCTGTGGTCTTCAGTCTTGGATTCTGTCTTCTCACCACAGCTGCCACCATGTAATGAGAAGTTTTTTATGCTGTCTGATGCAACATAAACGAGATGCTTGGAGGTCAGTTGCTTGAAGATCTCAAACAAGTTTATTTACAGCTAGTAATATATACAGTGGAGAGCTATCTATTTATAGGACTTGCCTCTTGGTGTCACAGTTACCAAGTGACTCTGGTTCTGAGTCACATGACTGCGGCCTGGCACATAGCTCATTACCATACTAAGATCTTCAAGGGACATCACTCTTAAAAGCAATCACATAACAAAGGGTATGGAGACTGAGTTAGAAAAAGAGATTAGAATAGGAGGCTCATGTGTTTGGAAAACACAAGCATACACTTCATGCGCTAAATGGCCTGTTTCTGTGCTGCAGCATTTTATGATTTTTTTCTGTTATTTGTATTTAAGACTCACTTTTTAGTCTGCTTTAGAGATAATTAGAGATGTCTGATAAAACGTTCGGGAGGATTGAAGTCCGTAGAACCAGAGGACACAGATTTATAGTAATTGACAAAAGAACCAGAGGTGACATAAGAAAACTTTTTTTTTTAAGCTTAAGCACAGCAAGTTGTTATGATCTTGAATGCACTGCCTGGAAGGGTAGTGAAAGCAGATTCAATAACACCTTTCAAAAGGGAATTGGATAAATAGTTGAAGGGGGAAAATCTGCAGGGCTTCAGGGAAAGAGTGGAGAGTGGGACTAGTTGGAACATGATGGCCTGAATGGTCGCCTTTTGTCCTGTATTATTCTATGATTCGAAGAAGAATGCAGAATTATTTCACCCATCAATTAAGATGAATATTTCTGCCTTGCCTCCTGACATGGATAAAGAAGGAAATGTTTCAGGCAGATTGATGATTATGATTGGGGCAGCACAGTGGCGCAATGGTTAGCACCGCAGCCTCACAGCTCCAGCGACCCAGGTTCCGTTCTGGGTACTGCCTGTGTGGAGTTTGTAAGTTCTCCCTGTGACTGCGTGGGTTTCCGCCGGGTGCTCCGGTTTCCTCCCAAAGACTTGCAGGTTGATAGGTAAATTGGCCATTGTAAATTGCCCCTAGTGTAGGTAGGTGGTAGGAGAATGGTGGGGATGTGGTAGGGAATATGGGATTAATGTAAGATTAGTATAAATCTTAGTATGGTTGTTGGTCGGCACAGACTCGGTATGCCGAAGGGCCTGTTTCAGTGCTGTATCTCTAAATAAATAAATAAATAATACATTTAAACCCAAAACCAGGAAGGATAAGAATTTGCCCAGGCATCTCTTTCGTCATGCACATTGATCCATTAAAAGAAGCTGATTAAGTAGATTCTTTCTCCACAAGTTTGAATCCAGTCAAGATAAAGACAAGAAACTATTCCAGCTAGTTTACATGTAACTGCTGCTCTGTTTTCAAGATGCTGGTTAAGGGATAAATATTGGCCAAAACACAGGACATAATTCCCTTGCTTTCCTTTCTCATCTTCTTTTATTCATTCATGGGATGTGGGCTTCACTGGCTAGGGCAACATTTATTGCCCATCCATAATTGCCCTTGAGAAGGTGGTAGTGAGCTGCCTTCTTGAACGGCTGCCGTCCATGTGAGGTAGGGACGCCCACTTTGCTGTTAGGAAGGGAACTCCAGGATTTTGACCCAGTGACAATGAAGGAACATATAGTTCCAAGTCAGGATGGTGTGTGACTTGGAGGGGAACTTGCAGGTGGTGGTGTTCCCATGCATTTGCTGCCCTTGTCCTTCTAGTTGGTAGAGATCACGGGTTTGGAAGGTGCTGTCTAACGGTCCTTGATACGTTGCTGCAGTGCATCTTGTAGATGGTACACACTGCTGCCACTGTGTATCGGTGGTGGGGGGACTGAATGTTTGTGGATGGGGTGACAATCAAGTGGGCTGCTTTGTCCTGGATGGAGTTGAGCTTCTTGAGTATTGTTGGAGCTGCACCCATCCAGGCAAGGGAAGAGTATTGAATCACACTCCTGACTTGTGCCTTCTAGACGATGGACAGGCTTTGGGGAATCTGGAGGTTGAGTTACTCGCCTCAGGATTCCTAGCCTCTAACCTGCTCTTGTAGCCACGGTATTTATATGGCTATTCCAGTTCAGTTTCTGGTCAATGGTAGCCCCTAGGATGTTGATAGTGGGGGATTCAGCGATGGTAATGTCATTGAATGTCAAGGGGAGATGGTTAGATTCTCTCTTGTTGGAGATGGTCATTGCCTGGCACTTGTGTGGTGCGAATGTTACTTGCCACTTATCAGCCCAAGCCTGGATATTGTCCAGGTCTTGCTGCATTTCTACACAGACTGCTTCAGTATCTGAGGAGTCACGAATGGTGCTGAACATTGTGCAATCATCAGTGAACATCCCCACTTCTGACCTTATGATTGAAGGAAGGTCATTGATAAAGCCGCTGAAGATGGTTGGGCCTCGGACACAACCTTGAGGAACTCCTGCAGTGATGTCCTGGAGCTGAGATGATTGACCTCCAACAACCACAACCATCTTCCTTTGCGCTAGGTATGACTCCAGCCAGTGGAGGGTTTTCCCCCTGATTCCCATTGACCTCAGATTTGCTCGGGCTCCTTGATGCCATACTCGGTCAAATGCTGCCTTGATGTCAAGGGCAGTCACTCTCACCTCACCTCTTGAGTTCAGCTCTTTTGTCCATGTTTGAACCAAGGCTGTAATGAGGTCAGGAGCTGAGTGGCCTTGGCGGAACCCAAACTGAGCGTCACTGAGCAGGTTATTGCTAAGCAAGTGCCGCTTGCTAGCACTGTTGATGACAGCTTCCACCACTTTACTGATGATCGAGAGTAGACTGATTGGGCGGTAATTGGCCGGGTTGGACTTGTCCTGCTTTTTGTGTACAGGACATACCTGGGCAATTTTCCACATTGCCGGGTAGATGCCAGTGTTGTAGCTGTACTGGAACAGCTTGGCTAGGTGCGCAGCAAATTCTGGAGCACAGGTCTATTGCTGGAATATTGTAAGGGCCCATAGCCTTTGCAGTATCCAGTGCCTTCAGTCGTTTCTTGATACCACGCGGAGTGAATCGAATTGGCTGAAGTCTAGCATCTGTGATGCTGGGGACTTCGGGAGGAGGCCAAGATGGATCATCAATTCGGCACTTCTGGCTGAAGATTGTTGCAAATGCTTCAGCCTTATCTTTTGCACTGATATGCTTGGTTCCCCCATCATTGAGGATGGGGATATTGGTGGAGCCACCTCCTCAAGTTAGTTGTTTAATTATCCACCAACGTTCACGGCTAGATGTGGCAGGACTGCAGAGCTTAGATATGATCCATTGGTTATGGGATTGCTTAACTCTGTCTATTGAATGCTGCTTACGCAGTTTGGCACACAAGCAGTCCTGTGTTGCAGTTTCACCAGGTTGACACCTCATTTTGAGGCATGCCCTCCTGCACTCTTCATTGAACCAGGGTTTGTCCTCTGGCTTGATGGTAATGGTAGAATGGGGGATATGCCAGACCATGAGATTAATGATTGTGGTTGAGTACAATTCTGCTGCTGCTGATGGCCCACAGCACCTCATGGATGCCCAGTTTTGCATTGCTAGATCTGTTCAAATTCTATCCCATTTAGCATGGTGATAGCGAAGTCCAAAGTACGGAAAGTCCTCATCAGGGAACTCCTCTTTACTGACAATGCTGCTTTAACATCTCACACTGAAGAGTGCCTGCAGAATCTCAACGACAGGTTTGCGGCTGCCTGCAATGAATTTGGCCTAACCATCAGCCTCAAGAAAACGAACATCATGGGGCAGGACGTCAGAAATGCTCCATCCATCAATATTGGCGACCACACTCTGGAAGTGGTTCAAGAGTTCACCTACCTAGGCTCAACTATCACCAGTAACCTGTCTCTAGATGCAGAAATCAACAAGCGCATGGGAAAGGCTTCCACTGCTATGTCCAGACTGGCCAAGAGAGTGTGGGAAAATGGCGCACTGACACGGAACACAAAAGTCCGAGTGTATCAGGCCTGTGTCCTCAGTACCTTGCTCTATGGCAGCGAGGCCAGGACAACGTATGTCAGCCAAAAGCGACGTCTCCATTCATTCCATCTTCGCTGCCTCCGGAGAATACTTGGCATCAGGTGGCAGGACCGTATCTCCAACGCAGAAGTCCTCGAGGCGGCCAACATCCCCAGCTTATACACACTACTGAGTCAGTGGCGCTTGAGATGGCTTGGCCATGTGAGCCGCATGGAAGATGGCAGGATCCCCAAAGACACATTGTACAGCGAGCTCGCCACTGGTATCAGACCCACCGGCCGTCCATGTCTCCACTTTAAAGACATCTGTAAACGTGACATGAAATCCTGTGACATTGATCACAAGTCGTGGGAGTCAGTTGCCAGCGTTCGCCAGAGCTGGCGGGCAGCCATAAAGACGGGGCTGAAGTATGGCGAGTCGAAGAGACTTAGTAGGTGACAGGAAAAAAGACAGAAGCGCAAGGGGAGAGCCAACTGTTTAACAGCCCCGACAAACAAATTTCTCTGCAGCACCTGTGGAAGAGCCTGTCACTCTAGAATTGGCCTTTATAGCCACTCCAGGCGCTGCTTCACAAACCACTGACTGCCTCCAGGCGCTTATCCATTGTCTCTCGAGATAAGGAGGCCAAAGAAGAAGTGCCACACAACATGATGGAGGGTATCCTCATCGTGAAGGCAGGACTTCATCTCCACAAGGATTGTACGGTGGTCACTCCTACCAATACTGTCATGGGCAGATGCATCTGCAGCAGGAAGATTGGTGAGGACGAAGTCAAGTATGTTTTTCCCTCTTGTTGGTTCCCTCACCACCTGCCGCAGACCCAGTCTAGCAGATATGTCCTTTAGAACTTGACCAGCAGTGGTGCTACTACTGAGCCACTTTTGGTGATGGACGTTGAAGTCCCCCCCCCAGAGTACATTCTGCACCCTTGCCACCCTCGGTGCTTTCTCCAAGTGGTGATCAACATGGAGATGTGCTGATTCATCAGCTGAGGGAGGGCGGTAGGTGGTAATCAGCAGGAGGTTCCCTTGACCTTGTTTGACCTGATGCCATGAGACTTCATGGCATCCGGAGTCAATATTGAGGACTCCCAGGGCAATTCCCTCTCGACTGTATACGACTGTGCTGCCACCTCTGCCCTTCCAGTGGGCAGGACATACCCAGCGATGGTGATGGCAGTATCTGGGACATTGTAAGGTATGAGTATGACTATGTCAGGCTGTTGCTTGACTAGTCTGTGGGACAGCTCTCCCAACTTTGGCACAAGCCCTCAGATGTTCGTAAGGAGGACTTTACAGGGTCGACAGGCCTGGGTTGCCATTGTCATTTCCGGTGCCTAGGTCGATGCCAGGTGGTCCGTCTGATTTCATTGAATTTGTAGCGTTTAGATACAACTGAGTGCCTTGCTGGGCCATTTCAGAGTCAACCACCTTGGAGTCACATATAGACCAGATAAGGACAACAGATGTCCTTCCCTAAATGGCATTAGTGATCCAGCTGGGTTTTTACAATTATTGGCAATGGTTTCATGGCTATCATTAGACTAGCTTTCAATTCCAGATTTATTAATTGAATTCAAATTTCACCTTCTGCTGTGGGATTTGAACCCACATCCCCAGAGAAACACCCTGGGTCTCTGGGTTACTAGTCGAGCGACAATAACACTACACCACCGCCTCCCCTTGTCCACATCATTCAAAACCATAACACCAGGTTTCACATGTTGCTCCCAACTCTACCTCATCACCACGTCTCCCAACCTCTGTATGGTTTATAATTTGTCAGATTGCTTCTCTGATATCCAGTATTGGATGAGCAGAAATATCCTCCAACTAAATATTGGGAAGGCAGAAGACATTGGCTTTGGTTCCTGCCACAAAGTCCATTGGCTAGCCACTGACTGAAAAAGACTATTTCGCAACATTGATGTCACATTTGACACGCAGGTGAGCTCCCTGCCACGTACCTGCTCCATCACTAATACCACCTATTTCCACCTCCGCAATATCGCCTGACTGTATCCTGTCTCAGCTTATCTGCTGCTGAAACCCTTGTCAATGTCTTCACTACCTCTAAACTTGACTACTCCAATGCACTTCTGACCAGCCACCCATCTTCTACCCAGCAATAAACACGAGCTCATCCAAAACTCTGTTACCCGTATTCTAACTGGCACCAATTCCCATTCACCCACCCCTGTGCTACATTGGCTCCCAGTCCGACAATGCCTCAATTTTAAAATTCTCAATCCTTGTTTTCAAATACCTCCACAGCCTCACCGCTCGCTACCTCCATAAACTCCACCAGCCCTACAATTCTCCAAGATCTCTGCATTTCTTGAATTCTGGCTTCTTGAGCATCCCCAATTTTCACAACTGTACCATTGGCTATAAGATCTCGAATTCCCTCCCTAAATCTCTCCGTTTCTTTTTCTCCTTTAAGATGTTTCTTAAAAACTACTTCTTTGACCAAGCTTTTGGTCATCAGTCCTAATATCTCCTTATGTGGCTGAGTGTCAAATTTTGTTCGATAGCTTTTCGGTGAAGTGCCTTGGATCGTTTTACTAGGTTAAAAGTACTATATAAATGCAAGTGGGTTTTGTTGAATAGTACCATGGGATCTTTTACATCTCCCTGAAAAAACAGACAGTGCCTTAGTTTAATGTCTCACCTGAGAAATGGCAGCTCAACAGTGTGGCATTCCTCAGTAATGCAATGGAGTATCAGCCTGGATTATGTGCTCAAGCCTCTTGGGTAGGACCTGAACCTACAACCTTCTGATTTAAAGGTTAGGGTGCTACAATTGAGCCAAGGCTGGCAGCTGAATTGAAAGCTGGATTTATGATGGACATAAAAATTCTCATTGGCAAAAGTCATTGAGGACTGAGAAGTAGCTTGGAGCATTTGAAACAGATTTCAAATGATTATTTACAGCAGTGACATCTTAGCAGTAAGATCCAGAATGCTGGTGGAGACAGACAAGGTCATTAGCTGCGTTGAATATTCCATAAAGCCTGATTGATATCATAAACGATGATAAAGGTGAACTTATTATCGAATATTATGTAGCAACTTAGAGGGGCATTAAACTTAACACAACGCACTAAAAAATAATGTGGTTTAGTAGTAAACAAAATAAAACAACAGACTTGCACTACTAAGTCAGGCTCGCTTGCTCCTGTTAAACATATTAGGGCTGAAAATCCACAGGCCCGACATCTCAGTGTAACTGGCAGGATGCACCCGTCGATGAACTCTGGTGCTGACGCTGCCAAAGTACAGGGGGTCATGGGAAGGTCACCTCATTGACATATGACAAGCCAACACTTGCATCACTCGGAGCACACCTCAGACACCGCCAGTTGGGGCAAACCTGGAATCCGAGCAGGCACTGTGGGTGGGGTAGGGGAACCAGGGCAATCTCAGATGCATTAAGAGGGCCAGAAAGTAAAGCAAAATTGTTTGAAGTCTTGCGAGCTCTTGTCCCTAAGATGGGCTGTTGTTGCACTAGCTATCAGACCAATAGCCTTCCTCTCAAAACATACGCATGGGCTGAATTTTACTAGACCTCCAACGTTGAGGGTCACGGTGGGAGGGATCCAGAAAATTCTTCCAGGAGAGGCCCACCATGACCCCTGACGCTGGGAAGGCCCCGCCGCATTTTACAGGCGGCAGCGAGGCCTCGGTGCAGAACCCTGCTCATTTTAATATGGAAATTATATTACAATTAAACAATGATTACTTACCTGGTAGTGATGGCTGCCCCACGCCGATTGGTTGTGGGGATGGTGGGAAGGGGTTGAGGGTCAAAGGTGCTGAAGTCGGGGGTCTGAAAGTTCCACATTTAACAAATTGGTTTTCTGGGGGGTTAGTGGGGTGGGGAGGGGGGGTTGTGGGAGAGGGGATTGAAGTTTTACTAAAATTTAATTTTTTGTTTCAGTGAGGCGGCACCTTTAAAAATTTCAATCTACCCAAAGGGCTTGAAACCCTTTAAAAGTGGCACCAGCGCCTGCGTGGTGGCGCTGGATGCCGTTGCCGGGGATGGAGAGGCCACCTATGTCATTGGGAGGGGGGGGGAGAAGCTCCACCCCCTTCATTTAAATGAGCCCCCGTGCGAAATATCGCGGAAGCTCAGCGGCAGCCACTCCACACGAGCAGACCACCATCTTCAAAGCACACCGCTGCGATTTGCGGCACGCTAGTAAAACTCAGGCCTACTATCAGGCTAGGGATAAGAAAACTCTTGGACATGAAGCCCCCTTTGATGCTGATCACCTTGCTTTAGGAGGGGAGTGGGGGAGTGAAGGCTGCACCCCAAATATGTTCCCCCAGTAGAAACAAGTGGAGCCTACCAGAACAACAATAACTATAACAATATAGCACCTTCAACATAATGTAACATAATAAAACATCCCAAGGCACGTCACAGGAACATTATAAAATTAGACACCAAGACAGGAATCCAGTGTGTTGGAAATTGCACATGAGAACAGGCCTTTGCATCATTGCTGGATCATTTTACATAGAAAAGCATAGATTTTCTGTAATGCCCACACAAATTGAATGGGAACTTTGGATAGTGGATCTTTGTACCCTTCAGTCTTGTGAATGTTGCTCCCCTTTCTCTCTGACTGTTGTGGGGTCAGGCTTAATTATATATGTGCAGCAAACTCCCGATGTGTCTTATACCAGTCACTGCAAACTCACTGTTCTGGGACTGGAATATATGGTGCTGCTGCAATGATCTAAAATCCATTAGCAGAATTTTAAAAGGGTTGATGGATAAAAAGTTTGATTGCATTACAATTCATAGCCAACATGGAGCAGATGCATCAATTCGTTCCTTGATTTGCTTATACGACAGTAAGCGTGCTGCTGGAAAAATTGCAGCAAAGGAGGATTTCCCCATAAGTTACTGCAAGGCATTGTCAATATAGATGAACCATAGAGAATGCACAGGAGGTGGCGCTGGTCCATGTTTCCACAATGCAATGGACCTGGTAACAAACGGGGAAGGTTGCAGACCTGAGGAGGTAAGACTACTTGCCATGACCTTATACTAAGTAGATTGATAAAGACTGCATGCTACAAGGGTTTGCTACCATTCAGATTACATTACAGCTCTCTGAATGTTGCACCATTTCTGCCCAATCTGCAGCTGGGTATGTTTGCAGCTGTAATTTATATACCTCTAATGACTTGCCATTCTGACATCCTCAAAGGGCTGTTGTCCAAAAAATACATCAGAAAAAATCCAACTTCATGAAGTATACGTGTGAACTCACACTCATTATGGACCCTAGAATGAGTGTCACTGTCTGCTGCCCATATCCTAACTCGCACCAAGTCCCGTTCACCCATCACCCCTGTGCTGACTGACCTGCATGGCTCCTGGTTAGGCAATGCCTTGATCTTAAAACTCTCATCCTTGTTTTCAAATCCATCCATGGTCTCGCCCTCTCAAGCTCTATAACCTCCTTCAACTCTACAGCCGTCCGAGATATCTGTGCTGAGCCGATTCAACTGGCCTCTTGTGCATCCCTGGTTTTCATCGCTCTACCACTGGCGGCCTTGTCTTCAGCTGCCTAGGCCCTAAAGTTCTGGAACCCGCACCCTAAACCTCTCCATCTCTCTACCTTTCTCTCCTCTTTTAAGATACTCTTTAAAGCCTAACCCTTTCATCTGTCCTAATATCTCCTTATGTGACTTGCTGAAATGTTAAAGGCATTATATAAATGCACGCTGTTGTAGTTTGCACTCCAGACAGTTCCAACTAAGTTCAGGGCCTGTAACATTGTTCTCATTATCATTCTTCACACAGTACTCACTCATTCACTCACTACCCACAGTTATATGCTCAAGCACAGTATCATTAGAGGGAATTTAACTCTTGACTGCTATTCAGGGACTCCTGCTGAAAAGTTTGTGGGTGAGGGCGGGTTCAGTGAAGTAGCTCATTTATTATCCATGAAATGATTGTCTAAGCTAGTATTGTAAAGAATCACCATCTCAACAAGATGGCAGAAGGTACTGCTGATGCCAGTGGAAGTGCAATATGGAACTGAACTCCAGCTTGAGTCATTGCCTTCAGAAGAAGAGCACGGAAACGGAGAAGAAAACGTGAGTGGCGGGGTGGGGGTGGGGCTGGGGGGGTGGTGAACTGATTTAAGAATAAATAAAAGAAAATTTAAAAATATGTCAAAGACATTGAAGGAGTTCTCACTATAAAAAGGAAAGCTGTTTACTGTAGAGTTACACAATGATAAAAAGCAGCTAGGAAGTTGACAAAAACTGAAAATCTAATTGTGCAGAAAAACAAACACGATCATTGTCCTTTATTTTTATCTGGGTAAATTAATTTACTCCTTTTCAACCCTCTTTAGTAATTCCACGAAAACAAAACTTGTTTCACTACTATAAGGTGCACTCCTTATACGCTAAGTCAAGAGAAAAATGTATCTTGCACTACGGTGTACATTAATAGTAAAACATTTTCAATTTAAGAAGTCTCAACAGGAGAGGCTTAATTGGGATTTCCATCTGACTGGACAGCAGGGTGCGCTGTATCAATCAATCCATTATTGTGTCTGGGAGGCAGAGCATGGAGCCCTTTGGCTCTGACCCACCTGCCCCTCAGCAATTCATTTTAGCAAGCCCTCCTCAGGAATTCATACTGCTCCAGTCCCCCCCAGCTGCCCCCTCCCCCAGAACTGCAGGCAATCCTGAGGGCAGAAACGTCATCGAGAGCTTTCCAGAGACTGCCAGACTGTATCATTTACATAACTACCACTGAGCAGTCAAGGAGGTTGGGGGGAGTGAGAAACAAGAACACCAGAGGATCCTTTCAGTGCAATTGTGTCACCACAAGAAGCACTGAGTGTGTGTATGAGAGAGAGAGAGAGAGAGAGAAAGAGGCTGAAGACTTTCCAGCTGGAAGCATTTAGATTGTGTTTACCCACTGGAGTATTTAATAGAGGGCTTAAAGAGAAAGATGCTGCAGAATGCGTGGATAAGTCTGTTAGCATTTGCAGAGTTTGTTGGCAGCGGGAAAACAGAAAGCAACAGGTAAGAATTTTATTAATAGTGAGAAAAACAAGAATTTAGTTAAGTGATCCTTTTCTTCAAATAATCCTTGATTTGTTCATTCAAACCAGAAAGATGGTGTCAGAGCAAAAGTGAAAATTTGAATTAAAAACTTTCTGTTCAATGAACAGCTATGGCTCTCCAGAGAAATTCTGTAATCGACTGAGGTGCTAAATAAAATAAAATACTTCCCAATGTTGTTGGCTTTCAATTCACCTCAACAAATGTTAATTTTAAACTGCCCAAGAAAATAAGAAATGCTAGACTTGTCTAGACAATGTGACATTAAATTCTGTGTGCACTGGCATTGGGCAAATGATAAATAGATAAGGGTAGACTTTCTGCTTTGGGCACAATCGGCAAATTGTGCCTAAAAAGCCCTTGGAGTTTAGCTGGTTAGGTCAGGCTTTGTTTCTGCTAAAATTAATTTGCATAAACATAAACATAAAATCTTTTATGAACCAGCAGAATCGGCAGCATAATAGAACGCAATTATTTTTGTTTCTTTTTCCAGTAAAACGTATTCTTTGATGTATTAAAGAGCTGTAACCTGGTGCAATTTTATTAATGCAGCTGAAAATAGGCTTACAAACAAAATTAAGCATTATTTAAAATGGGTGTTCAGTTCTCCTCCATTGATTATCACTAGTCAGGGTTTTTTTTAGTAAATTAGATATTATTTAATATAAAGAAACTTTTAAAACGTGCCTGCCAGTGCCTGTGGGACGTGCCTGCTAGTTCTTGAATCAGCACAATTAGCAGAATCTCCCCGTTTCATCCGGGAGCTATGGCCAGTTTTGGGGGCAAGGCCTGATTTGGGCAAATTGAATCTTGAACCAGTGAAAAGATTGTGGAAAACACAGTCTAACTGATTTTGGGCATAGTTCACCTATGTTTTAAATTCCCTAAAATTTTGTGCTGTTTCAGCTGAATGCGCTAACATCTGGGTGCAAAACTAACAGAAAGAAGTGGAAATGCAACCCTATAATTGTTTCTGTTCCGCAAATGCACTAAGTCCATTACTTAAACCATGCTGGCTTTGTTTACTTGAAGATGAAGTTATTGTTAAGTAGATTCCACGCAATTTTATATTGAAATGGCAGTGACGTTGAACAAATATTTTGTGTCTGTCTTCACAGTAGAAGACACAAATTACGTACCAGAAATAGAAAGTAACCAAGGGCCTAACAAAAGTGAGGAACTTAAAATAATTCATATTTGCAGAGAAAAAGTATTGGAGAAATTTAAGGGAATAAAAGCTGATAAATTCCCATGACCTGATGGCCTACATCCTAGGGTTCTAAATGAGGCAGCTCCAGAGATAGTGGATGTGCTGGTTATGATTTTGAAAAATTCCCTAGATTCTAGAAGTCTCAGCAGACTGGAGGTTAGCAAATGTAACACTATTCAAGAAAGGAGGGAGACAGAAAGCAGGGAACGACAGGCCAGTTAGCCTGACATCAGTCGTTGGGAAAATGTTGGAATCTATTATTAAGGAGGTCTTAACAATGCACTTAGAAAAATCATAGTATGATGAGACTAAAACAATATGGTTTACAAAAAGGAAATTGCATTTGACAAATTTATTGGAGTTCTTGAGGATGTAACAAGTAGGGTAGATAAAGGGGAACCAGTAGATGTAGTATACTTGGATTTCCAAAAGGCAATTCAATAAGGTGCCACACGAAAGGCTAATATGCAAGATAAGGGCGTATGGAGTTGGGGGTAATATATTAGCATGGATAGAGGATTGGTTAACGGAAGGAATCAGGGATTATGGATAACCGGGGTGTTTTCAAGTTGGCAAACTGTAACTAGTGGAGTGCCACAACGATCAGTGCTGGGGTCTCAGTTTTTACAATATACATTTATGACTTCGGAAAAGAGACTGAGAATAGTGTGTCTAAGTTTGGTGATGATTCAAAGCTATGTGGGAATGTAAGCTGTGAGGAGGACACAGAATCACAGAATTGTTACAATGCAGAAGGAGGCCATTCGGCCCATTGTGTCCGCACTGGCTCTCCGAAAAAGCTATTCCTCAGTTCTAGTCCCCTGCCTTCTCCCCATAACCCTGCACATTCTTCCTCTTCATATAACTGTCTAATTCCCTTTTGAATGCTTCAATTGAACCTGCCTCCACCACCTTCACAGGCAGCGTGTGAAAAAGTTTTTCCTCATTTCACTTTTGCCGTTCTTACTAAGTACTTTAAATCTGTGCCCTCTTGTTCTCGATCCTTTCATGAGTGAGAACAGTTTCTCACTAGAGAAGAGGCTGTAAAGAAATATAGGCAGTGTAAGTGGTCAACAAGGTGGCAGATGGAGTATAATGTGGGTAAGTGTGAGATTATTCACTTTTGTAGCAAAAACAGAGAGCAGAATATGTTTAAAAGGTGTGAAACTTCTAAATGTTGATGTTCAAAGGGACTTTTGTGTATTCATAAAAGGAACACAGAAAGTTAGCATGCAGGTACAGCACACAGTTAGGAAGGCAAATGGCATGTTGGTCTTTATTGCAAGGGAATTGGAGTACAAGTGGCACAGTGGGGGCAGCACAGTGGTGCAGTGGTTAGCACTGCAGCCTCACAGCTCCAGCAACCCGGCTTTAGTTCTAGGTACTGCCTGTGCAGAGTTTGCAAGTTCTCCCTGTGACCGTGTGGGTTTCTGCCAGGTGCTCTGGTTTCCTCCCACAGCTGAAGACTTGCCAGTTAGTAGGTAAATTGGCCATTGTAAATTGCCCCTAGTGTAGGTAGGTAATAGGAGAATTGAGGGAAGGTGGATGTGGTAGGAATATGGGATTAATGGAGGATTAGTATAAATGGGTGGTTGATAGTCAGCACAGACTCGGTGGGCCGAAGGGCCTGTTTCAGTGCTGTATGACTCTATGACAAGAATAAGGAAGTCTTGTACATGGCTTTGGTTAGAGTGCTGTGTGCAGTTTTCATATTTAAGGAAGGATATACTTGCATTGGAGGCAAAGGTTCATTAGATTGGTTCCTGGGATGAATGGGTTTTGCTAGGATGAGAGGCTGAGTAAATTGGGCCTGTATTCTCTGGAGTCTGGAAGAATGAGAAGCATTTTGAAGCATACAAGATTCTGAAGGGGCTTGACAGGGTAGACACTGAGAGGTTGTTTCCCAGCTGGGAATTGTAGAACAAGGGGGCACAGTCTCAGGGTAAGGGGTCGATCATTTAGGAATGAGATGAGGACAAATTACTTCACTCAAAAGGTTGTGAATCTTTGGAATTTTCTACCCCAGAGGATTGTGAATGCTCCATCATTGAATATATCTAAGGATGGGATAGACATATTTTTGGTCTCTCAGGAAATCAAGCCATAAGGGGAGTGGGCGGGAAAGTGGTGTAGCGGCAGATTGTATTGGATGGTGGAGCAGGCTCAAGTGGATGTATTGTCTACTCCTGCTCCTATTTCTTATGTTCTTATGAAATATTTGGGATTTGCGCTTCTGATGTGAATGAATGTTATGGCATTTTGTGTGGTAATGGGTGGACATAGCTGATGGGCTGTAACCTGTTTCCATGCATGGGTAGTGTATGTAATTGGCTGTGTTGACCTTTATTTCAAGGGATCGATGCCAATTCTCAACATTTTCGCAGCTGTACGAGCCATACTCTGTAAGAGAAGTGATACTCTCTTGAGTTTTAGTTAAGAGAAGAATAGTTGTGCACAATTTCTGAATGGAATAGAAAAACAAACAGAAATTTCAGATAAGAACCTGACAGTCTTTTTTGCTTAGGGAGAGGATAAGTCAAAGTCTATCTTTTGCAGTCAAAATTATCCAATCATTTGAGTTATGTTATGTAAGTAACAACAAAGTGCAGATTCAGCGCTAGAAGAAAAATGACGACAAAAAATTTCAATAAATGAAGCAAACTGAAAGGGATTAGCTGTTTTAGCAGGTTTAAAAGTGGATAAATCCCTAGGCCCAGATGAGATGTGTTCCAGGCTGTTACGTGAGGCAAGAGAGGAGTAGCAGAGGCTCTAACACAAGTTTTCAAATCCTCTCTGGCCACCGGAGAGGTACCAGAGGATTGGAGGACAGCGAATGTGGTACCATTATTCAAGAAGGGTAGCAGGGATAAACCAGGTAATTACAGGCCAGTGAGTCTAACATCAGTGGTCGGGGAACTATTGGAAAAAATTCTGAGGGACATGATTAATCTCCACTAATCAGGGATAGTCAGCATGGCTTTGTCAGGGGGAGATCGTGTCCAACTAACTTGATTGAATTTTTCGAGGCAGTGACTAGATGTGTAGATGAGGGTAAAGCAGTTGATGTAGTCTACATGGACTTCAATAAGGCTTTTGATAAGATCCCGCATGGGAGATTGGTTAAGAAGGTAAGAGCCCATGGGATCCAGGGTAATTTGGCAAATTGGATTCAAATTTGGCTTAGTGGCAAGAGGCAAAGGATAATGGTCGAGGGTTCTTTTTGCGAGTGCAAGCCTGTGACCAGTGGTGTACCACAGGGATCGGTGCTGGGACCCTTGCTATTTGTAGTGTACATTAATGATTTAGACGTGAATATAGGAGGTATGATCAGTAAGTTCACAGACACGAAAATTGGTGATGTTGTAAATAATGAGGAGGAAAGCCTTAGATTACAGGATGATATAGATGGGCTGGAAAGATGGGCAGAGCAGTGGCAAATGGAATTTAATCCTGAGAAGTGTGAGGTGATGCATTTTGGGAGGACTAACAAGGCAAGGGAATACACAATGGATGGTAGGACCCTAGGAAGTACAGAGGGTCAGAGGGACCTTGGTGTTCTTGTCCATAGATTACCGAAGGCAGCAGCACAGATAGATAGGTGGTGAGGAAGGCATATGGGATACTTGCCTTTATTAGCCAAGGCATAGAATATAAGAGCAGGGAGGTTATGATGGAGCTGTATAAAACGTTAGTTAGGCCACAGCTGGAGTACTGTGTACAGTTCTGGTCGCCATACTAGATAAAGGATGTGATTACACTGGAGAAGGTGCAGAGGAGATTCACCAGGATGTTGCCTGGGCTGGAGCATTTCAGCTATGAAGAGAGACTGGAAAGGCTAGGGTTGTTTTCCTTAGAGCAGAGAATGCTGAGGGGGGACCTGATTAAGGTATACAAAATTATGAGGGGCATTGATAGGTTAGATAGGAAGAAACTTTTTCCCTTAGCAGAGGAGTCAATAACCAGGGGGCATAGATTTAAGGTAAGGGGCAGGAGGTTTAGAGGGGATTTGAGAAAAATACTTTTCACCCAGAGGCTGGTTGGAATCTGGAACACACTGTCTGAAGGGCTGGTAGAGGCAGGAACCCTCACAACATTTAAGAAGTATTTAGATGAGCACTTGAAATGCCATAGAATACAAGGTTACGGGCCAAGTGCTGGAAAATGGGATTAGAATAGTTAGGTGCTTGATGGCCAGCACAGACACAGTGGGCCAAAGGGCCTGTTTCTGTGCTGTATAACTCTATGACTCTATAACTCTAACTATATATAGCTTTTGGATTCAGATGTGTAAACAGTGCTGTGGTTAGGAGAGACAACACATTCAAGCTACATATTGGCCTTGGTATTTGTAGTGAGG
Organism: Heterodontus francisci; assembly: GCF_036365525.1. Taxonomy (NCBI): domain Eukaryota; kingdom Metazoa; phylum Chordata; class Chondrichthyes; order Heterodontiformes; family Heterodontidae; genus Heterodontus; species Heterodontus francisci. The sequence goes on along the minus strand of NC_090380.1, from coordinate 37,881,165 downwards.
CGAGGAGGGTACAGCGAAGGGCGAAAATGGCTGGGGAACACATCAAGACCGGGGAACGCCACGGAGGCCAAGAAATGTGCCAAGGCCAGGGAGTTTAACAGCAGGAGCACGTTATAAATGTTTTCATGCATTTTCTTGCAACTGGTCAAATTAACAGGTTGGCCAGCTGCCAGGCAAGGAAACCAATTTGTGGCAGAGAGGAGGGAAAGGCGATGATTTGCAGAAGGGAGACCAAAGGCTCCTTTGAGGGGCTTGAGGAGCACACCTGCTGCAATGAAAAAAGGCATGTAGGTGGGGCATGTGCAAAGGAGGGGGGCAACACATAGGAGGATCACGGGGGGGTGGGGTGTGCATGATGGGACACACAGTTGGCAGCATGCTCAGGAAGTTGAATGGGGCGGGGCTGCGCAGGGCAGGAAACGCACTGCATATGTTCATATGGTCCCAAAAGTCACCTTAAGTTTACACTGAGATCCCATTAAAATGGTTGAAACATACAATAGTACCTGTACTAATCATCACCTGTTTGGGGAGGCCCTGAAATCAGGCAGATCTTAAAGGCAGCCAACACCTCTTAAAAGGAATGTGCACTTTGGTTGCAGACTGCAGGGAAACTGTCCAAATTCAACATGGTGGCTGAAAGAGGTCCAGACAGTGTAGACGAGTTCTCTGATGGCACATTGGAGGTCCTGGTGTTGGGACTGGACAAGGCCATGGTGGTGAATATCCCCTTTAAGCTACATAGGTGCGCAGCCACACAGCAATCGGGAATGTATCAAGCAAGGAATAAACAGACCACGCACAACCAACGTTCACTTTAAGATGCGTGCATGTGCGGCTATCTGTGCATTGCAACAAGCAGGCCGCGCACAGAAAAGAGAAATTCAAGGGAACGCGAATGGCGACTTTAACAGCCACAGGCAACACTCTCTGTGTTCTGGTGTAAGACTTGAGTTGTGGCTGCACCAGGTTCTATAGCTTGATGACAATTTCCACATTGCAGGGTAGATGCCAGTGTTGTAGCTGTACTGGAACCGTTTGGCTAGGGGCGCGGCAGGTTCTGGAGCACATGTCTTCAGTAATATTGCCGGAATATTGTCAGGGCCCACAGCCTTTGCAGTGCCTTCACTCGTTTCTTGATATCACACGGAGTGAATTGAATTGGCTGAAGTCTGGCATCTGTGATGCTGGGAACTTCAGGAGGAGGCTGAGATGGATCGTTCACTTGGCACTTCTGGCTGAAGATTGTTGCAAATGTTTCAATCTTATCTTTTGCACTGATGTGCTGGGCTCCCCCATCATGGAGGATGTGGATATTTGTGGAGCCACCTCCTCCAGTCAGTTGTTTAATTGTCCACCACCATTCACAACTAGATGTGGCAAGACTGCAGAGCTTAGATCTGATCTGTTGGTTATGGGATTGCTTAGCTCTGTCTATCGCATGCTGCTTACGCAGTTTGACATGCAAGTAGTCCTGGGTTGTAGCTTCACCAGGTTGACACCTCATTTTGAGGTATGCCTGGTGCTGCTCCTGGCATGGCCTCCTGCACTCTTCATTGAACCAGGGTTGGTCTCCTGGCTTGATGGTAACAGTAGAGTGGGAAATATGCCGGGCCATGAGGTTACAGATTGTGATTGAGTACAATTCTGCTGCTGCTGATGGCCCACAGCGCCTCATAGATGCCCAGTTTTGCATTGCTAGATCTGTTCGAAATCTATCCCATTTAGCACGGTGGTAGTGCCACAGAAGAAGACAGGACTTTGTCTCCACAAGGATGTTCGGTGGTCACTCCTACCAATAGTGTCATCGACAGGTGCATCTGCGGCAGGCAGATTGGTGAGGACAAGGTAAAGTATGTCTTTCCCTCTTGTTGGTTCCTTCACCACCTGCCGCAGACTTGGCCAGTCATGGTGCGACCGAGCCACTCTTGTTGATGGACATTGAGGTCCCCCACCCAGAGTACATTCTGGGCCCTTGCCGTTCTCAGTGCTTCCTCCAAGTGTTGTTCAACATGGAGGAATACTGATTCATCAACCGAGGGAGGGCAATAGATGGTAATCAGCAGGAGGTTTCCTTGCCCACGGGGTCTGGAGTCAATTTCGAGGACTCCCAGGGCAACTCCCCCCTGACTGTATATCATTGTGCCGGCATCTCTGCTGGGTCTGTCCTGCCGGTGGGACAGGACATACCCGGGGATGCTGATTTCGGTGTCTGGGATGTTGTCTGTCAGGTATGATTCTGTGAGTATGACTATGTCAGGCTGTTGCTTGACTAGTCTGTGGGACAGTTCTCCCAACTTTGACACAAGCCCCCAGATGTTAGTAAGGAGGACTTTGCAGGGTCGACAGGGCTGAGTTTGCCGTTGTCATTTCCGGTGCCTAGGTCAATGCCAGGTGGTCCGTCCAGTTTAATTCCTTACTGACTTCGTAGCGGTTTGATATAACTGAGTGGCATGCTAGGTCCTTTCAGAGTCAACCAGATTGCTGGGGGTCTGGAATCACATGTAGGCCAGCAGATTATCTTCCCTAAAGTGAACCAGATGGGTTTTTTACAACAATGGTTTCATGGCCATTGTTAAACTAGTTTTTAGTTCCAGATTTTATTTATTAATTGAATTCAAATTACATCTTCTGCCCCAGAGCAATACCCTGGGTTTCTAGTCTGGTGACAATACCACCCCCACAGCTCACTCTATAACCCAAGAATGGAATGCCAATCTCTGTGCTGGTGCAGGAGAGGAATGGAATGTGTGACAGTGCATCGTCCGGAAGATTATCCTCCTCTGAGATGCCTTCTGCAGGATCCAGGTGCTTAGAAGGATCTCGAAGTAAACAAAGAAGAATAGTGTACCATACCATTGACAAGCTAAGCATTAGTAGCTGACAGTCTTCAGATTGCATCTTGAAGTTGGCTGAATGTGCAATTTACTGAGGTGACTGAAGGGCTACAAGTAATAGGCTGCTCAAATAAGCTTCCTGGGTGCTCGTTGTTTTTGCTCTGTCAAGGCCTGCTAGATATTAGTACAGGGTATTTTCCTGCGAGTGCTAAGGAACAATATTTTCTTCCTTGCTCTGACTTCCACCACCAGGAACTCCACAAAGACACACCAGGGCCAGAATTTTACGGCCCACAAACCAGCGGGCTGGTGGCCGGGGGAGGGGGAGGGGCACAAATTGTCTGGGAGGCGGAGGGGGGGTGGGGGGGGGGCGGGATGCCATTCCCGACCTCCTCTCACCCCTGCTGCAACTTTCCACAAGGCGGCAGCAGTGAGAAATGGCCCGCCCACCCCAGGCCAATCACAGCCCTTAAATTGCCAATTAACTGTCACTTAAGGACCTCCTCCCAGCGCTGCAGGTATTTTACCCATGGCAGCCGGATGACAAAGGCCTCAAGAACCCTGGTAAAACCAGGCGGCCTTCTTGCCGGCTGGGGGCGGGCCCTCCTGATTGGGCACCCTGTGCCCCACTGATTGGCCGGCAACTCCATTAGGCGGGACCTCCTGCTTCAAGATGGTGGAAGTCCCGCCCAAGGCCAATTAAGGGCCTGGATAGTGAAAAATCCCGGACTGGCTGCCCTGGCTAAGTGGAGTCGGGCTCGCCACTGACTTTTCGGCCGGTGGGCTGGGCCTCCCGCCCAATGTAAAATTCCAGCCCAGAAACCTGGGGCAGCCCCTGAGTCATTCCTGAGATTCACTTTCTTGCAGCAGTATAACAATGAACACTGAAAGCAGCAAATGCAACCTCCCTTAAAGAGGTAAATTCCAACTTTAGATGGGCTGAGGGAGGCCCACTAGAAACTGAGCCACGGAAATGAGCGGGCTGTCCATTTACTGCATTCTGTAGGGCAGCCCATCAATCATATAAAAATGAAGCCAGTGGGCAAAAATCACCCAGATTTCACGCTGGCAACATCAACAGGTGACACTCACCTGTTTGAATCTCACTACAGATTAAAATCCTGGGCTTTATCTCTAACACAAATATTTAAAACCCATATTGTAAGTAATCAACTATTTATGTTTTTAAAACTCATAACTAGACTTGGCTATATACCAAAAATAGTATTGCACCTGTGCTGGAATTCCAACCATTTTCAAAGGGGACTTTTATTGGAGACTGAAGCATTTGCCTGTATTGTTCTTCTGTCTACATGCATTCCATTAGAGTTGGTTGAAAAGTCCAACCTACCATTAAGACGGTCTGGACCATAAATGCAATGTATTTACAAAGAGAGGGGTCCATAAGGCCCCAATTTGTATTACGGTGATGTCATTGTATCTGCTGCCACAAATAACCCCGTGCAACATGCAGTGGCTGAGGTGAATAGTATAGATGTATTTAAGGGGAAATTAGATAAGTACATGAGGTAGAAAGGAATAGAGGGATATTTTGATAGGGTTAAATGAAGTGTGGTGAGGGGAGGCTGGCGTACAGCACAGACACTGGCATAGACCTGTTGGGCTGAATGGCCCATTTCTGCGCTGTAAATACTGTGTAATACTAGGTAATGTAATCTTATGTTTTTGTTAAAATTAAAATGAAAATCAGGATTAAGAACACCTTGATAAAATTGTTGAAGCTGCTGACTTATATCCACTGCAATTCAAACTTGCTGTCATTGCCAAAACAGGCTGGGCATGACAGGCATTCTGGGGGTGCAAGCAACATAACAACAAAAGCAGCTCTTTGAGGCACATCAGATTCATTGAGACATGCATCATCAGTCCTTGAGGGCTTCATCAGTACAGCCCCATCCACAAACCTCCTCTTCACATTGAGGTAGCATCACATAGGAGTAAGAGGTTAGGGACAATAGTGAAAGTAGGCACAATGGGGAGTCATGGTGTTAAGAGATAGCAGTAGTTGTAAGATACAATAAAGGGATGAGAGGTACTTTGCATATGTGTGTTTGTGTATTTTGTGCAGGAGGCCTTCTGTTGTCCATCTTATATGATTAATATTTGTAACCAGCCTCTTACACAGAGGATATTAGAGGTATTATAGATCAGCTGAATGATTGCCCGAGAGCAAAGCAAGGGAATTTGCAGGGGTTTATTTATCATGTAGTTGGATAGATGCTTGAAAATGCACTCTACCTGATGGCATGTGCTGCTGGCAGGGAGAGTATCATCGTGCACCCCCTGGGCTTCTTCATCATCAGCGGGGAATTAGTTTCCAGCTTCTTCATTTTCTGTGTCTGGAAGACCCAACGGTCAAATTCTGGGAAATGCAGCAAGCCACTGAAATCATGGAAATCCTTACTGGACTGTACTGCAGTGTTCCCCCTGACCTGCCCAGGTGCCAGAAACAGAACTTAAGAATTCTGGTGATCTGTCAAGATCCTGGTCATGCCCACAGCCTAATTATCCTGTTTTCAGCCTCCATCCTTGGATTCCTAAAAGATGCCATTAGCCAAGGCTGAAATGCGTGTTCCTAAGTGGATTATGGCTATTCTCTAGATAGTGTGCATTGACAAGTATAATGGGGAGTTGAGCATCACTCACTATCTGGAGATTAAGGAATGAAATACCTTTCAGTTTGTGAAGTTGATGGGGTCTTTATAGTCACAAGAGTGACATCAATGATGCTTTGTACTTGTGAGAATTCAGCCATTCAGGAGAGGTTGGTGGTTCTCCCTGTGTACTTTGGTGGGCCCACGTGGAACTGAATAAACTCAGAGGCTTGTCTAACCAGGGCATCCATGACCTGTCTAATACAGCGATGAATCGTTGACTCACTGATTTGAGTAATGTCATCAGAGGCTGCCTGGTAGCACCTCTAACCCTGGTGCTTTATCACCTTCACACCCATGGCAGCAAGAATCCACAAGGGTGGTTCAAACAGCTGTTATGGCATCAGGGGGTAACACCACCTTCTCAGCCACAAGTCAAAGTCCAGATAGGACCTCCATAATGTGTGGACCCTGATGCATGGATATCTGCGGCTCAGGAGTTGCCTCTGTACCAGCGTCTGTACTCTCCTGGCTTCCATCCTTTCCTTCTGCAAGTCCTCATCATTCTTCTCTTCAGAGCACACCAATACTGGAATCCTCAGAGGGAAATGTTTTACTTCATATGAACAGCTGCCTTTAAATACCCAGCAAGTTTCATCAAGTGCCTTTAAATGTTCAGAAACTGTAAGCTTCAAAGTACTGGAAATGACTCCCTGACAAAAAATACTGTAGAATGGTTCAGCTGTGTGACCTTTCACCTTCACAATTTCTTATTGCCTATCAAGCACTGTCCAGACACAGCAAAGCCACCTAAATAGTAATGGTTATCTGTTGAATGTGTAAGTATGTGGAAACACAAGGAAATCGCCGAGGGCACTTGGCCACCGTCCACTTCACTTAAATGACCTAGCAGAGTGCTTCCAGTGGGCACATCAGGAGACCAGCAGGGTGATTGCAGTAGCCATTTTTCAGGACGGAATGCCTCTCCAACTCATTATGCTTGCCAAACCAAAACAACACCACCTGAAATTGGTGTTGTCTTTGTAGGAAGGTCTAAGGTAGAAAGACTAGTCCTTCTCCTAATCAACACATAGGGCCTAAGCCTGCTCCTGTCCTGCATATTATGCACCAGTCCAGCTCTCTTGAAAGTGCAGCTCCACAGAAAATAACACTCCCCAAACCCTGAGTGCAGTACACATGATGCTACAGTCATATAGTCAAAAGTCAAAGAGACATAAAGGAGGAATACAAGAGCCACACGCCGTTCATGAGCCACTGTTGGTATTGCTGATTTGGAAGTTTATCAGCATCAGCACATGAGCTTTTAAGCAATCCAAGGGAAAAAGGCAGATGTTAACTCTAATTAAATGTGTTTTTCTCCCCCAGTTTTCGAGACCATAGACGTTCTGGAATTCAGTCTGGACTTTGTCGCTATGGATCCCGGCTTGAATGCTGCTATGGATGGAAAAAGAATTACAAAGGACAGTGTGAAGGTACAGGAGCAGCATTCACCTTTTCCTGCCTTTCTGACACAGTAAACTGTAGCTTAATCCTTTTCTGAAAATGTTGTAACATGAATTCATTTGTTGGTCAGTGGATCAGCAGAGTGAACGAAAGAAAAATAAATAAATGAAGAAAGAAAAAGTTGCATTTATATCGCACTTTTCACAGCCTTTAGGATGTCCCAAAGAACTTTACAGCCAATGAAGTACTTTTGAAATGCAGACTTTGTTGTTATGTGGGCAGATGTGGCAGCCAATTTGTGCACAGCAAGGGCCCACAAACAACTACTTGAATTTATATAGTGCCTTAAATGTAGAAAAATGTTCCAAAGCCCTTCATAGAAGCATGGAGGAAATGGCTGTCAAGCCAAAGGAGAAGTTATTAGGAAGTGTGGTCATAAATGGGCTTTAAAGAAGGTCTTAAAGGAATAGAGGAAGGTGAAGAGGTGGAGAGATTTATGGAGGGGATTACAGAGATTTGGACCGAGACGGCTAAAACACAATCGCCAATGACGGGATGAGGGGACGGGATGCCCAAGAGGTAGGAGTCAGAGGAACAGAGAGTTTGGGATTGACTGTGTGGTTGATGGAAGTTCTGGCAATAGAGAGAGGTGAGACCATGGAGGCAATTGAATACAAGGATGAGACTTTGTAGCATTGGTGGATGGGGAACCAACATGGGTCAGCAAGATGGATAAGCAGGACTTGGTGAGTGTTTTGAGTAAGCTGAAGTTAATGGAGGATGGGTGATGTGAGGCTTGAAAAGAAAGCATTGGAGTAATTAAATCTTGAGATAAGGAAGACAGGTATTAGAGTTTCAACAGTACATGGGCTGAGGTAGGGACAGAGGCAGGTAATGTTATGGAAGTGGAAGTAGGTTGTCTTTGTGATAGAGAGGATAAGGGAGCAGAAACTCAGCTTGGGGTTGAACGGGACACTGTTGTTGCAGACAGTCTGGTTCAACCTGTCAACATGGCCCAGGAGGATGAAGGATTTGTTAGCTAGGGAACAGAGTTTATGCTGCCTGCCAAAGACGACAGCTCAAACAGAACCTTAGATGAATGACCAGTTAATCTGTTTTTGGTTTGTTGTTTGAGGAAACCAGAAGTACTCCCCTGCTCATCCTTAAATAGCACCAGAGGATCACTTCAGTCCATCTGGATAGGCAGATAGGGCCATTGTTTAACATCTGACCTGAAAGGCACCTCCTTCAACAATGTAGCACTTGTTAAAACTGCACTGACGTACTCATCCATAGTGGGGCTTTAACTCATAACCTTCTAATGCAGGTGATAGCCACATAGATATTGCCCACCGAGCAAAATAAGCACCACAGAATTACACTCAGATTCATAGGGGTCGATTTCAACTCTCCCAGCTGTTGGAAACCAGGTCCCTGAAAAGAAGTGAGCAAAACCACCTGCCAGGGTGATGTTGTGCAGCTCACATTGTCTATACAATAAAAGTGCTTCCAACGGCACAAGTTTTGGATGTATTTTATTAGCACAAATGAGGTATAAAATATCTCCAAATATGTTGTCATTGGCCTCCTGTGTGGTACTTGAGGTGTTAAAGCTCACTGCCAGAAAGAAAGCAGAAACTGAACAATAACAGTAATTGGAAAACCTTGTGGAGCTTTTGACTTGAAGTCTGATTACAATCCCTGGATCACCAGTCTGAGGGAAGCTTGTGAGAACCTGTCTGTGCAAACAAACTACAGGAAGTGTGCACACCTGCTTTGCCAATGGCTTGAAGTAACTGTATAAAACATCTGATGAAAGCTGCTGTACAGGTCGTAATTTTGTGTCTAGAACAGTTTTCCCACCAACTCAGATTTAAGTCTTAGCTGTGTTCGAATCTACCTTTGGCTCCAACCTCAACAAATAGTATGTCGTAGACAAGTAGGGCTAGCAGCTGTGTGTCTGGTTCACTCAGTCTGAACGGTTTACCTCATGTCACATCAAGCCAAAACTTAGATGGTTAGTCCAGAGACACTGATATGAATTGCTTTTACTTTATCTGGTGCCTGATGTTTGAATTGTTGTACTGTGTAGCATTCTTTCCTGATTAACATAGGATTGTTCTTAATGCTGCTTTTCAATGATGAGTATATTGATAGCATGAATGACATAATGTCATGGTGACCTGTGGTTTGGAGAAGATATGAAGCTGATTGCAGCTTTGCAGCCAACATTTCTTCCAACATATGGATTTGTATTTAGGATTGTACAGAGAGCAGAATGAAATAGTTTTGGGGATGTGCAGGAAATATGATCGCCTGCAGGAATGCTTCCTCTTTCACTCCAGAGAGGGTTAAATGATTGCAAGCCACAAATCTCTCCATTACCATTGCCAGAGTGTAATCTGCTGATAGGTTGTGTGAGACAATATTGGTTTGGTCATATATTTTCTCCCCTCTCCCAAGTGGACTATTCACCTCAAAATATTTGTCTTTTTCCCCCAATTTCCCCCCTTTATTTTTTCGCTTCTGTCTAGAAGGTGCTGAGTCCAGAATCCTTTGGGTTCTGGGGGGAGGGGACATTTGACAAAACAGGCCTTGAGGGAACAGGAATTCTGGTGGGCTTCAAAAGTTCCAGATGTCCACCCAAAATCCTAGTGCAGGGGTCGGCAACCTCTTTTATTTAACAAGCCTTTTTTTAAGAAAAATTGCCTAAAATTTAGACTACTGGGAGCCACAAGACAAAAATTTAGCATTTCTAAACCAAATACTTGGCAAATTGTCAAGTGTCTCTGGTAAAATGCTTAATTTGCACATACAATTAATCAAATGCATGCATTGAATTTATTTCATTTATTTTTTATTTAGTTAGAGATACAGCACTGAAACAGGCCCTTCGGCCCACCGAGTCTGTACCGACCATCAACCACCCATTTATACTAATCCTACATTAATCCCATATTCCCTACCACATCCCCACAATTCTCCTACCACCTAATTTATTTATCAATAGAAAATAATCAAAATTAAAATAAACCTAACTCTGAATTATTGCTTTTTTTAAACTTTTTTTACTATAATTTTGTCAATAAAATCATCTTTAAAACAAACTTTAACTTAAGATGCATAGAATTAAGACAATTTTTTCAGCGATTCATTCTCGTGATAAATAGTTTCTAATAGCACATTCAGAATAATTTATCTTCGCTGTTACATTAGAAACAATAATGGCGCAACCATAAAAGCTGTTCCTCAAACCAAAGGCAGTATCTATAACCATTGTGCAGCTATATCACTTCAACAGGTTTATTTACAGCACAATGGTGTTTCTTTTGTTAAAATAATCATTTGAAACCATAAAGTGCAGCATAATGATTAGCTTTTTATCCCCACAATAAAAACACAGCGTTTACTTTTCTTGGCTAAATTGTTTTAGGCTTTTTTCATGGTAATGTAATCCAACAGGAAAAGGTTGGGAGCTGTAAATGAGATGTTAAAGAATAGGGTGTGGCTCTGGAGCCACAGGTTGCTGACCCCTGACCTAGTGGCGCCCAATGGGCTGAATTTTAGTAAGCCCGGCCCCGGGTCCTGGCAGCGGACCAGGAAGTGGGCGCAATTGCTGCTTGTCATGTGCAGACGGCCAATTATAATAATGGAGTCGTGGGGCATGGCCAATTATACAACAGGGGTTCAAGGCGCCAAATACGGTGTCAGATGACTCTGGAGCAGGAGCTGGTGCCATATTTAAAAACCAGCCAGTCCTGCTTGCATTGCTGCCTTAGAGCCATTTGCTGTTTCGTGTTCTCTGCTGAAACAAGTGTTGGAGTAACTCCTCGACTCCCCACCCCCCAGAGAAGGATGCTGCATTAAGGCAGAAGCAAGACTCAGGGTGGCCCCACAATTTAGCGATGCCTCCTTGGAGATTATCCTCTTGGTTGCAAGGGAAAGGCGGGAGGTTCTCTTCCCCAGCGAAGGGAAGAAGAGGCTCTCCCGCCTGATCAAGCAAGCCTGGATGGAGATCACAGAGGAGGTCTGCAGTCGTGTGGTCATGTATCCAGTGCAGGAAGATAGTCAACGATCTCCATCTGCCAAGGTGAGTGCTCCATACCTCTCTCCTTTTTGGGGATTGCATGTGGCTATGCAGGAGGCAGTGCGACATAGGGAGGGAGGCACCATAAAGGCTCTGGCAAAGGAGGTTAGGCATCAACACATTCAGCCAGATGTGTGGATGCTTCTCAGCCACAGGCCACTATCTTAAAAAGCTCATCTCCATTAACACCCTGAATAGCTGACGTGAGGATGAGCCTCATAGAAAACCCCAGGAGGGGACAAAGGGCTGCCATTAGCACAACTTTCCTGTTGATTTTTCTGCGAAGTCTGACTATGTCCCTCTTTCCACTTGCAGGACAAGAGGCCCCATAACAGCAGGGAGACCTCATGGACTGGAGGAGGAATTCCAGACATCCAGCCTCTCTCGACAGCTGAGGAGGAGGCACTAGGGTTGGCGGGGGCCTAGGGTGGCCGCTCAATAGAGGATGATGAGACTGGAGTCTCTGCACAAGAGAGTGAGGATTGTCTTCAAATGATATACAACACATTTGTAGAGATCCACATCACACATGGTTGGCATGATGAAATCTGCACAGACTAACCCACTTGTGTTCTCTCATGCAGCTCAGTGTGCTCAGGAGACTCTCGCTACAAGGGGGTTAGATGTCCAACTCTGGAGGAGGAACCGCAATCAGATAAAGCACTGTCCCATGACTCTCCTGCACCTCCCACCAGCCCAGATACTTTCACCTCGGTGGTTTTCTGCTCAACTGTAGAATCAGTGTCACAAGCTGGTGAGAGCAGCACACACATGCCCAAGCAGCTGGCTGAGGCTGAGACAGCCGAGTCCACTGACAGTCGGAGGACTGGGGGTGTCCAGGCCCATGCTGAGCCCCAGGCTGATGACGAGACTCTGGTGGCGACAGCATAGGGCATGCTGGAGTTGCAGGGAGAGGTAAGGCAACATCTGGCGGAGATGACAGAGGACATGGGCAGCCATGAGCAGACGATGGAGGAGTCCATCCATGCCATGACTGCTGCCATGTCTCAGCCATGTGTCTTCTTCCATCGAGGGCCCATTTGTTTTGTCCTGTAAAGTTTATTCATAATTGAACTTAACACACATTGTGAAAAATGCTTATTCTTTCACGCCTTAATTGTGAGATGCTGACTCTACACTTCCCCCTTCATGGCTGCCAGTGGAGGCACAGCCCTCATTTGATTAGCTTCTCCCATGGGCCATAGCACATGTTTCTGCTGGGCCCTAGGCACGGAAGACAAGAGGAGGCAACAGACTGGATGCTTTGAGGTGAATCTTTATTGATTTCACATGCAGAGGCCAATTTTGGGGCTGGAAATGGGTAAGTATGAGATGGTCTGTTGTCTCCTTGGCAAATTGCTCAATGTGCCTAGCCTCCAGTGCAAGGGCTTCAACATCCAGTGCTGCTTGCTCATCACCCTCCTCCGCATTCTCCTTGTAAGTTGAGAACTGGCGGCCAATCATGTTCTCTTCATGCAAGTCCTCCCCCCTCTGCAGTGCTAGATTATGTAGGGCACAGCAGACCACCACAATACGCGACACCCTCGCAGGGCTCCACCAGATTGATTGAGGCAGTGGAATCTCATCTTCAGCAGCCCAAAGGCCAGCTCGATGGTTGCTCAGGTGGAGACGTGGCAAGTGTTGTACCTCTCCTCCGCTGCAGTGCGAAGGTTCCTCACAGATGTCAGTAGCCAAGTCTTCAACAGGTAGCCCTTGTCCCGGAGGATCCATCCTTCAAGACAAGCAGTGAGCCTGATAAACTGTGGCACCTGAGACTGTCAGAGTATGTAGGTGTTGTGGTTGCTTCCCAGTAAGCGGGCACACACCCGCAGGAAATGCTTTTGGTGGTCGCAGACCAGTTGAACGTTGATGGAATGAAAGCCCTTCCTGTTGATGAAGGTGGCTGGCTGTTCCGTTGGAGCCTTGATGGCCACATGCATGCAATCTATCATACCCCACAACCGGCATAATCCAGCAATGGCCCCGAATCCAATGGCCCTCTCTGCCTGAGTGTCAGTGTCGGTCCAGTAGTGCACAAAGTCAGTGACCCTCTTGAACAGGACATTGGTCACCTCCTTGATGCAGTAGTGGGCTGCTGCCTGGGAGACCCACATATGTCCCCCCTGGATCCCAGGAATGATCCAGGCACGTAGAAGTTAAGCACCATTGTGATCTTCAGGGCCACTGGCATATGGTGACCCCCAAATCCCATAGGTTGCAACTCGTCCTGCAGCAGAGCACATAAGTCAGCAATGGCCTTCCTGGAGAGCCGTAGTCTTTGCTGACAATGCAGCTCAGCCATTTGGAGGTAGTTGATTTGAGTCCATTGTACTCTCTGGCATAGGTGGGCCTTTCTTGACATGGCCTGCTGCTGTTGCTATCGTCGTGGAGCTTCACGGGCATGCACAGCAGCCTCTTGGCCCTTCCTCCGTCGGAGCAGCTGCATTACGTCACAGGGATCCATAAAGACAGGATGTATGAGACCCTTGCCAGGTGATCAGTAGGCCTCAAGAGCGCTGTCCTTGCAGAGATGAAGCTGCCTTGGCAGCTTTGCCTTTGCTACTTCTCTCAGCTGTCTCACTAATGGCCCTCAGTGCCCACAGTTGCTGACAGCCGACCCTCTCACCCAATAATATGGTCACCCAACCCTCTCACCCTGCAATATGGTCACCTGTGCAGACCACTCAAGACCAAACCCACCCAGTCAGACCACCCAAGACCAAGTCCACCGGTACTGCTACCCGAGACCAAGCTCACCCGGTACTGCCACCGAAACCAAGCTCACCCGGTACTGCAACCCGAGACCAAGCTCACCCGGTACTGCCACCCGAGACCAAGCCCACCGGTACTGCTACCCGTGACCAAGCCCACTGGTACTGCTACCCGAGACCAAGCTCACCCGGTACTGCCACCCGAGACCAAGCCCACCAGTACTGCTACCCGAGACCAAGCTCACCGGTACTGCTACCCGAGACCAAGCTCACCCGGTACTGCCACCCGAGACCAAGCTCACCCGGTGTTGCTACCCGAGACCAAGCTCACCCAGTACTGCTACCCGAGACCAAGCTCACCCGGTACTGCCACCCGAGACCAAGCCCACCAGTACTGCTACCCGAGACCAAGCTCACCGGTACTGCTACCCGAGACCAAGCTCACCCGGTACTACCACCCAAGTCCAAGCCCACCCGTGCAGACTACCCAAGACCAAGCCCACCCAGTACTGCCACTTGAGACCAAGCCCACCTGCTCAGACCACCCAAGGCCAAGCCAACCCATACAGAGAACACAGACCTGAAGGCCAACAATGGCCTCCGCTCAACCCTCTTCCCCTTTGCAGTGCTGGTCATGTCTGCCTACCATTCGCGGTACTGAGGCCTCACCTCAGTGGCGCCAGCTTTCAGCAGCTGGAGATCCGAATGCATGTGAGGGTCACCCATCATCTACTTAATACCAACCCCGCCATTGAATTGCTTTAATTACATGAACATTGTAAGTAACTGTTCTACAATTTCAATGGCATTCTCATCACAGCGTGATGGCAATGCTGCCTTGCTGCTTTCCTGCTGCTGACTCAATCCAGAACCAACGTCACGATGTTGGATTTCTGGGTAGCTGCCCCGGTGCTCTTCTCTGGTCCCCTACGCCTCCATTCCTGCCATAGAGGGAATGCAACAAAGGTTCACCAGACTAATCCCTAGGATGGTGGGTCTGACCTATGAGGAGAGATTGAGGAGAAAGGGCCTGTATTTGCTCGGGTTTAGAAGAATGAGAGGTGATCTCATTGAAGCATACAAAATTCTTACAGGATTCAACAGGGTAGATGCAGGAAGGATGTTTCCCCTGGCTGGAGGGCCTAGAACCAGGGACACAGTCTCTGAATAAGAAAGAGATAGGCTATTTAGGACTGAGGTGAGGAGGAATTTCTTCACTCAGAGGGTGTTGAATCTTTGGAATTCTCTACCCCAGAAGGCTGTGGAGGTTCAGTCACTGATTATGTTCAAGACAGAGGTCGATAGATTTCTAAATATTAAAGATATCAGGGGATTTGGGAATAATGTGACAAATTAGCACCGAGGTAGAAGATCAGCCATGATCTAGTTGAATGGCAGAGCAGGCTCGAGGTACCAATTGGCCTACTCCTGCTCCTGTTTCCTATGTACCTATTGTTATGAAAGTACTTCCATTTTTTGTTAAATTTTGAGGACTTGTGTTTTAAAACTGAAAAAGAATTCCATAGGTGCTGGACTTTGTTTTTTTTTTAAAAAGGTCATCGTAAGGTCTTTTTGACTTGGTTTGTAAACAGCCCTGACTGGAAGTCACCTGTCTTCAGATAATTACCCAGCAGGGATTTTTTTTGACTTGGAGAAGATGTTTACAGAGAAGTGACAGGTCAAGATTTATACAGCTTGACTTTTGAGATATTGTTTTGGTTTCACTTTGGACAGTCAGTTGGAGTTTTAACAATCAACCTGAAGGACAGAACCCCAGCTCAGCCTGTTCCATCTCTTTGAGAAGCTCTTAGAAGCAAGTGTAAGAAATAGAGAAATTGATGATGCATTCCTCCTTAAAGGCCTGCCTGAAACCCCAGTTGCCACATTTCTCCTGAGACATTGGAAAAACCTGCTGGATAAATCCTCGATGCCACCAAATTGCTCCAGAGAAAGATCCCAGTGACAGCCGCCTACATGTATTTGGGACACCAAATTGAAAAAAAGGACATCTGACATTTTTCCATATCTTTTCTTTTTGCTTCAAGAATTAGCAAGTATTTGGCCAAAGTATTCTTTTTCTTTTTTTTTTGTAAAGAGAAAATCTCTTTATTTTGCAGTTGACCGGTGTGTATGTGTGTGTCTGAGTGAGGACCAAGGTAAAAGGGAACTTTCATATTTCAATCTGTGTGTTAATGTTTTGCTTCAATACTTGTTAAGTCTTGTTTTATAATAAACTGATAATTTTGTTGTTTATTAAAGAAACCTGGTTGGTGTATTTTATTCTGGAATAAAAATAGAGTCCATGATTGACCGTATCGGTATCTGAATTAGCATTTAAAAATATGTTGTGACCTGTGGAGAAGTAGAATTAGAAAAAACAGTGCACTCCTCCTGTTTCGGTCATAACACTTTATTGCAAATGGGCTCACTAAATTCAGCCCAATATGTACAGAGTCCTCGGACAGGCGGGACTTTTGTCCGTTCAAACCATGGACCCTAATATTAGAGGAGAAGGGTTCCAAGGGGAGAGAATTTCCTCAGCCCAGGCCTCCCTTCTGCCCATCAACATAGATGCAGGGATGAACCTATCATACAAGTCACCCAAGAGGTAGATACGATGACTGCTATGGCCTCCCAGCTGGGCTATGGCCTGGAACACACTTGAAATTATTGTCTGGTTTACTCCTATCAAGTTAGATCAAGTCTACAGCACAGAAACTGGCCTATGCTGGTATTTCTACTCTACTCAAGCCTCCTTCTTCATCTAATCCTGTCAGCATATCCTTCTATTCCTTTTTTCCTCGTGTTTATCCAGTTTCTCCTTTAATGCATCATTGCTGTTTGTCTCATTTATTCATTGTGTTAGTGCGTTCCGCATTCTTACCGCTCTTTGGGTAAAGAACTTTCTCCTGAATTACTTACTGGATTTATTAATGACTATTTTATGTTTATGACCGCTAGCTCTGGTCTTCCCACAAGTGAAAACATTTACCTAATTCTGTCCTATCAAACCCTTTTGTTATCTTCAAGACACCTATCAGGTCACCCCTCAGCATACCCTTTCCTAGAGAAAAGAGCCTAGCATATTCAATCTTTCCCGATTGTTCTAACTTTTCAGTTCTGGTATCATTCGTGTCAATGTTTTTTGCACCCTATCCAGTGCCTCTATGTTCTTTTTATAATATGGAAAGCAGAACTGTTCACAATACTCCAAGTGTGGTCTAACGAAGGTTCTATACAAGTTTAACATTCTCTGCATTCCCTTTAGGAATGATCCCCAGTGATTTGTTTAGTTTTTTCGAGACCTTATTAACCTGCATTGCTGCTTTAAGTGATTTTTGCATCTGTACCCGCGGATCCCTTTGCTCATCTACCCTGTTTAGACTCTTAGGGCTGAATTTTCCCAGCTGTATGATGGGGACTTGGAGATGGTGAGGTGGGAAAATACGGGAGGAGCCGCATTGGATCGGCTCCCTGGCGCATTCCTGCCGTGGGCAAGTTTCCCATGGGTGGGCGGGGACCTAAATCAGTTGTCGCACTACTAAGGATGTCAGCCAATGAAGCTAATTACAAACCCAATTAGGTCTGATTACGCAGGCATGCCGGCATTTTGGCACCAGTGGAGTGGCCTCCCCACCCCGCCACTGCCACGCGCAGAAGCCGCCATCTGCGTGGGAGCAGCATCCCTGTGGCAGGCCAGGGAGCCATTGGAGCTGGAGTACCAAGCCCCAAAGTGGGGGCTGCCTACTGGAAAGACTGCACCCGAGACCCAAATGAAGCACCGCCAGGTTTCCCCTCTGCTTCAAGGGGCCTAACAGCTTTGCCCCTCATAATTTTAACTTTAAATACACGCCTCTGAGGGCACCTCCATGTTGAGACACCCTCGGGATTCCCGACCTGTCTCAGCAGCACCAACCTCTTCCGTTGGGGCTGCCAAGGTTGCAGAGCTGCCGGCCCTCTGATTGAGCCAGCAGCATCAAGAGCCCACCAGAGGCAGCCAATTAGAAGGCCACCTCCAGGAAGATTGCACCATCGAGCATGCTGCCAGTAAGTGCAGGCTCAAGACCCTCATTTGGTCCTGGAGTCGGACCCTATGTGTATGTGGCCTCCATATGCTTCCTACTAAAATTCACCAATCATACTAATCTACATTGATTTGCCAATTACATGCCCATTCTGCAAGTTTATGAATGTCTTCTTGGTATTTTGTTGCGTTTAGTTTAGTTTAGTTTAGAGATACAGCACTGAAACAGGCCCTTCGGCCCACTGAGTCTGTGCCGACCATCAGCCACCCATTTATACTAATCCTACACTAATCTTTCTTCCTTTGTCTTCACTACACACCGCAATTTAAATCAGAAGATCATAAGAAATGGGAGAGGAGTAGGCCATTCGGCCCCTCGGCTCCTGATCTGATTGTGGCCTTAACTCCGCTTTCCTGCCTGCCCCCCATGACCCTTTACTCCGTTGTGGATCAAAAATCTGTCCAACTCAGCCTTGAATATAGTCAATGACGCAGCCTCCACTGCTCTCTGTGGAAGAGAATTCCAAAGATTAATGAACTTCTGGGAGAAGAAATTCCCCTTCATCTCAGTCTTAAATGGGAGACCCCTAATTTTTAAGCTGTTCCCCCTAGTTCTAGATTCCCCCATGAGGGGAAACATCATCTCAACATCCACTCTGTCAAGTCCCCTCAGAATCATATATATTACAATAAGATCACCTCTCATTCTTCTAAACTCCAATGTATAGGCCCAACCTGCTCAACCTTTCCTCATAAGACAACCCCTTCATCCCAGGAATCAGCCTAATGATCCTTCTCTGAACTGCTTCCAATACCAGTATATCCCTCCTTAAGTAAGGAGGTCAGGGTCCCGAAGCCTATCCCACTATGGCAGTTGAGAATTAGAATTCTTTTTTTAAAAAAAAGCTGGAATCAATAAAAGTGACCATGAAGCTGTTGGATTATCATAAAAATGCAACTGGTTCACGAATGCCCTTCAGGGAAGGAAGGTTTTTGACTTAGCCTGATCATGCCTATTTGTGACTCTAGTCTTGACTCAATGTGGCCAATAAATGTCAATCTTTCCAGCCATGCTCATCTTCTGAGAATGCATTAAAAAGAAAATTAAAAGACATGAAGGAATTATCAGTGTTTGCTCAGGAGAAGACCCCCTGCCAAACTTCACCCCTTATGGAGATGCCGAGGCTATTTCCCACCTATGCCTTATCCTGTGAAGGATTGTTAAGGCTTTCAATGAATTTTCATGTCGAGCAAAACAAGCATCAAAAGTTCCCCAACTCTGATCCCACCCTCTGACTCATCCCCACTTGGCTTTGATAAAGTGGCAGCTCCTTGACACTGATTAGGCGTGAGACTATTTTAATATCTCTCCCTTCCAAATAAACACAGCTCCTACCTATAAATGGGTTCAATTCTAACTCCTCGGAGAGGCATAGATAAACCTAGGACAGAATCGGACTTAAAAATAGATAATTGCTGAAAATCCACAGACAGTTCATCATCAACCAAAGAGAATGGAAACATGTTAGGATTTTGGGTCAAAACTCTTTAGTAGAATTCAACTACTTTGTTCGACTTGGACTGAAAGCAAGTTGCAGCTTCAGTTTTGTAATTTTTAAGTGATTACGTTGCTTGTGTTTGTGTCTGCTGCAGGTTGGTAAATTAATCCCTCTTTGAGTAAAGTCGTATTTCTGATCTCTTGTTGTAAGTTTACTTTTCACTAATACCCATTTAAGTCCTCTTGTCCTACTTTCTTGGTAACTTCAAACTACAAATGTCAGTTTATTTCATAGAAGAATGTAGCAAGCTGGTCAAATTCTAAAGCTGATTTCTTTCTGTTGATGTGATCTCTTTTCAGCTGTCTGTGTACATGGATGTAAACATGGAGAATGCATTGGGTCAAATAAATGTAAATGTTACCCAGGGTTTACTGGTAAAACATGCAATCAAGGTGAGTGTCAAGACAGACTTCTAATGGTCTAAATATGTTAAGTTGAGTGAAATCATGACCCTGATATTTACGGGGAGGCAGGGAGGGAGATGTGGAGTGTGGTTGTGCAGGATAAACACAGCAAGGCTGGGGACATGGGGGTCCTCCTGAATTTAACAACGGGACCTTGTTATAATTTTTTTTTCTGTTTGCGGCCTGACAGACTGCCAAATTGGCAGGACTCCAAGGGTGTGACATTTTGTCTCTTCCATTCCCATTGTGGACAAATAATTTGCATTGTCCCCTCAATGCTGTTTTGAAAGCAGTACAACATTATCTAAGATGGGTCGATATAAAACAGAATTTAAACTCTTTTATTTGTTTTACCATTGGTGAAATCTGTGCAGGATTTAAAATGAGTTTTTCAGTAATTTTACTTCTTTGACTGTTGAGCACCTCCCAAACTGTGCCAGCGCAAGGTTATTTAATGTTGCATGTTCTCGCAATCACTGAAGGTGGCTAACGTCCGTGGCGCTTGGGTATCATTCAAGGATTTAGAGTTCACAGCCCTTATGCACACGTGTACCTTCATCGCCGAACATCAGCAGGCCACTTTGGAGTGTGCCAACAAGCCTGTACAGTTTGGGGCATCGACAGCATCCTATTTCGAACACAGGTCTGAGAGGAGTAATGGCAGTCTTCTAGAGGACAAAGGCAGCATGGGAACACCATCCTTTCCAATGGACAGTGCAATGCATATGTAGAAAGAGTACACCTTGACCATAACACTGCAAGTAATGAATCTTAAGTTTGATATATTAAGTCCTCTCCATTTAGATGTAATACCATATTTGGTAATGGAAATGGAAATGGAAAGCTCCAGAATCCCTACAGCACTTTGGGCAGCAAAGTCCCATATTATCAGAGGCCTGAGGTCTACTCTGTGCCCAATATGGGCTGAGCTTAATCATATAGTGCTTCGAACAGTCAGGCCATCATGCGAGATGTGGATTGTGGACTCTCTGTCGATGCCCCAAACTGTACAGGCTTGTTGGCACACTCCAAAGTGGCCTGCTGATGTTCAGTGATGAAGGTACACGTGTGCATAGGGGCTGTGAACTCTGAATCCCTGAATGCTACCCAAGCACCAAAGACGTTAGCCACCTTCAGTGATTGTGAGAACATGCAACATTAAGTAACCTTGTGCTGGCACAGTACATGATGCTTGTTACTAGACATATGTAATGGGTGACATGGTCGACATTTTCAGACAGCAACAAGACACACTGCAGTGAAAGAACATGATCATATTTGTGCTTTTAGAAATCTGAATATATGGCACAGTTCACCCCAGTCTCCCTCTGTGATGCTGTTCCAAGTTTACAATGAATACCTATAAAGCACCAAGGCAAGATGTTGTGACTTGTCCACATACTTAACTTGGCAACCTTGCATAGGCAAAAGAAACAATTCCCCTCTTGCTCCCAGGTTGAGGCCACAGGTGAGACTGTGTTTATAGCCTTCAACTTCAGCTGCCTGGTCTTTCCGTCTCCCTGTGTTCCTATATCAGATCCCAAATCTTTTCCCCCTTTGCCTACATGTTCTGATCTCAGGCTCCTCCATTCATGTGCCCTTGACTTTTGATGCCTCACCTCCTGCTACTCACTGATCAGGTTTTATATATTTACTCATTGGCATTTCCAGCCCAATTCTCTGTTAGTCACTTTTAATTCCTCAAACCTGCCTATTAAATTTATTAATTGCTATAAAAGCAAAATACCGCGGATGCTGGAAATCTGAAGTAAAAACAGAAAGTGCTGTAAATACTCAGTAGGTCAGAAAGCATCTGTGGAGAGAGAAACTGAGTTAATGGGCTGAATTTTACGCCGTCCCAGTGGGTCGGATGGTGGTGTGGGTGTGGATGGGGGGTGGGGGCAGAGTAAAATTGAGAGGGAGGCTCCGGGAGGCCTTCCCACCCCGCTCCCGTCTCCAGCCAACTTTACGGCGGTTGGGCGGGGGGCAACGGTCCGCCCGCTCGAGGCCAATCAAGGCCCTTAAGTGGCCACTTAACGGCCACTTGAGGGCCCTTGCCCGCCTCCATGGGTATTTTACCCATGGCAAGCGGGCGTGCTGGGGACATGAAAGGCCACCCAGCAATAGCTGCCAGCCTTTCCACACGCCAGGGGGTGCCATGGCAATCGGGCACAGGGTGCCCGATTGAGGGCTGCCTCTGCTTCCCAACCCACCGCCGGGATCCAACATGCCCCCCCCTGCCCCCCCCCCCCCAAAATAACCACCCTAGCCTGGTGAGGCATGCCCAACTTACCTTCACTCCTGGCTCCATGTCATCAGCTGGGTTGCAGTCCCAGCAGTGGCCACCACTCCCGGTGGAAGTCCCGCCTCGGGACAATTAAAACGTGGGGACCCGTAAAATACGGGACAGATCCCCGGGCTGGGCGGAAGCAGGTTCGCCACCAACTGTTCAGTCAGTGGCGAATTCCTGTCCTAAGTAAAATCCAGCCCAATGTTTCAGGTCTGTGACCTTACATCAGAACTTTCAGGTCTGTTACCTTTCATGAGGAGTTCTGATATGGGGATAACTCAGGAAAGTGGTGTTGATGTGGATGATCAGCTATGATCTAATTGAATGGTGGAGCAGGCTTGATGGGCTGAATGGCCTACTCCTACTCCTATGTTCCAATGAAACGTGAACTCTGTTTCTTTCTTCACAGATTTTGGCAGGCCTGCTGAGTATTTCCAGCACTTTGTGTTTTTATGTTCTATGCCTCACTTTACTTTATTTACCCTGAGGGTGGCATTCTACCACCCCCCCCCCCCACCCCCCAGTTCAAGGGGGCAATCTTCTTCTATCTCCCTTACCCATTTGCACGGCATCACTTTACCCCGTTTATGTTTCCAAAAGCGTTTGAACACTTTGCACATTCACATGCTACTCAAGAGTGTTAAAAATCATCTTGTCAAACAAATGAAACAGTTCTTTCAGCTATTCTTGTTTTTGTGCCAATGTTTTGTGGCTGCAACAGATTTTAACGAATGTGGACTAAAGCCAAGGCCCTGTGAGCACAGATGTATGAACACACATGGCAGCTACAAGTGCTACTGTCTAAATGGCTACATGCTGACGCCAGATGGCACATGTGCTAGTGAGTAAAACATCCCTGGAATGGTGTGATAAAATATTTCTGTTATATGTATCATCTGTTGGGTTCATTATGTTGTACTCATAGCTAATTTTTAAGTTTACAGCACTCAGCATGATGTTTTGATAATTTTGAGGCCATTTGGTACAATTGAGCATTTCCTAAAAGCTCAGCGGCAATGGTCATTTGATGTTTGGCAAACACAGCAATATCATGGATCAGAAATTATTGTCAAAATAGCAGTGTGGCTAATAGCATTCGCTATTATTTAAGCCTAAGTAGCATAGCAACCTCAGGCAAGGGGCAGGTGCATAGTTAAATGCAAATATCTGAAAATGACTGCTGGAGTTGCCACTCTGTTAGCTTTGCAAAAACGTCATCTCACTGTCTGCCTCACCATTTGAAATGTATTGAATGGCATGAAGTTGATGTATTGTGCACGAGATAAAAACTAAAGCCACCACAGAGATTTAAGGCTAGCATGGGTACACCTTTAACAACATGATGATTGTTAATTACCTCTCTGGCACTGAAAACTAGCTGTTACAAATGTGGACTCTCATTCCTTCAGGTTTTGAACTTTTCAGGGACAATTTAAAAATGTCAAATTATAAATTTTAAACAATTTTTATTACTTTCTCTTTCTGTCTCTTTTTTTCTCTCTCTTAATCCAATCTTTATATCTGTCTCTTTATTTTTATTTATCTTTCTGTATCTGATTTCCCATTGAATTCACCCTCCTTCACCTCATTGGTTAAGGCTTGCCCTGTTCAGTCAGGTCCCAGATGTTCTGTTTTCCTCATTGTACTGTTTTCAGCTTGCACTTGCAGCAACTTTGTAGGCAACATTTTTTTTTTAGAGCTGAGGAGTGCAGGGGCAAGTCTACCTAATGGCAGATACCATTAGATGCCCTGTTACACACTCTGTCCCAATATTGGTTTAGTTCTCAACAGATTAAGGGAAATATTTTTGTAATGGAAGATGTATATATGGGCTTACTTTTATCCTAATCTACTCATTGGAAAACTAACAGGATTGGGTGCAATGTTGGTTTTACCCGCTCCCCCACTTCTGCCCAATTGAAGTCACTGGGGGTTAATATCGGGCAGGGCGTAAAATGAGTATTCCACCCGATCCCATGGGTTTCCTTCCCGGTAAGTTAGGTTAAAATCCTCCCATACTTTCAGTAAGTGCTTTCCACCTAATATATGTTAGATAATCTTTCTTAACAGTAACAATTTGGATTGATCTAGCAATATTTACATAGTGAGTGTCCTCAGGACAAGGGGGGAGAGAACAAAAAAAAAGAGATAACGTTATGACTGCTGAGCCATAGTGGGACAGTTAGGAGAGATGGTCAAAAGCTTGGTCCAAATGATAGGTTTTGAGAAGGTGAAAAGAGAAGTGGTAATACAGAGGGAATTAAGCAGGGGATTCCAGGGAGTAGGGCTAGGTCTCCCCAAGATAGACACCGTCCACTCAATCCAGTGCCAGGCCCCTGACACTGCCACTAGGAGGTGTATGGAGTGACTAGGGGTGATTTTATTTCCCCCCCACCCCCCAAAATTTTCTCTTCCTCCTTTTGGGGAAGTGCCTGGTTTCCAATCAGTATATCTCCAACAGCATGGCTGAGATCAGGACTCCACTGTGTAAGCAATTGTGGGTAGAAACCTATGCTCTGCCAATCTGCAGCACAGCATCATAGAAATCCAATGCACTGTGTCAGTGAAGCAACAATAATGCCAACAGGGCACCCTTGCTGGCAGAATGACAGATATTTAGCATAAAGGGATGGGGAGACCTGCTCTAATTAGTGACTGACATAAACCTTTATCTGTTCTTAATCATCAATTAATTCATTAATTCCTATCACGTTCGGTAGTTGCATTTGATAATGATTTGTTTCATCCAACTATAAAAGACAAATTAATAAACAAACTTTGCCATAAAGAAAAAAATTAAACTAACAATTTACTGTTCAGCCTTTTCCCAGTCAACCTATTATGAAGGAAATGGCCTCTAGCTCTAAAATGATAGAGATCAAAAAAGGAATGTCCTTTTCCGTTGTCATTTTTCCTTGGGAATTGTGAGGAATAGAAATATTAAAATAAATTATTATTTTTTCCCAGCACACAGCTGAATATACCTATGTAACTTGCACCTGCAAAGGTTCAGAACAACATTAAATTTAAGTCACCCAAAAAAAGGAAAGAGAATTTCCTGAATATTGTGAATTTTTTTGTCATTGTCCATGTTTCTGGGTGCCATTATAAGAAATCACTAATTTGACGTTTTTTAGATTCCAGGACATGTGCCATGGCAAACTGTCAGTATGGCTGTGAGGATGTGAAGGGAGAGATCCGCTGCCTTTGTCCATCCTCTGGACTACAACTAGGACCAGATGGAAAAACCTGCATAGGTCTGTACATCACTCTGTAATTTCATGCGCTAGAACAAGTTCACCAGTGACAAAACAACCTGACTTATGGTGGAAAAAAAACTGTTTCTTTGAGGTTTTTTCCCCATTATTTATTACAAAATATATATAAAACTTATTATTTTCTGCAAATCAATTTTGGATTATTATTTAATAAGCATACGCCAATTGTACCACAATCATGTTTAATGTCGGGTCTACTAAAACTTCCAGGTCTCTATCAACTTTGTCCTGAACTATTTCAACACCATTCATGGAGAATGCTTGTTGACTTCCAATGTGATATTGTGCAGTTTGTGCAGACAGAATGCTCATTGCAATGGAGATAGCTTTCAGTGTTCCCTACCACTTGATTTACAGAGGAAAGCAAACGGAAGCAAAGCAAGGCTTCAGTAGATGTCAGGTAATAACAAGGATGCATTGTCTCTACCTACCTCTAGTCCACACATCCTGCTGAATCTTAACCTAATAAAAAGAACTGAGTTTTGGTCGAGTGGGGGATTGAACACTGAGCTGTATTTTACGCCGGGCAGATGGGAGCTGGCCACCGACGTAAAAGTCGGTGGCAAACCCGCTTCCGCCCAGCCTGGGGATCCGACCTGCATTTTATAGGTCCCCAGGCTTTAATTGTTTTGAGGCGGGACTCCCACCCACTTGAGGGAGGAAGTCCCGCCTCACTGAGCTGCTGGCCAATCATCGGGCTGGCAGCTCTTATTCCCAGCAGCGCCACAAGGAGCGGTGGCCACTGCTGGGACTGCAGCCCAACCGAGGACATGGAGGTGATTTGGAACTTTAAATATGATAATAAGGCTATGAGCCTGTTTGTTATTCAATTTCTCAACTTTAGTTCTGGTTGGCCAGATTTCCTGAGTCAGGAAACCAATCAGCCTCATCGAGGCAAGGACTCAGTAGATTCAGGAAATAAGTGCCTTCACACCTACCTCCTGGATCCAGGTGCCTGTCTGAGAAGCCTCTGCATTTGGGAAATCCCTATAACCTTCCTCCGAGGCCTCTGATCCACCCCCACCACCAGGCCCCGATCCCCCGCCAGGCCTCCTATCTACACCCTCTGCTTCCAAACTCTAATCCCCAACCCCCAAGGCCTCCAATCCCCCACTCCACTGCTTCACCCTCGATCGAACACCTCCAATCAACCCCTCTCCTTCCCCGATTGATCTGCCCACATCCAATTGAAACCCTTTCAACCTACACTCCTCCTCCCCTCCAATCAACTCACCCTCCTCCTCCTGACTCATGACCCCTCCTCCCCCACACCCCAATTGAACTCCTTCCAATCGACCCCTCCTCCTCCTTCCCCTACCCCCAATTAACTTCCCCACCTACTCATCCCCAGCATGGGCTTACCTGCTGCTGCAGCCTTCATTGACTGGCACCCTGCCCAGCTTGAGGTCCAGCTGTCAATCAGGTTGACCTCCGGGAGGGGAACCAATCAATGACATCACTGACACATTGTGATTAGATAGATTTTTTTTTAGATTAGAGATACAGCACTGAAACAGGCCCTTCGGCCCACCGAGTCTGTGCCGAACATCAACCACCCTTTTATACTAATCCTACACTAATCCCATATTCCTACCAAACATCCCCACCTGTCCCTATATTTCCCTACCACCTACCTATACTAGTGACAATTTATAATGGCCAATTTACCTATCAACCTGCAAGTCTTTTGGCTTGTGGGAGGAAACCGGAGCACCCGGAGAAAACCCACGCAGACACAGGGAGAACTTGCAAACTCCACACAGGCAGTACCCGGAATCGAACCCGGGTCCCTGGAGCTGTGAGGCTGCGGTGCTAACCACTGCGCCACTGTGCCGCCCTGAGTCACAAAGTGGGAGAAAATCCCGAATAGTGGGTTCCCCCCCACTTTCTGACCAACTCACTCCCTGTGGGTCAGGTAAGTAAAACTCCCTCCATTGTCCGAGGCACATCTACCCAAAAGCTGCTGAAGAACACTTATTATAGAGGTTTAGATTTAGCATGGAGCCATCTGCTTGAGCAAGCCCTGCAGGAATCTCAAATAAATAGACTATTAGCAAGCATTAAGGTGACCACAGCACCGAGCCTTGATACCTCTGCTCCTTCCAGGCTAGTGCAGAACATTTCAGCTGAGTTAACTAATTTGCTATCCATAGATACGTGAAACAGGTGATTGATGCTTTACTCACTTCCCTTTCCTGTTCTGCTCACCATAATAACAGCAGGACATGTAAGCTTGCCAACTCTGGTTGGCTGTATTTCAGAAGATTTAATCCCATGACTTTTATGGTAGCATTGTAAGACACAGTACAAATACATCAAAGATTGGTCAATGAAGCTGAGATACAGATCAGCCATCCTCTAACTGAATGGCAAACCAGGCTTGAGGGACTCAATAGCTTACTGCATGTTCCTATGTTCCTACACCAATAGGATGGTCAAGGTAGGGAAAGCACATGATGCCTTGATATTTCAAAGACTGACTGGACTAGAGAGTCTCCAGGAATGTAAGGCACAAACGAACAAGATAACAAGATAAATCTGATTCACCATTCAATACTCATTTTGAGAATTCCCTATTATTTTTCTCATAGGTTGCTTGAAGTAATGTCCAGAAAACAAATTTTTATTTTATGGACATAAACGGGGCATTTTCAAGTTGGTAGGCAGTAAATAATGGAGTGCCGCAAGGATTAGTGCTGGTGCTCAGCTATTTAGAATCTTAGGTGAAGAGACAGAGAGTAATGTATCTAAGTTTGCTGATGATGCAAAGGTAGGTGGAAATGTAGGCTGTTGGAGGGCACAGAGAGGCTGCAAAGAGATATAGACAGGTTAAGTGAGTAGGCAACAAGATGGCAGATAAAGTATAATGTAGGGAAGTGTGAAGTTATGCACTTTTGTCATAAGAGTAGAAAAGCAGAATATTTTTTTCAAAGGTGTGCAACTTGTAAGTGTCGATGTTCAAAGAGACTTGGGTGTGCTTGTACAAGGAATACAGAAAGTGAACATGCAGGTTTAAGCAATTAGGAAGGCAAATGGCATGTTGGCCTTTATTGCAAGAGCATTGGAATACAGGAATAAGGAAGTATTGCTACAGTTGTACAGGATTTTGATGAGATCACATCTGGAATACTGTGTGCAGTTTTGGTCTCCACATTTAAGAAAGGATATACTCACAGTGAAGGTTCACTAGATTGGTCCCTGGGATGAGGGGGGTTGTCCTTTGATGAGAGACTGAGTAAATTGGGCCTATATTCTCTGGAGTTTAGAAGAATGAGAGATGATCTCATTGATAAGATCTTAAAGGGGCTGGATAGGGTAGACACAGAGATTGTCAGGGAATCTAAAACACGGGGACACAGTCTCAGGAAGAGGGGCCGATCATTTAGGACTGAGATGAGGAGAAATTACTTCACTCAAAGGATTGTGAATCTTTGGAATTCTCTACCCTACAAGGTTGTGGATGCTCCATTGTTGAATACATTTAAGGCTGGGAAACAGATTTTTGGTATCTCAGGGAATCAAGGGGTATGGTGAGCGGGCAGGAAAGTGGAGTTGAATCCTAAGATCAGCCATGATCATTTTGAATGGTGGAGCAGGCTCGATGGGCCATATGGTCTACTCCTGCTCCTATTTCTTGTGTTCTTGTGAATTTTTATTTCCAGGATAATCCAGGGGGATTAACAACTCTAATGGCAACGCTTTCCAAATCCACTGGACTCCTGGTTTTCCAGAAGTGCAGGGTGTGCTCCCTAATTAAAACATTCTGCAAAACATTTCCTCAAAAAGGTCCTAAGACCCCTTAGGGGTAAAATTCACATTGGACGGTAACATAAAACAGGTAATAGCACCTCCGCAGCCTCTTTATGCTCTGCCAAAACCCAAAGACGAATTTCACCCACGTCCCCACCCCAAATTTTAATCTATGAAGCAATTCAAAATAGTAAACTAATTCAAAATTAAGTTCCTATCAGTAGTACACTGCAACAGTTTCCTCACCATCCGATATTTAATTAAACACATAACCTTCAATAAATAGTTTATTTACGCATTAGGCTGCTATCTGAAAAGAATATGCAATTATATCTTTCACTGTTACTGTTTCTTCTTCCAGATATTGATGAATGCGCAACTGCCAAAGCTCTTTGCCCTCCTATGCGGAGATGTGTGAACACATTTGGCAGTTACTTCTGTAAGTGCCAAACCGGCTATGAACTCAAATACATCGACGGCAAATACAAATGTATAGGTAAGGGTAATATGCTCGTTTCTCAGCCGTCAGCTGATAACCATGCAGTCATGTAAACAACAATTATCAAACAAATTATGACAGTTTCCTGTTCCCATTTCCTCCTCTCCAGAAGCCATTGACTCATCCTAAGATATAATTTCATGAATACTTTTTATTACCTCATGCAACTGTTTATTCTGTATATGTAAACCTAGACTGCAAGTGTGGGCAAGTTATTCAATTCTTAGGGGACTTCACAGACACTGATAATCTATCATCACTGATGTCCCATGCACATTGGTTAGTGCTCAAGAGCAAGAACCCTGACCAATTTTCTGCTTCTTAACCCTGAGGCTTTGCGGCCAATTATAGTTCCCCTAGTGCCATCCCAGCTGAGGTCAACTAACTCTGTACAGACTGGGAATAAATCCTGGAGCATTCTGACCTATATGGTTCAGCTGTACAATATATCTACCAAACAAACTGTTTTACTTTTTTAAAAAACAGGTCTATTGACAATTGTGTTGTTTGACAGATGTTGATGAATGTGCTGCCAATACACACTCGTGTAGTGCCCATGCAGACTGCTATAACACGCAAGGATCTTTTAAGTGTAGATGTAAGCAGGGATTCAGAGGCAGCGGCTTTCACTGCTCTGGTAAGTCTCAGTAATTATTATATCTAATGTTGCTTTCCACAATGCATGCTCCTGGTCAGGAACCTCAGCTGCTGGGAGTGCAGATCAGGAAATCACAAGTGCACTTCATGTGATTTTCTGCCGATTAATGCATCATGCAATTGGAAAAGTGGCCTCCAAATGTTCAAGTTTTTATTAAATGTAATTACTATCTTTATAGTTGGATAATCCTGTAACAGGTAAAATCACATAGCACTCATAAACACATAGAAACATCTGCATAGACATATAGGTAACATTAAAAAAAAGATAAAACTAGTGGCATTTCTTTATTAATGGTTCAAGGCCAGACAGAGAGAAGTCAGTGCATGTTGGACAATAAATGCAAGTGACTTAGAAGCGGTTTAAGGCTTGTATTGGTGCTTGTGAAGGTAATGGGGAATTAGTGCATTCCCAGACTCAGCCTTCCTAGGTCTGGAGCACGGGAGAGACCTGAGGTGGTAGAAGGACCTGGCAAATGGAGGGGCTTGGGGTGTTGGAGGGGCCTGGAGTACTGGAGAGAACTTGAGTAATGGAGGGACCCGGGGTGCTGGAGGGGCCTGGCGTACTGGAGGGTTGGGTGCAGTGAGCCAGACAGCTGGTACATTTTATTAAATCCCCGCATGTCCTCATCCTTTTCTGTCTCTGTAACCTCTGCCAGCCATACAAAACCATCCATCGAGCTCTCCATGCCTCCGACTCTAACCTATTATGCGTACCCCCGCCCTCCCACCCCTCCTTTGCACAAATTGCATTTGTAGCCTCGTCTTCAGGAGCCAAGGCCACATAGTCTGGAATTCTCTCCCTGAAACTCTTGGCCTCTCCACCGCTTCCTCATCATTTCAGACCCACCTTAAAACCCATCTTAATGATTCAGCTTTTTGTCTTCCCTCCTAATATCTCCTTCTTTGGGTCAGCATCCTTTTTTTGATTACATTTCTCTGAATGTTTATCTTTGTTAAAGGAGGTACATAAATGCAAGTTCTAGTTGTTGTTTTCCCAGCTCCAGGTACAACCATGTATTACTAGTTAAATTTGGCATATATCCCACAAGGTCTTGTCCACTTGTTATAGTGGGGTGTCAGATTGTACCATGGCTGGCCTATGCATCCTCTCACTGTCACTTTGTACATTTCAGGTGAGTTTTATCTGACAGGCAACAGACAACACAATATTTTGAGTAGCTCTTGGGGGATGGGATTGTGAGACTAGTTATGGTCCTGATGATCTCCAAAACCTCTTTCCTGAGGAATATGACAAGAATGGGTGCTCTTTGGACACAGCCCCTAAGACAATGGTCTGACAGGGTATGTTGTACATTAACATTACAGAAATAACTGCATCCGAAGTCACAGATAGGACAACACATGCACTGCACAGTGCTAACATGGGATTATGTGCTATCTGCACCAGCTCTACACAGACCATTTAACACCATCCAATGAATTCCAGGAAGAGAAAAATAAATAACATTATAAGCCATCAGCAACAAATGAGTTAGCAACATAAGAAACTGCTCCTTTTCAATATATGCTTTCTTTCTATAGGGTTCTAAGCAGTGGGTTTAAGTATAAGTGTAAATCATGATGGTTATGAAGGATTTAACCATGAACTGTTTAGAATTAGAACTAGCTTTGGTTAAACAACTTTCTGTCCAAGAATAATGCTAATTTTCTACTGAGTTCAGAAGATTACAATGTACAAGATGCTTTATGGTGCTTGAGGTGCTCTCAACATAATGATGTTGATACAGCTGTACATCTTTTACCAGTCAAAAACCAAGCAAAATTTCTAGGTTAAAAGATTTTTTTCTAGATGAAAGAAAGTTCTAGTGTTCTTAATTTGTATGATTCACACTTCTTAACTCAAGCAGATTAATGTCTTATAGTTTGCTGGTACATACATTGAAGGATGTTGATTATACTGAGAAATAAACCATTAACAAAAAGAACCAAAGGGACATCCTCTTGGATGTAGAGCACACCACTGACCATTGAACATTTATTGGTTGAATGGTTTTTGCTCATATTTCTCAAGATATCCGAGGCACTCTGTGTAGCATGGATCTTGCTCCTGAAGCCTAGGAGTGGCGGGAGGTGGGGAAGGGGGGTCTTCCAACATCATCAATCATGGTCTTCACTAAGTAGATGGTAAAGCAAAAGCATCTTTTACAAACTGGTCCAAATTGCAGACATGTTTGATCTGAAGTTAGGCACTTATGACATGAATCATGTAATTATGCAGGTCTCACAGAGGTGAACCATTTTGAACATCTGCATAACAACCTTGGAGCTTTTAGTGCCAAATAATTATTTAGGGCTTTTTCTGCTATTTTCAGCAATTTTCTAATGGGCATTGGTAGCTTGTGAAGCCTCATCAGTAGTGTAGGCTTTTGGGTGGTTTATCACAAAATCTCCAACCATCTTAAAGAGCCAAAGTGTGCTGTCATACCCTCAGTTGACTAGCACGTTTGGCTTCACCGCCTGCTTTTTCTGAGATGCAAATATTTGTAAGAAGTTAACAAACAAATCTTTGTTTTATAGTTAAACCTTACCTACAAGGAACCTTGGAAGGAGAACAGGGCAGCACTGATGATGAAATCCTCAATGGTGAGAACCCAATGAATATAATGCAATCTCTCAAACTCCCTTTCCATATGCCATTGTCATATATAATCATCCTTTCCACATCTGCAGCCAAATACTATCTGTGGATTCACATCTGTCTTTAACTATCTGCCATTGTTAATCATATTTTAAATCTACAAAACATGCAGATCACATCCATCGATTTCCCATGGAATGACTATGGTTCAGATGTTGTGGTTAGACTTTGCTTATGCTGATTTTCAGGTGTTTGACTGAATTGAGGTGCAGTACCACCTTTTCAAACATAATTTTGTCCTTGTGTATTTGCCACATCTACGGTCAACATTGTTTGTCTGTTCTACTGTTCCTGTCCAATTACTCATTTACTTTTGGTCTGGTTTATGCAAGAACAAGAACAGGAAGTTAATATTTACTACCTTCTTATTACCTTCTGTTGTGTGGTTCATTGGCCACTTGTGCATGAACAGAAGACCAACAGGGCGGTTTGATTTTTCTGTGAGTTTTCACTCCCTTGAATTTTCTTTCCTCCTTTCTGAAGATTGTTACGACAGGGGGAGGAAGGGGTCTCAGGCTCCCCTCTGGTCCCTTTCCTTGTTTGGCTGTAGCAGGGTTTAACTTTTAAAACACTGTGTTTTTAGCTGCACCTCTAAGTCCTTGCTCACTGCTCTCTAATTGTAATTGTAAATGAACCAATTAGACAGGCTTCCTTAGGTTTAAACAAGAAGGGTGTAAGTTTATTAGCCTTAGCACTCTAAAACTCAGTTAAAGCTACTAAAAATACGTGATGCAACCACACTAGCATGCATACGTGCTAAACACACACACACACAAATAGATACAGAGAGGAAGAAAGAATTAAAGGGGGAGGGTTTGGAGTAGTAAATGGAATTCAGTTACTGTTTTAAATTTTGCTGTAAAAGTCTTTGATTGAAGTTAAGTCTTGCAGTTCTCGTTGGGGCCCAACGCTCACTTTCAAACTTGTTGCGCTGGTACCAGAAGGCTGCAGGGGTCCTCTGTCTTGAGGCTTAAGTTGCTTCTGGGGTCCCTGGAACTTTGCATGAGCGAGAGAGGGAGAGCGCGGTGCTTTCTTCTTGAAGTTCAATTGCAGTCTGCCCCAAACTTTTCCGTGAGGCACAATTCAATCAATTCCCAAGTTGGCCAGCAGGTTAGTCATGTGACTAGCACTTTGTTTGAAACAGCATCGCCTGCGAGGGTTGTTGATTCTTCAAAGCTTACTAGACGCACTCGGTGGGGGGGGGGGGGGGTGGGGGGGTGCAGTGGGGGGGAGGTGGAGTGCTGGCTCTTACACAGACAAAAGGTGGATCATCACTGTTGCCCAGCCTAATCTTGTTAATTGAATTAAGGAGAACTTACATTGTCTCTCTATTCAACTGTGTCTCAGAATTCAAATGTGCAGCCATGTTTTCAGCCATTCAGCTCTGTGGTCTATTTAAACAAGCTATGTTCAGTGTCCAGTAAATGTTCAAATGGTGTTCCATATGACGAAATTGATATGTTTCCATTTGGTAGGTGTGGTTTCATCACAAGGCAATAGTTGATATTAGCATATAAAGCCAGGGGTCATGTGCACAAATCACTAAAAGCTGGTGCACAGGTACAAAAAAATCAAAAAAGACTAATGGAATGTGGGCCTTTATCTCATGGGTCTGGAATGCAAAGGAGAACAAGTTATGCTTCTGTTGCATAGAGCCTTAGTCAGATCCCATCTGGAGTACAGCATTCAGTTTTGGGCACTGCACCTCAGGAAGGATATATTAACCTTGAAGAGGGTCCAGAGCAAATTTACCAGAATGATACAGGGGTTTATAGGGTTAAATTATAAGAACAGATTGTTTAGCTTTAAATTGCCTTGAGTTTAGACAGTTTAAGGGAATGCATTTAAACTGATGAGTTTTGATAGGGCAGATGCAAAGAAACTATTACCAATGCTGAATGATCCAGAACAAAGAGGCATGATTTTAAAATTAGATCTAGGCCATTTAAGAGCAAAATCAGGCAGCATTGTTACACACAAAAGCCGGAATTTTATCCGAGCGACAGGGGGTGGGGGGCAGGGGGTGGGTCTCAGCCACTGGCTAAAACGCCAGCGAGAGCCCTGCATTGCCTCCTCTGCATTATGTGCCAATTAGACAAGTGGACAGCGGTGGTCCTTCCCTGGGTTAGGACCCTGGTGACAGAAGTCCTGCCTGCTGAGAGCTGCCGACCAATCAGAGGCCAGAAGCTGGACTCACTGAAGGCACTGGACCCATGCCACAGGTGTCAGGTTGGGAGGGGTTTCACGGGGTAGGGGGTCAGCAGCAAGGGCAGGGGGGTGGCTTTCAGTGGAAACCCCCCTTCCTGACATGTCCCTTCATCAGGCACTAAGTGCCTTTTATCGAGGTATTCCCCCACTGGAGCCAGCAAGCAACCTGCACATGATTGCTTGGCGTGCTCCCCGTGCAGCGACAGTCTTGCCCTCTGCTGGGTTGATACCAGTGGAGGCAGGATGAGGCCCTTAATTGGGCATTAATTGTCCACTTAAGGGCCTCAATTGGCGACCCATGGATGGCCTCCCGCCCCAGACTTATTTGGGGTGCAGGCGGGGAGGTGTCGAGGTCACCCCCACCACCATTCTGCCGATTATATGCTCTCCCCGCCTCCAAGGTCACCATGGGAAAGAAAATTCCTCCAAAGTGTCGTGCAAATCTAGAGCTCACTCACCCAAAAGGCAGTGGATACACGGTCAATTAAAATCTTCAAGACTGAGATCGATAGATTTATGTTAGGTTAGATTATTAAGGGAGCTGGATCAAAGGCAGGTAAATGGAGTTAAGCGATGGTCTGATTAAATGGCAGAATAGGCTCAAGGGAGTGAATGACCTGCTCCTGTTTCATTGTTCACATGTGGGCTCTGTGTGACCTCTGATACCTCAGCAGATCCACAAACTAAGTAAGTGGAGGTAGGCTATTTGATGATTACTGTCCTTACCTGAAGTCCACACACTTTCATTTCCAGCGGAAGTCTCCAGACAGATAGGAACGGGGACCTTATCTGATTTTTCTCCTCCTTAGCCCAGGATGCTGAGGCCAAATTTAGCCCCAAAACTACCATTCCAGCTGAAATCAGATAACTCAGTACAGAATATGGATTGAATCTGCAACATTCTTGGTTTGTGTGGTTAAGCAACTGGGAAGCATCTCTGACTTTATTTTATTATTAAATATTTTATTAAGACAACTTTGGAACAGCAATAAATATATCAAAGGTATGGATAGAGTTGGAATTAATTAGTTAGGTAGTGTGCTAAATTGAAGTTAAAAGTTTAGACATTTTTATAACTAAATGTGCGCATTTTCTAGAACATTGGATGTTTTGAGGTGTACTATAAATAGCATGCAGGAATGCTAGATTACTTACAGTTACTTGACTAGTACAAATAATGCAGGGTTTTCTGGGGAAAGTACAGGATTGCAGAAAGCATCAAGCAAGATTTACAGATAAAGACCATGACAGATAGCTTGAGAAGACGGTGAAGTGCTTCCTATACAATAAAGGAACAAGTCAATATTGCCCAAAGTAACACCAACACACAAGAGATCAACATGGTAACGGATCATGGGATATTCAGAAGGATGTCCAGAAGAGGGTGTCAGACTTTAAAAAAAATGTCAAGTGAGAATGAATGGATAAATATAGCGTGCCTTATACGGAAGCTGTCAGTTATAAAGGAATGACAATCAAAGTAAGTTACATTTATCAATTACTTTTGTATACATAATCTGAATTGATCCAGTAGCATGGAGCAAATGCAACATAAAGGAAAGGTTTAGCACAGCAAATAAAATACTTTATAATGATGTAGCTGAAAATAAGACTGATTCATAATTACTCAGACACAAGCTGACCATTACAATGCACTCACAAATCAAACATTCTCAAATACCTTCTGGAGGCAAGATATTTTACACTCTAGTCACCTATAAATCTGTGTTGTGGCCTAAAATACATAGAGCAAAATGCTCACTCATTCAATCC
Source organism: Heterodontus francisci (assembly GCF_036365525.1). Lineage (NCBI taxonomy): Eukaryota > Metazoa > Chordata > Chondrichthyes > Heterodontiformes > Heterodontidae > Heterodontus > Heterodontus francisci. Next base: position 37,844,347 of record NC_090380.1, on the reverse strand, counting down.
ATGCTCATTGCTTGACTGAAAAAAATTGTTTTGTCAGAAGGCATAGAGCACAGAGAATAAGCAAAGAGAACAACAAGGCAAACCTCAGGCATCTACTGAAGATACTACCCTGAAGGTCATCTAATGGGGAACTGTACATGGTGTGGGTGACATGCCAGAAGAGGAATATGCTTCAGGTCTGCAGCATTATAATTGAATACCTTCCCTTTGCCCATGTGGTTCAGCAGGTGTAAACGAGCGAGGGGCAATTTTCCCAGGATACTTTAAGGCACTAAAGAGCTTCCAAGATGGGCAAGGTGGGATCTTAAGCCGAAAAGCCAGGTTAGACCACGTTTATCGCTAAACACCACTTTGGTAAAGGAGTTGAAACCTGTGCTAGAAGCGACCGCCCGGAGGATGATAAAGAGCTGATTGCTACTTAAATTGCCTGCTAGCACTCATTAAGGAGACTGCATGGCATTTTAGTGGTTTGACCTAAGATTGGCAATAAACAAGTAATTGCTGAGGATTTTGGATGCTACTTAAAGTTATATCACCTTTTACTTGCTGTTCATTTGCTGCTGGATGTTTGAAGGGGACTTTTGAAACATATCAGGAGTCTTTTTGGACACTTTGTCAAGACTCCACCAACATTCTATCAACACTTATTCTGGAAATTCTCTGAGGACTTCACCTAAAAAGAGCTAGTGTACAACTCGACCTTATTGGACACCTTATAGGTGTTATCAGGCAAAAGGGAGTGCTTGGTCGTGGGCTTCTTACTAAGGGTCCTTCTTGTCGGCAGGAGGAATAGGAGGAGGACGTGAGGCCAGGCAGAGCAGCACCAGCTGCTGCAGGAGAGAGGGACGGAAGGAGCAAGGGGGTGATGTGGATTCTTTCCGTCCTTAAGGCACAGGACACCCCTCCTCCTTTGGACCTTCTCCACCAGCACCACCAACAGTTCCTGTATCACATATGAGAACCTCTCACTCGCTCCCTAAATGTCAGCTAGCCCATTCCATACCTTCAGTGGAAGTGGGTGCGTGGATCCCACATTTCCTGCTCCACAAAAATTGCTTCTCATTGGTACTGGAGTGCTAAACCTGCAGTTGTCCGTTTTATCGCCTCCAGGTGTATGTTTAAATCACGGTAATCATCAATTAGCCCCAAATTGCATGTTAAAGCCAGCCTTTCAAACAGGGGTGTCTTATTAGCAGAGCACCCACTTAGTGCCTGTTTCACCCTTTCACCAAACTAACCCCCATAAAATGTGCCATGTACTGTTTCCACAGTGACAATAAGTATCTAAGTGCATTGAGGTATCATGTTCCTTTTCTCATTGCAGATATACCACTACTCCAGGAACTGACTGCTTTCAGTAAAAGAAAATCACCGCAGTACTCAGCATCATCACCTCTTTAAGCATTCACCAGTTCAGAGATGTACAGTCTGGGAGGTTTTACAGATTATGAAAATAAGTTATTGGGTGATCACCTCACACAGATGCGCAAGGTGCAGAGATTGGGTCTGACAAAGGACTGGTCACTGGTGAGCAGAGGTATTGTATTGCCAAGGACCCAAATAAATTGCTTTGGGATTGCAGTCTCAGAGGGCACATTATCAGTACTATTGGGTGCACCAATCAGCTTTTCTTCTTGCAAAACACACGACAGATTTAGTTCACTGCAGCTGCAGATTTTACTATCCTGTTAAACGTTATTATGTAGCAAGGGTTCTCCCTTCTGCAGCCTATCACTGAGCTGTTGGCAGTATCAACACCATCAGCAAGGAAGATCACATGCCCAGCGAACACAGTTAGAGCAACTCAGAAATGCTCCCACTGATGATGTCAAGGTGTTGTGATCCACACCCCATGAATGATTAACCTCAACATGCTTGAAGACAAGAATCCATCACAAATGAATGGTTCAGGGATAGTGTGGCAGTGCAACACTCACTGTTTGAACTGATTAGGTGCCATCAAGAGGACTCCACCTCCAGCAGCAGCATGCAGCCCAAGGGGCGGGGGCAGGCAGGTGATTCTGAAGTCAAGCTTGTCTGTAGACATGCTTGGTCAAGTAGCAGGGGATACTCCCAAAAACAAGCAAACTAGCTATTTATGGCAAATAATCTGGGTCTTCTACATGATGTTACGACCAAGGCGGGAATAATGCACTGTTAATTCAGTCCCACTACTCCACAGGTCACAGCATATTAATAAAGTTTCCCACCTACCAGAAATTAGCCAAATTAAACATTGTATTTATTCCCCAGAATAAAGCATATGAAACCAGGTTTCTTTAAGTAACAAATTAACTATTTAGTAATAAACCAATTTTAAATGATAATGAGATAAGTCTATATGTATGAACAAATTTTATAACTTACTCTTCCTCACCCTCATGCACACACATACATTCAAAACCCAATGGTTAACCAGTTTTTAAAATGATGTTTTAAATTAGAAGGTTTTCTTAGGAATAATAAAATAACTGCATTGTAACCTCTGGTAGAATATTTCCAGATTGGTGAGGTATCCCAGAGTTGAATAGTCAGATGCCGCTCAAAGTCTCCAGGTGAAATTAATGAACAGTCTGTGGTGGGTAGGCGTTCAAGGCAATTTGTTTGCATTAGGCGTCATACAGATCTCCCATCAAAAGGATCCAGCAACAGGGCTACTTGGATTTTTAAGTAGCAGTCCAACAGCGAAACCTTCATGAGGTTTCAGGATCTTTCAAACACACAAAACGGCAACCAGACTCACTTTTGAGGCAGAGAGTTTCCAGAGACTGGAGACAACGGGAATCTTTCCACCCTTTATGATGAAAGGCTTTCTACCAGCAAAGGAGCCTTTCTCCGAAGCAGTGATTCTCCACAGAGTGTTGCAATCCCTCTTCCTGGATTTTTTTCCTCTCTCTTCAGGCATAAACAACAACAAGGGTTTTAGCTCCCATACCTTAGATTTGCACCTCCTTCAAAGTTCTTTTAATTTCATGAAGAAATTAGAATTTCCTTTGATACAGTAATTATTTTTCAAGAGAAAGAGTTTCTGGGCTGTCTTCCTACCCAGTTTATAGCAGAAAACTGGTCTTTTACTTTTTTTCAAAGAGAGATCTCTTTCTCTGGTCTCCAAACAGGTTCCAGCCAAAATTGGTCTCTTCTTGTAAAAAGAGAAACTAAAAACTCCCCAGTAGCCAATCATGTGACAGTCATTTCTCTCTGCTGAGTGGCTTGGAAAAACAGATTTCTTTACAATTAACCCACCCAATTCAGCATTCACTGTTCTCAGGGAAATCCTTTTTCTCAGTCTTAAAGGCACACAGACCTCTCAGTTTAAAAAAAACTCTCATGACAATTACAAGACAAGTGGCAAACTGAATCACAGGGAAGATCTTAGCAGATCTCTCAGGAATTTATATGCCCAATCATTCCAGTAGTGCATTGCATGAGAGTTGTAGGGTAGAAACAGTATGATGCATTGCTTCATGTACCACATAGTTTTGGCACAGTGACATTAACACCAGCACTGTTATATTCAATAAAGAAACAACACATCACTTAAATTTTACATTCATTGTTTAGCTGAAAAATGAATAGTTTCTACATCAATAGCAATCCTGAGAAAGAACTCAAGGAAAGAGATGCTCAATAAAAAATTACTGAGCATCTGCTAGCTTTTTGTCTTCATCCTGTAACTCCTCCGGATCCTTCTCCTGTGCCCTGGCTTGTAGCTGTTTATTTTCTATAAACACGTATATTGCTTTTGATGGCTATGTATGCAACACACCATTAACATTATATTTCTTTGTGCACGTTGTAGAGTATTCCAGGTAATGTCCAAACATCCAAACCAATGTTTAAGCATGCCAAATATCTGATTGATAATACACCTGCCTCTCAAACGGGCACCATACTATTCTCTTTGTTCAGGGGTACAGGGATTGTCTAGTGTTATCATGACCCATGTTTTGAGCAGTTAACCCATATTTCCAAGCAGCCAAATATTCAAGTTGTCTTCCCTCTGGGATAAATAGGGAACCCAAAATTTTATTAAGCTATGGACTCTCCATGGAAATAATTAATTTAGCAATAACTAGTCAATGCTTGTTGTAGGCAATTTGAATATTGATCACATGATTTTTTTCTTTGCTGAACATCAGGGGACATTGCACTGTGCCTGAATGGCCACATGTTCATGTGTCCTTTAACCTGGGGTTTATTTTTCAAAAACTCTGTCAGCACTTCTCGCTGTTAATGCAGACTGGTGTCAATATTAGTGTAGTCATCAGCATGTCAAAATAAGGCATCTGTGATCTGGATAACGAGGAGCAAACTATGATCTGACCGATCCTTGCCAGTTCTCTTGATATTACCTGGAAGAATCCTATGACAAAAGAAGTGCAGTGATCACTTTTACTCTGTACAGTGCTGATGTTGCTGCTTATTTGCAGGCTTGATTTAAGGAAATGGTACTATTCATCTTGGTGAAACATTTCCTTCTTGGCGAGGTTAAAGTAGTTCATATCACTGGGAATAGACATGCTGCTGGGGATAGTGGTAGATCCTGGTGGTCCTCCACCTATGGAAGAGAATTATGTTGAATCTCCTCTGCTGATGCTCATCCTCCTCCTCCTCCTCCACATTGTCCAGGAAAGTAAGACTAACCGATACACCCAGCTGCTGTGGATTGAAATGGTTGAGTTACTCTTTACAGTGTCTCTTGCTCTGCCCCATGCTGGACTTCAGTCAACGCTCACCACTGATTTGCCACCCACCACCTTTATAGTGGGCATCATTATCAAGCGAGCTGAAATACCGACAGGAACAAACCTGCACATTTGCAATTTAATTAATGAGAAAAATTCCCTCAACAGGTCTTTGGGCCTGGGCAATAACGTGCTTGAAACTAGTGCCGTCTTTGGAATTTTTTGGGAGGGTGGATAAAAATGTACTGATGCTCAGTTAACATTAACACACTAAGTTATTACACACATAGCACATGTAGTGGCTGTAACAAAGAGTTATTTAGTACCCCTGGAATGTTATTGAGCCATACAGACAGGACCCTGAAATTCTGTGGGGGTTATGTCAGTCTACCAGCATAACTCTGAGTAGAGATCAGCAGAAATCCACAGCATTTTCAACAGGAAGCAGTACTCATGGGAGCTCTGGTTGGGAAATCACAGCTCCGATGTTCCACTCATTAATTTAAATGGACCAAAGAATACAGTCTGCGGGCCACGGTTCCAAGCTCCTTGCCGGGAGCGTGCATCAGGGAATAGGGTCCCTGCAATCTTTGCAAGATTTTAAGGCTTAGCATGTCCTATAATCTTGTGTCAAAGTCCTTAAGTTTCCACATATTTTTTGCGGAATTTGTAATATTGGCATCTAATAACACAGTGTTCCTCAGTGCTGTTGATTACATTGATATTGCATTCTATGCAGCAGAACGCTACAATTCGAACTCATAAGTGTCAATACTTATATCATCTAGTGTCCATATCAGTACTATCGTTCTTAATCTTGCTATTATTATAAATTCAAAAAAATCTGCACAATAATGTTAATAAAGTGAGTACTAATCCTTTCCCACACTCCGTAAATTGCATGTTTAATTCCTCAAAATAATACTATTAACCCAATTTGCTTAAGTAACATACCCAAAGTGGACCATAAAAACAGTATCAACAACATCAAGGTTATGCTTCCTCCTATTGCCTAATGGAGAATGTATTAATAAAACAAGTGATGACATTTATTTCCAGGAATGCAGTCCAGTGCAACTCTTCCAAATCTGGTGCTGCAGTGTATGAGCAATCTAAGGAGTGTGAGCAAATGTTAGCACTCATTTTAGTACTGCTGTACAGAACTATTACACCTGTACATACACAATTAGTACCTGCATTACCTCTGTTACGATCAGGTGAGAAAGGTGTCTAGGCATCTGTTACTGTCTTCATCTGGTCTTATTGTAACAGGGTTTAATTTTAAACACACTGGGTTTTGAGCTCCCCCTTTGTGAATCCTTGTTCACAGCTTTTTAATTATAAGGCAAAGAAATGAGCACAAACAGGCTTTCTTCAGTTTAAGGGAGAAAAGTGAAATTTATTAAACCTTAAACTTAAACTCTAATACGGTTCACGCCTACGGATATAGGATGCACCCACACTAGCCTGCACACATGATACACACATGCAAATAAGGACAGAAAAGAGCAGAAGAAAAATAAAATGGCAAGTTTTGAGGCTGTCTCTAAAAGGGGGTTTCTTGTTACTGTTTCTATGTTTCCAGCTCACCGTAGAGTCCTTGATTGTAGATAGCTCTTACTTTTCATTGGGGCCCAGTATTCTTCTTAAACCTTGTTTACTGTAGGAGACTTTTCTCTCTTGGGGTTCATGTGTCTTCAATGGTTTCAGAAGTTGGTGAGAGTGAGATGAGAGCAGACAGGAGAGAGATGTTCTCAGTCCAGGAGAAAAGTGCCTTCTGAATTCAAACACTGTTTTCTCTAATTTAAAACTCTCAGTTCAAAACTCTGCAACAGCCAGTTAGTCATGTGACCACATCTGTATTTGTGGATTCTGCTATTTTAGCAGTCAACCTAGAATGCAAGCTCCCCCACCTTCAACGTCTGGTAATCAAAAGTCCATTGTTGGTTGAATGTGTCAGGGCATGGTCCTTCGTCCTTTGTTGCAACACTGTCTGTTACAATGCAAATGTCTTTCCAGTCAGGGGCTTGCAATTTTAAGTTTTAATGTTCATGTGGCAAAATAATGTGTGCCTCAGTCTTGGCAGGTGGGGGGCTTGCCTGATACCTCTAATGCAATTTAGCAACCATAAGCCTGGCAATTGTAGTCATCAGCACTCATAGTAATGCAGTAATGTGGAAAATGCAGAGTAATGTACATTTCCCAAACATTTACCACAGGCTGAGAAATTGCAGCAGGGGGAAGTAACTTCTGTATCCTACAAGATTTGTCTGATATACACTGCTGGATGAATAGAAATATCCTGCAACTAAATATTAAGAAAACCAAACCCATCGGCTACGAATTTGGACAGGGCCTGAAAATGGACATGGGGATTGTGATGCGGGATTACCCAGTGCCCATTGCTTCTGGAGCAGGCAGCATGAAAACTTTGTGCTGTGTGCTTATTTAAATGATTGCAATGTGAAGCCAGCGTGAAGCACACTGTTGAATGACTGCACAGCCGAGTAGGGGACACAAAATCATGAGAGGCTATCATGAGTTGAAGTTAGCCTGCACAACTTCAAGCCAGACTGCACCTCTTAAACATTGTCCTAAAAGTAATTTTAACATGAGGAAAACTCAATAATGGCACAACACGCCAGACAGTGGGATCCAAGATTTTCCAGTGCTGCACTGGAGTCCTTGGTACAGGAAGTGGAGAACAAGAGGGATGTCATCTATCCACAGTGGGCCAGGAGGCCTCCAGACAAACTTTGCAAAGGCAGTGGGACTAGATAGCCGTGGAGATCTATGCCAGGAATCTACCCCAAGGACCTGGATACAGTGCTACAAAAAGTTCAATGACCTCAAGGCTAGTGAATGTATCTTCAAATGCCACATCCTACTAACTGCCTCACCCACTGCTCAATGCACCACACCCCCATTACTCACCTACCAAAAATCACTATCAGTCATGACTCATGCCAACATTGATAGCTTCACCTCACCCTCACACACTTAGACTACTGCCAGCCTCACACCCACATCTCACAGGTTGCACACACTGCCAGCTATACAACATTGACAGCCACATTGCCCAAACACACTGCACCACACTCACTGATGCACTTCCCACTCTCTTGCAGGACAAGGTGGGACTTGCATAATCAGAGGCAGCAGCACCTAACCAGCAGGGGACAGGCATGGCTGTATATCCTTAACCCCATAGAGGAGACCATGGTTTCCATATTGGAGCAGCCTTGACTGAGGCCGAGGTCAGCGGCAGAGCTGTAATCATTGAAGATGATGGTATCCTCATACCTGATCCTCTCTCTCACATCCCACTTCCCCCAATACCCGAAATCCCTTCTGACTTACAGGTTGCAGAAGATGTAAGCGTGCACCTCCAGCTTTCTCCTCCCCACCACCGCACCCTCCACCCCACCCCCCCACCCCTGTCATCATCACAACCTTACCCTTGTGCCTTTCTCCTTTCAGATACCCAAGAATGGCAACCTGGTCAAGCAGTGGTAGGAGATAAAGAGATGGAAGACCAGGAAGACAGTGATGAAGAAGAAACACCGCCAATCACTCTCACACTCACGGCTACCAGCTCAGATACTGACGCTATATGTACTTCAAAGGATAGCTTAGAGGTAGGATGTGCACGTGGCGAGACACCAGGCAGGAGTGGCCTTCAGCCAAAGCAGGAGACAAGGATGGCGCAGGTGCCAGTTCTCCAGAAGGCAAGGTTGCACATGAGTTCTGCTGCAGAGGACTCAGATGAGCCCATTGATGAGCCATCATCAGGGAAAGGCTGATGGATATGCACACATTGGCAAAGCCTGCAGTCAATGTCAAGGAGTGTGGAGGAGTCCGGCACCAACATGGCACAGGTCTTTGTACAGAGTTGGAGCCCATCCTTTTCAGCATGGAAGTCATCGCCAACCTCATTAGCCATGATGCAACATCTGATGGCTGATGCATACTATTGCATCCATGTCTGGGAGTCTGCTTGGAGCAGAATCGTTGAAGTCAGGACAAAGTCTTTCAACATATGCCATACCACTCCTTGTAGTCTTTTGCAATTTTAACAAATTCTAGAATCTACCAAACCACCAAATACTCTACAATTGCAACAAAGCCAGTAGAAATCAATCAGCAGCTAATCTGAAAGTAGTTAATGATCCCTCAAATAGCACTAGTAGGGGATCCTTTGTGCTACTGAAAACATGTCCATCAGTCCAAGGATAAAAGGGGCATTATCTGGAGCGTTGAGCTCCAAAATGGCAGTGCTGGCATAAAATCAGCATTAGATGCTGATTGACATCATGCTCTGCCTGCTCTTTGTACTTCTGGCAGGCGCTCACTGCTTGTGTGCAAATAACTTCATCAAAATGGTGTCTGACGTGGCTTAATCCAGAAAAATGCACATACACCACAGCCACCATTGTGGAGGAAATATATCACTCATAGCGCCGAAAAACTGGGTGCTAAAGAGCCAAATTTCACAGCAATTGTCTTTAGTCCCTGTGACAAACTCCATTCTCCAGACACCAACTCCATCCCTCTCCCTGGTAACTGTCTGAGGCTGAACCAAACTGCATCATATTTGACACCAAGCTGTGCTTTTGAATACATATCCACTTCGTTACCAAGCCCACCTTTGTAATATTGCCCAACTCCACCCATGCCTCAGCTCATCTGCTGAGAACCCTCATCCATGCCTTTATTACTTCTAAACTTCACTATTTCAATGCTCTCCTGGCCAGCCTCCCATTTTCCACTTTATGTAAACTGGAGCTCATCCAAATCTCCGCTGTTCATGTCCTAATTCGCACCAAGTCCTGTTCACCCATCACCCTTGTGCTCGCTGACTTACTTTGGCTCCTGTTCCAGAAACATCTTAACATTAAAATTCTTATCCTCTTTTTCAAAATCCTTCATGCTTCCCCCCTCCTCCTCCCTACTTCTGTAACCGCTCAAAGCTCTAAACCATTTGAGATCTTTGCACTCCTCCCATTCTGGTCTCTCACTCATCCGAGATTTTAATCGTTTCACCATTGGCAGCCAACCCTTCAGCTGCCAAGGCCGTAAGCTTTGGAATTCTCTTCTCCTCTTTCTCATTTAAGATGCTCCTTAAAGCCTACCTCTGACTGAGCTTGTGGTCAACTGTTCTAATAATCCCTTATGCGGCTCAGAGCCAAATTTTGTTTTGTTGTGAAGTGCCTTGGTATGTTTTGCTACATTAAAAGCGCTATATAAATGCAAGTTGGTGCTGTTGTTGACTAAAAACATGCATTAAACTCATTGAGGTTGTTACCAGCATTACAGATCAGTAAAGAGAAAGTGTGCTACATTGAAAGGCTCATGCATCAGCTGTACAAACATTTCCAATGCCCACATACAGTGCGTATTGTTGCAGAAGTACATTCTGCTTGAAAGGAGACCTACTGTATATCTCAGGTAAAAGTTGAATTTTTGAGACCAATTTTTCAGACTAAAATTTTGGGGTGGTGGGGGTGTGGGGTGGAGGTTGACTTTTACACGAGTCATATTTTCAAACTTTTATTAACAAAATAATAGCCACCATGGAGACAGACATAATTAGTGCAAACTCATTTATTTAAAAAAAAGTCATGTACAGTTTTATACAATTTTTATTACAGTAAATGAAACAATTTGATAAAGAAAACTAGTTAGAACTGAGCATGTATTAAATCATATCAAAATCACTCTCATAATCACCTGCAGCTCCGATTAATTCTTCTCAATCATCTGCTTGAATGGCATCATCATATGGATCATCATCAACAGCAATTATGCCATTGTCTTCATCATTCCACAAATAATCATCCTCTGTCGCATTGAGTGCATTGGAAATTCCATTTTTCTTGAAGGAGCCAGTTTTGAGCTCATTCCAAGCATCCACAATCCATTCACACAAAGCTTTTAGTGCTGGAGCCCACATGCTGCCTCTCTTGGTGAATGCTTTCTCTCCCTCTAGCATCCAGTTGCTCCATTTATTTCTGATGCTGTCCTTGAAGGGCTTGTTGATACTGACATCTAATGGTAGGACCACGCTGGTAAGGCCTCTGGGAATCACGGCAATCACGGTGTTCAGTGATCGAACCTCAGCGACATCATCCACTAGGTGCAATTTAAATATGTCCCAGATGAACTTTCTTTACGTAATCCATCTGGTCACAAATTCCACACTTTCCTCAGCCATATTTTGCAGCCACCTTCATCCATCCATCCTTTTTCATGAACATCAATAACAATGCCTCGCCAGAATTTTTTCTTGGGGATGGTTTTCCTCTTAAATATCACCATTGGCTTTAGCTGTGTCCTGTCGAACAAACAAGAAACTACAACAGTGAATCTAGTCTTCTCATGGCCAGTCGTTTAACTAATAATGTTTTTTCTCCAATTTTGTTCACCGTTCGATTTGCTGGCGTATCAAAGCTCATGGGAGTTTCATCTTTTTGCCAATCCAAGCCAAACTAGCTATTCTTCTCTCGATGTCTGAGTATAAATTAGTGGAATTCAGTGATCTTGGTGTCAAGTTCAGCGGGTAGACGCAGTGAAATCTTAGTCTTTTGGCAAAGTACAAAATTGTGTCTCTGTATGAACCTGGTACACCATCCAGTGCTGGCCTTGAAATCTGCTATGCCTTCTTTTACTGCTTCTTTCAGGGCATAGAGTCAGATTGATGCGCAGGAAACTATGGGCTGAATTTTACGAGTGCGCCGCAGTTCACGGCAGTGCACTCTGATAGTGGCATGCATCCTGCACGGATGCGCGGTCCCTGAGCCCCCGCGATAGGATACGTGGGAGCTCATTTAAATGGAAGAGATGGAACACCCGCCCCCGATGGCGTAGAGGGGGTGGCCGCTGCATCCCCGCCAATAGCATCCGGCACCACCGCCATTTTTAAAGGGCTACAAGCCCTTAGGAAAATTTTCATATTTAAAGTGATAGTGCAGCATTGTGTCTAAAATATTACGTAAATACTGGAGGTCCTTTTCCACCAACCTCCACCCCCCCCACCCCCAATGTTTGTTTTCGAGACAGTATGATCAAAAGGAACTTTGTTCCCAACCCAAACTTTCCCGCCCAACCCCTTAACATTTGCCCTTCAACCCCTTCCCACCATCCCCACAGCCAATAAGATGTGTTATTCCTGCTCCCCCCACCTCCCGCTCTGATAATTTCAGGACCTCCCCTTCCCACCAGTGTCCCGCCTCAGAACTCCAAAAGGAGTTCCAAAGGCGCACGAGTTGCGGGCGGCACCCGTAATATCGGCATGGGACGGCTGCTGATTCTAGGTAGGTTCATCTGCATGTTTATTTAACTACTTGGAACATTTAAACGAAGGCCCCGCTGCCAAGCGGTGGGGGGTTGGGGGGGGGTGGGGGGGGGAGAGGCCGCACCCAGGCCTCGCCGCTGCGAGTAAAACGCGGCGGGGCCTTCTCGGCAACATGGGTCGTGGCAGGCCTCTCCCACAAGTATTTTACGGGCCCCCCCACCACCACCCACGACATCAAGGAGCCTGTAAAATTCAGCCCTATGTATCCATTCTGGCAATATTGACTGACCAATCTGCAATTTTACCATCTAACTGCAGCCACTTGCCAGGCTTTCCCCTGTTGGGATTTATATTCTTTGGCATCTTCATGAGCCGTGTGGAAAGCTTTCTACAATCTCTGATACTCTTCTCTGATACTTTGAATTCTCTTGCTGCCGCATAATTATTCACCTTCTCTGCACAAGCAACAACTTTTATTTTAAACTGTGCTGCGTATTTGTTGTTCTTCCTTGGCACTGTTATAATCAGGTGAGGTGGGACTGAAGGGCTCCCCTCTTTTCCGTCTCCTCGTTTGAATGCGACAGGTTTATTTCTTTTTGAAGGGGATATACTTGCCAATTCACTGAGTGTTTAACTGTTTACGTGCTGTGATCATAAAAATAACCAACCGAACAGGTTTTCTGGAGTTTACCAAAAGAAGAAGTTAGCTTTTTTGTACTTAAACCGATCTAAGTAAAATAATAAAATATGCTCCGACTTTCTCACATACACACACTCGAAGTTCACACACACATAGGTTCGAGAGTGGGGAAGGATTATGTTGGTCAAATTAGAGTCCAGAGAAATAAAAGGGGTATACAGGCTCTGGAAGTTGGTGACACGACTGGCTTCTGGCTGAATTCGGTGGTCATGCGACTTTCCTTTGGTGGTCCTGAGGCTTCTGATTTGAAGATGTGGATGGCTGATTTGGTGGTTCTCCTGGAGACAGTAGTGCAGCTGATTTCCTTCAAGGAGTCTCAGTCTGCAGCGGGGACATCCCTGGGAGGTCACGGTCAGCAAAAAGGGTTTGAAGCTTTGCCGGTTCTGATGAAAGGTCGCTGAACTGAAACGTTAATTCTGCTTCTCTCTCCACAGATGCTGCCAGACCTGTTGAGTATTTCCAGCATTTCTTGTTTTTATTTCAGATTTCCAGCATCTGCAGTATTTTGCTTTTATTATACTGGCAGCAGTGTGGTGGACAGAGACAAATATGTGTGTAAAGGAGTCATAACTATGTCAACTGACCATGATTAATGCATATCCTAGGCTCCTACTAGTTGCACCAGGAGCCTCCCAGTTTGACGTCCATCCAAAAACTCAAACATAAAGGGAAGTAAGCTTTAGGTCAGCATTTCAACTGTGTTTTGGTCCTGCAACAACCCATTTATTGTTGAAAATAGGGCAGTAGAGACATGAACACCTGTCCTAAATGCTCAAAGTTCTACTCAGCTGTCCTTCTCCTTTTGATTTAAGATTAGATTGGCTGATTTCCAAGTAAATGTTCCCTGTTAAAGCAAACCTATCCCTTTACAGTACCTCTGCTGAGTGCTCTTCCCTGCCTCAACCGCCTTAGTTGAAAGGACAAGTGTCTAAAAGGAAAGAAAATAAACTTTGCTGACTTGTATCGGATAACAATTTTTTTTATTACGATGGCTGCAAGCTTACTTTAACCCAGCCCCCAGAAAGGATTAATTAATTACCTCATAGTTAAGGGACCCCTGGGTATCCACGATCATAATATGATTGGATTTTTCATTCAGTTTGAGGGAGAGAAGAGTGGGTCCAAGACTAGTATTGTAAACTTAAATAAGAGCAATTATGAGGGCATGAAAACAGAGCTAGCTAAAGTGAACTGGCAAATCAGGTTAAGGGATAGTTCAATAGAGATGCAGTGGCAGACATTTAAGGCATATTTCAGAATACACAGAATAGATACATTTCAACGAGAAAGAAAAATTCCAAGGATGGGACCTGCCATCCGTGGTTAACTAAAACAATTAAAGATAGTATCAAACCTAAAGAAAAAGCCTATAATTTTGCAAAGATGAGAGGCAGGTCAGAAGATTGGACAGAATATGAAAAACAATGAAGAATGTCTAAAAGTTTGATAAGGAAGGTAAAATTAGAGTACGAGAGAAAGCGAGCAAGAAATATAAAGACTGATAGTAAGAGTTTCTATAGATATTTTAAAAAGAAAAGGGTTAACAAAGTGAGCTTTGGTCCTATAGAAAGTGAGTCTGGGGAATTAATAATGGATAATAAGGAGATGGCAGAAGAATTGAACAGATATTTTGCATCGGTCTTCACTTTTGAGGATACAAGTAATACCCCAGTATTAGCTGTAAGTCAGGAAATGGAAGAGAGCGAGGAACTCAAGAAAATTACAATCACCAGGGAAGTGGTACTGAACAAATTGTTGGAGCTGTGGGCTGACAAGTCCCCAGGTCCTGATGGACTTCATCCTAGTGTGTTAGAAGTGACTAGTGAGATAATTGATGCGTTAGTTTTAATTTTCCAAAATTCCCTATATTCAGGGAAGGTTCCGTTAGATTGGAAAATAGTGAATGTAACTCCTTTATTCAAAAAGGGAGGGAGACAGAAAGCAGGAAACTACAGGCCAGTTAGCTTAACATCTGTCTTTGGGAAAATGTTGGAAGCTATTATTAAAGACGTTATAGCAAGGCATTTAGAAAAATTCCAGGTAATCAGGCAAAGTCAACATAGTTTTGTGAAAGGGAAATCATGTTTAATCAATTTATTGGAGCTCTTTGAGGGAGTTACATGTGCTGTGGATAAAGGGGAACCGGTGGATGTATTGTACTTCGAGTTGCAGAAGGCATTTGATAAGGTGCCACATCAAAGGTTATTGCAGACAATAAAAGCTCATGGTGTAGGGGGTAACATATTGGCATGGATAGAAGATTGGCTAGCTAACAGGAAACAGAGAGTAGGCATAAATGGGTCATTTTCTGGTTGGCAAGTTGTAATGAGTGGTGTGCCACAGGGATCTGTGCTGGGGCCTCAACTTTTCACAATTTATATAAATGACTTAGATGAAGGGACCGAAGGTATGGTTGCTAAATTTGCTGATGACACAAAGATAGGTAGGAAAGTAATTTGTTAAGAGGACATAAGGGGGCTACAAAGGAATATAGATATGTTAAGTGAGTGGGCAAATGGAGTATAATGTGGGAAAGTGTGAATTTGTCCACTTTGGCAGGAAGAATACAAAAGAAGCATATTATTTAAATGGTGAGATTGCAGAGCTCTGAGATGCGGAGGGATCTGGGTGTCCTACTGCGTGAATCGCAAAAGGTTAGTATGCAGGTACAGCACGTAATTAGGAAAGTTAATAGAATGTTATCATTTATCGCAAGGGCAATTGAATACAAAAGTAGGGAGATTATGCTTCAGCTATACAGGGCATTGGTGAGACAACATCTGGAGTACTGTGTACAATACTGGTCTCATTATTTAAGGATGAATGTAAATGCGTTGGAGGCAGTACAGAGAAGGTTTACTAGACTAATACCTGGAATGGGTGGGCTGTCTTCTGAGGAAAGATTGAATAGGCTAGGCTTGTATCCACTGGAACTTAGAAGACTAAGAGGCGACTTGATTGAAACATATAAGATCCTGAGGGATCATGACAGGGTGGATGTGGAAAGAATGTTTCCCCTTGTGGGAGAATCTAGAACTAGGGGTCATTGTTTAAAAATAAGGGGTCGCCCATTTAAGACAGAGATGAGGAGAAATTTTTTTCTCTCAGAGGGTCATGAGTCTTTGGAACTCTCTTCCTCAAAAGGCAGTGGAAGCAGAGTCTTTGAATATTTTTAAGGCAGAGGTAGATAGATTCTTGATAAGCAAGGAGGTGGAAGGTTATCGGGGGTAGGTGGAAATGTGGAGTAATCAGTTCAGCCATGAACTTATTGAATGGCGGAGCAGGCTCAAAGGGCAGAGTGACCTACTCCTGCTCCTAATTTGTATGTTTGTATGTGCCCTTGTTCCAACAGATTATTTAGGGAAGGAGGTATTAGGAGGTTTCTCTACTCCCAGTTCCATGCAATGTATATTAATTCTGAGGTAATACTGCTGGGGATAAGGTGAGGGGAAAAAGCTTATCAAATAATGTGGCCCTGAAAATCCACAGGCTGGGTTACTTCCTGTCAGTTCTCCAGCACTGACCTCACCAGAGTTTGCAGTGTCAGTGGAAGGGCACCTCATTTGTATCTCTAGTATCCAACTGCTCAATGCAGCTGAACAATCCAGCATTGGCTCACCTTCAAGCGGAGGGGCCCAAGCTCCCCCATCCTCTGAGACACCATTCATCTCTGTGTAAAGGGATTGACTTATTTAATTTCCTACCTTAGGGATTCAGGCCAATTCACTGCCTTGGGCCCCCCTACCTCTTTCCTGCTTAGGCCCATGCACCCATTTGGAGGCTGGTAGGCCTCATGTCGCTGGGCCAGAAGGTGGCAGCCCACCACCAAGTTCTCAAGGGAAACTAGGGATGGACAATAAATGCCGGCCTTGTCAATGATGCCCACATCCCAAGAATGAATTTTTAAAAAGATTGCTATGTTATTCACTTGGTGCTGCGAAAATTATTGCCGCTTTCAAAACTTTTGGATTACAGTTAGAGGGAGCTATGTATGCTGGGCTCGTATCAGCAGAATGTATAATTTATGAAAATATATTATATTTATTACATTATATTATTACTCATTGCAGACATTCTCCTGCACTGGCTAATTAAAGAGCTGCTTTGACAGAGCCCAAGACACAGCAATTTTACCCAAAGGGTTAAGAACTCTGATTGGGTGCATTCCTAGAGGTTTCATCACATGACCTTCTGCTTAAACAAGCCCACCCTCACACTCCCACCATTGGTCCATTCTCCAGACTTGCCACACCAATTGAAAAGGGAACCTCACTCTTTGTTATTCCATTGTATTCATTTAGGCTGTTCGTGAAACTGCTTTTTCTCTTCTCTTTTATAACTAATAAATGAAATTGGCCAAAGAAAGGGAAAATTGGAGTTTTCTTAATGCCCCTATGATTATTCTCCTGCATTGCTTGCAGCAGTGTCATGGAGATTAATCTCCAATTCCTGGAGGGTTGACAACCCTCGTCTACCCAGCCTCTTAGCTGGGAAATAACATGGGGTCTGAGGTGGAACAAAAGTGAGAGGATGGGGGAAGCAGTAAAAAAAAGGTTAAATGTAGCAGGAATTCATGGAAACCAAATTGGACCTTTGTTAACAGTGTCAATAAAAAGAACTCAGTAGGTGTTTCTTGCGTATGAGAGATGACAGCGATGAGGGTGCTTTACATAAACAATAAATAATGCTGTTTCTTTCTCTCTCAGCTGTTCCTGAAAGCCCTTACGAAGAAGGGCCTGTGATTCTGGGAGGAGGCAGGGAAGCCATAAAGAAAATCCTGGCAAATAGGAATAATGGAAGAAAGAGTGAAGTGATAAAGAATGCCATCCCTCGGCCTGTAGCTACCCCTCCGTCCCAGGGCCATCTCCAACCATTTGACTATGAAGATGGCATTTACATCGGGAGTTATGACGAGAAAGAACTTGACGTGGGACACGAGGGCACCAAAGATGTGGTTGAGAACTACATTGACTTGGAGGAGCTGAATCCCAGGGGAGATGTATTTGGTAAGTCAAGCCTCTTCCACATAGCAACCAAAATGTTGCAGTTCACAGTATAGACTGTAAAGATAATGTAAAACATCTGTTGTTGTCATTGCTTAAAAAACTACAGGAGTATTTAGTACCATGAAAGATTGGAGATTATAGCTCTTCAGAGACAGCATTTGAAAAAAAGTTTATTGTACTTGTCTCATTCCACTCTATCATAACTGAGCAATATTGTACGAAGGATCATTCTTTCACACATTACAGGTTTACAGGTTTAAATTTGGGGAAAATTTAAATTGTTAATCTCGACATTAAGAAATGGGCAGGATAATTGTAACACACTTGAGGGACCTCAATAATGTTAAACTATAAAAGCAGAGTTCAAATATTTATGGATGCCATGCAAACCCAAACATAGATGAACATTCCCAGGCATCTATTTTTGTTCTTTATTCCGTATACAATCTGCTGATAATATCAATTACTTTCTAATTTTTACTACTGTGGAGTTGTTTGCAGTTTCTACTGCTCAAGGAAAGTCTTTAACAAGAGTATTTGTTAGCTTCAAGTTATGCTGCTTCTACACTGCATACTTGCTACTGCTTTAGAACAGAGTGAACAAGCAATACTAAGCTATATTGCTAACTACGCATCACTCTGTATTCAACCAAAAGAAGGAATGTGCACAGAGTGGTAAATATATCTACAGAGCTCTGCTCACTGGTGTTGGAATGCCAGCAAGCTTTTTGATGTTGGGACATAAGAGCAACTGCTTCCACAATTCATACATACCTGACTCCAGGATGGTGTGTTGCCTCCCTGGTGCCAGGATGCAAGGATGTCACAGAGTGACTGCAGGACATCCTTCTTGGGGAGGGTGAACAACCAGAGGTCGTGGTCCACACTGGTACCAATGACATAGATAGGAAGAGGGATGAGGTTCTGAAAGCAGATTTTAGGGAGTTAGGAAGGAAATTAAAAAGCAGGACCTCCAAAGCAGTAATCTCAGGATTAATCCCAATGCCACGTGCTAGTGAGAATAGAAATAGGAGAATTGATCGATTGAACACGCGGCTGGAGAATTGGTGTCGGAGAGAGAGCACCAGATTTCTGAGGCATTGGGACCAGTTCTGGGGCAGGTGGGACCTGTACAAGATGGACAGGCTACACCTTAACAGAACCAGAACTAATATCCTTGCAGGGAGATTTGCTAGTGCTGTTTGGGAGGATTTAAACTAGCTTGTCAGGAGGATGGCAACCTGACAAGTAGGTAGCTCAAATTGGAAGGAAGAAAAGCTGGTAACAGGAAGTAGAAAAGTAGCAAGTGACATTAGAAGGCAGGCGAAACAAAGGCGAGCATCAACGAGGCTTAGAATGCAGAATGTCAAGAAGACAAGGTAAGGGCACTACACCTCAAAGCACGCATTATTTGCAATAAGGTAAATGAATAAAGGCCCAAATAGAGGTAAATGGGTATGATCTAATTGCAATAACGGAAATGTGGCTATAGGGTGACCAAGACTGGGAACTGAATATTCAAGGATATTCGATATTTAGGAAGGACAGGCAAAAAGAAAAAGGAGGTGGTGTTGCGCTGATAATAAGGGATGGGATCAGTACATTAGTAAGGGAGGATCTCAGATCGGAAGAACAAAATGTGGGATTTGTTTGGGTGGAGCTAAGAAACAGCAAGGGGCAGCAAACATTGGTAGGAGTTGCTTATAGGCCACCAAACAGTAGTGGTGGTGTGGGGCGTGGTATTAATCAGGAGAATAGAGAAGCATGTGACATGGGTAATACAGTAATCATGGGTGAATTCAATCTGCATATAGACTGGGTAAACCTAATGAGCGCTAATGCTGTGGAGGACGAGTTTCTGGAGCCTGCTAGGTAGGGTTTTCTAGAGCAGTATGTTGAGGAACAGACTAGACAACAGGCTATTTTAAATCTAGTATTATATAATGAGAAAAGGTAATTAATAATCTTGTTGTAAAAGAACCTTTAGGGATGAGTGACCATATTATGATAGAATGTTGCATTATGTTTGAAGGTGAGGTAGTTCAATCTGAAGCCAGGGTGTTAAGTTTGAACAAAAGAAATTATGAAGGTATGAGGGGCAAATTGGCTGAGGTGGATTGGGAAAATACATTAAAAGGTATGACAATACATAGACAATGGATAGCCTTTAAAGAAATATTACATAGTTTACAGCAACTATACATTCCTTCAAGGAACAAAACCCCCAAAAGTAAAGGCAGTCAACCGTGGATAACAAAGGAAGTTAAGGATAAGATTAAAAGAAAAGGCCAATAACGTTGCCAGAAATAGTAAACCTGAGAATTGGGAGGATTTTAGAATACAGCAAAGGAGGACCAAGAAACCGATAAAGAAAGTGAGAATACAATATGAATGTAAGCTAGCAAAAAATATAAAAACAGACTGTAAAAGCTTCTACTGGTATGTAAAAAGGAAACATTTGGCTAAGACAAATGTGGGTCCATTATAGGCAGAGTCTGGAGAATTAATAATGGGGAATAGAGAAATTGCAGAGAAGCTAAATGGTTACTTAGTGTCTGTCTTCACTGAGGAAGAATCAAGACATTTCCCAGAATTAGAGATCCAAGGGATTAAGGGGAATGAGGAATTGAAGACAATTATTATTAGTAAGAAGGTTGTATTGGAGAAATTAATGAGGCTGAAGGTTGATAAGTCCCCAGGACCTGATATTCTACATGCCAGAGTGTTGAAAGAGGTAGCTATGGAGATAATGGATGCATTGGTGATCATCTTCCAAAATTCTATAGATTCTGGAAAGGTTCTTGCAGGTTGGAAGGTTGCAAATTTCACCCCACTATTTAAGAAGGGAGGGGGAGGGAAAGGGAAAACAGAGAATTACAGACCTGTTAGCCTTACATCAGTCATTGGGAAAATGCTAGAATCTATTCTAAAGGATGTGATAAATGGACTCTTGGATCATAATGATCTGATTGGGCATAGTCAACATGGATTTATGAATGGGAAATCATGTTTGACGAACCTGTTGGAATTTTTTGAGGATGTTACTAATAGCATTGATAAAGGGGAGTTGGTGGACGTGGTATACTTGGATTTTCAGAAGGCTTTTGAAAAAGTCCCCCACAGGAGATTGGTTAGCAAAATTAAAGCACATGGGATAGTAGGTAATATATTGGCATGGATTAAGGACTGGTTAACAGGCAGAAAGCAGAGAGTAGGAATAAACGGGTCATTCTCGCATTGGCAGGCTGTGACTAGTGGGGTACCGCAGGGATCAGTGCCTGAGCCCCAGCTGTTCACAATATATATCAATGATTTGGATGTGGGGACCAAATATAGTATTTCCAAGTTCATAGATGACACAAATCTAAGTGGGAATGTGTGTTGAGACGAAGATGCAAAGTGGCTTCAAGGGGATTTGGACAGACTTAGTGAGTGGGCAAGAAAATGGCAGATGGAATATAATGTGGAAAAATGTGAGGTTATCCACTTTGGTAGGAGGAATAGATGTGCAGAGTATTTCTTAAATGGTAAGAGATTAGAAAGTGTAGATGTACAAAGGGACCTGGGTGTCCTTGTCAATAAGTCACTGAAAGCTGCCATGCAGGTGTAGCAAGCAATTAGGAGGTCTAATGGTATGTTAGCCTTTATTGCAAGAGGATTTGAGTACAGGAGTAGTGAAGTCTTGCTTCAATTGTATAGAACCTTGGTTAGACCACAACTGGAGTACTGTGTGCAGTTTTGGTCCCCTTACCTTAGGAAGGATATTATTGCCATAGAGCGAGTGCAACGAAGATTCACCATACTTGTTCCCGGGATGGTGGAACTGTCCAATGAAGAGAGATTGGGGAAACTGGGCTTGTATTCTCCAGAGTTTGGAAGAATGAGAGGTGATCTCATTGAAACCTACAAATTACTTAAAGGGATAGACAGGATAGATGTAGCTAAGATGTTTCCCCTGGTTGGGGAGTCTAGAACCAGGGGACACAATTTCAAAATAAGGGGGAAACCACTTAGGACAGAGATGAGGAGAATTTTTTTTACATGGAGGGTTGTGAATCTTTGGAATTCTCTACCCCAGAGGGCTGTGGAAGTTCAGTCATTGAGTATGTTTAAAGCAGAGATTGACAGATTTCTAAATACAAATGACATAAGGGGATATGGGGATAGTGTGGGAAAAAGACACTTTCAAATCTCTTACCATTTAAGAAATGCTCTGTCCATCTGTTTCTCCTACCAAAGTGGATAACCTCACATTTTCCAACATTATATTCCATCTGCCACATTCTTGCCCACTGACTAAATCTGTCCAAATCCCCTTGAAGCCACTTTGCATCTTCCTCACAACACACATTCCCACCTAGTTTTGTCTCATCCGTGAACTTGGAAATACTACATTTGCTCCCCACATCCAAATCATTGATATATTTTGTGATCAGCTGGGGCCCAAGCATTGATCCCTCCGGTACCCCACTAGTCACGTCCTGCCAATGCGAGAATAACCCGTTTATTCCTACTCTCTGCTTTCTGCCTGTTAACCAATCCTTAATCCTTAATCCATGCTAGTATATTACCTCCTATCCCATGTGCTTAAATTGTGCAAACCAATCTCCTGTGGGGGACTTTATGAAAAGCCTTCTGAAAATCCAAGTGTATCACATCCACTGACTCCCCTTTATCAATTACTAATACTAATTTCCTTCAATTCCTCATCCCCCCTAATCCCTTGGATCTCTAATTCTGGGAAATGTCTTGTATCTTCCTCAGTGAAGACGGACACCAAGTAATCATTTAGCTTCTCTGCCATTTCTCTATTCCTCATTATAAATTCCCCTGACTGCCTGTAATGGGCCCACATTTGTCTTCGGCAAACATTTCCTTTTTCCTTTATAGAAGCTTTTATCGTTCGTTTTTATAGAGCCCTAGACCCTTTCCTCACCTAGTTGTGACACGCATGCAGGGGCTAGCTGATGCTGCTGCCAGTCTGCTAGCAGTCAGAAGAAATTTTGAGGTGTGACATCACAGGGAAGCAGGTAGGTGATTGTTTAAATAATGAAGAAATACTTACCAGCCAAAGAAATAAACTTGTGTGCTTTAGCTTTTTTAACTGGTTACATTTATGACTACCAATAAAGTTTATTAAGTATTAATAAGGTTTATTATTAATAAGGTTTATTAACATTAGTAAGATTTATTAATAGTAGTAAGGATTATTTGTATTGGTAAACATTTATTAGCAGTAGCAAGGTTATTAACTAATAAATAAAGGAATGGCAGGGCTGTGCCAACCTCAAGAGTGCACATCCTGTGCTATGTGGCAGCTCCAGGATGCTTCTCGTATCCTGGATAACCATATGTGCAGGAATTGTCGTCAGTTGCAGCAACTTGAGCAGCAGCTGGCAATGCTGCGGTGCATCATCAAGGATGAGAGTTTCGTGGATAGCATGTTTATAGATGTGGTCACCCCGCAGTTTAAGAGTACGCAGGGAGACGGGGAATGGGTGACCGCCAGACAGTCAAGGCAGGTAGTGCAGGAGACCCATGAATGTGTCTCACTGTTCAACAGGTATTCAATTCTGAATAATGAGGAAGGTGATGGCTCTTCCGGTGAGTGCAGCCAGAGTCAAAGGCCATGGCACCATGGGTGGCTCAGCTGTACAGCAGGACAAAAGGAAGACGGGAAGAGTCATGGTGATAGGAGATTCAATAGTCAAGGCAACAGACAGGCATTTCTGTGGCCGCAGATGTGAATCCAGGATTGTGTGTTGCCTAAGATAAAAGCGAAATAATGCAGATGCTGGAAATCTGAAATAAAAACAGAAAGTGCTAGAAGGACTCAGCAGGTCAGGCAGCATCTGTGGAGAGAGAAACTCTGTCAGGTTCAGATCTTTCTGTTTGTATTATGGTGTGTTGCCTCCCTGGTGCCAGGGTCAAGGATGTCACAGAGCAGCTGCAGAGCATCCTGAGTGGGAAGGGTGAACAGCCAGCAGTTGTGGTCCACATCGGAACCAATGACGTAGGTAGAAAGAGGGATGTGGTCCTGCAGAAAGAGTTTTCTGAACTATGTATGAAATAGCAAGCAGGACCTCAAAAGTAGTTATCTCCGGATTACTCCCAGTGCCACGCGCAAATGAGTACAGGAATAGAAGGATAAGACAGATAAATACAAGGCTGGAAAGTTGGTACAGGAGGGAGGGCTTTAGATTCATGGGACATTGGGACCAGCTCTGGGGGAGATGGGACCTGTACGGGCCAGATGGGTTTCCCCTGAACAGAGCCAGCACTGAGTTCCTTGCAGGACATTTTGCTAGTGCTGTTGGGGAGGGTTTAAACTAGTTGGCAGTGGGATGGGGACCTGATGGTAGACTTAGTTGGGACAAAATCAGAAATGAAAATAGAAGGCAGAAAATTAATGGATATGTCTGGAAGGCAGAGGAAATAAAGGTTAGAAAATAAAAAAGTTTGGCAGTGCTCAAGGGTATCTATTTCAATGCAAGGAGTATAGCAAATAAAGCAGATGAGCTGAGGGCACAGATAGACAAGTGGCAGTATGATATCACAGCTATGACATAAACATGGCTTAAGGAGGGACAGGGATGGCAGCTCAACTTTCCTGGTTACAGGGTTTTCAGATGCGATAGGGAGGGGGATAAGAAAGGACAGAGAGTGGCAATTTTGGTCAAAGAAACTATTGCAGCTGTGAGGAGAGATGATATGTTGGAAGGTTCATCAAATGGGAGGAACAAAAAAGGGGCAATCACACTGCTGGTAGTGTACTTATAGACTTCCAAATATTCAGAGGGAGACAGAAGAGCAGATATGTAGGCAAATCTCTGAGAAGTGCAAAAACAATAGGGCAATAATAGTAGGGGATTTTAACTACTCCAATACCAACTGGGATAGTTTTAGTGTGAAAGGAATTGAGGGAGCATTCAGGAGAACTTTTGGCCAGTATGTGGCAAGTCCAAAAGAGGGCACAGTTTTAGATTTAGTTTTAGGAAATGAACAGAGAGATCTTGGTGTCCAGGTGCATAAATCCCTGAAGGTTGCTACCCAGGTTAATAGGGCTGTTAAGAAGGCATATGGTGTGTTAACTTTTATTAGTAGGGGGATCGAGTTTCGGAGCCACGAGGTCATGCTGCAGCTGTACAAAACTCTGGTGAGACCGCACCTGGAGTATTGCGTGCAGTTCTGGTCACCGCATTATAGGAAGGATGTGGAAGCTATGGAAAGGGTGCAGAGGAGATTTACTAGGATGTTGCCTGGTATGGAGGGAAGGTCTTACGAGGAAAGGCTGAGGGACTTGAGGTTGTTTTCGTTGGAGAGAAGGAGGAGGAGAGGTGACTTAATAGAGACATATAAGATAATCAGAGGGTTAGATAGGGTGGATAGTGAGCGTCTTTTTCCTCGGATGGTGATGGCAAACACGAGGGGACATAGCTTCAAGTTGAGGGGTGATAGATATAGGACAGATGTGAGAGGTAGTTTCTTTACTCAGAGAGTAGTAAGGGCGTGGAACGCCCTGCCTGCAGCAGTAGTAGATTCGCCAACTTTAAGGGCATTTAAGTGGTCATTGGATAGACATATGGATGAAAATGGAATAGTGTAGGTCAGATGGTTTCACAGGTCGGCGCAACATCGAGGGCCGAAGGGCCTGTACTGCGCTGTAATGTTCTAATTCTAATTCTAAGATGGGTAGGTGGAAGGAGTGGCAGTGGGAGAGTATTTTGTTGGTAGTAATCATAATTCAGTGAGTTTTAACATAATTAGGGAAAAAGACAAGGATAGAACAGGGGTTAGAGTTCCCAATTGGGTCAAGGCCAATTTTACTAAGCTGAGAAGTGATTTAGGGAAAGTGAACTGGAAACAGCTACTTGAAGGTAAATCAGTGTCAGAGCAGTGGGAAGCATTCAAAGGGGAGATTCAAGGGGTTCAGAGTAAACATGTTCCCACAAAGAAAAAGGGTGGGATGGCCAAATCTAAAGCCCCAGGAATGTCAAAGAGCTTACAGGGTAAGATAAGGCAGAAAAGGAAAGCTTATGTCCGACACCAAGAACTCAATACTACAGAAAGCCAAGAGGAGTATTGAAAGTGGAGGGGTGAAATCAAAAAGGAAATTAGGAAAGCTAAGAGAGGGCATGAAAGATTATTAGCAAGCAAAATCAAGGTGTACCCAAATATGTTTTATCAATACATTAAGAGTAAGAGGATAACTAAGGAAAGAGTCGGGCCTGTAGAAGACCAAAAAGGTAACCTATGTGTAGGGGTGGAAGATGTTAGTATTGTTCTTCACAAAAGAGGGGGATAATACAAATATTGTAGTTAAAGAAGAAGGGTGTGAGGTATTGGGTGTGATAAACTTAGGGAGAGAAGTATTAGTGGGATTAGCATCCTTGAAAGTTGATAAATCACTAGGGCCGGATGAAATGTACCCTAGGCTGTTAAAAGAAGCAAGAGAGGAAATAGCAGAAGGTCTGACCATCATTTTCCAGTCCTCGCTGGATACAAGTGTGGTGACAGAGGATTGGACGACTGCTAACGTTTGTTTAAAAAGGGAACAAGAGATAGACTGAATAATTACAGGCCAGCCGGTCTAACCTCAGTAGTGGGCAAATTATTGGAATCAATTCTGAGTGACAGGATAAACTGTCACTTAGAAGGCACATGTTAATCAAGAATAGTCAGCATGGATTTGTTAAGGGAAGATTTTGTCTGGCCAACTTGATGGAATTTTTTGAATAAGCTACAAGGAAGATTGATGAGGTAGTGCAGTTGATGTGGTCTACATAAATTTTAGTAAGGCTTTTGACAAGGTCCCACATGGCAGACTGGTTAAAAAATAAAAGCCCATGGGATCCAGGGAAATGTAGCAAGGTGGATACAAAATTGGCTCAGTGGTAGGAAACAAAGGGTATTTCTTGACAGGTGTTTTTGTAACTCAAGGGCTGTTCCGCAGGGCTCAATACTGGGTACCCTGCTTTTTGTGGTATATATTTACGATTTGGATGTAAATGTAGGGGGCAATCAAGAGGTTTGCAGATTACACAAAGATTGGCCGTGTGGTAGATAGCAAGGAGGATAGCTGTGGGCTGCAGGAAGATATCGATGGGCTGGTCAGGTGGGCGGAAAAGTGGCAAATGGAATTCAACCTGGAGAAGTGGGAGGTGATGCATTTGGGGAGGTCAAACAAGGCAAAGGAATACACGATTAATGAGAGAATACTGAGAGGTATAGAGGAAGTGAGGCACCTTGGAGTGAATGTCCACAGATCCTTGAAGGTAGCAGGACAGGTTGATAGGGTGGTTAAGAAGGCATATGGAATCCTTTCCTTTATTAGTTGAGGAATAGAATATAAAAGAGCAGGGAGGTTATGTCGGAACTGTATAAATCATTGGTTAGGCTACAACTTGAGTACTGTGTGCAGTTCTGGGCACCTCATTACAGAAAGGATGTAATTGCACTAGAGGGGATACAGAGGAGATTTACGAGGATGTTTCCAGGACTAGAAAAGTGCATCTATGAGGAAAGATTGGATAGGCTGAGGTTGTCATCCTTGAACAGCGAAGGCTGAAATGTACAAAATTGTGAAGGGCCTGGATAGAGTGGATGTGAGAGACCATTTACCTTATCAGAGAGGTCAGTGACTAGGGGCATAGATTTAACATGATTGGTAGAAAGATTAGAGTGGAGATGAGGAAATTTTTTTTTACCCAGAGGGTGGTGGGGTTTAGCACTCACTGCCTGAAAGGGTAGTAGAGGCAGAAAAACCCTCAACTCATTTAAAAGGTGTCTGGATATGCACCTTAAGTGCCGTAATCTGCAGGGGTACGGACCAAATGCTGGAAGATGGGATTCGACTGGTGACTCGTTTTTCAGCTGGCGCAGACAAGATGGGCCAAGTGGCCTCTTTCTGTGCCATAAACTTTATATGATTCTATGCTGGAAATTTGAAATAATAGCAGAAAATGCTGGAAACTCTCAGCAGGACAGGCAGCATCTGTTGTAAGAAGTACAGTTAACAGCCTCAATATTAACCACTCCACAATGGGCAGGAGTACGTTGGGGAGGGAGTTAAACTGTCAAATGCCAGAAGCACGACCCTAACCATCCGTGCAAGTTCCCATTGCCATTCTAACAGTGGCATGGCATCCAGGTGTCCCGCCATGGGACACTGCATTAACATATTTAAATTGGGCTCTCACTGTGCATTGGGAAATCCGGTGGTGAATGGGAAGTGAGAGCTGCATCTCCACAAGACAAGTGCCTTTTTACAACACTCCTTGCAGGCCAGGAGGAGCATCTCCCTCAAGGAAACCCTCAGCCTCTAATGTGCTGATCACAGCTTCTCTCTACCCACTCCTGATCACCAAACTCCATCCCCCCCCAGCCTCACCAACCTCCGCCTTGATGTCCTCTTTTCCTCCTCATGATTGCCTGGTACCATCAGTATCGATAGTGGTGTAAGTCCTGCCACTGGTGCTCCTTCCTATCCACTCTCCAGGCTGTCCATTTGCTTGACTGCCAGCCAGGAAACTGATCATTAAGTTTGGCTGGACCTCCTCATCCCCTGCTTTGCCAGGTGCTTTTGCTGTTTTTGCCTCTTCCCACCTCCCCATGAATATCAGGGCCCATATTTCAGTTCTGAACAAGGTCAGTGACCTGAAATATTAATTGTGCTTCTATCTGCATTTGGATCACATATTTGTCATCTCTATTGGGCTCTGGTCTGTTGAAAGTATTTAGCCATTAGATTTCTTGAGCTTCTTCAGCTGGACTGACTCAGTTACTTGGATAAGAGCCAAATGAGCAACTTGTCATTTTTCTTAACCCTGGGGGCACCAAAGAGAATTTTTAAAGCGACTAACTTGAGTGTTGACCTGGCTAGGAAACAACAATATGTTCAGCACAAAATCTGTTGAATGCCATGCACATAAGGTAAAAAGTTAGAGCTCAAATAACAGGATTAAAAAGCTGACAGGACAACGAGCAATTGTATTAAGAAATGTAAATGTTTGAAACAATGGCTTACAATTTTCTTAAATCAGGGCCTCTTCCAGTTTTCATTCTCCAGTATCTAGTGGGGAGGTTTGGGGTGGCATATTTTAAGAAACAGAAATGCATGTAACTGGCTTTCTGAACTCAATAATTAGTACAGTATGTGACCATTTCTGAATGAAATGTATTGCCAGTACTTAGTTCTTTTTATTTGCCAGGAAGGAGAGCTGCATCAATGCCTTGCAGCGAGAGATGTCAGGGTTCACCTCGAGTTTCTCACACCACTACCCTAAGAATTTAGACAAAGCTCCTCTCCAATACAGTCCTTGTTGCATTCTTCCTCACTCCCTTCATCCAGCTCTGAAGAACAGTCAAACCCTTCAGACAACTTCTAGATCAATTCCATTCTGGCCATACAGACTCTGAAGCTACTAGTAAACCATGCTGCCAACCAAAGCCCCAAAGGCCATAAATTCAATGCCAAGCATAATAAATGCCCTCCATTCAAATGATCAACCCATAGCAATTTTCTTTAAAGGAAGTTTCCATCTTTCCTGCTGTTCTGAGGCAGTCCTTTAGGGGCCTCAGAACAGCCGATGGAAGGCCACTGTTCCTAATGGGGGCCCTCGAGATGCTTATGGCCAGTGACGTCTGGGAGCTCGAGCCTGTGAAAGCCCAGCTGCAGAATGCTGAGACTAAGCTGCTACCAGAGCAGTCTGGCCCAGCTGACTGGCTTGCACCATGTGGATATTGGTTCAGATAGTGGGAGGGTGCAGGCAAATGTGCAAACATGCTGACATCCTGAGAGAGCCCAGTACGTACTACTCACAGTGTCCTTGAGGGCTGGGGCTCATCACTTCAACTGCTCTGTGGGATAGCAGATTGCAGAAAACCCCATCCAAAGCCTCTATCCATACGATTCACCACTCTCTTCATTGTTGAGCTCAGACTCTGCCTGACAGCCATTTGAACTTCTGCCAAAGCTGCCAATCATGCTATCATGAACTCCTGATGTGATGGTTCTGCTGCAGTGTCCCTGGAGGATACCACATTCTCCAAGATAGACTACAGGATGGTGACATCATGCGAGATGATGCCGCAGAGGCGGAATGATGATTCCTCCACATTCTTAGCCATAATGATGAGACTCCTTGGCAGGCCTTCTGTTACAACCTGTTGAGAAAGGGTCTAGGGTTCCCTCTCAGCCTTCACCTGGTCTTACTGTAACAGGGTTTTATTTTTAAACATACTGTGTTTTTAGCTCCCCCTTAGTGAATCCTTGTTCACTGCTTTTCAATTGTAAGGCAAAGAAACCAGCCAAACAGGTTTTCTTAGGTTTAAAGAAGAAAAGTTGAAATTTATTAAACTTAAACTCTAATTCGGTTGACGCCTACGGATACGTGACGCATACATGATACACATATGCAGATAGAGACAGAAAAGGGCAGAAGAAATAAAGTGGAAAAGTTTGAGTCAATATCTGAAGATGGTTTTGGTTACTGTTCTTCAAGCTCACTATAGAATCCTTGATTGTAGGTAGATCTTACTTTTCGTTGGGGCCCAGTATTCTTCTTAAACCTTGTTCACTGTAGGAGACTTTTCTCGTGAGGTTCATGTATTCAGTGTATTTGGAGTTCTGTGAGAAAGAGATGGGAGCAGACAGGAGAAGTCTTCTCAGTCCAGGAGCAAACAGACTTTGAGTTCAAACTCTCTGTAGCTACTTCAAAAAACAACTCTGGATCAGCCAGTTAGTCATGTGACCAGCTGGTTTAAACAGTCCTGGCTTTTGTGGATTGCATCACCTTAGCAGTCTCTGGAATGCTCTTCCTTATACCTTCAATGTCTGGTGATCAAAATCCATTGAGGGTTAAAAGTGGACCAGGGAATAGCCCTTTGTCTCCACAAGCACTGTCTGTTAGAATGCAAATGTCCTTCCAGCCAAGTGTCTGGTAATTTTTATAACAACTCCAGCAACAGTTTAAAATCAATGTTCATATGACAAAATTAATATGCCTCATTCTTGGGAGGTGGGGGCCTGCATGACACTTCCAATACCTTGTACAGCCTGTTTGTGCAAGGTCAACAGTTTTCTTCTCATGGCTTGGTCCTGGAAGTTTTCGTCTCTATTGTCTACAGCAGAGGTGGGAGCAGGCGAGGCCAAGCTGGTGCTGCTCCTCGCTGGTGCTGGGTATTCCTCCACTTGCAGATTCCTCTCGCTCACTATCTATCCTACATAGAGTGCTAGCGTCTCAGCTGGTGCCTGGGAGCGTTGGAGTGTCTGACACTGCAGCCTCAAAGGGACTGTCCTCTTCTGAGATTTCTACTGGGGACTCCTCCAACCATCCTGTTCCTCACACTGCATTTTGCACATGGGAGTTCATGAGTGCGCGTTGAGAAGGTGAGTGAAGCTGTGCGGGGCTTGTGCATATAGTGGATGCTTTGAGAGGTGTAGAAGAAGCGAGGTGGAATGAGGTTGGGGAGGTATTGAATGTAAAGGAAAGTGTGTGTGATGTGAAGTGAGTAAGCAGTAGTGAGTTATTGTGCAAGCGTTTGGATGTGAGCAGAGTTAGAGTTACATGCTGTTAGTGTGTGGTGTGAAAAGAAGGAAGAGGCAAGCCATTTGGAATGAGGAAGAAAGGTGTCTTAGTTCATCCTTGTTTGTATATGTTGAAGGATGTGATGGAGGGTAGGTCATAGCTGAAAGTGGTGAGGGAGGGGGTGAGGCATGAAGAGCTGTACTCACCTTTACTGCTCCTGTGAGGTCACTGAACCTCTTTCACCATTGAGCCCAGGTCCTGAGGGTGATGCTACTGACATTGATCCTCTGTCACCTCTGTCCAGACCTACTTGGGGATGCTTCTATGAGTGCTGGAGAAATGTACTTCATTCTGGTTAGATTTCCATGAGGACCTCCAGGGATGCATCAAGAAAGCAAATGGCAGCCCTCTGAATCATGTCTGCAACCTGCAAGACTTCACAATTGTTTAATATAAAATGAAACGAGGCAATTCAACCTTGCTTAAAGATCTGCGTCTCCACTTTAGTGAGTGGAGTTAGGAAGGTGGGCGAAATTGTATTGGTCAGGCTTCAACCGACAACATTGCGCGGTCTGCTGCCTGCATACCCTGCCCTGCCCTGAGTAAAAATGGGCCATCCTATATTGATAAATTACACATTCACAGCTCATGACTTTCCACCTGGTAATTTTAATGGAAGTGGAAATTTTACCCTTAAATTACCAGAAGGCACAAATATGGCTTGTGCAGGAGTTTGAAAAACTGTTAACAATACAAGGAGAGAAACAGGGGGCTCATCTGAGATTGGGGTCAAGGCATATTGTTGAAATAGAATGAGACAACATTATTTTAGATCTGTTCTTCCTCTACATCTCTTGGCAGTGCTTAATACTGATAATGTATGGCAAATGTTTTATTCTTCAGTAATGGCATGCTTTGGTGGAAAATATAAGGCTAATTTTACAAATTTACAGTCCCAGCGCAGAGCTTTGAATACCAAAAGCACGTTTTGGAAAATCTGAGCATGGTAGCCAGTGGGCTTCTCCTTCATCTTTTCAAATGAATGAACAGAAATTCGGAGGCCGGATTTCTGTGAAGGGTTCTCTGGCACAAGATCAGCAGAAACTCCCACCCCAGAGAAATGGGTCAAAAATGGCTAAAAATGCTCCTGATTAAAGATAGCTGTGTTTCTCAACTTTAGAGCTGAATTGTTAATATTGTGATTCCACCAAGAGCAAATTGCCAAATGAAACCTATTTCTTATGTTCTTTAAAAAATAAATAGATGTACAATACTACTTCCACTACATCACATTTTGATCACATCACACACTGCAACTTAACACTCCTAGTATCTTCAACTTTTATTTTTTATTCTCTTATGGGATGTGGGCATCACAGGCAAGGCCAGCATTTGTTGCCCATCCCTAATTGCCCTTGGTAATTGAGTGGCTTGCTAGGCCATTTCAGAGGGTAGGTAAGAGTCAACCACATTGCTGGGGATCTGGAGTCAGAAAGGCCAGACCATGTAAGGATGGCAGATTTCCTTCCCTAAAGGACATTAGTGAACCAGATGGGTTTTTAAGACAATCAATGATAGTTTCAAGGCACCATTACTGAGAGTAACTTTCAATTCCAGATTTTTATTAATTGAGTTTAAATTCCACCAGCTGCTATGGTAGGATTTGAACTCATGTAACCGTGGCATTAACCTGGACCTTCGGATTACTAGTCCAGTAACATTATAACTGCGCCACCATCTCTCCAAACTCTGGGGCTAAGAACTTCCATTTACTTTAGCAAGTCTCTCAGCATTTCCCATAGATTAAATTCCCATAAAGGTGCCATCACTGTTGCTATGTAGACAAATGCACCAGTGTCTTGCACACAGTAGGATCTTACAAACAGCAATTAGGTCAGCTAATTTGTTTTGGGTGGCTCTTCTTCAGAAAGTGCCACGGGATCTTTATCTGAAGAGGCAAATAGAGCTCTGATTTACCATCTTATCTGAAGGATGGCAGCTCTAACAATGCAGCACTCCATTGGATTGTCTGTTTTGATTGGATTATGTACTCGAGTCTTGTTGTGGCGCTGAAAGCAGAATCTGCTACCCCAGAGGCATGAGAACTATCAACTAAGCAGCTAGTTTGGTGACATCACTACAAGTTTCACTCTATGTGAAGTGGACCAGTTGTCTTGTGGGATCAATGCTGTTACATTTAAAACAAAATTGACAACAAAAAAAAAAATTAAACTTTACCCTCAGATTACAGAAGGTAAAGTATACTTTGAAAAAAAGTAAGGGAGTTCTCCCCAGTGTCCTGGCCAATATCCATCCCTCAACCAGCATCACTAAAACAGATTATCTGGTCATTATCTCATGGCTGTTTGTGGGACCTTGCTGTGCACAAATTGGCTGCCGTGTTTTCCTAAAGTACAATAGTAACCACACTTCAAAAGTACTTCATTGGCTATAAAATGCTTTGGAACATCCTGTAGTCATGAAAAATCCCATATAAATGGAACTCTTTTTTTTCTGAACAGTAGTTTTCTGCTTTTTAATTACCAGTCTGCAAAGTGTACTAATTTAACACAGCAAGATTTTATGGGTTTTCATTTCACTTAGGCAGCACCCTGAAAGCACCATCTGGTAAGGATAAACTCTTAACACGCTCTTCAAAGGACTTAACGGATGTCACCAGCTCGGTGAAAAATGTCCAGTTTGAAGCTTAGGTCACCAATGAGCTCATAAAAATGAATTATTGCTATGAATTAAACATTGGAAGAGTTCTCCGTATTAAATAAAGTTATTTTGGAGCCTGGAATTTCCCTTTAGCATAAGAATAACATCTAATGCTGGCAGCTGTTTTGTAGCTAGAGGAGATATTAAGACTAAGGATTAAACATGGGATCATATGACAGAACTTGTTTCAAAGGATCATTACTGACAGCGTGTTTGAAGTAGAGAAACAGTAACACAAATGACTGCCTGACAGTAAGATCTTTATCATAGTTATTTTCAGCAATAGGCTAAAGATTAGATTCTCCCAAAACAGGAGGCTACAGGCCTAGGAATTCCTTCATTAATCACGTGAGCTCCTAGTGAAGGAGTCGGGTGCTCTACAGGAGATTACTTAGAGTAATAGTCCTCCAAGTAGACCTTACATTAAACAGCTTAATGTATATTTAGAGGCCAGGTCTTATAATAGTCTCTGAGAACAGCTGGTGCAAAATCCACACAGATATGTCATAATGCCAGTCACTCACTTCAATGTTGTCCTTTTCCATACACAAGTAAAAGAAGCTGGACAAAAGCAGGAAAGAGGTGAAGCTGTGCACAAACCATTGGCTTTTCCTCATTTCTTCACCAGAGTGTCCCATTAGTATTGAAGCAGACGAAAATTAGCACAGGACACACTTTTGCACTTTATTCACAAGGCAATTTTGAGACACAACTGGTAGATGAAGAATGTTCAATTTAACCCCAAATGATTTGGAAAGAGCTTCTTCCCCTTCTAAAATAAGCCTGGGAAAGTCATGGGGGTTTAAATTAGATAGCCCTGAAAATGAGCACATTAACATGCACCAATTCAAAGTAATGCAGGCAGCATGCCAACTTCATGCTGCCTGATCATTATAATGATTGCTGTGTATAGCCAGCATTAACCATGCTGTTCATTGTCTGCACTCCTCAGCAGGGGGCCCAAGACCATTACTTCTAGCACTACTTAAAGCTAGCCTGCATCACCCAATTCCAGTCTGCACCTCTTAAAGGGGAGGTTCATTATGCCTGCTGGAGGTGCTGAGATTATTGGCAATAATGTGCTGTGCAACAATCAACAATGACTGACCAAGGAAGAAATTGGGAACCAAGGTTTTCCAGTGCTGCACTGGAGGTCTTGCTGAAGGAGGCAGAATGGAGAAAAGATGTCCTCTATGTACAGGGGGTCAGGAGGCCAACCAGACACACCGTGAGAAGACAGTGGGAACAGATAGCTATGGACGTCAATGCCAGGAGTTTAGCCCCAAGGACCTGGATGCAGTGCTGCAAGAAGTTTCATGATCTCGTACAAGTGGTCAAAGTCAGTGAATGCATCTTCAAATGCCATATACTACCAACTGCATGACCAGCCTCAGCCACTGCTCAATACAACACCCCCTCATCACGCACCTACCAACAATCTCTATCAAGCAGATCCATACCTAACCTTCATAGCTTCACCTCACTCTCACACACTTAACACTGCTGCAAGTCTCACACCTACATCTCACAGCTTGCACACACTGCCAGCTATTCAGCTGTGCAGCTACATCACCCAATCATATTGTATGACACTGGCCAACATACTTAAAATCTTTCTTTCAGGACAAGGTGACACACAACTGGAGGCAGCAGGAACTAACTGGAGGGAGAGAGGCATTGTCTGCATGTCCTAACCCCCATAGAGGAGACAGTGCTGGCCATAATGGAAAGGGCCATTGCAGAGGCTGTGACCCACTTTGGGGTTGGATCCATTGAAGATGACAGTATGCTCATACCTAATCCACCCTCTCACATCATACTTTTTTCTCATCCCACAATCCTTTCTGATTTACAAGCTGCAGATGGTGTAAGAATGCACCTTTTACTTTCTCCTCTCCCCTCACCACAACACAGTGTCCCTTTTTCCTTTCAGATAAACAAGAATTGGAGCCTTCACAGTCAGTAGACGAAGACCAAGAAGACAGTGATGATGAAGACACACAGTCTCTCGATTTCACATTCGCAACCACCAGCTCAGATACCTACACTGCCTGTAATTTAGGGGATAGAATTGAGGCAGGATCTACACATGATGAGACACAAGGCATGAATGAACTCCAACCAGGTCAGGGGGCTGTAATAGCGTAGGTGCCAGCTTCCCAGAGGGTGAAGTTGCACATGAGTCCTGCTGCAGAAGACTCAAATGAGGATTTCAATGGGATGTGTTACTGAAGAAGACAGATGGGTATGCACAATGAAATGCCTGGCACATTGGCAGCTCTGCCAAAAAGCCTGCGGTCAACGTAAAAGAGCATGGAGGAGTCCAGCACCAACTTGGCACAGGACTTTACGCAGAGCTTGGAGCTTATCCTTTCCAACATGGAAGTGGTGGCCAACTCCAACAGCACACTTGTGCAACCAAACATGATGCAGCATCAGATGGCTGATATCTCAGCTTCCATTGCAGAAAAAGCAGCAGCCATCCAACATCTGAGTGCTGTAGTGGAACCTCAGGCTGCTGCCATCATGGCTGTGGATACCAGTTTTCAAAGGGAATTTCAGGATGTCACAGCAGTCCAGCAATCTGTCCTCCAATGGATTACTAGGATTTCAGAGGCATTGCCCCGATGAGCACAACCTGCTGTCCTCTCTCAGGAAGACAGAATTTGTGCTCTCACTGCTGTCACTCCACCAATGCCCTTGCTGTAGCCCGTTAGCCAGCCAGCCCAGATTGCTGTTGCCGAGATGGTGCAGTCTGAAGCTGGGTCTTCTAGCGTCAGAGCTGCTCAAGGCCGTCCTACAAGACCATCTGCGGTCTCCTCCAGTGAAAGTCAGCAGCCTTCAACCAGCCTTTGTGCAGCCACTAGGGTAACACTGCATAGAAGCATTAGGACAGGCAAAGGCACATGAAAGACAAGCACTAAGGCAGTGCCCAAGGATGATGTATTTAATTTTATATGAAATATGGCATTACTTAATTTATAAATTTGGTTTGGAATTTGTATTTTGTGTTGGCTTTTATTTGTGAATTGTGGCCAAGAGGACAACATGATGGTTAGTGATAGAGGGAAGGTAAGGAGTGTGGGACTGGCGATGAATGGAGAATTGGGGTTGAGGTTACTGGTATCTCACTTGAATTAGTTCTTCACATAAAGCCCAGGCAGAAAGGGCCTCTCTAGGTTGCAACCTCCCTTCCTCTTCCTTCTTTTCCAACTCCTCCTAATGCTAGTCCCATTGCTCTTCTTTGTGCTCCTGTTCCTCAGCTTTTCACCTGATGGGTGGCAAGGGCTGTTTCTTCATGATGGCAAGGTTGTGCAGCAGGCAGCATACCACCATAACCTCGAGAGCAGTTCCCAGGGCTTCTCCAAAGTGGTTCAGGCAGCAGAATCATTGCTTCAGCACTCCAATGGTCCAATCTATCATATTTCTTGAGGTAGCATGGCTCTTATTATATGCATGCTGTACACATGTGCATGGGTTGAGAACTGGAGCCATCAGCCATGCCATTAGCAGGTAGCCCTAGTCATCCAGTAGCCACACTTTGGTTTGCTTTAGTGGCTGAAATACAGCTGGCACAGTGGACCACTGCAAAATGAATGCATCATACTGCTGCCAGGATGCCAGGCACTGATTTGCATGATGTGCTGCCTATTGATCACACACCAGTTGGTCCTTGTGTGGAACCTCTGTCAATCCCAGTACATTGCAGAGTTGACATGAAGTGCACACAACGCAATATGGGTGCAGTCAATGGCTTCCTGAACTCTGGGGAAGCCTGCAATCCTTACAAAAAACCTTGTGCTTACTCCACCTGCTTT
This sequence comes from Heterodontus francisci, assembly GCF_036365525.1. Taxonomy (NCBI): domain Eukaryota; kingdom Metazoa; phylum Chordata; class Chondrichthyes; order Heterodontiformes; family Heterodontidae; genus Heterodontus; species Heterodontus francisci. The sequence continues at coordinate 37,806,594 of NC_090380.1, read as the reverse complement.
TCTCAAGCAAGAGGGAATGAAATGAATTATCTCTCTTTGAATAAATGCAGTGACCTCCCTTTTGCAGCATTGCACTGCAAACTGAGAGATGTTGGTAATGTCTCCAGCTCCAACCTGGAAGGAGCCAGAAGCATAAAAGTTCATCCATACGGTCACCTTCACAGTCACTGACAATGTTGTTCTTGCCCTGCTCTGGTGTTAGGGCTGTGGCTTTAGCAGGTGGCAGATGTCAGTGATGGCCTCAAACATTTGTATTTGCTGAGATTCAGATAGGAGAGTTGCTCCCTGAACACCCTGGATGGATGTGGACTTCTGTTGAGAGCCCTCCACCCACTCCTCCTTTACCCCTCTTCCAGCAGCTTGTCCTGCTCTGAGTGGCCTCTGTTCATTGTCCAAGGGAATGTCTACTATTACACTCGTGTCTGGGAACAACTGCTTTTTGAAGAAGCCTTGAAGTCAGCAAAAAGTACTTCAGCATCTGTCTTTTCACACCCTGTAGATATCTGCAACCTGAAACAATATGGAAAGCACCAAAAATGTTTAGAATTGTAGCAACAGCCAGAAGAAATAAACCAAAAACTAACCTGTAAGTAGATGTTGATCCCTTTAGATAATGCTGGTGGGGGATTTTCATGCTGCCTATCATCATGTTCAGCTGAGCGAGGTTAAGAGAGGGTATCGACATGAGTGTGAATCTCCAAAATGGCAGCACTGACCTCAGTCAGAGATGTGCACGCATGCCATGGATACCATTTTTGAATCCTACAGGATCTCAGTGCCCCCAAAAATTGGCACTACCGAGCTTGATTTTGCCCTTATGGACTCTGGTGTCACTGTGTGAAGTACTTAACTCGTGTTTTTACTAAATATTGAATTTGTGTGGGGCTTTGCAAATTACTGATCCACAATTCCAAAGGAAAAACTGCCTAAAGTGCATATGTGGAATCTAAGTCTTTACGAAGTTAAGAATGACGTGCTATCATGCTACAACATGTTGGAGTACCACAGAGTGGTGGTGTGGAGGCTCTGCCTTGGAATACTTTGTGTTTATAATTTCAGTTTTATTGAATAGAGGCCAAGGATCTCCCCAAAGGGAGAACTGGAAAAAGTGCTATCGGTGGATCACTTTCACACACCTCTGTGAAGCTGGTGCAAGAGCGTCACCCAGTTATGTAGAATTACATAGAATTTACAACATGGAAACATCTTTCGGATGAGACATAAACCAAGGCCCCGTCTGCTGTCTCAGCCGGACGTGAAAGATCCCACCATTTTGAAGAGCAGGAGAATTCTCCCTAGTGTCCTGGCCAATATTTCCCTGGTCATTATTTCATTGCCGTTTATGGGATCTTGCTGTGCACCAATTGGCTGCCATATTTCCTACATTACAACCGTGACTACACTTCAAAAGTGCTTCATTGACTGTAAAGTGCTTTGGGTCTTCCTGAAGTCACAAAAGGTGCTATATAAATGCAAAACTTCTTTTCTTTTTTTTTCAAAGTCATTTCTATCCTTATACAATATCAGTACATTTCTTCCTGATCCAGCCACCTCTGCTTGAGGATTATATAGAATTATAAAGCTGCATTTCAACCAGTCTATGCTGGTCCACATGAGGTGTAGACTGAATCCCATTCCCCTCCTTGTTCCTGATCCCTTTATGCCCCTTTCCTTCAACTACCTATCGAACCTATGCTTAAAAGTTGAAGAGAGACCCGATTTTAACCTGGATCAAGAATCAGACAGACGGGGCCTGAGGTGGGCACCAAACCACCTGCCTCCCTCAACTTCAGCAGGATGAGATCTAGGAGAATTTAACTCCTGGGCCTCATCTGCATTCCCCCACCCTATTCCCCACCTTCCGAGATGGACAGGGAGCAGCAGCTGGCCAAAGACTTGCAGCATAATTACAGGCAGCAAGAGGCCAGGACTGAAGGACCAGTCAACAGCACTCAGCTAAGTTGCAGGGAGGGGGGTTTCAGGAGATTCTCATGTTTAGGAATATGGGGGGGGAGGGGGGGGGGGGTGGCGGGGAGAGGTGCTGGAGCCTGGCGAGGAGCAGGCCTAAATTTTCTTTGTGCAGCCTTGCGAAGCACTCTTTTCCATCCAGGCCCCACAAAGAAAATCAAAGAAATGTACCCATCCGGGCCCCTTGCTGCTAACTTCATCTGGCAGGAAACCCATAACGGCTTCCTTTCTCAAGCCACTGGTTAAAATAGCAGTTGGTCCCCAAAAGATTTCTCTTAATCTGGGGAAAATAGAGTGTGAAAATTCCTAAATCACAATTCTTTCATTCACTGTGACAGAACTAAAAACCATCTGCACAAATCAAAAGCAGCCAGCACCAAAGGGAAAGTCTTCCTTAGTTATTTTCTCAAATCACATAGCAATGTGTTATTCCAGGGAAAAGTGGCAAATGGAATTCAATCCGGAGAAGTGTGAGGTAATGTATTTGGAGAGGGCAAATAAAACAAGGGAATACACAATAAATGGAGGATATTGAGAGGGGTAGAAGAAGTGAGAGACCTTGGAGTGCATGTCATAGAGTGAAGACAGCATATGGAATGCTTTCCTTTATTGGATGAGGTATAGAATACAAAAGCAGGGATGTAATGCTGGAACTGTAATGCTAAAATGCTGGTTAGGCCACAGCTGCAGTATTGTGTACAGTTCTGGTCACCACATTACAGCAAAAACATAATTGCTCTGGAGAGATTACGGAGGAGATTTACAAGAATGTTGCCAGGGCTTGAAAGTTGCAGCTATGAGGAAAGATTGGATAGGCTAGGGCTGTCTTCCTTAGAACAGAGGAGGCTGAGGGGTGACTTAATTGAGGTGTACAAAATTATGAGGGGCCTAGATAGAGTAGACAGGAAGGACCAGTTTCCCCTAGCGGAGACGTCAATTACCAGGGGCACAGATTTAAGGTGATTGGAAGGATTAGAGGGGACATGAGGAAAAACTTTTTCACCCAGAGTGTGGTGGGTATCTGGAATTCAGTGCCAGGAATGGTGGTGGAGGCAGAAACCCTCAATTCTTTACGGACCAGGTGCTGGAAGGTGGGATTAGATTGGATGGCTAGTTTTTTCAGCCGGCGCAGACACAATGGGCTGAATGGCCTCCTTCTGTGCCATAATTTTTCTATGGCTCTAAATTTAAAGGGGAAAGCTCCAGCTGCATTTTTGACACTGGGAATTTGGCACCATGTCCACTAAATATCCTTCTATAAACTGGAAAGCCCAAGACCTCCAGCATGAGTTTCAACTTTTTAAACAATGGACGTAGTTGTGTTTTTTGGATATGACCATCATGAAGCTGGAAAAACAAGCGGTTAAGATAAAAATAGCAAATCAGTAATGATGGGATACACCGGATTAACACCTCAGGACTTTCTGAAGTGGAACAGAAGGACTCAGCAAGACTATGATCTACACTAGAGGACCAGCTCAAGGTCAGGATTAATTTCAGGATTCACCACCTAGAGCTGATAACACACAGGCAGCAATCAAGAGAGACCATTGGCCAATTAATGCTGAGAGAAAGGCAAACACTGATTTCTCAGGTGGAGTTATCAAAACGCATTACGGAGTTGGTGATTGTGTCTACCCCAACACAAGCTTTTCAGAAAGAGCTTCTAGACAAGGAATAAGTGTATGATGTTGAAAGCCTCCTAAGAGAAGGCAGGAAGTTTAAAGCCATTGCGAGTAGGCAGTGCATATGAGCGCTTGTTACTACAGTTATCGGTGAGGTAACCAGGACACCTCAGCCAGGTAAGATATACAGCCTTATGCATCAACCAAGGAACTCTCCCGCCTTCATGGACAACTGCAAAGTGTGTGGCAAGAAAAGACACTGGGCAAGGCTGTGCAAGAGCTCCAATAATGGAAAAATGGCCAGGAGTCATAGCAGACCACAACCTGATAAGAAGCAGACACTGCTTGGTAGAAGAAACATGGATACATCAGCCAACAGCAGACATGTCCATGAGATTCACTGTGAAGTGAGTAACATGCAGGCCACTGAAGGTGAGCAAGCCCTCCACACAGTAACCCTTCCATACCAAATGGATGTGGTTACTCAGAAGGTGTGCCCAGGGAAAAGTGGTCAACATACATTGTGCCTCAAGATCGATAGAGAGGCAAAGTGCAAACATTTTACCGTTGTGAATAGTGAGGATATGTACCTGGCGAGATGGAAAGCCATGACACAACCGACAAAGACAAGACTCACCGCGTACAATGTACACCAATCAACTCTATTGGTACTCTAGGGTTGAAATGCAGGTATGGAACCTCGGTTTGGTCACAGTAAGTTTTCTACATTGGCAACACAGATGGTCCAGCAGTTGCAGCCCTGCCGGCCTGTAGCGAGCTTCAAATTGTAATGATCAATGGGATCAACAGTGTGCCAAAGACACAGAACAGGTTCAACCCTGATGAGTCTATTCAAGTTTTGCAAAGAATGGTACACATAGTCAAGTCCTTGAATGCACAGTGTCAAGATGTTGTACAGGATCTACATATAGCCATGTTATACCTGCAGACAACACCAATCAACACAAGGTACCATTCCCTGCTGAAATCATATTTGGAAGACAAGTAAAGACAAAATTTCCAAGTCTCCATTTAATGAATTCCTCCTCAGTACAAGATAGGCTCCTAGCAAGACAAGATAAGATGATGATGTACAATAAGCACGAGGGTGTGGAATTACCGCCGTTACAGATAGGGCAGAAAATCAGGGTATTTCATCCACAAGGAAAAGTGTGGTTCCCTGCAGAAGTATCCAAAGTCTGCAACAAACCAAGATCTTATGAAGTAACCACCCCCAACAGAACAGTGCTAAGAAGAAATCGAAGTCAGCAAAGAGAACTAGCTAACAACACAGTGCCTGACAATCCTTCTGCATCAAGAACATAGTCACACTCAGATCTGCAGAACATAGCAGGAGAAAATGACCAGTGTAACAATCAAGCACAGGATGACTGCCAGAATACACAGAAAAGTCAAGCCAAGAAAGCTAATAAGTCTAGTTCTCCATCAAGATACTCTGTGACAAGATCAGGTCAAGTCAGTAGACCGCCTGTATGGTTCAGACACTTGACTAAAAACATTACAGTCAATCCATGTGTAAATATTTTTCAAAGTCTTTTCATTCCATTATGTATATAGTTTATCTTTTGTGTGTTTCCATTTTAGGAAAGGGGGATGTTGTGATATTGCTTTAACAATGTAAGTACACCACACAGCATCACAGGAAGTGATGTCATTCAGCACGTGATCAGTTGGTTGGAGTTGAGCAAGACAGCTAGTCACACGTGTAAGAGAGAGTTCTCTCGTAAATGTGTAACTCTACAAATAAGGAACCCACAGCTTATGACAACTCAACTTAAGATTATTTGGTTCCTAATTGCTACATAAAAGCAATAACACAACAGCCACTGCTGAGGACAATTATAATTTTAAAAGTTGCAGAGAGGGTGGCTCAAGATGGAGGTGCTGTCTCTCTCTCTCTCACTTACCTGAACTGCAAGCTACTGCTGCCTCTTACAAGCTGTAGGGCCTCCTATTGGCCCTCCAGCCTTCAGAGCCCGCCCACCAACTTCAGTTGGATGCTGAGACTGCCCTCTAGCCACTAATTGGCCAATCTGGGAAAATCATTGTCAGGTGAGTGTTGCCCTCACAATGTGGGGCTGTGATCCCCATTTGACCCTGATTCAAAGCCCAATAATCTGACCAAAAGATCTGTCCAGTAAATTTGGTTCAAATTAATGGTTTACATTCAGCTCTGAAAATTCAGTGACTATGCCATTATTGTGCTTTACAGAAGCAGTACCAGATTTTTTTGAAAAATTTTGAATTATCTTTGGGGGACATCCATATTCTCAACTTCATTTAGTGCATTCCATGATCTTCAAATCTTCCTCGGTCAGATATATTCCATGATGAACCTGTGAGATTTTTGTCATGATTATTATTAAGGTTTCTGCCACCAAGGTCAGATGCAAAATTAATGACCTGGTGAAGAAGCAGAGCATCTCCCTCTTCCCAGTGTTCACTTCTCCCGGTTTTCCTCCAGTCCTATCATTCGGGCACTTACTGATGCTGGGGTACAGATCCACAGGTGCTGGGTGCCCTCCAGTACTATGCCTGAACAGTGAGTGTTGGTAGACCAGTTGTGTGTGGCCAGATATGACCAGTCATATAAACCAGACTGGATAAGGAAGGCTTCTGTTCTTATAGGACATTAAGGGAATTAGTTCGGATTTTTACGACAATTCAACAGCTTCATATTCACTTTTTACTGATATCAGCTTTGTATTTCCAGATTTTTAAAAGTTCAATTCAAGTTCTTAAACTGCCATTCAGGGGGAATTTGATTCATGCTCTTTGAATTATTAGTCTCCACCTCTGAGTTACAATTCTAGTAACATAACTTCAACACCAACAAATCTAATTTAGTTCACTAGTTGGGGGTGCCCAACATTCTCCTTTAATTTTACCTCCCTGTAGAAAGGGCTCAGCATTGATTCAGTGTTGTCCTATGGTTGAGCTGAACATATGGGGGATTGCCAGGGTAAATCCCAACACAGAGAACTTGTATAATATCTAATATTAATTTAGTAAGAATTCACATAAGAATATGCTCACTGGATTTATGATATGTTACCAAGCCTCACAGGATATTGTTTTTCTTTCCCCAGTTGTTTCAGTTCCCAAGCGCAATGAAGCTGCTGTATTTCGTCCTCTTCTGAGCAAGAAAGAAGTTGCTGTACGAGAAACACTTAATGAAGGTAAGACTGTAATTTACTTCTGTTGTTGAAGTCCGAAAGTGGATAACTTCAGTACTGCAGCTACCTGTCTGCACACTGACAGCACACAAAAAAAAATGAAGGGAACACAATTACTCTAAATTGGCTTTATATGGTATCCTATTGATCCAACTCACTGGGGTAATGACATGTTGCATAAGAGTGGCAGAAAGCAAGCATATGCCAATGAAATCCTAGCCTTTACTAAGCTACCCAGGAGATGTGGGAATGGAGTTCTCCCACAAGGAGGAGGAGACAATTTGATGTCAACATTTATTCTGAAGCCAAGATGAAGGATCAAGTTTCATAGTGCAGGAAGGTTTAATAAAGAAAATGAAGCAAATTAAGAAATAGCAATTAAGTGGCACAAGACTTGTGGCTGCGAAACAGGTGGTGGCAAATTCGTCACCTGTTATACACCCTACACGATTTTCCTTTCCTTTCCGAGATTGAGTTACACCCCCTTGAATTTAAAGTCTTGAAAACTGTAGAAGGAAAGAAACTGAAGGTGGTCTTGGAAAGATTATATATTGGAGAAGGAGACTGCGTGACAAGTCTCCATTTCCACACGTAGGGAGGAGGGCGAGCCGATAAGCTGTGACATTTGGGGCTCAGAGGAAATGCAACAGTACCAGAAAGACTAGCTGAGCCTGTACTGCTGATGGGCATCTCTTCACAGTGGTAATAGCAGGAACCTTTCAGCAGGTCACCTGTGCACTGTTTCAAGGGTAAAAATGTGTGGCATGGGGAGCCTAAACTAGGTGGGAGAATCTTTAAATGTGAAAGTGAAAAGAAGTTTCTTCAGGAACCTTCATCAAAGATTCCTATAGTAGACTTTCAAATAAATAAATAAATATATGTCAGCTGGTACTGGTAAATAAAAAAGTCTCTGTGCTTTTTAGATCTTTCAGTGGACTGTAGTTTTAATCAAGGAGTTTGTGAATGGATACAGGACACTGAGGATGACTTTGACTGGAAAGTTGCTGATCGGCCTAATGGTAAGTTTTTTTCTTAATTAAGGTACAGCTTATTGGAATTAAATTAAACTTTTTAAGTAAAAACATCACTTTTTAACATGCAGTCAGGTGTATTTATGCTTTCTAATGATTAAGTCATTGACATAAATCTAGAAATTAATATAATGGGACAGTTATTTTTTATCAGATTACTTCCATTAATTATCATTTACCAATACCATTGTCCCCAGAGAAGTACATAAGTTACAACCTCTGATGATATCCAGGTTGATATCTCTTAAAGATACAGCTAAATCTTAGAGAATTGGCAAAAGAACCAGGTGGAGATGAAGAGGAACTTTTTTTAACGCAGTGAGTTGCTTTAATTTGGAAAATATTGCAGGGCTATGAGGAAAGAGAATGTGTCATAGACAGGAGTTTTAGAGAAGTGGTTACACCCAAGGTGCAGGCAGATAGATGGGTGACCGCTAGAAGGGGCAGGCAGTCAGTGCAGGAATCCCCTGTGGCTATCCCCCTCTCTAACAAGTATAACGTTTTGGATACTGTTGGGGGGGGTGGTCTATCAGGGGAAAACAACAGCAGCCAGAGCAGTGGCACCACGGCTGGCACTGTTGTTCAGCAGGGAGGGACAAAGCGCAGAAGAGCAATAGTTATAGGGGACTCTATAGTCAGGGGCACAGATAGGCGCTTCTGTGGACATGAAAGAGACTCCAGGATGGTATGTTGCCTCCCTGGTGCTAGGGTCAAGGATGTCTCTGAACGGACAGGGGGAATTCTGAAGGGAGAGGGTGAACAGCCAGAGGTTGTGGTACACATCGGTACCAATGACATAGGCAGGAAGAGTGATGAGGTCCTGCAGGGGGAGTTTAGGGAGTTAGGTAGAAAGTTAAAAGACAGGACCTCTAGGGTTGTAATCTCGGGATTACTCCCTGTGCCACATGCCAGTGAGGCTAGAAATAGGAAGATAGTGCAGCTAAACACGTGGCTGAACAGCTGGTGTAGAAGGGAGGGTTTCAGATATCTGGACCATTGGGATCTCTTCAGGAACAGATGGGACCTGTACAAGAAGGACGGGTTGCATCTAAACTGGAGGGGCACAAATATCCTGGCTGCGAGGTTTTCTAGCATCACTCGGGAGGGTTTAAACTAGTGTGGCAGGGGGGTGGGAACCAGAGCAGTGGGACAGCAAGTGAAATAAATAGGGGGAACGAGTAAATAAGGCCAGTAAGACTGAGAGGAAGAGCAGGCAGGGAGATGTTGCGGAGCACAGCGGGACTGGTGGTCTGAAGTGCATTTGTTTCAATGCGAGAAGAACACAGGTAAGGCAGATGAACTTAGAGTTTGGATTAGTACTTGGAACTATGATGTTGTTACTATTACAGAGACTTGGTTGAGGGAAGAACAGGATTGGCAACTAAATGTTCCAGGATTTAGAAGCTTCAGGCGGGATAGAGGGGGATGTAAAAGGGGTGGGGGAGTTGCATTACTGGTTAATGAGAATATCACAGCTGTACTGCGGGAGGACACCTCGGAGGGGTCATGCAGCGAGGCAATATGGGTGGAGCTCAGGAATAGGAAGGGTGCAGTCACGATGTTGGGGGTTTACTACAGGCCTCCCAACAGCCAGCGGGAGGTAGAGGAGCAGATATGTTGACAGATTTTGGAAAGATGTAAATGTAACAGGGTTGTAGTGGTGGGTGATTTTAACTTTCCCTATATTGACTGGGACTCACTTAGTGCTAGGGGCTTCGGTGTGGCAGAATTTGTAAGGAGCATCCAGGAGGGCTTCTTGAAACAATATGTAGATAGTCCAACTAGGGATGGGGCCATACTGGACCTGGTATTGGGGAATGAGCCCGGCCAGGTGATCGAAGTTTCAGTAGGGGAGCATTTCGGGAACAGTGACCATAATTCCATAAGTTTTAAGGTACTTGTGGATAAGGATAAGAGTAGTCCTCGGGTGAAGGTGCGAAATTGGGGGAAGGCTAATTATATAATAATATTAGGCAGGAACTGAAGAATTTAGATTGGGGGCGGCTATTTGAGAGTAAATCAACATCTGACATGTGGGAGGCTTTCAAACGTCAGTTGATTAGAATCCAGGACCAGCATGTTCCTGTGAGGAAGAAGGATAAGTTTGGCAAGTTTCGGGAACCTTGGATAACACGGGATATTGTGAGCCTCGTCAAAAAGAAAAAGGAAGCATTCGTAAGGGCTGGAAGGCTAGGAACAGACAAATCCCTTGAGGAATATAAAGTCAGTAGGAAGGAACTTAAGCAAGGAGTCAGGAGGGCTAAAAGGGGTTATGAGAAGTCATTGGCAAACAGGATTAAGGAAAATCCCAAGGCTTTTTATACGTATATAAAGAGCAAGAGGGTAACCAGGGAAAGGGTTGGCCCACTCAAGGACAGAGAAGGGAATCTATGTGTGGAGCCAGAGGAAATGGGTGAGGTACTAAATGAGTACTTTGCATTAGTATTCACCAAGAAGAAGGACTTGGTGGATGATGAGCCGAGGGAAGGGAGTGTGGATAGTCTCAGTCATCTCATTATCAAAAAGGAGGAGGTGTTGGGTGTCTTGCAAAGCATTAAGGTAGATAAGTCCCCAGGGCCTGATGGGATCTACCCCAGAATACTGAGGGAGGCAAGGGAGGAAATTGCTAGGGCCTTGACAGAAATCTTTGCATCCTCATTGGCTACAGGCGAGGTCCCAGAGGACTGGAGAATAGCCAATGTTGTTCCTTTGTTTAAGAAGGGTAGCAAGGATAATCCTGGAAATTATAGGCCAGTGAGCCTTACATCAGTGGGAGGGAAATTATTAGAGAGGATTCTTCGGGACAGGATTTACTCCCATTTGGAAACAAATGAACTTATTAGCAAGAGGCAGCATGGTTTTGTGAAGGGGAGGTCGTGTCTCACTAATTTGATTGAGTTTTTTGAAGAAGTGACAAAGATGATTGATGAAGGAAGGGCAGTGGATGTTATCTACATGGACTTCAGTGAAGCCTTTGACAAGGTCCCTCATGGCAGACTGGTACAAAAGGTGAAGTCACATGGGATCAGAGGGGAACTGGCAAGATGGATACAGAACTGGCTCGGTCATAGAAGACAGAGGGTAGCAGTGGAAGGGTGCTTTTCTGAATGGAGGGATGTGACAAGTGGTGTTTCGCAGGGATCAGTGCTGGGACCTTTGCTCTTTGTAGTATATTAGAATTAGAACATTACAGCGCAGTACAGGCCCTTCTGCCCTCGATGTTGCGCCGACCTGTGAAACCATCTGACCTACACTATTCCATTTTCATCCATATGTCTATCCAATGACCACTTAAATGCCCTTAAAGTTGGCGAGTCTACTACTGTTGCAGGCAGGGCGTTCCACGCCCCTACTACTCTCTAAGTAAAGAAACTACCTCTAACATCTGTCCTATATCTATCACCCCTCAATTTAAAGCTATGTCCCCTCGTGTTGCCATCACCATCCGAGGAAAAAGACTCTCACTATCCACCCTATCTAACCCTCTGATTATCTTATATGTCTCTATTAAGTCACCTCTCCTCCTCCTTCTCTCCAACGAAAACAACCTCAAGTCCCTCAGCCTTTCCTCATAAGACCTTCCCTCCATACCAGGCAACATCCTAGTAAATCTCCTCTGCACCCTTTCCAAAGCTTCCACATCCTTCCTATAATGCGGTGACCAGAACTGCACGCAATACTCCAGGTGCGGTCTCACCAGAGTTTTGTACAGCTGCAGCATGACCTCGTGGCTCCGAAACTCGATCCCCCTACTAATAAAAGCTAACACACCATATGCCTTCTTAACAGCCCTATTAACCTGGTTAGCAACTTTCAGGGATTTATGTACCTGGACACCAAGATCTCTCTGTTCATCTACACTACCAAGAATCTTCCCATTAGCCCAGTACTCTGCATTCCTGTTACTCCTTCCAAAGTGAATCACCTCACACTTTTCCGCATTAAACTCCATTTGCCATCTCTCAGCCCAGCTCTGCAGCCTATCTATGTCCCTCTGTACCCTACAACATCCTTCGGCACTGTCCACAACTCCACCGACCTTCGTGTCATCCGCAAATTTACTAACCCACCCTTCTACACCCTCTTCCAGGTTATTTATAAAAATGACAAACAGCAGTGGCCCCAAAACAGATCCTTGCGGTACACCACTAGTAACTAAACTCCAGGATGAACATTTGCCATCAACCACCACCCTCTGTCTTCTTTCAGCTAGCCAATTTCTGATCCAAAGCTCTAAATCACCTTCAACCCCATACTTCTGTATTTTCTGCAATAGCCTACCGTGGGGAACCTTATCAAACGCCTTACTGAAATCCATATACACCACATCCACTGCTTTACCCTCATCCACCTGTTTGGTCACCTTCTCGAAAAACTCAATAAGGTTTGTGAGGCACGACCTACCCTTCACAAAACCGTGCTGACTATCGCTAATGAACTTATTCTTTTCAAGATGATTATAAATCCTGTCTCTTATAACCTTTTCCAACATTTTACCCACAACTGAAGTAAGGCTCACAGGTCTATAATTACCAGGGCTGTCTCTACTCCCCTTCTTGAACAAGGGGACAACATTTGCTATCCTCCAGTCTTCCGGCACTATTCCTGTCGACAATGACGACATAAAGATCAAGGACAAAGGCTCTGCAATCTCCTCCCTGGCTTTCCAGAGAATCCTAGGATAAATCCCATCTGGCCCAGGGGACTTATCTATTTTCACACTTTCCAAAATTGCTAACAACTCCTCCTTGTGAACCTCAATCCCATCTAGCCTAGTAGTCTGAATCTCAGTATTCTCCTCGACAACATTTTCTTTCTCTACTGTAAATACTGACGAAAAATATTCATTTAACGCTTCCCCTATCTCCTCTGATTCCACACACAACTTCTCACTACTATTCTTTTATTCCTGATATACCTATAGAAAGCCTTAGGGTTTTCCTTGATCCTATCCACCAATGACTTCTCGTGTCCTCTCCTTGCTCTTCTTCGCTCTCTCTTTAGATCCTTCCTGGCTAGCTTGTAAGGCCCTAACTGAGCCTTCACGTCTCATCCTAACATAAGCCTTCTTCTTCCTCTTGACAAGCGCTTCAACTTCTTTAGTAAACCACGGCTCCCTCGCTCGACAACTTCCTTCCTGCCTGACAGGTACATACTTATCAAGGACACGCAGTAGCTGCTCCTTGAATAAGCTCCACATTTCGATTGTGCCCATCCTCTGCAGTTTCCTTTCCCATCCTACGCATCCTAAATCTTGCCTAATCGCATCATAATTTCCTTTCCCCCAGCTATAATTCTTGCCCTGCGGTATATACCTGTCCCTGCCCATCGCTAAGGTAAACCTAACCGAATTGTGATCACTATCACCAAAGTGCTCACCTACATAATAATATATAAATGATTTGGAGGAAAATGTAGCTGGTCTGATTAGTAACTTTGCGGACGACACAAAGGTTAGTGGAGTTGTGGACAGTGATGAGGATTGTCAGAGGATACAGCAGGATATAGATCGGTTGGAGACTTGGGCGGAGAAATGGCAGATGGAGATTAATCCGGACAAATGTGAGGTAATGCATTTTGGAAGGTCTAATGCAGGTGGAAAGTATACAGTAAATGGCAGAACCCTTAGAAGTATTGACAGGCAGAGAGATCTGGGCGTACAGGTCCACAGGTCACTGAAAGTGGCAACGCAGGTGGATAAGGTAGTCAAGAAGGCATACGGCATGCTTGCCTTCATCGGTCAGGGCATAGAGTATAAAAATTTTCAAGTCATGCTGCAGCTGTACAGAACTTTAGTTCGGCCACACTTGGAATATTGTGTGCAATTCTGGTCGCCACACTACCAGAAGGACGTGGAGGCTTTGGAGAGGGTACAGAGGAGGTTTACCAGGATGTTGCCTGGTCTGGAGGGCATTAGCTATGAGGCGAGGTTGGATAAACTCAGATTGTTTTCACTGGAACGACGGAGGTGGAGGGGCGACATGATAGAGGTTTACAAAGTTATAAGCGGCATGGACAGAGTGGATAGTCAGAAGCTTTTTCCCAGGGTGGAAGAGTCAGTTACTAGGGGACATAGGTTTAAGGTGAGAGGGGCAAGGTTTAGAGGGGATGTGCGAGGCAAGTTCTTTACACAGAGGATGGTGTGTGCCTGGAACTTGTTGCTGGGAGAGGTGGTGGAAGCAGGTACCATAGAGACGTTTAAGAGGCATCTTGACAAATACATGAATAGGATGGGAATAGAGGGATACGGACCCTGGAAGTTCAGAAGGTTTTAGTTTAGGCAGGCATCAAGATCGGCGCAGGCTTGGAGGGCCGAATGGCCTGTTCCTGTGCTGTACCGTTCTTTGTTCTTTTGTTTTTTCCATGCTACGTGATTCTATGAAATCTACCAAGGATGTTTGTTTTCCTGGTGTAATTACCAGACCTGCTTTTACACTCGCTTTCCCTCTATTTACTTTCCTACAATCACTCTCTTAAACTTTATTCTGTCTTCCCTTCCTCTTGCAATGTACCATCTTTTAACACCCAAGTGTGTCACCAGCTAATCACTGCTCCCTGATTGGTGTGTGTATGAGTGTGTGTGATGTGAGTGTGTGTATGTATGTGTATGTGAGTGAGAGAGAGAGTGGTGAACTACCTGAATTATCATGAATTATCTCACGTCCTCACCTGCTGCTTTCAACCTTGAGCTTCAGCCTTCAACTACGTTTTAATTAAAAAACATTGAGGGATAGATAGATTTCTAGAAAACTGCTACTACCCTGGATTGATTCCCCTTTGTTAACCAATGTTATTTTACACCCACAAGGCATTGGATACTATATGGCAGTCCCTGCATTTGTCGGTCTTAAGAACGAGGTCGGTCACTTGAAGCTTCTCGTCGGTGATCTGACTCCAAAGAAGGATTTCTGTCTGACATTTAAGTATCGGCTTGTAGGAGAGAGGGTTGGAAAACTACGGATACTTTCCAAGATTGAGAATCCTGCAATCTGGGAGATGAATAGAGACAAAGAGGAAGGCTGGAAGGTTGGAAATGTCACAGTAGCAGCTAAAAACAGCTCTGAAACCCAAAGAAATGTAAGTCAGTGAACTGCTTGTTACTCTAAAAAGGCAAATAGTTTGAGTTTATGACTGCTAGAAGTAATGAAGAAGGGGAATAGGATCCCTGTTGTTTTAGTAGATATATATTATATAAACTGTATAAAATGCCTTGGGTTAGTTAGAACCTGTAACCCCAACAATAAAATGATCTCGAAAATTGTTGAGATTAAATTAAATAGATGTGGAACCAAGATAAATCATTTAATAATGATTTAAGCCTTTGACATCTGACTATTCCTCACTGGTCTCACAGCACACACATTACAATCTACCACTCTTCAATGTAACTCACACTAGGAGTTCCAGATTGTGTCTCCCCAATGGTTTACGTAACGCGCCACATTTTGGAAATAAAATCCAAAATTTTTTTTTCTTTACTTTTGTGAAATGAATTGAAAAGAGCAGTAATGAACTCAAGAAAGCTTTTAAGTATGACTTCCTCCAAACCCACAAGATTTTTGGGGAAATGTGTGACATTTAGTAAGCACGCATGGTTTCCTTAAATGAGTTAAAACACATGGGTGAAATAATAAAACGCCTGTTTTTAATCTGTAATTAACAACCTGCTATCAAAATCATAGGAACACAGTTTTGAAATGTGGATTTCTGAGATGGCGATGTTGCTATTGTGTCACAAATTATGGAGAGAACAGGCATTCTCCAGTTGTTCATTGAGAGACATTTCAGCCTCCCACCCTGCATGGTTCATGATAGACAAGCATGCTCCAAAAGCCATTCCAAAGACTGGGTTTTAAAAGCTCTGGTGATGGCCAGATAAGTAGCCATTTCTTTGTGAAGGAAGATTGACTTTATGGTTTGAGATCACACGTGTCACCAGAGATTAGTAAGATGACATATTACAAAATGCAATTTGCCTTGTGACAATAAGACATTTGGCAGAAAGCAAGTGAGGTAAGTGGATGTTAGTCATGCTGAGCAGAGTGTTCAAACGATGCATATCAGAATCCCCCAGAGGAATCTGTGGAAAAAGCAAATACATCAGATCGATCATTTGAAACCAAGAGTGATAGGCATTTTATTTTCAAATATTTTACAGCTATAGTTCCTCAGTGTTGGAGCTGCTTAAAGTCTTTATGAAAGAATTTTTATGAAATATGTTTTTCTGTGCCTGGAGCAGTCCTGCCTCACTTTCACCAGGATAGGGACACAAACAAGTGATATGGCAGCTGGATAGAATTTTCCCATCACCATTTGAGCAGTAATATGGCAGAGATGGATCGTCCGCCCATCATCGAACCTGCCTGGTTTGAATGAATGAAATCAACGGAATGAAAATCAGAGAGTTTCTACATAGTGCGAGCAGTCTACTCTGCCAGATTACCATTACTGTGGAAATGGTCCCTGGCCATCGGTTGAGAGGTGGAGGCAGTCAGGGGTGTGGGGGAGAGATGGTGGGAATTCTTTGGCTGCGATCGAGGGGAAAGGGTGCAGCCTGGGCAAGGCTTCCTTGAGAGGCCTGGACAAGCACGCCTAAAATTATAGTTTTCAAACCTACTTGCTGGGCCCCTTCTGGTCCTCGATTCGGCTCCTGGCAGGTCACTGCTTTCCCCACTTAGGCCTCCGTCTAATATTGCAGTCATCAGGAACCAATCTGCAAATTTAAAGAACAACCTTGCTTCCTTCCTGCAAGTATCCTGCTCAACTAGTAAAAAAGAGCAGGTTAAGATTAAGAAACGGCAGCAACGCAGACCTCATATTAAGTGCCCCTACCTGGGTTCTGCAAGGCAGCAGGAGTTTAATTCCAGGCCATTGAATTGTACTGCACAGAAGGCGGCCATTTGGCCCATCGTGCCTGGGACAGCTCTTCGAAAGAGCTATCCCATTAGTCCCATTCTTCTGCTTTATCTTCACAAGCCTGGAGGTTTGAAAAGGGCTGTTTGCAGTGTTTCTGCATCAGTGGTGGATAAATTTTTAATCAGATCACCATGAGCTGCTTGTATACACACACGGAGCTATATGCAAAAGGTTGGGATTGTTGATTTAAATTTACATGTTTCCCGCAGGGCACCATAGTATACACCGAAAGAGCCCACAGAGACCAAAAGTCCTACATTCAATTGCAAACAACTCTTGAGATGTTTATGAATAGTCAAACTATTATATTACCATAATTGCCTGGAGTTCTCCTCTTTTTCCCAAAGCAAATACCATCTTTGTGGAATTTGACTGTGAAAGAAAGGAAATGAATCTCCAGCTGAATCTGATATTTTCCTCAAAAATGTATTTCTTGTTTATAGATAATCATGCCACACAAAGCATATACAGTAACATGAGAGTGGGTTTGTATTAGTTAAGACACTGGAACAGAATCCTACTTCCAACTTAGCAACACTTTTCCAACACTGTGGAAATGGTCCCTGGCCATCGGTTGAGAGGTGGAGGCAGTCAGGGGTGTGGGGGAGAGATGGTGGGAATTCTTTGGCTGCGATTTATCGTATTTACAATTGGAAAGCAAAAGTTTTTTTTTTTAAATGCCACTCCACATTTAGTAAGTACATTTGGTCTCAATATTTACAGGGTGGCAGGGAGGGTGTGGAAAGGCCAAATCAGCTGAAGAGCCCACAAGGCCAGGGATGCGGAGGTCCTCTCAATCTTAATGTCAGGGCCTCATTATTAAATTCTAGGGCTGCCTCCCATCTAGCAGCAAACCAGATCGACAACCTGGCCAGTGAGTGGGATGGAACACCAGCAACAGGAGGCCATAGCCAGGGATCCTTTGGGAGGCCCACAGCACCCGGAAGGGAACATCAGCTCTAGCGGGTGAACAAGAGTGCTGGGGGTGGCCTGCGATTAGGGCTGGTGAGGGGAGGGCAAGACTGGTGATTGGGGCTGGGGGAGGCTGAAGGCTTCCTTCTAAGACTTGGCATTCCTGCTCCTCCTGGACCACAAGGAATGTTAAAAGAGCCACTTAACATGGGGAGCCAGCTGCTGTTGGGAATTCCACAGCTCCAGTCTCCTCTTCATTTACTATTAAATTTAAGTGGCAACGGTGATGCTGTCATCAGGCTGTGACTTTGGTATGTTAATTAGGCTGCCGCCTGCCTTTTGTATAAGCCTTGTCCATGGCCTGATTTCACTTTAAAATTTAAAAGGGTGGGAATATGGTTGGGTTCAGGTTGTATTGCCCAGGCTGGATATTTTATCTCCCTGATCCTCTCCCACCCGGCTATAAATTGCACAGAAGCGCAGTGAGATGAACCTCTAAGGCTCTGATTCATGGAATAGGAAATGATATGTTCACTCCTACAATTTCTCACTTGACCAGTCAAGATCTTAATTATGTCATCAATGGGAATTCATTGAGCCAAGGCCTGGCATTGGCAAAAACCAAAAAGAAGGATTATTTTATTCATCTTGGGGTGTTAGCATCCCTGGCAATATCAACATTTATTGCCCACCCCTAGTTGCCGCGGGAAGATGGTGGTGGGCCTTTTTTAAGAACCACTGTAGTCCATGTTTGTAGCAGCTTGATACAACTGAATAGTTTGCTCAGCCACTTCCAAAGGACATTAGTGAACCAGTTGCCTTTTTATGACAATTAGACAGCTTCATGGTCACTATAGACACTAGCATTTAAAAATAAAATCAATTTTTTAAAAACGAAATTCAAATTCTGAATTGCCCTGGTGAGAAGTTGAACTCATGTTCGCTGGACTATTAGTCCAGACCTCTTGTCCAGTGTCTGGATTACTAGTCCAGTAATATAACCGGACAACTACAATGGTTTGGGTATGGTTCAAGAATGGGAACAGCTAGAATAACTTCCTAACTGTGGACCTACACACAGGGTTACATGGAACAAGAAGCCGAGGAAGACCAAGAAAGCCCTGAATAGACAATATCAAGAGTCACTTGTCATAGAAATGATAACTGAAGCAGCTGAGCTAGTCCAGAACTGACAAAAATGGGCGAATTCTATCAGCCCATCATCGCTCCTGAGCTGACAGAGGGGAATTTATAATTAACAATGGTAGTAACTGAACCATTATGTGAGCTGCTAGTTGTTAGTGTGAGCTGTTAGTGGTGAGGCATAGAAATTGCAAAAAGAGAAGAGTTTAACCACACAACATTAAGGGAAAATAATTTGTTATTATCACTTATGACTTATGCATGTGAATTTCTGCTTTTTAAAAAAATTATCTTGTAGGTTATCTTTGAAGCAGAACGAGGAAAAGGCAGACTTGGAGAAATTGGATTGGACAATGTTATTCTGACCTCTGGATCTTGCCAAGAAGAGACCTTACAGAATGATAACTGAGAGGCATATATTAAATTTAAAACTCCTGAATTATTTGGTCGGCAAACACATGAGAACAGTAAAACCTACTTCAGATCAGACTGCTCTCCAGTATATAAAATGTGACTTTTTTTTTTACAGTGAAGTATTCTTATTCTGGTGCCTACATTTCTTTGGCATTGCAGGATTTTCACACTCAAGGTTTTGGTATTAACTATTATGAGCATCATATGTATGTTTCTTAACTGTACAATTGTAATGCCGTTTCATCAGTGCAGCTAAGTGCTGTGTGTATCAGATGTGCACTCTCCCAGTGATCTTTAAACTAACTACTCACTAGCTTGTTCTTTTACTTGGCCCATTGAATATCCAGTTTTCTAACTAGATTTTACTGTCATGTTCATTGACAACAGTATTTTGTCCAATGCTATATTATATGATAACCACCTAATGTGATTAAGCACAAAGCATTTGTAAATGTAAATGTATTAAAAAAGCACTCTATGATATTTGAAAAATAACAATGTATTTTTAAATTTGATACAGCCATTACCTAATTCCTTTGGTTCCTAGATTCTTCGCGATAATGCCTGGGAAAAAAGTTAATTTCCTGGATGCCACAGAGAGGAAAAGGGTGGGGGAAGGGGCGCAAAGACCTTTACGTCAGGTCTGCACCCCCTTTGAATTTGCCTCAGGGTTTCAGGGGTTTCCACAAATGGGAGAATTTTTAACATCATCTGCAATAGGTAGAGGCCCAGCATATCCAGCTAGAGAGGGGATTCCAGGTCCCCTTGCCTCAACCTCTTTTTTTCATGATCAAAGGATGCCCATTTCCAGTGACGCCCTGAGAAGTTGGCAATGGCCTTTGCGCCTAAGATCCCTCGGAATAGATAGTCTGATGTGCTCTGGCAGGAAAGTGAAGGGGGCCCAAAAGGGAAGTTTCAGCTTTTATTTCAGGTACCCACAAGATCTTTGGGTCTTGGGGCTTTCCGTCTGCTGCTCTCCAATATCAGGCAGTAGGGTCTCAAGACTGGCATATGGTGGCCTGGATGGTCAGTAAAACCTCAGGGCCAATGTTCTCCACTGTGGGAAAATACGAGTTCTCTAGAAAATCAGTGTGAATAGACTTCTTTAATATGACGGTTAAATCATACCTGTGCCTGTAGCAGGGATGAATTTTGATATTGATATTTTGTATTATTTCTTGTGTATTTGTACAACATTTTGCAATAAAAGTTCTCTTTATAGATAAATGTCCTTTTCTGAACCTGACTTCTGAGATTTTTTAAAAATTGACATCACAGAGCAATGCCTCAAGTTGCTGAGGTTATGGGAAGTGACAGGCCGGTCTCTCACACTCACTGTTGTATATTGTTGCTATCATTTTTGAGCTTGGTTTACAGAGTCTCGGAGTCGTTGTAAATCTAAACTCATTTATTCTACTTACATGGACTATATAGACTTTCCACAAGACTGTCTAACTTCTACTACTCATGATGCTTCTTGCTTCTCCCAAGCCTATTACACGTGATCTCTTACGTCATCGTCACAGTGGGATGTGTTACTCTCACTGTCCAAACATTAACCCTTTCAGTCCCTTATACTACAGGTTCCACCTGTTCTCTGCTATCTTTTAAGTCTAAACACTTTCTGTTTTTATTTCAGTACACTAAGTTGCACAAATCCAGAAATATCATTGAAGTCTGGGTGGTCAAGCAATCTTTCACAGTGGCACAGTGGTTAGCACCGCAGCCTCGCAGCTCCAGGGACCCGGGTTCAATTCTGGGTACTGCCTGTACGGAGTTTGTAACTTCTCCCTGTGACCGCGTGGGTTTTCGCCGGGTGCTCCGGTTTCCTCCCACCGCCAAAGACTTGCAGGTGATGGGTAAATTGGCCATTGTAAATTGCCCCTAGTGTAGGTAGGTGGTAGGGAATATGGGATGACTGTAGGGTTAGTATAAATGGGTGGTTCTTGGTCGGCACAGACTCGGTGGGCCGAAGGGCCTGTTTCAGTGCTGTATCTCTAAATAAAATAAAATAAAATTCAACAATTTCAAGCACTATAAATTACTTCTGACTGCTATAGCTACCCCTTTTGCTGGCTAACTTACTCAGGCTTCTATTCTTCTATTTCCTCAAGGTACTGCCTGAGTGATACAACAGATGGTTAGCTGGGAAGGTTCACGTGAAGCCATCTAGAACAGAGGTGGCATTCCTCACAGTGAATTTGCTATCCGTGAGGGCCCTACTTCCAGTGCCCGGCTCAGGCCTGACTTTCCCTCATGTGCTGCAATTGGAGAGGGTCATAAGGATGTGAACTCATTGTCATTCTAATAAGAGACAGCAACTGCTTGCAGCCCATTAAGCACAAGGACAGATGTGGTACTGCTCAAATATGTGAACAGACCCATTAGTTCCAATGTCACAGAATCCCTGAGGATATGTGCTGTTGAGGCTGACTCGCCAGCATCCTCCTGACTATCTGGCCGGACTTTTGTTCTCTCAGTAGGGGTCCCGATAGGCCCAAAATGAGGGAAGCAACCCCAATTCGGTGTTCTGCAGGACCTGGAGCTGCATTTTACAGGGGGCAGCAACTAATTGGTTGCCGTAGGGGCCGCCCATCCCCAGAAGCTGCTTGCTAATCGGATGGCCGGCACTCAGCAGTCTCACCGGGAGCAGTGGCCATTTCTGGAACTGCACCTGGAAGAGGAGAATAACCTTGAAGAATTGCACCCTCCTAACCAGGTAAGTGGGGTCAGGCGGCACCAGGGTCAGTCAGGCAGGCCCCGGCAAGTGGGGGGTGGGGTGGGTGGGGTTGGTGAGGGCATAGATTTAAGGTAATTGGCTAAAGAAGAAATAGTGGCATGAGGAAAACGTTTTCATGCAGCGAGTGGTTAGGATCTGGAATGCACTGCTAGAGATTGTGGTGGAGGCAGGTTCAACTGAGGTATTCAAGAGGGAATTGGATTGTTATCTGAAAAGGAAGAATGTGCAGGGCTATGGGGAGGCAGCCAGGGAGTGGCACTACGTAAACTGATCTTTCGGAAAGCCAGCGCAGATACGACAGGCTGAATGGCCTCCTTCAGTGCTGTAACAATTCTGTGATTCTGTGAAACACTGGACCCAGAGATTTGAATCTTTAGAGTATTCAGCTGTGAATTGCTGTTCTCCTCTTTTGCAACCTTTCTTCCATTCAGAGGTCTTCACGTGCATTACTGCACAGTGTTTCACCCAGTGAAAAACTCACCAAATACTTTCTGATGTAACTGGGTTGGTGCAGGCTGAGATAAGATGCCACGACTCTGCTAGTAAGCATGGAGCAGGTGCTCCATCCACTCACACCAAACATGGTCAGTAATAGGTAATCAGGCTGCAATGATGTAGATTATGCAATGATGCCTATCCTATGTGCTGAAGCAGTCACTCCCCAATGCACTTGAAACACTCAGCATGGCCAAGTGCAATCCAATATAAAGGCCAGCTCGGGTCTGCAAATGAAACCCAACCCGAGCCCAACAGAACCACATCCGACCCCGAGCCCGACCCGAGTCCTTTCATTTTTTCCCGCACCCGACCCGACCCAAACCGACCATCAGTTAACCTAGCTTCCGTTTTTCACTTTGTTGCTTATCTGCACAAGCTTAAAATAACTAACTAAACAATATTTCAAGTCCAAAGCGTACATAATATTGGAGCCATTTACCGGACATGGTGATAGAGCGTGTCCAACCTGGCCCGGCCCGACCCGAGCCCAAATGCCGGACCCAGAAGTGCAACCCAACCCGAACCCGACACATGTCGTTGGGTCCCGTCGGGTTTGGGTCGGGTAGCTATGCTCTAATCCAACGTATGCAAACCCGATTTCAACTCTGTGGCTGGGATGCATTATGGCATCTGCCCTTTCCCTCTCCTGCTTAGTACCCCCTTGTTTCCCATCCCACGACCAGTGTCCCTCCCTATGCTAAGAAAGTACCCAGTGCACAACAGTCAGCAGCCCTTAAATAAAAACAAAAATACTGCAGATGCAGGAATTCTGAAATAAAAACAAAAAGTGCTGGAAATACTCAGCAGGCCTGATCAGTTCTGATGAAATGTCACTGACCTGAAACATTAACTCTGCTTCTCTCTCCACTGATGCTGCCAGACCTGCTGAGTATTTCCAGCACTTTTTCTTTTTAACTTTAGTCAGCAGCCCTTTGCTGGTTGCTCGGGTCACAACAATGCAGTAATGGCACTCCTAATGTGTCACAAGAAATATACTCAGAGAGCCAGTAAATTATACAATGAAATGACTGTGCTTTATATGGAAATCTGGGAAAGCCAACAGACCTGTAGAATTATTACTGTACCATGATGCTGTGAAAGTGGTGAGATTGTTGGTGCTGCTGGACAGTGTACCCGACACCTCATCAAAATATCTAAGGACAACAGACTAGCTGACATCACTAATGTCCTCAGTGCTAGCCTGGAAGGTGCTCGAATCATACATATTGAAGAACATGGGAACAGGAGCAGGCCCTTCAGCCCCTCAGACCTATTCTGTCATCCATGTAGATCATGGCTTATCTGTACCCTTTTAACTCCATATCCCTCGATACCCTTAACCAACAATAATCTCTCAATCTGTTTTCAATTGTCCCAGCATCCACAGCCTTTTGAGGGGAATTCCAGATTTCTACTACCCTTCGTGTGAAAAAGTGCTTTCTGATTTCACTGCTGACTGGACATAATCTAATTTGCACCCCCTCGTTTTTGATTCCCCCATCAGAGGAAATTGTTTCTCTGTATCTACCCTATCAAAATCTTTTAACATTTTAAACACCTCAATCTTTTAAACTCAGGGAAATATAAGCCACACTTATGCAATGTCCTCATAATTTAACCCTGATACCATTCTGTGGGTCTGGTGACTTTGCTGACTACGGGCAATGTGATGTGGGTGGGAGATAATTGTTGCAGCTATCTTTGAAAGAGATGGCACGTATGTGACACAACCTCCCTATCAAGCTCCAGGTTGTTTTTTTCTCATGAAAGTGCATTCACATTTATGACACTATTCATATGGATGCACATTCACACATATACTTTATGACACTATTGTAAATGCTGGTGTGTACTCACCAACATATTTAAATGAGTTTGTATATTTGCATATATAGTCTACAAGTCAGTGGACACCTTGTCTACACAGGTACCTTTTGGGGATAAAGCATTGACACATCCTTTGTTTCAGATCCAGTCCAGCCCCAGTACCGTCTGTGGCTGACTGTGAGTGGGATCAAAGCCAGTACTGGTGCTGCTCACTGTTGCCTATTTGTTCAATCCAAGACTGCACTACAGCCACTGTCTGTCCTGAGCCGGACATTTGTTACTGCTTGCATAGTTCCACTAAGGCACACACAGGCCAACTGAACCTGTGGAGTGTCTCATTCTGGGAACAAATACCTACAGACCAAACTATTGACCCTGCAGAGGGCCATCAACCTGTAACCACCGACTAACTAGATACTTGATACCAAGGAGCTCCTATATGAGAAGGACAACCAACTCAGTGATTAATTCCAGCACGTAGAAGATTTGCATGAGGCATCAAGTGAAGTGTGTCCTGATTATTCATAACCACAAGCATTCAGATGTAGTCTTGCCACTACCATGGACAACCTTCTTTAAATTTACATATGTTTACACTGGGAGTGATGCAAGATGGGGCCAAGGCAGCTTGTTTAGTATAGAATTCTGGGGGTTTAAGTTTGGGGATGGTGGGTGGAAGACTGGTGGCACTGCCGTGCCTTCGGATCTCCATTCGGGGAAGCGAGGCCGAACACTGGTGGGTGGGGGGGAGGAGGTAAGTTTCTCAATGTGGGGTGGAGGTCAAATGAATGTCATGGGCACAGGGGATGTTGGGAAGGGTTATAGTTTAAAGTTTGTGCAGTTTGGGGGTGGGGAGAGGTCAGATTGTGAAGGTAAGTGTTTTTGTGGGGGAAGGGCAAATAATTAATTTAATTGATATTGAGGGCAGTGGGAGAGGGGCAAAAGAGATGTATTTATTTAATTTAATTTCACTTTAAATATTTAAATGCCCAGGTAGGGCTGAAAGCCCTTTAAAAATGGTGTCAGCGCCTGCGCACAGGCAGCTGACCCCATTGCCGGAGACGGACAGCCCACCCCCTCCAGGTGATCGGGGGCGGGGGGGGGTGGGCAGCCCGCCCCAGCTATTTAAATGAACCACCACCGCCTTGGAATCACGGTGGCTCCTTCGCGTGTGGCCTGCGCAGGCGGCCTACCATTTTTTTCATCCGCCACCAATTTCGGCGGCAGGCTTATAGAATTCAGCCCTTGTCTCTACACCCTTATCCTTTCCAGCAGGGATCTCTGGTTAGATGATTTCCCCTCCCCCACTCAGGCCAAGAATGCTGATACCAACTGTAGTTTCCTATTACTGAAATCAGATAACTGAGTAGAGACAGGAGTCACACCAGGGATCTTACGTGATAAGATTATTTAATGTTTTTAATTTTGCTGTGTGGTCTGTGTAAAGGTCAAAGAATTACTGAGTCTTTTTTTAAAATCTGGATCAAACAAAAGTATCCTTGCAGGTTCCAGCAAGGAAGCATAGCAATAAGTTGTCTTTTTATTGAGTAAAACCATCCATTTCATTTATAACCACCATCACATTATCACAATCATCCCAGTCTGTTCAGTCATGTGTGCCCCTTTGCTTAGGCTGGTTTGTAGCAAACTGCAGTGGTCAGTAACCAATGACTGATGAACAAACAACTTTCATCTGTCTGGCGCTTTAACATACAAAATGTTCCAAGGCACATCGTAGGAGGTAATTAAAAAAAGGACACTGATGCAAAGTAAGAGGTATTAGGAGGAAAGGAGCCTGTTTTTAAGGAGTTTAGGAAGGGAATTCCAGCTCATGAAGCCCAGATGTCTGAAGGCGCAGCTGTCAATAGTTGGGTGAAGGGAAAATGCACAAGAGGCCAGAGACAGACAAGCAAAGAGTTTAGATAGAAACGGGGTAGGGGTGTGGGGAGGGATGTAGGGTTGCAGAGATAGGGAGAGATGAGGCCATAAAGGGATTTAAATATGAAGATGTGAATTTTAAGTTTGAGGATTTGAGGAAGAAGTCAATGTAGGTGTGCGAGAACTGGGCCGACGGTTGAGCAGGACTTGGTGGGGGAAAGGATACGGGCAGTAGAGTTTTTAACGAGCTTAGATTTATGAAAATAAGCAAATATGCCAAGCAAACACCTGAATCTGATTGAAGATGCAAACGACTGAAAGCATATCATTATATCTGTCAATTATTGGATCTCTTCATCAAAACCAAAATACTGTGGATGCTGGAAATCTGAAATAAAAACAAAAATTGCTGGAAATACTCAGCAGGCCTGGCAGCATCTGTGGAGAGAGAAGCAGAGTTAATGCTTCAGGTCAGTGACCTTTCAGAGTTCAATCTGCACTTTGTGGTGCAATAAAAAAAATACTTCATAGCCAAAGAGAATCAATACATACTAGTTTTCCGATGTCAGGAAATGTCAGATCATTACTGATGACATCAGTTTAAGTGGCCCATGATTATGTTCCAGCTGCATTGTACTAAGTAGTGCAATACCTAGAGCATTTCTAAGAACAGTACGGTTGAGTACTTTCGAATTAGCAGCTCCAGGCATGTATGTTTGGAAGCATGCCCCTTGTTCACTGGAAGAAAACAAAAACTTGCATTTCTATAGCACCTTTCACAAGTTCAGGAGGTCTCAAAGCACTTTAGGGCCAATGAAATACTTTTGAAGTGTAATGTAGGAAAGTCAGCAGCCAATTTGTGCACAGCAAGCTCCCACAAACAACAATGACATATGCTTTTTTATTGATGTTGGTTGAGAAAAGCAGGAGAACTCCCATATTCTTGTTCAGATAGTGCCATGGGATCATTTACAGTTGACAGAAAGGGCCTCAGTTTAACAGTTCATCTGAAAGATGACAGCTCTGTCAGCTTTTATAACATGTATGCATTATTTTTTAAAAAGTCAAATTGTGGTGTAAAATGGACAGAAAATATTCAGGATTGATGGAACAAATTAATTTTTTTGTGCGTCTTTTAATCCAGACGTTTAGTTGGATTCACTCTCATAACTGTGTTCTGCAAACCACCTATGTGCATATTATTTATCTTTGCACAAGATAAAAATAAAGTTAACAATATATAAAATATCAAATGTTTAGGGCAAATTACAAATTTCTATGCAGTTCCTATTAAAGGCTAACGACAGCCCTGAATCAACATACAACCCCACAATCAGCAGAGTATCAGATACAATCGTGATTACTACCAGACACAAGTTCTTTTGTACAATATATACACAAAATAATTCTTTCCCCTTAATTATGGAAAGCATCCAAGTTAATGTGAGTATGAGTCGACTGCACTGGTAAAGACACAATCAGTAACAAAGTACAACATGTGATAGTAAAATTGGCCTATTAAATCAGAGCCAAACATCAGGAAAGTTATCAGCATGATACGTCAATAATAGCTTGTACATTATAATGTTATCCGTTTTCTAAAAATACAGCTGTTGAATAATTAATGAGGAATTTTTCCAGATTTTCAATGGCCCACCTTTATCTTTCAAGTCAGGATTTCAGCATTGCTGTACGCTCTGCATTCACTGAAGCCGATGCCAGACTCCAGATATTCACCTTTAGAAAATACAAGGAAGTAGAACCCCACATACATAAGATATAAATCAATCTGAAAGCAGCAGATTTTTATGCGCAGTTTTTGTTTGCTCCAAATTGCCATCAGCTTTCTGAAGAAACTCCTTTTGATCCTTCACACTTACACCTCATAATTACAACCCTCTGATAATTCATCGAGAGACTTGAGTTTATTTCAGTCACAACAGGCTACTGAGAGACATCAGCTGTTTCGCTGCACTTGACAATTGCCAAACATGTCATGGAACCATAGCAGAGGTAAATTTGATCCACTTCATCTGAGCATTTAAATAATTACAGCTGTTAGAATCAAACTAAATTAATCACAAATGGTTCTGTGAGGCCCGTTACTGGATGTTTGGTGTGTTTAGGATTTGTTTTACAAATTTTAATAGGATTTCAGTGAGGACCACCTTGATACAGCAGGAAGTTTGTAATAATCAAGTTTTGTAATAATGACTGCCAGTACAATAAGACTAATAGAAGTGGCTTCAGTATGCCATTATCCTAACTTTAGCTCTGAACTTAACAGTGATTGCCTTTTGGGTAATCAATCAGAAGTTCACATCTGTGCAGCGATCAACAACAAAAAACACCCACACAATGGATTTTGCTCAACAAAAGACTGAACCAAACCATTTTAAATACCATGCAAGCAATACGTGCAGTGCCATGACTAAAGCTTTTTCAAGGAAATAAAGATCAATGCACATTTCAACAGCCCAGTAAATTATCCTGCTGAGTAAATTGATCTAAATCATTTTCATGTGAACCTGGCATCCACTTAATAGGAAACTGCTGAGCTATTATTTTACAGGATGTTTTACAACATTACAAATACTACCTTCTTGCTTGATATTCCACACAACAAAGATTATGGATAATAACAATGTTGAGATATACACAGTACTCACTTAATTAATGCCAGATCACTGATACAGCATTGACCAGAGTCCCACCATACCATAGAAAGTATCTCTCTTAATTGCACAGTGCAGAGATGTACCACATGGTATATTACTGAGCCACACTCCCCAGCAAAGCACCAAGTTCAATCCTTGTTCTATGTTAAGTTGATCAAACTCAAGTTAAATTTGTAGTGGGGTCGTTATAATTTGTCTCATGTCCTGGGAGTAGCAAAGAGTTAGCTAACTAGTGCCCATTGATCCGACTAGAAAGTGTTTCTCTATGGACCTTGAGAAAGACTGGATAAATGTCAGCTGTGATGGATCTCATTTGAATAGTCTGTTGGTGCAGAGAAGGTAGTAATTAGATGATAGTATAAAATAAGCTATATTGGCTTGGCTACCTGTTAAACACCTTTCCCAAACACAATCAGATAGCTCAGCCTTCCCGTTGATGCCCAATGCCCACCTGAAGCAATTTCCTGATAGGCTTTACATGGGCAGGCAGAGTGCCTGCCTAAAACAGGCC
Source organism: Heterodontus francisci (assembly GCF_036365525.1). Taxonomy (NCBI): domain Eukaryota; kingdom Metazoa; phylum Chordata; class Chondrichthyes; order Heterodontiformes; family Heterodontidae; genus Heterodontus; species Heterodontus francisci. The sequence continues at coordinate 37,777,256 of NC_090380.1, read as the reverse complement.
CAAGACTCTTTAGATATGCAAATTAGGATTCTATGCCAGTTGTTGTGCCCCGATTGCAAATTTCAGGTAGAAATGGATGGAATATGCGCCATACGCTCTCCGCCTAGTTGTCTTAGTGCACAAGAAAAAGCCCAAGAGGGAAAGGCACACTTCCCCAATCCCAGACCCAACTTTCTGGCCAACTGATTGTGGAAGATGGCCTTCCGTCTTCAATGAAGAATGGCCACTTGGGTCCGTGCTGGAAGCTGACAGGGTCTCAGGAAGTGGCAGCACCTTCACAGGAAGAAAAGTATGAAAGGGAAAAAAATGACGACAGTGATAACAAGTTGGTAACGACCATTTTTCCAGAACAGACTGAAATTGTACTTCAGTTGCTAACGAAACTGAAGTTTAGTATTCAACTCCTCCTGCTGTATCCTTGCATACAATTCAAAACCAACACTTTATTTAGGCTGTATTTCAAACAAGTATTGCTCGATTCCCACCTGCCTAAAGTGTCCATACTTGTGCGTTGAACAATCAGACTGATTTCCATGCCATACTGTCATTTTGTGCAGAAACTTCAAATAATGGGAATAAAGTATGTCACTAATGATGGTATCCACTGAAACAGAATAGTGCCAAGTGACACTGAGAGTGGGTGGAGGATTTGCAGCAACATCTTGCCAGGGCAGAGCATGGGCAGACAGTTCTGGCAGATGATCCATTTAAAAAAATTAAAAGAACTGATTTGCTTTTGGGGAAAAGTCCTTTCTCCTCTCCACTAGGAACATGCATCATAATTAGAATTCCAATATTGCAAGCCAAAAATGTAGAGTATATATATATTTATTTAAAATGGAGTGGGTGGAGATAAAGCAGCCACCAATAATCAGATGGGCGATTCCATCTTCATTTTGTGCAACAATTGCATGCGATGCATAATACCAAATATGTAACCACTGGGTGTGATTACAACAAGGTAGCACTTCAAATGGGAGATGTAGTCCAGATTATTTTACAAAGAGGGCAAGTGAAATATGATTCATTTCCAAAGATCTTCTGAGGATGGAAAGTAGATTAGAGCTTTCAAATCAATGCACAAGGTATCATCAACACAAATTATGTCACGAATGATGGTATCGACTGATGAAGCAGAATGGTGACACAGTGGGCTGAATTTTGTTGAGCTCCGGATGTCGGGCTCTGTGGCGGGGGAGGGGGAGGGAAGATCGCAGAGGCAGCGGTCCGCCAAGGAGCCCGTCGCCGAGATTGCCGGGCCCAATCTACCCAGAGGCAGCAAGGCTCCATGACAGCCCCCTGCCACTCGGTGATGGGACCGGACTTTACATATTGAAATTAACTTTATCCATACATTTAAATCCGATTCCCCGCAATCTTACCGACGGATCGGGATCTTCCGTGCAACGGGTGGCACTCACTCGCCTTCACTTCCCTGTCCAGGAGAACTGGTGCCATCAAGGTGGGGAAGCGGGGATCAGAGCATTTTTAGTGTAGTCAGTGGCGGGGGGTGGGGGGGGGGTGTCACATCTGCATTTTTAGGGTAGGAGGATGGGGGAGTGACCTCTGCACTTTGTACAGTTGGGGGGAGAAGGGGTCAAATCTGCAATTTCAGTATTATGGGGAGGGGTGGGCAAAATGGGCCAAACATTTATTTTTAGTGTAGTGGGGGGGAGGGGGCAACTCTGCATTCTCTGAATAGAACTAGCAGCCCTTTAAAAATGGCGCCAGCGCCCACGCAGAGATAGCTGACACCGTCAAGGCCTACCCCACCACGTGATTGGGGGAGGTGGCCGCCCTGCATATTTAAATGATCCGCCACGCTCAAGAACGCGGCAGCATGACAGCGCGTGGTCTGTAAATGCAGGTTGCCATTTCTTTTGCTGCCGCAGCTCCTGGCAGCAGAAAAATAAAATCCAACCCAGTGAGTGGGTAAATGATTTGCAGCAGAATATTGCCACAGCATAGCAGGGCAGACAATCCATTCAAAAAAAATTCCCCTGTGTTGTGAACTTGCCACTTTGACTAAATCAATCAATTGCCATAATCAAAGTGGACCTTAGCAATGTTGGTTGCTGAGGAATTTTTTTTCTCAAAAATATACTTTATCCATAAAAATCTGTAAGAACCGCATTACAAAACAGTTCAAAACAGCACCAAGCTGACATTCCAAAAAGTGCAAAGGAAATCAGTTTTCTTTGTTACAGGAGTGAGTTGCCTCACAACCCTTCCATTCCATTTTATGTACCTTGTACATTTTACAGCAAACCCATATTTTGGTTGGGGGGACCTTACACTGTGGTCTTTCCCCATTCAGCCTTTGTGGTGGCTGCCCCAAGCTTTAGTGCGTCCCTCAGCACGTAGTCCTGGGCCTTAGAATGTGCCAGTCTGCAACATTCGGTCGTGGACAACTCTGCACTGGAAGACCAGCAAGTTTCTGGCAGACCAAAGAGCATCTTTCACCGAATTGATGGTCCTCCAGCAGCAGTTGATGTTTATCTCAGTGTGCATCCCTGGGAACAGCCCATAGAGCACAGACTCCTGTGTAACAGAGCTGCTTGGGATGAACCTGGACAGAAATCACTGCATCTCTTTCCACACCTGCTTTGCAAAGACACATTCCAAAGGAAGGTGGGCAACTGTCTCTTCCTCACCGCAGCCACCTCGAGGGCAGCATGTGGAGGGGGCAAGACTCCAGGCGTGCAGGAAGGATCTGATGGGGAGAGCCCTTCTCACCACCAGCCAAGCTACGTCTTGGTGCTTGTTTGAAAGTTCTGGTGATGAGGCATTCCGCCAAATGACTCAGGGAACCATCCAACCGGATCCACCATCTCCTTTTCCCATAGGGCCTTGAGGACAGTCCATGCAGACCACTGCCTGATGGATTAGTGGTCAAAGGTGTTTTCCCGCAGAAACTTTCCCACGAAGGGTAGGTGGTATGGCACAGTTCAACTGGATGGAACGTTCCGCGGCAATGTGACCAGACCCATCCTTCGTAACACCAGTGCAGACAGAACCTCAGGACGTAGTGACACTTGGTGTTTGCGTACTGGGGCTCTACGCACAGCTTGATGCAGCCGCATACAAAAGTGGTTATCAGGATGAGGGCGACGTTGGGTACATTTTTCCTGCCCTTATCCAGAGGTTTGAACATCGTGTCCCTCCAGACCTGGTCCATTTTAGATCCCCAGATAAAGCGGAAAATGGCTCGGGTGACCGCCACGGCGCAGGAGTGGGGTATGATCCAGACCTGCGCCACATACAGCAACAACATGAGTGCCTTGCACCTGATGACCAGGTTTTTACCCACAATGGATAGAGATCGCTGCTCCCACATGCTCAGTTTATGGTGTACCCTGGCTGCTCGCTCCTCCAGGTTTTGGCGCACGCCCCAGCCCTTCCGAACCATATCCCCAGCACCTTCAGGTAGTCTGACCTGATGGTGAAGGTGACAAAGGATCGGTCAGCCCAGTTCCCAAAGAACATGGCCTCACTCTTGCCGTGGTTGACTTTGGCTCCCGAGACCAGTTCAAACTGGTCGCAGATGTTGATCAGTCTGCGAACGGACAGCGGGTCCGAGCAGAAGACGGCGACGTTGTCCATGTACAGGGAGGTTTTTACCTGAGTGCCTCAGTTGACTTGGATTGTCACCCCTCTTATGCCCGCATCCTTCCTAATGGATTCAGCAAAAGGTTCCATACAGCAAACAAACAAGACCGGGGAGACAGGACAGCCCTGTATGACTGCAGATTCGATCGGGAAACTTTCTGATTCCCACCCATTGATTGAGACTGCACTACCGATGTTTGTGTAGAGCAGTTTGATCCAATTGCAGATTCCGTCCCCAAACCCCATTTTGGAAAGCATGTCCATCATGTAGGTGTGTGATATCCTGTCAAAAGCCTTCTCCTGGTCCAGGCTGATTAGGCAGGTGTCCACCCTTCTGTCCCGTACATAGGCGATCGTATCCCTGAGTAGCGCGAGACTATCAGAGATCTTCCTGCCGGGTACAGTGCAGATCTCGTCAGGGTGAATCACCAACTCCAGAGCAGACTTGACCTGACTGGCGATGACTTTGGACAGAATCTTGTAGTCAACATTAAGCAGTGAGATGGGCCGCAAATTTCTCATTTCCGCCCTCTCCCCCTTCCGCTTGTAGATGAGGGTGATGATGCCTTTCCTCATGGATTCTGGCATGCTGCCAGCCAGAAGCATACTCTTGTATACTTCCAGCAGGTCTGGGCCGATCCAGTCCAACATAGCCGAATACAACTCAACTGGTAAGCCATCGCTTTCGGGAGTTTGCCTCGTCTCAAAGGACCTGATAGCGTTTGTCAGCTCATCCAGAGTTAGCGGTTTGTCCAGTCTCTCCCTCATGCTGTCATCTAAGACCTCCGTGATAGATGACAGGAAGGACTGGGAAGACGTGCTGTCCATGGGCTTCACGTCGTACAGCCCAGCATAAAAGGATTTGCTGATCCTTAGTATGTCGGACTGCGAAGACGTTACCGAGCCATCCTCTTCCTTCAGGCTGCTGATTACAGAACTCTCTCAGTGTACTTTTTGGAAGCAGTAATGTGAGCACGTCTCATCCTGCTCAACGGAGCGGACTCTGGACCAGAAGGTGATCTTGGAGGCCTCCGTGGCATAGAGCAAGGCCTGCTGGCTCTTCACCTCTTGGAGATCCTCCTTGACCTTGACCCCCATTGACTGCAGCCAGAGCAGATTTCGCATTCTTTTCTGGAGTTGGGACATTTCCCACTGTCTCTCTCTCACCCTCTGAACACCTTTGTGGATGAAGAAGCTTTGATATTCTCCTTGATCACCTCCCACCAGTGCACCGGAGACTCAAAGAGGGGTTTCACGGTTCTCCAACCTTTGTAATCCCTTTTGAGTTCCTCAACGTTCTCTGGGGTTAGCAGTGTAGCATCTGGAACGGGTTGACCCGTCCGATCTTGACCAGGTGTATCTTCGCTGCGCTCCGTCTGCAGGTTTGCTGAAGACGTCGTGCAGCTTGGCATCTTTTACTGTTTCCATTAGGAATCTGGAAGCAGCATCCAGTTTGCTGTCATCACTGCCGGATTGTCCAGCTGCATCGATGATGCAGTTGAAGTCACCGCCTAGAATGACCGGCCTGGATATCGCCAGCAGCAGTGGGAGCTGCTGGAAGACGGTCAGCTGCTCGCTGCATTGAACCGGGACATACACGTTGATCAACCAGAGCGGAGCATTGTTGTACATTACATCTGCTATGAGGATGCAACCACCCACCACCTCCTTAACTTCGGAGATGGTGAAGTTACCTCCCCGCAGCAGGATACCCAGGCCGGAGGAATAGGAATCATTACCCCCTGACCAGATCGATGGCCCGTGGGACCACCATCGCAATCATTGCCTTTAGGTGCTGAGGTGTGGTATTCCACACTCCTGCAGAAATAGCAGGTCGGCTTTGACCTTGGCGAGGTAGTCCAAGGTTGAAACACATCGCGTTGTGGATTTAATGCTACGCATGTTAATCAAAGCAATCTTTAAACCCATTTTTAAGTTAGTTGTTGCTTTCCACACCAGTTGTCCTTGCTAGTCCCAGTCCTTCGGTATGTTCCCGCATACCCATAGTGTACGCAAACTGTTTCACATTCATTGGGCTCAGAAACCCCTCCTGGTTTCTCATGGGGTGGGGGGGGGGGGGTTTGTTCCGCTGGGGTGACATTGGCGGGGTCTTGTAGGTAGCAAGGCTTGAGCTGTCCTCTGCTGTTGGTGTCTTTCCCCTCTGTTCCTCCTCAAAGAAATCACTGCTCCCGACTTCCCAGAGCTGGAGTGTGCCCAACACTTCTTTGCTATCGGTGTCCCGGAGCTGGGATGTGCTGGGCATGTCGCTAGGTTCGACACTTTGGGTTTGGGGCACGCTGGGTCCATCACAGCTTCCACTGCCCCAGAGCTGGGGGGCTTTATCTTCCAGCTCCTTTGAGTGCTGTCTCTTCTTTTGCAGGTGTTGTCGTTCTGGCCAGTGAGGAGGAGCTGCCGTAGTCTGTCTCAGACGGTAGCCTCCTCTTGCCACTGGTTTGGGTGGTGGCCTGTTCCTTTTTTGGAGGTTTTTTCTTTGTGGTTTTCCTTTGTACCACTTGCCACTGACCAGTTTGTCCATCTGCTGCCTCGTCCTCCATTGATTCTGTCTGTAGAGGAGGGATTTCTGGGCACGGGGTAGGTGTTGGGTCGCTGGTTACAGCTGCCTCCCCTTTCTTCTCCTTCTCAGGTAGACTCCTCATTGCGGAGAGGGTTACTTGTCTCCTTCCCAGCACTAGCCGAATTCACTGTTCCTTCTCCCGACCTTTCCTTGGACCTTGCTGTCTGTGCATAACTGAGGCAGCATTTGGGGCAGCATTTGGGGCAGGTTTTGTAGAGGTGGCCTGCCTCACCGCACAGGTTGCAGCACTTACTCTGCTTACAGTCCTTATGGCCTTCCTTCTTGCAGTTCTTGCAGACGACTGTGTTGCAGTTGGCTGCCACGTGACTAGATTTGCCACAGGTACGACAAACTATGGGCTGCCCCGCATAGACCGAGAAGACTCGACTTCCCCCGATAGCGAAGCTGAAGGGAGAATGGATGATGGCTCCGTTGGCATTGACCTTCAAGGTCACCTTGACCTGCCACTTGCTGGCCCAAATCCAAATGGGTCCTTGACATCAGTGCTGCTGCCGGCCACCTCAACGTACCTGGCGAGGAAGGTGAGTACATCCACAACAGGAACATGGGGGTTGTCGAGGTGAATTGTCACCACCCAGTCACGTTGCGATGGCAGCGTGAAGAGTGGCTCCACTGTGAGGATCGACAGCAGCACCTGGTTTCCCTTCTCCTTGAACACCTTCAGGAACTTGATGCATCCCACCATGTTCCTTATCCTTCACTACCACCCGAACGGTGTTACACACTCCCTGGCCTGAAGCTCTAGAATTGGTTACAGCCATTTTACTCAAAACCTACCTGGAACAGGATCAAAGGCCACTGTTCATGGTCTCTCTCCTGCCAGGTTGGTTGCTGGGGATGCGACCTAGTGACCTTTCTTGTACCTAGTGACGCTAAGATGCCAATTATGGGAAATACATCATAGGACATCGTCCCATCATATGCATCTTATAGTGTGCCTGCCATATTATAGATAGGCAAATTATGTCCCTGACAATATTCTGAGGTGAGAAGAGAGGAAGGAGAGGGAGGATTTGCTGAAGGGAAACACGGAAGTAAAGGTTTCCCACATGTTCTGCCGAATTCGATGGCAGGACCAGTTTAAAATTTTTCCAAAAGGTTTCCCACCCGACAGCCAGCCAGATGGACAGGGTGGCTGCCAGTCAGTGGGAAAGCATATGGGGAGCCATCAGGGTCGTCAGGGTTTGGATCAAAGGGTGGTGGTCAAGAAGTGATCTGCTGGGATTCCTGAGGCCAGAAGAACCCAGCCAACAGGTGCTAAAAATAAAAGTGAAGTTACAATGGAGGCACACAGCCTCCTTAAAATCTTTTAATGACCCACCTGACTCCTTGGAGCAGGTTGGGCACCCAGTCCTCCACCACAGTATTAACTGGAAGTGGGCAAATTGGAGTCAGGTTTTCCATTTTTTTTATTTTTAACTGCACAGGGGGTAAAAGCCCCCTTTTGAAGACTGTTGTCACTTCAGGAAAATCGCAGAAGTGGAAGCAAGTGAGGAAGCTTCCCTCCTTGTCCAGGTTATACCAGTAAGCCTGCCTCTGGGTGCTTAAAATGGGAAATGTTCGGTTCCCACCCATTAATATAATGAGCACAGAAATAAAAAGCAATGGTAATCTCGAAGTTAGGAGCATGGCTATTTTGCCACACTGCACAGACAGTTGTATTGGCTAATTTATGAGATTCGTCATGAATTCTGTAGTGATTCTATGAAATTAAACAAATAAACAAGGGGAAAAGAAGATATTGAATTTTTATTAGTTAGATTTTCTGCCTTTGGCCTGCATGAAGCTTTCTGTGTACCTACCATTCCTCAGCCAACTGCAGATGTTTGACCTGCTTCCAGACCTCTGATAAATGCCAGCGGTGTTTTCAGCTGCTTTGCCAGTGGCCTGATGTAATTTATCCCAGAAATAATGCCTGACCAGCCACTACCCAGCCCTGTCTCTGGCCAACTGCAGGGTCTCTGGTCCATGCTTTCCCAAACTGCACAACCATGACCAGATAGTCACTATTGGGTTTAATATACTCCATGGACAACACATTTACATTAAGTTCCTACCCGTACTGATTTATTAACTTGCTGGAGGGGGAGGGGGGCAGTTTTAATCTCCCACGACAGATGGGGAAGCATTAGGGAGGGCAAGTTTAAAATTTCAGAATCCTGAAACTTGAGGTAGGCTGGGATGCTGGCAATAACCTACTCCCAAAGGGGCAGGTCAGTTATTTTTAGATTTAGCAGCTGCAGGAAATCTGGCTGGGAAATGGAGAAAAAAATTCAAATGAGGTCCTGTTGTCAAATTCAGCAGGACCTCTCCGTTACCTACATTTCTGGGTTTCCTGGCCACAGCCTAATCCCTCCCCACCTCCTTGGACATATCAGGGTATTAAATTCTTATCCATATTATTTAATTTATTAAATTCCTGTCCACCATTTTAGTTCACTAAATTCCTGTCTATGCTATTCGAATTTGTTAAATTCCTGTCTGTGCTATTACGGCGAAGTAAATAGAATTTACAGCACAGACAGGATAACCGGCCCAACCAGTCTATTCCAGTGATTATGCGCCACGTAAGCCTCTCCCACCCCTCTTCATCTAACCCTATCTGCATATCCTTCTATTCCTTTCTGCCTCATGTACATTTCTAGCTTCCCCTTAAATGCATCTATGCTGTTCGCCTCAACTACTCCCTGTGATAGTGATCAAGTTCCACGTTCTCACCACCCTCAGAGTAAACAGGTTTTTTACTGATTTCCTTGTTGGTTTTATTAGTGACTTCCTTAAATGGCCCTCTGTTTTGAACTCCTGCACATTTTAATTTATTAAGTTCCTGTTGTGTGATTGCCTTTCAGAGTGATGTCCCTTTAAGGTCTTAGTATGCGAATGAACTAAGTGCCAGGACATAGTCATGTGACTGCATGCTAGTCTCACTCAGTAACCCCTAGAAGTAAGTCCTGTAATTAGTCAGCTCTGCACTGTATATTCTTGGTAGCTGTTAATAAACCTATTTGAGATCTTCAATCAACTGAACTCCACGCATCTTATTTATGTTGCATCAGACAACATAAAAAGCTTTTAATTACACTTCCTGCCTATGCTATTTTAAGCAATCAGTCAAAGGAAAAGAACTTCAGAGCTGGTGATGCCAGCTGGCCTCCAAGCAGTGTTTCCTAGTCTCCTTCCTCTAGTGGGTGCTCAAGATGTGTCCATACTGGTATGGGTGCTTGCTGAAGATACATGAGTGATATTCCAGTGAGGTCAGGAGCAGTGGTTAGCAACACAAGAATACAAGAATTAGCAGCAAGAGTAGGCAATTCAGCCCTTCAAATCTAATCTGCCATTCAATAAGATTATGGCTGATCTGTTTGTGGCCTCAACTCCACTTTCCTGTCTGCCCACCATAACCCTTGACTCCCTTTTCCATTTAAAATCTATCTAACTCAGCCTTGAATATATTCAATGACCTAGCCTCCACTGCTTTCTGGGGAAGAGAATTCCACAGACTAATGACCTCTGAGAGAAAAAGATTCTCCTCATCAGTCTTAAATGGGAGACACCTAATTTTTAAACTGTTTCCCCTAGTTCTAGACTCCCCACCAGGGGAAACATCCTCTCAGCATCCACCCTGTCCAGTCCCCTCAGGATCTTATATGTTTCAATAAGATCACCCTTCATTCTTCTAAACTCCAATAGGTATAGGCCCAACCTGTTCAACCGTTCTTCATAAGATAACCCCTTCATCCCAGGAATCAGTCGCGTGAACCTTCTCTGAATTACTTCTAATGAAATTATATCCTTTCTTAAGTAAGGAAACCAAAACTGTACACAGTACTCCAGATGCGATCTAATTAAGGCTCTGTACAGCTGTTGCAACACTTCCCTATTTTAATACTCGATTTCCCTTGCAATAAACGCTAACATTCCATTTGCCTTCCTAATCACTTGCAGTACCTGCATACTAATATTCTGTGATTGATGTACCAGGACACCCAGATCCCTCTGTACTGTAGAGCTCTGCAGTCTCTCTCCATTTAAATATTATACAGCTTTTCTACTCTTCCTGCCAAAGTGGACAAGTTCACACTTTCCCACATTATACTCTATCTGCCACATTTTCTCCACTCATTTAACCTATCTAAATCCCTTTGTAGACTCTTTGGGCTGCATTTTACGTTCATGCCTCCGAAATTGGTAGCGGATGTAAACAATGGCAGTCCGCTCACACTGACAGCGCGTCGCGAAGCTGCCACAATATTCAGCACGGCAGCTCATTTAAATGGCCGGGGAGGATTGCCCACCACGAAGACGTGGAGGGGGTGGGCTGTCCGTCCATGGAAATGGCATCAGTAGCCTTTGCGCAGGCGCTGACGCCATTTTTAAAAGGCTTCAAACCCTAACATTCAATTTAATTATTTAAAGATACAGTGTTTTTAAAAAATAAAATACATTGATCCTGACCCTCTCCCATTCCCCCCCAATAACCATAGAATTAATTACCTGCCCTCTCCCCCCACTAAAACACTTACCTTGTGCACCTGACTTCCCCCCCCACCAAAGTTCATAAACTTTAAACTTTACCCCTTCCCACCATCCCCTAGACCAATGAAATGATTCTGACGCCGCTCCACCCTCTGCCATACTGAAAAATTGAACCGCTCCCCACCAGTGTTCCGACTTGGATCCCCAGACTGGGAAAGGAAATCAATTTGTTTATTTAAATACATTTAAATATTTAAATGGGGCTCCCATCGCCGAGCGGCAGGGGGCTGCCAGGAGGCCTCACCGCCACCAGCAATATTGGGCCGGGTCTTCCCGGTGTCGAGGCCCATGGTGGGCCTCTGCCGGAGGCATTTTACGGCTCCCCCCTGCCCCCCCGCCACAACCCCCAACATCAGGGGGACTGTAAAATTCAGCCCTTTATGTCCTCTTGAAACTTTACTTTCCTACCTATCTTTGTGTCATCAGCAAACTTAGCTATTATACATTCGGTCCCTTCATCCAAGTCATTGATATAGATTGTAAATATTTGAGGCCCCAGCACTGATCCATCCCTGTGGCACTCCACTAGTAATGGCTTGCCAACCCGAAAATGACCCATTTATCCCTACTTCCTGCTTCCTGTTAGCTAATCGATCCTCTATCCATGCTAATATGTTGCCCACACCATGAACTCTTATTTTGTGTAGTAACCTTTGGGGCTGGATCTCGTTCTCCCTTGCAGAAAATGGTGGCTGCCACGCACGGGCCCCATGCCGCCACGATCTTGCGTCTGGCAAGCACTTTGCACATGCACAGCGGTACCCGCCACCCCCCCCCCCCCAGTCATGTGGTGGAGCCGCCTCAGCGATGCCGTTCATGGCATCACCTGTTGAGGGAGCAGGTGATGGCATCATTTTTAAAAGGCTGCCAGCCCTGCAAACAGAACACCATAATGCAAAGTTCACCCCTTCCCTCCCTCATACACAATGGAATGCAGAGTTGACCCCTTCCCACCCACCATACGGTACATAGTGCAGGGTTGACCCCTTCCCCACCTCAGTGGCACCAGCTTTCTCTGGATGGGAAAGTGAAGGTGCGTGAGTGCCGCACGTCATCCTGAACATCAGCAACTGAAGGTAAGATTACTGCAAATTACATTTTAATTAATGCAAAGATGTAATTTAGATATGCAAACTCGGGTCCCGTTGCAGAGCGGCAGAAGGGCCACCATGGAGCTTCCTCACTGCTGCAAAAATCGGGCCCGGCAATCCGGATGTCGGGTTCTATGGCAGGCTGCTGCTGCTCCGATTTTCCGGCCACCACCGCCCCCCCTCCCCCACCCCCGCCACGGAACCCAATGTCAGGGGGAGAACAAAATCCGGCCCTCGATGTGACACCTTATCAAATGCCTTTTGGAAATCCCAGTACACCACATCAACAGGTTCCCCTTTATCCACCTTGTTTATTACTTCCTCAAAGAACTCTAATAAATTATTCAAACATGATGTCCCTTTCACAAAACCATGTTGGCTCTGCCTGATAGTGTTATGATTTTCTAAATGTCCTGCTATTACCTCCTTAATGACGGATCCTAGCATTTTCCCTCTGACAGATGTTAGGCTAACTGGCCTGTAGTTTCCTGCTTTCTGTCTCCCACCTTTCTTGAATAGAGGTGTTACATTTGAGCTTTTACTAACCATTTATGCTGGTGGAGCTAGGCCGAGGGTCTTCCTGGCCAATGTCTACACATGTGCACCTGATATTTGTCAAGGGATTGGTTAATGTAGGCCAAAAAATAAATCAATCAGCCAGTGCCCAGAAATCAAAAATGAGATATTTTCTTTGCACTTGCTCATACAGGGAGTGGTTAAATTTGTTTCTGGCAAAACCATCGATTGGGATTGTCAAAAGTCTACATAAAAATATTTAATAATGGGAACAGCATTGTGCTAACCGGAGACACGCAGTGGTATTGGTTTACATCCTTTTCCAGTTAGCTTTCCCCTCTTGACAGAGTGCAGAAATTCTGTGTTTTTCCTACACCAACCAGCCACTGGAATAGTAATACAATCCAGGTTTCAACGTCTGCATAACATAAAGCAGAACTGCAAATGTTTCCTTACCAGATGTTTTAATCAAAGTAGACAAATGAAAGACTTTTTTTTAAAGAAACAGTTCTGTTAATTTGCAGCAAATTCTCTTAATCTCAGAAGAGCAATGAGTACAACGTCTTTTCAAAAAGGTCAACCTGCAAAACTATTGGACATTCCATTCAGCTCAAACCATAGCAATCTACAGGGATTTTGTAATGCAACAATTTGATTTCCACTCTGGTAGTATGATGTAATATTCATGTTATTTCATGCCATTCAACCTATTGTACCTGTGTCTGTCATTTTTTCTTAAGCCTGGAATATTTAATTTAATTTCTTTAAAAATTTTAAACTTCTTTTGTTTTGTATCTTTACAAAAACATACTGCTTGCTACACATGAGACCTAGAGCAGGTAAGCACAGACAGCTCCAAGGCTTTTGCTGGTTAAATAGAAATGAATAACTTACTGATTTCACCCCTCCTGCTGATCAGCCACTGTATGATATATTTTACAAATTCCTGGTATTGAGATTCAACTATCAGGAGAACATAGTTGGCACGTGAGTGCAAAGCTCTGTGGATCCTCAAGAGTTTTGACAACCCACAAGAAACTCAAAAGCACAGTCAGAAAATCTTTCACCTATGTTTCCACTTAATCAAAGACAAAGTAATTCCAGCTATTTATTACAGGCAGGGTAAGAGATTCAGATCCCAGTGAGTCTCCCAATCATGGGAGCTACTATTAATCCATTGTAACAATGCATTTGATTTTAATTATTGTGACCATTTTCCCTTGAGAGCTCAATGGACAAGTGTACTGGTTGATGTGGTACTGAGACACACAAATCAAGGAGGCCTGATTTGTGATAGGTTATTTGATCTCAGCCAGGGCAGCAATGGGGATGTTATAGTTGGTTTCAACGTCCCATTCGTAGACAGAAGAAAGAAATCACATAGGATTGCTGTTCCTAATTACTATCTAGAAAATACAGAGGAAATGTCAGATTCAGGGAACAAGATTTGAAATAGTTTTGAACTCCCGATGAATGAGCCAGATGACATGCTGCCTGGGCTCATAAAAAATGGTCATTTAGCATCTATGGAACTGTACCCTAGCTTGAGCCAATACCTTTACAAGAGATGGGGAGAAAGACACTCATTGGCCAGGATTTTGTCTTGGCAATGGGGGTCTCGATCACCGAGAGCCCCGCATTGCCTCTTCTGGGGAAGGCCCACCGGATCAAGTGCCAATTAGGCATTTAAGTGAGCATGTCTCCCCTTGCTTTCCCTTACCATTAAAGAATAACACACAATGTGGGGCAGCAACGGAAGAAGGGGAAACTAAACAGATAAGAGAAGAGTAAACATGGAGGTACGAATATATAAATAATCTACATACTTTATAATTATTTTACATTTAGCAAATTTTTACTATGTAAAAATAATTTGCCCATGTTGAAGTATGTGAGATTTATTTTTGTTGAAGTGTTTGAATGAAGAAGGTTACCAGCTTCTGATTATGATGCAATTTCTACAGTAAAAGAAGTGTTAATGAGGCAGACTGCTTTAAATGTACCATAGGTCTGTCAGCATCTGAAGAGGAAAGACCTGCTAAACATTCCCACTGGTCCTTTTTAAACCTGTGGAGCAATTGTTTTTTTCCAATTGACAGAATTAGGGTGGCACAGTGGCGCAGTGGTTAGCACCGCAGCCTCACAGCTCCAGCGATTCGGGTTCAATTCTGGGTACTGCCTGTGCGGAGTTTGCAAGTTCTCCCTGAGACCGTGTGGGTTTTCACCGGGTGCTCCAGTTTCCTCCCACAGCCCAAAGACTTGCAGGTTGCTAAGTAAATTGGACATTATAAATTATCCCTCGTATAGGTAGGGGGATGGTGGGGATGTGGTAAGAATATAGGATTAGTATAAGTTGATGGTTAGAACAGACTTGGTGGGCTGAAGGGCCTGTTTCAGTGCTGTATCTCTAAATAAAATAAAAAACGAAGTCAACATGTGAGTCTTTCCTCTGGCAACTAATATCTTGTTTCATATATGTTATTTCTTTTCCAAAAATATACTTTATTTATAACATTTGTAAAAATACATTAGATAACAGTTCAAATTTGACATTACATGAAGTGCAATACAGATCAGTTTCTTTCAATACAGTACATGAGGTGCCTCACCACACTTTCCATTCCATGATATTACGGCCAAGTGAGGAGGGGATTGCAGTTGCCCCTGTTGCCCTTCCTCTTATTTGACTGCAACAGGGTTTATTCCTTTTAAACAGTGGTTGTGTTTACCACCTCAGTGAGTGTTTTACCCTTTTCCTTTACAGTGATCGTGAAACAACCAATTGGACAGATTTTCTTGAGTTTAAACAAGAAAAGCTAAGTTTATTATACTTAACACTCTAACCTCGATTTAAAAATAATTTTAAAATATGCTACACATTCACACGAGAATCACATACAAAAAAATAGATTACAAAGCGGAAAGTAGGTTTTTGATTGGATTAAAGTCCAGAATAAATAACAGCTAAATACAAAGTTTGAGGTTGGATGATTCAGTGATTGTCCGGCTGGAGTTGTACTCTTGAAGTCCTTGGTTGGTCAAAGTGCACTTTGTGGCTGGCCTGCTTTGTTCAGGGTTTTCTGGAAGGCAGAACTGTAGTTGGCACTCTTCCCCTAGACTCTAGCTGTAGCAGTCTATAGGCTTGGAGGGTCCACAGTCACAGATGGTTTTTAAATCTGATGTTTTCTGGAGAAAGAGAGCGAGAGAGAATGAAAGGGCAGTATGCAGCCTTCTCTGCTGCTGCACACTCAGCTTCTGCTTGTCTTCTGTTAGCGTAACAAAATTCCCAGTTTTTTCAGAGATGGACAGACAATCACATGGTTCTCTCAATCCCCTTTGTTTTTAATGAGGTCCAACGTCTAAAACCCATAAACTGTCTTAGGTGGGGATGTCAGTGTTTACCTCATGGAAAGATGTCTCCAATTATGAATGCCTCAAGATAGCTTTGAATGTCCCACTAACGAGGGTGATCTGCATAACCTACTCAGTTAGCCAAAGCATTGAACTGGCTGGGCTTCTTGTTAGACTTTTGTCTCCAGTTCAATCTCCTAGTATTTCAGATGCAAATTGCAGTGGCCATCTTGGCTGCTAGATTTTTAAAAGTTAACTGTAGGATTTTTTCCCATTAAAAATCTAATGTAAGTCTCTAACTTTCTCATTTGGCATATGGAGTTTTCTTGACAACATTATATTTACAATGTATATTTACATTTCATGTCGGATTTTCTCTGGTGCATACAGCCTGAGGGATTTTACACAGGTTCCAGCCCTGCGGTATACTATGGCGGGAGGGCCTTATACAGTGGTCTTTCCCCATTGTGCCTTTGCGGTGACTACCTAAGCTTTAGTGCGTCCTTCAGCACATAGTCCTGGACCTTGGAATGTGCCAGTCTGCAAAACTCATTAGCAGACAACTCTTTGCTCTGGCAGACCAAAAAGTATCTTTTACTGAGTTGATGGTCCTCCAGCAGCAGTTGATGTTGATCTCCGTGTGCATCCCTGGGAACAGCCCATAGAGCACTGATTCCTGCATTATGGAGCTGCTCAGGATGAACCTCGACAAAAACCACCGCATCCCTTTCCAGACCTGCTTTGCAAAGGCACATTCCAGAAGGAGGTGGACAACAGTTTCTTCCCCACCACAGCCGCCTTGGAGGCAACAGCTGGAGGCGGTGAGACTCCGGGCATGCAGAAAGGATCTGACGGGGAGGGTCCTTCTCACGACCAGCCAAGCTACATCTTGCTGTTTGCTCAAAAGTTCTGGCAATGAGGCATTCAGCCAAATGAGTTTGACAGTCTGCTTGGGGAACCATCGAACAGGATCCACTATCTCTTTTTCCTGCAGGGCCTCAAGGACGTTATATGCAGACCACTGCCTGATGGACTTGTGGTCAGTACCTGTGAGTTTTTTTTTACAAAAATATACCGTATTCATAAAAATCTGTTAAAAAAAAATACATTACAAAACAGTTCAAAACAGCACCAAGTTGACATTCCAGAAAGTGCAAAGGAAATCAGTTTTCTTCAATACAGGAGTGAGTTACCTCACAACCCTTCCATTCCATTTTACATGCAATGTACATTTTACAGCAAAACCATATTTGGTGTACACAGCCTGAGGGGTTTTCCATGGGTCCAGCCCCTCGGTTCACTATGGCAGGAGGACATTGGCAATCTGCTCAGGGAACCAGCCGACAGGATCCACCATCTGCTTTTCCCATAGGGCCTTGAGGATATTCCATGCAGACCACTGCCTGATGGATTGGTGGTCAAAGGTGTTTTTCTGCACAAACTTTGCCACGAAGGATCAGTAGTACAGCACAGTCCAACTGGATGGAGCGTTCCGCGGCAATGTGGCCAGACCAATCCTTCACAACACCAGGGACAGATAGAACCTCAGCACGTAGTGACACTTGGTGTTTACGTACAGGGGCTCTAAGCACAGCTTGATGCAGCCGCATACAAAGGTGGTCATCAGGATGAGGGCAACGTCGGGTATGTTTTTTCCGCGTTTATCCAGAGGTTTGAACAGCCTGTCCCTCCAGACCCAGTCCACTTTGGATCACCAGATAAAGCGGAAAATGGCTCGGGTGACTGCCACAGCACAGAAGTGGGGTATGGGCCAGACCTGCGCCACGTATAGCAACAACGTGATCGCCTTGCACCTGATGACCAGGTTCTTACCCACAATGGAGAGAGAACGCTGCTCCCACATGCTCAGTGTATGGTGTACCATGGCTACCCGCTCCTTCCAGGTTTTGGCACACGCCCCGGCCCTTCCGAACCATATCCCCAGCACCTTCAGGTAGCCCGACCTGACAGTGAAGGGAACAAGGGATCAGTCAGCCCAGTACCCAAAGAACATGGCCTCACTCTTGCCATGATTCACTTTGGCTCCCGAGACCAGTTCGATCTGGTCACAGATGCTCATCAGTCTGCGCACGGACAGCGGGTCCGAGCAGAAGATGGCGACGTTGTCCATGCACAGGGAGGTTTTAACCTGAGTGCCTCCGCTGCCTGGGATTGTCACCCCTCTTATGTCTACATCCTTCCTAATGAACTCAGCAAAAGATTCGATACAGCAAACAAACAAGACCAGGGAGAGAGGACAGCCCTGTCTGACTCCAGATTGGATCGAGAAACTTTCTGATTCCCACCCATTGATTGAGACTGTACTACTGATGTTTGTGTAGATCAGTTTGATCCAATTGCAGATTCTCTCTCCAAACCCCATTTTGGAGAGCACGTCCATCATGTCTGTGTGCGATATTCTGTCAAAAGCCTTTTCCTGATCCAAGTTGATGAGGCAGGTGTCCACCTCCCAGTTCCGTACATAGGCAATCATAGCGCGAGACTATCAGAGATCTTCCTGCTGGGTACAGTGCAGGTCTGGTCAGGGTGAATCACCAAATCCACTGGAGATGACTTTGGACAAAATCTTGTAGTCAACATTAAGCAATGAGCCAATTTCTGATTTCCGCCCTCTCCTCCTTCTGCTTGTAGATGAGGGTGATGACGCCTTTCCTCACGGATTCTGACATGCTGCTGGCCAGAAGCATACTCTCGTATACTTCCTGCAGGTCTGGGCCGACGCAGTTCCACAGAGCCGAATACAACTCAACCAGTAAGCCGTCGCTTCTGGAAATTTTACTCGTCTTGAAGGACCTGATGACCTTTGTCAGCTCATCCAGAGTTAGCAGTTTGTCCAGACTCTCCGCATGCTGTCATCTAAGACCTCTGTGATAGATGACAGGAAGGACTGGGAGGCCGTGCTGTCTATGGGCTTCACGCTGTACAGCCCAGCATAAAAGGATTTGTTAATCCTTAGTATGTCAGACTGCGAAGACGTTACCAAGTCATCCTCTTCCTTCAGGCTGCTGATCACAGAGCTCTCTCTGTGTACCTTTTGGAAGAAGAAACGTGAGCATATCTCATCCTGCTCAATGGAGCGGACTCTGGACCGGAAGATGATCTTGGAGGCCTCCGTGGCAAAGAGCAAGGCCTGCTGGCTCTTCACCTCTTAGAGATCCTCCTGGACCTTGACCCCCATCGACTGCAGCCGGAGCAGATTTTGCATTCTTTTTTGGAGTCGGGACATTTCCCTCTGTCTCTCTCTTGCCCTCGGAACACCTTTGAGTACTAGTGCCTGAGTTAGCACCTGGATGGCTCCAGCACTGCTATATGGAGGTTAGGGGTCAGTGTGATCAAATTCTCAGCACATCATAGTCATCAAAAGGTCCTGTTTAGTACCTATACTTACCATACTAATCTCACAAAGGAGGTGAAAAAACACAATTAAAACATCCAAGACGATATGAATATTCCCCCTGACTCCAAAGGTAATCAAGCAAAAAAGGCCAATTTCACATTTCAACCTTGACTGTTCAACACAGACCAGCTGCTTTCCACAGGTGATAGTTACATCGTCCAATCTGAAGTGTTTCACAGAATATTTAATCAGCGGTCTTTGTACTTATCTTACTAACCTCTGAACCAGATATTTATCTAGTTTATTTTCAAAGACCTTAACTGCATTTGCTGGGAGTCTATTCCACATAACTACTACCCTTTGGTGAGAAAATATGCTTCTGATCTCCAGTCATGTTTGAAGCTTGCTCATTTTGTACTTGTATTATCTGGTTTTCAATCAAAGATTAAATCGAACCATCAGCTTCTATGCCTTTTATTGAGACTTCCATTGTGAATTCCCAATTAGCTTCTTCCATGTCACTTTTCATTGAAACCACTCTGATTACTAGATAGTTTCATGGAAGTTATTCATCACATTCAAATTTTCCAATTTGATAGATATGAATCTTAAAGAGCATTTGCTGTGCTAAGAATTTCTATTTTACTCATTAAAAATTCCAAAAGATAACCTACATGTGTGTAATGTTCCTTCGGTCAGCAGTAAAATGGTGCTGCAAAATTAATTCATAGCTTTAATTAAGCTTTTAGAGAAAAAAGAAATGAAAGACTTGCATTTCTTTGAAGCCTTTCATGACCTCAGGACATCCCAAAGCACTTTACAGTCAATGAAGTACTTTTAACTTGTAGTCACTGCTGTAATTTTGGAAATGCGGCAGCCAATTTGTGCACGGTAAGCTCCCATCAAGAGCTATGCACCCATGAAATTAAGTGTATCCTGAGTGACAGTGAGCGCTTGATATTATTTCTCTTGTGCAAAAGATCTAGGTTACACAGATTCTGAGATTTTCACACACAAGAAACACTACACTAACTAGAATAAAAAGGCCACAAACTCAGAAGGTGCACTGCTGGGCAGTCTTAAAGAAGGAGATGGACACTTCCAGAAGATTAAACTATTACAAAACGTTATAATTTCAATGAAAACCTGTTTGAATTTTCTATTAATTAATTTATTTAAATAATTGTCTAAATAGTCAATTATGGTGACATAATCGGGAGATTGACTGAACACAGGGTTCTTCAGCTATGTGCCTATACCACTGGGATCTGTAACTCCTCCTATCATATTATCAGCATTCTCTGTTGAAGTAAAAACACAAAAAAGTCAAAGGTTTCTTAAGGTTATCCTTAATTCTTTAAGACATTTATTTAAAATGCTAAGTATTGGATAACTTGGCCATTTTGTACATCAATTCCTTCCACCTAATACACAAGCATGTGTGTTACTTTTGATATTCCTGCAAAGAGCCCCTCAGTCCTGTTGAAGTACTCCATTAACATCTCTGAACATTGTAAGTATTAAAAAAAGGGTTCAATAGAATAGGTCTACTTTAGGAAGCCACGTCCGATAAACAGAGCAATCCACCAAGATCAAATCAGACAGACACCTGGATGAACAGTTAATAAGCACATCAGGAGCTACTGAAGATAAATCTTGAGGTAATCTGTTGTAGTTCTGTTGAATACATGAGGAGTAGTCATTTCTTAACGGCTGTGGAACAGCCAAGGTTACAGTGGGACCAGGTCAGCTTAAAATGGAAAGGAGGGAATATAAGAATGTCACAATCTCAACGGTTTACAGGAGAATCAAGGAAAACAGTGCAAAAAAACTAAATCAAAAGGGGAAATCCATGATAACTTGAAGGAGGGAATAGCCTGAGTTTAAAGGAAACAAAGAGCAAAGGAAATTTATAAAGGGTACATTGTGAGAAGTTAAAGCAAAAAAGTAGTAGTTATGAGAAGTGAGGGAACAGACAGAAAGCAAAACTAAATTGGAGGCCATGAGCTGTGTTCACTGCAGGATATTCTCGAAGGCCACTAAAGCCTAGATTGTACTCCCCCTTCCTAACGTGAATGAGGTGGGCCAGAGGTCAAGATCATGGCAGTGTGCCACTCACCATCTTCTCGCTGACCTCATGCCCCACACCATTTTAACAGGTGCATTTTGGTCATTGCGTGAAGCTCTCACCCCAAGCTAATAAGGGCCTCACTAAAAATTAAATGTTACGATCTGATAACATGAACCTGAACCCGTCGTTACTTAAACTTTGTGACATAAGGCCAGATTCACCAAGGAAACCCAGCACCAAGGAATAGCAGACCGAGAAGAGGACTGAGAAAGAAAATTATTTTTCATTTTTAATGGTTTCTTTGTGGGCCAGGAGTTCTCCTCCACGCTCTATAATGTAACCTAGGGGCCACTCCTTCCCTGGGCAACCCCTTAACTCTTCCCCACCCAACTCCCAACGGTGATCAGTGCTTGCCTCCAGTTAAAACTGGGCCATAAACTGCAAACACTGAACAATTATTAATGCTCATACAGGTAGATTTGGCTATTTGATATCAGGTAACTTAACCTATACTGACAGGTTTCTTTCACAACTGTAATATAGTACAGAGATGTCACACAATTCCAGCTCTTGCTCTTGTCTTACTTTACGGTTTTACAAATAGTTAATGGTGATGTCTTACCTTAATGACATGAAAGACATTTTATGACTTAAAGAACTGAGTACATTGGGTTTAACAATAACACATTATTATTTTATTACAGACAGGAACAGAGTGCACAAAATGTACAATTATAGTCAATAATGGGTCTCTGGCCAGAATTTTACAGTGGGCAGATAGGAGCTAGCCTCCGACGTAAAAGTCGGTGCTGAACCCGCTTCCGCCTCGCCTGGGGATCCATTCCATATTTTACGGGTCCCCAGGTTTTAATTGTTCCGGGGCGGGACTTCCACCCGCTTGAGGGAGTAAGTCCCACCTCATTGAGCTGCTGGCCAATCTGCAGGCCGGCAGCTCTTAGTCCCAGCAGCGCCACTGTTCTATGTAAGTTAATGAAGCAACTGTCCAGTGGTTCAAGCATCCAGCAAGAGTTTATCTTTATGTCAAAGATGGCAATAGAGACAGAGGCTGGAATTTTACAACACCCCTACGAGCCGGATTGTGGCAGGGGTGGGGGGGAGGTGGTGTAAAATGGAGCGGGAGGCTCCGGGAGGCTTTCCTGACCTGCTCCCGCCTCCGCCCCCCTTTATGTAGGGCGGAGGTGCGAAAAATGGCCCACCCGCCCAAGCCAATCCAGGCCCTTAAGTGGCCACTAAACAGCCACTTAAGGGCCTTCGCCCAGCTCCATGAGAACTTTACGCGTAGTAAATGGGCGTCCTGGAGTACAGGGCGCCTGATGGAGGGCCGCCCCCACTACCCCAACCAGTCCCAGCACTCAACATGCCCCCCCTTCCCCCAAACCGACCACCCTTGCCTTGCCAGGGCCCGACCAATTACCCCCAGCGAGTCAACCAAAACCTACCTGTCTTCCTGGCTCCCAGGCATCTTCTCTTCATGCTGGGCTGCAGTCCCAGCAGTGGCTACCTACATAGAAATGTATAGCATATACAGCACAGAAACAGACTATTCGGCCTAACCAGTCCATGCCAGTGTTTATGCTTCACTCAAGTATCCTCCCATCCTTCCTCATCTAACTCCATCAGCATAACTCTCTGTTCCCTTCACCCTTATATGCTTATCTAACCTCCCCTTAAATGCATCTATACTATTCACCTTAACCACTCCCTGCCATAGTGAGTTCCACATTCTCACCACTCTCCAGGTAAAGACGTTTCTTCTGAATTCCCTATTTGATTTCTTGGTGATTCACCTACATTAAAGGTCTTTAGTTTTGCTCTTCCCCACAAGTGAAAACACTCTTTCTCTGTCAACTCTATTAAAATCTTTCATAACTTTAG
Organism: Heterodontus francisci; assembly: GCF_036365525.1. Lineage (NCBI taxonomy): Eukaryota > Metazoa > Chordata > Chondrichthyes > Heterodontiformes > Heterodontidae > Heterodontus > Heterodontus francisci. Next base: position 37,754,232 of record NC_090380.1, on the reverse strand, counting down.
TTTAAAGACCTCTATTAGATCATTCCTCAGCCTTCTTGTTTGAAGACCCAGCCTGTTCAACCTTGCCTGATAGGCATTATCTTGCATTTCTGGTATCATCCTTGTAAATCTTTTTTGCACCCTATCTAGTGCCTCTATATCCCTTTTATAATATGGCAACCAAATTGTACGCAGTACTCCAAATGTCGTCTAACCAAGGCGCGATACAAGTTTAGCATAAGATCTCTACTTCTCAGTTCTTTGCCTCTAGAAATAAACCCTAGTGCTCAGTTTGTATTTTTATGACCTTGTTAACCTGTATCGCTACCAATAGCGATTGGTGTACTTGTAGTCCCAAATCCCTTTGTTCTTCTAGCCCAATTAGATTCTTATTTTCTAAGTAAATGTGACCTCCTTATTTTTCTTCCAAAATGTAATACCTCACATTTATCTATGTTGAAATTCATTGACCAATTATATGCCCTTTCTACAAGTTTATTAATATTGTCTTGTAATTTTTTGCAGTCCTCCTCAGTATTGACTATTAATCACCCCCCCCCCCCCCCACCACCACCCCCATAATTTGATGTCATTCGCAAATTTAGAAATTGTGTTTTTGATTCCAAAGTCTAAATCATTAATATGAATTGTGAACAAAGTGTTTCCCAGCACTGGCCCTTGTAGGACACGACTTCCTATCTTCTGCTACTCTGAATAGCTACCCTTTACCCCTACTCTCTGCTTTCTATCCTGCAATCTGCTAGCTATCCATTCTGCTATTTGTCCACTGGCTCCACATGCTGCGACCTTATTCATTAGACTATTATGTGGCACCTTACTGAATGCCTTTTGGAAATCTAGATAAATTCCATCTACTGCATTACACTTACCTATTCTCCTTGTTACCTCTTCGAAGAATTCAATGTGATTGGTCAAGCAAGATTTCCCCTTTAGAAATCCATGTGGACTATTCATTATGATATTTTTGATTTCTCCATGTTTTTCTATTTTCTTTTTTAGTAGGGATTCTATTATTTTTCCTGCAACCAATGTTAAACTGACTGGTGTATAGTTAGCTATCCTAATTATTAAATATGTATAATAGTGCCTCTGCTATCCCTTCCCTAGATTCTTTTAAAATTTGTGGATTTCATCCATTCAGACGAAGGGTTTTATCCTCTTTTGAGTTTGATTGTGGAAAAGTGGATTCCTGATAAGAACAAATGATTTTGTCTGAGAATTTTATAAGTGACGGTTGGAATATCCAGACAGGAAGTTTGGAAAATTGACTTGCTTGTTTCAACATCATACCTATATAGACAAAATCTCTTTTTACAAGATTTGCCAAACTTTTGCTTCATAAATAACACAGCCTTACCAAGCATTGAAGATGCACTGCAATTTCTTCTGGCCTCCCTGTTAAAGTGAGTCTGCTTCACAGCAGAGCAAATAAAACAAGACAGCCCAGAGGTGAACCGCAATCTTTGTGACTAAAGTGTGACCTGTGACCTTTCAGTGTGCACGAAAAAGCAGCATACCTGCTGAAAGAGGCCAGCTGTTAACACAATACTGGAGCCATAGTAGTAGTTAAATCCTCAGGCGCCTGTTAACTTTCACTGAAAGATTTATTGAGAAGTGTGAAAAGAATGTTCATAGGTGTTAAAGCTCCTTAAAATTAAATTAATGGTAATAATACACTTCACTGACCCTCCCCCAGCAGGGAAAGTTGAAATTCAAAACACAATTAATTCTGAAGGAAGTGCTTTTGTAAATTTGTCTACCTGTACAGACAATGCAAAATCTTCTGTCTCAGCTTTTTGTGTTCTTTATTTTGAGAAATGTCAAACCTCATTCCTTAATCGCTAGCAGCAATATCTGTGTGTTTATTTCACACGTGTGGTCCACAGAAAATTACACGGCAAATGATTTTTCTGTCTTTCTTTCATTGTTAAAATGCAACCCCATATCCATCACAAAAGGACCACCGACACAGACCTCCCCACATCATGTAGAGGTATCAGACTTGACTAGCTCCTCTCTACTGGGGCAGATTTTGACTTTATCCAATAGTGTAAGACAGGCGACAGTGAGTGGATGGCCCATTTTAAACTTCTCACAGTTGAAATCAATAGAAACAAAAATAGGGAGAGATGTAAAATGAGCTGCCAACTCACCATCACCCATTTTACACAAAGTAAGAATTTTTTTGGAATTCTTTCATGGTCTGTGGGTCTAGAGTGACATGTAGGCCAGACAGGGTAAGGACGGCATATTTCCTTCCCTAAAGGACATTATTGAACCAGATGGGTTCACTGACAATGGTTTCAGGTCACCATCACTGAGACTAATTTCAGATTTATTAATTGAATTTAAATTCCACCAGCTGCCATGGTGGGATTTGAACCCCTGTCCCCAGGGTATTAGCCTGGGCCTCTGGATTGCTTGTTCAGTGACATTACCACTACGCCACCACCTCGGTATGTTCAGGGAATACTTGAATGTCCTATGGAATAGAAATGGGCTTAGACTTGCTCTACTGGAGTCGAGCAGACAGTCTCAGGTGGTCCCGCAAAGGAACCTCAGGCCTAAGTTACACCTTCAATGTGAGGTGCAGCACCAATCGTGCCTCCACAGGCAGCTCACCCCATGAGAAAAATTATTTTTGGGCCGCTGGCACCAGCCCTCAGGAAAGTTTTAGGAGATGGGTTGGATCAAGCAATGGGGGTTTGGGAGGTTGCCACAGTTGAAATGGTGTGCTCCTGCTCCTCCTGGACCCACAGAAAGGTTTTTGTTTTTGGTGGGGGGTTCTTTCAGCAGGTGTTAGGCTCAATATTAACAGGCCTAACATCTGTTCTTGGTATTCACCCAGGTCACCAAAAAAATGCCCCCCCCCCCCTTTAATTTAGCAGTGAGACCAACACATCTGCAGATGGGGTGCAAGCTGTCCCACTGCTATATTGGTATGCATTGCAGGTACAACACATACCAATTTCTACCCATATCTCTATGTAGTACTGACTCTAGGGGTAATTATGTGGTGTACTTTGCCGATGGACCTTATAGAATGACATGAAAAGTACAACAAGGAAGTAGACTATTTGGCCCAACCAGTCCATGTTGATTATCCTAATCCCACGTACCCACTTTGCTTTCATATCTATTCATTCTCTTTTCCTTCAACTACCTATCTAAATAAACTATTCTTAAAAGTTGACATGGTCTCTGCTTCAATCAGTAACTGGGACGTGTTATGCCCATTTTTTGGGCAGTAGTGTATTCCACAGCCTCACAATCCTCTGTAAAAAGAATTCTCCTGCTCTCTGTCCTAAATCTCTTATATTTAAATCTTATATTTTTGTCCCCTTGTGTCCTCCTGAACCACTAGAAACAGTCTGTTGCTATCTACCCTCCCTTATTCCTTTATAACTTTGAATGCCATTATCAAATCATCCCATGATTACCTCTGTTCTTCTACAAATAGCCCCAGTTCTTCAAGACTTTCATGCTATTTGCAAACATCAGCTTCTACAGGTTAGCTTCACTCCTCATGAACTGCAAGTTGACTGAATGGGACTGATGTATCCTGGGAAGTTGGGTACATTGCACATGTTCAGACTGTAAAATGTAAATTCAGCTCACAGTTTCACCTCTCAGGGCAAAAGTATAAATTCAAGGCTACTAAGAGAAGTTGGCAAGCATCTTTAGCTTCATCTGCAATGCCTCTTCATTTTCCACCCTACACCATTTAACCATCTGTACATGTTGCAGGTGAACTGAAGGTATATTCTACATCAATACTGCTTCTGAGAGAAGATGAAGTTCTTGTGATGGATACGGGCTCTGTCCTGTGTCACGTTCTAAGATATTTTTATATTATGTCTTTTCATATGAAACTTTAGCTGGGGCCTTAAACAGATTTATGTGAACTGCTCTCTGGAAGGAACAGCATGAGGTAAAGCAAATACACAAACTTACCTGAAATCATTGCAAATTGTAATTGGAATTATTTCCCTATTGTGAAACCTTGGGTACTCCAGTAGTTTTGGAATCCTCACTAACCAAATTATTAATCCTGTGAAGGACAATGGTAATGTCCTTTCAGGTATCAATAGAATACAAGTTTCCACATGAAATTGTTATCTCTAATCAGCATTAGCAATTCCTAGGCAGCACAAATACTGTGTTTCCCTAAAATAAGAGCAAAATGCTGCAGATGCGAGCAATCTGAAATAAAAACAGAAAGAGAGAAAAAAGACTCGCATTTATATAGCATCTTTCATGACCACAGGACATTCCAAAGTGCTTTACAGCCAATGAAGTACTTTTGAAGTGTAGTCACTGTTTTAATGCAGGAAACGTGGCAGCCAATTGCACACAGCAAACTTCACAAACAGCAATGTGATAATGACCAGGTAATCTATTTTTGAGATGTTGATCGAGGGATAAATATTGGCCAGGACACCGGTGTAACTCCCCTGATCTTCTTCGAATTAGTGTCGTGGGATATTTTACACCCTCCTGAGAAGACAGACAGGACATCAGTTTTAACATCTCATCTGAAAGACACCACCTCTGAGAGTGCAGCGCTCCCTCAGTACTGCACTGGAGTGTCAACTTTAATTATTGTCCTCAAGTTCTGGAGTGGGACTTAAACCCACAACCTCCTACCTTAAAGGCAACAGTGCTACCAACTGAGCCATGGCTGGAAAAGAAAAAGAATTTTAAGGGTTCCCACACCTCTGCATCTGGAAATTGGGCTTGTGCAGATGTTGGGTAAGAATAAAAATAGGCTCATCCATAATATCTTTCTGTAGCAAAATAATCAGCCAACATATGTCATGGCTGCAAAACAGCCACTTGAGTAAAGTACTGAAGGGATGCCAGTGCAGGTGGATGTGTTCTAGTGCGGGTTGCCTCCAAGGAGAGAGAATGGGTAACAGGACAAAATGAGATGCAAAACGTGTATGGTAATGCATTACTAAAAACTTGTGTCAAAAACAAAGAAAAGAACTTACATTTATATAGTGCCGTTCACAACCTCAGGATGTTCCAAGGCACTTCACAGCCAATGAAGAACTATTGAAGTGTAGTCACTGCTGTATTGTAGGAAACCTGGCAGGTAAGTTGCCCACAGCAGCAATGCTATAAATGACCAGATGATCTATCTTTTGGTGCTGTTGGTTGAAGGATAATTGTTGGCCAGGACACCGGGAGAACTCCCTGGCTCTTTTTCGAATGGAGTCCTTTACATTCTTGGTCCTTGGTTTAATATGTTTGCTGAAAGAAACCAGTGTGCCTGATATTAAGCAGAAAGTGCAAAGGGGAGTTTATTGGAATGGTACCAGGGTTGAAAGACCGCAGTTATGTGGTGAGATTAGAGAAACTGAGTTTGTTCTCCTTAGAGCAGAGAGGGTTTTGATCGGCTAAATAACGAGAAACAGTTTCCACTGGCAGGAGCTGGTAACCAGAGGACACAGATTTCAAGTAATTGGCAAAAGAACCAGAGTCAAAATGAGGAAAAAAAATTATACGGCATGTTCTTGTGATTCGGAATGCACTGCCCAGTAGGGTGGTGGAAGCAGATTGAACAATAATTTTCAAATGGGGATTGGATAAATACTTGAAGGGGGAAAATTTGCAGGGCTATGGGAAACAGCAGGGGAGTGGGACTCATTGGACAACTCTTTCAAAGAGTTGGCACAGGCTTGATGGGTTGAATAACCTCCTTTGTGTTATATCATTCTATGGTTGTATGATTTCCAGGAATGGAGATTATCTGAAAATTCTCCACATAGAACAACAACACTGTAGCAATTTTGGAGTAAATATATTATGATAAAGTTGCAAAATAAAACTCACTGCCATGTACCTCACAGCTAAAATAAGATAGATATTGGGCTATGGTGGTCGCACCCATTACAGCTGCAAAGTGATGGGTTTGACGGGAGACAGAAAACAAGTTTAAGGACCTTATCATGTCAAAACATCTCAAAACACTTCACATAATTAATTAATTTTGAGTGGAGTGTGCCGTCATCTAGCTGCCAGGATCGAGCTATTTGTAAGAACACACTCCTTGTCCCTGGAGCTGTGTAATTGTGATCTGGTAAGCACAGAAATAGGATTGACATGTTTGCAGTTCTGGGGCTACATGGCCAATCATTTTTCTCAGGTATGATCCATCACAGGAATTTTTCCTTGTTTTGGATTCTCTTTGTAAATTCTCATGCAATATTACATTAATCTTGCTTTAATTGTAAACTATGTTGGCTTAAATTAGTCCTTAAATTATAAGTTTCCTCCAAGTTTTTAAAACATTGGAACATTTTGCTTATGGAAGTAGGGAGGAAGAAAGGACATGGAAGAAGGTGGTAGTTGCAGGCTTGGTTTTACCTGGTAGCAGTAACGGAGGCCTATGGTTAAGCTCTATAGTTCAAGAAACGTAAACAGTAGTTCCAAACAAGGATGCATTATTTACATGAGCCCATGTTGGCCCAGCCACCTATTCCATTACTCACCAATGCTACATTGATGTTTGTCCTATTAAAACAAATTTCATTTAGGCACATGCTTCCTGCCCATGACATGGCAGATAATCATCACAGATGCCACACAAGAAATATGCAAAAACAGGAAAATACCAGAGTCACAAGAGCTCCAATTTTGCTGTAAAGGTAGTGCTTCTAGTGCTAATACAGTGAAATGAACAAGAAGAGTACCATGACCTGATGTGAGCAGTGGGCCCCATATCATGTGCCTGGGAATAATTTAAATATTTGAGTGTACGCCAGGTACATGCAGTGCTTGGGATTGGGTACACACGCAATCGCAGGGGGTAATTTTCAATTTTAAAGGCCTGCCACCATGTTCTAGCACTCTTACTTTACTGCTTAGTAGGTTCTGAGGAGCAGGCTTCCTGGCTTGAGTGGACCTGCTGTAGTGGGTGCCTGAGTAGTGGGAGCAGAGAGGCGCCAACTGGATCCTTGCTATTAGGGCTGACTGGGAGCAGGCACAGTAACTTTCAGCAGGGGATGGCAAACAGTGTGATGCCAATCTTGACAGCAGGTTGTAGAGTTCACTGATCAGCTAGTAGATGTAGGAGGCGGCGTTTCCCTGGATGTTGGAGATGAACAGAGTGATAATTTCCAGAGGGACACGGTCAAACATGTAGCAGGGTATGCTCGTTTTGGAGGGAATCGTACTTCTGTGAACGGGAAGCACCTCCTGTGGCAAAACAGTAGTTTCAATCCTCATAGATTTCCTATTTCAGTCCCTCTCGGTGTCTCTAACAGGTCATACACTTATAGCAGGTTAATCATGTTGACACCAACATGCCCATTATAAGAGGTGGGGTCTGTATTTAAAGTGTGCGCTCCAAAATGACATGCCTGATGATGGAAGATGGGAACCAAGTCAACTCTGTCAGATTTGGTAATCTGAGCCACACAGATCCACAGAATTCCAGGCTGTTGTTGATTAATCAGCTAGACCTAATCATTAACAGAACCTATAGGATGGACTGGTCACTGGACATTTCCCACTCAGCTCCACAGAACCCTGCAAACCCTAACAGTGTTAACAGCAGAAAGATTATACGAGCATACGAACGTACATACGACCATTTGAATTAGGAGCACGAGTAGGCCACTTGGCCTTTGAGCCTGCTCAGCCATTCAATAAGATCATGGCTGATCCGATTGTAACCTCAACCCCACGTTCCCGCCTATCCCCGATAACCTTTCACCCCTTGCTTATCAAGAATCTGTCTTCCTCTGTCTTAAAAATATTTAAAGACTCTGCTTCCACTGCCTTTTGAGGAAGAGAATTCCAAAGACTCACCGCCCTCTGAGAGAAAAAATTTCTCCTCATTTCTGTCTTAAGTAGGTGATCGCTTCTTTTTAAATAGTGATCCCTAGGTTCTAGATTCTCCCACTAGGGGAAACATCCACCCTGTCAAGACCCCTCAGGATCTTATATGTTTCAATCAAGTTGCCTCTTACTCTTCTAAACTCCAGTGGATACAAGCCTAGCCTTTCCAACCTTTCCTCTGAAGACAACCCACCCATTCCAGGTATTAGTCTAGTAAACCTTCTCTGTACTGCCTCCAACGCATTTACATTCATCCTTAAATAATGAGACCAGGACTGTACACAGTACTCCAGATGTTGTCTCACCAATGCCCTGTATAGCTGAAGCATAACCTCCCTACTTTTGTATTCGATTCCCCTCGCAATAAATGATAACACCAAAGTTCTCTGGACTTGGTAAGTGCCCCATGTCTTCACAAGGAGAGCGGACTCTCTATTGGGCAAAAAGAAACTCCAGCCAAGTTGATTTGGAAACTCTTTAACTAATTAATGGGTTTCTGTAGGCGTCAATCAACTGGCCCATAAAAAGCTCTTATTTTCAGATCCTTGTTCCATCTTGCAATTGCCATGTTTGTTACATGCATTTGCAAATGCTGCTGTTTGTAAGTCTAGTTGCAGCCCATGGCTGCAGATTTTAATTTGTAGTCCATGGTAATGGGTTCTATTCCTTTTGATTGGTCAGTGAGGGTGACCCAGGTGTCACCAATCAAAAATCAAATTAACAAAAAGTAACCCCTTTTTAAAGGGACACAAACAATAAGATCCAAAATATAAATAAAACAAAGTAAACTTGGCAATTTAAATGCTGTTCCCTGTGCCTACATAGCCACAGAAGAGAGGCAGGCAACCAGGGCAAACAAATCTATTAGCTGCGTCCAACTGGACCTCTGGATGGCTACTTTTACCAAGCCCATGAGCAGAACCATGAGGAGGTGCCCTCCATGTCACGTAGCCAAAGATCAGGAGCATAGGGTTGAAATGCAGCAAAAAATGAGGAGCAGCCCCTTCAAATAGCAAAGCAGGGGCTGCAGCCTCTCACACGCCATGAATAAATGAAACAAGGACTCATCCCGGCCACAAAGGCAGCTTGGGAGTCCATGAACCTGCTTAATATCTATCAGGCGGGAATGATTCATGCAGCACTCTACACATTGGATTTCCAATGGAACCGGGTCCTCCACTGGGAACTCTTGCTAGACGGCAAGATGGAATGCCAGGGTGTGTCCACATGGAAGATGACGGCAAGTGGAGAGTGTGCAGATGCAAAGTGGGGTTATGGGGTTTGTGCAAATTCTAGTTTGGAGACTTTGGTTTGCAGGATCTGATTTGTGCCAGCTCTGTTTGCACACCATGTTTACAGGGTCTAGTTTGTGTTGACTCTAGTTTGCACACTCCATGTTTGCAGAGTCTAGTTTGTGCAAGGTCTAGTTTGCACTCCACGGTTGCAGGGTCTGGTTTATGCAGAATCTAGTTTGCACACTCCATGGTTGCAGGGTGTGGTTTATGCAGAATCTAGTTTGCACTCTCCATATTTGCAGTGTCTAGATTGTGCAAAATCTGGTTGGCACACTCCATGTTTGCAGGGTCTGGTTTGTGCGGAGTCTGGTTTGCACACTTCACGTTTGCAGGGTCTGGTTTGCACACTCCATGGTTGCAGGGTCTTGTGTTTTGCTTTTCTTGATTGACATTAATTATCTAGACTTTGGTGTATTGGGCACAGTTCAGTTTGGGGATGATCTGAAACTTGGAAGCATAGTGAACTGTGAGGAAGGTAGTGTAGAAGTTCAAAAGGACATTGACAAGTTGGTGGAGTGGGTGAACAAGCGGCAGAGGAAGTTCAGTGTGGAGAAATGTGAAGTGATACATTTTGGTAGGAAGAACATGGAGAGACATACAAAATAAAGGGTACAATTCTACAGTGGGTGCAGGAGCAAAGGGACCTGGGTGTATATGTGCATTAATCAGTGAAGGTGGCAGGACAGGTTGAGAGAGCGGTTAATAAAGCATACAGTATCATGGGCTTTATTAATTTGGGCATAGAATACAAGAGCAAGGAGATTATGTTGAACTTGTATCAGACACGCGTTCTGCCTCAGCTGGAGTATTGCATCTAGTTCCGGGTGACACACTTTAGGAAGGATGTGAAGGCATTGGAGAGGGTGCAGAAAAGATTCATGAGAGTTGTTCCAGGGATTAGGAACTTCAGTTATGAAGATAGATGGGAGAAGTTGGGATTGTTTTCCTTGAAGAGAAGGCTGAGAGGAGATTTTATAGAGGTATTCAAAATCATGAGGGGTCTGGACAGAGTAGATAGGGAGAAACTGTTCCCACTCATGAAAGGATTGCAAACAAGAGAGTACAGATTTAAAATAATTAGTAAGAGAAGCAAAAAGTGACATGAGGAAAAACTTTCACGCTGCGAGTGGCTAAAGGCTGGAATGCGCTGCCTGGGATTGTAGTGGAGGCAGTTCAATTGAAGCATTCATAAGGGAATTAGACAGTTAGCTGAAAAGGAAGAATGTGCAGGGTTACTGGGAGAAGGTGGGGGAAAGACATTAGGTGAAATGGTCATTGGGCGAGCCGGTGCAGATACGACGGGCCGAATAGCCTCCTCCTGCGCTGTTACAATTTTGTGATCCGGTGTTGTAGGGCCTCCTGGCGGAACACTCGGAGTGTGACGGACGGCGCTTGTTTGGCGGTCGATGCTCGGCTCAGCTCGGGTAAGGAGGCTGCGGGTGGGCGGCAACGGCTCTGTGCAGAGCGGCCCCGGGCTGGGCTGGGCTCGGGTGTCTCTGTGAGCGGCCCCGGGCTGGCCTGGGCTCGGGTGTCTCTGTGAGCGGCCCCGGGCTGGGCTGGGCTCGGAGCCGGGTATCTCTGTGAGCGGCCCCGGGCTGGCCTGGGCTCGGGTGTCTCTGTGAGCGGCCCCGGGCTGGGCTGGGCTCGGGACCGGGTATCTCTGTGAGCGGCCCCGGGCTGGCCTGGGACCGGGTGTCTCTGTGAGCGGCCCCGGGCTGGCCTGGGCTCGGAGTCGGGTATCGCTGTGAGCGGCCCCGGGCTGGGCTGGGAGCCGGGTATCTCTGTGAGCGGCCCCGGGCTGGGCTCGGGACCGGGTATCTCTGTGAGCGGCCCCGGGCTGGCCTGGGCTCGGAGCCGGGTATCTCTGTGAGCGGCCCCGGGCTGGGCTGGGCTCGGAGCCGGCTGTCTCTGTGAGCGGCCCCGGGCTCGGAGCCGGCTGTCTCTGTGAGCGGCCCCGGGCTGGGCTGGGCTCGGAGCCGGCTGTCTCTGTGAGCGGCCCCGGGCTGGGCTCGGGACCGGGTATCTCTGTGAGCGGCCCCGGGCTGGCCTGGGCTCGGAGCCGGGTATCTCTGTGAGCGGCCCCGGGCTCGGAGCCGGCTGTCTCTGTGAGCGGCCCCGGGCTGGGCTCGGGACCGGGTATCTCTGTGAGCGGCCCCGGGCTGGCCTGGGCTCGGAGCCGGGTATCTCTGTGAGCGGCCCCGGGCTCGGAGCCGGGTATCTCTGTGAGCGGCCCCGGGCTGGCCTGGGAGCCGGGTATCTCCGTGAGCGGCCCCGGGCTGGGCTGGGAGCCGGGTATCTCTGTGAGCGGCCCCGGGCTGGGCTCGGGACCGGGTATCTCTGTGAGCGGCCCCGGGCTGGCCTGGGCTCGGGACCGGGTATCTCTGTGAGCGGCCCCGGGCTGGCCTGGGCTCGGAGCCGGGTATCTCTGTGAGCGGCCCCGGGCTGGGCTCGGGACCGGGTATCTCTGTGAGCGGCCCCGGGCTGGCCTGGGCTCGGGACCGGGTATCTCTGTGAGCGGCCCCGGGCTGGCCTGGGCTCGGAGCCGGGTATCTCTGTGAGCGGCCCCGGGCTGGGCTCGGGACCGGGTATCTCTGTGAGCGGCCCCGGGCTGGCCTGGGCTCGGAGCCGGGTATCTCTGTGAGCGGCCCCGGGCTGGCCTGGGCTCGGAGCCGGGTATCTCTGTGAGCGGCCCCGGGCTGGGCTCGGGACCGGGTATCTCTGTGAGCGGCTCGGGGCCCGGTGTCTCGGCTGGATTCCCGGCCGGGTTCCAGTTCCGCCTGGGACACCGCCACCTGCAGGCTCGGAGGTTTGTGGTCAAGGTGCTGACTCACTGGACAAGTTTCAGTAAATAAGTTTGTGTATTCCGTTTTCAATATTATAGTCACATTTTGGCAGGAAATAGGAAGTGAAGAAGGAGGGAATGTGTGTGAAGTTAAAAGAAATCAAGAACGTAATTTTATATAGCGCCTTGCACAACCTTAGCTCATCCAAAGGCGCTTTACAGCCAACGAAGTACTTTTCTCCAAGTGGTAAATCAAGTAGAGATGAGTGAGAAGACTCCCAGTGCCCAGTCTGTTCCTGCAGGTTCCATGAATGAACTTGGCTGGCTGATCGATAATCAACATTGCCTTGGAGTTCTGTGCATCTGCCTCTCTGAACCCTGGAGGAAGGAGACTAATTTTATATCACTTTGGAGCTTGAGTGAATGGAAAAAGATGAAATCTCAGTGTGCTTCAGTTTGGGCCTTAATACCTAATTTGCACTATACAGGTTCAGCGTCTTGTAAATAAAATTGCTTTGCTAACTTGGATTTCCTAATATTGTACGTTTTCCATGCTCCCTCTCTGTCTCGCTTCCCACTTTTTTAATTCTTCTGATTCAAGCTTCTTGTTTATTAATATAGTAATTCAAAAATTACACTGTGAAATTAGGTAAATTGCCTGTACTTTAGCCCAGAGGTCATGCAGAAATCTTCCATGTGATAAATTACATTGCCTTTGACTATGGGTTGAAGAAGAAACACAACAGCACCTCCAAGCATGTGAAAGAGAATGTGTGTTAAATGGCAGTTTTTGCATGCAAATAGTTTGGCAACCTCTTCGGAGGGAAAGATCTCAGTACTGTATTATTTACATCATGATATGTAAGTGATACTGGATCTTTCCACCCATTTTATATCACTGTTACGTTTCCAAGCAACAGAAGAGGATTTTAAAAACTGATTTTTGTGAAGATGTTGCTCCTTTAAAACTACAAACACAACCATATCTGCATACGTCAGTGAGCTACTGAATTTCAGTGATGCTATTTGCTGCAAAATTAAATCCCATTCATACATTCCTACACAACCTCAGTCTATCTTCTGGACTTTGCATTTTATTTGATGATCCAGTTCAGATGGTAATTACAGTGGATTGCACGTGTGAGTTCTAAGCGTAATGCAGTTTATGCTGAGGTAACAAAAGTTGATTTCAACTGTTAGAAGTTGAGTTCTAAGTGTGACTTATTTTGAAAACATTTTCTCATCTCTGTCCAAGCTCTGGCTTCAAAGGTAGGTATTGTGCTTCCCAGACTCTGCCAGTTGCATTCCAGAACCCCCTGATCTCTTTTTTTTCCATTTAATTGTCAGTGCAATTTCCAACTCTCAACCTGACCTGGAGAATTGTATTAACTGTGCTTCAATTTATAGCCATCCCATGCCTTTACCCTGGTTATCTCTGACCTGTTCTTTCCCTTCCTGGATTTGTCTGAGTCCAGAGATGGCCTTTCCAGTGATGTCTATTACAAGCCTACTGATTCCCACAATGACCTGGATTATGCTTCGTCCTACTCCATATTCCAGTTTCTCCTCTCTCACATCTGCTCTGATGATGCCATCTTCCGCACCAGAAATTCTTTAATCCCCTTTTCTGCTGACATCCCATTTCCTGTGCTTATACCCTCATGTACATGTTCTCACTTTCCACCCCAGCAGCTTTCTGTTTCGACAGATCGTTTTCTGCCATTTCCAACATGATTCCACCATCAAACATCCAAGGTATCTGTGCTGCTCCAATTCTGGCCTCTTAAACATCCACCTTCAGCTTCCTAGGCCTTAAGCTCTAGAATTCCTTCCCTAAAACTCTCTCCCTGCCTCTCTACTTCACTTTCTTCCTTTAAAATGCTCCACAAAACCTACCTCTTTTTGTCCAAGCTTTTGGTCAACTGCACTGAGATCTCCTTATGTGGCTTAGTGTCTAATTTTGTTTAATCCTGTTTCTGTGAAGCACCTTGGGACCTTGTAATCTTCCAAAATTCCCTAGGTTCTGGAAAGGTCCCAGCACATTGGAAAATCAAAAATGTAACACCTCTAATCAAGAAGGGGGTGGGTGGGTAAATGAAAGCAGGAAACTATAGGCCAGTTAGCCCACCATCTGTCATTGGGAAAATGATAGAATCCATTATTAAGAAAGTAGTAGCAGGACATTTAGAAAATCATAATGCAATCAGGCAGAGTCAAAATGGTTTTATGAAAGGCAAATCATGTTTGATAAATTTATCATTAGAGTTCTTTGAGGATGTAACCAGCAGGGTGGATAATGGGGAACCAGTAGATGCAGTGTATTTGGATTTCCAAAAGGCATTTGATAAGGTGCCACATAAAAGGTTACTACACAAGATAAGAGCTCATGTTGTTGGAGTAATATATTAGCATGGGAAGAGGATTGACTAACAGGAAACCAAGTATTGGGATAAATGGTGCATTTTCAGGTTGGCAAACTGTACCTAGTTTTGTGCCATAGGGATCAGTGCTGGGGCCTCAAGTATTTACAGTCTATATTAATAGACTTGGATGAACGGACTGAGTGTATTTGCGGACAATACAAAGATAGGTAGGAAAGCAAATTGTGAGGTGGACACAAATTGTCTGCAAAGAGATATAGATAAGTTAATTGAGTGGGCAAAAATTGGCAGATAGAGTATGATGTGGGAAAATGAGATGGTCCACATTGGCAGAAAGAATAGAAAAGCAGAATATTATTTAAATGCAGAGAGACTGCAGAACGCTGTGGTACAGAGGGATCTGGATGTCCTTGTACATGAATCACAAGTTAGCATGCAAAAACAGTAAGTAATGAGGAAGGCAAATGGAATGTTGGCATTTATTGTGAGGGGGATGGAGTATAAAAGTAGGGAAGTCTTGCTACAGCTGTACAGGGTATTGGTGAGACCACACCTACAGTATTGTGTACAGTTTTGGTCTCCTTACTTAAAAGAGGGATATAATTGCATTGGAAGCAGTTCAGAGAAGATTCACAAGGCTGATTCCTGCGATGAAGGGGTTGTCTTATGAGGAAAGGTTGAGCAGGTTGGGTCTATACTCATTGGAGTTTTGAAGAATGAGAGGTGATCTTATTGAAACATAAGATTCTCAGGGGCCTTGACAGGGTGGATGCTGAGAGGATGTTCCCCCCACATGGGCGAATCTAGGACTCGGGGGCACAGTTTCAAAGTAAGTGGTCTCCCTTTTAAAACTGATATGATAAGTTTCTTCTCCCAGAGGGTCGTTAATCTTTGGAATTCTCTTCCCCAGAGAGCAGTGGAGGCTGGGTCATTGAATATATTCAAGGCTGAGTTAGACTTTTGTTCGACAAGGGAGTCAAGGGTTGTGGGGGGCAGACAGGAAAGTGGAGTTAGGCCACAATCAGATCAGCCATGATCTTATTGAATGGCGGAGCAGGCTTGAGGGGCTAAGTGGCCTGCTGCTGCTCCTATTCCTTATGTTTACTACATTAATCATGCTATTTAAATACAAGTTGTTTTTGTGTGTGAGAGAAGTGTAGTGATACATCCAAATTTCCTGGCATCTTTATTTCCATTGGAATCAATGTAGTTCAGGGTTTGAAGTAGTTGTTTGATCCGGGTTTCTGTGGAAGGAGAGAGGCCCTGCAAAGTTATGCTCGTGTCAGATGGGGTTGATTCCCTTCATGACCAGTGGGTGGTTTGAGATGGGAGAGAGGGGATTATCACGTGCATAATGCCACGGTCTTCTGTACTATTAGGATCTTGACAGTCAGCAGCTTCCACAAGGCAATAAGTGCTGTTTATTCAAAAGATCAGCTGCTTTGTGTTTATCTTCAGGGGCCATTGCTGCCGCGGTAACACGTCTTGCAGATAGATTTTACAATGTGTGTACAGGTTTCCAGAGCACTGGGGTGCAATGAGACAGCTCAGCTTGTAATGCTGTCGTTATGCCATCCATCACACTGGGGCTCAAATGATTGATTTAGTTTGACTAAAGCTAAGGTAACACTCTGAAAATGCTTTGTAAAAATTTGTGCTGCAGCAGTGCAGTATTCCCAGAGGTTAACATGGTGGCATTTTCTTCCTTTGATTTTCTTGATTCCTTTCCTGTCGGGATTGATTTTTGCTGAGGTGTGATTCTAGGGGTGCCAGCCCTTCACTACCTCATCCAGGTCTTCACTTATGAGCCTAGATAGCAGGTTATTCACCATGAAGGGCATCATAGCCAAGCCCAATCTCACTTGGAGTCTACATTGCCATACAGTCACTTATGCCGCAAAATACAATTAAGAGTAGAGTGTATTTTGATGTTCCTTTTCCCTAGAATGGGGCAATGAGGATATTTGCAGCATCCTGGCTACAGTTAACTAACACAGCAAAGATTGAGTTTATTCTGGAGCATTCTGTTTTGGCTGTGTTTGCTAACAATGCAGCCACTAGGTGGCACAGTACTTGCACATGCACAAATACAGCCTCATCGACAGAAATGCCACTCTCTGCAACGTATCAGGCAGCTGCCAGTAATAAAAATGATGCTGCTCAATTTGACACAAAAAAATGAACCCAACCTCACCCCTCAGTGGCTGCGATCGCCGCTTCCACACCCCTCCAACAGTACCCTCTCGATCGCCACTTCAGTTCCCTTCTCCCTCCTGTGCCTACTTTCTCACCGCTCCATCGTGCCACTTCAGACTGCTCTGCTCTCCATTCTGCCATACTCCCGCACCTATCTGCTCACTGTTCCCTCACTGCCAGGAGAAGGGGCGGGGGCAGTGGAGAAGTGAATGGAGTGCTAGCAGTGAGGCGGGAAGCGAGCAGTGGGATGGAGCGGAGAAGAGTCGGGAGCAGCAGGATGGAGTGGCGAGCAGGCAGGTACGGGGGAGAATAGTGGCGATTGAGGAGCCGATTGCCAGGGAGAAGTGGGGTACTATTAGAAGAGATGGAGGTGACGATTGCAACCATTGAGGGGTAAAGCAACATTCAGACTTTATTACGTGGTGACTTCGGCACACATGCACAGATCCATACTGGCAAGCTGGCAAATGTTCGGACGCACTGTTGATGTTAGTACTCTGCATTGTCAGGAGACACTTCATTGCTGTTAATAGCCTAGGCCATTGGAGGGAGCTCCAGTATGTTAGATGTATAAATAATATGTAGAGCTTATTGTTCAAAGGAGTGAGGCAGTCCTCAAACTCACAAATATGCTGGTAGTAACATCATTACAATTGAGTTTTATAGTTCTTCAAATCTTTAAATAGCACTCATAATTTAACCATCTTGTATTTAGAACAATTCTTAGTAAACATCAACTTGCATTTACATAGCATCTTTAACATTGAAAAATGTCCCAATGCCCAGAGACAGAATCAGACTGAAATGGACCCTGAGCTAGAAAAGAAACTGGTAGGGGGGGGGTAACCAAAGCTTGATCAAAGATTTAGATATTAAGGAGGGTCAGTGCTGGGACCTCAGCTATTTACAATTTATATCAATGACTTGGATGAAGAGACAGAGAGTAATGTATCTAAGTTTGCTGATGATATAAAGGTAGGTGGAAAGGTAAGCTGTGGGGAGGACACAGAGGCTGCAAAGAGATATAAATAGGTTAAGTGAGTGGGCAACAAGATGGCAGAGTATAATGTAGGGAAGTGTGAAGTTATTCACTTTGGTTGTAAGAATAGGAAAGCAGAATATTTTTTAAAAGGTGTGGAATTTGTAAGTATTGTTCCAAGAGAATTAATTGGGTGTGCTTGTACAAGAAATGCAGAAGGTTAGCATTCAGGTACCACAAGCAATTAGGAAGGAAAATAGCATGTTGGCCTTTATTGCAAGGGGATTGTAGTACCGGAATAAAGAAGTCTTGCTACAATTGTACAGGGTTTTGGTGAGACCACATCTAGAATACTGTGTGCAGTTTTGGTCCCCCCATTTAAGAAAGGATTGGAGGCAGTGAGGCCAAGGTTCATTAAATTGGTCCCTGGGATGAGGGGGTTGCCCTATGATGAGAGGCTGAGTAAATTGGAGCTATATTCTCTGGAGTTGAGAAGAATGAGAGGCGATCTCATTGAAACATATAAGATTCTGAAGGGGCTGGATAGGGTAGACACGGATTGTTCCTGCTGGTCAAGGAATCTAAAACACGGGGGCAAAGTCTCTGGATAAGGGGTCGATATGGCTCATTGAGCCTGCTTCACCATTCAGTACGATCAAGGTCTACTCCTGTTATTTCTTGTGAGGGTCTTAAAGGAGTGGAGTGAGATAGAGAGGCAGAAGAATTTAGACCAGGAATTTGAGAGCATGAGGTGCAGGCAGGCGTCTGAAGGCACGGTTGCCAATGGTGGGACGTAGGAAAAGAGGGAAACAAAAAGGCCAGAGTCGGGAATGGAAAATTCCGGAGGCGGCTAAGATGGGGAATGTGGAGGTGGGCATTGTAGAGAGGGACAAGGTCATGAAAGATTTAAACATGAAAATGAGAATTTGGAGGCAGCAGCAGCAAATTGGCAGGAGCTGTGCTACGGAGGTGGAAGTAGGTAGTCTTTTTGATGGAAGGATATGGGTTCGGAAGTTCAGCTCGTGTCAAATAGAAGGCTGATATTGTGAACAGTCTGGTTCAACCTAAGATAGTGGCCAGAGAAGGGATTAACTCAGTGGCAAACTGATCTTGAGTTCTTGAATTAAGGGACAGAATTTTCCATTTGTCAATAATGCATAGAACTAAAATCCCCAACCCCTATCTTTCAGATAACCCAGACTGTACCACAAATGACTTCTGACTAAAAAGAGGGCAGGCAACCATTGTTGCAATCTCTATCAAGTTTGTATTCTGGCCTCCTGCGTAGATCTTCATCGCTCCACCATTGGCAGTCAGGTCTTCAACTAGCTGGACCCTAAGCTCTGGAATTCGCCTGTCTACCTCTGTCCCCCTTTAAGGTGACCCGTGAAATTTACCTCTTTGACAAAGCTTTTGGTCACCTGTCCTGATATTTCCATATGTGGCTTGACATCAAATTTTGTTTAATAATGCTCCCAGGAAGGATCCTGGGATGTTCTCCTATATTAAAGGCGCTCTATAAATGCAAATTGTTGTAGCAGTGGCAGGAGACAGTGGATTCATTCTTCACAAAACTGGAGCTGGTCCAAGGTCAGATGTTGGACAAGTGGTCTGACTGCACAGAGGCAGCAGAGGGATCAAGAGAGGTGGTATAGAAATAGAGCTGAGCATCATCAGTGTATGTGTAGAAGCTGACCCCATGTTTTCCAATGATGTCACCAAGGGGCAGTGAGTAGATGAGAAAGAGGAAGGGACCAAGATTATATCCGTGGGGGAACTTGAGATAACATTATAAAACAGTATATCCTTCAACTCGCCATCCATTTATTTTCCCTTACATAGATTAGCTGTCAGGTTAATTATGATCGAGAACTGATCTTGAGTTCTTGAATTAAGGGACAGAATTTTCCATTTGTCAATAATGCATAGAACTAAAATCCCCAACCCCTATCTTTCAGATAACCCAGACTGTACCACAAATGACTTCTGACTAAAAAGAGGGCAGGCAACCATTGTTGCAATCTCTATCAGTGCTGTTCTGTGTTAAGCTCACCATAATTGCATGACTGTCTCACAGTCTTATCTATTTTTTTCTTCCCCAGTGTCAATCTGCACTTACTCTCCACTCAGCAACTCTTCCAAATTGACCAGGAACTTGATAGCTGCATTTAATGGGTAATGTTGAGGAATCCACTTTTCATGCTGGTCAGTAAAAGTTGTAAGGCTTTTTAACTGATCTTTTTTGTGGCTGTCAGCGATGGGCATGTTCATGTTCTGTTAATAGGATTAATCCAGCACTTCAGGAATCACCTCCTCTCCATATCTATCTTTTTAGTCAAGACACATGCAAAGTACTTACCTCTACCGTTTTTTGATGATCATCTACAAATTGACAAGCCTATCCTCTTCGGGTCCCAGCTCCCTTTTAACAATTCTTGCATTACTGCAGTACCTATAAAATACTTTATTGTTCCTTTTCATCTTTTTTTAAAAGAAAAATCCTCTTAACTCCATCTTGGCTTTCCTTATCCTACTCTTAAAGTTGACCCAGAAATTGCTCGAAAAATACCTTCAAGCTCACAGTGCAAGCCGTTATTCGTGTGTAAAAATAAAACCCAGCAATATCTCACAAGGAAGAGATAAGTAGTGAATTGTGAATCACCACAAAATGCTGGACAATTTACACTGCTGCATTGTTTATTAACCTCGCAAAAACTGGAGCTCGCCGTCAACTTCCTGTGAGTGTCAAGAAATAGCTGGATTTGCGCCATAAATATGAATTAAACTTACTGCAGGAAGTCAGGGCTGCTATTTAATGGCGTAAGGACCCTGTTAATGATTTATTGTCCTGACATGCCACTTAACTTTGGAAGTCCAGATGAGGAAAACTTGAAACTGTGAAGTCTCACACCTGTAGGTAGTAAGTTTTGTTTTAATTTGATTTTTTTTTCTGTCTCTCGCTTTTTGGTTTCTTAATCCAAAATTTCTTTTCCTCTCCTTATTTCCTTTTCTCTATGTAAATGTATTCCTTTTTTTTCTCTGTTGTTCACTGTTTCTTTACTTATCCTTTTAAACTTAATTGGTTAAGGAGCTGAACGGTTGGTTTTGTCATTCACCTAGTTCCCAGATACCCTATTGACCTTGCAGCATCATCATCAATTAGCACAAAAATAATTAGAGTTGGAGGGTGAGGCAAAAATTTCAACTCACAGCACTCACTGTGAGATGCCCTGCTCCAGCACATCCTTTGCAAATCTGTTTTCTTATATTCTCAATTTCCCCTTTTAGTTTTTTTCAGTTATTAAGGTTGTTAAATACCTCCTGCAGTTGGAGGTGATTGAAAACAGGTGCTGCATCAATTTTTAATTTAGGAATTTATGTAATATATTCTCTAACAGTGTTTCATATTGAACATAATATGATTAGTATGAATAATAATGTCTACCTGTTTGATGTTTGGCAGGTATTTGCAATGAATGATCTGAAAGAGGTGATCTATAGAGCACATCAGATTGAGAAACTCATTTCAGAAAACAGCATCCAGGAGATAAAGTACCTTTTGAATGATTTTGAGGGTATTCCAGTCACCCCTGAAATTCTACAGGAGACTGACCTTGTTAAAGCTGTGTATAGAGTTCTAAAGACTTGCCCTGAAGCAGATACCAGGAGGAAGGCACGGAACCTACTGTCTGTATGGAAGAAGCTTTACAGGAGCAGCGGTTTGCAGGAAAAACATCAAGAAGACAGTCTCTATGCTACCAGCCAAGAAAAGAGTGAGAAGCCTAATAAAATCAATGAAGGGATAGTAAAATCTGGATATGAGGTAGGTGGAACTGATTCTGTGTCTGGAAACCCTGCACAGCAATTGGAAGACATTCAGAGAGTGATGGGAACTCAGATCATACACAATCTCCCCACAAATGAGTTGCTTAAAGAAACGCACAATGAGAAGCAACTTTCAACAGACAAAGGCTCAGTAGTAATTGGCTACGACGCAACTCCAAAAAAGCAACATGCTTTAGATATCCAGGCCATTCGAGCTAAGTGTGTGGAACTACTTTTGCAAGCTCTAACTGGTTCTGAGACAGCTGATGCAACAATGGTTGAAATGTGGCAGAGAATTGCCAAAGAAGTTGAGCAATGTATATATACATTAAACATGAAAAATGATAAAAGGTACAAAGCTTGCATTCGCAGCAAGATTGCAAATTTAAGAAATCCTCAGAATCCCTATTTAAGGCAGAAGATATTATCAGGGGAAGTAACTCCACAGATGTTTGCAGAGATGTCAGTGATGGACATGGCAAGTGAGGAGCTGAAACAACTAAGAGCATTGTACACCACCTCCAGGCTTCAGGACCATCAGCTACCTCATGGTCTGGAAGGAACAAAGACAAGCAAAATCAAATGCAAACGGTGCGAAAAATTTAACTGTACGGTGACAGCAATTGCCAGAGGCACACTTTTTATTCCAGGTTGGGTGTGCAGTGGAAATTCTGATGAACAGATGATGACTTTTGTCATCTGCAATGAATGTGGAGAAAAATGGTATAACAATGGCTGGATTTCTGTTTAGATGTGACAAAAGATCAAATGGATTTGACATTTATTTCCTATCTAACAACAAGTGCCTATCTGTATCTGTCAGTTGCTAGCTATGCACTTGATGCTGAATGAAACAACAAAAATCTTTTATTTATTAGCCAATAAAAGCATAATTGCTCTTGTAAAGTACCTAGGGATCATTGTCTTGCCTGTGTGTGTTTTTCTTCTGTCAGTTGGCTATATTTTCATACTCCTGAATCGTATTATGTTTCCAAGAAAAATGCATAACCTTGAAATCTAATTTTTAATGTAGGTATTCAGCTTGCATGGAGGACAAAAGATTGCAGGGTGACGTTACATTGTTTGTTCAGACTGCAGATATTTGGCTGAGTTGCCATGGCTGTTGTCACAATAACATTATGTGGTGCATAGTGGAAAGATCATTGGCTGATATTGCAGGGAACCTACATTCCTCAACTGCTAACCATACCTCAGCCACTCTATATTTTCTTGCAGGACAAAATATCCACTGTGTGCAGCCCATCAGAGAGGGCTTCTCCAACCTTACTCACGTGGAGGGAATCATGGGGAGGCACTCAACTCTAACTGTGGCAGATCATAAGGTCGGTGTCATCTTGCTGACACCAGTTTACTAACAACACCTGTACTGTTGCCCTGACATTCCTATGAAGTACCGTAGAGCCACCACCTTTCACCCCATCTCTATCTTGTTAAACCCAATGATGTGATGCTTACCCATTCTTGGTTTCTACCCTAATTTCCTGCAGATTGTTATGCTAGGCCCCCGCCTGCCAAGAATGAGGCACATTAATTTTGTCATGAACATTGATTTCAAACTGTTGCTGGAGCGAGGAAATGACTTGTTAAACAGATCAGCCATGGCTGGAAAAGATATTTGCATGTTAACAGACTGCGCTTGGAAGGACAAAGGACCATTCCCTGACACATTCAACCCACAATGGACCTTTATCACCAGGTATTTGTGCGTAAGAGGAGCATTCCAGAGACTGCTAAGGTGATTCAATCCAGGACTGGTTAGACCAGCTGCTCACATGACTAACTGGCTGTTCCAGGGTCTTTTGAACTAGCCCCAGAGAGTTGGAACTCAAAGACTGTTTGCTCCTGGACTAAGAAGATCTCTCCTATCTGCTCCCATCTCTTTCTCACAAGCCTCTGAATCCACTGAAGACACATGAGCCCCTAGCGAGAAAAGTCTCCTACAACAAACAAAGTTTAAGAAGAATACTGGGCCCCAGTGAAAAGCAAGATCTACCTACAATCAAGGACTCTACAGTAAGCTCAAAGAACCGTAACAACAACTCTTCAGATATTTGCATGTGTGTATTGTGTATGCATGCCAGCGTGGGTGCGTCGTGTATCCCGTACGCGTCAACCGAATTAGAGTTTAAGTTTAATAAATTTCAAACTTCTTTTCTTTAAACCTGAGAAAATCTGTTTTTGCTGGTTTTTTTGCCTTTGGAAAGCAGTGAACAAGGATTCACCAAGGGGGAGCTAAAAACACAGTGTGTTTAAAATGAAACCCTGTTACGGTAAGACCAGGTGAAGGCTGAGAGGGATCCCTAAACAGCTTTCTCACCTGGTCGTAACAGAAATTTGGTGGCTACCGTTCTGGATTTTACCCACAGACAAATTGAGAGAAATTGGAAGTGGGAAGCTAAATTGTTCCCAATCAAAAAAAGAACAGGATTTCAATACAGGTTTTCTTGTGGTTGTCTGCTTGAATACGAACATGTCTACGACAGAAGCTAGTAGCTCCCCAAGCCAGGGTGAAGTAACTTGGGATAAATTAAAAGCACTGTCTATCAAGGAGTTGAGGAAAATGGCTGAGCAGTGTGGGATCACTGTGTGTGGCATAGCTAGGAAGTCTGAATTCCTAAGGCTAGTGGCCATTAATTTTTCCCTCGAATCTGAGGAAGCAGCAACAGCTAGAAGCAGAATCCGATAGGGTATTGCTAGCAAAGCTACAATTGGAACAGAGGAAACTTGAAGTAGAGGCAAAAGAAAGAGAGAGTCTTCCAGAAGGAACGTGAAGAGAAATAAAGAGGGGAGAAGGAACAAGAGAGGGAGAGAAAAAATATTCTTGAAGGAATATGAAGAGAGAGAGCTGAAATGGCTTGAGTTAACTAGGGGGTGACAGAGTAACCCCAGTGAAATTAGAGCCAATATGGAGGAGTGTAATTCAGGGCTGGGTACAGAATTGTTAAAACTCGCTCAACTAATTCCAAACTTCAATGAGGAGGATGCAGAAGATTTTTGTGTCCTTTGTGAAACTGCTAAGGCAGTTAAAATGGCCAGCTGAGACCTGGCCTCTTTAATTACAAAGCAAGCTAACCGGAAAAGTCCATGAGGTTTATTCCCTGTTGTCAGATAAGGGTTCATCAAATTATGAAATGACAAAAAATGCTATTCTCGGAGCGTAGGCTTTGGGTACTAATTCATAACGCCAAACGTTTAGAACGTTCAAGAAGCAAGTTAATCAAACTTATCTGGAGTTTGAAGGAAGTAAGCAGCTGGCTTTTGACTAGTGGCTGCAAATAAAGCTTAGGGAAGTTATTCTGTCAGAGGAATTTTAAAAACACTCTTGTACTCTCCATAAAGACACATGTAGAGGAGCAGCAGGTTCAGAGAGTGGGGCAAGCAATCTCTCTGGCCGATGAGTTTGCTTTAATTTATAAGTCTGTACCTTTCCTAGTCATTCCTACAGATCCGGAAAAAAAAAAGGGTGGGAAGGTGATAGCCGCCCAAGCAGTCCTGGGAGAGAAAGAAAAGTGGGAGACACAGCGGGTCCTCCTGTAGCCAAAAAGGAAGGTTCTATGAGCAGGAGTGCAACCCGGAGACCTGTGTGTTTCCATTGTAACAAAGCAGAGCATTTAAAAGCTGACTGCTGGAAACTAAAGGGAAAACCTGTAGGGTTAATCAGGGCACACTCATTCAGTGAAGAAGTGAACCTGATGGAAAGCACAGCAGAACAATCTGTGGCTTTAGCTGCAGTAAGAGTGAAGCCCAGGAAGCTCATGGCTGCAAGTGCAGGAAAATTCAATAGGATTCATAAAAGTTATCAGGGTTTTGTGTCTGAAGGGAAAGTAACCCCATATCCCTCGAGTGGGGCAAGCAAGCCCATAGTGATTCTCAGGGACACGGGCACTAGATCCCTTTTCCTCAGAAACGGCTTGGCCTTTTCCCAAGAGAGTGCAGTGAACAACAGAATGGTATTGGAGGACGGTTATGCCTGTACCTGTACACTGGGTGCACTTTGAGTGTGATCTAGTTTCGGGACCGGTGCCCATAGGGAGCGTCCCTAGTTTGCCTGTGGATGGGGTTGACCTCCTAGGTAGTGATCTGGCAGGGGTGAAGGTGATAGTAAAGGAAAGACCACAGCAGGTCAGAGAGACAGGGCCATGGCAGGAGACGGACGCCTGCCGTAGTGGATCAGGCCATGATTAAACCAGCTCCCACAGAGGAGACTGAATTGGTATTGCAGACAGATGACCAGGTCTGCCTGTCCGAGACTTTCTTTGGAAAGTTAGGAGACCCAGGGAATGAATTAAATGGATTTTCCCTCGCTGAGGCTCAGTGAGCCGACCCAATGTTGCAAGAGTTAGCATTGGCTGCTCAGTCTGAAAGTGAAGCAGTGGGAGTCCCTGATGGCTGCTATTTGAAGAATGAGGTACTGGTGAGGAAATTGAGTTCTCGCAGCCCTGAGAGCAAGGAGTGGGCAGTAGTTCACCAGTTAGTGGTGCCGCAGAGGTACCGGAGAGAAATATTAAGAAGGGCATATGAAGATACAGTGCTTGGAAGGTCAAAGGACTATTCCCTGACACATTCAACCCACAATGGACCTTAATCACCAGGTATTGTGTATAAGAGCAGCATTCCAGAGACTACTAAGGTGATACAATCCAGGACTGGTTAGACCAGCTGGTCACATGACTGGCTGTTCCAGGGTCTTTTGAACTAGCCCCAGAGAGTTTGAAGTCAGAAAGATTGTTTGCTGCTGGACTGAGAAGATCTCTCCTATCTGCTCCCATCTCTTTCTCACAAGCCTCTGAATCCACTAAAGACACATGAACCCCCAAAGAGCAAAGTCTCCTACAGCGAATAAGGTTTAAGAAGAATACTGGGCCCCAGTGAAAAGCAAGATCTACCTACAATCAAGGACTCTACAGTGAGCTCGAAGAACTGTAACAAGAACATTTCCGATATTGCCTCAAACTTTTTCCACTTTATTTCTTCTCTTTTCTGTCTCTTTCTGCATGTATGCATGCTAGCGTGGACGCGTCGTGTATCAGTAGGTGCCAATTGAATTAGAGTTTATGTTTAATAAATTTCAACCTCTTTAAACCTAAGAAATCATGTTTGTGCTGGTTTCTTTGCCTTATAATTGGAAAGCAGTGTACAAGGATTCACCAAGAGGGTGCTAAAAACACGGTGTGTTTAAAATTGAACCTTGTTTTAGTAAGACCAGGTGAAGGCTGAAAGGGAACCCTAGACCTCTCTCACCGGGTCACAACGAGATCCACTACAGCAATGACTGACATAGGATGAGGATAAATAGGACCAATTCACCCAGGAGTTGCAGCTGGATGGTACTGTTGTCTCTCAGGATAGCAGCACATGCCAGGCCTCGAGCCCTCTCAAAATAGTACACAAGAGAAATGTAGGAAGCAACACCAAGCTGCCAAAGAATAAGCTGGCATGAGACTTTCACCTTTTGTCTAGTGTTAGAACCAGGTGAGAAAGGTGTCTAGGGGTCTTTTACTATCTTCACTTGGTCTTATTGTAACAGGGACTAATTTTAAACACACTGTTTTGAGCTCCCCCTTTGTGAATTCTTGTTCACAGCTTTCCAATTATAAGGCAAAGAAATCAGCAGACCAGGTTTTCTTTAGGTTTAAAGAAGAAAAGTGAAATTTATTAGACCTGAAATTTAAACTCTCATACAGTTAACGCCTACGGATATACGACGCGCCCACACTAGCATGCACATGTGTTACATGCAAATAAGGACAGAAAAGAGAAGAAAAATAAAATGGAAAAGTTTGAGGCAACCTCTAAAA
Organism: Heterodontus francisci; assembly: GCF_036365525.1. NCBI lineage: Eukaryota > Metazoa > Chordata > Chondrichthyes > Heterodontiformes > Heterodontidae > Heterodontus > Heterodontus francisci. The sequence goes on along the minus strand of NC_090380.1, from coordinate 37,727,107 downwards.
GGGGGTTTCTTGTTACTGCTTCTGTGTTTTCAGCTCGCCGTAGAGTCCTTGATTGTAGACAGCTCTTATTTTTGCATTGGGGCCCAGTATTATTCTTGTATCCTGTTCACTGTAGGAGACTTTTCTCTCTTGGGGTTCATAAGTCTTCAGTGGTTTCTGAAGCTGGTGAGAATGGGATGAGAGCAGACAGGAGCTAACAGCCTTCTGATTTCAAATTCCCTGTTGGAAGTTCAAATTCAAAAAACCCCCAACAGTCAGTCATGTGACTAAACTGTTTGTGTATTCGGCCATCAACCTGGAATGCTTCAATGTCTGGTAATCAAAAGTCCATTGTGGATTAAATTGGAGCAGGAAATAGCCCTTTTTGTCCTTTTGAAGTACTGTCTGTTGATATGCTAATGTCTCTCCCCAACCAAAGTCTTCATTTTTTTTTTAAAGCAAGTTCTTTCTTCATCAATAGTTTAAAAATCAATGTTCATGTGGCAAAATTAATTTTCCTCATTCTTGGCAGGTGGGGGGCTTCCCTGACCACAGCATGAGCACCCAACTAATTTCTGTGATCCCAGCAATTGTCTGAAGATTAAGTCTTACATTCTGGCTTTAACTGTCAGTGCAATGGCTGCCCAGGCTGTCTGAGGGTTAACAAGGCGAGAGCACAACGAGGATTGACTGGGCTGTGAAATTGATGGGCTGGAAAACCTTTAAATACTGAAACAAGACAGCTGCTTCTTTGCCTTAGTGAAAGGCCTTTGCTCACGGGACTTGTTCTGAGAGTGTAATTCCAATGCTTTGGAGGTGATTTCCAAGACTTGAGGTCATTTCTGCTACATTGGACTTTTTCGACTTTGCTTTGCCCTTCCCAGATACCAGTCTTGACAGCAGCATGGCAGCAGCTTGGACCTCTGATGAGGAATAACAGGAGCAGCAGAAGCAACATCAGCAAGAGCAGCAGTTTCCTTCTCCCCAGCCACCTGCTGCTTCACAGGGCGGAGGGGATGAACACAGAGCTTCAGCTCAAAGAAGGCAATAATGCCAACACAGGGATCAGCCTCCTGGACATGGCTGAGTAGTAGTGCTTCAGGAGGCTCAGACGTTCTCAGCAGGTCTTTGCTGACATCTGCCACTTCCTAAAGAAGACCGCCTGCCCAGTAGACCAGGTGGGCATGCATTGTCAGTGGTAGTCAAGGTCACCACAGCCTGAATTTCTTCACCACCAGCTCTTTCCAGGGATCTGCTGGTGACATCTGTACGATTTCACAATCTGCTGCACACAAGTGTATCTCCCAGGTGACGGATGCTATTTTCCCAGGGCTACCACTTCGTTCCACTTTGCAACTGATGAGGCTGGTCAGAAAGAGAATCCCCTCAGATTTGCTGCAATGGCTGGATTCCCACCAAGTCCAGTGAGTCATAGATTGAACACGTGTGGTATTCAAGGTGTCCTCAAATCAACCAGCAGTATTCAGCAATCAAAAGGGATTCCACTCTATTATTGTTTAGCTTGTATGTGACTACTGGCAGGTAATCGCATGTCTGTACAAGACATCCGGAAAAGGTGGGGGAAGAGTGGGAGCACCTCGAGCAGAGTCCCTACTTCCATGTTACCTTTCTCCAAATTCCCTCTCATGGCCCTCCTGCACTTCCATGCTAGCGAAGAGCTGAAGAAAACTGCACTTCAGTGAGGCGCTGAATAGCCAAGGCAAGACTTTCCTCCATTCTATTTAAAGTAGAAGACTGAGTGTGCAGGCCATTGGTCAGGGCTAGCATCTGATGTTCCATGCAGGTGGCCACTCTTTCCAGGTAAGTGGACATCAAGGCAAAGGCCTGAAACTTCGTGGCACACATGTTGGAGATGAGCTCCTCCAATCCCTACAGTGGTGTGCAGTGTCTCTAGAAATGCTGACAAATAGCTGGGGCCCAAGCACTGATCCCTGTGGTACCCCACTAGTCACCGCCTGCCACCAGCAAAAAGGCCCATTTATTCCTACTCTCTGTTTCCTGTCTGTCAACCAATTCTCAATCCATGCCAGTAAATTACCCCCAATCCCATGTGCTTTAATTTTGCACACTAACCTCTTGTGTGGGACCTTATCAAAAGCTTTCTAAAAATCCAAATATACCACATCACTGGTTCTCCCTCGTCTATTCTACTAGTTACATCCTCAAAAAACTCCAGTAGATTTGTTAAGCATGATTTCCCTTTCGTCAATCCAGGCTGACTTTGCCCAATCCTGTTTATGTTTTCCAGGTGTTCTGCTATCACATCCTTTATAATAGACTCTAGCATTTTCCCTACTACTAATGTAAGGCTAACTGGTCTGTAGTTCCCTGTTTTTTCTCCCTCCTTTTTTAAATAGTGGGGTTACATTTGCCACCCTCCAATCTGTAGGAACTGCTCCGGAGCCTGTAGAATTTTGGAAGATGACCACCAATGCATCCACTATTTCCAGGGCCACTTCCTTTAGGACTCTGGGATGTAGATTATCAGGCCCTGGGGATTTGTCAGCCTTTAACCCCATTAATTTCCCCAGCACTATTTTCTTTACTAATACTGATTTCCTTCAGTTCCTCCCTCTCATTAGACCCTTGGTTCCCTAACATTTCTGGGAGGTTATTTGTGTCCTCCTTTGTGAAGACAGAACCAAAGTATGTGTTTAATTGTTCTGCCATTTCTTTGTTCCCTATTATAATTTCCCCTGTTTCTGACTGTAAGGGACCTACATTTGTCTTCACTAATCTTTTTCTCTTCACATATTTATAGAAGCTTTTACAGTCAGTTTTTATGTTCCCCGCATGTTTACTCTCATACTCTATTTTCCCCACTTAGGGGCGGCACAGTGGCGCAGTGGTTAGCACCGCAGCCTCACAGCTCCAGCGACCCGGGTTCAAATCTGGGTACTGCCTGTGTGGAGTTTGCAAGTTCTCCCTGTGTCTGCGTGGGTTTCCTCCGCGTGCTCCGGTTTCCTCCCACAGCCAAAAGACTTGCAGGTTGATAGGTGAATTGGCCATTATAAATTGCCACTAGTATAGGTAGGTGGTAGGGGAATATAGGGACAGGTGAGGATGTGGTAGGAATATGGGATTAGTGCAGGATTAGTATAAATGGGTGGTTAATGGTCGGCACAGACTCGGTGGGCCGAAGGGCCTGTTTCAGTGCTGTATCTCTAAATCTACAAAAATCTAAATCTAATCAACCTCTTTGCCCTCCTTTGCTGAATTCTAAACTGCTCTCAATCCTCAGACTTGCTGCTTTTTCTGGCAATTTTATATGTCTCCTCTTTGGATCTAATACTATCCCTAATTTCCTTTGTAAGCCATAGTTGAGCCAACTTTCCGGTTTTATTTTTGCTCCATACAGGAATGAATAATTGTTGTAATTCATGCACACGTTCTTTAAATATTATCCATTGCCTATGCACCGTCAACGCTTTTAGTAAAGTTCCCCAATCTACCATAGCCAACTCGCACCTCATACCTTCGTAGTTTCCTTTATTTAGATTCAGGACCTTAGTTTCGGATTCAACTACTTCACTCTCCATCTTAATGAAGAATTTTATCATGTTATGGTCACTCTTCCCCAAGGGACACCGCACAACAAGATTGTTAATTAAAAGCAAAATGCTGCAGATGCTGGAAATCTGAAATAAAAACAAGAAATGCTGGAAATACTCAGCAGGTCTGGCAGCATCTGTGGAGAGAGAAGCAGTGTTAACATTTCAGGTCAGTGACCCTTCATCAGAACTGGCAGAGGCTAGAAATGTAATAGGTTTTAAGTAAGTAAAGGGTGGGGAGGGGGGGGTGGTGGAACAAGAGATAACAAAAGAGGTGTTGATAAGACAGGGTCACAGAGAATAACTGACCAGAAGGTCATGGAGCAAAGGCAAACAGTATGTTAATGGTGTGTTGAAAGACAAACCGTTAGTTACAGAGAGGGTGTTAATTGACACAAAACTGAACAGCCAGGCCCCAAGCATAAACATGAAGAAAACAGTGGGTAGGCACAATAGAAACAAACTAAAATATAATAAACACATAAAAAAGAACTAAAAATAAAAAGGGGGGCCCGTCATGCTCTGAAATTATTGAACTCAATGTTCAGTCCGGCAAACTGTAGCATGCCTAATTGGTGCTGTTTGTCAAGCTTGCATTGATGTTCACTGGAACACTGCAGCAATCCCAGGACAGAGATGCAGGCATGAGAGCAGGGGGGAGTGTTGAAATGGCCAGCAACCGGAAGCTCGGGGTCATGCTTTCAGGCTAAGCAGAGGTGTTCTGCAAAGCGGTCACCCAGTCTGCGCTTAGTCTCCCCAATGTAGAGGAGACCACATTGTGAGCAGCGAATCTCCCTGCTTCACCTGAAAGGCGTGTTTGGGGCCTTGGATAGTGAGGAGAGAGGAGGTAAATGGGTGATTGCAGGGGAAGGTGCTGTGGGAAGGGGATGAGGTGCTGGGGTTAATGGAGGAGTGGGCCAGGGTGTCGCGGAGGGAACGATCCCTTTGCGATGCTGTCAGGGGAGGGGAGGAGAAGATGCGTTTGGTAGTGGCATCACGCTGGAAGTGGTGGAAATGGTGGAGGATGATCCTTTGGATGTGGAGGCTGGTGGGGAGGAAAGTGAGGTCAAGGGGAACCTTGATTGTTAATTAATCCTTTCTCATTGCACAATACCCAGTCTAGGATAACCTGTTCTCTAGTTGGTTCCTCAACGTATTGGTCTAAAAAACCGTCACATACACACTCCAGGAAATCCTCCTCCACAGTATTATTGCTAATTTGGTTTGACCAATATATATGTAGATTAAAGTCACCCATGATTACAGTTGTACCCTTATTGCATGCGTCTCTAATTTCCTGTTTAATGCCATACCTTACATCTCCACTACTGTTTGGGGACCTATAGACAACCTCCACCAACTTTTTCTGCCCCTTGGTGTTTCTTAGCTCCACCCATACAGATTCCACATCATGATTTTCCGAGCCAATATCCTTCCTCACTATTGCATTGATTTCCTCCTTTACTAACAACGCTACCCCACCTCCTTTCCCTTTTTGCCCATCCTTCCTAAATACTGAATACCCCTGGATGTTCAGTTCCCAACCTTGGTCGCCCTGCAGCCATGTCTCCGTAATCGCTACTAAATCATAACTGTTTATATCTATTTGCACTGTTAATTCATCTACCTATTGCGAATGCTCCACAGCATGACCTCCAGGGATGCCTCAGAGAATGGGGGATTGGCAGCCACCCCATGTTGAGACTCCATCATTGAAGTTGCTGTCTGTGTCCTGACAGTTGTAGTATGCATCCATTCTGACCTCTGCCAGGGTCCCTATAAAAAGTGAGGCTTGAACAGTTAGGTACGGGTTGTGATCTCGCCCACCTGCTCCAGTTGGTTGGGAAACCTGGAAGTGGGATGCTAATGCCATGGTAAAACTCATTCCACTATCTTTTGGTTTTTCGTCCCTTGCCAGCCTCCCCTGCTGCAAGTGAGGCCATCAGTTAAAATCCTATCCTTTTTTACAGCATGAGGAGAAATGATCAAACAGGGAAATGCTGCTTACTTCTTAAACTCAAGACAACACCATCGCAGGAACTGTAGGGTTAGATGTGATTGGTAATTCTCTTTAGTTGACATGGTGACAGCTTTGGCAAAAATCTCAATATATATCCAGGCTGGGACCCCCCAAATATGGTGGCATAATGGTAATGTTACTGGACTGGTAATACTACTGGACTAGTAATGCAAAGGCCCTGACTAATGCTCTGGGGAATGAGTTCAGATCCCACCATGGCAGCCAGTGCAATTTAAATTCAGTTAATTAATAAATCTGAAATTAAAAGCTAATATCAGTAATGGTGACCATGAAACTATTGGATTATCATGAAGACCCATCTAGTTAACTAATTCACTTTAGGGGACGAAATCATGCTTCCTTACCCGGTCTGGCCTACATGTGACTCCAATCCCACCGCAATGTGATTGACTCTTAATTGCCCTCTGAAATCGCCTAACAAGCCACTCAATTGTATCAAACCGTTACAGAAAAGTAAAAAAAAAATAAAACCAGATGGACCACCTGGCATTGACCTAGGCACCAGTGTGCTGACAACAGCACACCCTGCCCAGCCAACCCTGCAACGTTCTCCTCATTGACCTCTGGGGACTTGTGCCAAAATTGGGAAAGCCTGACATAGTCATACTCACTGAATCATACAGCCAATGTCCCTGACCTCTCTATCGCCATCCCCGGATATGTCCTGTCACACTGGTAGGACAGATTGACCAGAGGTGGCGGCGCAGTGGTATACAGTCAGGAGGGAGTTGCCCTGGGAGTCGTCAACATTGACTCCAGACCCCATGACGTCTCATGGCGTCAGGTCAAACATGGGCAAGGAAATCTGCTGATTATGACCTACAGCCCTCCCTCAGCTGATGAATCAGCACTCCTCCATGTTGAACACCACTTAGAAGAAGCACTGAGGGCTGCAAGGGTACAGAATGTACTTTGGGTGGGGGATTGAATGTCCATCATGAAGAATGGCTTGGTAGTGCCACCACTGACCGAGCTGAAAGACATAGCTGCAAGACTGGGCCTGTGGCAGTTTGCAAAGGAAGCAACAAGAGGGAAAAACCTGCTTCACCTGGCCCTCACTAATCTACCTGTCACAGTCACATCTGTCCATGATGGTATTGGTAGGAGTGACCACTGCACAGTCCTTCTGAAGACAAAGACCCAGCTTCACGCTAAGGATACCCTCCATCCTGTTGTGTGACACCACCACCGTGCTAAATGGGATAGATTCAGAACAGATCTAGCAGCTCAAAACTGGGCATCCATGAGGTGCTGCAGACAACAGACATCAGCAGTAGAATTGCATTCAACCACAATCTGTAACCTTGTGGCCCAGCATGTCCTTCACTTTACCATTCTATCAAGCCTAATTCATTGAGGAGTGCAGGAGAGCACGCCAGGAGCAGCAACAGTCATACATAAAACTGAGGTGCCAACCTGGTGAAGCTAAACGGCACAAGCAGCATGTGATAGACAGAGCTAAGCAATCCCACAACCAACATATCAGATCAAAGCTCTGCCACATCTAGTCGTGAATGGTGGTGAACGATTAAACAACTAACAGGAGGACGATGCTCCACAAACTTCCCAATCGTCAATGATGGGGGAGCCCAGCATGTCAGTGCAAAAGATAAGGCTGAAGCATTTGCAACCACCTTCAGCCAGAAAAAGTGGCAAGCAGATGATGCATCTCAGCCTCCTCCTGAGGTTCCCAGCATCACAGATGTCAGTCTTCAATTCAATTCACTCCACATGATATCAAAAAATGGGTCAAGGCACTGAATACTGCAAAGGCTATGGGCCTGACAACATCCCGGCAGTAGTACTGAAGATTTGCACTCCAAAACGAGCCACATCCCTAACCAAGCTGTTCCAGTGCAGCTACAACACTGGCATCTACCCGACAATGTGGAAAATTGCCCAGGTATGTCCTGTACGCAAACAGCAGGACAAATCCAATCTGGCCAATTACAGCCCCATCAGTCTGCTCTTGATCATGAACAAAATGATGGAATGTTGTCGTCAAAAGTGCTATAAAGCGGCATTTGCACAGCAATAACCTGCTCAATTTGGGTTCTACCTGGGCCATCCAGCTCCAGACCTCATTACACCCCTGGTCAAAACATGGACAAAAGAGCTGAAGTCAAAATGTGAGGTGACAGTAACTGCATTTAATATCAAGACAGCATTTGACCAAGTATCATGCCAACTGGCTTTGTTGAATGATAATTTTCATTTTAAATAATCCACTGACTGGAGATCTGAATCATTTTCTTTTTAAAATACTTTTTTTTTAAAGAGCTGAAAGGATGACTTTGCTGGCAGCATTAGGAGGGGGGGGGGGTCACCTAGTTTCTACACTACATTGCAGAGGAGTGTGAGGAGGGAGACAAAATGTCTGTGCATTTCTCAGCAAGAACCACGACCCAGGAAGGTTAAAGGATTTACCTATTCTTTTTAGCAAGAGGGAAATACTGCTAACTGCTATGTTTGAATGACTGAGTGACTGTCATATGACAAGCCCCTCCCATCTGTGGTTATAAGCTTGTGTCTTTCTGCAGCAGAGAGAGGAGAAGCAACTGGACTCTGACATGTGTAGACCCAAGTGGGGGTCCCTCTCTTTTGATTTCAGCTTGAAAGCTTCAAATCCTGCTTGTTGACTGACCACCTTTGTATACTCTGGCTACAATCAGAAACCCCACTGGAGGAAATCACCTGCATCACTGTCTCCTAGAGACCCACTGAACCAGTCATCTACCTCTTCAAACTAAAAGCCTCAGGACCACCGAATTTAGCTGGCAGCCAGCCGAATCGCCAAATGCCACAGACTGTATACCATTATTTCCTATGGACTCGAACTCAATCAATCTGCTTTTCCCCATTCTGTAACTTATTTGTGTGTGTGTGTAAACATCTAGTGCATGTGTGTGAGTGAAAGTCAACACGTTGTTTATTATTTTTATTAGTTCAGTTTAGGTACAATAAAGTTAGCCTTTTTCTTTGTTAACTCAAGAAAACTTGTCCAATTGGTTCTTGTAAGTAATCAAATACCTACTGAATTGGTCACTACATCCACTTTAAGAAAGAATTAAATCTGTTGTGGTGAAACAAGGAGAGGGAAAAGAAGAAAGCCCTTTGATCCCTCCTCACTTGACCGTAACACCAAGTGTGCATCAAAGAGCCCGAGGAAAATTGAAGTCAGTGGGAATTCAGGGAAAATCTCTCCACCGATTGGACTTCATACCTAGTACAAAGGAATATGGTTGTGGTTGTTGGAGGCCAATCATCTCAGCCCTAGGACATTACTACAGGAGTTCCTCAGGGTAGTATCTTAGGCTCAACCATCTTCAGCACCTTCATCAATGACCTTCCCTCCATCATAAGGTCAGAAATGAGGATGTTCGCTGATGAATGCACAGTGTTCAATATCATTTGTAACTCCTCAGATACTGAAATAGTCCATGCTCACATACAGCAAGACCCGGATAACATTCAGCTTTGGGCTGATAAGCGGCAAGTAACATTCGGTCCACACGGGTGCCAGGTGATGACCATCTCCAAAGAGAGAATCTAACCATCTCCCCTTAACATTCAATGGCATTACCATCACTGAATCCCCCACTATCAACAGCCTGGGGTTACCATTGACTAGAAACTCAACTGGACCGGTCACATAAATACTGTGGCTACAACAGCAGGTTAGATGCTGGGAATTCTACAGTGAGTGACCCAATTCCTGACTCCCCAAAGCCTGTCCACCATTTACAAGGCGTAGGTCAGGCATGTGATGGATGAGTGCAGGTCCAACAACACTCAGGAAGCTCAACACCATCCAGAACAAAGCAGCCCGCTTGATCGGCACCCCATCCACAAATATTCTCTCCCTCCACCACCTTGAACGTTCACTTCCTCCACTAGTGGCACACAGTGGCAGCAGTGTGTATCATCTACAAGATGCACTGCAGCAACTCACCAAGACTCCTTCTATAACACCTTCCCAACTTGCGATCTCTACCACCTTGCAGGACAAGGACAGCAGATGCATAGGAACACCACCATTTGCAGGTTCCCCTCCAAGTCGCACACCATCCTGACTTAGATCTGTATCGTCATTCCTTCACTGTTGCTGGGTCAAAAACCTGGAACTCCCTTCCCAACAGCACTGCGGGTGTACTTATATGTGATGGACTGCAGCGGTTCAAGAAGGAGGCTCACCACCACTTCTCAAGGGCAATTAGAGATGGGTCACAAATGCTGGCCTTGCCAGTGATGCTCTCATCCCATGAAAGAATAAAAGAAAGGATAATATTATGCGTATGTTTAATATTATTGTGAAATTTGTCATTTTTACAGGTCTCTACTTTCTCAGTGACTTTACTTGATTCTGAAATTCACAGGATAAGTAAACAAAATACTGAACAAAAGAGATTGATTTAATGTGTTTGTCTCGTTTCATTGATAGCTGGTACAATTTGTAAATTTTTGAATTTCATGCTTGATGGTTTAAATCTATGCTTGATACTTGCTAATTTATATGTTCTGCACCTGTTCATTTATGTTTTGGCAGACAATGACAAGCAGGTGAAAGTAACTGAAGTGCGACACTTGACGTTTGATATGAAAGTGTGACAGGCAATCAGAAGTGCAACACCAAAATGTGACAGGATGAAATTCTTTGAGCCCCATAGAAGCGCTGGATGTAGCAGTGAAGCAAGACTTCTAGCCATTTATCTGACCTAACAATGACCCTGTGCCAAAATTTGGGGAGATGAACATTAGCATAAAAGTGGCCATGTGAGCATCTGTTACTTGGGGGATCAGGAAAGTCAGAGATTCTGTCACTAATATCACATGTGACACTCCATCCACTCCTTCACTCCCTCCATAGTCTCGCCGTTCCCTATTTATGTAACCTCCTTCAGACCTATGACAACTCTGCATTCCTCTTGTGCATCTCCTACTTTGTTCGCCCTACCATTGGCCTTCAGCTAGGCCCCAAGCTCTGGAATTCCCTCCACAAAAGCTACGACTTTGTCCAGGCAGTTGGTCACCATTCCTCATTTCTCCTGCTTTGGCTCAGTGTTAACTTCTGTCTGATTGCACTCCTGTGAAGCTTCTTGGGACATTTTACTATGCTTACCATACAAATGCAAATTGTTGGAATGTGTAACCATGTATCGTGATGCACCAGTACCAGTATGTCTCAAACAGGAAAGCACACACCTAGCTCCAGGGCAGGGGCCAATTTCAACATCTTACTCACTCTGCAGCGAGTCATATCACTTATTCCAAAAACAACTGTCCAAGTTTGCATTCTCAAAATCCACCTCCCCACCCCCATGCAGGGTGGGCCCAAAATTCTGCAATACTGATACAGGTGCCCAACGGTAAAATTTCAATTGTCTGACACCAGAAACTCTGTTGAGGTCAAGGTCCTAGGCCATTGGTGAAATGTGATTCAGCAGTGGAATAGGGTCACAAATTTCTATCTCTATTTGTAGGTTTAGTTTTGTAGTATGTGGAGGTTACTGGAGTGAATAACAATTTCTATTTTTAACAGCTTCTAATAATTTTACACAAACTGAAACCAGCCACACTCTATATTTAACCCCTACATTGTAATATTACAGAATCACTTCCTATTGAAATTATGGTTTCATTAAACCGTTATGCTCCTTATACTGTACAGGTTTCTATAATTAACCCTCAGTGCAAGTGTACACTTTATGTTTATACCAGTAGATTGATCTTGTGGTTTGACTTAAAGGGGGCAAGGGTGCTTACTGTCAAGTTAGGTTGAAATGCAAGAGACATGGCTGTAGGTTTAGCTCAGCAAAACTTTGCAGCTTATCTTATGGATCTAAGATATGATAGCTAGTAATTGTATAGTAATTGAGTATTAAATTGTATTCAGGTGGTGGGCATTAACTGGGGATTCACTTGGGCTCCTATTTATAGGAGCAAACTGAAACTGGAGTTGTTGGGGTTGGAGGTGCATGTTTGTAATGTGTGTCTCTGAATGAAATCTTGTAAGTGTATTGTCATGAATACGTGCTATGTCGAATGATGATTTTTTAATCCATCGGTTGGAAACCTGAATTAAACTTAAAAAAAACAGGAGACAAAGAACTGATAAAAGATTACTTCTACCAGCTAAAATGGCCACCAAAATTTGCGTCTAAATACCCTACATTCCAATGTATCGAGGTGAAGATGTAGGTCTGGTAAATCTCCAACCAGAACAATGGCCTGAGAATTTTGAATATCCTATCTGCCCTGCCTTCATTAACAAGACATTAAAGGCACTCTTAGAATATTAATACTGGTGGAGACAGGCCTCTCAAAGGGTAATCACTGAAACAATGGGACCCTGAGAGGGATTAGAATTCTTAGACCTGATCGAATTAAGTGCATAAGAGAGAATACACTGGGCCACCATGTGACAGACTCACCATCTGTGTGAAACTAGCTGCTCCTTCTCTCTACAGACAGACAAGTACCAGAGACTGGCCAGTGAAGAACCCAAGTGGGGTCTCTCTCTCTCTCTCTCTCTCCAGGCCATCTTGCAAGTTTGAACCCTGCCTGCTGACTGCAAACATCCAAGCCTATCATTACTGCAGACAGAGACCCCAGGGGAAAAAAAACAAGCTGCATCACTGTCTCCAAGAAAACACTGAACCAGCCAGAAACCACAGGATCACTGAGTTCATCCAGAAGACACCTGAATTACCAGACTCCACAGACTGTATACTCTTTTTGTTATTGTTCTGGGCTCTAATCCAACCAATCTATTCTTCTCCACTCTGTAACCTATTTGAGTGTGTGTGATTCTCATGTGTGTGTATGTGTGTGTGTAGTTTATTATTTTACTTAGATTGGGTTTTGTTTTTAAGTACGATAAAACTAACCTTCTTGTTTAAACTCAAGAAAACATGTCCATTTGGTTCTTTTATGATCATAGCACATAAAGGTTTACACACTCACTGAATTGGTAAGCATATCCACTGTTTAAAAAAAATAAATCCTGCTAGTCAGACAGGAGAAGGACAAGAGGGGAGACTTTCGACCCCCCCCCCATCATCTGATCATAATAATATAAAGATTAGGCTCCAGTCTATCCTTCACTGCCTGGCTATCTGGAATGGAATAATTGGCCTTTGTTAAGTAAATAGCCGATAATATCACAAGGTTAGCATGGCCAAGTCAGAAAAGCAATACGTCTTGGACAGCACCTCCCAAACCCATAACATCCACCACCTAGCAGCAGGTGGGCAAGAACACCAGTACCTCCGTGATTCGCTCCAAATCACACAGATCACCCTGACATGGCCATAAATCGTTGTTGCTTCATTGTGTCTGGGTCAACATTGTGGAACTCCATAACCAACAGCACTGTGAGAATACCTTTACCACATGGAATGCAGTGGTTCAAGAAGGCAGCTCACTACCACCTTCTCAAGGGCAATTAGGGATGAGGAACGAATACTGGCCTTGCCAGCAAGTCCCACAGTCTGAAGAATGATAAAGACTGGCATTTATTCAACTATTCATACAGACAAAACATTTTGTTAGTAAGATTCTTTTTAACTTGCTCGTACATGTTCTTTTCAACAGTGGGAAACATTTTGCAAAATAAATTTTCAATCTTTGCTGTACCAACAGAAACAAGTCATTTCTCCTGAGAGGCAGAGAAAATCAAACCGCAAAATCTTTGCATACTCACTGCACAGATCACTAACTACAGATGCTTAGAAAACAGGAAGGGGTTGCTCTTAACAATGCTGAACTAGTGCTAACAGGGCATAAAGGCCTTAAAATGGGGGTTGGTAGACTTACTGCTTTTAACGTCAATGTCCCAGCTGCCTCCATTTTGTAAAGGTCTACCCCAGGATTCAGCACCCAATTGTAACTATACAAACAGGAATCCTAATGATCTAGTTAGGATTTTGATAGAAATTTTAAGGGACACATGGGTAGAATGTGTATTGCATACACACAGCCTGTGTGTACTGGCATTAAGTGGCCTAAAGAATTGTCTTTCAAGGGACCAGTATTGGCTATTGAGAAAGCAACCATAAAATTAATTTGCACTGGTACATTTATTGAGCCAGAAGGAGCATGAATATACCTCCAAACTCCACAAAAATAGTGTGGGCCTGGATTCCCCACTCCCAAGATATTCAGATTCCCATGCAGCGGTTAGCCAGTAGGTTTTGGCAGCTGACCCCAGTTGTGTGAAATGTATCAGAAATATTTGTTAAAAGCCCTCACCTCCGAGAAATTGGGACCCATATACGTCTTGCCGGAGGATAAGCATAGAGTGAGAAGTCTGGCCAACTAATAATGTTCATATTTATGTATCAGTCAACTTGCATGGAGCCTAAAGTGGATACAGTTGAAAGTGGGTTGGGCTGAATAAACTGAAAAATTGGGAGGGACGTTTAAAGGTAGATACCAGTGCTGGGGTATGGGACTACAGATAAAAACATGTTTCAGGATAGAAATGTGAGGCAATTGACTGAGGCAGTGTGAGGACCTGAGCAGAAGCAGTTACATAAACATTATTGGAATCATTAGCAGAGATTTTAATGTACGTGTTCATAAAAGAAAGACTATGGTGTGAGGTTCCTTTTCATGGATTGATGGTGTTATTTGCACATTGGACGACAAATATACGCTAGGCTTATTGACTGAAAATTAATAATAGCTTCTGTCTAGTTGACTGTAAAGCCAGCTAGTAGTCTGAGTGAAGATCCAACATAAAACCATCTGACTGCAACCACAGAGCATCTTTGGAAATCACAGACACAGCTTGTGAGGTTCTGTATAAAGGGAGTGCAGTATTCCCTTAAAGCTGAACTCTTCAGTGTGACAGGGCTAAACTGCTCAAATTTCAGAAGAGCTTTTGCAAAGTTTACTTTTCATCTGTTTACCTGTTTGAAGTTTTACTAGGTGCTTGTATGCAGTTATGAACCCATTTATTTTCATTTACATCTAAAGTTGCAGCATGGGGTTCCTTCCCCATGAGAATCCCATTTTATTTGTATTTTCTAGAGGAAGAGGAGCAATGTAGGGTGCAGAATTACCCTGGCAACACCTATGGTTTATTCATCCTGCAGCAGTCATTGGTCTGAGCCATATTTAACGGGCCAAGATTCAAGGGTTGCCTCTTGTGGGACCCAAGGAAAAGAGTTCAGCATGGGTACAATGTAGCCTAAATATAAACTAAATGGTACAATTCGGCACAGTGGCGCAGTGGTTAGCACCGCAGCCTCACAGCTCCAGGGACCCGGGTTCGATTCCGGGTACTGCCTGTGTGGAGTTTGCAAGTTCTCCCTGTGTCTGCGTGGGTTTTCTCCGGGTGCTCCGGTTTCCTCCCACAAGCCAAAAGACTTGCAGGTTGATAGGTAAATTGGCCATTATAAATTGTCACTAGTATAGGTAGGTGGTAGAGAAATATAGGGACAGGTGGGGATGTGGTAGGAATATGGGATTAGTGTAGGATTAGTATAAATGGGTGGTTGATGTTCGGCAAAGACTCGGTGGGCCGAAGGGCCTGTTTCAGTGCTGTATCTCTAATCTAAAAGAAAGGGCGTGCAGGAACAGAGAGACGTAAGGGTATATGTCCACAAATCATTGAAGGTGGCAAGGCAGGTTGAGAAAGTGGTTAAAAAGGCATATGGGATTTATAAATAGAGACATAGGCTGGTATGTTTCCCTCGGCAGACGGGAGCCATCCACCAATTGAAAAGTCGGTGGCGAACCCGTTTCTGCCTGGCCTGGGGATCCGATTCGCATTTTGCGAATTGTGGTTGGGGCAGCGGGCACGGCCCTCCGTCAGACATAGGGTGCCTGATCATAAGGGACCCCTACCCCCCCACCGGGCCGTCAGAGAGCCGCCTGCTTTTAACAGGTGGCTTCTCTTGGGCCTGGCCGCCTGACCAGCCATGGGCAAAATCCCCGTGGCAGCGGGCAGAGGCCCTTAAGTGGCTGTTAAAAAAAGTGGCCACTTAAGGGCCTTGATTGGCCTGGGGTGGGTGGACCGTTTTTCGCCACCGCCGCCCTGCGTAAAGTGGCGGTGGAGGCAGGAGCGGGTCGGGAAAGGTCCCCCAAGCCTCCCACTCCATTTTACATCCCCCCCCCACCCTGCCACCTTCCTGCTCTTTGTGGTGGATGGGGGGGGTGGGGGCGGGGGTAAAATTCTGGCCATACAGTACAGAAGCAAGGAAGTTATGATGAATAAAAGCAAAATACTTCAGATTTCCAGCATCTGCAATAAAAACAAGAAATGCTGGAAATACTCAGCAGGTCTGGCAGCATCTGTGGAGAGAGAAACAGAGTTAACGTTTCAGGTCAATGACCCTTCATCAAAACGGGTAAAGGTTAGAAATGTAATAGGTTTTAAACAAATAAAGCAGTGCTGGGGCAAGGGATAACAAAAGTAAAGGTGTTGATAGGACAGGGTCACAGAGAATAACTGACCAAAAGGTCATGGAGCAAAGACAAACATTATGTTAATAGTGTGTTGACAGACAAAGCGTTAGAGCAGAGGGTATTAATAGACAGAAAAATGAACAGCCCTGACCCAAAGCACAAACGTGAAAAAAAAATGGGCAGGCACATGGTAAGAAAAATGAATGATGAAACAAACTAAAATAAAATAAAATTAAGAAAAAAAAACTGAAAATAAAAAGGGTTATGATGAACCTGTATAAACCACTGGTTCAGCCTCAACTGGAACATTGTATACAATTCTGGGCATCACAATTTGGAAAGGATGTGAAGTCTTTAGAGAGGGTGCAGAAAAGATTTACAAGAATGTTTCCAGGAATGAGGAACTTCAGTTACGTGGATAAATTGGAGAAGCTGGGGCTGTTCTCTTTAGAGGAGGGAAGGTTGAGAGGCGATTTGATGGAGGTGTTGAAAATCATGAGGGGTCTAGACGGCATAGATAGGGATAAACTGTTCCCATTGGCAGAAGGGTTGAGAACCAGAGGGCACCTATAGAAAGCGAATGGCAAAAGAACCAACGGCGACATGAGGAAAAGTTTTTTTAATGCAGTGAGTGGTTAGGATGTGGAATGCATGACCTGAGATTGTGGTGGAAGCAGATTCAATTGTGACTTTCAAAAGGGAATTGGATAAGCACCTGAGGAGAAAAAATTTGCAGGGCTACAAGAAAAGGGCAGGGTAGTGGGGCTAATGGAATTGCTCTTGCCCAGAGCTGGCACAGGCCAATGGCCTCCTCCTTCTGTGCTATAACTATTCAATGATCCACCAGGGAACACAGCTTCAGAATCCATGAACATTAATTCCATTGCTTACTCTGATCAAGGAGACTGTTACAATATAGCGCCATCAATGTTGTAAAATGATTACAAAAGCAAAACACTGCAGAAGCTGGAAATCTAAAATAATAACAGAAAATTCTGGAACCACTCAGCAAGGAGACCTGTTGAGTATTTCCATCATGTTCTGCTTTTATTTCTATAAAGTTATTAGTCTGCTGTTACATCCTTAAATTTGCCTTCTAAAAGAGCTTAATGATGAATCAGGTAGGAGAGGAAAAACAGCAAGAAGCTGAAGAGAAAGACAAAACTAATCATTAGAAAGAAGATCTGCCTGCAGAACCAGCTGCTCAGATCACTTCATTTATCAGATAGGATCAAAACTTTCATTAACAGCTTTTCTCTTATCAGTGCATAACAGTTCCCTTTACATTATCCCAATTTATGCCAAATAAAACGCTCTCTCAATTGGACCCAACTGTATATCAACACTCATGACTGCAACCTCATTTGATCCCAGCAATCCGAATCAGTCCTTTATCAAAAGAACTGCCAGATCACATTCTATTATCAACTAACCCTTCTTCTGGCTGCTGTTTGATCTTTGCTGCTTCCTTTTAGTTAATGTGTACGATGAACCATCTACTACCCCTCTGCTCCCTATAATGGCCTATGATCTGTGTGGATGAAACCTCTAGTCAGCAATGATATATTTGAAGCCTTACGCTATTGTTGCTTAAAGCTGAATCCCCTGCAGGAGATCGAGCTCAAGGACTCCATAGTGGTCAGTCAAAGTGTATGTGTGGGAAGCTAGACTCGATCTTAGAATCTCAGCCAATGCATGCTCTGCTGCAGAGGGCAATGGAATAGCCACATTCTTGAGGCTGTTCTGCAGATTGATCAAATGGTCTAACAGAACTGTGTAGATGCACAGTCCCAGTAATGCCCTTAAACTATACAGGTTGCATAGCATAGTTTCAAATGAAGTACTGATGTTGAGCCGTCATAGAATGTTTGCAGGTAGGTTCTGTGCAGTTTGAATCCCTGGGAACAGCAGCTGAAAGAGGTCTAAAGTTGGCCCTCCAACCAGCAGATTGTACTTTTCTCAATTATTATCAATGCTTCCCTAAGTGTTCTGTCCTACAGCTCTCTAACAGACCTTCCTAAAGTGGGTATAATCTGGGTATCATTTCATATGGAAGATCTCAGGTGCAGAAGGTCCTAGATTGAGTCTGTATATCTGGCTTGGCTGCATCCTTCTCTCAGGCACTTGGAGAAGCAGAGGAAGAACATACTTTGCAATGGCTACAGTAACACACCCTTGAAACATTGTCTGAGTCTGCATTCAAGATAAAGGAGCTGTAATGAGTAGCATAGACACCAGGAGACCTATCTCCCACAATAAAAATTTAAATCATAATAATGTGAAAGCAGCTACTGTGCACACAAAATTTAATTTTGATGTGTGAGGACAATGCTATCTCATAAGAATTTATTTGTCTTCTGACCTTGTGATAATGCAACTCAATGCAATTTTTAACAAATGGGTCAGAATTAGTCAATTGACTTTAAAGGACTCTCAGTTACACTATTTTCATTGTCACGCTCTTCTTGTTTAGTTCTCCAAGTGTGTGCTTTAACAAGGGCAATCTGTATGTTAATGTAAGTAGAATGGCTCAATACTCCACTGGAGTGCCAACTTAGACTTTTGTGCTCAAGTCCTGGAGTGGGACTGTGAACCTACAACCTTCTGACTCAGGCAAGAGTGCTACCAACTGTGACACAGCCAGAAAAGAAAGCAAAAATACTTAACTGTTAAGATGCATCTTACAAAAGGAACAAAACAAGGCAGTATCAAAGTTTATTTACTTTTTCCCCTTTCTGTCCTTTCTTGCTGGTAACTCAAGTTAAGTTATTATTGCACAAGCACCAATAATCCACCATGCAAGAGGAGGGGAATCACAGCTGAGCTCCGTCCTTTCCCCACTAACTCTCCCACATGTACACATGGATAGCAAACAGATCCAGAAACCTTAGTCGTTTTCCCTCTCCTTAGAGGCTCTGAAGACACTTTTTGCACATCTATCACCACCCCTGTTGAGATCAGCTAACTCACCACTAACTGTGACCTCCAAAGTCTGTACAGTTTAGGGCAATACTACCACATCAGGCAGTTGCTCCATCTTGGGAAATTGTAGAGAAATAATAAACAGAAAGTCGAGGGCTGTCGCGCCAGTGATTTCCCAACTTGTGTTTCCATTGAATGCCACTCCCTGCTGGAAATGCCTGATTGAAGAATCATACATGGATCCTTGCACAAGATCAGTAATGAGAGTTATTTGCTCCTTAAGCCAAGATTAGGCAATGATCTAATTAATTCCAAAGTGCAAAGGATTTACCTGTTTTACTTGAAAGGTGAGTCAGCTTTCTGCTGAACAAATATATACTCGTTAAGTAAACAAAAATAATGATCCTTAAACCTACTTGCAGTTTTTAGGACAGTGAGAGGAATATTTCAGTTCTGTTTGTGTCGGTTATTTTCTCTCTTTTTTCAGTGCCATGTTCTAAGAGCCAGATTCTCGGCTTGTTCCCAGGATTATGCATGTATCATTGTGGAGTTTTCTGTTAAACAGAGTATGACAGTAACCCAGGAAGACTTATTTTCCTTCCTTTTCTTTGGAGAGTGTTCTATGATCACTATGGTGTAGCTGTCAGAGACCAGCTGAAAGGAAACTCTGGCAGGCCCCCTAATGCAGGTCGTCTATCTGCTCTCTCATGGCATATGATACTGGGAGACAAATAGATAATAGAGAAGAAAATACAGCATATATATCAGACAGCCTTCCCCAATATCATGATTGTGTCCACCTGTGACAAATGTATCTTCTTTTGCTGCTATTGTACATCATTCAAAAGAACTCCACTAGGTTTTGGGTGTTTACACTGCTGAAGTATACAGCATGAATGGAGTACACTAATAAGAGTAGATAGTGCAATTCCAAAAGGTTAGTTGCACTGCCGCTGCTTACTAGTAAAATACTATAATTCTGGATACATTTCGAGCATTCTTGTCATCAATTAGTACATGTTAATAGATCATTAAAAAGGAAAACTGCCAACCATCCATGAGTTGAAGTTGTATAAAGCATCTTACCAGACAAAATCAATGCTCATCGTTCAAAGTAGTCTCACAGAGTGTGTGTATCTATATTTATTTATTCACAGACATTAAACTTTGTGGATCACAGTGACATAGCAACTACAATAGATCAATGCTAAAATTAGCACTTCATAAATCAGCTAATCAGCACAACACAAAACACGACTGACTGGCAGATGAAAATTTCTTACTGATGAGTTCAGAGTTTCACTAATTGCTTCCTGTGTTACGCCAGTGTGTTTTGTTGAATGATGATTTTCTTTGGTCCACTGACTGGAGATGTGGATTTGCTTTTTTTGCAAGAAATTTTTCAAAACATTTTAAAAAGGGATAACTGTTGGCAGCTTAAGATGATCACCTAGTCTGCTACACTGTAAGGAACTACCTGTTCTTTTCAGCAAGTAGAGAAATATTGCTCACTGCTATGTTTGAATCACCAAGTGACTGTCATGTGACAAGCCATTCCCCATCTGTTCTTTTAAGCTGGTGTTTTTCTCTGCAGCAGAGCAGAAGAAACTGGATTCTGACATGAGCAGACCCTCGCTCTCTCTCTCTCTACATTCCAGTTTGAAAGCTTTCAAATCCTGCTTGTTGACTGACCACCTTTGCATACTCCGGCTACAATCAGAAACCCCATTGGAGGAAATCATCTGCATTTCTATCTTCAAGAGACTCATCAAACCAGTCATCTACCTCTTCAAACTAAATGCCTCAGGACTACTGAATTCAGCTAGAAGCCAACCGAATCACCAAACACCACAGACTGTATTCCTTTTCATTTTTATGGACTCTAACTCAGCCAATCTACCTTTCCCCACTCTGTAACCTATTTGTATGTGTGTAAACATTTAGTGTGCATGTGTAAGTGAAAGTAGGCACATTATTTATTGTTTTAATCGTTTTTTCAAGGTACAATAAAGTTAACCTCTTTCTTTGTTAACTCAAGAAAACCTGCCCGATTGGTTATGGTTATGATCATAACAAGTAAGTAATAAAACACCATCTGAATTGGCCAGTACATCCACTTTAAGAAAGAATTAAACCTGTTGTGGTCAAACAAGGAGAGGGAAAAGAGGAAAGCCCTTTGACCCCTCCTCACTTGACCATAACACCTGTAACAATTTCAACAAAATAAAAATAGAAAGTGAGGATATTTTTCAGTTGGTTTCACTAATTATTGACAAGCTAATTTTATTGTCCCTCCCCTTTGCCCCAGCACTGGGCATGTGCAGTATGCCAGAGTGCAGTCTGCTGCATCTGTAGAGTGAGCTGCACCCAAATTTGGTGGCTGAGATACCAGGTCACAGCCACAATGCAGGATCACCTGAGAGGCCTGAATTGTGGGCTGGCCACTTTTAGAGAGCAGCATGATGAAAGCCCAATGATCTGGTGGGTCACTGGTAAAAAGTAAAGTTGTAACCTACTTTTTGAGTTCTCGTCCTTGCTGTTGGGCCATTCTGAGAACCTCAAAGCTGAGGGCATTCGGATGCAAACCCCAATGCCAGTTTATTGGTCACCACTATGTCCGGATGTGTTAGAGCTGCAAGAATAACAAACTGAGGCCAGAGGCCAGGAATATCTCATCCCCCATCTCATTAGGATTGTATCGTGGTCATGTGTCTGTTGCAAGTGTAGACCCTTCTCTACTCTTTGGGAGAAGTCCTGGAAATCCCAATCTCTGTCCTCTTTTACTGTCATGCACATTCAGGGAATAATGGAAAAATGAGGCAAATCAGACTCAGTATGAGCTAAAACCAATAGCCCCCAAAACTGGCTCAGGGATCACAAGGTGTGATTAACCCTTACCTGTTGATTGCAATGCAGGTAGGGCAACAACTTTGTGCTGCCTGCTTATTTCAATGATTTCAGCGTCCAGTCAGCACAAACCATGCTCTCAATTGGCCAAACACATCAACGGGAGTGGTGAGGGTTGAGGGGAAGGGGGGTTGCTGCCAGTGGGCAATATTGTGAGTGGCTAGCAGCACTTAAAGCTAGCCTGCACTATTTAAAAGTAGCCTGCACTGCTTAAAAGGGGTGGTACATTGTGGCTGGAGCAGGTGCTGGCAGTCATGCAGGAAGTGAATCTGACCTGGTAAATAGTGAATAATTGTATAATGATACAACGTGGGAGAGGTTTTCAGACGCTGCACTGGAGGTCTTGGTGGAGGAAGTGGAAAGGAGGAGAGATGTCAGGAGGCCCTCCAGACACAATCTTAGAAGGCATGGAGGTCAATGCCAGGAGTCAAGCCTGGAGGACCTGAATGCCATGCAGCCAGAAGCTCAATGGCTTTACACGAATGGTCAAGGTCAGTAAATTCACCTTCAAACGCCATATCCTTCCAACTGCACTGGTAGCTTCAGACACTACTTGATTCACCGCACACCCATTACTCACCTACCAACAATATCAGGACTCAAACCTGACATTCATATGCTCAACTGCACTCTCACACAATTAGCATTGTTGCAAGCTTCACACCCATATCTCACAGGTTTCACACACTTCCAGCTATTCAACCATGACAGCAACATCTCCCAAACATATTGTCCGGCACTGACATATTTCCCTCTCTCTTGAACGACAAGATGGTGCATAATGGAAGGCAAAAGGAGTTAATTGGAGGGAGGCAAGCTCCCCTGTATATCCTAATCCCCCATGGAGGAGATGCACTGGCCATTATTGGGACGATCATTGCTGAGGTAGTGGCTATCGGCAAGGCTAAAACCATTGAAGATGACAGTATCATCATATCTAATCTCCCTTCATACATCCCACCTTCCCCTCAACCCATATTCTCTTCTAATCTAAAAGCTGCAGATGGTATAAGCATGCACCTCTTACTTCCCCACCACACTCCGATCTCCACACCACAACCCTATCCTTTCCCCTTTCAGATACTCAAGAGGTGGAACCTGGCCAGGCAGTGGACGAACAGCAAGAAGACAGTGATGATGAAGAAACACCATCACTCGATTTCACACTTGCAGCCACCAGCTCAGATACTGACACTGCATGTCATTTAGAGGAGAGCATAGAGGTGGGATCTGTACATGGTGAGACACTGGGCATGAGTGCCCTGCAGCCAGGATAGGGTGAAAGGATAGCGCAGGTGCCAGCTTGCAGGAGGGTGAAATTGTACATGAGGTCTGCTGCAGAGGATTCAGGTGGGCATCTCATTGGGACAGCATAAAAAAGAAGGCTGATGGATATGCACAACAAAATGCCTACTGAATTGGCAAGCCTGCCAGAGAGTCTGGGGTCAATGTCAAGGAGCATGGAGGAATCTGGCACCAACTTGGCACAGGGCTTTGCGTAGAGCTAGGAGCCCATCCTTTCCAGTGTGGAAGTGCTGGCCAACTCCATCACCACTCTTGTGGACCCAACCATGATGCAGCATTGGTTGATGTTGCAGCTTCCATTGTAGCACAAGCACCAGCCACCCAATGAAATTTCTGAGTGCTGTCTTGCAAGCTCAGACTACTGCCATCATGACTGTGGATTACATCGTTCATAGGGGCTTACAGAATGCCACAGTAGTCCAGCAATCTGTCCTCCAATAGAGTATGTGAATTGGTGAGGCGCCGCCCCATGGGAGTGGCAGTGGCTCCAGGATGCATGAACCTGCTGCCCTATCTCAGGAAGACAGCATTCATCCTCCCACCACTGCTACTCCACCCCCACACCCCCACCACTCTGCCAATAACCTTGCTGTCAGCCAGCCAACTCAGACTGCTGCCACCCATGTCAAAATGGTGTTGTCCACATCTGGGCTGGCTCGGGTCAGAGCTGTTCAAAGTAATCCTCAAATGCTATCTGCAGTCTCCTCCACGGAAAGTCTTGCACCAGCCATGCTGCAACTACAAGGTAGCACTGCATAGGACAACTAGGCCAGGCAAGGGCATCTGCAAGACAAGTACTAAAGGGATGCACAAGGGTGACCAGTTGACTTTTGTCTGTGCTATGGCATGATTTCATTTGTAAATTTGGTTTGGAATGTGTTATTTTGTGGTGGCTTTTACTTTTGCATTGTGGCCAAGCTGATGCTGTGATATTCAGTGACAGAGGGAATGTTGGTGAATGGGGAATTGGGGTTGCAGTTACTGGTATCACACTCAGATGATTTCGTCATGGACAGCCCAGGCAGAAAGGGGCTGTTTAGGTTGCCTCCTTTCTTCTTCCGCCTCCTCCACCACCTCCTCTTTGTGCTCCTGCTCCTCTTCCTCCTCATGCTCCTGAGTTGCTCACTATAGATGGTGGCAAGGGCTGTCACCTCATAATGGTGAGGTTGTGCAGCATGCAGCAAACCACCATGAATCTTGACACTCACTACTGCATGGCTCCTCCGGAGCAGTCTAGGCAGCGGAAGCATTGGGCTGAATTTTGTGGCTAGGCCCCACATCCAGCCGCAAGCAATTTTCCAGCAGCCGGCCAATTAAGAGTCAGCACGCACGGGCACCAACCACTAACGCAGAGGAAGCGGGCAGAGAGGCGGTGAAGACAGCATGAGGTCAAGCCAAGGCAGTTGCTGGTGCCATATTTAAAGGGCTGCCAGAACTCAGTACCATGAGTACTGCCAGGAATTCTACAGAAAGAAAGGAAATCAGCAGAGACAATGGCATTGGCAGACCCCAGGTGGTCTCATGGTTTAGCGATGCCTCCCTGCAGCCTCTCCTACAGGTTGCAAGGGCAAGGTGGGAGGTCCTCTTTCCCCAGGGACGGGAGGAGGAGCCCGGTCTGATTAACCACGCAAGCCTGACCGGAGTTTGCAAAGGAGGTCAGCATCCGTGTGGTCACCCCCAGAACCTGGCTCCAGTGCTGCAAGTGCACCAATGATCTCAGTCGCCCTGCCAAGGTGAGTATTCCGTACCTCTTTTCCCTTTGGGACTTGCATGCGGAGAGGGTAAGTTTAGTGGCGAGGGAGTGACCACCCAGTCGGTGGCAATGGGTTCAGGCAGCAGCATATCCTATCAGAGGCATGGATGTATCTTGGTGACAGGTGCTCGACTGTGATTGCTGACTCCAGAAAGGTCCTTCAAGAGTGGCCGCATGCAAGGGACATTCATGTGGCCCCATCATGGATAATTGGGCTACCACCTGCTTGTCTTCATAGGGCAACTAACAATGTTCAGCTTTGTGCTTGGAGGAGATGACAAGCCACAACGTTAAGGAATGGGCCAAGAACAGCAGAGGGGTTCTATATCTGGCCATCCTAAACAACAATAACAGCAACTTATATTTATTTAGCGCCTTTAACATAATAAAACCTCCCAAGGTGCTTCACAGAAGTATTATAAAACGAAGTAAGACACTGAGCTACAAAAGGAGATACTAAGTCAGATGACCAAAAGCTTGGTCAAAGAGGTAGGTTTTAAGGAGTGTCTTAAAGGAGGAAAGTGAGGTGCAAAGGTAGAAAGGTGTAGGGAGGGTATTCCAGAGCTTGGGCCCTAGGCAACTGACGGTGCGGCCACCATGGTGGAGTGATTAAAGTCAGGGATGCACCAGAGGCTGTAATTAGAGGAGCGCAGATATTTTGGAGGGCTGTGGAGCTGGAGGAGGTTACAGAGATAGGGAGGGGCAAGGCCATGGTGAGATTTCTAAACAAGCATGAGAATATTAAAGTCAAGATATTGCTTGAGCGGGAGGCAACATAGGTCAGGAAGCACAGGGTTGATAGAAGAACGGGACTTGTGAGTTAGTAGAGTTTTGGATGACCTCAAGTTTACAGACAGTAGAATGTGGGAGACCAGTCAGGATTGCATTGGAATAGTCAAATTTAGAGGTAACGAAGGCCTGAATGAAGGTTTCAGCAACAGATGAGCTGAGACAGGGGAGAAGTCGGGCAATGTTACAGAAGTGGAAATAGGTGGTCTTAGTGATGCCACAAATATGAGGTCGAAACCTCATCTCGGGGTCAAATGTGACACCAAGGTTACAAATAGCTTAGCTTAATTTCCGACTATTGCAGGGAGTGGAATGGGGTCAATAGCTAGGGAACGGAGTTTGGAGCGGGGACCGCAAACAATGGCTTCAGTCTTCCCAATATTTAATTGGAAGAAATTTCTACTCACCCAATACTGGATGTCAGATAAGCAATCTGATAGTTTAGCAACAGTGGAGGAGTTGAGAGAAGTGGTGGTGAAGTACAGCTTGATGTCATCAGCATACAT
This sequence comes from Heterodontus francisci, assembly GCF_036365525.1. NCBI lineage: Eukaryota > Metazoa > Chordata > Chondrichthyes > Heterodontiformes > Heterodontidae > Heterodontus > Heterodontus francisci. The sequence continues at coordinate 37,700,920 of NC_090380.1, read as the reverse complement.
GTCAGTATACTAACATCGTGGTTTCGGATGATGTCGCCAAGAGGGACAACATGTAGATGAGAAATAGGAGGGGGAGGAGAATAGATCCCTGGGGCACACCAGAGGTAATAGTGCGGAAGCAGGAAGAGAATCCATTGCAAGCGATTCTCTGGCTATGATTAGACAGATAAGAATGGAACCAGATGAGAGCAGTCCCACCCAGCTGGACAACAGTGGCAAGGCATTGGAGGAGGATGGTGTGGTCAACCATGTCAAAGGCTGCAGGCAGGTCGAGAGAACTTATTTATAAATATATTAAAGAATTGAAAATGCAATAAACTTTAAGTGGCTAAGTATATCACAACATAAAAGATTACTAAAAGATGTAAAACATAATCTTATTTCTAAAATAGAATCCAAAAGTTCAACCTTGACAATGTTACAGATAAATATCTTAGAATATCCATCAAAATTCAAAGCAAACTGTTACCTTAAATTCCCCTTAAATTCATACCTCCTATATTCACGTCTAAATCATTAATGTACACTACAAACAGCAAGAGTCCCAGCACCAATCCCTGTGGTACACCACTGGTCACAGGCTTCCCTACAATCGGAACTATGGCAGATTCCCTTCCAATCGCAAAATTAACCCTCGACCATTACCCTCTGTCTCCCGCCACTAAGCCAATTTTCGATCCAATTTGCCAAATTGCCCTGGATCCCATGGGCTCTTACCTTCTTAACCAATCTCCCATGCGGACCTTATCAAAAGCTTTACTGAAGTCCATGTAGACAACATCAACTGCTTTACCCTCATCTACACCTCTAGTCCTTGAAAAATTCAATCAGGTTTGTTAGACACGATCTCCCCCAACAAAGCCATGCTGACTATCTTTGATTAATCCCTACCTCTCCAAGTGGAGATTAATCCTATCCCTCAGAATTTTTTCCAATAGTTTCCCTTTAATTGTATTAAATTAATATTTATTCCTAAAGTGTAATGTCTTAATTATATCTGAATTCTACCTAATTAAGTATATGTATTAATTATCTATATTCTTTCATTAATACACCTATATTTCATCACAATCCATGTCATTAGTGGATAGCCCTATTTGCATATTAGCCACCCTTTGATTTGTCGTGGTGGCTGAGATATAGCTGGTACAGTGGACAGCCACAGAATGAAGGCATCATGATTGCTGCAGGGAAACTGGGCATGATTCTCTGTCGATGATCACACACCAGCTGGACACAGAGTGAGTGGAATCTTTTTCGTTCCAGAATGGGGCAGAGTTGACATGTGGCTCCCACAAAGTACTGTGTGTGCAGTCAATGGTACCCTGCACTGTTGTGTGATTGCCTTTAAGAGTGATATCCCTTTAAGATCTTAGTATGCTAATGAGCTAAGTGCCAGGATATAGTCATGTGACTACATGCTAGTCTCACTCTGTAACTGTAACACCAAGAGACAGCTTCTGTAAATAGTTAGCCCTACACTGTATATACTTGTTAGCTGTTAATAAACCTGTTTGAGACCTCCAGTCAACTGAGCTCCATGCATCTCATTTATGTTGCATCAGGCAACATAAAAGGCTTCTTGTTACATGATGGCAGCAATGGGATTCGAACTCACACCATCGAAATGACTGGAGCCATGGGGAAGTCTGCAATCCTATCAAAGTAGTGTGCTTGTGCTGCCTGCTTCTCTCTGCCAAGAGAGAATGAAATATATTCAGCTCTCTTTGAATAGAGAGAATAAGTGACCTTTCTCACGCAACAGTTGACAGCAAATTGTGTAATCCTTCCTGCTGCTGAACATGTATTCAGCTGTGCGTGGTTAAGAGAGGGTGTTAGCTCAAGCATTGAGCTCCAAAATGGCAGTGCTGGTGTCAAATCAGCATTGCACACTGATTAACATTATGATCTGCCTGCTCTGCATACCTCCAACAACTGTCACTGCACTAATGGCCTCACCAATATGTGTGTGCACTGTAGATACATTTTAGAGGTTTAAGAGCACTCTTAAGGCATACAATGTTACGAAGATCAGTGGTAGGCCAGAAAATTGGGAACATTTTAGAAACCAGAAAAGGATGGCTAAGGAAATAATAAAGAGGGAGAAATTAGAGTATGAGAGTAAACTAGCAAGAAATATAAAAACAGAAATATAAAAAGGAAGAGAGTAGCTAAAATAAGTGTTGGTCCCTTAGAGGATGAGACTGGGGAATTAATAATGGGAAACAAAGAAATGGCAGAAATTTGAACAAATGTTTAATACCTGTCTTCTCAGTAGAAGACACAAAAAGCATCCCAAGAATAGTAGAAAATCAAGAGGCAAAAGAGAGAGAGGATCTTAAAACAATCACGATCACTAGAGAAAAAATACTAGGAAAACTAATGGGGCTAAAAGCTGACAAGTCCCCTGGACCTGATGATCTGCATCCTAGGGTCTTAAAAGAAGTGGCTGCAGAGATGGTTGATGCATTGGTTATAATCTTCCAAAACTCCCTAGATTCTAGAAAGGTCGCAGCGAATTGGAAAACGCAAATGTAACACCTCTATCCAAAAAAGGAGGTAGACAGAAAGCATGAAACTATAGACCAATTAGCCTACCATCTGTCATTGGGAAAATGCTGGAATCCATTATTAAGGAACTAGTAGCATGGCATTTAGAAAATCATAATACAACTAGGCAGAGCCAACATGGTTTTATGAAAGGGAAATCGTGTTTGACAAATTTATTAGAGTTCTTTGAAGATGTAGCAAGCAAGGTGGATAAAGAGGAACCAGTAGACATAGTATATTTGGATTTCCAAAAGGCATTTAACAAGCTGCCATTTAAAAGTTTACTACACAAGATAAGAGCTCATGGTATTGAGGTAATATATTAGCATGGATAGAGGATTAGCCACCTACCAGGAATCAGAGTCAGGATAAATGGGGTATTTTCAGGTTGGCAAACTGTAACTAGTGAAGTGCCACAGATTTCAATGCTGAGGCCGCAACCATTCACGCTTTATATTAATGACTTGAATGAAGGGACTGAGTGTACTGTAGTCAAATTTGTGGACACTGCAAAGATAGGGAAGAAATCAAGTTGTGAGTAGGACACAAAAGGTTGGATTTTATTAGCGTGCTGCGCTCCACGGTGGCACGCTGTGAGAGCGGTGGCCTTCCGACATGGCAGTACTGCCGCACAGCCTCCGCGATATTACGTACGGGGGCTGATTTAAATCGAGGTGATGGAGCGGTCGCCCCTGATGACGTAGAGGGGGCAGCCGCTGCGTCCCTGGCAATGGCGTTTGGCACCACCACGCAGACGCCGGCGCCATTTCTAAAGAGTTTTAAGCCCTTAGCAGAGATTTAAATTTTTAAAGTAACAGTGGTGCTGATTTTTTAATAAATAGTTAGGATATGGAGGCCCTTCCCCAACACCCCCCCCCCATGATCTTTTAATTGCCTGTTATTAACAAAACTTACTTTATGCCCAACCCGAACTTTCCCCCCGCAACCTTATAACATTTGCCCTTCAACCCCTTCCCACCATACCCACAGCCAATAAAAATTGTTTCCCCGCTTCCCCACCCCTCCTACCCTGAAAATTCTATTCCTCCCCACTCCCCACTAGATTCTTGCCTCAGAACTCCGTATGGAGCTCCGAAGGCGCACGAGCTGCGTTTAACGACCATAAAATCAGTGTGGGACGGTCGCCACCTGCAGGTGTTAATTTACAACTTATTATCGTTAATTTAAATATTTAGATGAAGGCCTGCTGCCAAGCGGTGGGGGGAGGGGCGATACCGAGGTCCCCCTGCCGCCAGTAATATGCAGCGGGCCTTTCTCGACATCGAGGGTCGAGGTGGGCCTCTCCCCGCTGAATTTTACCAGCCCCGCCCACCACCATGACTCACAGCGTCGAGGAGCTGGTAAAATTCAGCCCAAAGTGTCTGCAAAGAGATATAGATAGGTAAATTGGGTAGGCAAAAATTTACAGATGGAGTATAATGTGGGAAAATGTGAGGTTATCCACTTAGGTGGGAAGAATAGAAAAGCAGAATATTATTTAAATGAGAGAAACTGCAGAATGCTGCAGTACAGAGGGATCAGGGTGACCTTGTACATTAATCACAAAAAGTTAGAATGCAGGTACAGCAAGTAATTAGGAAAGCAAATGGAAGTTGGCATTTATTGCAAGGGAGATCAAGTAGAGCTATAGCTGTACAGGATATTGGTGAGACCACACCTAGAGTACTGTGTACAGTTTTGGTCTCCTTTCTTAAGGAGGGAATTACGCTGTCAAGAAAACGTGCTATGTCAAATGAGGATTTTTAATTCATCAGTTGGAAAACTACAATAAACTTTTAAAAAGGAAAGCTGGGATCCTACATTGAGCTATTAAAAAGCTGGCAGCCAAGTTGGCTGCCACAATGTGCATTGAAATACCTCACATTTCAGGACATCAAATTCGAAACGCATGTCCAACAAGGCTCCCCTCCAGAACAATGGCTTGGATAACTGAGTAGATTATCCAGTATCACACTTGTTAGAGGGCTAGTCAAAGCCGTCTTGGAGCATTCACTCGTGGAGACGTACCTCCAGGGGGTGAACATTGAAACAATGAGACCCGAGAGAGATTGAGAATTCCTAGACTTGAATCTAATTAGATTGCAAACGAGGACTCTTGACAATCATGTGACTGCCTCCCCATCTGTGAAAAACTAGCAGTCTTTTGCTACAAAGGGACAAGCTCCTGAGACTTTGAGGGTGCAGAACCCAAAGGGGCGGGGGGGGGTGGGGGTGGTTCTCTCTCTCTCTCTCTCTCCAGGTGATCTTGGGGCATTTGAAGCTTGCATGTTGGCTGGAAAAGATCCAAGACAAAGACTCCCAGGAAGAAGACCACCTGCTCATCTGTCTGCAGAACATCTATCAACCATGGACTTCAGGATTACAACTTCAGCCGGAAGACAATGAATTACCAGACCCTACAGACTGTATATTATTTTTATTTACTCTGGACTCTAATCCAGTCCAAACTATTCCTCTCCACTCTGTAATCTATTTGTGTGTGTGTGTGTGTGTGTGTGTGTAGCCTACATTATTATTTTATTTAGGTCAGGTTTTTGGTTAAGTACAATAAACTCACCTTTTTCTTGGGTAAAATCAAGAAAACCTGTCTGATTGGTTCTTTTATGGTCACAACAAAAGTAATAGGTTATAAACACTCACTGAAGTGGTAAGCACATCCACTGTTTAAAAAGGAAAAACTCCTGTTGCAGTCAAACAAGGGAAAGGACAAGAGGGGAGGCTTGTGACCCCTCCTCACCTGATCATATCATTGCATTGGAAGCAGTTCAGAGAAGGTCCATTAGGCTAATCCCGAGGATGAAGGGGTTGTTTTATGAGGAAACGTTGAGCAGGTTGTGCCTATACTCATTGCAGTTTAGAAGAATGAAATGTGATCTTATTGAAACAGATAAGATTCTGATGGGGGGCTGACAGGGTAGGTGTAGGGATGATGTTTCCTCTTATGGGGGAATCTAGAACTAGGGGGGCACAGTTTCAAAATAAGGGGTCTCTTATTTAAGATGGAGGTGAGGAGGAAATTCATTTCTCAGGGTCTTTAATCTTTGGAATTTTGCTTCCCCCAAAACTACTGAAATATACTTTTTATAAATAGGGTAAATACCCATCTATGTGCAAAATTTTGCATATCATATATAAGAGAGCATTGCACTGTCAGTAGACGCACCATACTGGAAAATCACAGACAGCATTTGGGAGCAAGGTCAGAACATGTCAATGTTAAAAATCTTCAACAGGACAGAAACATTCTGGTATATAATTCTGAAAACTGACTTGAATAACTTATATAATTATTTATCGCCTCAATAAATATTCATCATTATTCAATCTCTCCAGAGTCTTAGGACATTCTGCTCCTCCAATAAATGACCTATTGCTTTCAAACTTTCAGTTCTTAAAGGAAAAGGAAAGCCTAGGAAAAATACTTACTGGTCAACATTCCCTCTTATTGTCCATTGGAAAAGATAGGCAGGTACAAAAATATGAATTAACATTTTTTTAACACCAGCAAACACCTTTGCTGATTGGAAACCTGCCATGTTAGGTGTCTCACCTCTAGTTACTCCATTGGTACACTTACAGGGAGGTGGCCCAAAGCAGCTCCATTGATTGCAGTGGGTGCCATGATATTGAGCTGGCCGAGCAACCGAGCTGAGGTGGCATAACCTAGAGAAAAGAAACTTCTTAGTGGGTACACTGCATATTTCTCTTCAGCCTCAAACACTTCAACTTTTTATAAAAATGCAATAAATACTCCCCTGTTGGCTCAAAAGTGAAGTGTTTCAGAACCATACAGACCAGCTAGATCTGAGGTTTTGATCCCCACTCTGGGTTTAATTAGCTCAGCTCAGCCAACAAGAGCATTACAATGGCCCTGAAACCAGGTTCCTGCTCCTGAGCATTGTTGAGGAATCCCTGCTGGAGACACACATGTGTGGATAGGATTGGGCTTGGCTGTGATCAGATTAAATAAACACAAACGTACTGGGCAATTAGGAATGGTACCTGTGGGCGAATACTGCTTGTGGAACCAATAAACAATAAGGCAACTAAAGAGTAGTGGGGAGAATACTGGAGAGAAAATAGTCTAAAAACTTTCTATAAAAACAATTAAATGTGCAGGACATTTCAATATCCAAACTACTTATATGATTGCTATTGCCTAAAGCTTGTCTTATACATATATGTGTGTGTGTTGTGTGAGATGCAGCACACAAGGTTAATTCATTTACTGAATTATAAATAGTTTTTTTTTAGGCAGCATGCAGTGTCACGCTGGTGGCTTGTGGTATAAGTAATACGTCAATGATTAGTAGTTAAACAAGGTTCCGTTGTGTGATTAATGTAGTGTGTACTGAAGATGGGGATGTGAAAGAATGAGTCGAGCTCTATCAGTGACTGAAGTCACATGAGACTCTGCTTTTTTTTCTCTCTGCAGCACCCAACCCAGCTGTGTTAGTGTAGCAGAGAGCAGCAGCCACAGAGATAGCATCATCTCCAATGTTGTATGCAACTTAAAGACAGTCATAGTCCCTCACAGGAAACAAAATATAGATCCCTTTGGACATTGGAGTAGAAATGCACAGGTAGGTACAATCAACAAAAACATTTTATCTGATTTTTAGGGTTTGAGCAGTTTGTAAGGAGTGAATGCAATAGTGATGAAGCGTGCCTAGCAGAAGGCCTGAGTCAAGAAAATGTACTGAAATCAGCCATGCCAGTAAATGGAGATGTATCAAACCAATTGTACTGCGAAGTTAAGAATATAACATGTTTTAACTTTCTTTATATGACATTGAGCAAGTTGCAGCACGTGTTCCCTTCCAGTCACAGATTTATTTTGCAACTAACATTATACCTTAAACAAAGATATTTCAAAATCTTTATCGTCGCAAACATCTTTTTGAAGTAATTCTACGTTATCAGGTTGTTATAATTTCATGCATTTTCTCCCTTATGTTAGATTTGCCTGTATTACAAACAATTTTCCAGCCAAGAAGCCAAGCAAATAATAGAACCATTGAAAAAGTACAGCACAGAAGGAGGCCATTCAGCCCATCATGTCTGCACTGGCCTAATAAACTAGCCACCAAAACTAATCCCACCTTCCATCACCTGATCCATAGCCCTGCAGGTTACAGCACCTCAAGTATATATCCAGGTACCTTTTAAAAGAATTGAGGGTATCTGCCTCCTCCATCATTCCTGGCAGCAAATTCCAGACACACACCGCCCTCTGGGTGAAAAAGTTTCCCCTCGTGTCCCCCCTAATCCTTCTACCAATCACCTTAAATCTGTGTCCCCTGGTAACTGAGCTCCCCACAAGGGGAAACAGGTCCTTCCTGTCCACTCTATCTAGGCCCCTCATAATTTTGTACACCTCAATCAAGTCACCCCTCAGCCTCCTTAGTTCCAGGGAAAACAACCCTAGCCTATCCAATCTTTCTTCATAGCTGCAACCTTCAAGCCCTGGCAACATTCTTGTAAATCTCCTCTGTACTCTCTCTAGAGCAATGATGTCCTTTCAGTAATGTAGTGACCAGAACTGCACACAATACTCTGGCGTTTTATACAGTTCCAGCATCACATCCCTGTTTTAGTACTGTATACCTCAGCCAATAAAGGAAAGCATTCCATATGCCTTCTTCACCTCTCTATCTACCTGTCCTGACACCTTCAGGGACCTGTGGACATGCACTCCAAAGTCTCTCACTTCTTCTACCCCTCTCAATATCCTCCCGTTTATTGTGCATTCCCTCTCTTTATTTGCCTCCCCAAATGCATTCCCTCTCTTTATTCGCCCTCCCCAAATGCATTACCTCACAATTCTCTGGATTGAATTCCATTTGCCACTTCTCCGCCCACTCAACCAAGCCATTGATATCATTCTGGAGTCCACAACTTTCCTCCTCACTATTAACTACACGGCCAATTTTTGTGTCATCAGCAAATTTCCCAATCATACATAGAACATAGAACATAGAACATACAGCACAGAACAGGCCCTTCGGCCCACAATGTTGTGCCGATCCTTTGTCCTCTGTCAAGGACAATTTAATCTATACCCCATCATTCTCCTTTATCCATATACCTATCCAAAAGCCTTTTGAAAGTCCCTAAAGTTTCTGACTCAACAACTTCCCCGGGCAAGGCATTCCATGCCTCGACCACTCTCTGGGTAAAGAACCTTCCCCTGACATCCCCCTTATATCTCCCACCCTTCACCTTAAATTTATGACCCCTTGTAACGCTTTGCTCCACCCGGGGAAAAAGTTTCTGACTGTCTACCCTATCTATTCCCCTGATCATCTTATAAACCTCTATCATGTCACCCCTCATCCTTCTCCTTTCTAATGAGAAGAGGCCTAGAATGTTCAGCCTTTCCTCGTAAGACTTATTCTCCATTCCAGGCAGCATCCTGGTAAATCTCCTCTGCACCCTCTCCAAGGCTTCCACATCCTTCCTAAAATGAGGCGACCAGAACTGCACACAGTACTCCAAATGAGGCCTTACCAAGGTCCTGTACAGCTGCATCATCACCTCACGGCTCTTAAATTCAATCCCTCTGCTAATGAACGCTAACACCCCATATGCCTTCTTCACAGCCCTATCCACTTGAGTTGCAACTTTCAATGATCTATGCACATAGACCCCAAGGTCTCTCTGCTCCTCCACATGCCCAAGAACCCTACCGTTAACCCAGTATTTTGCATTCATGTTTGTCCTTCCAAAATGGACGACCTCACACTTTTCAGGGTTAAACTCCATCTGCCACTTTTCAGCCCAGCACTGCAACCTATCCAAGTCCCTTTGCAGACGACAATAGCCCTCCTCGGTATCCACAACTCCACCAACCTTTGTATCATCTGCAAATTTACTGACCCACCCTTCGACTTCCTCATCCAAGTCGTTAATAAAAATCACAAACAGGAGAGGACCCAGAACTGATCCCTGCGGCACGCCACTGGTAACTGGGCTCCAGGCTGAGTATTTACCATCTAAGACCACTCTCTGCCTTCTATCAGTTAGCCAATTCTTAATCCAACTGGCCACATTCCCCACTATCCCATGCCTCCTGACTTTCTCCATAAGTCTACCATGGTGGACCTTATCAAATGCCTTACTAAAATCCATGTACACCACATCCACTGGTTTACCCTCATCCACTTGCTTGGTCACCTGCTCAAAGAATTCAATCAGGCTTGTGAGGCAAGACCTACCCCTCACAAAACCGTGCTGACTGTCCCGAATCAAGCAGTGTCTTTCCAGATGCTCAGAAATCCTATCCCTCAGCACCTTTTCCATCAACTTGCCTACCACCGAAGTAAGACTAACTGGCCTGTAATTCCCAGGGTTGTTCCTATTCCCTTTCTTGAACAGGGGCACAACATTTGCCACCCTCCAATCACCTGGTACCACCCCCGTCAGCAGAGAAGATGAAAAGATCATTGCCAGCGGCTCTGCAATTTCATCCCTTGCTTCCCATAACATCCTTGGATATACCCCGTCAGGCCCGGGAGACTTGTCTATCTTCAAGTTATTCAAAAACCCCAACACATCTTCCCTCCTAACGAGCACTTCCTCGAGCTTACCAGTCTGTTTCGCACCGTCCTCTTCAGTAATACACCCCTTCTCATTCGTAAATACCGAAGAGAAGTACTCATTCAAAACCTCACTTATCTCTTCCGGCTCAACACACAGTCTCCCGCTATTGTCCTTGACCGGACCTATGGTCCCCCTGGTCATCCTCATATTTCTGACATACGCGTAAAAGGCCTTGGGGTTTTCTTTTATCCTACCCGCCAAGCATTTTTCATGCCCTCTCTTAGCTCTCCTAATCCCTTTCTTCAGATCCTTCCTGGCCATCTTGTATCCCTCCAGAGCTATGCCTGTGCCCTTTTTCCTCAACTTTATATACGCATCCTTCTTCTTCCTAACAAGACTCTCAACCTCTCTTGTCAACCACGGTTCCCTCACATGACCATCCCTTCCCTGTCTGACAGGGACATGCTTATCAATGGCCCCTACTATCTGCTCCTTGAAAAAGTTCCACATTTCGACCGTGCCCTTCCCTGCCAGCATATGCTCCCAACTTATGCTCCTCAGTTCCTGCCTGACAGCATCATATCTACCCTTCCCCCAATTGTAAACCTTGCCCTGTTGCACATACCTATCCCTCTCCATTACCACAGTGAATGCTACAGAATTGTGATCACTATCTCCAAAGTGCTCGCCCACCAACAGCTCTATCACTTGCCCTGGTTCATTACCTAGTACCAAATCCAATATTGCCTCCCCTCTGGTCGGGCAGTCTACATACTGAGTCAGAAAAGCTTCCTGGACATACTGCACAAACACTACCCCATCCAAACTATTCGATCTAAAGAGTTGCCAATCAATATTTGGGAAGTTGAAATCCCCCATAATTACTACCCTGTGACTTCTGCTCCTTTCCAAAATCTGTTTCCCAATCTGCTCTTCCACCTCCCTGCTGCTATTGGGGGGCCTATAGAAAACTCCCATCAAGGTGACTGCTCCTTTCCTGTTCCTGACCTCAACCCACAGTGCCTCAGTCGGCAGATCCTCCTCGAAAATTCTTTCAGCAGTTGTTACACTATTTCTAACTAACAATGCCACCCCCCCACCTCTTTTACCACCATTCCTAATCTTATGAAAACATCTATAACCAGGTACCTCCAAAAACCATTCCTCCCCCTCACCTATCCACGTTTCAGTGATGGCCACAACATCGTAGTCCCAAGTGCCCATCCACGCCTTCAATTCACTCACCTTATTCCTGATGCTTCTTGCGTTGAAGTATACGCACTTTAACCCTTCTCCGTGCCCATCTGTCCTCTGTGACAGTGCTACCTTCCCCAATACCTCACTACACTCTTTGTCTTTCTGAGTGGACCCACTGGTCCCTGGACTACAAGTCCGGTTCCCATCCCCCTCCCAAACTAGTTTAAACCCTCCCGAACAGTACTAGCAAACCTCCCTCCCAGGATATTGGTGCCCCTCTGGTTCAGATGCAGCCCGTCCTGTTTGAACAGGTCCCATCTTCCCCAGAATGCAGTCCAATTATCCAAGAACTGGAAGCCCTCCCTCCTACACCATTCCTGCAGCCACGTGTTCAGCTGTGCTCTCTCCCTATTCCTAGCCTCACTATCACGTGGCGCCGGCAACAAACCAGAGATAACAACTCTGTCCGTCCGAGCTTTCAGCTTCCAGCCTAACTCCCTAAACTCACTTCTAACATCTGTGCCACCCTTCCTTCCTACGTCGTTGGTGCCAATGTGCACCACGACCTCTGGCTGCTCCCCCTCCCCTTTAAGGATCCTGAAGACGCGATCACAAACATCACGGACCCTGGCACCAGGGAGGCAACAAACCATCCGTGCGTCTCGCCTGCGCCCACAGAACCGCCTGTCCGTACTCCTCACCATCGAGTCCCCGATGACTAGTGCTCTCCCATTCTCCCTCCTTCCCTTCTGAGCCACAGTGCAGGACCCCGTGCCAGAGGCCCGGTCACTGCAGCCTGCCCCCGATAGGCCGTCCCCCCCAACAGTATCTAAAACTGTATACTTGTTGTTGAGGGGAACGACCACAGGAGATCCCTGCACTGACCTCTTCCCACCTCTAACTGTTACCCAACTGCCTTTGATTTGTGGAGTAACGACCTCCGTGTAGCTTCTATCTATCAACCCCTCAGCTTCCCGAATGATCCTCAGTTCATCCAGCTCCAGCTCCAATTCCCTAACACGGTCTGATAGGAGCTGGAGACGGATGCACTTCCAGCAGGTGAAGTCGGCAGGGTCACCGGAGGTTCCCCTCACCTCGAACATTCTGCAGGAGGAGCAATACACTACACTGGCTGCCATTTCTTTTATTCAATTACCCCTTAGTTAAGTACAACTATAGATATTAACAAAAACAGTAAATAGCTTACCTGCTCAGTCCTTTTTGGTTAGAGGAGGAGGGTAAAAAGGGTCTTATTATTAGGTTAGAGGAGGAGGATGGGTGGGAGACACTACATGTGTAGTGGCTCGGGTTTACTCAGCTCCGCACCTTTAAGGAAAATACCTACCCAGGAGTCCTCGCTGCCGACCAGCTTCCGGTTCCTCCGGCGCCAAAAGAAACTCAAAGACAAGGAAAACAGTAAGTAAAACAGTAAGTACTTACTTTTAAAACACAGCTCCTGATGCCTTCACTCACCCAACGAAGAGTCGCTACCTTCTCCTGCTGCTCCGCCGGGAAATGAGGCCGAGTCCACGGAGCTCCGCACCTTTAAGGAAAATACCTACCCAGGAGTCCTCGCTGCCGACCAGCTTCCGGTTCCTCCGGCGCCAAAAGAAACTCAAAGACAAGGAAAACAGTAAGTAAAACAGTAAGTACTTACTTTTAAAACACAGCTCCTGATGCCTTCACTCACCCAACGAAGAGTCGCTACCTTCTCCTGCTGCTCCGCCGGGAAATGAGGCCGAGTCCACGGAGCTCCGCACCTTTAAGGAAAATACCTACCCAGGAGTCCTCGCTGCCGACCAGCTTCCGGTTCCTCCGGCGCCAAAAGAAACTCAAAGACAAGGAAAACAGTAAGTAAAACAGTAAGTACTTACTTTTAAAACACAGCTCCTGATGCCTTCACTCACCCAACGAAGAGTCGCTACCTTCTCCTGCTGCTCCGCCGGGAAATGAGCATACCTCCCACATTTAAATCCAAATCATTAATTTATACCACAAACAGCAAGGGACCCAACACTGAGCCCTGAGGAATGCCACTGGAAACAACTTTCCATTTGCAAAAACATCCGTCGACTACTACCCTTTGTTTCCAGTTCCTGAGCCAATTCTGGCTCCAACCTGCCACATTCCCATATATCCCGTGGACTTTCATTTTACTGACCAGTCTGCCATGTGGGACCTTGTCAAATGCCTTACGAAGATCCATGTAAACTACATCAACTGCACTACCCTCATCAATCCTCCTTGTAACTTCCTCAAAAAACTCAACTAAGTTAGTGTAAGACATGATGTTCCCCTAAAAAAAAGCCATGCTGACTATCCCTGATTAATCCGTGCCTTTCTAAGTGACAGTTTATCCGATCCCTCAGAATAGATTTTAACAATTTACCCACCACCGAGGCCAGACTGACTGGCCTACAATTATTTGGCTTGTCCCTCGCACCCTTTCTAAACAATGGTGCAACATTCGCAGACCTCCAATCATCTGGTACCTCGCCTGTAACTAGTGAGGATTTGAAGATGATCTTCAGTGCATTCTCTATTTCCTCCCTGGCTTCCTTTAACAACCTGGGATGCGATCCATCTGGGCCTGGTGATTTATCCACTTTCAGGCATGTCAGACCCTCAAGCAATTCCTCTCTCATTATGCTTATCGTATCTAATATTTCACACTCTTCCTCTTTAACCACAATGTCTACATCAACCCTCTCCTTTGTGAAGACAGGGACAAAAAACTAATTAAGAACCTTGCCCACACCTTCTGCATCCAAGCAAAAGTTCCCTTGTACATCTCTGATAGGCCCTATCCTTTCCTTAGTTGTCCTCTTGCTCTTAATGTACTGATAAAACATCTTTGGGTTTTCACCAGTAACCTGTCTCTAGATGCAGAAATCAACAAGCGCATGGGTAAGGCTTCCACTGCTATGTTCAGACTGGCCAAGAGAGTGTGGGAAAATGGCGCACTGACACGGAACACAAAAGTCCGAGTGTATCAGGCCTGTGTCCTCAGTACCTTGCTCTACGGCAGCGAGGCCTGGACAACGTATGCCAGCCAAGAGCGACGTCTCAATTCATTCCATCTTCGCTGCCTTCGGAGAATACTTGGCATCAGGTGGCAGGACTATATCTCCAACACAGAAGTCCTTGAAGCGGCCAACATCCCCAGCTTATACACACTACTGAGTCAGCGGCGCTTGAGATGGCTTGGCCATGTGAGCCGCATGGAAGATGGCAGGATCCCCAAAGACACATTGTACAGCGAGCTCGCCACTGGTATCAGACCCACCGGCCGTCCATGTCTCCGTTATAAAGACGTCTGCAAACGCGACATGAAATCGTGTGACATTGATCACAAGTCGTGGGAGTCAGTTGCCAGCATTCGCCAGAGCTGGCGGGCAGCCATAAAGACAGGGCTAAATTGTGGCGAGTCGAAGAGACTTAGTAGTTGGCAGGAAAAAAGACAGAGGCGCAAGGGGAGAGCCAACTGTGCAACAGCCCCAACAAACAAATTTCTCTGCAGCACCTGTGGAAGAGCCTGTCACTCCAGAATTGGCCTTTATAGCCACTCCAGGCGCTGCTTCACAAACCACTGACCACCTCCAGGCGCGTATCCATTGTCTCTCGAGATAAGGAGGCCCAAAAGAAAAAAAAAGAAAAGAAAAACATCTTTGGGTTTTCCTTGATTTTACCTGCCAATAATTTTTCATGTCCTCTCTTTGCTTTTCTAATTTCCTTTTTTACTTCACCCCTGCACTTTCTATACTCTTCCAGGCTTTCTAAAGTATTTAGATATTTATGATCGTCATAAGCTTTCTTTTTTTGCTTTAACTTACACTGTAAGCTTTTAGATAACCAGGGGGCTCTAGATTTGGCAGTACCACCCTTAATCTTTGTGGGGACAGGCCTACACTGTGCCAGTAGTATCTCGCTTTTGAATGCCTCCCACTGGTTTGCCATTGATTTTCCTTCAAGTAGCTGTATCCATTCCACTTTCACCAGGTCACTTCTCTGTTTCGTAAAATTTGCCTTCCCCCAGTTTAGAACCTTTGTTCCTGTTTTATCTTTGTCCTTTACCATAATTATGCTAAAACTTATTGTATTATGCTCACTATCTCCAAAATGGCACCCACTGTTACTTCTTTCACTTGCCCAGCTTCATTATTTAAGACAAAATCTAGAATTGCACCCCTTCTCGTTGGGCTTGTTACGTGCTAGCTAAAAAAATTCTCTTGAACATAGTTCAAGAATTTTGTCCCCTCTGTGCCCTTTACACTGTTTGTCTCCCAGTTGATAATAGGGTAGTTGAAATCCCCAACTATTTTTGCCCTAAGGTTTTTGCACTCAGAAATCTGCCTACATATTTGTTCTTCTATCTCCCTCTCACTATTTGGGGGTCTATAGTACACTCCCAGTAATGTGGCTGTCCCCTTTTTATTTCTGAGCTCCACCCATATGGCCTCATTTGATTATTTATTTAGCATTTCATTCCTCCTCAAAGCTGTTATTGATTCCTTAACTAATAATGCTACACCCCTCCTTTTTTATCTCCCTCTCTATCACACCTGAAAACTCTGTATGCAGGGATGTTGAGCTGCCATTCTTGCCTCCCTTTAAGCCAAGTTTCTGTTATAGAAACTGTTGCCATTTTTAATGAATCTACTGGCAAACCTCACCTAATGTTGAGCTAGGCACGAAGAGATGTGCAACAGTGACCTTGATTGACTCACCAACTGATCCTGCCTCACTTACTGGGGAAGGACTTTGGCTTTATTTGGTAGCCGATGGGAACACAACCCCAAGATTTCAGTGCAAATCTATGGGAAATGCAGATGCAAACCATCGTCCTGCCACTGTAGCATTGTGTGTTGGAATGCTAATTTACTGTGCCACTAGTAAATGTAAATTAGCTAATGCAGTAAGATTTTGAATTTTTTTAACTATCATTTATGCAAGAAGTGAAATTATTGTAGAGCATATTAACCCTGACTGTGACATCAACACCTTAACTCATCAGCTTGCATTCTGGCTCAAAGGATGCAAATGAGATCATTTTTGATGCAGAGAAAATTGTGTCTTGAATTATCTATCATAAAATCATGTTAAACTTTTATTTTACTTTGTCTCAATTGGCTGCAAATCCATATAGTCATGATATTAAAAGAGTGAGTCTACTGTTACGCCCGGGTGGCTTTACATAGTAACATTATAAACAGGAGTCAACCATTCAGACCCTCATGTTTGTCCATTATCCAATTAGATCTTGGCTGATCTGTACCTCAATTTCATTTATCCATCCATAGATCTTGATACCTTTAATCAACAAAAATCTATCAATCTCTAACTTGAAAGATCCAATTGTCCCAGTATCAACAGTGTTTTGGGAGGGAGAATTCCAGATTTCTATATGAAAATGTGCTTCCTGATTTCCCGCCTTAATGGCCTGGTTCTAATTTTAAAATTATGTCCCCTCATCCTTGATTCTTCCATCAGAGGAAATAGTTTCTCTGTATCCCTATTGAATCCTTTTAATATTTTAAGCATTTTGATCAGATCACCCCTCAATCTTCTATACTCAAGGGAATACAAGCCAGGGTTATGCAACCTGTCCTCATAGGTTAACTCTCTAAGGTCAGGTACCATTCAGGTGATTCTATGCTGCACCCTCTCCAAGGCCAATATATACTTCCTGATGTGTGGTCCCCAGAACTGAACACAGAATTCCAGATGTGGTCTGACCAAGACTCTATACAACTGAAACATAGCTTCCCCCACTTTGTAATCCAACTCCCTTGAGATAAAGGAGCAACTTTCAAAGACTCCCTACGTTAATACCATCTCTATTGTACACCTATATTTTTTATTCTTTTACATTGTACAATATTCAATATTAAACTTAATTCACTATTTGTTCGCCCAATTGCATAACAGCTTTAATTCCTTCTGTAAAACTGAACTGCATTCTCTAATCCTATTTAATGCCCTATGCAAAATTAAGAAGTTTACAATTGGTTCTGCATACAAAATATTTATGTACATTGACAAACAGTCCACGTGCTGATTCCTGAACTGTTCCATTCAGCATTCCAATGCTTTCCCCATCACCCCTCTCGCACCCCCATCAACTTTGACACCACATCATTCATGAGTGCTTTCTGTTTCCTACTTTTTTGTTCAATTTTTTATCTAATCCCATTCTAATCTGCATTCCCATAGATTCTAGTTCAATCATTGGAAGTTTAGCAAAAGTTTTCTCAAACTCTAAGTAAACTATTTCACAGAGTTCCAGTACCTGTTCTATTTGCAACATCCTCAAAGGAATTAGGGAGACTTGTCACAGTAGCGCAGTGGTTAGCACCGCAGCCTCACAGCTCCAGCGACCCAGGTTCAATTCTGGGTGCTGCCTGTGTGGAGTTTGCAAGTTCTTCCTGTGTCTGCGTGGGTTTCCTCCGGGTGCTCCGGTTTCCTCCCACATGCCAAAGACTTGCAGGTTGATAGGTTAATTGGCCATTATAAATTGCCCCTAGTATAGGTAGGTGGTAGGGAAATATAGGGACAGGAGGGGATGTGGTAGGAATATGGGATTAGTGTAGGATTAGTATAAATGGGTGGTTGATGGTCGGCACAGACTCGGTGGGCCGAAGGGCCTGTTTCAGTGCTGTATCTCTAAACTAAACTAAAACTAAACTAAGAACTGTCATTCCTAAATTCATGTCATCTGATATTTGTTAATTTCTTCTTATGCAGGTACTCCTTCAATCTACTCCATAGCTTCCATAATTGTACCCAGTATTCATATAAAGCTAAATGTTTTAATCTGGTAGATCAAAAACTTTCAATGAACAATGTCAGAGGGACTTAAACATTTTCAAATGTGCAAAAAGCAGACAGGAAGCTGTTGAAGGGAAAATGATAATATTTTACCTGTAATAAAACAAATCCTTAGTTTAAAATTTAGATATAAAGTCATTACGTGGCTTCATTCATGTTATAAATTATAGTATTCATTCCTCTCAACTTTTTTTTGACTGACCGCAAACTTTACGTGTTCAGGTAATGTATATATTAAAATGTCCCACCTGATTTCTAGAACCCATGACTTATAGCACTTTAGAAATCATACAATGACTTTTGCTAATATCAATGTGGTGATTTTTATGCCTTGTGCTAAAAAGTCTGGTTCCACAAGAAGTATTTTGTAATTGATATACTCAGGTTCTCAACTGCAAACCTAAAGAACTTTTATTTCATGTTGAACAAATCTGCTTAAGGAAAGTCCTTTACCACACAAAAACTTCTGAATCTTTGGAAAATCTAGAATTTATAATATTTTATTGCAAGGCAGTGATGGCACAGTAAGCACAGGCAGTAAATTTGGAACCAGAAATGCTGCATAAAACACACAGTAAGCCACTTCGAATTGATGATTCCCATGATATAGAAACATGGAAACATGGTATTTGCAGGGATTTGCAGGGATGCATAATGCATATTTGTCAATTTTGCTAATTGACTTCTCTGTAATAATGGCTCAAAGATTGCTGCGGCAGGTCAATGAACAGTACCCGCTGTTAGTTAGTCTTGCCCTTGCCCATTTAATTTCAACAATATTTTGCTTTGCAAGTTGCTGGAAGTGCAACAGGGAAATGGCATGGTGTCCTCCAGTGGGCATTTGGGATTTGAGTGAACAGGGCAAGCAACCAATCAGATTGAAGTGAACAGCACAAGGGCTGAGGAGGAAGTGTACAGAAAGAAAAATAAAGAGAGGGAAAGAAATATTGGATTAAGAGAGAGACAAGAGACAGAGAGAAAAAGTTTTTAAAAATGGTAATTTAAACAATAATCTCCATTAACAATTAAAATCTGAAGCAATGAGACCCCACACTGGGAATTTTCAATGCCAGAGAAATTTACTGCCAGTAATTAAAACTTATCATGCCCGTAAATGGGTAGAGTCATAGAGTCGTACAGCATAGAAACAGGCCCTTCGGCCCATCATGCCGACCATAATGCCTATCTATACTAATCCCACCTGCCTGCATTAATTCCATATCCCTCTATGCCTTGCTCATTCAAGTACCTGTCCAGATGCCTCTTAAATGTTGCTACTGTTCCTGCCTCCACCACCTCCTCTGGCAGCTCATTCCAGATGCCCACTAATGTTTGTGTGAAAATTTACCCCTTTGATCCCCTTTAAACCTCCTCCATTTCATATTAAATCTATGCCCTCTAGTTTTAGTCATCCCTACCATGGGAAACAGACTCTGGCTATCTACCCTATCTATGCCTCTCATAATTTTATATACCTCTATCATGTCCCCTCTCAGCCTCCTTTGCTCCAGGTAAAACAGACCCAGCCTATCCAATCTCTCTTTATAACTCAAGCACTCCAAACCAGGCAACATCCTTGTGAATCTTTTCTGCACCCTCTCTAGCTTAATCACATCTTTCCTGGAGTGCGGCGACCAGAACTGCACACAGTACTCCAAATGCGGCCAAGCCAACGTTATGTACAACTGTAACATGACGTCCCAACTCTTGTACTCAATACCTCGGCCGATGAAGGCAAGCATGCCAAACGCCTTCTTCACCACCCTGTCTACCTGTGTTGCCACTTTCAGGGACCAATATTTATCTCTCAATCAAAATAACAAAAACAAATTATCTGGTCATTGTCATATTGTTGTTTGTGGGAGCTTATTTTGTGCAAATTAGCTGCTGTGTTTCCTACATTACAACAGAGACTACACTTCAAAAGTACTTCATTGGCTGTAAAGCGCTTTGGAACATCCTTTCTTTGTGAAAGGCACTATATAAATGCAAATCTTTCTCTTTTAAGGGTAGAACAACAACAACAACTTATATTTATATAGCAACAACAGCTTATCTTTATATAATGCCTTTAATGTAATAAAATTTCCCAAGGCACTTCACAGAAGCATTATAAAACAAAATGTAACACCGAGCCACATAAGGAAATATTAGCTCAGATGACCCAAAAACTTGGTCAGAGAGGTAGGTTTTAAGGAGTGTCTGAAAGGAGGAATGTGAGGCAGAAAGATGTAGGGAGGATATTCCAGAACTTAGGGCCTAGGCACCAATAGTGGAGCAATTAAAATTGGGGATGCTCAAGAGGCCAGAGTTAGATGAATGCAGATATCTCAGCAGGCTGTGGAGCTGGAGCAGATAGGGAGGGGCGAGGCCATAGAGGGATTTGAAAACAAGGGTGAGAATGTTAAAATCAACATGACTGGGAACCAATATACGTCGCGAGCACAGGGGTGATGATGAACGGGACTTGTGCGAGTTAAGACACAGGCAACAGAGTTTTGGATGACCTCAAGTTTACGGATGGTAGAATGTGCGAGAACAGCCAGGAGTGCGTTGGAATAGTCAAATCCAGAGGTAACAACGTATGAATGAGGGTTTCAGCAGCAGATGAGCTGAGACAAGGGCAAAATCGGGTGATATTATGGTAGTGGAAATAGGCAGTCTTAGTAACGGTGCAAATATGTGGTTGGAAGCTGATTCCGGGATCAAATGTGGTATCAAGGTTTTGAACAGACTGGTTTAGTCTCAGACTGTTGCCAGGGAGAGGGATGGGAGCCAGTGGCTAAGGAATAGAGTTTAGAATGGGAACCAAAAACACTAGCCAGAATTTTACAGGCCTCCAACAAGCAGGCTGGTGACGGCAGGGGGGACGGAAATTCTGTGGGAGGTGGGGGAGCCATTCCCGACCCCCTCTCACTACTGCTGCAATTTTACACCCAGTGGTTGCGGTGAGAAACGGCCCGCCTGCCCCAGGACTATCAGGGCCCTTAAGTGGCCAATTAACTGTCACTTAAGGTCCTCCTCTGCCGCTGCAGGTATTTTACCCTGGCCAGGCAGATTGCAAAGGCCCCAAGAACGCTGCCAGGTAAACATTGGCGGCCTTCTTGCAGGCTGGTGGGGCCCTCCTGATTGGGCACCCTGTGCCCCATGGAGGGCCGCACCCGAAGCCCCAACCACCCCCACCGCACAACACTCCCCCACCCACCCCCAATCAATACTGCTTGCCTTGCCGGTACCCGGCCGATTGTCTCTGGTGAGGCCCCAAAAACTTACTTTCATTCTGGAGCAGCCCTTCACCTTGCTTACGATGGCCAGGTGCAATCCCAGCAGTGGCTACAGCTACCAGTGGCGCTGCTGGGACTAAGAGCTACCAGCTTGCTGATTGGTTAGCACCTCCATTAGGCGGGAAGTCCTGCCTCAAGGAAGTAGAAGTCCCGCCCAAGGCCAATTAAGGGCCTGGGGTGTGAAAAATCCCAGCCTGACTCCCCAGGCCTGGTGGAAGCAGGCTCGCCCCCAACTTTTCAGCTGGTGGGTGGGGCCTCCCACCCAATGTTAAATTCCAGCCAATGGATTCAGTCTTCCCAATATTTAATTGGAGGAAATTTCTGCTCATCCAGTACTGGATGTCGAATAAGTAATCTGATAATTTAGCAACAATGCAGGAGTTGAGAGAGGTGAAGTAGAGCTGGGTGTCATCAGCTTAAATGTGAAAACTAACACTCTGCTTTCAGATGATGTTGCTGAGGGGCAGCATGTAGATGAGGCATAGTAGGGGGTCAAGGATAGGTCCTTAGGGGACACCAATGTTAATTAAGTGGGAGAGGGAAGAAAAGCCATTGCAAGTGATACTCTGGATATCCTTAGAGAGGTAAGAATGGAACCAGGTGAGAGCAGTCCCACCCAATGGGACGACAGTGGAGAGGTGTTGTAGGAGGATGGTGCGATTAACTGTGCCAAAGGCTTCAGATGGGTTGCAAAGGATGTGGAGAGAAAGTTTACCTTTGTCACAGTCACATAGGATGTCACTTGTGACTTTGATAACAGCCGTTTCAGCACTGTGGCAGGGGTGGAAACCTGATTGGAAGGATTCAAATATGAAGTTCTAGGAAAGAAGGGTACGGATTTGGGAAGTGACAAGACATCAAAGGACTTTGGAGAGGAAAGGGAGGTTGGAGGCGGGGTGGTAGTTAGCAAGGGCGGTGGGGTCAAAGATTGTTTTTTTGAGGAGAGGGGTGATGAGACTGGTTTAACGGAAAAAGGGACAATACCTGAGGAGAGAGAACTGTGAACAATATCAGTTAACATGGGAACCAGGAGGGGAAGTTGTGTGGTCAGCAGTGTAGTGAAAATAGGATCAAGGGAGCATGGACAAGATGAGCTCGGAGAGGTCATGAGGATAGATAGGAAAGAAACTAGAGAAAAATGTGAGTTCAGGGCTAAGGTAGGGGAACTCTTTTGAGCAAGGCGAGCAGGACCCGATAGTGTTTTATATGGTCCAGCCAGATCTGGCGGTGGATGGCTAAACCAGTTGGACTTAAGGGAGCACAGATGAGGGCCGTATCATGGGATTTGCCAGGGTGAGACAGGAGTAATGTTTTTCTTGGTGACTAGGGCATCAAAGGTGGAGGTGAGGGTATGGTTGAGAAAATCAGTAGCTGCAGAAATGTTGTGGCAAACAGAGGGCCAAAGCTAGGCAGCTGGGGTTTTGAAAGTGCAGTTGTAAGTAGATTGGGGAATAGATTTTTTCCAAGGGAAGATATAGAAGGGTTGCAGAGTGGAAGTGAAATGCGCGTTGAGAGTGATACAAGGAAGTGATCAAAGATGGCATAATCTGTGATTGCTACAATGGGACTTGCAAGACCACTTGAGATGGCAAGGTCAAGGGGATGGTCATGAATATGCGTTGGGGAGGTTACATGGAGGGAAAGATTTAGGGAGGATAAGATGGCAGTTAACTCAGAGGTGAGAGAGAGTGTGATGAGTTAAAATCAAGGAGGATGAGAAATTGTTCGGTGCAGAGACTGAGGGAGGAAAGCTCTGAAGATATCTCGGTGAAAACATTTTTATTGTATTTGGGAGGGCAGTAGAGAGCAAAGATGTTAAATGAGAGGTGAGTGGAGTGGAACAAGTGAGATGCTCAAAGGATGAGAAAGTGCCAGAGGGGTAGGGGATCAGGCCAAGGTTTGTTCTGATGATAAGAGCCACACCATCACTGCGACAGTCTTGGCAGGGCAAGTTGTGGAAGACATACTCAGGCAGGGAGGCTTTGTAAGGTGAAAGGTATCACCACCCCTCAACCAGGTTTCTGTTGAGGCCATGATGTCAATGCAATCATGCACAAAACGTTCATGGATGGCAAGGGCCTTGTTCACAAGTGAACAGACATTCTGAAAGAGATCCATTGAGAGGTTGCAAGAGCTGATCTGCTGGCAGAGTCCACAGGGTTAGCAGTGGGAAGAGTGAGTTGGACAGGAAGGAGATTGGCAAGATTAGCCCCAGCAGGTGCACTGGGCAGGACGGTTGACGAGAGAGTGGGATGGGGCAATTGGGGTTGCTGCTCATAATGAGGCAGCGGCAAGTGCCTTGTTGAGCCCTTCAGAGGATGCTAAGAGAGGCACGGAGGAAAGCTGTAGGCTTGTCTAAGAGGTCGTCAATCCTGGGATGGTGGCAAGAGAGCAGGAAATTTGAGAAATACTGAAAGGTTCGAGTAGGGAATTGGGAGGGCAGATTACCTGAGAGTAGAGAAGTGAAAGGAGGCATGATGACAGATGGAGGGGGTCAAGGAAGTGTAAGGAGAAAAGAAGTAAATAAAAAGAGCAAAAGTGGAAATAGAGTGATGGACTCAGATCCGGAGTGGCAGCCAAAATGTGCATGCGAATGGACTCAGAAAGCTGAGGTTACATAGGCCTGGCTACATAAAAATTAGGATACATAAAAACCCGATAGTAAATGGGAAATAGGAAACAGATGGGAGAACGCACTGATGGAGGTAGGAATGGAGATTCAGGAGGTATACAGAGTCAGCTGCAGGATCAGAAAGATGATGGGGAAGTTGGAGGACACCATAAAATCCAGAAGCAGCTGAAGCAAGTCAGTTTCTGGCCAAGAATAGACTGAAATTGAAAAACCAGAAGAATAACCAGTGGCCAGTCACAGGCTCAGCATGAGATCGAGCCCCTTAGGCACAGCAGTGATGAAGGAAGGGCAGTAGACCGATCAAAGTTATTTTAAATATTGCAAAAGAGCAGCAGATCAGAGACAGAAGTTGGGTCTTGCATATAGTCCATGCAGAAGTGTTTTCTTGATGAGCAGAGAAGTCCAGGATTGGAAGCCAAATTTGACAGAAGATCTAGATCTAGATTTTTCCAGATCTTTTCCACAGCTCAGAGACCAAAGAGGAGCAGCAGATTATAGACAGAAGCAGAGTGTTACGGTTTATTCCACTGTAGTCCAGCGGGGAAATGTGGTCTTGATGTCCAGGGAAGTCCAGGTATTTGAAGCCAAGTTTAAGAGAAAATCCATGTTCAGGTCTTTACCAGAGCTCACAAAGTAAGATTGGGGGATGGGGTTTGAATGAACAAACAGAGGCCATTGAAACTAACAGTTAACTTGAAGTTTGGATTGTTAGAATCAGGGGAACTTAAACAGTAGAAGAGAGGATTTATGGGCAGGAAAAGCAATAGATGGCAGGAGGTGGCCAGGGATATATGTGCATAGTGAGGATTTCCCAGGGAGCATCCTGCAGGCAAAATAGAAAGTGATATACTGCCAGCCAGCTGATGCACACTGGGGAATGATCCCTACACCCAAAGACAGATGCCTAAGGGTTGTAAGAAATTGGTATCCCGGCCTCACCAAAGCATTCCGGGCATGCTTCTGGCGCCTGTTGCACCTCCATAGGCTGCATCCTGATGGAAAAACGCATTAAGAAATTGCATAACATCTCCCATCCATGCCCGTGCCTCAGCTCATCTGCTGATGAAATCCTTATCCATGCCTTTGTTACCTTCGGACTTGACTATTCCAATGCTCTCCTGGTTCTCTCCCATCTTCCATCATCCATAAACTTGAACTCATCCAAAACTCTGATGTCCATATACTAACTCGCACCAAAACCCATGCGCCCATCACCCCCATGCTTGCTTATCTACATTGACTCCTGATCTAGCAACACCTCAATTTTAAAATTCTCATCCTTGCTTTCAAATCCCTCCATGGCCTTGCCCCTCTATCTCTGAAATCTCTTTCAGCCCTACCTCTCTCTGTGATCTCTGCACTCCTCCAATTCTGGTCTCTTGACCATCTCCAATTTTAATCGCTTCACTATTGGTGACCACGCCTTCAGCTGCCTTGGCCCCAAGCTCTGGAATTCCTTACCTAAGCCTCTCAACCTCTCTAGCGCTCTCTCCTCCTTTAAGACACTCCGTAAAAGCTACCTCTTTGACCAAGTGTTTGATCATCCATCCAAATATTTCCTTATGAGGCTTGTGTCAAATTTTGTTTGGTAACGCTCCTGTGACATTCCTTGCTATGTTTCAGGTGCTATATAATTGCAGTTGTTGTTGTCTAAGGGTGAACACGACAGTTTATAACTTTTGCACCCTATTCAACCACAAACTGGGCATCCTTTCCATGACAAATGCTGCCTACTGCCACCTCCATAATAGCACCACTCTGCTTCTGTCTCAGCCATACTGTCATGGAAAGACTCATCCATTATTTGTCACCTCCAGACTTGATTATTCCAGTGTTCTCCTGGCTAGCCTCCCATTCTCCATAGTCTGTAAACTTCAGCTCATCCAAAACTCTTGGCCCATATCCCATCCTGCAACAAGTAAGGCTTAGCAGTCATCCATGTGCTTATTGGTTCCAGGTCCCTTCATGCCTCAAATTTAATTCTCATCCTCACATTTAATTCCCTTCATGGCTTTGCTCTCCATATCTTTGCAACCTCCCTGGCCCTACAGCCGCTGCACCCCCATCCCCTCACATACCAAACACTCCACTCCACTGATTCTGGCCTCTTGTGCATTTTCTCCCCACTTTGTTCCACTATTGGCAACCATATCTTTAGCCACCTTTGCCCTCTGCACTCGAAATGCCTCCCTTAACTCCTCCATCTTTTTTGCTTTCCTCTCCTCCTTTAAGTCTTTCCTTAAAGCCCATCCCTTTAGCTAAGTTTTGGTCACTGCTTCAAAAATATCTCTGTCTTTGGCTCAGCACTATTTTTCTTTATTCTGGCCCAGGTATATTTTGCCCTTGCTAAAGATAAGTTATATAAGTGGAAGTTGTTGTTCAGTCAGCTAATAGGGTGTCTACAATATTGGCCTGGTGTGGCTGGTGCTCTAATTTCTCATTCTATATAGAAATGCCTGGTGGTACATTTGAAATCTGGAACTCGTGTGGTGAATCACAAGCACAAACTGACGTGCTCGGTGGCTGAAAGTTTACTTTACAAATTAATATTCTTGTCAAGATCACTGGCAACAAACAAAGATTTCCTTGTCTTATTGCCAGTTCTTATATTTTACTTCCAAACATGTGTTGGTTGACACAATGGTTACTGCAGCTTTAAAGAAGCATCATTGCCTCAATGGGAACTTTTTAGTTTCTAGGTTATGTTTCTGCAACAACTAATTCCAAAAATATCACAATGAAATACATGAGTGTTGTAGCGGACTTTGTAACTGCTAGCCCATAAAACAATTCAAATTATTTTTGAAGGTTCCTAAGGTCATGTTTGAAGCCAACATTATCCGGTTTTAAGGTTTTGGACACTTACTGTGTCAAAAAGGAGCATTGTGTGAAATTATGCAGTTTAAGTGGATTTCTAAGCATATTTTCTGTTGTGACTTGATTGCAATTATGTGTTTTGGATTTGAGCCATTCCTTATTGTTTGTTGTTTTCTTTATTAAAGGTGCTTGATCATTTGTATTTGCATTTAGCTATGGCCCCATCTGAGATTGTATTCCTCTCTTATAAGGTACAACTTGTTTTGAAACCACTTTTGAGGGATGGTTTTGGCCTCCAGGGCAAAAAAATGAGTTTTGAGGATGTTTTTAACAGGAAAGAAACAATTAGTCGGAGGGAGGGTTTAATGGAAAGAATTCCAAAATGGAGGGAGGAAAGAGTGCACAGCAGGCCAAAGGATGCAGAACAGGAAGGAAGACTATAGGAGGTTGCAGATTGCAAGGCCATGGAGAGATTTGAAGACGAGGACAAAGATTTTAAATTGAATGTGGTGAGTGACAGGAGGTCAGTGTAAATGGGTGAGAATCGGAGTGATGGACAAGCAGGGCTGCATGTGGGATAGCTGCATTTTTGACAAAGTTGGAGTTTATGAGCATAGTGGAAGTAAGGCCAGTAGGTGCTAAAGTGTGCTTAAGGGTTTCTGCGGCAGAGTGGCTGTGGCAAAGAGCAGAAGTGGGAAATGTGGAAAAGAAAGAAAGCAAGACTTGCATTTACATAGTATCCTTCACAACCTCAGGACATCCCAAAGCACTTTACACCAATTAACTACTTCTGAAGTGTAGTCACTGTTGTAATGTAGGAACCGCAGCAGCTGATATGCACACAGCAAGGACCCACAGGCAGCAATGCATTCATAACCAGATAATCTGTTTTAGTAATATTGGTTAAGGGATAAATGTTGGCCAGGGCAGAAGGAAAACTACTCTTCTCTTTTGCAAATAGTACATAGGATCTTTTATGTCCACCTGAGGGGGAAGACAGGGCCTTGCTTGAACACATCAGTCAAAGAATGGTACCTCCAACAGGGCAGCACTGGATTATGCACGCGAGTATCTGGTATGGAGATCAAAATAAGCAGTATTGGTGATGGAGAGGATGCGGAGTTTGAAGAATAGTTCGGAATCAAACCATATGTCCTGTGTTGTTCAGTCTAAGCAAAAGGCCAGGGAAAGGGATGAAATCAGTCAAGGGAACAGTTTGTGGCAGGTGCTGAGGGCAATAGTTTTGGGTTTTCCTGATGTGCATCTGCGAGAAGCTCTAAGTAATCTAAGACTTGATGGCAATTACATGAAATTGTGCAAATTTAACACTTATCGGAATGAGTCAAGTGAAGTTTCAGTTCAAAGAATTAGAATTTACACATTGTTTATTAAATATACCTTTTCTTCTTGTCAAAGTCACTCCGTGTGCTACATGACAATGTTAAAATATAGGCTACCACTGTTAGAAGAGTAAATTGTTACTGTAAAATCTACAGAAATGTCTATATTTCTTATCAGAGAATCCAGGATCTTTAAATGTTTCACAAGTGTAATCTGGAACACAATATTATACCACCCAGCTACAAAAAGGCACCAAGAAAATCAGATGTTCTAACTGAGCTACAATAAAGCTGCTGCCTCCTCCTCCAAAGCTGCTGTAGAAAATAGTAAGTCATTTCCATTATTATAATGAAGTCTAATAATCTATTATATAATCATAAATACATAAATTGTAAAATCAAGTATTAATGCAGATGACAAACGACGATAGCCTTGCAAATCTTCAGCTACTGATATCCTGAATCCTCTCTCATTTGCTGTCTTCTGAGTGAATAATTCAAGTACTTCTGAAATAACATCACTTAGACCAACTAGAGCTCCCTGCAGAGTTTGAAGCCTAACAATGTAAGCAGTTTCTTCTGTCTTCACAAATGAGTTTACAATATTCCCCATTGAGCCGATGCAGGAGACTAGCACAGTTTCAGAGGATGATGCATATATAGTGGTTATGCTGCTAATCAGGACTGAGAAAAGCACATTGCCTCTGCATTGATCCACTGCAGAGCCTTCTCGTGGCTTGGCAAAGTGCACATGGAACACCAGGAAACATGTCACACTAATTGTCTAGGCAGTGACCACACATGGAGTATATTGGTGCTGCAAAAGAAGTGCAGCTTGTGCATGCCACTGTGCAATGGGGGAACATCATACGCGCATTGTCATTTTTAAATTATTCATTCATGGGATGTGGGCGTCAGTGGCTATGCCAGCATTTATTTCCCATCCCTAATTGCCCTTGAGAAGGTGGTGGTGAGCTGCCTTCTTGAACTGCTGCAGTTCATGTGAGGTAGGTACACCCACAGTGCTGTTAGGAAGTGAGTTCCAGGATTTTGACCCAGCGACAGTGAAGGAACGGCGATATAGTTCCGATATAAGTCAGGATGGTGTGTGACTTGGAGGGGAACTTGCAGGTGGTGATGTTCCCATGCATCTGCTGCTCTTGTCCTTCGAGGTGGTAGAGGTCACGGGTTTGAAAGGTGCTGTCGACGGAGCCTTGGTGCGTTGCTGCAGTGCATCTTGTAGATGGTACACACTGCTGCCACTGTGCGTCGGTGGTGGAGAGAGTGAATATTTGTGGATGGTGTGCCAATCAAGTGGGCTGCTTTGTTCTGACTGGTGTCGAGCTTCTTGAGTGTTGTTGGAGCTGCACCCATCCAGGCAAGTGGAGAATATTCCATCACACTCCTGATTTGTGCCTTGTAGATGGTGGACAGGCTTTGGGGAATCAGGAGGCGAGTTACTCGCCACAGGATTCCTAGCCTCTGACCTGCTCTTGTAGCCACGGTATTTATATGGCTACTCCAGTTCAGTTTCTGGTCAATGGTAACCCCTAGGATGTTGATAGTGGGGGATTCAGCGATGGTAATGCCATTGAATGTCAAGGGGAGATGGTTAGATTCTCTCTTGTTGGAGATGGTCATTGCCTGGCACTTGTGTGGCGCAAATGTTACTTGCCACTTATCAGCCCAAGCCTGGATATTGTCCAGGTCTTGCTGCATTTCTACTCGGACTGCTTCAGTATTTGAAGAGTTGCGAATGGTGCGGAACATTGTGCAATCATCAGCGAACATCCCCACTTCTGACCTTATGATTGAAGGTCATTGATGAAGCAGCTGAAGATGGTTGGGCCTGGCACTGTTGTTCAGCAGGGAGAGACAAAGCGCAGAAGAGCAATAGTTATAGGGGACTCTATAGTCAGGGGCACAGATAGGCGCTTCTGTGGACGTGAAAGAGACTCCAGGATGATATGTTGCGTCCCTGGTGCCAGGGTCAAGGATGTCTCTGAACGGACAGGGGGAATTCTGAAGGGGGAGGGTGAACAGCCAGAGGTTGTGGTACACATCGGTACCAATGACATAGGCAGGAAGAGTGACGAGGTCCTGCAGGGGGAGTTCAGGGAGTTAGGTAGAAAGTTAAAAGACAGGACCTCTAGGATTGTAATCTCAGGATTACTCCCTGTGCCACATGCCAGTGAGGCTAGAAATAGGAAGATAGTGCAGCTAAACACGTGGCTGAACAGCTGCTGTAGAAGGGAGGGTTTCAGATATCTGGACCATTGGGATCTCTTCAGGGACAGATGGGACCTGTACAAGAAAGACGGGTTGCATCTAAACTGGAGGGGCACAAATATCCTGGCTGCGAGGTTTGCTAGCGTCACTCGGGAGGGTTTAAACTAGTGTGGCGGGGGGTGGGAACCAGAGCAGTAGGACAGCAAATGAAATAAATGAGGGGTAACTAGTAAATAAGGCCAGTAAGATTAAGAGGAAGAGCAGGCAGGGAGATGTTGCAGAGCACAGCGGGACTGGTGGTCTGAAGTACATTTGTTTCAATGCGAGAAGTATAACAGGTAAGGCAGATGAACTTATTCACCGAGGAGGGGGACATGACGGATGTTGAGGTTAGGGACAGATGTTTGATTACTCTAGGTCAAGTCGGCATAAGGAGGGAGGAAGTGTTGGGTATTCTAAAAGGCATTAAGGTGGACAAGTCCCCAGGTCCGGATAGGATCTATCCCAGGTTACTGAGGGAAGCGAGAGAGGAAATAGCTGGGGCCTTAACAGATATCTTTGCAGCATCCTTAAACACAGGTGAGGTCCCGGAGGACTGGAGAATTGCTAATATTGTCCCCTTGTTTAAGAAGGGTAGCAGGGATAATCCAGGTAATTATAGACCGGTGAGCCTGACGTCAGTGGTAGGGAAGCTGCTGGAGAAGATACTGAGGGATAGGATCTATTCCCATTTGGAAGAAAATGGGCTTATCAGCAATAGGCAACATGGTTTTGTGCAGGGAAGGTCATGTCTTACCAACTTAATAGAATTCTTTGAGGAAGTGACAAAGTTGATTGATGAGGGAAGGGCTGTAGATGTCATATACATGGACTTCAGTAAGGCGTTTGATAAGGTTCCCCATGGTAGGCTGATGGAGAAAGTGAAGTCGCATGGGGTCCAGGGTGTACTAGCTAGATGGATAAAGAACTGGCTGGGCAACAGGAGACAGAGAGTAGCAGTGGAAGGGAGTTTCTCAAAATGGAGACGTGTGACCAGTGGTGTTCCACAGGGATCCGTGCTGGGACCACTGTTGTTTGTGATATACATAAATGATTTGGAGGAAAGTATAGGTGGTCTGATTAGTAAGTTTGCAGATGACACTAAGATTGGTGGAGTAGCAGATAGTGAAGGGGACTGTCAGAGAATACAGCAGAATATAAATAGATTGGAGAGTTGGGCAGAGAAATGGCAGATGGAGTTCAATCAGGGTAAATGCGAGGTGATGCATTTTGGAAGATCCAATTCAAGAGTGAACTATACAGTAAATGGAAAAGTCCTGGGGAAAATTGATGTACAGAGAGATTTGGGTGTTCAGGTCCATTGTTCCCTGAAGGTGGCAACGCAGGTAAATAGAGTGGTCAAGAAGGCATACGGCATGCTTTCCTTCATCGGACGGGGTATTGAGTACAAGAGTTGGCAGGTCATGTTACAGTTGTATAGGACTTTGGTTCGGCCACATTTGGAATACTGTGTGCAGTTCTGGTCGCCACATTACCAAAAGGATGTGGATGCTTTGGAGAGGGTGCAGAGGAGGTTCACCAGGATGTTGCCTGGTATGGAGGGCGCTCGCTATGAAGAGAGGTTGAGTAGATTAGGATTATTTTCATTAGAAAGGCGGAGGTTGAGGGGGGACCTGATTGAGGTGTACAAAATCATGAGAGGTATAGACAGGGTGGGTAGCAAGAAGCTTTTTCCCAGAGTGGGGGATTCAAATACTAGGGGTCACGAGTTCAAAGTGAGAGGAGAAAAGTTTAGGGGGGATATGCGTGGAAAGTTCTTTACGCAGAGGGTGGTGGGTGCCTGGAACGCGTTGCCAGTGGAGGTGGTAGATGCGAACACGATAGTGTCTTTTAAGATGTATCTAGACAGATACATGAATGGGCAGGAAGCAGAGAGATACAGACCCTTAGAAAATAGGCGACATGTTTAGGTAGAGGATCTGGATCAGCGCAGGCTTGGAGGGCCGAAGGGCCTGTTCCTGTGCTGTAATTTTCTTTGTTCTTTGTTCTTTTAGAGCTTGGATTAGTACTTGGAACTATGATGTTGTTGCTATTACAGAGACTTGGTTGAGGGAAGGACAGGATTGGCAGCTATATGTTCCAGGCTTTAGAAGCTTCAGGCGGGATAGAGGGGGATGTAAAAGGGGTGGGGGAGTTGCACTACTGGTTAAGGAGAATATCACAGCTGCACTGCAGGAGGACAACTCAGAGGGGTCATGCAGCGAGGCAATATGGGTGGAACTCAGGAATAGGAAGGGTGCAGTCACGATGTTGGAGGTTTACTACAGGCCTCCCAACAGCCAGCGGGAGGTAGAGGAGCAAATATGTAGACAGATTTTGGAAAGATGTAAAGGAACAGGGTTGTGGTGGTGGGTGATTTTAACTTCCCCTATATTGACTGGGACTCACTTAGTGCTAGGGGCTTCGATGGGGCAGAATTTGTAAGGAGCATCCAGGAGGGCTTCTGGCAACAATGCGTAGATAGTCCAACTAGGGATGGGGCCGTACTGGACCTGGTATTGGGGAATGAGCTCGGCCAAGTGGTCGAAGTTTCAGTAGGGGAGCATTTCGGGAACAGTGACCATAATTCCATAAGTTTTAAGGTACTTGTGGATAAGGATAAGAGTAGTCCTCGGGTGAAGGTGCTAAATTGGGGGAAGGCTAATTATAACAATATTAGGCAGGAACTGAAGAATTTAGATTGGGGGTGGCTATTTGAGAGTGAATCAACATCTGACATGTGGGAGTCTTTCAAATGTCAGTTGATTAGAATCCAGGACCAGCATGTTCCTGTGAGGAAGAAGGATAAGTTTGGCAAGTTTCGGGAACCTTGGATAACATGGGATATTGTGAGCCTCGTCAAAAAGAAAAAGGAAGCATTCGTAAGGGCTGGAAGGCTAGGAACAGACAAATCCCTTGAGGAATATAAAGACAGTAGGAAGGAACTTAAGCAAGGAGTCAGAGGGTTAAAAGGGGTTATGAGAAGTCATTGGCAAACGGGATTAAGGGAAATCCCAAGGCTTTTTATACGTATATAAAGAGCAAGAGGGTAACCAGGGAAAGGGTTGGCCCACTCAAGGATAGAGAATTGAATTGTGGAGCCAGAGGAAATGGGCGAGGTACTAAATGAGTACTTTGCATCAGTATTCACCAAGGAGAAGGACTTGGTGGATGATGAGCCGAGGGAAGGGAGTGTAGATAGTCTCAGTCATCTCATTATCAAAAAGGAGGAGGTGTTGGGTGTCTTGCAAAGCATTATGGTAGATAAGTCCCCAGGGCCTGATGGGATCTATCCCAGAATACTAAAGGAGGCAAGGGAAGAAATTGCTGGGGCCTTGACAGAAATCTTTGCATCCTCATTGGCTACAGGTGAGGTCCCAGAGGACTGAAGAATAGCCAATGTTGTTCCTTTGTTTAAGAAGGGTAGCAAGGATAATCCAGGAAATCATAGGCCAGTGAGCCTTACGTCAGTGGTAGAGAAATTATTAGAGAGGATTCTTCGGGACAGGATTTACTCCCATTTGGAAACAAATGGACTTATTAGCACGAGGCAGCATGGTTTTGTGAAGGGGAGGTCATGTCTCACTAATTTGATTGAGTTTTTTGAGGAAGTGACGAAGATGATTGATGAAGGAAGAGCAGTGGATGTTATCTACATGGACTTCAGTAAAGCCTTTGACAAGGTCCCTCATGGCAGACTGGTACAAAAGGTGAAGTCACACGGTATCAGAGGGGAGCTGGCAAGATGGATACAGAACTGGCTCGGTCACAGAAGACAGAGGGTAGCAGTGGAAGGGTGCTTTTCTGAATGGAGGGATGTGACTAGTGGTGTTCCGCAGGGATCAGTGCTGGGACCTTTGCTGTTTGTAGTATATATAAATGATTTGGAGGAAAATGTAGCTGGTCTGATTAGTAAGTTTGCGGACGACACAAAGGTTGGTGGAGTTGCGGATAGTGATGAGGATTGTCAGAGGATACAGCAGGATATAGATCGGTCGGAGACTTGGGTGGAGAAATGACAGATGGAGTTTAATCCGGACATATGTGAGGTAATGCATTTTGGAAGGTCTAATGCAGGTGGGAAGTATACAGTAAATGGCAGAACCCTTAGGAGTATTGACAGGCAGAGAGATCTGGGCGTACAGGTCCACAGGTCACTGAAAGTGGCAACGCAGGTGGATAAGGTAGTCAAGAAGGCATACGGCATGCTTGCCTTCATCGGTCGGGGCATAGAGTATAAAAATTGGCAAGTCATGCTGCAGCTGTACAGAACTTTAGTTAGGCCACACTTGGAATATTGTATGCAATTCTGGTCGCCACACTACCAGAGGGACGTGCAGGCTTTGGAAAGGGTACAGAAGAGGTTTACCAGGATGTTGCCTGGTCTGGAGGGCATTAGCTATGAGGAGAGGTTGGATAAACTCTGATTGTTTTCACTGGAACGACGGAGGTGGAGAGGCGACATGATAAAGATTTACAAAGTTCTAAGTGGCATGGACAGAGTGGATAGTCAGAAGTTTTTTCCCAGGGTGGAAGAGTCAGTTACTAGGGGACATAGGTTTAAGGTGAGAGGGGCAAAGTTTAGAGGGGATGTGCGAGGCAAGTTCTTTACACAGAGGGTGGTGAGTGCCTGGAACTTGTTGCCGGGGGAGGTGGTGGAAGCAGGTACCATAGAGACGCTTAAGAGGCATCTTGACAAATACATGAATAGGATGGGAATAGAGAGATATGGACCCCGGAAGTGCAGAAGGTTTTAGTTTAGGCAGGCATCAAGATCGGCGCAGCATTAGAGGGCCGAATGGTCTGTTCCTGTGCTGTGCTGTTCTTTGTTCTTTGGACACTACCCTGAGGAACTCCTGCAGTGATGTCCTGGAGCTCAGATGATTGACCTTCAACAACCACAGCCATCTTCCTTTGCGCTAGGTATGACTCCAATCAGCAGAGAGTGTTCCCCCTGATTCCCATTGACTCCAGTTTTGCTCGGGCTCCTTGATGCTACACTCGGTCAGAAGCTGCCTTGATGTCAAGGGTAGTCACTCTCACCTCACTACTGTGATACTACTGTGTACCATAATGTAACGTTGTGAGAAAACAATAGGTCTCCTCCATGCAGCTCCAGGATTTTACTGTTCAGAGCTCCTTTTCAGGTTCTGAAATCTGGTCCAAGAGGTTCAGGCTGTGGATCCTCAGCCCAGTAGCTCTCTAGATTAGGATATATGGTAGTTTCTCAACATAGCAGTGAGAAGATCAAATGCATAGTTTTGATGGAAGGTGACTTGGAAATTATCAAGCACAAATTGCACCATAGAAGAATTTGAATTCAATTTAAAAATAAACCTTGAAGTGAAAAAGGAAAGGTTGGCATCAATAAGAGCGACTGTGAAGCTGTCAGATTGCTGTAAGAACCCAACTAAAGTCCTTTATGGAAGGAATACCAACGTCCTCACTTGGTCTGGCCTATATGCAACTCCACTCTCACATTAACACCTCTGCTGTCTTTCCATCCCTTGATACCTGCCACAGTAAATTGCGATAGAGGATGACAGGTGTTTCTTCTGCTGTGGCCGCTCAGTCCTGACAGTTTGGCAGTTTCCTGATATCCCCAGGAAATCCTGACAGATGTACCAGCATGTACCCAGAGTTATGTACGCCAGCAGATAGCAGGTGAATGTGCTGTGCAGGACCCCATTTAGGCTCCACTAAAAGGAATTCAAATGTCAATTCATCAAGGATGGATTGCTGTTTGAATCGGGCTCCATCAATGAGGAAGCATTGAGCAAGGGCTTTTGCGAGGCTTTCAGCCTTCAATTAGAATGGCCTGTGGTCTCCAGTTGCTTTGAGATGCTCTGAAATCTCAGTACCTATGTGGAATAGCCCCCATAGTAGCACCAGTAATGACATGGACACCCAGTCATAATATTTAAATGCCCCTGTCCCCGAGATTTGGGGTCATGGTGAGAACAAAGTGGCAAGCAGAAGGTCTACCCTTTTATCTCTTTAACATGTACATGAATGGAACAACACTATTAAACAAAGTGTAGTGAACAAGATGCTGGGAAGACTTTCTGCCCGGCAGCCATCAGTATTGCTGGCATGATTAAGCTGAGTGTAGATTGTGAAATTGGGGAGCAAACAGTTCTGCTTGTTCCCTGTTGGATTCAGGCTCTGACCTACTTTCTATCCAGGCTGTATTCTCATTTTGAGCAGAGCAGCAATTATACACCGAGCCAGCATAATAATGAGGGACTTGAAGAGTCCCATTGAAACTTATAATGTTTGGGTAGAAATCTGAGCTAGTGGGACTGCCATCCATGAAAATGAGACATTAAAATGGAGCTGATAAATGTCCGAATTGAAAGGGACACAATGAATAAAAGCTGGAATGCATTTAATTCTAGACTTTGTATATTTCATTAGGGCTTCTCGTATGAATATATTGATTTTCCAACTAATGTTTAGTGCATTGAAAACACTGCTAACATTTTTTTAGAAGTTCAATCGATGGTTAAGATGTATTAATTTATTTTGTTCCAGCTAACATTTCATGAATTTCTCCCGTGTTTTCCGGATCATGGGAATGTAAATATAATGAGACAAGCAACAGAATTATCAAATTTTGCTGCCTGGAAGGAGGCCATTTGGTCCATTTATGTTCTGGATTGACCCATTTAGCTCCCCTTTGACCATATCCTTTAAACTGTTTCGTTTTCAGATTTCTATCCCTTTCCTTTCTAAACGCGATTATGGATTCCGCTTCCACTAGTAGGGCATTCAATGTCCTAACAACCCTCTTTTTATCATTCTCACCATTATTACAGAGAAACCCACTGTTCAGCAACTCTATCTAAGGTTCTGAAGAATAGGCAGAGCCATTAAGAAACTGGAGAAGCCAACATTGCAGGGTGGGAAGGGGTAGTCGTACCCTGAAAAGTATGATGATGGACTTACCACCTTGTTCCCACTCTATTTTCACCCACTGCCATTTGGGTTGGAGCCTCCACATGATAGCCCAGGCATCTGCCTGTTTCAGGTGGGAGCCTATTTATAATGTGTGTTACGGACAGATGGGAGATGATAGGGATGATTTCCACTTTTCACCTCTCAACTAACCGAAGACAGTGTGTTTTTATTAGAACTGTATTTTAACCCTTGAATGTTTCAATGGTCAATAAACAAACAAATGACAGGTTTTCTCGTAGCTTTAAAGAACGATAAATGTTTATTAAACAATACCCAAAACTATTCACAACTTCACCCACTTACACACACATATGCACACACGTAAGAAAAGATAGAAATTAAAAGATAACATGCATTTCGGTCTGATGATGTTAATAAAGAATTCATTGTGAAACCTTGTTTCTTTCCCTGGGAGGAAGATTTAAAAACGGTGTAGGCCTATTTTTCCTTTTTCCTCATTCACTGACATCAAAATTTGGAAAGTTTCAGATGGACGAATGTTTTGCTGCAGACTTATTTGGTTAAATCTCAGTCACAGTTCAATGGCAAAAATCCTGTTACAATTTCTCAGGCAGGGAGTCTCAAGGTCACCTTTCATCTCTGCCTCTAGGTAGTTTAAAGATGGTATTCTGACTGGGACCTTTGTCTTGCTGGGTCTCTCTTCCTTCTGGCTTATGACTTTCTGGCCTTCTGCACAGAAAAATGTCTCTTATTGAAAACTCCTGATCAGAGACTCGTTCCTGTCAGGTGGCCCAAGTTTCTCTCCCATTGTGATATCATAAGTGATGTTTGGTGGTGTGGTCATTGTTAGACAAAGGGTTTGGATGTTGCCCATCTTTATGTTATCTTGATAAAGTGGTGTTTTTTCACACCCATTATCCTGAGTTTGAGTCTGGAGCCTCCATGTCTGCAAAGTTATTGTTAGACCAACTTGTTGAAGAGGAATAGCCGTTAAACATTGAATGGGTCATTTACATTTCTAATGTTTTCTTCAACACTTAACCAGACATGGCGATTGGTTCAGGGTTCCAGCAGTTATCATGTGTATTCGCTGTACAGGAGAGGTCACCTGACCTCTTATTCCATCTTTTTGCACCAAAAGATGCCTGTTTTGAATTCAATTCATCAATTCATTTTATAGTTCATCATTTCTCCTTGCATGAGTGTGACATGTGCTAATTGGAGTCTTATGACATACACATTTTGAGCAGTGCACACTCCACCTATTGACACCAGACGTTGAGTGGTCTAAAAAGTGGTCCTCCAAGGGATCCTTTCAGGCTGCTCAGAAAATGACATGGTTTTGTTTTTATTAGAGATATTTGTGCATCCTGGAGCAGCTTGAATGCTCCCTCTGGCCCCACACAAATTCTTCCAACTAGTTGCTGGCCAGTCTGCATACCCCCTATCCTTCCCCCACTGTGATTGTCTCCCAATCCCATAGATAAAATTTCCAGCTTATTTTCACAGCAGTGCTCCTGAAACTCCTGCACCCACCTTCCCCCCACACCGCACCCGCCCCCCCGCACCCACCCCGCCGACCCATCCATAACCAGTGAGGCACCTATGAACATCAGAACAACACTTCTAGCCTGCCAGCAATATTGAAATAAGGTCCGGCCATCAAGTAGCTCAGGTTTTGCGGCAAGGACATTGGACATGCAGCATGATCTCACAGCTGGCAGGCTGGAGAGATTAAATAACAAAGGAATGATGGTGCAAGACAAAAGGAGATGGTAATGGGACAAGTAAAGAAATAAAAGCTGGGTCTACATAAATAGGAAAGCAGAAATATTAACAGCTGCTGCCTGAAAAAATGGGAACAGAGGTTATGATCTGAAATTGTTGAACTCAATGTTAAGTCCAGAAAGGTGAAAAGTGCCTAACTGAAAGATGAGGTACTGTTCCTTGAGCTTACATTGAGCTTCATCAGAACAGTGTAGGAGGCTGAGGACAGAAAGGTCACAATGGGAGTGGGGCAGAAAATTAAAATGTCAAGAAACTGGAAGCTTTAGGGTCACACTTGCAGACGGAACAGAGGTGTTCCACAAAGTGGACACCCAATCTGCATTTGGTCTCCCCAGTGTAGAGCAGACCACATCGTGAGCAGCAAATACAGTATACTAAACTGAAAGAAGTATATGGAAATTGATGTTTCACCTGTAAAGAGTTCTTGGGGCCCTGTACAGTGGGATCATCAGATCAGCCATGACCTTGTCGAATGGCAGAGCAGGCTCAAGGGGCTGAGCGACCACTCCTGCTCCTAATTCATATGTAACGGAGAAGGTAAAAGAACAGATGTTGTATCTCCTGCGCTTGCATGGAAAGATGCCATGGGAAGAGGACAGGGAGTTTGGGGTGATTGAGAAATGGACCAGGGTGTCATGAAGGGAATGATCCCTTCGGAAGGCTGAAAGGGGAGGGGAGGGGCAGTAGTGTTTGGTTGTGGCATCATGCCAGATGTGACAGAAATGGCGGAGGATGATCCGTTGAATATGACAGCCGGTGTGGTGAAGACAAGGGAAACCCTATCATGGTTCTGGGGTTGGTAGAGGGTTGACAGCTGAAGTGCAGGAAACAGACACAGTCAAGGGTCCTATCAGCTGCAGTAGAGGGGAATCCTCAGTTGAGGAAAAAGGAAGATATCAGAAACACTTTTATGGAAAGTGATATCGTCAGAAAAAGATGCAATGGAAACAGAGAAACTGGGAGAATGGAATAGCGTCCTTACAGGCAGTATAGTCAAGGTAGCTGTGGGAGTGAGTGGGCTCACAGCTTACCTCCAGGGAGTGGAGAGCAGTTGGGCCTGTGTGGGAACGCCTAGAACCAGGAGTGGATAAATTCAGCATGAGGCTCGGGACCTTCACTTCCCTTCTGGGAACGGAGAGCAGTCAGACCTGTGTGGGAACGCCTAGAACCGGGAACGGATAAATTCAGCATGAGGCTCTGGGCCTTCACTTACCTTCCGGGAATGGAGAGCAGTCGGACCTGTGTGGGAACGCCTACAACCGGGAGTGGATAAATTCAGCACCAGGCTCGGGGCCTTCACTTACCTTCCAGGAGCAGAGAGCAGTCCAGGCGTGCCGGAGTTTTGAAAAAAATAGTCAACAGTGACATCACAGAAAAGCTGCAAGGTGATTGGTTGGTGAGTAACTTCTGTTAGGGAATAACTCTAAATAGCTGGGTAAGTAACCAAAGTTAAGAGAAAGGTCTACAGTTTTTTAAAATATAGTAGGTAGTGTTTTTTGGGGCGAATCTAGGTCCCGAGTGTAGAAATTCTAATTTTGGGGTATTTTAAGGCAGTAAATTAAGGGTAAGTCATGGCAGGGCAGCTCGGCAGCGTGGAGTGCTCCTCCTGTGCAATGTGGGAAGTCAGGGCCACTTCCAGTATCCAGGGCGATCACGTGTGCAGGAAGTGTCTCCAGCTGTAGCTACTCGAAATCCGCATTTCAGATCAGGAGCGGTACCTGGGGACACTGTGGAGCATCCGCGAGGCTGAGATCATCGCGGATAGCAAGTACAGGGAGGTGATCACACCGCAGGTAAAGACTGCTCAGGCAGAGTAGAAGAACTAGGCAGGTAGGGCAGGAGTCCCCTGGGTCCATCTCCCTCTCTAACAGATATTCCGCTTTGAATACTGTTGGGGGAGATAGCTTCTCAGGGGAATGCAGCAAGAGTCAAGTCTGTGGCACCATGGGTGGTTCAGCTTACAGGAGGGGAGGAAAAAGAGTGGAAAAGCTAAAGTGATAGGGGAGTCTATCATAAAGGGTACAGATAGGCATTTCTTTGGCTGCAAATGTGACTCCAGGATGGTATGTTGCCTCCCTGGTGCTGGGGTCAAGGATGTCACGGAGTGGCTGCAGGACATTCTGAAGGGGGACGGTGAATAGTCAGAGGTCATGGTTCACAATGGTACCAATGATATAGGTAGAAAGAGGGCTGAGGTCCTGCAACAAGAATTTGGGCAGCTAGGTAGCAGATTAAAAAGCAGGACCTCAAAGGTTGTAATCTCTGGATTACTCCCGGTGCCATGGGCTAATGAGTATAGGAATAGGAGGACAGAGCAGATGAATGCGTGGCTGAAGATATGGTGCAGGAGGGAGGGCTTTAGTTTCCTGGATCACTGGGTCTGTTTCTAGCAAAGGTGGGACCTGTACCAGTTGGACAGGTTTGCACCTGAACCGGAACAGGACCAACATCCTTGCTGGGAGGTTTGCTACTGCTGTTGGGAGGGGGGTTCAAAGTAATTTGGCAGGGGGATGGGATACAGAGTGGATGTACAGTAGGGGGTGATGCACAGTCAAATATAGAAGAGAAACTAAGTCAGTCTGGAAGGCAGAGCAAATATAGACCTGTTAAGGCACAAGTGAATAATGCAAGGCTGGATTGCATCTATTTTAATGCAAGGAGTCTTACAAGTAAGGCAGATGAATTGAAAAAACTTGAACAAATTAGCACTGAAAGGGAGGAAGTAGCTGGCTTAATAGTGG
Organism: Heterodontus francisci; assembly: GCF_036365525.1. Lineage (NCBI taxonomy): Eukaryota > Metazoa > Chordata > Chondrichthyes > Heterodontiformes > Heterodontidae > Heterodontus > Heterodontus francisci. The sequence continues at coordinate 37,658,991 of NC_090380.1, read as the reverse complement.
ATAAATCCCCAAGATGTGTCCCAGGCTGTTATGTGAGGCAAGGGAGGAGATAGCAGGGGCTCTGACACAAATTTTTAAAGCCTCTCTGGCCACCAGAGGACTGAAGGACAATGAATGTGGTACCATTATTTAAGAAAGGTAGCAGGGATAAACCAGGTAATTACAGGCTAGTGAGTCTAACATCAATGGTAGGGAAACTATTGGAAAAACTTCTGAGGGACAGGATTGATCTCCACTTGGAGAGGCAGAGATTAATCAGGGATAGTCAGCATGGTTTTGTCAGGGGGAGATCGTGTCTAACAAACTTGATTGAATTTTTTGAGGCAGTGTCTAGATGACGGTAAAGCAGTTGATGTAGTCTACATGGACTTTAGTAAGATTTTTGATAAGGTTCCGCATGGGAGATTGGTTAAGAAGGTAAGAGTCCATGGGATCCAGGACAATTTGGCAAACTGGATCCAAAATTGGCTTAGTGTCAGGAGACAGAAGGTGATGGTCAAGGGTTGTTTTTGCGAATGGAGGCCTGTGACCAGTGGTGTACCACAGGGATCGGTGCTGGGACCCTTGCTGTTTTTCGTGTACATTAATGATCTAGATGTGAATACAGGAGGTATGATCAGTAAGTTCACAGATGACGCGAAAATTGGTGGTGTCGTAAATAGTGAGGAGGAAAGTCTTAGATTACAGGACGATATAGATGGGCTGGTAAGATGGGCGGAGCAGTGGCAAATGGAATTTATTCCTGAGAAGTGTGAGGTGATGCATTTTGGGAGGACTAACATGGCAAGGGAATATACAATGGATGGTAGGACCCTAGGAAGTAGAGAGGGTCAGAGGGACCTTGGTGTGCTTGTCCAGAGATCACTGAAGGCAGCAGCACAGGTAGATAAGGTGGTTAGGAAGGCATATGGGATACTTGCCTTTATTAGCCGAGGCATAGAATATAAGAGCAGGGAGGTTATGATGGAGCTGTATAAAAGGCTAGTTAGGCCACAGCTGGAGTACTGTGTATAGTTCTGGTCACCACACTATAGGAAGGATGTGATTGCACTGGAGAGGGTGCAGAGGAGATTCACCAGGATGTTGCCTGGGCTGGAGCATTTCAGCTATGTAGAGAGACTGGATAGGCTAGGGCTGTTTTCCTTAGAGCAGAGAAGGCTGAGGGGGGACCTGATTAAGGTATACAAAATTATGAGGGGCATTGATAGGATAGATAGGAAGAAACTTTTTCCCTTAGCGAAGGGGTCAATAACCAGGGGGCATAGATTTAAGGTAAGGGGCAGGAGGTTTAGAGGGGATTTGAGGAAAAAGTTTTTCACCCAGATGGTGGTTGGAATCTGGAATGCACTGCCTGAAGGGCTGGTAGAGGCAGGAACCCTCACAACATTTAAGAAGTATTTAGATGAGCACTTGAAATGCCATAGCATACAAGGCTATGGGCCAAGTACTGGAAAATGGGATTAGGATAGGTGCTTGATGGCCGGCACAGACACGATGGGCCAAAGGGCCTGTTTCTGTGCTGTATGACTCTGTGACTCTATGACTCTCGTGGATATTGCTTGATAGTTAAGCATTTTATCTCATTTGCTGCCAACGAGTATAAAGAGCATGTCATAGTTTCCCTTGGAGCTGATGGGCCCTTGTTTTAATGTCATCTCATCTGAAAAACAGTACCTCTAACAGTGCAGCATTCCCTCAGTGTGTCAGGCTAAAGTTTTGCTTTCAAGTTCGGAGTGGAAAAACCATCTGACTCAGAGGTGAGCCGTGGCTGGCAAACCTTAACATTAAGTTACTTTGAAAGCATCTAATCATAATGCTTCATGCTTGAAGTAGAACTTGATTAAATAAAATATGACACAGAGATCAGAATGCAGCAGAGCCATTTGGACCCCAAATGCATTGATGCTAGGCAATCAGGTCTGTAGCTGACCTGGAAATAATGTGTGGAATTGGCTCTGGAGGCCCTGACTCAGCATGAAACTGCTTACAGATCTCTTCTATCTGCTGCAAGGATACATGTAGCCAACCTGTACTATAGAGGTAACACTAACAGGTGCAGGCGGGTTACATTTATGACTTCTCCTCCATCCAGTCTACCAGGCAATGTGCTACCCATAAATATATGGAACAAGTGACTAATGTATCATTCAACATAACCATGCATTTATTTTCTTTGCTGCCCATGAGCACAAAAAGTGCATCGTAGCTGCCGACTGCTGCATGGCCATAAGTGCAGGGAGTCCAGCAGTATATGCAGAGCAGGTTGCTCAGCAACACTTTGTGGCATGTGTAGGTGGGCCATCTACCTGGTAAATGATACCATTGGGTAAGGTTACTTTGGTCATTTCCTTAAGGTCTGCCATCTCCTTCTGCAATTGTTCCCAGATGTTGTGGCTGGCAGCTGTAACAGTGCTGTTCGCTGGCCAGAGTGCACTGTAGGACGATCCTGCTCATACGAAACTCATACAATAGTATGTTCATGCGAGCCATCAAAGAGAGGATTCAGGTACTGCATCACCTGGCCACAGCCTCCATTTTCTTCTTCTACATCTAACTTGTGTGGAACTGTTTTTCGCAGTCACATGATATTCCAGCAGCTTGGAACCCAGTGGGCTGCCCTGGGGTGCTTGATTTATACCAACTGCCCTATTTTAATAAGGCTCAACTATCAAAATGGATTGGGCTTCCCACCGACATGCTCTGAACACTGCAAGGAGGGAACTTCTATCCCAAGTTCTGGGTTAGAACATTTTCAGGTGAGATAAGGACAGAAATGGGCTGGCAATGTTATTGAAGAATTCTGTCTCAGAGCTGAATGTAAGGATGTACTGGGGGTGGTTGTGTTAAAACAGAATCGATACGGGTAACGTTAACAAATAGGATGTAAAATGGTGCCATTTCCAGTGTGTATTACAGGTGACCAAACGATGGAGATGAAGTAGAGGTGCAAATCTGCAGACAGTTCAGCAAGATGAGAGATGGTGGACATTCTCCCTGTGTTCAAAATATTTGAGAACAACAGGGCAATAGAATTGGGTGATTTTTAACAATTCCAAGATAGACTGGAATAAAGCTAATGCTTGTGATCAAGGTGGAGCAAGTTTTTTTTTAAATGCATCCTAAACTGTTCCTTAGATCAGTATATTTGTAGTCCAAAAGAAAAAAAAATGCTTAATTTAATTTCTGGGAAAAGAACTGGGATAAATAATTAATGTGATGATAAGAGAATAATTGCGCAAAAGCACCCACAGTGTAGACAGGCTCAGTGTAAGAACAGAAAAGAACAATGAGGAGTCAAAGATAAATCTACAGGAAGAAAACAAGCAAAGTCCAGTGAGATAAGAAGGGACCTGGGCCAAATTGACAGGGCAGTATATTTAGCAAAATAGTTGACATTTCAGCAGTGGGAAATCTTCAAATAAAAGATGGATAGAGTACAAGATGCACATATTCAAATAAGGTGAAAAGGAGATGCATCAAAGAAGAATAAAAAGATTAAAACTGACCTGAAACTTATAAGGGAGGAATACAATTAAAATTAGGGTAACAACGTTAAAGGAACTGATGGGGAATATAGAAAGTGGGGAGCTGAGAGGAAGATTAGAAGAACTAAAAGGGAATATGAAAAGGTTAGCAAATAACAAAACATAATACAGGTGTTCATTAGCATATAAACAGTAAAAGAATAGTTAAAGCAAAGGTAACATGGTAACAGTTTCAGACAGAAGAATATAGTACAACCACCCCACCTATCCATTGTATTTTCTGGTGCATTTCAAATAACCCTGAGTCCCAGTTATGTTTTGCGATGAATGTGGGTGTCTGATTGAGAAGGATGAAAGTACGGTGGAGATATTAAAATAAAAAAAACAGATTTGCATCAATTTTTTTCAAATGATATTGGAAGTGTGAATGGAGATGTAGTGTATATGGAACAATTATTAAAGGTAATTGTAGAGAAGAAATTGGTTTGAAAACATTAGTAGAACTCAGAGTGGATAACTCACAAGGCTCTGATGGCATGTATCTTAGATAATTGAAAGAAGTCAGTGGAGAGATAGAAGAGGCTTTGGCCACAATTTTTCCATGCTCCTTAAATTTGTAAATTATGGCATTGAACTGGAGAGTAGCCAATGTATAGCTTTGTTCAAGAAGGGAGAGAAGAATAAATCAGATAACTGTAGAACAGTTAGTCTAATGTACGATATGGGCAAACTCTTGGAACAATAATTCATACCAAATTCATCAATATTTAGAAATGAATGGGTTAATCAAAGACATTCTGTTAAAGGGAAGTCATGTTTTACAGAATTAATAGAGGAGTGATAGACTTTAAACACAATGAGCAGTGCTGTCCCTATGCTAGATGTATGGAGGTTAGGCTCCAGAAGAAGGTACAACTTGGTGAGACCTATTGCGGAAGCATAGACAATGAAGGCAGGTCTTATCAGATCAGTGGTGGAGCTAGGTTTGGCTGACTGGGGGTATCAAACTCAAGATTTGGCTGACCTGTCAGTAAGGGGACCAAGTTGGGAACTGGAGAATGTGAATTTAGCTAATCTGAAACCATACAGACTTGCAGGCTGCACCTGGAGGTCATAGACAAAGGTTCCTGGGAGCAAATTGAAGGTGGTCCTCCAAAGATGTGTTGGCCGAGTTCAAAATGAATGGGAGGATCATGACCCCACTGGTTCTGCTGCTGCTTTACAAATGCCCAAGTAATTGTACTTAGAAACATGGAAACCTAGAAAGATTTACAGCATAGAAAGAGGTCATTCTGTTGGAATATATAATTCCTAGGCTCCTGCAGGTGGATGCACACCTGCCTTGCTTCTGTCCAAAGGAATTTGACTTCCTCCACCAAATCTAAGACATCCACTGGCAGGCGCAATGGAAAAGCTGCCTATGCTGATCACTGTGTTGGCAGCTATAGGAGACAATTGATAGCAGCAAGCATGCTGATGTTGGAAGCATGCACTGAAGAAGAGTTGAATTGGAGAAAAACAGCAAGCAGTAGAAAAAACATGTTGAATAAAATACACAAAGTTTAGTCAGGCAAGTCATAAACAGAATCAAAATGCACCTCTTAAAAATATTGGAACCTAGCCTTTAAGTGATAGAGTTTTAGATTAAGCAGCTTGAAGGCCTCCCAGTACTCATTTATATGGATGCTCCATGACCCAGGAGTTGCACTACAGAAGACCATAGGTAATCATTGTAGGACCAGTTCAATGCAGAGAAATGTGAAGTGATTCATTTTGGTAGGAAGAACATGGAGAGACAATATAACATAAAGGGTATAACTCTAAAGGGGATGCAGGATCTGAGGGACCTTGAGGTATATGTGCATAAGTCATTGAAGGTGGCAGGACAGGTTCAGAGAGCAGTTAATAAAGCATACAGTATCCGGGCGGCACAGTGGCGCAGTGGTTAGCACCGCAGCCTCACAGCTCCAGGGACCCGGGTTCGATTCCGGGTACTGCCTGTGTGGAGTTTGCAAGTTCTCCCTGTGTCTGCGTGGGTTTTCTCCGGGTGCTCCGGTTTCCTCCCACAAGCCAAAAGACTTGCAGGTTGATAGGTAAATTGGCCATTATAAATTGTCACTAGTATAGGTAGGTGGTAGGGAAATATAGAGACAGGTGGGGATGTTTGGTAGGAATATGGGATTAGTGTAGGATTAGTATAAATGGGTGGTTGATGTTCGGCACAGACTCGGTGGGCCGAAGGGCCTGTTTCAGTGCTGTATCTCTAATCTAATCTAATCTAATAGGGGCATAGAGTACTTGAGCAAGGAGGTTATGTTGAACTTGTATAAGACACTAATTCAGCCTCAACTGGAGTATTGCATCCAATTCTGGGTGCTACACTTTAGGAAAAAGGTGAAGACATTGGCGAGAGTACAGAAAAGATTCATGAGAATGGTTCCAGGGATGAGGAACTTCAGTTATGAGGATAGATTGGAGAAGTTGGAATTGTTTTTCTTGAAGAGAAGGCTGAGGTGAGATTTCATGGAGGTATTCAGAATCATGAGGGGTCAGGACAGAGTGAATAAGGAAAAACTGTTCCCACTCATGAACGGATCGAGAATGAGAGGGCACAGATTTAAAGTGATTGGCAAAAGGAGCAAAAGCGACATGAGAAAAACTTTTTCACACAGCAAGTGGTTTGGAACGCACTGCCTGAGAGTGTGGTGGAGGCAGGTTTAATCAACGCTTTCAAAAGGGAATTAGAATGTTATTTGAAAAGGAAGAATGTGCAAGGTTATGGGGAGAAGGCAGGAGAATGGCATTAGGTGAATTGCTCATTCGGACAACCGGTGCAGACACGATGGGCCGAATGGCCTCCTTCTGCGCTGTAACAATTCCGTTCTACTGTGAAATAATTTTGTCAGATCTAATGAGGCCAGTAAAAGCATGTAGCACTGCCTCACATAATTCATAAACAACTTCTCCTGTGATTTTTGCTCTGCACATACTGAGGCCTATCAGCCTGATTCTGCAGGTTTTGTATACTGCCAATAAAGTGCTGCTCCTTGACTATGAAAATGGAGAAGTGGTCCTTCTAGCTTTCATTTGAGAAATCAATCTGCAAGATTGCATTTTACTTGAGCAATGAACAGCTAGTTTTATCACAGATATACAAAGACATGATAAAGACAAACTGTGCTGTCTGGATAGCATTGTCTCTATTAAGACTAAGATAATTAATTATGATGACCTGGTGATAAATCTTAATTGTTCAATGCACTTTATGATTGTTTTTCCAGACACAAGTCTGATAATCAAGAACACTGACTTAAGAAGAAGAAAACAGTACAAATGCTGAAAAAGTGGAATTAAAACAGGAAATGAGAGCAGGTTAGTCAGCATCTGTAATAAGAAATGATAGGTTCTGTGTGCATCCTTCCTTGGGACTTTTTATTTTACATTTCTAGCATACAATCCTAAAAGTAGTAGTCTAATAGACTTCTTTCCAATTTACTTGATGCATGGCCGCATAAAGCTCATTTTGTAGCATGCATTTGCAAAAAGTATTTTGAAGGTTGTTCTTAAGATAACTTGTTTTAACTTGTGAAATGCAGAACACAAATCCATAAACCATTGACAAAATACATAATTTTAATCGAAAATAAGCATAATTTGATTGAAGAAGCTAACCAGGTGCTCGTTGTGTCAACTTTAAAAATTCTTGGATTACGCTGATGCCAGGTGTCATAGGAACATAGGAAATAGGAGCAGGAGTAGGTCATTCAGCCCCTCGAGCCTGCTCTGCTATTCAACTAGATCATGGTTGATCTTCTACTTCAAAGCCATTTTTTCACACTATCATATCCCTTGATATCTTTAATATCTAGAAATCTATCGATTTCTATCTTGAACATACTCAATGACTGAGCCTCCACAGCCCTCTGCGGTAGAGAATTCCACAGATTTACCACCCTCTGAGTTAAGAAATTCCTCCTCATCTCAGTGCTAAATGGCTTACCTCTTATCCTGAGGCTGTGTGAATTGCAAGCATCTCTCATTATTGATACCAGAATTGAGAGGTTATAACTATTAGGGAAGACTGAGGCTAGGGCTCTCTTCTCCAGACAGTAAAAGATTGAGGGGTGACCTAATAGAATTATGAAGAATTTTGATAGGGTAGATGCAGGGAAGAGGTTACCATTTATGGGAAGTCAAAAACAGAGGACACAAATATAAGGTAGTCACCAATCAATCCACTAGGAAATTCAAGAAAAACTTTTTTACCCAACAAGTGGTTAGAATGTGAAACTTGCTACCTGATGGAGTGTTTGAAGTGAATAACATAGATGCATTTAAGGGACAGCTAGATAAGTACATGAGGGAGAAATGAATAGAAGGAAATGTAGATACTGTTAAAGTAGGGTGGGAAGAGCCTAAACACCATGCCTTGATCACTTCGGCTTATTAGCACGTTCTGTACTGTAGATACTATGTATTATGTGTTATATGTTTGGTTCTGTATGCTGCCACCGTATTGAGTCTAGCCAGAGAGGTTCTTAGACTGTAATATTTAAACATTAATATTTATTTCATAACAACTATGTACACTTCAGACTAGTGTGTGTGACTCCTTCAAAAGCCATGCTGTACCTGTTCTCGAGTCTCTCCTACATGATCTCTTGCATCATCATGGTGAGCGGTATTCTTTACATTCTCTCAAGATTAACCATTTCAGACCCTTATGCTACCTCTCCCCCCAAGTCTTTATACAAATATATATTTACATCCATTCACTTTTTTTATTTACATCTCCCCCCGCAATCTCTGACTTCATAGATTCAATCTGCCAGGAGTCTTCACAACTCTCCCGAGATCTTGTTATTGCCAGATGTGGAAGATAGGTAGTCCTTCTCTGATCTCGTGTCTTGACTTGGACGGCCTTCATTGAAGTTTGTAATATTCGGTGCTTTCTGAATTTCCGGTTCAACATATGATTTGTCTAAATGTATGACCAATTAACATCTTTGCTGTAAAGGAATAAGATTCCTTCTATTTCTCCGTATAGTACCTTCTTTAATTTTGCTCGGAGCTCAAGCTTCTGCAGCTGGTGACATTTGCTGCAGATGTGTTTGTCAAGGAAACATGGTGCGTCCACAACTTTCCACATACCACAGGAGGCACATTCCGTTTGGCCGAGCTAAAAAACCATTGAAGATCATGAGTCAAAGTAGGAAGTGAAAATTCGCTAATGGCTCTCATCTTTTGCAGGTCTATTATGCCGCTGCTGCTGACACTGTTCCCAAAAAACGAATGGAGGTTTTAGGAAACTCGCACTTCTTATTGAATGTTATGCCGTTGTCTTGCAGACAATTCAAAATCGCTCTAACCCTTCGGTTATGTTCTTCTATGGACTCCCCATGAATTAGGACATCATCCATATGGCAGATTACACCTTCCAGACCCTGTAGCATATTTGACACAGTTATCTGGAATATTTCCAGTGCTGAGGTGATACCAAGTGGAAGATGATTAAAACAAAACATGGGCAGCGCAGTGGTTAGCACCGCAGCCTCACAGCTTCAGGGACCCGGGTTCAATTCTGGGTACTGCCTGTGCGGAGCTTGCAGGTTCTCCCTGTGACCACGTGGGTTTTCGCTGGGTGCTCCGGTTTCCTCCCAAAGACTTGCAGGTGATAGGTAAATTGGCCATTGTAAATTGCCCCTAGTGGTGGTAGGGAATATGGGATTACTGTAGGGTTAGTATAAATGGGTGGTTGTTGGTCGGCACAGACTCGGTGGGCCGAAGGGCCTGTTTCAGTGCTGTATCTCTAAATAAATAAATAAAATCTTTCAAAGGGAGTAATGAGGTTGTCAATAGCCTTGGCTTCTTTTCGAATGGAACTTACCACAAGCCACTATACCAAACGTTCGACCACTGATGACATCGGAATGACTGCTCATGCCACTGCATTATTAAGTTGAGTTAGGTCTATGTAATTAACGAAGGCGAATGTAACTGCCTTATTCAAAAAGGAAGGGAGACAGAAAGCAGGAAACTACAGGCCAGTTAGCTTAACATCTGTCTTTGGGAAAATGTTAGAAGCTATTATTAGAGACGTTATAGCAAGGCACTTAGAAAAATTCAGGGTAATCAGGCAGAGTCAACATGGTTTTGTGAAAGGGAAATCATGTTTAACCAATTTATTGGAGTTCTTTGAAGAAGTAACAAGTGCTGTGGATAAAGGGGAACCAGTGGATGTACTGTACTTAGATTTCCAGAAGGCATTTGATAAGGTGCCACACCAAAGGTCATTGCGGAAAATAAAAGCTCATGGTTTTGGGGGGTAACATATTGGCATGGATAGAAGATTGGCTAGCCAGCAGGAAACAGAGTAGGCATAAATGGGTCATTTTCTGGTTGGCAAGATGTAACGAGTGGTGTGCCACAGGGAACAGTGCTGAGGCCTCAACTTTTCACTATTTATGTAAATGAGTTGGCTGAAGGGACCGAAGGTATGGTTACTAATTTGCTGATGAAACAAAGATAGGTAGGAAAGTAACTTGTGAAGAGGACATAAGGAGGCTTAAAAGGGGTATAGATAGGTTCACCAAGTGGGCAAAGATCTGGCAAATGGAGTATAATGTGGGAAAATGTGAAATTGTACATTTTGGCAGGAAGAATAAAAAAGCATATTATCTAAATGGTCAGAGATTGCAAAGCTCTGAGATGCAGAGGGATCTGGGTATCCGAGTGCATGAATCGCAAAAGATTGGTATGCAGGTTCAGCAAGTAATTAGGAAAGCTAATAGAATGTTTGGGCGGCACAGTGGCGCAGTGGTTAGTACCGCAGCCTCACAACTCCGGGGACCCGGGTTCAATTCTGGGTACTGCCTGTGTGGAGTTTGCAAGTTCTCCTTGTGACCGCGTGGGTTTTCGCTGGGTACTCCGGTTTCCTCCCACAGCCAAAGACTTACAGGTGATAGGTAAATTGGCCATTGTAAATTGCCTCTAGTATAGGTAGGTAGTAGGGAATATGGGGGATTACTGTAGGGTTAGTATAAATGGGTGGTTGTTGGTCAGCACAGACTCGGTGGGCCGAAGGGCCTGTTTCAGTGCTGTATCTCTAAATAGATAAAAATGTTCTCATTTATTGCAAGGGGAATTGAATACAAAAGTAGGGAGGCTATGCTTCAGTTATACAGGGCATTGTTGAGATCACATTTGGAGTACTGTATACATTATTTAAGAAAGGATACAAATACGTTGGAAGCAGATCACAGAAGGTTTATTAGACCAATACCTGGAATAGCCTGGTTGTCTTATGATGAGAGGTTGGACAGGCTAGGCTTGTATCCACTGGAGTTTAGAAGAGTAAGGGGCGACTTGATAGAAACATATTTGATTCTGAGGGGTCTCAACAGGGTGGATGTGGAAAGGATGTTTCCCCTTGTGGGAGAATCTAGAGCCAGGTGTCACTATTTAAAAATAAGGGGTCGCCCATTTAAGACAGAGCTGAGGAGAAATATTTTCTCTCAGAGGGTCATAAGACTTTGGAACTCTCTTCCTCAAAAGGCGTTTGAAGCAGAGACTTTAAATATTTTTGAGGTAGATAGATTCTTGATAAGCAAGTGGGTGACAGATTATCGGGGGTAGGCGGTGGAGTTGAGGTTACAATCAGATCAGCCATGATCTTATTGAACAGCAGAGCAGGCTTGAGGGGCCGAGTGGCCTACTCCTGCTCCTAATTCGTATGTTCGTATGTCTACGCAAATGCGAAGATCCGCGTTTGGTTTAGGAACTGGAACCATTTCCGAACAGCAATGTATAGCCTCATTAACAGGCTTCATTAGTGGGTGTGGAATCTTCCTCAGCGTGAAGAGACAAAATGGTTTAGTGTCTTTTTGCAAAGTGATACTATATTTGGTCTTCAGTCTCCCTAGACCTGTGAACAATTTCAGAAATCCCTCTTGAAAGTGACTCCTGGATTCTTCTTGTATAACTTCTTCTACTTTCTCTGTAGGATGAAGGTCAACATAAGCTCTTCTACTTAAGAATTGAGAACTCATGATTTCTTAGCACATATAGTGTTTCTAATATCTGCTTTCCCTTGTACTGAAATGTTGCCTGTAACTTCCCCTTCACTTCAAGTTCAACCCCTCATGGGCCATGTAACTGAGTTTCCGTTGGTTACAGTAAGTGCGTGGCCAGCCACGGCTCTGTCAGATAAGACTGTTACACTTGCTCCGATGTTGAGTTTGAAATTAGTGATATGTCCATTGACATAACTGCGGACCAAAATGCTTGATTCAGATCATTGATCTCACCCAGAAAATGTTTTGATTGGTCTGCTGCAGGAAATTGTTGAACTTTGATAACCTCTCTGTTCTTAAATGCTTTTCCTTTAGAGCTTGAAGTAATCGAGATTTTATTTTGACACATCTTACTGAAATGCCCTATTTTTCTGCAATCAAAGCATTCTGCTCTATTGGCAGGACATTGCTCGCATCTATGGGTACTGTTGGCGCCACATTGCTGGCAGGATTTAATGGCGTCTTTTGCTTTCCTCCCAAGTGCACCTTTTTTCCTGGCGCCTCTTTTTCAGCCCTCTGGTGAAAGAACTGCACCGTTGCTGGTGGTGCCCTGAAGCAAGGTCTTTCTTCACCTTGCAGGATTGCTCTGTTGTTCTTCCTGTCTACAGCTTGCCTCACCAGAATGAGGTCTTCTTTAGAGTGTAAAATGTCTGATATGGTATCATCTGCAACGTCCACAACAATATGATCTCTTATCAATTCATCTTTAAGGTCTCCATACTCACATCCCTCTGCAAGATTGTAAAGGTCATTGATAAAGGTATCAACCATTTCACCTGGTTTATGGACCCTTTTATTGAATTTTGCTCTTTCAACAATCCTATTACTGCGCAATTGGAAATAGGAATTTAAAACTTTTAAAAATTTTGTCAAATTTGGCAGATGTTTCACTAATACCTTGTCTTGCTATTATATCAGCAATAGCATAATTGAATATAATAAATGTATTCACTTGCTCTGCTTCAGACTTGCTGTCCAATTTAGATGCAATTCTATACCTAAGAAACCTTTTTTCCCATAATACCCAATTTTGAGTCTGATTGGGTCCCTCTTGACTTTTGAAACACTCCGGCATTCTCAGTTTTTGATCCATGTTGTTTTATTTTATAGACATTTTTTTAAAGAAGCACAGCTGTTTGAGAGTTCCCTGCTCTTTTAATAGGCTGTTCTAGGGTTTTCCCCTTTGAGAGCTGTAGGTTATTGGTTTTTCTTCTCGGGCTTGGCAACGTTAATGGAGTCTCCCTGCTGTGTTTGGGCATTTTCCGCGCTTTTCGGCAGTTCTGGCACTTATCAAGGGTTTCCCTCTCTTCGCCCTCGCATCCAGCCTGAGTGAAGTATTGTTTTTTTTCTGATGCCTTCAGAAATTACTTTAAGCTCTTCAAAGGCTTTTTAAAACTGCTATTCCTTGAGCACTGGCACTATAACTCACTGATCAATGGAATTGATTTGAAGGCAGCCACGCTTCTGTTCTGCGGAGCTTCTCTCAGCCTCATAAGGTCTGCAGTTTTTTTTCTCTTTTCTGCTAGTTGCTTTAAATGTTCTCTTCTGGGTACAGTATCCACAGCTGATCACCATCCCACCACTGTTCACCATGTTATATGTCTGGTTCTGTATGCTGCCACTGTATTGAGTCTATTTATCTATTTATTTCATAACTATAAGGATGGCATTAACCCTGAAATAATTAAGAGTGCTAAGCCTGCTATACTCTCAGCACTCTACGAATTGCTTTGCCTGTGCTGGGATGAGGGAGCAGTACCACAGGACATGCTCGATGCCAATATAATCACCGTCTATAAAAACAAAGGTGACCGCGGTGACTGCAACAACTACCGTGGAATCTCCCTGCTCAGCATAGTGGGGAAAGTCTTCGCTCGAGTCGCTTTAAACAGGCTCCAGATGCTGGCCGAGCATGTCTACCCTGAGGCACAGTGTGGCTTTCGAGCAGAGAGATCGACCATTGACATGCTGTTCTCCCTTCGTCAACTACAGGAGAAATGCTGTGAACAACAGATGCCCCTCTACGTTGCTTTCATTGATCTCACCAAAGCCTTTGACCTCGTCAGCAGAAGTGGTCTCTTCAGACTACTAGAAAAGATCGGATGTCCACCAAAGCTAAGTAACATCACCTCATTCCATGACAATATGAAAGGCACAATTCAGCATAGCGGCGCCTCATCAGACCCCTTTCCTATCCTGAGTGGCGTGAAACAGGGCTGTGTTCTTGCACTTACACTATTTGGGATTTTCTTCTCCCTGCTGCTCTCACATGCGTTCAAGTCTTCAGAAGAAGGAATTTTCCTCCACGCAAGATCAGGTGGCAGGTTGTTCAACCTTGCCCGTCTAAGAGCGAAGACCAAAGTACGGAAAGTCCTCATCAGGGAACTTCTCTTTGCTGATGTCTTTGCATTAACATCTCACACTGAAGAGTGTCTGCAGAATCTCATCGACAGGTTTGCGGCTGCCTGCAACGAATTTGGCCTAACCATCAGCCTCAAGAAAATGAACATCATGGGACAGGACGTCAGTAATGCTCCATCCATCAATATCGGCGACCACGCTCTGGAAGTGGTTCAAGAGTTCACCTACCAAGGCTCAACTATCACCAGTAACCTGTCTCTCGATGCAGAAATCAACAAGCACATGGGAAAGGCTTCCACTGCTATGTCCAGACTGGCCAAGAGTGTGTAGGAAAATGGCGCACTGACACGGAACACAAAAGTCCGAGTGTATCAAGCCTGTGTCCTCAGTACCTTGCTCTACGGCAGCGAGGCCTGGACAACGTATGTCAGCCAAGAGCAACGTCTCAATTCATTCCATCTTCGCTGCCTCTGGAGAATTCTTGGCATCAGGTGGCAGGACCGTATCTCCAACACAGAAATCCTCGAGGCGGCCAATATCCCCAGCATATACACCCTACTGAGTCAGCGACGCTTGAGATGGCTTGGCCATGTGAGCCGCATGGAAGATGGCCGGATCCCCAAGGACACATTGTACAGCGAGCTCGCCACTGGTATCAGACCCACTGGCCGTCCATGTCTCCACTTTAAAGACGTCTGCAAACGCGACATGAAGTCCTATGACATTGATCACAAGTCGTGGGAGTCAGTTGCCAGCGATCACCAGAGCTGGCGGGCAGCCATAAAGGCGGGGCTAAAGTGTGGCGAGTCAAAGAGACTGAGCAGTTGGCAGGAAAAAAGACAGAAGCGCAAGGGGAGAGCCAACTGCGAAACAGCCCTGACAACCAATTTTATCTGCAGCACCTGTGGAAGAGTCTGTCACTCTAGTATTGGTCTTTATAGCCACTCCAGGCGCTGCTCCACAAACCACTGACCCCTCTAGGTGCTTACCCATTGTCTCCCGAGACAAGGAGACCATAGAAGAAGAAGAAGATATACATTCCGCACTAGCCTTCAAAGGCCACGCTGTATCTGTTCTCGACTCTCTCTCACATGATTTATGTCATCATGGTGAGAGGTATTCTTTACATTCTCTCAAGATTGACCCTTTCAGACCCTTCTATTACATTATGTTTGATTAACCATTTCGTATCCATGGGCACCTGTCTACAATAACAACTTATATTTACGTAGCACCTTTAACGTAATAAAACATCCCGAAGCACTTCACAGGAGCGTTTTAAAGCAAAATTAGACACCAAGCCACATCAGGCAATATTAGGGCAAATTGATCAAAGAGGTAGGTTTAAAGGAAGAAAGAGATGTAAAGAGGTGGCAAGATTTAGGGAGGGAAGTGCAGAGCCAGTCTAGGCTATATACAGAAGAGTTTTGGTCATATCTTTAGTTCACCTGTTTAGCTCCATTTTGCAGCAGTGAGACAGAACTCGATGGAGCTAAGTATCCTGTTATTGATTTGAGTTAAAAGATCCTGAAAAAGAATTTTGAAATATGGTTCTATTGGTCTCAGAAAAGAATTTAAAGTGTCAATGAAAGCTAAGTGCTACCTTTCTTCAAAGTCGTTGATCTATTTTTCCATATAAATTACAATAAGAATTTTCATACCAGTGAGGTTAGGAATTTATGATGGGCATATCTCAATGTGAACATCTCAATGGTACAAGGGTAGATTGTTAACTGAGGCATGTCATCCCAGTCACTTCATGGGCCATGTTAAGTTTAATATGATAGGAGTATGGGCTTGCCTATAGAAATTGCTTTTTGTGATGACTATGAATGAAGCAGCATAAAACATTGTCTGGTGGTAAGCAATTGCCCTCAAACTCACTGAAAGATACATATGCCTTACCACCGAGGTGGGAGGAGTGTACTGTCTTTTCTAGTTCCACTTCTACACAGGTCAAAACATATTTTTAAATGTTTACCCAGTTATCGATAAGGTCAATCATATATACTCTTTATCCCAGAATAAAATACACCACCAGGTTTCTTTAATAAACAACAAAATTATCAGTAACAAAGCAAAGCATTAACCCACAGATTGAAATATGAAAGTTCCCTTTTTAAATACCCAACATGCACACTCACCCACACACTGGTTAAAGGAAAAAAATAAAAGAAATTTTCCCTGTAGAGGTCTTTTATGAAAAAAGACAAAAAAGAATACTTTGGCCAAATACTTGTTAATTTTTGAAGAAAAAGGATGAGATATGTTGTGTCCCCGAATGGCATACAGTCCGGCATCCAAGTACACGTGGACGGGTCACTAGGATCTTTCCTGGAGCAGTTCTTTTCCGGCGGTGTTGAGAATTAATCTGGCAGGCCTTCCAGAAGCATCTCAGGAGAAATATGGCATCAGGGGTTTTAGCTCTCACAACCTGGATTTGCAGGGTTTTTCCAAAGAGGTAGAGAAAGAGGAGCTGGGTGTTTTTCAACAGGCTACAAATCCAACTGCTTACAACATAGTTCACACCCCAATAAAACTTAAAAAGATTCCAAAATCGAAACCTCCTGACCACCATAAATCTTGACATTTTACTTCTCTGTAAACATCTTCCCCAAGTCAGGAAGGTTCTGTTGTTTATTGAATTTAAGGCATGTGAAATCCAGTAAAGATTTGTTTTCAAACAAGATCGCTCAGTGACCCTTGTAAAAAATTACATCCATGGAATCTTTTCATTTTCCCCAAATGAACCAATGTCCACAATTCTAAAATAAGAGACCTCAAAAAAATGGAAGCATTCTCATAACATATGGCATTAACTTATAATGGCTGCTTTAAATCAAGACAGCTTGTTACTCAGCCAGAGTAAAAAAAATACTGATATTTCAAAAATAACACCATGGTGTTAATCAGTGTTAATGGCTTATGACATCCACAATGTTCTATTTTGTACATTTAGTCTATTTTTTGGGGGGGAATAGTTGCAGCAGTGTTTGGTTGTATTTATTGCCTTTTTGTTTGTTTTAATTAGGTTCCTGGCTTTTGAAAAACAAGAGTCTATACCCAGTGTGTATTGATGACTGTGGAGCCAGATGTGACTGGCAGTACTTGTACAATGAAATATAGTGTTATAGATTCAAGGTCCATCCTTTATACTAAGAGGAAATTATTTATGAAATGGCTATGTTCAACTGGAGATATTGTATATATTAGTTTTTTTTTGTCATTTTTAGGCAATTAGTGAGTAGTTTCAAGTCATTTTTTATTTTCTTTTGCCAGGCTACAACAGACTCTGCTCCTTAACAGCATAGCTTGTTTTAGGTGTGTCAGATCAAAGAATCACCCATAACAC
Source organism: Heterodontus francisci (assembly GCF_036365525.1). Classification (NCBI taxonomy): domain Eukaryota; kingdom Metazoa; phylum Chordata; class Chondrichthyes; order Heterodontiformes; family Heterodontidae; genus Heterodontus; species Heterodontus francisci. The sequence goes on along the minus strand of NC_090380.1, from coordinate 37,641,721 downwards.
TTAGTGCATTTCTTATACCAGATCTAAATCCCATTCTTGGGTGTCTCCAAGTTGGTTAGATTTGTTCGTTCAAAGTTTATTGTGTCTTATAAATACATCTTGATGGGTGAGAAATTTATTGTGTAGAAATGGGTTTTTCTTGTTAATCCTCCAGCTGCCACATTGAGATTTTTTTCTGTTTTTTTAATTAATCTCCTCCCCCCCTTTCTCTCCTTAAGGCACTGACTTCTGCCCGGGCACTGTTACACTGGGATTACGCGGCCATTCTTAAAAACATAAGAAATAAGAGCAGGACTCGGCCACATGGTCCCTCGATCCTGCCCCACCATTCAATAAGACCATTTTCTACCTCAATACCACTCTCCTGCCCTATTTCCCATATCGTGTGATTCCTTCTAGTGCCCCAAAACTCTATTGATCTCAACTTTGAATATACTGAACAATGGAGCATCCACAGCATTAAGGAGTAGAACATTTCACAGAATAGAAACATAGAATGGTTACAGCACAGGAGGACATTCAGCACAACATGTCTATGCCAGCTCTCTACAGAAACAACTCGGCAAGTCTCACTCCCCTGCCTTTTCCCTGTAGCCCCGCACATTTTTTCTCTTCAGATAATTATCCAGATCTCTTTTGAATGCCTCGATTGAACCTGCTTCCACCACACTCTCAGTCAGCGCATTCCAGATCCTAACCACTCGCTACGGAAAAAACGGAAAAAAGTATTTTCTCATGTTACTGTTGCTCCTTTTGCCAAACACCTCAAATTGGTGTCCTCTGGTTCTGGCTCCATCCGCCAATGGGAACAGTTTCTCCCTATCTGCTCTGTCCAGACCCCTCATGATTTTGAGCACCTCTATCAAATCTCCTCTTAGTCTTCACTTCTCCAAGGAGAACAGACCCAGCTTTTCCAACCTATCCACGTAGTTCCTCATCCCTGGAACCATTCTCATGAATCTTTTCTGGGCTCTCTCTAATGCCTTAACATCCTTCTGAAAGTATGGTGTCCAGAAATGGACACAATACTCCAATTAAGGCCAAACCAGTGTTTTATACAGGTTTATCATAACTTCCTTGTTTTTGTACTCTATGGCCTCATTTATAAAGCCATGGATCCCATATTCTTTATTAACTGCTTTGTCAACCTGACTTGCAACCTTTAATGTTTTGTGCACATATACCCCCAAGTCCCTCTGCTCCTGCACCCACTTTGGAATTGTACCCTTTAATTTATATTGCCTCCCCTCAGTCTTCCGACGAAAATGAATCACTTCATATTTTGTGCATTAAATTTCATCTGCCACTTGTTTGTCCATTCCACCAGCTGGTCTATGTCCTCTTGACGTTTATCACTATCCTCCTCACAGTGCACAATACTTCCAACTTTTGTGTCATCCGCAAATTTTGCAATTGTGCCATGTATACCCAAGTCTAGATCATTAATATATATCAAGAAAAGTAGGGGTCCCAACACCTACTACTGGGGAATCCCACTATATACCTTTCTCCAATCTGAAAAATAACCGTTCACAACTACTCTCTGTTTCCTGTCACTCAGCCAATTTCATATCCATGCTGCTAATGATCCATTTATTCTGTGGGCCCTAACTTTGATGACAAGCCTGTTTTGTGGCACTTTATCAAATGTCTTTTGGAAGGTCATGTAACCACATCAACCACATTACTCTCAACAACCCTCTCTGTTACCGCATCAAAAAAACTCAAGCAAGTTAAACATGATTTGCCCTTCACAAATCTATGCTGACTTTCCTTAATAAATCCACATTTGTCCAAGTGACTATTAATTTTGTTCTGAATTATCGTTTCTAAAAGCTTTCCCACCACCAAGGTAAAACTGACTGGCCTGTAGTTGCTGGGCCTGTCCTTACACCTTTTTTGTACAAGGGTGTAACATTTGCAATTCTCCAGTCCTCTGGAACCACTCCTGCATCTAAGGAGGATTGGATGATTATGGCCAGTGCCTCTGCAATCTCCACCCTTACTTCCCTAAGTATCCTTGGATGCATCTCATCTGGTCCTGGTGACTTATCAACTTTAAGTACAGCCAGCTATCTAATACCTCCTCTTTATCAATTTTTAGCTCATCTAGTGTCTCAACTACCATCTCTTTCACCATAGGCACCATGGACTTGGACAGCATCTTCTTCCTTGGTAAAGATAGGTGCAAACTACTCATTTAGTACCTCAGCTATGCCCTCTGCCTCCATATGTAAATCCCTTTTTAGGCCCCTAATTGGTCCCACTCCTCCTTTTACCACACTTTTACGTTGTATGTGCTTATAGAAGACTTTTAGATTCCCTTTTATGTTAACCTCGAGTGTCTTCTCATACTCTCTTTGCTTCTCTTATTTATTTTTTCACTTCCCCTCTGAACTTTCTATATTCAGCCTGGTTCTCAATTGTATTATCCACCTGACATCTGCCACATGCAGCAATTTTCTGCTTCACCTTACTCTCTATCTCTTTTGCTATCCAGGGAGCTCTGGATCTGTTTGCCCTACCTTTCCCCTTCATGGGAATGTACCTTGACTGTACCCGAGCTATCTCCTCTTTAAAAGTAGTCCCTCGTTCAGTTACAGTTTTGCCTTCCAATCTTTGATTCCAATTTACTTGGGCCAGATCAATTCTCCCTCCATTGAATTTGGCCCTTCCCCAATTAATTATCTTTACTCTGGATTGCTCCTTGTCCTTTTCCATAGCTAACCTAAACCTTATGATGCTATGGTCATTGTCCCCTAAATGTTCCCCTACTGACACTTGACCCACCTCATTCCCCAGAACCAGATCCAGCAATGCCTCCTTCCAATTTGGATTGGAAACATACTGATATAGAAAATTCTCCTGAACACACTCTAGAAACTCTTGCCCCTCTCTGCCTTTTACATGACTACTATCCCAGTCTAGATTAGGATAATTAAAGTCCCCCATTAAAACTACTTTATAATTCTTGCATCTCTCTGTAATTTCCTTACATATTTGTTCCTCTATATCCTTCCCACTACTCGGTGGCGTATAGAGTACCCCAGCAATGTACCTCTATTATTTCTTAGATCTAACCAAATAGATTCTTTCCTTGACCTCTAGAATATCCTTTCTGTCCAGCACTGTAATATTCTCCTTATTCATTACCCATCTCCTTTCCTTCATTCATTATCTTTCCTGAACATCTTGTAACCAGAAATATTTAGTATCAAGTCCTGTCCTTTTTTGAGCCAGGTCTCTATTATTGCCACAACATCATATTTCCATGTGTCTATCTGCACCTGCAGCTCACCAAGCTTATTTACCACACTTTGCGCTTTCATATACATACATGGTAAACATAATTTAGACCTTATTACATTCCCTCTTACACTGACCCCATGTAATGCCTTACTATTTCTTATTGTAGTGCTATCAGTCTCCCAATTCTCTCTGCGCCTTGGTTTTCCTCTCCAATATTACCTCCTGGTTCCCATGAAGTGATTTATGACTTTAACATCTTATAGGGACTAAACCAAATCATGCCTACACCCCTATAAATCTCCTTTAATTAAAGTTCAAACCAGACAAATTCTTTTAGACACTTATTTGGGTCCAAAGAACTGAACTAGTCTTTCCTCAAAGAAAGAAAACGAACAGAGAATATTACCACCTTTCAGACAGCCTATTTAAAAAAAAAAATTATGGCTAAGTCATAAATATCCCAGATATTATAAGGGTCTGGGAAACTCTCTTCAATACGTATCTCTCCACTTAAAGAGACACAGAGAGGGGGTTCTTGTAGTTGTATGCAGAATGCTACATGAGACTATTTATTACTTTTTATATATTTATTAATTATATTAAAATTATATTAAAAATATATTAAAGAATTAAACATGCAGTACACTAAGTGGATAAGTATATCACAATATCAAAGATTACGAAGAGATGTAACACATAATCTTATTTCTAAAATAGAATCTAAAAGTTCAACCTTGATATTGTTACAGCAAAATATCTTAGAATATCCATCAAAATTTAAAGTAAACTTTTACCTTAAATTCCCCAAGTATGCCATAGATTGAGAAGCATTGATGAGGAATTCAATACTTCTAATTTCTTTGTTTCAAAAACCCTTATGTTTATACTGTTTCTAAACTATCATCTGACCTTTTAGCATATAGATGTTACCTTGCGTGTGTGTTTTTCCTGCTTTTGAGATCCATATATGGTAATATCATTAGCTACCATCTCCACTTAATGTTTTTTTTTACTGGAAATGCCCTGCTCTTGAAGTTGTGAGCATTTATCTGGTCAAAATGTTTATAATTGGGTTTACTTGGCATCAATTTCTAAGTACCATTCCATTTTATAATTTTATCTATAATTGTCATTTTATGGTACCTTGAACCCTTCTTTTGAGTCAATCTGTCTACATTACCAACACCACCAACTAATTAAGTTTATAGCTACCGCTTAATCTTCTAATTCCCTTGTAACAGAGAGCCTGAAATGGATTTTCCAACTTAAAAGGTGTTTCTGGTTCACATTCTAACAGCATCCTTGAAAGACCTTGAAATTTTTTAACTGTACCTTCTTAAAGGGGAATTTCAGTGAGTCTTGAAAACTGGCCATTTATTCAATCTTTAAGTCTAAAAGGTATAATATATCAACTATATCTAAATCCTACCTAATTAAGCCTATTATACCTATGGTTCATCACACCCACACCCCTGCCAGGGGGTCATGTCCGGTTTAGCTAATGCTTACCACATTCACAATGTTAGCAGAATACTGATGTTCGGCTGTGATGCTGACACAACCAAAACAGAAGCTGGAATTGTGCCACAAGGACATAAACTTTGCCTGCAGGACCTCATCCCTCTTTCTGCCTATGTCACCGGTTCCAATGTGGAACGTGACTGCTGGCTGCTCACCCTCAGACCCCCTGCGCCATGACATCCTTGACCATGGCAAAAGGGAGGCAGCACGCCATCCTGGAAGTATCAAAGATTTCCAAATCCTTGAGTGAAGAACTGTCTCTTACAGGAGTCCAGACAGTAAATGTCAAGAAGAAGAAATGCTGGAATCACTCAGCAGGTCTGGCAGCATCTGTGGAAAGAGAAGCAGAGTTAACGTTTCGGGTCAGTGACCCTTCTTCGGAACTAGCAAATATTAGAAATGTCACAGAGTAAATGTCAACACTTTATTGAAAGCTGCAGTTAATTCATGCCGCCCCCTGACTGCCACATGGATACAGTTTGCACCATATGTTACTGGCTGGAGAACAACACAGATCTGCCAGCTTGGTCAGTGGTGGGGCGGGCCGGGCCGGGCTGGGCTTCGGTCACATGACTCCCGGGTTTCGCGTGACTGTCAGCTGAGGGCCGTTACGTGTTCGGGCTCGCTGAAGCGGTGACGTGATTTCCGGTGGCCCGGATGTGTTGGTTGGGTATCGCCTTCAGAGAGAGCAGGAGCGGTGAGTGTTGGCGGTGGGAGGGGAGAGAGGGACCGGTGCCTCTGTATGGAGGGAGAGAGGGCCGCTTCAGCAGTCTCGAGCGCTCACTGAACTTTGTGGCGTCTCTCTCTGTTGCGCATTTACTATAAACATACGGTTAGCGTTTAACGTTACCGGGGCGGCCGGGTCGGTAACACAGCAGCATGGAAGTGTGGGTGTAGAGGCAGAGCTGGGGCCAGGGCTTTTTTTATTTCCAAAATATACTGGCCAGGGCAGCTGGTCAGCACTTGCGCGCACATACACACTCTGTTAGCTATCCGGTGCTGATGTTATCTATCTTGTGTGTTTCGTGGCGCACATTTATGTCAAGTTGGCAGCCTTCCACCCCCCCCAGTTAAAGCACTTGGCACTGCGAGTTCCAGTGTGTTGCTGGTGGGACACTGTCAGTGCAGTTAAAATGCAATCGTGGTTTGCAATACGGGTAGGGATTAGTCTCTGTTTGTGATTGGTATCGGTCTGCTGTAATTTGCATTTCTCTCTGCTGTTGATATCAGACTCAGTCATTAATGTCGGTACCACACAAGCTGAAAATGCGCCAAAAGGAAAAGTACCATAAATACTGGAAACACAGTTCTGATGGGTCGATGACCTGAAACATTAACTCTGCTTCTCTGTCCACAGATGCTGCCAGACCTTCTGAGTATTTCCAGCATTTCTTGTTTTTATTTCAGATTTCCAGCATCTGCAGTATTTTGCTTTTATTATACTGGAAACACTCGGCAGTTGGGCAACGTTTGTGGAGAGAGGAGCAAAAGTTGATGTTTCTGGAATAATACCTTGTCAGAACCTCCTGCTAATGTTTACAATCTCTTAGACTGCAATACCAAAAAGCAAAAGAATGTAATGGGGGAATTAGACTTTATTCAGTCATTAATGGTGTTGACCCATTCATTTTTTGATTAGTATAGTTTATTTAGATAAAAGCAAAATACTGCAGATCCTGGAAATCTGAAATAAAGGTTCTGGTGAAGGGTCACTGACCTGAAATGTTAAACTATGGAGAGAAGCAGAGTTATTTAGAACTAGTTTTAACTTAAACTCATCAGAATGCAGTATACAAAGTATTAATTGCTACATCTGGCTGTCAGTCTGCTTTCAAAAATTGTTTTTTTCCCAAGTGTCAAATGCATCATTTGGCTGTGAAAAGGACGAATTGTGTTGGTCTCTTGCAAGATGTTACCTCTGATATCCTGCTTAATGTTCAATGTAGCAGATCATAGTGTTGCAGAGCACCACGTGCCATGAAAGCAGTTGTGCATTCAAATTGGTTCTCGCACATTAGTGAAAGGTGTGCTCAAATAACCGATAAAATGCTTTGGAGGCAGGGAAGGCAACAACAGCTTACATTTACATTATGGCTTTAACATAGAAAATGTTCCTCGGCCCTTGGCAGGTACATCTAGACAAAAATGGATGCTGAGGTCATAATTGGGATAAGCAAAAATTTGATTACAGTGGTGGGTTTTAAGGAGGGGAGCGGGAAGGGCTCAAGGAGGGGATTGTAAAAGGTGAACTTAGATAGCTGATAGGGGTGATGGCATGCACAAAAAGATTTGCAGGGGAATTGTAGGTCTGTAGGAGGTTAGACGCTCAGCTTGGTGAAATAGGATGCCACGGTAAAGAAGGCTCTGAAATAAAAGATGCTGGAAATACCCAGCAGGTCTGGCGGGTGAAATAAAAAAAGATGCTGAAAATACCCAGCAGGTCTGGCGGGTGAAATAAAAAAAAAGATGCTGTAAATACCCAGCAGGTCTGGCAGGTGAAATAAAAAAAGATGCTGTAAATACCCAGCAGGTCTGGCGGGTGAAATAAAAAAAGATGCTGGAAATATCCAGCAGGTCTGGCGGGTGAAATAAAAAACAGATGCTGGAAATACCCAGCAGGTCTGGCGGGTGAAATAAAAAAAAAGATGCTGGAAATACCCAGCAGGTCTGGCGGGTGAAATAAAAAAAAGATGCTGGAAATGCCCAGTAGGTCTGGCAGCATCTGTGGAGAGAAGCGGAGTTAACGTTTCAGGTCTGTGACCTTTCATCAGAACTGGCAAAGTTTAGAAATTTAAATAGGTTTTAAGCAAGTGAAATGGGGGTGGGGGAGGGGGAAAGAGAACACAAGGGAAGGTGTGTGATAGGGCGGAGAGCAGGAGAAATTAACTGACAAAGCTGGCATGGGGCAAAGGCAAAAACAGTCCTAATGGTGTGGTGAAAAACGAAGCATTATAGAGTGATAGTCGTACAGCATAGAAACGGGCCCTTCGGCCCACCGCGTCCATGCCGACCATAATGCATTAGTCCAGAGATAGTGTTAATGACAGAATAATGAACCGCTCTGTCCAAAAGCGTAAACATGGAAAAACAAGTTTGAGACAGGCACATGGTTAAAAAATAAAATATAGTAATAGCCTGTTATGCTCTGAAATTACTGAACCCAGTGTTGAGTCCGGAAGGCTGTAGAGTGCCTAATCAGAAAATGGGGTGCTGTTCCTCAAGCTTGCATTGATGTTCGCTGGAACACTGCAGCAGACCAAGGTACAGAAATGTGGGTGTGAGAGCATGGTGCTGAATTGAAATGGCAAGCAACCAGAAGCTTGGGGGTCATGCTTGCGGATTAAGCGGAGGTGTTCCGCCAAGTGGTCACCCAATCTGCATTTGGTCTCCCCAATGTAGAGGAGAGCAGCAAATTTTTATTTATTTTTTTTTTTAGAAATACAGCACTGAAACAGGTCCTTCGGCCCGCCGAGTCTGTGCTGACCAACATTTATACTAACCCTACAGTAATCCCATATTCCCTATACATGCCAAAGACTTGCAGGTTGATAGGTAAATTGGCCATTATGAATTGCCCCTAGGTAGGTAGGTGGTAGGGAAATATAGGGACAGGTGGGGATGTGGTCGGAATATGGAATTAGTGTAGGATTAGTATAAAATGGGTGGTTGATGGTCGGCACAGACTCGGTGGGCCAAAGTGCCTGTTTCAGTGCTGTATCTCTAAACTAAACTATCACCTCCCTACCCTAGGGGCAATTTACAACGGCCAATTTACCTATCACCTGCAAGTCTTTGGATGTGGGAGGAAACCGGAACACCCGGCGAAAACCCACGCAGACACAGGGAGAACTTGCAAACTCCGCACAGGCAATACCCAGAATCGAACCCGGGTCCCTGGAGCTGTGAGGCTGCAGTGCTAACCGCTGCGCCACTGTGCCACCCATACAGTATACTAAGTTGAAAGAAGTACAAGTAAATCGCAGCATGGGTCCTAGTTATGCTTGTCTATTTGTTGGATATGTTGAACATTCCTTGTTCCAATCCTACTCAGTCCCCCTCCCCCAACTCTTTTTTTCCGGTACATTGATGACGATCTGTGTTGTTTCCTGCTCTCTCCCCAAACTGGAAACTTCATCGACTTTGCTTCCAATTTTCACCCTTCTCTCACCTTTACATGGTCTATCTCTAACACTTTCCTTCCCTTCCTCGACTTCTCTGTCTACATCTCTGGGATAGGGTGACCACTAATATTTGTTATAAGCCCACTGACTCCCATGGCTACCTTGACTACACCTCCTCACACCCACTTCCTGTAAGCACTCCATTCCATTCTTCCAGTTTCTCCGTCTCCAACTGCATCTGTTCTGATGATGCAACCTTCCACCACAGCGCTTCTGACATGTCTTCCTTTTTCCTCAACCGAGGATTCCGCCCCCCACTGTGGTTAACAGGGCTGTCAACTATGTCTGACCCATTAACCATACTTTTGCCCTCACCCTTTCCCCCTCCCTCCCAGAACCGTGACAGGATTTCCCTTGTCCTCGCTCCCCCCCACCGGCCTCCACATCCAAAGGATCGTCCTCCGCCATTTCTGCCACCTCCAGCGTGATACTCTTACCAAACACATCTTCCTCTGCCCTCCCCTGTCAGCATTCTGAAGGGATTGTTCCCTCCGCGACACCCTGGCGCACTCCTCCATTACCCCCGAGAGCTTTTCCCCTTCCCACGACACCTTCCCATGCAATCGCATGAAGTGTAATACCTACCGTTTTACCTCCCCTCCCCTCACCATCCAAGGCCCCAAATACTCCTTCCAGGTGAAGCAGCGATTTACTTGTACTTCTTTCAATTTAGTATACTGTATATGCTGCTCACAATGCGAGCTGCACTACATTGGGGAGACCAGATGCAGATTGGGTGACCGCTTTGCAGAATACCTCCACGCATGACCCTGAGCTTCTGGTTGCTTGCCACTTCAGTTCACACCCTGCTCTCACCCACATTTCTGTACCTTGGTCTGCTGCAGTGTTCCAGTGAACATTAATGCAAGCTCGAGGAACAGCACCTCATTTTCCAGTCTGGTACCCTACAGCCTTCTGGACTCAACACTGAGTTCAATTTCAGAGCATAACTGGCTTTTTTTAAAATTATGTGCCTGCCTTAAACTTGTATTTTCATTTTTATGCTTTTGAACAGAGCTGTTCATTATTCTGTCATTAATACTCTCTGGACTAATGCTTTCTTTCACCACACTATTAGCACTCTTTTTGCTTTTGTCCCATGACATCTTTGTCATTTAATCTCTCCTATCCCATGCTTACCCTTTTGTTTTCTTCCCCCCGTACTCCCTTAAACTTCGCTTGTTTAAAACCTATTGCATTTGTAACCTTTGCCAGTTCTGCTGAAAGGTCACAGACCTGAAATGTTAACTCTACTTCTCTCTCCACAGATGTGGCCAGACCTCCCAAGTATTTGCAGAATTTTTTGTTATTTCAGATTTCTAGCATCCACAGTATTTTGCTTTTATTTTAGTGAAGGCTCTGATTTAGTCTAAGACAGTGGTCAGGGTGCAGCGTAGAATCCAAGTTGAGGGTACAGTGTTTGTAGTAGGGGTTTAACTGGAGTAAATTGCAGGTCATTCACCACTGGAAGTTGGACAAGCAGTCTTGCCAAAATGAATTGAGGTTGAGAAAGATGGTGGGGAGGTACAGTTGAGTATCCTTTGCATAAATGTGGAAGCCAGGTATGCTTAAGCTTGCGCTGTTTTGTCTTGTGAAATGGATGGCATATCAGAGGGTTAACAGATCGGAGAGAGTAAAGGTTTTTTGAGACAAGGGCACCAAAGCCCGACAAGTGTGTAGATCAATGGCTGCAGATGTATTGTGAATGGAAGGCCAAAGGCAGGACATGTGTAATTGAGAAAGTCCAATTATAAGTGACTGAGGGGTAAGTTTTCCCACAGGGCTTAGCTTGGAAGAAAGTGGAGAGTAGTGAAGTCAGAGGAGAGGACAAAGAGCCGAAATGAAGATTAAAATCACCAAAGATGTGGAGTTATTCTGTGCTGTCTGAGGGGTAGAAATCTGTTTAAAATTCAGGTGATGCTTGGGGTAGTGCCTGCGGGTGGGCATTGCAGTAGACAAACAAGCATTTTTAAAGGAGTGGTGAGAGGTGAGCTGCTCAAAGGAGAAGGCACCAAAGGAGTGGGGGAGAGACAAAATGTGATTTGGTGATGACCACTTTTCCCACCTCCCTGATCTCTTCCCCCGCCCCCCATTCCATTATGGTTTGGACTGGCAAGGCAGTGGGTGAGATGTCGCCAAGTTTCACTTAGTCAGAATATCGATGCAATAATCCACATTAAGGTTGGCAAGGTCCTTGATCACAAGTGAATCGATATTCTAGCAGAAAATACTGAGTGGGGGTAGTGATTTGGTTTACTGGGAGATCTAAAGCAACAATAAGGGATGGGGTGAGTTGGATTGTGAGGAGGTTGGCGAGTTTAGTTTCTTGCAGCTGCTCTAGACAGTAACGTTGGCTACAAAGGACCATGGGGGTAGTTTGAGTTGGTGCCAATTGGGTAGCAACAAGTGTCCCAATGGATCCTTCATGAAATGCTAAGAGCAGCATAGAGGGTTACCTCTGATATCCTGCTTAATGTTCAATGTAGCAGATCATAGTGTTGCAGAGCACCACGTGCCATGAAATCAGCTGTGCATTCAAATTGGTTCTCACACATTAACTCTGTTTCTCTCTCTTCAGATGCTTGCTAGACCTGCTGAGTATTTCAGCACTTTGTTTTTACTTGACAGATCATTTGAGTTAAATTACTTTGGATTAAAAGGAGTAGAAGGTGTAAACATTTAGTATCTGGTCCTGCACATTGAGAATTTTAGTTGGGAAAGTCCCAGTGATGACTTCTATAGGTCACATCTTCCATTATTTTTGAGTAATTCTAGTCTCCTTTTGGCATTGCACACAAGGTCGAGACTAAGTGTAGTCTACAGGTGAAGCAGAGTTTGAAGACCCGGACTAATTGGAGTAAAGTCTGTAGATGTAATTCAGTTCTCATTTTTGTTGTAATTTTGTCCTTAGTTTTATAAGTCTTGGACTTAATTATTTATATAGTGGAATAAAGAAGCTTATAACAATTTGAAGTAGAGTTGGTTGCTGCATAAGTGTTTTTCTGAAGTGTAAACTGAAGGACCAGGAAAAAGGAAGAACTTGGATTTATGTAGTGATTTTGACAACTTCAAGATACTCTAAAGTACCTCAGAGCCAATGAAGCACTTTTGAAGTTTAGTCACTTTGGAGGCAAACACAGCAGCCAATTTGCTAGCACCAAGGTTCGAAAAATAGCAATAAGATAAATGCCCAGATGATCTGGAGAATCAAAACTGAGCCACTGCTACAGTGTGGGGTTGGGTTTGGGGGAATGACAGCATAACCAATTTTCACGGGTCGCTGTCATTATAAATGTGGAGATGAGAATTTTGAAAACAAAGTGCACAAATTTGACAAAGGGATAAAAGATTTTGTAGACAAGATGTGTGCAGTTGCAAAATTTGTAAAGTTTGCAGTTCTTAATTTGTGCTTGCATTGTGCAACATTCACTGCTAGCAAGTTAGGCATCCATGCAGATTACTGCTCCAAGGTGTCTTGTCAATACTGTTCTGAAACAATTCAAGGAGTGACTTGGTATGATCTTCCTCATTTCTTTCTTTCTTCCTTCCTTCTGTAGGGGAATATCTGGTTTTCCAAAAGTGACATGACTGAGATTGGAAACCTCTATCCCATCACTGTTTTGCATTGCCGTTTCAGAAGTGTGTGCCATCATACTGCTGTGTTGCACATGATTTCATGTACTATAGTATGTCCCATTGTCGGATGGATTATTTTCCTCATTATTCCTTCCTGATTAAGGACTGTACCCAGACATCATCTGGTGTTGTCTGAGAAAGGAGCTGAGTCAACTTGATTAGTGTATGAGTTAAGTTGTTTTCTGGCATTAAATCTGTATTAGATTGGCTGTGGTGGTTCAATTCCATAGACGATAAGTGGAAAACCCTTTAAAGGTATAATGCTCAGCATGCAGGATAAATATCAAATCAACACGCTCCGCTTAAATGTGACCCAAAATGGATCAACAAATTAAAAGCGATATAATGAGGAAAAATGACGACTACAGACCCAAGCAAAGGGAAAGGAATTCACTGGAATGAATATAATAAAATATAGAAACAAGTTATGGTGTGACCGGAGGTATAAAGAGAAGCAGGAAAAAGCATAGCAGAGGCTAAACTTTACAATAAAAACCTTGTTTCAATGCTAAAGCAATGAGAACAGTCAGAAGCAGTGACCACAATGCGTAAATAAAATTGAGTATAAACATAATATTCTGGATGTTTCCTTCTTCAAAATATTGAAGAAATAAATAGCATGCCCTACCCCGAGGTAACCAAAAAAAACGTAACTTAAACAACCATTTACTATTTTGTTCATATTTTCAGATTGGAGGATGGTAGACAGTGGTGTTCTCCATGGGTCAGTGCTGGGACCAGTGCTTTTATTGCTATATGTAAATGACTTGGATCTTGGAATACAGAGTAGAATTTCAAAATTTTCTGATCATACCAAACTTGGAAGAATGACAAACAGTGAGAATGATACGAACAGCCTGCAACAGGACATAGATAGGCTAGCAAGTGGCAGATGAAATTTAATACAAGTTGAGGTGATGCATTTTGGCAGAAAGGATAAAGTGAGGCAATATAGAATTAATGGCACAGTTCTAAAGAGTGTGCAGGAACAGAGGGACCTGGGGGTGCACGTGCATTGATCTGTGAAGGTGGCAGGACATATTGAGAGAGTAGTTAGCAAAGCAAATGGGATCTTAGGCTTCATAAGTAGAGGCATAGAGTACAAAAGCAGGGAAGTTGTGTTGAACCTTTATAAAGCTCTGGTTAGACCCCAACTCGAGCATTGCATCCAATTCTGGTGACAACACTTCAGGAAGGTTGTGAGGGTCCTTGAGAGGGTGCAGAGGAGATTTAGCAGAATGGTTCCAGGGATGGAGGTTTTCTGTTACAAGGTTAGGTTGTAAATGCTGGTGTGCTCACTGGAGCCAAGGAAATTGAGGGGAGATTTGACAGGTGTACAAGATTATGACAGGCTTAGATAAGTTATACAAGGAAAAAACTGTTCCCATTAACTAATAGTACAAGGAATAGGGCACACAGATTGATAGTTTTGTGCAAAAGATGCAGGGGGAATGTGAGGAAGAACTTTTTTACGCAGCAAGTGGTATTGACCTGGAACTCGCTGTCCGTGAGGCTGGTGGAATTAGAAACAGCCAAAGATTTCAAAAGGAAATTGGATGGGCACTTGAAGGAAATAAACTTGCAGGGCTACAGGGATTGAATGGGTCGTAACAATTGAGTGCCCTAGGTGAAGTGCCCAAACTTTGAAAAGGCATTTGACTAATTCCAACATGAAAGGTTATTAGTCAAACTCAGTTGTTGGGATTCAAGGTAAACCCTAGGAATGGACAAGAAACTAGCTGAGGGGGGAAAAAAAGAATTGTTTGTTAACCATGTGGGGAAGGAGAGTACTGAGTAGGGTGTCCCAGAGCTTGGTGATGAGGGCCCCCTTGTTTTTCATTTACAGAAATGAAACTCAATGAAAAGCAGTCAGATTTGTTGATGCCAAACTGGGAGGGGCAGTAGCATCAGAGGAAAGAACTCAGAAGTCAATGTGTTGGCCAAACAATTATGTGGACAGATCAAGGACAGATGATGTTTAATGCAAGGTACTGCACATAACAAAAACAAATGAGCAGCACATGCACTCAGTGAATGGCGTTGAAATGGCTAAGGATGAAGTTGAAAGAGATCTAGGAATCTTATTCTTGATGTTTGACATATTGCAACCAATACTTCATAGCCAAAGTGGTAGAACATAAGTCAGCGAACATCATGATTGAAGTAATATTGATCCCTGATCAAACTTCACTTCAAGTACTATATTCTGCTCTGGTCACAGATGCAAGGGAAGCATTGTGGTGCTGGATGCAGTGCAGTGAAGGGCCAGGAGACTGATTTGTACTATCAGAGGTCAGTGTTATAAGAAGAAAACTGGAGAGACTTGGGTTTTTCAGCCTGGAAAGAAGTGTTTGAGGTGATATTATAGTTAAAAGTGTGAGGAAGGAAAATCAAGAATATTACTTTGAAGTAAATTGAGAGGACAAGGGGACAGAGATTCAAAACTAATAAAGGCAAATTTAAGATTGATATCAGGAAATCTTTCAGCGATCAAGGAAAGGATTCCCTGATGGAGTGGTAGAGGGGCAAACACTGGAGTAATTAGATTCTATTAGGGGCTTTAGAGAGCTTCTGGATGGATGAGTTAAGATGGTCGAATGATTTCCCTCATGTAATTATCTTATAGGGAATGTTTTGAGGCAACGTCAAACATTGGCTGAGTAAAGTGCTGAGACAAGCAGTGTGTAGACTAAGTTTTCTCTGATACTTATTATATAATTTCTCCCATCACCAGCGCATGCCTCCTTTTGTTGAATTACTAGGGGAGTTAGCACCCTTCCATTTATTCTATCATAGTTCTCATCTGTAAAGAAAAGCAGTCACGATAATTTTAACAAAATATGAAGACCTAGTAGGAAGATTAATTTTTAATGACTCAGGTTTCACAATCTGGGCAAAGACAAAGTTCGTCACTGACCTCAAAGAAGGATGTCCACGAAGATCTAGTGATTTCTAGCATGGATTTCCCCTTTTCCTAACGTCAGTTTGAATCTGGAGTCAAGTCAAGGGGATCTCCAGGCGCCCAACGCACATCAAGAAGGGTAAGCAGCCAGTCACATTGAAGTATTCCCACAGACAGCAAACCAGGAAGTGAAATGCACTGAATGTTTCACTCTGAATTAAAATTTGAGTGAAATAAATGATTGGGGCATACATATGATTAACGTAGCTGAAATATCTTTTAAAATAATATCTTAAAAATGTGCTTCATTTTTATAATGGAGTAATTTGACATTTCACAAATGAGATTTTCTTTTCAAGGATAGTGAGGCTGTTCAGTAATTATGAAGGGATATAGAGGATTGGCTAACAGAAAACAGTCAGGATAAATAGGTCATTTTCAGGTTGGCAAACTAACTAGTGGGTTGCCACAGGGATCAGTGCTGGGGCCTCAACAATTTACAACATATATGTTTTTAGTTTAGTTTAGAGATACAGCAATGAAACAGGCCCTTCGGCCCACCGAGTCTGTGCCGACCATCAACCACCCATTTATACTAATCCTACACTAATCCCGTACTCCTATCACAGCCCCACCTGTCCCTATATATTTCCCTACCACCTACCTATACTAGGGTCAATTTATAGTGGCCAATTAACCTATCAACCTGCAAGTCTTTGGCATGTGGGAGGAAACCGGAGCACCCGGAGGAAACCCACGCAGACACAGGGAGAACT
This sequence comes from Heterodontus francisci, assembly GCF_036365525.1. Classification (NCBI taxonomy): domain Eukaryota; kingdom Metazoa; phylum Chordata; class Chondrichthyes; order Heterodontiformes; family Heterodontidae; genus Heterodontus; species Heterodontus francisci. The sequence goes on along the minus strand of NC_090380.1, from coordinate 37,625,456 downwards.
TGCAAACTCCGCACAGGCAGTACCCAGAATCGAACCCGGGTCCCTGGAGCTGTGAGGCTGCAGTGCTAACCACTGTGCCACTGTGCCGCCCATATTAATGACTTGGATGAAGGGAGTGAGTGTATTGTAGCCAAATTTGCTGACAATACAAAGGTGGGGAAGCAACTTGTGAGGAGGGCACAGAGTCTGCAAAGAGATATCAATAGGTTAAGTGAGTGGGAAAAAATATGGCAGATGGAGTATAATGTGGGAAGATGAGATTTATCCACTTTGGTAGAAATAACAGAAAAGCAAAATATTATTTCATTAGAGACTACAGAATGCTGTCGTACAGAGGAAGCTGGGTGTCATCGTACACAAATTTAAAAAATAAGTTAGCATGTAGTTGCAGCAAGTATTTAGGGAGGCAAATGGAGTGTTGGCCTTTATTGCAAGAGAGATGGAGTAGAAAAGTCACTGTATAGGGTATTGGTGAGACCACACCTAGATACTGTGTACAGTTATGGCCACCCTCTTTAAGGAGGGATATACTTACATTGGAGGTAGTTCAGAGATGGTTCACGAGGTTGATTCCTGGGATGAAGGGGTTGGCTTATGAGGAAAGATTGAGCAGGTTGGCCGATACTGAAGTTCAGAATAGGGGTGTCAAACCTTTTCGTGTGGGGGGACCACATTACAATATTCGTCCTACGTAGGCCGGGGAGAAAATTTCAGAAAGACAAAGGCAGTAAAAATTGATCTTGCTAATCAAAGCAGCAACAAATGTACATTTTTGTGAAGAAGCTTCAAATGAGACTAATTTATTGACTTACTTTCTCACCATTATGTTGAACAATGATTTAGTGACATACCTGGCATTATTTTTGCTTGCGCAAGTAGTCAATTCCTGCCCGCACACTTGATGTAGCGATGCGGAGGATTCCGGATAGATGTCCATCTGTCAGGAGTGACGTTGATTTGACCTCTGTTCCTCCTAATTCTCCATTCTGTGTCTATCCCACTCCATGGTTATCTCTGTTACACCCCCACCCCCACCCCCCGGTCTCCCTATCTCTTCCTCCCCCCCCTCTCTGTCCCCGGTCTCCTTATCTCTCTTACCCCCCCCCCCCCCCCCGCGTCTCCCTGTCTTGCCCCCCGCGTCTCCCTGTCTCGCCCCCCCGCGCGACGCCTGAATTTGCTGTCAGTTGCAGGAATATTGGAGGTGAATTCTGACAGTTTTGCAATCATTATCACCACAAAATTCGGGCCAATATTTTCAGTCTGCTTGCAAGTAATTACACAGATAATCACGCAAATGTCAGCTAGCTGTGGAAATTCTGAAGAGCAGCAGCCAGGTTCTCTTTTAAAATAGTTATTTGTTGCATTGCATAACCTATAATTGCAATGCTTTTTATTACAGGTGCATAAAATTTTACTTTTTGAAATCCGAGCATGCGAACTACAATCCTTGATGACAGAGCTCTTTTAATTTTAAAGTGGGTGCTGATGGGAAATATCTGATCTTTCAATATTGCTACATCAGGAGGTCCTTTATTGGTTGTTGAAATTATTTTGTATTTTCTGCTGACAGTGAGTAATCTTTTGCTGGCATTATCCCAAACTCAAAATGACACTTAGCAATATGTTTCATAACCTACACCTTATCTAAATTACATTAGATTGTATGATTTGCAGAAATGAACATTCATGTGCTCATCTGCTGAATGCTTCGCTGCTTTTAGTGCCTGTTACAGTTCAGGCTTTCTTCCAATTCTTTTATCTTGTGTTCACTACAAAATGGCAGTTTGAACAAGACGACCATGTTTCCTGTGAATGAAACTTGTGCACAGAGAGTCATAGCAGTGTGCATGAAGGAAATATGCTGTGTGTGGGATAATGTGCCAGAGGACTAACAATTATAATTACTCTGAACACATGGGATGCCCACTACACGTCTTCTCTGCTCTGAAAAGTAGTATGCACTATGATGCTGAACTGGTTCATTTAGGCTAGAATTAAGTTTGGTTTAATTGGACACAAGTATTCAAATTTTGATGGAGTGCTTAAGTGTTAAGTGCTACAGGCTCCTGAAGGCAGCATTGCAGCCTAAAACCTGGGACATAAAAAAAAACAAATGGTGGGTAGAAAGATCATGAGTGATCCAGCAACTTGCAGATGCCAATAACATGCAGTTTCTTCAGCGCTGTCAAGGCGATCTATGGCCTAAACACTCAAGGTCCCACCTCGCCTAGAGCCAAGCATGGAGGAGAACTCATAAAGGCAGGGAGGCAGTCAGTGCTCACTGAAGGGAACATTTTGAAGAGCTTCTCAACCAAGACTCTGTCTTCAACTTGAATGACCTCAATTCCATCCCTCAACTCCCTGTCTGGCTCAGTCTCGGTGCTACCCCATTCTGGAGCAAGGTCAAAAAAGCCCATCAATGTGTTGAACAACAGAACGTCTGGAGCAGGCGGAATCCCTGCCAAAATCCTGAAACATGGCGGAAATACACTCCTGCATAACTACAAAACCTCATCCCTCAACTGCAAAGAGGAGTGCTTACCAGGTGACTTCAGGGACTGTGATTGTGACTGTAATCAAGAAGGGAGATGAGACCAATTCTGGCAAGTACAGAGGAATCTCCCTGCTGTCTGCCACAGGGAAGATTACTGCAAGGATCTTCCTCCGTCACCTCCTTCCAGTGGCGAAAGAGCTCCTTCTGGAGTCGCACTGCAGCTTTCGCTCATCGAAAGGCACCACTGATATGGGTCTTCAATGTGTGGCAAATCCAAGAAAAATGCAGGGAATAGTGCCAACCGTCCTTCCTTGACTTTTTCAACCTCACAGTTGATTCTGTGAACCGCGACGACTTATGGAGCATCCTGCTCAAGTTTAGCTGCCCTCAGAAGTTTGTCACCATCCTCTGTCGACTCCAGGATGACGTGCAAGCCGTGATCATCACCAAAGCACCGCAGACCCTATCTCAGTCAAGACCGGGCTCAAGCAAGGCTGTCAACACCTTCCCACACCCCCCACCCCCTGTCATTCAAGATCAATGGCGAAATCCTGAAAAATGTGGACAATTTTCCATATCTTGGTAAAGGCAGACATAGCTGATGAGGTTCATCACCTCCAGTGTGCCAGCTCAGCCGACTCAGGAAGAGAGTATTTGAAGATCAGGGTCTCAAACTAGATATTAAGATCACAGTTTACTAGGCAGCAGTGATCCCTGCACTCCTCAATGCTTCAGAGACTTGGACAACCTACAGCAGGCACCTCAAAGCACTGGAAAAGGACTACCAGAGGTTCCTCCTCAAGATACTCCAAATCTGGTGGTAAGAAAGGCAGTTGAACAGCAGGGTCCTCTCCCAAGCCAAGCTGCCCAGCATCAGCGCACTACTTACCCAAAACCAGTTCTGCTGAGCAGGACACGTCATTCGCATGCCTGACACCAGACTCCCAAAGCAGCTGTTCCACTCAGAACTTGGTTGCGGCAGGAGATTCCCAGGGGGGGCAGCAGAAACGCTTTAGAGATGTCCTCAAAGCATCCCTGAAGAGATTAGACATTCCCGTCAACTCAGAGTCCCTGACTCTTGACCATCTTAGATGGAGAAAGCTCATTTGGGAAGGCATCATACACCTTGAGAGACTTCGGGCACATGCGGAGGCGAAGTCAAGGTGTCAGAGGGAGCACACAAACCTCCAAACTACCCATCTACCTGACCTTTCAAGCACCATCTGCCCCTCGTGACAGTCTACAGATCACGCATTGGACATACCAGCCATCTCAGAACCCATTGAACTGGAGTGGAGGCAAGTGATCCTCGATCCTGAGGGACTGCCTAAGAAGGAAGTGCGCTTAGTCAAAATAAGTGCAGAAGGGGTTACAATGTCAAAACATTTCTTGCATTGTTTGCTATACATTTGGAGTAAACCATCTTTTGTAGTGTTTTCAATATGTTGATTGTATATGGCGGAGGTGACAATCCTACTCACTAAGTTGTCCAAGTGTCAATTTCAGAACTGAAAGAGTTTAAATGCTGAATACTGAACAAATGTTGAGCAGCTAAAAGAAGCCATTCACGTCACAAGTATTAATGGCTGAGAAGTTGGCCAGAATTTTAGACCTCCCCTGGGTGTGGGGGGCATAAAATTGAGTGGTAGGCAGGGGGTGCCATTCCCATTGCCTACCCACCTCCACTACCATTTCACCAGCAGCGGGGGAGGTGGAAAATGGCCCGCCTGCCAATTGAAGCCCTTAAGCGGCCAGTTAATTGCTACTAAAGGGTTTCCAGCCGCCTCTGGTACCAGTGGCGGATGGGCACTTCAGAGGAGCCTGCCTGGTAATACTTGGAAGCCTTTATGGGCCGGGTGGGGTGTCCTAATTGGGCACCCTGTAGCCTCCACAGCAGCACAAGCTGCCGCTGTTGGACTGCCTCCCCCCACCTGTTTGATCATCACACCCTTTGCTGAGACCCAAACCCTCACATGCCTTTTTCGGGGCCGGTGCCCCTTTTGCTCCTTACACTGGGATGCAGTCCCAACAGTGGCCACCACTCCCTGTGGTGCTGCTGGAAATGAAGAACTGTCTGATTGGCTGGCAGCTATTGAAGGCGGACTTCCTGCTTCAGAGAGGTGGAAGTCCTGCCCGAGGGTAATTAAAGGCCTGGGCCACGCAAAATTGCTGCGTAGACCCAGTGGAGGCAGGCTCTCCTCTGACTTTTAAGCCAGTGGGTGGGGCATCTGCCGCCACTTAGAATTCCAGCCATTAACTGTTGTACCTTGTTGTCCCTTGACAAATCAAACATTGATCACCTTTCACAATGCAGAACCCATTATGATGTTGATCCAATGCTGTGCAATTAAAAGGGATACTTGGCCTTTATAAAAGACCAGTATTGGCATGCTTTTCAAATGCATAAGTCATTTTTATGCAACGTCTTGCTGCTGCTGGTTTCACTTTTCTCTCCCTGTTCTCTTGGAAGTTTTAGACTTGAGCAGAGTTGGTTATGTCCAGTTGTGTGAATATTCAACATGTTGATTTTAAATCATTTGTTTAGAAAGTGCTAGACTGAAAGTCATGAGTGGTTGTAGAATTGAATGGGAGTTGGTTCTAAAATGGGAATTAAAACAGGTGGCTGGGTTTGGAATCAGGCTGGGCACAAACATAGCTGCTTATTATCGCTTTTTTTTGTGGTTCAAGCAGCTAGTCTGTATTAACCGTTCAGCGAATAATATCAGTACCACAGACTAATTGGTGAGAGGGCTACCAACTAAGCCTTGCCTGGTACTAAGTATTTCCTCATGTAACCTTTTGTTTTGGGTGAGCAAAGGGTTTGCAGGGTTTACCGGTGACGCTGGTAATGTTCTTGGGTTAAATTGTGTACGGCCTGGAACAAAGACTCCAAGTGCTGCCTAATACTGCTGCGTAAACAGCTCAGAGCTTTGTTAGTTTGATCACGTTACAAGCAAGTGTAGATCCTATTTTGAATTACCACTATGTATAATTATTTATAACAAGGTTTTATAAATGCTCAATAAACAGTGATGAGATCTTATGAATGATTAATGTGATTCTATAATGCACACAACCTTTTTTCACCTTTTTAATTTCTTTTATACAGGAATCTAATGATGCATTAATCTGAAAAGGTAAGGAATGACAGTTTCTGTAGGGTTTTATAACTTTGTAATGTTTAATGCAAGTTTTAATTTGTTAAAATATGAAAGCTGAAAATGTTCACACTTGTGCAATTTTGAAGTGTAAGAGGTGGGGAACAATTTGCTAACTAAAGTATGATTTTGTTTCATTTATAAAATTGGTGTTTGGGATAAATTTGTCCAGCAAATGTGGAGTTTTGTACCTGTAAAGGGTCCAGGTGACCTCAGACTGAGTAAACGTTCATTATCATCCTTTTGAAAATTGAGATTACTTTGCAAATTTAAAGCAAATGATTTGTTATGCAGCTTTAGCCTTGAAATAGTGTTTGATTTGCAATAGTTTACCATGGTTCTCGCTAGTGTAAGCATGTACAGAAGAGATAAAGGTGAAACTTAACACAGACTTGCATAAATGTATATTAAAAACTTGAATCAGTTAAGTTGGTAATCTCACGTGATTGAAATGATGAGCACAGCCAGATGTAAGCGCTCTAGGGTCGAGTCAAGTGACAGGAACCAAGATTTACTTACTGAGGTCTGTAGAGAATAACCAATTGCTAGAACTTCGTTTTTAGATTACAACACAAACTTGAAGGGTTCAGATCATGGCGAAACAGAGCAGGTTATAAATAATACGAGCATATCATACGCTTGAATATATTTCCAACTTTTGAAGTTTAGTTTTATATAATAGTATCTTGTCAGAATTTGGATATCTGGCTTTATATCTCATGTTGGAGAAGGGAACTATACAAGATTGAGGTTAGGCCTCAATATCAGCGGTTGAGAGTATGGTGCTTAAGGAAACTTGCGTGGCACTGCTGTTTGTAAACTCAAGACTTTTTCAGCTGCATAGATTTTCAGTTAGGCTGTGCAGATTATTCATATACTTGAAATTGGTAAAATGTATTCATAAAAACAGATTGTCTGAACCAGAACCTGTCCAAATATTTGAGTACTAATGTTATGCCATTATATTTGGGAAAAAATCTAGATTTTAAACTTCATAGCTAACTTCAGGCACTAAGTTCCTGCTGGTACATTCCAGCTGTTCCATGTTTGAATAGGTGTGCTACCTCTAATTTCTCCATTGGGTTTTGGATATACTGAGACCATTGTTTACAGGCATGCAAGCATTCTGTGCACTTGGTTCTCACATTGATAAGCGGTAGGATTTTTCTTTTTAAAAAAAAAACTTGTTTACAATTTGAGCTTCCTTTTTTAACATTGGGCAAGCCTGCAACTTACCCCTATTTTGCTGGATCATAATCAGTTGGAATGAACTTTTCAGGTTGTATGAGTGATTATCTTTACCTATTAACCGTTGCCCTTACCATTCAATTATTTGGTATTGGTATACTTTTTAAAATGTGTCTGCACAAAAAAGTAACATTTTGTGTGTAAATAAATGCATGTAAGTTGCATTCTGCTTTGAGGATCTTTTCATTTCTTGTCTCTGTAGCCAATTGATGTAGGCACTTGGTCATCCCAAGATCTTTAGTCAACTTTTTAGCCTAACTGGTTAGAGGTTCATCACAGTAATGTGAGGTAATTTGATGTTTTTTTCCTCCATGCACGCTCCCTCTGAACAAATGCTTTACGCACCCCCCCCCCCCCACCCCCCCGTCCAACAGCTGTTATTGATGGACTGAAAGATTGAAATCTTACTAACACTGCACCTCAAGGTGGTGCATTTTGATCGCTTTGCATATATTTATAGTCTATATATCTCCATGCAATAGATGGCATAAATGAACACTTTTGTTGTATGTTTTGTTATAGGTTTTGATTTCATCATTTAAAAGAATTGAGGCTGCCATGGCTGGGAAATCAACCCTATTGAAGGTGATCCTACTGGGAGATGGTGGAGTAGGAAAAAGTTCACTGATGAATAGATACGTCACCAATAAATTTGATATACATCTGTTTCATACAATAGGGGTTGAGTTTCTAAATAAAGATTTGGAAGTAGATGAACATTATGTGACAATGCAAATATGGGACACTGCTGGTCAAGAGAGATTTAGGAGCCTTCGGACACCATTCTATCGAGGCTCTGATTGTTGCCTCCTTACTTTTAGTGTTGATGATCACCAGAGCTTTCAAAATTTAGGCAATTGGAAAAAGGAATTCATCTACTATGCAGATGTCAAGGAACCAGATAGTTTCCCATTTGTGGTTCTAGGTAATAAAATTGATGTCAGCGAGAGGCAAGTTTCAGCAGAAGAAGCTATAGCTTGGTGCAAAGATAACGGTAACCATCCTTATTTTGAAACAAGTGCAAAAGATGCTACCAATGTTGCAGTGGCCTTTGAAGAAGCTGTTCGTCGAGTTCTTGCTGCCGATGATAGATCTGACAGTTTCATGCAAACAGACACGGTGAATCTAAATCGAGGGAAGAAGCACAGCTCTTTCTGCTGCTGACTGTGATGGGGAAGATTCAATGAACTTTCCACTGTGTGCCATTGATTTACTGACTGGTGTTGATTGGGGTCATGCAAATCTGCTGGAACTGTTTAAGGAAACCGGTGCCAACCAGCTGAAGAAACTAAGTTCCATTGGTTGTGAAAGGATATGGACGTGCACGCACACAATGTGACGAGCTGTCCACAGATAACTGACTTATTCATTGGCCAGATGATAGGATTTAGACAAAAGGGTTTTGAGAGTTTAAACCAACTTTTAAAAATGGCAGAACTACATGAGCTTTAAATGAAAAAAACAAATGAATTTGGTGTCAGTGGTACAATATTTCTAACTGAAGTATAACAAATTTTTGTGCAACAAAACATACCGTAGCTTGAGATAATGGTTGGAAACTTGAAATTTAATTAACTCTAAACATTTGCTGTTTGTGTAAACTGGTTCCATAAAATTATGATGTATTGGTGCTTCTAATCTGACCCTAAAATATACCAGGTAGACCGTTGATGATTTCCACCCCCACTCCCTCCCTTGGAAAGGAAACAAAACAAAAGTTCTAACTATTTACTGATATTGGATAGAAACCTGTCTATTCTAATTCCCTAATTTTGACCTTTGTGTAACTAAAAAGTCTACTGATTTTTTTTCTCTGCTGAGCGAAGTATTTGCGGGTACTGAATGCGTCGTCTACATATTGAGTTTGGTTTAAGTTTGCAGAATGTTACAATGCCAAATAACCATGAGATACTGTTCCATTGTGAGCTGCATTAAGTTTTAGAAAAGGTAGTTTGCTCAACAATTCTGGGTTAGGCAGCTGCCAGGGTTCATTTTGTTAATGCATAGTTAAATCAAAGAAAGCATTAAGATCGCACAGAATGATACAAAGGTACGGTGTATTTTGAAATGACTTGTCAAGAACTGAATTAATTTCAATTCATTTCTGCTTTATATATACTGTTCAACACATGAAGCATCTTCTGCATTCATTTTTTTCTTTCCTCAGGGTTAAATGTAACCTGTTAAACAAGTTATGCTTGTGGATGCTCATGTATTTTGGGCAATGATATGTTGTCACATGTAACGGATTACATAAATGTTATCTATTAGACTGACTTGGCCTTTTTAATTGCACCAATTTTTAAATTGCACCTGTGTGTACATTGGTGTGTCTAAGATCTTCCAAGATTTGACTGTTGAACAAGATGGAATTTAAAACCACTGGCTTGTAGCTTAATATTTTTAGATTTTGGCTCTTCCTGCTGCTGTATGTTACATTGTATGCCAAAGCTGGGTAATTTTTATACATAAATATTTTACCGCTAAAAATGTTTACTTCCTTTCCATTTTTCCCTTTGTGCAATCCTGTTTTCCCTAGCCAAGCGTATTGGTTGCAAACCTGCTCCAAGGCCTTTGCTGCTGCGGCTACTTAACTGGGTATTAGCTGTGCAACTAGCCTGCTTGTCCAGTTTTCCCTTTTCTTCCTGTGGTATCTATCCATAGTAGCATGATTAGATCAGGAACATGGCATGTGGGAATCACTGAGGCAACTTATGTTTGAACAAACTATGTTGCAGTTGGAAGACCCAACATGATGGACCGTTATAATGTCCTTCCAGAGAGCTATTTGTTAAGCACAATGAGAGATTTATACTGAGTGGCTGGACCAGGCTATACTTAGTAAAATAATCAATTCAGTTAAAGTAGTGAAAGGTGGCATTAAATTCAAAAATAAAAGTGCTTTATTTCTAAGCTTTGCTCCAGTAAATGTTCCTTGTAATAGTTAAATTGTCCCATTTTACCACATTAGGACCTCCACTTATCAACCTTGGCTGTTACACTGCTGCTGAATCATGAAGTGGAAATAAACACTTGTTGGTATGGGTTGCATTTAGGTCATTGCATTTCCTCTTCTGAGATAGCCATAATACGTGTCTTTGTTCCAGTCTGTCACCACACTGATCACTGCTTTTGTTAGTTGCTGTATAAAATTCTTCAATCACTTGCTGATTTTTTTTGGTGTCTTTTTTTTCTTCAACAACTGAAATTTCTTGTACAAAGTAAGGTTTTTAATTTGGAAATCAAAATGACCTATTTCACAATGATTTTACTCATTGATTTTAATAAGTTTTTAACTTGAAAACCTACGCCTATGCCAAAAACTTGGACTTGGAGCGTTCGACTCACGTTTCAGCGTTGCTTCTGTCTTTGTGTTTTGACTTGAGGTAGAAAGATAGTTCAAACCCCCACTCCATAGATAATCTTGGTTGACACTTCAGTGCAATACTGCAGGAGTGTTACGCTATTTTTCAGATGAGATCTTAAAGCAAAACAGTGCAGAGGATGGAAATCTGAGATAAAAAATATAAAATACTAGAAATACTCAGCAAATCAAGCAGCAGCTGTGGAGACAAAAACAGGTGCTGGTACAAGGCAAAAAGGGGTTGGTAATGGGACAAATAAAGAAATTAAAGATGGACCTAAAGGATCTGTTAATGGCAACTGCAGGTATATGACCAGTACCTGTTCTCTGGAAATAATAAATATGATGAATAGTTGAGGCCCGAACACAGATCCTTGTAAAACACCACTAATCACATCCTGCTAATTAGAGTACCTATCCATTATTTATACACTGTCATCTGCCACTTAGCAAATAATTGACCTCAGAAATTGGCTGTCAATTCCATGAGCTTCAACTTTAGCTAACAGTCTCTTGTGAGGGACTTTATCAAATGCCTTCTGGAAGTCCAGATAAGTAACATTCATAGACATTTTCCTGTCCACTACTTTAGTCACCTCTTCAAAAAATAGTCAAATTCATCATGGCATGACTTACCCTTTACCACTCTATGCTGGTTCTCTGATCAACTTCAAGGCTTTTTCTGGGCAACAAATGTTAGACTAATTGTTCTATAATTCCCTTATTTCCCCTCACTTTTCTTAAATTGTAGCGATGTGCAATTTTCCAAAAATCTAAAGAAATGGTTCCCAACTCCAGAGAACTTTGGAAGATTAGAGTTAGTGCATCTGTAATGTTCTCAACTACCTTTTAAAAGCCTGTGCTGGAACGTATCTGGTGTTGGGGGTTTGTTACTCTTTAATGCCATTATATTCCTCTTTACTATATTTTGCTTACGTTAATTTTGATGAGTACCTGTCCCTTAAGGGTTACTGATGATGAGTATAGTTTTGAAAATATTTTGTCAATTTTTGTTAGAATAGCACTCCTATAATTTAATGAAAATATCTTCAGTACATTTATTTTTAAGACTATTATCTGATACCTCTTGAACCGTCAACTGACAACCTCTCTATCACTTATCAGAGGCTGCAGTTCCTTACTTATTTTGGCACAATATAAAAATGACTCTGAAGATGTCACAAGATAATTATGAAGAAAACAAATTGGCCCACCATCTAGATTGACCTGGAAGTCTTGCCCCACCATCCCCGCCACACTGCCCCCACCCCATCAATCGCTTCTTAACCAATTCCAGGATTCTTTATTCCCCCTGCTTTAGCTGGGAATCCATTTCATGTGTTAATCACTCTGAAGAACTTGGATATCAGTTCTAAATTTTCCTTTTGCTAGTTTCAATCAGTGAGCCTTGTTCTACTCTGTCCAAAGTAGCTCTTGATTTGTTTCCCCACATGCCATTTATAATCCAATGCAGTAAACTAAAATGCATAAGCTAGATCACACTCTTTAGACCTGGAAGAGGAGAGGTACTGTGAGTGAGGGTGATGTTGCTTGACAATTGAGACTTCAGCAGCAATTGGGGTTGAGGCTTTTAAAGAATCAACACTATATTGGATCACTAACCCCTCAACAGTGCCAAGGTCTGGGAAATGGAGGAGGTTGTCAGATGAGTAGGAGTGAGTGCATGTATAATTGAGGTCAAGGTATAAGGACCAAAGAATTTTAGTCCAGTTTGCCATCATTTCCAATTTAACTCGAGACTTAAAAATGCATTTATATAGTACCAATGATACTGTAACTGATGTAATGTCAGCAATGTGGTAATTTGTTCATGAAGACAGTAATGAAGTAAATAAACAAAATGGTATAGGTTGTGGGATGAATGTTAGCCAGGATCCACAAATTAACTGCATAAGTACTTTTTTTACTCACTTAGGTGATAGCGTCGCTATTGAAGCCAGCATTTATTGCCCACCTCTAATTGCCCTTGAGAATGTAGTGGTGGTGAGCCTTCTTGAACCACTGCAGTCCCATGTGAAGGTGCTCCTATAGTGTCGTTAGGTAGGGATTTCCAGGAGCCCCTACCGATGATGAACAGTGATATGCGTCCAAGTAAGGATGGTTTGTGACTTGGAGGTGGTGGTGCTCCCATGTACCTGCTACCCTGGTCCTCTGAAGTTGTACGTCACTGGGTTGGGAAATGCTATTGAAGAAGCTATTTCGAGCTGCGACAGTGCATCTTGTAGATGGTACACGCCACAGCCATGTTGAACTGGTGGTGGAGAGAGTGAATGTTTAAAGTGGTGGATGGGGTGCAAGTCATGCCAGGTTGCTTTTTCTGGATGGTGTCAAGCTGCACTCATCCAGGCAAGTGAGGAGTATTCCATCGCCCTCCTGACTTGTACCTTATAAATGGTGGAAGACTTTGGGGTGTCAGGTGAGTCACTTGTCATAGATTACCCAGCCTCTTCTGATTTGCTTTTGTACCTACAGTATTCAGGTGGTAGGTCCAGTTAAGTTTCTGGTCAATGGCGCCTCCTGCCTTCCCCTAGGGATTCAATGAGGATAAGGCTGTTGAACATCAACAGGAAGTGGTCAGATTTTCTTATTGGAGATGGTCCTTGTGTGGTACGAATGTTACTTGCCACTTAACAGCCCAAGCCTGAATGTTGCTTCGTGCAGGCATAGACTGCTTAATTATAAGGAACAATATCCAATCATTAGTGAACATCCCCAGTTCTGACATGATGGAGGGAAGGTCATTGGTGAAGTAGCAGATGATTGCACCTAGGACTTTGTCCTGAGGAACTCCTACAGCAATGACCCGGGCCTGAGATGATTGGCCTGCAACAATCACAAACCTCTTCCTTTATGCCCCCAACCCCACCCTGCCCAATTCCCACTGACTTCAATTTTATTCAGACTACTTCATGCCACACTCAGTCATATGCTATCTTGATATCAAGGGCAGTCACTCTCACCTCTGGATCATTTAGGACTGAAATGAGGAAGAACTTCTTCACTCAAAGGGTTGTGAATACTCCATCAGAGTGCGAGTAAGGCTGAGATATATTTTTGATGTCTCAACAAATCCATGGATATGGGGAAGTTGGTATGAAAGTGGATTTGAGGCAGATGATTAGCCATGATCATACTGAATGGCAGAGCAGGCTCATGGACAGATCTGGTCTATTTGGGCTAAGGCTGCAATGAGAGCTGGAACCAAATGGTGAGGGCAGAACTTAAACTGAGCATTGCTGAGTCAGTTATTGATAAGTGCCCCACTTGATATTTTCCCTCACTTTATTGATGATTGGAAGTTGACTGATAGGGTGTAATTGGCTAGATTGGATTTGTCCGGTTTAATTGAAACAACTTGTTCCAGTTGACTAATGAAGTGTCACATTTATGATTATTGTCTTATGCAAACCCCCTACCTGCCAAGAATGGGGCACATTAATTTCACCATATGAACATTGATTTTTAAACAAAAAGCAAAATACTGTAGATGCTGGACGCAGCAGGGCTGGCAGCATCTGTGGAGAGAGAAGCAGAGTTAACGTTTCAGGTCAGTGACCCTTTATCAGAAATCAGTTCTGATGAAGAGTCACTGACCTGAAACGTTAACTCTGCTTCTATCTCCATATGCTGCCAGACCTGCAGAGTATTTCAAGCATGGAGTAAAGAAAAGAACATGCTTTCAAAAAAAACCAGACCCTTGCCTGGAAAGAAATTTGCATATTTAAAGACTATGCCCTGAAGCATTCAATCCACATTGGATTTTTAATTACCAGAGATTGAGGGTGGAGGCACTCACATTTCAGGTTGACTCCTAAGATGTCCAAATACACAAACCAATGGGGTCAGGCCAGTTTAGGCACATGACTAACTGGCTGTGGGAGGTTTTTTTGAACTCGCCAGAGAATTTGAACTGAGAGCCGTTTGCGCTGCAGACTGGAAAAGACCTCTCCTATCTGCACCAGCTTAGGAATCCATTGAAGACATATGAACCAAGAGAGAACAAGGTTTAAGACGACTAATGGGCCCCAACGAAAAGCAAGGTCTACCTACAAGCAAGGACTACAGTGAGCTTGAAGCACAGTAACAAAAACCCCTCTTCAGAGATTGCCTCAAAACTCACCTAGTTTTTTTTTTGTCTCTATTTGCATGTACGTATCATGTATGGATGCATATCTGTAGGTTAACTGAATTAAGAGTTTAAGTTTAATAAATTTGTGCTCATTGCCTTATAATTGGAAAGTGGTGAACACAGTATGTTTAAAATAAAACCCTGTTACAATAAGACCAGGTGAAGGCTGAGAAAGACCCTGAGACACCTTTCTCACCTGGTCCTAACAGTCATCACCTAGGTTTTAGTTACACAAAAGGAAAACTCAAATTGCATTTTTCACAAAATTTTAAAAGGTGGAAAATAGATGCACCAGCTACACAAAAAGGTGCTCACCTAGCTTGAAGAATGGGCTGCAGATGATCTGTGGTAGTGCACACAGTCAAAACCAAACTTAGTCTTCAAGTGAAATTGGGTTACAAGATGAGAGGAGAATTAGATCACATTTTATTATAGAATATAGCTCAATTTTATATTGTTATAGAACTTCCAACAAACTGGGAAGCAAAGGAAATAGTTGATTGGCCATTTTTTGCTTTACAGCAGAGGCATTCTACAGCAGAGACTGGCAGAAAACTACAACTTAGTGACAAGTTTACAAAGCAGTTTCTATTAAAATATACAGGAATTTAGTAGGAATGCAAGTGTGACAAACAATGAGGAATAATTTTTTGAAGCTGAAGTGCAAACTTTTCAAGCTGATTAAAATATGTCTGATTAATTACAAAGAAAACTGTTCAACGGGCACACATTTGCTGAAAGGTAACAGAACTTAGACAAGACTTAGATATTCCACTGCACTTAGTTAACAGCGATGACAAAGCCCAACATATAAATTCTTCTGCATATATATGCATAAGCTTGAAGGGATAGTAGAACTGTCACAGTAAAATCACCAAACACTTGGTGAAACACAAAATTTATGTACAAAATAAAGTTACTTCTGACATCTGTAATTTTATTTAGTATATACACATACACTACCATTTATTGGTTATAAATGTTCAACTGAGCAGATGCTTCTTTCCCAAGAACTGAACTTTTCTGTCAAATGCTGTTGATCGAATGAGGGTGTTCGGTTCATAAAATGGATTCATGGCAAACTGGAGGGGGAAAAAACAGAACATTAATGTACACGTGTTTCTTAAACAACATAATACAGTTTTGTTTTTAAAGAAACAGATCCTGGATCAGCAGTGTGTGGCTACAATTATTTAAAATGCATCTCAAATCAAAGATGGACAGTTAAGAGTTATGCAGAACTAAAAAGTTGTCCATATAGATTTAATGATCCTTTGTTAGCTATTACAGCTATCATATCTAGTAATCATAGTGATTTATTTGTGGGAACATACAATTTTGCTTTTTTGTCACACCTGACAAGATCCTCACTGCCCATCCTCACAAACAAACAGGGTCTTTTAGGTCACTGTCTGCAATCAATACAAACTTTCCACACTGCATTCAGAGTAGTCTCATCACAAGCCCACTGAAATCAGATCTCAGTGTTTGTTAATTTAAAACTATTCTTTATTAACATATGGAACAGGAATGTATTGTCAAGATTATGTGATCAGACAAGTTAAACAGTATTACATCCTGATTTTCATCAGTTCCAGTGGGAAAACAAGACTGAACAGAATTAAGTTGTAAAATCTACTTACTTTAATGTACAAATCATAGACATCATTAAAGAAATTTTTTATTCCATCTTCTTGTCGAACATCATGCAACATAATGAATCTCATATGTGAAATGGAATTAAGGAAGCATAACAAGCATAAAAATTAACTGAAGCAGATTAAATGCTTCCAATCACTTTTTCAGCACAGGCTACTTATGACTACACTATTAACATCCGGGAGGGTACCAATGACCAGAAACTTAACTGATCCAGCCATATAAATACTATGGCTACAACAGGAGGTCTGGACATTGTGGTAACTCACCACCTGACTCCCCAAAGCCTGTTCACAATCTACAAGTGTTACGACCAGGTGAGAAAGGGGTCTGGGGGTATCCTCTCAGCCTTTGCCTGGTTTAACTGCAACACGATTTAATTTTTTTAAAACACCATGTTTTTAGCTCCCCCTCAGTGAATCCTTGTTCACTGTTTTCCAATTGTAAGGCAAAGAAATCAGACAGGTTTTCTTAGATTTAAACAAGAAAGGTGGAAGTTTATTAATCTTAAACTCCAATTTGGTTAACGACTACGAATATGCGATGTGACCACACTCGCGTGCATATGTGATAAACACGCAGATAGAGACAGAAAAAGTAGAACGAATAAAGGGGAAAGATTGAGGCAATAGCTGGGTTTCTATCTACAGTCCTTTGAGTTTGATGTAAAATCTTTGATTGCCGGTAAGTCTTGCAGTTTCATTGGGGCACGCTTTAAAACTTGTTTTGATGTAGGAGTCTTTTCCCTTGAGGTTTAAGTGACTTCAGTGGATCTGGAGATTAGCAAAAAAGAGAGAGAGAGAGGGAGACAGACAGAAAGAGAGGCTCTCTTCCAAGTTCAGCTGCAATCTGCAGTCTGACCCAAGCTGTCCTGTGAGCAGTTCAAAACCAGACCTGGGCCAGCAGGTTAGTCATGTAACTTGCTTTTTTAAACAAACTCCTGTGTTTGTGGATTCCAAAGCTCTCAGTTGGGGGGACGGGTAGTGTAGTGCTGTCTCTTACACCGATAAGATGTGGATCACCATTGCCCAGACCAATCTCTTAATTGAATCAGTGAGCAGTTCCTATTGTCTTTTCCTAGGTGCTGTCTTAGAATGCAAATTTTTGCCAGCCACCTCTGATCTTTAGTTTAGTTATACAGCACTGAAACAGGCCCTTCGGCCCACCGAGTCTGTGCTGACCATCAACCACCCATTTATACTAATCCTACACTAATTCCATATTTCTACCACATCCCCACCTGTCCCTATATTTCCCTACCTATACTAGGGGCAATTTATAATGGCCAATTTACCTACCAACCTGCAAGTCTTTTGGCTTGTGGGAGGAAACCGGAGCACCCGGAGAAAACCCACGCAGACACAGGGAGAACTTGCAAACTCCACACAGGCAGTACCCAGAATTGAACCTGGGTCGCTGGAGCAGTGAGGCTGCGGTGCTAACCACTGCGCCACTTTAAACAAGTCATCTCTCCACTGCAGGAACAGTTTAAAATTAATGTTCATGTGACGAAATTAATATTCTCAGCAGGTGGGGTCTTCATGACACAAGGCACAAGTCAAGAGTGTGGTGGAATACTCTCCACTTGCCTGGATGAGTGCAGCTGAAGAAGCTTGACATCATCCAGGACGAAGCAGCCTGCTTGGTTGGCACCCCATCCACCACCGGTGCACAGTGACAGCAGTGTGTACCATATACAAGATGCACTACAGCAACTCACCAAGGCTCCTTCGACAGAACATTCCAAACCTGCGAACTCCATCCCTTCGAAGGACAAGGGCAGCAGGCGCATGGGACCACCAGCACCTGCAAGTTCCCCTCCAAGCCACACACATCATCCCGACTTGGAACTAAATCACTGTTCCTTCACTGTTGCTTGGTCAAAATCCTGGAACTCCCTTTCTAAAAGCACTGTGGGAGTACCTGCAGATGGAGTGCAGCGGTTCAAAGCAGCAGCTCATCACCACCTTCTCATGGGCAATTAGGGATGAGCTACAAATGCTGGCCTTGCTAATGATGCTCACATTCATTCATTCATTCAAAGAATATACAAAAAAAGAGCTACACTACAATGACATCATTCTTAAGAACCAGAAGTAAATTCTTACAAGTGACACTAACCTCAAAGCAGGGTCTGCACAATAGATGGAGTCCAATGCGCTGACCCCATTCGTGCTTCACTTCTCAACTGTGTGAATTACTAGGGTCCTTTAAACACAATGCACTGAAACACATTGTAAAGGAACAATTGACAGTGTTTCCTAGTGCTTTGGAACTTATGCTGACTATACTTTTCAAACTTTACTTTCAGTTATGGTACTGCAGCATCCATTCCAGGTAGACAGCATGTTATTTATATTTCCTGATGAACTATATATTCTGCAAGTAAAGAGCTCTCCCAGTGGTTAAAATGTAAATGCTTTAAAACAATGTAGACAGCAGCATCTACAATGAATATTTAAACCAACTCCAGATTGCATTGAAAAAAGCAAAATACCACAGATGCTGGAAATCTGAAATAAGAAACAGAAAATGCTGGAAACAAGTCAAGCAGCATCTGTGAAGAGAGAAACAGAGTTAATTTTTCAGGTTAATTACTTTTCATCAGAACTTCTTTTTCCACCAGGCTGCTTTAAATGCTCCAAAGAACTCTATAGCATTTCTTACAAACCAGGATTGACACTCCATATTCTGCAGTATTGAATCCATTTGTTGAGTCTATTTTTTGTGTGGTTTAAGTTCACTTAAAACTCAAACTCTCAATGCAGAACACCAGCAAGATATGAAAATAAAGTTTTTCAAATATTTGAGAGAAGTACAAGGATATGTTTTACTAGAGAAATATACCAATGTACAGAATAAGTATTAAGAGCAAGAGTTACAAGAATAAACAGATAAGAATTCTAAAAGGAGGAGTTGGCACTTGAGTGTCACTAAAAGCAGTTTCCACTTTGTAGCAACAGTATGGTTGCTGTACAAGAATATGAAAACCTCCATTTGTGAACCTCAGATGTCCTCCATTGAGATAATTTTGTGCTTGTATGTGAAATCACTAAGCCACATACCAACTTTTGATCTCTATTATTCTGGGTGCATTATTGTACTTCCAACTACCCAACACAATAAATTATAAAGAAAAAAAAGCCACTGTGCTCATTATTGTGCATTTATCACAGAGAAACTGACAACCCAACTTTCCAATTACTAAGACTGAAAGGAGAGAATTGGCTACCAGTGATGGAACATTGTTCTATCTCCTCTGGGACTCATGTTTAAATTGAGGCTAAACATAATGAATATCTCCTTTTTCAAATTGAGGGTTTTATGTGAAAGTTGTTTGTGCAGACTGCACCTAGAAACTTATATCACAATAATGTTGAATACAGGAGTTTTATTATTCTCTGGACAGCCTATTCAAGACTACTGGAACAATTTCTTCATAAAAAAGTGCTTTTCAAAGCACAATTGAAGTCACATTGTCATATCTATTTCATGTACTCCAGATATTGAGGGAAACAATGCAACTTGTGGTTTTTAAAGTTGAAAAGTCATTGTGTGACTCAATTCTGGACTTTACAGAATATAATTAAAACCCCAACTTAAATTTGATGTTAACCTTTCACATTCAAGGTGCATCTATAATACTACGTTTCATGACATTCACTTTTCTGTAATTCGAGAGAAGCTTCAATGTTAGAGTGCAACTCTCACAGCATATTAATAAAAAGTACCTGTGGGATACATGCTAATCCAAGTAGATGGCGTACAGCGCCTATTTGGAACAGGGAAAATACTGGATCTTCTCTGGAGTGTTAAGTAACATTAATGACCCCAGCCAGAGTAGTGCAAATGCAGCACATTACTGCAGATTTTACGAGAGTAGGGTAGCCTGTTCCTTTCATCTCTCTCCCCTCCAGCCAGAAATATATTATTCTTTCATGCACAATTCTGTAATCATATTCAATACATCTGTGCAAAATATTAGAATACAAGTGCTATGTGAGCACAACATAAAAAGCTAGGCATGTAAAAGCAACGTTTTTTTTTAATGTAAATTCTCTACCTGGAGAAGAATTGGAGAAAGTTCACTCAAAAAAAAGGATATGTCCAGCCGTAACAAACGCAGAGACAAACCATTCATTGAACTTGTCAACAGTCTTTAGGTACATATTGTTGGATAACCACATGTTCTCATCTACGAGATCAAGAGCAGCATGAGCTATGAACTGGTTCAAGTGTCGGTGATCATCCTATTTTGGAGAAGAAATTTTAATTTGTAAATAATCAAGAAACGATTCAGAAAAAGAATGCAGCTTTCCTTTCCAATTGCTACCCTGCAAAAGGATTCACACTGCAGTGGTTAGCATGAAATTAATATTTGTTGTTCTAATGATAGAGCAGGGAAAATCACAATTCCTAGTAACTACAGGAAGTGCATTGGCAAACCAAAGGAGTAGATGCAAGGGTGAAAGAGGAGGCTGACAGAGCCCAAAGGCATGGTCAAAGAAAAACGTCAGGAGGCTTTTGAAGAAGGTACAGTTGAGGAAATTATAAATGACAGGTGTAGCAATTGAAGGACCAATCCTTGGTGGGGGGTTGGGACAGTTGCCTGGTGTCTCAGAAGTTGGTGTGTATGTAGATGTGTTGGAGAAGATTACTTGGATTTTCTGGGGCACTGGTAAGGACATGAAGGTGGGTGTGTAGGACTTTGGGGGAGAGGACGTAGGCTGCAGAGTTTAATCATTTCAAGTTTGTGAAGGGTGGAGACAGAACAATAATGCTGGAGAAGAGAGTTAGTTCTCGAGGTCATGAAAGTGTGGATTAGAGCTTTAGCAAGCAGTATTGGCAGAGAGGTAGATGCATAAATGGCAGAAATGGAAACACTCAGTCTATTGCCTTGGTTACATGTAGGGTAGCACGTAGGGTAGAAATGTGACTCAGTCAAACAGGACATCACGGTTGCATACCTACAGATGCTTCATAGCAATATTGACATCACTATGAAAATTATGTTCATAGAGTGTCAACACTATGATTGCATTAGAATATTTTACTGTGCTCCCTTTTCTCTGGGTCTTTTTCCCTTCATTTAAATTCGTGATGGGAAAGCTCTCTTTCTCTCTCCCCATGCCCCGACCATTCTGTGACGGAAATATATGGCAGCCTATAAGAGACTATAGCCGGGCTATGGATCTTAATACATTTCTCCATCTTTCCTTGCAGTAAATTGTTTATACATGTTAGGGAAAACAAAACAAACGTAAACAAAATCAGTCTCACCCAGCCAACAAAGTTTGCAATGTCAATACTACAAAAGTGTATCCTCAGCTTGTGCACAGACTAAGAAGCGGATGCAGAGCTACAATATATATTTTTAAGTAGCTCTGTGCATCAGAACCCCAAGACCCACATGTGCAAACAGCTGTTCAGTTGCTGTTAGTAACACTCTGCCTGTGTAGCTGAAGAACAAGTTATCTGAAGGGCAATCTTGCCACGCAGATAAGAATGTGTTAAGGCTACTACCAAGAGTTTTCTAGAGCATGCAGCTCATCCCCTTTCTCATCTAATGATATCCCATAGACGTACATTTCTCAGTGCAGAGCAGTAAATATGGCAGATGGGGTCTTATTTGTGCAAATGCACTGCAATCTCTTCTGAGGTACGAGTTTGTAATCGTCAGAAAGGAGATTTGAGATTGTGATGATGCGAGCAAGACACCACAACAACTTGCATTTATACAGCACCCTCAACATAGTAAAATGCCCCAACGTGCTTCACAGGAGAGTTATCTAAAAAAAAATCTGACAAAACCACCTGAAGAGATATTCGGGTGAATGCCCAAAAGCATGCTCAAAAGAGGTAGGTTATAAGGAATATCTTAAAAAGGAGGAAAAGTGAGGCGGAGAGGTTTTGGGAGGGAATTCCAGAGTTAAGAGTCTCGGCAACTGAAGTCATGGCCGCCAATGGTGGACCAAGAGGCCAGAATTGGAGGAGTGCAGATATCTCAAAGTTGTAGAGCTGGAGTAGATTCCATATATAGGAAGGGACGAGGCCCTGGAGAGATTTGAAAATTTTTTTTAAATTGAGGCATTAACCAGGAGTTAATATAGGTCAGCGAGCACAGGGGTGATGGGTGAACAGGACTTGGTGCGTGTTCGGATACAGGCAGCAGAGTTTTGGATGACTTAAGTTTATGGAGGGTAGAAGATGGGAGGCCAGCAGTGTATTGGAATATTCAAGTTTAGAGGTAACAAAGGCATGAATGAGCTGAGGCAAGGGTGGAACTGGGTGATTCTACAGAGGTGAAATAGGCTGTATTAAGTGATGTTGCTCATCCAGGAGTCAAATGTGATACCAAGATTCCAAATAGCCTGCTTCAGCCTCAGATAGTTGCCCAGGATAGGGATTGAGGCCATGGCAAGGGAACAGAGTTTGTGGCAGAAACCAAAGACAATGGCTTTGGCCTTCCAAATATTTAGTTGGAGGAAATTTCTGCTCATCCAGTACTGGATATTGGACATCTAGAGACAGTGGAGAGGTCAAAAGAGGCAGTAGTGAGGTACAACTAGGTGTCATCAGCACACATGTGGAACCTGATGTCATTGTGGGCGGCATGTAGATGAGAAAAAGGAGCCAAGGATAGATCCTTGGGGGACACTAGTGGGGAGAGAAGCCATTTCAGGTGGTTCTCCTGCAGAATGCAGCAGAGTTGGTAGGTTTACATTATGTGACAGATGAAAGTCATCTCTGTCTGCTGGCTACGAGAGTCCTTTGTTAAATGATTTTGGGTTATCTCAATCTAGTTCTAAATGGGATGGGTCTATAGTTCAGCACTTTGCACTAATCTCGTTCAGGAAGATGGTGTGGGAAATGGAGAAAATCACAATGGGTAGGTGCTCTTCAGAGACTGGCAGTTGCAACAGATTGTTGGTCAGAGTAGAAGGAGTTTACTTTGCAACACCTTGCTACATTTGACAGAGGACACCTTAATTCTGATATTGGGTACCTGTAGTGGGAGTTCTATCCCTCCATTTAATGAGCACACATATTTTAAGAAAATAAAATGAAAATTTGCCATGAAGTTTGGGTGAGTCATGCTACATATTACAGTCCTTTCCTAGTAACAGTGTATTGAAGTATATGATATACTCACTTTGGGCTCCATTTTGCCTGCTGGAAGAAACTCCATTTCAAAAACAGGGTTGTCATGGTGACCAACTATAACAAAATAAAAACTACCAGACATGTTTCTGATCTAACCTGTAAAGTAGAGAAAATAACGTTCACTTTAAAATAAATGAATCATGAACTATCAAAACAGACTATACTTTAGTATCTTTTTTGTTCCGTAGCAGGTCAAGTACATATGCTCAAGACGTGAATCAAGCCTTTCTAATTAAAACTACTTCAAGTACATTTAGCCTCTGAAAAAGGTTTATTAATGCTCCTCTATTTCATAATGTTTTAATCAGAATATTAGAAAGTATTTACAGCACAGAAACAGGCCATTCAGCCCAACAGGTCTATGCTATTTATGCTCCAGACTAGCCTCCTCCCACCCCTCTTCATTTCACCCTATTAGAATATCCTTCTACTCCTTTCTCCCACGTGTTTATCCAGCTTCCCCTTAAATGTATCTATGCTATTCACCTCAACTACTCCCTGTGGTAGTGAGTTCTACATTCTCACTGCTCTCTGGGTAAAGAGGTTTCTCCTGAATTCCCTATTAGATTTATTAGTGTTGGCCTTATATTTATCGCCCTGAGTTCTTGTCTGTACATTTTATATACCCTGTCCAGATTACCTCATTCAGGACGGGATCTATACCCAACAGTTGACATGTTACTTTCAATACCAAATGTGATCGAACAATTAAAAAAAAAAATCAAAAGAATACTAGAACATGTAGCCAGAACAATAGAATACAAGTCTGCGCTGGTTATGTTCAAGCTTCACACTGTGTTCTGCAAATTAGGAGTGTTGTAACAAGTAACTCTAATAGGGGACAAATTAAAACTGCTTTACTCCACTTGGGACAGCTGTTCAGATGACAGTTTGATTGTTACACAAGCCAAGGCTCTGTCAATGTTGCTCTAGAACTAGTGGCTAGGAGTTAAACAGAATAATGATAGACACTATACATGGTAGTGTACTGAAGTAACAGGCCAGAAAGGTCTATAGGTTTGATTTTTGGCCTGTGAACAGCTAGCTGACCTTAGCTAGGGTGCCACTGGGGACAAAACAATTGGCTCCAGTTGCCCAGATTAAGGGGAAAAAAATGAGCCAAGGTTCTTGATCATTGAGCAGATTTATATATGAAGAATGGCCAATTGAGCAAGGTACAAACAGATATACAATAGTGACCTGCTTATTAACCAGCAGTTGAGCTGGATTCAAAAAGGGAAGATCCTGTCTGGCCAATATCCTCAGGATAGCCCTTAGCAAGCCTCAAGACATGCAACACGTAGACTTTCAAAAGGCATTCAACAAAGGCGATTAGTTTAACTCAAATTGATACAGATTCAGGGTAAACTGCAGGATTATAAGGATAAAAAACTGTGTATTTGAAGAGGTTATGTCTGGATGTGGCAGAGGGAGAGGAAGGACTGAATGGGATACCCCTGTGGCTTAATGTTGGGACCATTACTGTTTCTAATTTATGATAGTGATGGATTCAGAAACTTACTGTAAAGTGGTCAAATTAAAGTGAAATCCAAAGAGGCCACTCAAAATTAGAGCAAGTTGGATAATATATGTAATCTACATTAAATTGCTTCTAGGTAAAAGTGCTGTATGTATGTAGAAGAAATAAATGACAAACACAGCAGCCTCAATCCTCAAGTTGTCCAACCAATGCAGGGCAGCAATCAACAAAGCCAATGGGATGATGAGCGATGTAGTTAAAACAGTAGAATACAAATCAGAGGAAGTGATGACCAAATTGCTCCTTGAACAGTGTCCAGTTCTTGTTACCAAGACATAAGAAGGATGCTAAAGTGCATAAAGCAGCCAAAAGGCTAACATGCAGCGTCAGAGGTCAGAATTTTGAGAAAAGATTGGATGTTCAGCTTGGAAAAAAGCAGCATCTGAGGGTGAGCTTAAAAGTATGCAGAATAGTTAAGGGTATGGAAAAAAATAAAGCTAGAAGATTACTGCAACAGTAGGAAAAGGGAACATGCATTCAAGATAGTAAAAGGTAAATTTGAGACTGTTCTGAAAATTCATTTTCACACTAAATGGAACGAATATATGGAACAGACTTCTTGGAAGAGTAGTGGAGGCATAAAACCTTCAAAACTTTAACAACTGGATGGTGAAATGAGGGGACTTCAGGATCTTTCTGGATGGGCTGAACTGCCTTTCTTATCACTAACCATCTGGTACTAACTGCTGCCTTTAGGGGCCAAGTGTATGGTGGTGGGGGGTGTGGGAAATAACACACTAATTTGAATAATGTACTCAACAAAGCATGAACTCATTTCTGGAATTTTCTGTTTTTTAATTCAGATTTACAAAGTTTTATAAAAAAAAATGTACAGCTACAGCTACTTTTAAAGTTTTAAAAGGAGTTTAAAAAAGGTTCATAACCAGTGCCATAAGGCTATAGTGAAAGAAAATATAGCATTAGGATGTAATAATTAGGGCAAATCCAGTTATGGAGATAGTCAAAGCAGGCAGTTCCTCCTTTCAGAGACCCTTGGGGTAAATTGCCAGTATGTGCAGCAAGTATAGTAGATTCACTGCAAACCTTCAAGAGGAGCTGATATCCCCGTGAACAGAAAGTTATGTGGGATGTTAGAAGATGGGACAGTAGTCTCATGGTAATGTCACTGGATTAGTAATCCAGAATTCCAGACTAATGCTCTGGAAACATGGGTTCAAATCCTACCACGGCAGCTGAGGTAATTTAAATGTAATTAACAAATGTGGAATAAAATGCTAGTCTCAGTGATGATAATCATGAAACTAACGGATTGTCATTAAAAACACGTCTGGTTCACTAATGTCCTTCAGGGCAGGAAATCTGCCATTGTTACCCAGTCTGACACACATGTGACTCCAGACCCACAACAATGTGGTTGACTCTTAATTGCCCTCTGAAATGGCCAAGCAAGCCACTCAGTTGTACCAAACCGCTACAGAAGAGAGCAATAACAGACAGACCACCCGGCATTGACCTAGGCACAGGAAATGACAATGGCACACCCTGCCCAGTCAACCCTGCAAAGTCCTCCTCACTAACATCTGGGGACGTGCTAAAATTGGGAGAGCTGTTCCACTGACCAGTCAAGCAACAGTCTGGCATAGTCATATTCACCAAATCACGTCAGCCATGGCACAGTTGGTAGAACGCTTGCCTCTGAGACACAGGGCTCCAAGTTCAAGGCTCCCTCCAGGACTTGAGCAGAAAAGTCGAGGATGACGTTGCTGTGCAGTACTTAGGGGGTGCCGTCTTTCGGATGTGACGTAAAACCAAGGCCCCGTCTACACTCTCAGGCAAATGTAAAAGATCCCATGGCAGTATTTGAAGAGCAGAAGAGAAGAGGAGTTACCCCTGTTGTCCTGGCCAATATTATGGGGCTGGTAGCACAGTGGTATTGTTACTGGACTAATGCTCTAGGCAAGAGTTCAAATCTCACCATGGCTGGAGGAATTTAAATTCAATTAGTTAAAAAATCTGAAATAAGATGTTACTCATTAATAATGATCGTGAAATTACTGGGATTGGCTTAAAAACCCATCTAAATAAACTTCAGGGGAGGAGATCTGCCATCCTTATCTGGTCTAGCCTACATGGGACTCCAGACCCACACCAATGTAGTTAACTCTTAAATGCCCTCTGAAATGGTTTAGCAACCCACTCAGTTGTAGGCTGCTCACCACCTGCTCAAGAGCAATTAGGGCTGGGTAATAAATGCTGGCCTTGCCAGCAACGCTCACATTCTACTGACTACAGGTCTCATGTATCAGGTCAAACATGGTCAAGGAAACCTCCTGATTACCACCTACTGCCCTCCCTCAACTAATGAATCAGTGTTCAAGGGCACAGAATGTACTCTGGGTGGGGGACTTCAACATCCATCACCAAGAGTGGCTCAGCAGCACCAATACTGAGCAAGTCCTGAAGGACATATCTGCCAGACTGTGTCTGCAGCAGGTGGAGAGAGAACAAACAAGAGGCAAAAACCTACTTGACTTCATCCTCACCAATCTACTGTCAGATGCATCTGCCCATGACAAAATTAGTAGGAGTCACCACCACACAATCACCGAGACAAAGTCCTGTCTTCATGCTGAGGAGACCCTCCACTGTGTTGTGTGGCACTACCACTGTGCCAAATGGGACAGATTCAGAACAGATCTAGCATTTCAAAACTGGGCATCCATGAGGCACTGTGGATCAACAGCAGCAGAATTGTATTCAACCACAAGCTGTAACCTCATGGCTCAGCATAACCCATACTCAAACATTACGATTAAGCCAGGGGACCAACCCTGGTTCAATGATGAGTGTAGCAGAGCATGTCATGAGCAGCACCAGGTATACCTAGAAATGAGGTGCCAACCTGGTGAAGTTACAACACAGGACTATAGAGTCATAAATGGTTAAAGCACAGAAGGCAGCCATTTGGTCAGTCATGTCTGTACCAGCTAAGAGCTACTCAGCTAGTACCACTCCCCAGCCCTGCAATGTTTTCTCTTTAGATAATTATCCAATTCCCTTTTCAAAGCTACAACTGAATCTGCCTCCACCACACTCAACTACATGCATGTTAAACAGTGGAAACAGCATGCTCCAGACTGAGCCAAGCGATCCAACACCAACAGATCAGATCGAAGCTCTGCAGTCCTGCCACATCCAGTCATGAATTAAACAATTAACTGGAAAAGGCAGCTCCAAAAACATCCCCATCCTCAATGATGGTGCAGCCCAGCATGTCAGTGCAAAAGACAAGGCTGAAGCTTTGGGACCACCTTCAGTCAGAAGTGTCGAGTGGATGATCCATCACAGCCTCCTCCCGAGGTCCCCACCAACACGGATGCTAGTCTTTAGACAATTCGATTCACTCCATGTGCTATCAAGAAAAGACTGAAGACACCAGATACAGTAAAGACTATGGGTTCTGATAACATCCTGGCCATAGCATTGGAAGACCTCCTTTAGCCAAGCTGTTCCAATATAGCTACAACACTAGCAACTACCATACAATGTGGAAAATTGCCCAGGTATGTCCTGTCCACAAAACAAAAGACAAATCCAATCCGACCAATTACCACCCCATCAGTCTACTTTCAATCATCAGCAAAGTGATGGAAGGTGTCGTTGATGGTGCTGTCAAGTGGCACTTGTTCAGCAACAACCTGCTCACCAATGCTCAGTTTGGGTTCTGCCACAGCTACTGACCTAATTACAGCCTTGTCCCAAACGCGGACAAAAAATACAGAGTTCCAGAGGTGAGGTGAGAGTGATTACCCTTGACATCAAAGCAGCATTTGACCTAGTATGGCATCAAGGACCCCTAACAAGATTGAAGTCAATGCGAATCAAGGGAAAAATTCTCCACTGGTTGGAGTCATACCTATCAGAAAGGAAGATGGTTGTGGTTGTTGAAGGTCAATCATCTCAGCCCCAGGGCATCGCTGCAGGTGTTCCTCAGGGTAGTGCCCAAGGCCCAACCATCTTCAGCTGCTTCATCAATGACCTCACCTCCAACAGAAGGTCAGAAGTGGGGATGTTTGCTGATGATTGCGAAGTGTTCAGCACCATTCGCAGCTCTGCAGATATTGAAGCAGTCCGTGCCCACTTGCAGCAAGACCTAGATAATAATCAGACATGGGCTGATAAGTGGCAAGTAACATTCGTGCCACTCAAGTGCCAGGCAATGACCATCTCCAACAAGAGAGAATCTAACCATCTCCCCTTGACATTCAATGGCATTACGATCGCTGAATCCCCCACTAAAACATCCTGGGGGTTACCATTGACCAGAAACTGAACTGGAGTAGCCATACAAATGCTGTGGCTACAAGAGCAAGTCAGAGGCTAGGAATCCTGCGGCGAGTAACTCACCTCCTGACTCCCCAAAGCCTGTCCACCATCTACAAGGCACAGGTCAGGAGTGTGATGGAATACTCTCCACTTGCCTGGAGGGGTACAGCTCTAACAACACTCAAGAAGCTTGACAGCATCCAAGACAAAGCAGCCCGCTTGATTGGCACCCCATCTACAAACATTCACTCCCTCCACCACCAATACACAGTGGCAGCAGTGTGTATCGTATACAAGATGCACTACGGCAATGCACCAAGGCTCCTTAGACAGCACCTTCCAAACCCAGTAGATGCATGGGAACACCACCACCTGCAAGTTCCCCTCCAAGCCACACACCATCCTGACTTGGAACTATATCGCCGTTCCTTCACTGTCACTGGGTCAAAATCCTGGAACTCCCTTCCTAACAGCACGGTGGGTGTACCTACCCCACATTGACTGTAGCGGTTCAAGAAGGCTGCTCACCACCACCTTCGCAAGGGCAATTAGGGATGGGCAATAAATGCTGGCCTAACCAGCAATGCCAACATCCCATGAATAAAAAAAAAAGCCATTCAACCAGACCATGGCTGATCTTCTTCAATGTCATGTTCCTTGCACTATCCCTTGATATCTTCGATTTCTAGAAATCTATCGATCTGTCTTGAACATACTCAATGACTGAGCCTCCACAGCCCTCTGGGGTAGAGAATTCCAAAAATTTACCACCCTCTGAGTGCAGAAATTCCTCCTCACCTGAGTCCTAAATGGCCTACCTCTTGTTCTGAGACAGTGTCTCCAGGTTCTGGACCTCCCACCAGCCAGGGGAAACATCCTTCCTGCATCGACCCTGTCAAGCCCTGTAAGAATTTTGTATGCCTCAATAGGATCACCTCACTCTTCTAAACGCTAGAGAATATAGGGCTCAGTCTCCTCAATAGGAAAATCCCACCATCCCAGGGATCAGTCTGGTGAACCTTCATTGCACTCCCTCTGACAAATATATCCTTCCATCAGGTAAGGAGACCAAACTGTACACAATACTCCAGGTGCAGTCACCGGGCGCTATACAATTGCAGCAAACTCTTTACTGTCGCTCGTAAAAAAACTTGCAACTCCCTCCCTAACAGCACTGTGGGTGTACCTCCACCAGATGGACTGTAGCAGTTTGAGAAGGTGGCTCGCCACCACTTTCTCAAGAGCAATTAGGGATGGGCAATAAACGCTGGCGTTGCCAGCGATGCTCACAACTCGAGGACAAATAAAACAAATTTGACTTTGTCATTGCTATCATCTGGAACGTATTTTTGATCGGGGTGGGTGGGGAGAAGGGGGAGGGCAAGAGGAATTTCCAAAGATATCATTCCGGACCTAAAGTGGCCTTGTTTTTTTAAAAAATATTTTTGCCTCTCCTACGAGACTACATGCTGCTCGTTGATGGGGACTGCAGGTCAGGATATTTAGTTGCAACAGTAAATGGGAAAGGCTGGAATACATTTAAAAATTTTTTTTATTCATTCATGGGATGTGGGCGTCGCTGGCTAGGCCAGCATTTATTGCCCATCCCTAATTGCCCTTGAGAAGGTGGTGGTGACCTACCTTCCTGAACCGCTGCACTCCATCCACAGTGCTGTTTTTTATTGACTTTGTAGCGGTTAGATACAACTGAGTGGCTTGCTAGCCCATTTCAGAGGGCATGTAAGAGTCAACCACATTGCTGTGGGTCTGGAGTCACATGTAGGCCAGACCAGGTAAGGACAGCAGATTTCCTTCCCTAAAGGACATTAGTGAACTAGATAGGTTTTTACAACAATCAACAATGGTTTCATGGCCATTAGACAAGCTTTTTAATTCCAGATTTATTAATTGAATTCAAATTCCACCTTCTGCTGTGGTGGGATTTGAACCCATGTCCCCAGAGCAATACACTGGGTCTCTGGGTTACTAGTCCAGTGACAATACCACTACACCACTGCCTCCCCATACATAGCTGGCCTTTTTTTCCTTATGTAAATTGGGGGGCGGTGGGGAAGGTTCCTAGATTTTAGTCACAGAATTGTTACAACACAGGAGGCTGCCATTTGGCCCATCATGTCAGCACCGGCTCTCTGAATGAGCAAATCACCTAGTGTTATTTCCCCCCATCTTCTCTCCGTAACCCTGCACATTCTTCCTTTTCAGAAAACAGTCCAATTTTCTTTTGAATGCCTCAATTGACCCTGCCTCCACCACACTCTCAGGCCATGCATTCCCGACCTTACCCAGTCACTGCATGAAAATGTTTTTCCTCATGTCGCTTTTGCTTCTTTTGCCAATTATTTTAAAGTACTGAGAACGAGAGGGCACAGATTTAATGAGTGGGAAGTTTCTCCCTATCTACTCTGCCCAGACCCCTCATGATTTTGAATACCTCTATCAAATCACCTCTCAACCTTCTCTGCTCCAAGAAAAAAGTCCCAACTTCTCCAATCTATCTTCATAACTGAAGTCCCTCATCCCTGGACCCATTCTCGTGAAT
Organism: Heterodontus francisci; assembly: GCF_036365525.1. Lineage (NCBI taxonomy): Eukaryota > Metazoa > Chordata > Chondrichthyes > Heterodontiformes > Heterodontidae > Heterodontus > Heterodontus francisci. The sequence goes on along the minus strand of NC_090380.1, from coordinate 37,593,832 downwards.
CTTTTCTGCACTCTCTCCAACGCCTTCACACCCCTCCTAATGTGCGGTGCCCAGAACTGGACGCAATCCTTCAGCTGAGGCCAAGCTAGTATATGATACAGGTTCATCATAACCTCATTCTTGTACTCTATGCCCCGATTAATAAAGCATAGGATACTGTATGCTTTATGAACCATGCTCTCAACCTGTCTTGCCACCTTCAATGATTTATGCACATATACACCCAAGTCCCAAAGCTCTTGTACTCCCTTTAGCGTTGTACCCTATATTTTATATTGTCTCTCCGCAGTCTTCCTACCAAAATGAATCACATTTCTCTGCATTGATCTTCATCAGCCAGTTGTCCACCTATTCAGCCAACTTGTCTATATCCTTTTCAAGTTCTACACGATCCTCCTCAGTTCAGAATGCTTCTAAGTTCCATATCATCTGCAAATTTTGAAATTGCTCCCTGTACACCAAGAAGTTTTCCCACCACTGAAGTTAAACTGACTGGCCTGTAGTTGAACAAGGGAGTAGCAATTACAATTTTTTAGTCCTCTGGCACCACTCGAGTCTAAGGAAGACTAGAAAATTATAGCCAGTGCCTCTGCAATTTCCACTCTCACTTCCTTCAGTATCCTTGGATTCATCTCATCTGGTACTGGTGCTTTATCAACTTTTAGTTGAGGCAGCCTATCTAATACCTCCTCCTTATCAATTTTAAGTCCTTCTAGTGTATTAATTACCTCCTCTTTTACCATGGCTTAGGTAGCATCTTAATTGGTAAAGACAGATGCAAATTATTCATTTAATACCTCAGCTATTCCCCTGCCTCCATACATAAATCCCCTTTTTTGTCCCTAATCAGCCCTACTCCTCTTTTAGCACCTTTTTAACATTTATATGCCTACGGAAGACTTTGGGATTCCCTTTTATGTTGGCTACCAGTCTCTTTTCTTACTGTCTCTTTGCTTCACTGATTTCACTTTCCTTTGGTAGGAGGAACAGATATGCAGAGTATTTCTTAAATGGTAAGAGATTAGAAAAAGTAGATGTACAAAGAGACTTGGGTTTCCTTGTCAATAAGTCACTGAAAGCTAACATGCAGGTGCAGCAAACAGTTAAGAAGGGTAATGGTTAGTTAACTTTTATCGCGAGGTTTTGAGTACAGGAATAGTGAAGTCTTACCTCAACTGTATAGAAGCTTGGTTAGACCACACCTGGAGTACTGTGTGCAGTTTTGGTCCCCTTACCTTAGGAAGGATATTATTGCCATAAAGGGAGTGCAACAAAGGTTCACCTGACTTGTTCCTGGAATGGCAGGACTGTCCTATGAAGCGAGATTGGGCAACTGGGCCTGTATTCTCTAGAATTTCAAAGAATGAGTGGTGGTCTCATTGAAACCTACAAGATACTTAAAAGGGATAGACCAGGTAGATGCAAGTAAGATGTTTCCCCTGTTGGGGAGTCTAGAACCAGGGGACATAATTTCAAAATAAGGGGGAAGCCACTTAGGACAGAGATGAGAAGAAATTTCTTTACTCAGAGGGTTGTGAATATTTGGAATTCTCTACCCCAGAGGGCTGTGGAAACTCAGTAATTAAGTATGTTTAAAGTAGAGACTGAGATTTCTAAATACAAATGACATAATTATGACAATAGTGTGGGAAAAAGGCATTGAAATGGATGATCAGTCATGAACGGATTGAGTGGCAGAGCAGGCTCAATGGGCTGAATTGCCTACTCCTATGTTCTGAAGCTTCTATATTCAGCCGAGCATTGTATTATCCACCAGACATCTGTCCTAAGCACATTTTTCTTCATCTTAATCACTCTCTTTCTCTTTTGTTATTCAGTGAGCTGTGGATTTGTATGCCCTCTTTCCCCCATGACGGAATACACCTTGACTATGCCCACACTATCTCTTCTTTGAATTGTTCAGCTACCATTTTTCCTGCCAACCTTTTGATTCCAATTTATTCCACACAGATCCATTCACATGTCATTGAAGTTGGATTTCCCCGTTAATTATTCTTACTCTAGATTGTTCTTTGTCCCATTCCATAGCCAACCTAAACCTTATGATACAATGATCACTGTCCCGTGAATGTTCACCTACTGACATTTGATCCACTTAGTCAAGCTGAAGTTACAAATATTAATGATGGGAAACAAAGCCACCCGGTCGGTGAAGGTGGCGCTGCGCAGCTCCAGTCTCCAAACCAGAGTGCTTCCGATGTAAATAAAAGCAAAATACTGCGGATGCTGGAAATCTGAAATGCTTCCGATGTAAAGGTAACTGAATTCCGTAAACACAGTTAATCCATGACCCGCCTTCCCGGCCCTGTGTTGTGCAGCCGCCTCCCTGAGCCCCGGCCCGCGGGGAGCCAGCTTCCTCAGTTAACCGAGCAGTTGTCAAAGCTGCGGTGCTCGGCGAACTCTCCCCCACTTACCACGCCTCTACACACCAAGTATAACCTCGACAACAGACAACAAGAGAAACCAGCTAGGAGGAAACGATAACCAGACCCGAGGCCGCCCAGAGAACAGGATTGGAAGAGAAGGTGGAACCGCCCGCCAGCGAACCAATCCAGAGGGAGCATCTATCGACGTGCGTTACCTTTCAAACCAATCCAGTTCCCGCTTTTGAAGAGGGAGCAGTGGGGGACGGAGGAAGGTATTAACGGCCGCTGTGCTCGTGACGTCATTGCGCTACAAGCGCGCTCGTTGCAGCGTCTGGCGGTTGCTGGAGTGACGGTGAGATGGGATTGGGGGGGAGCGAGTAACGGTGGGGGGTGGTGAGTGACCGTGAGATGTGGGGGGACGAGTGACGATGTCATGGAGGCTGGTGAGTGACGGTGAGATTGGGGGGGGTGGCGAGTGGCGGTGAGATTGCGGGGGGGGGGGGGGGGGGGGTGGCGAGTGGCGGTGAGATTGGGGGGGGGTGACTGACGGTGAGATTGGGGGGGGGGCGAGTGAAGGTGAAATTGGGGGGTTGGCGAGTGGCGGTGAGACTGATGGTGAGATTGGGGGGGGCGAGTGACGGTGAGATTGGGGGGTTGGCGAGTGGCGGTGAGACTGACGGTGAGATTGGGGGGGGCGAGTGACGGTGAGATTGGGGGGTTGGCGAGTGGCGGTGAGACTGACGGTGAGATTGGGGGGGGGGAGTGACGGTGAGATTGGGGGGGGGGCGAGTGAAGGTGAAATTGGGGGGTTGGCGAGTGGCGGTGAGACTGATGGTGAGATTGGGGGGGGCGAGTGACGGTGAGATTGGGGGGTTGGCGAGTGGCGGTGAGACTGACGGTGAGATTGGGGGGGGCGAGTGACGGTGAGATTGGGGGGTTGGCGAGTGGCGGTGAGACTGACGGTGAGATTGGGGGGGGGGAGTGACGGTGAGATTGGGGGGTTGGCGAGTGGCGGTGAGACTGACGGTGAGATTGGGGGGGGCGAGTGACGGTGAGATTGGGGGGTTGGCGAGTGGCGGTGAGACTGACGGTGAGATTGGGGGGGGCGAGTGACGGTGAGATTGGGGGGTTGGCGAGTGGCGGTGAGATGGGGGAGCGAGTGACGGTGAGATTGGGGGGTTGGCGAGTGACGGTGAGATTGGGGAGGTGAATGATGGTGTGATGGGGGGGGGCGACTGACGGTGCGATTGGGGGGGGAGTGACGGTGAGATTGGGGGCTGGCGAGTGACGGTGAGATTGGGGGGGGCGAGTGACGGTGAGATTGGGGGGTTGGCGAGTGGCGGTGAGACTGACGGTGAGATTGGGGGGGGCGAGTGACGGTGAGATTGGGGGGTTGGCGAGTGGCGGTGAGATGGGGGAGCGAGTGACGGTGAGATTGGGGGGTTGGCGAGTGACGGTGAGATTGGGGAGGTGAATGATGGTGTGATGGGGGGGGGCGACTGACGGTGCGATTGGGGGGGGAGTGACGGTGAGATTGGGGGCTGGCGAGTGACGGTGAGATTGGGGGGGTGAATGACGGTGAGATGGGGTGGGCGACTGGGTGCGATTGGGGGGGGGAGTGACGGTGAGATTGGGGGGTTGGCGAATGACGGTGAGATGGGGGGGGGCGACTGACGGTGCGATTGGAGGGGGGCGTGACGGTGAGATTGGGGGGGGAGTGACGGTGAGAAGGGGGAGTGGCAGTGATAAGGGGGAGTGACAGTGAGATCAGGAGGGTGAGTGATGGTGAGATCAGGGAAGGGGCAGTGTTGGTGATTTTGGGAGGGATGTGGTGGAGTGACTGATGCTGAGATTGGTTAGGTGAGGGGGGGTGGTTGATGGTGATATTTGTCTGGGGTGTAGGGGGAACAAAGCTGTGAGGTTGGTCTGGTAGGGGAGAGTGATGGTGAGATTGGGGGGTTGGCGAGTGACGGTGAGATTGGGGGGGTGAATGACGGTGAGATGGGGGGGGGGCGACTGACGGTGCGATTGGAGGGGGGTGTGACGGTGAGATTGGGGGGGGGAGTGACGGTGAGAAGGGGGAGTGGCAGTGATAAGGGGGAGTGACAGTGAGATCAGGAGGGTGAGTGATGGTGAGATCAGGGAAGGGGCAGTGTTGGTGATTTTGGGAGGGATGTGGTGGAGTGACTGATGCTGAGATTGGTTAGGTGAGGGGGGGTGGTTGATGGTGATATTTGTCTGGGGTGTAGGGGGCACAAAGCTGTGAGGTTGGTCTGGTAGGGGAGAGTGATGGTGAGATTGGGGGGGTGAATGTCTGTGAGATGGGGGAGGGCGAGTGACGGTGAGATGGGGGGGGGGCGAGTGACGGTGAGATGGGGGGGGGGCGAGTGACGGTGAGATGGGGGGGCGAGTGACGGTGAGATGGGGGGGCGAGTGACGGTGAGATTGGAGGGGTGGCGAGTGACAGTGAGATTGGGGGGGGTGAATGATGGTGAGATTGGGGGTGGTGAGTGACGGTGAGAAGGGGGAGTGGCAGTGATAAGGGGGAGTGACAGTGAGTTCAGGAGGGTGAGTGATGGTGAGATCAGGGAAGGGGCAGTGTTGGTGATTTTGGGAGGGATGTGGGGGAGTGACTGATGCTGAGATTGGTTAGGTGAGGGGGGGGGTTGATGGTGATATTTGTCTGGGGTGTAGGGGGAACGAAGCTGTGAGGTTGGTCTGGTAGGGGAGAGTGATGGTGAGATTAATCCGTGGGTGGCGGGGAGGTTGGTGTGCGGATGGGTGAGATTGCCCCAGAGGTGGGGCGAGGGGGTGAGATGGTCCCAGAGGTGGGGCGGGGGGGTGAGATGGTCCCAGAGGTGGGGCGGGGGGGTGAGATGGTCCCAGAGTTGGGGGGAGGGGAAGAGTTGAGATTGCTCCCATAGGTGGTACAAGGAGGGATGAGATGGTCCCAGAGGTGGTGCGAGGTGGGGGAGATGGTCCCAGAGGTGGGAGGGGAGTTGAGACTGGTCCCAAAGGTGGGGCAAGGGGGGTGAAATTGCTCCAGAGGTGAGGGTGGCAGTATGGTGGGTGGTGTTGATGATGGTGACATTGGTCCTGGCGGGCTGGGGGTGGGGTGTGTGGGTGGGGTTGGTGGGAGGGCATGGATTGGTTAGTTAACAGGAAACAGAAAGTAGGCATTAATGGGGCATTTGCAGGTTGGCAGGCTGTAACTGGTGGAGTGCCACAAGGATCAATGCTGGGGCTTCAACTATTTACAGTCTCAATTAATGACTTGGATGAAGGGACAGAATGTATGGTTGCTAAATTTACTGATGACACAAAGATATGTAGGAAAGTAAGTTGTGAAGAGGACATAAGGAGTCTGCAAAGATATAGATAAGTTAAATGAGTGGGCACAGATTTGGCAGTTGGAGTATTATGTAGGAAAGTGTAAACTTGTCAACTTTGGCCAGAAAAATAGAAAAGCAACATATTATTTAAATGGAGAGAGATTGCAGAACTCTGAGATGCAGAGGGATCTGAGTGTCCTAGTACACGAAACACAAAAAGGAGCTTCTACCTCCTTCCTAAAATCCACAAACAGGACTGTCCTGGGAGACCCATCATTTCAGCCTGTTCTTGCCCCACTGAACTTATTTTTTCCTATCTTGACTCTATCCTTTCTCCGCTGGTCCAGTCTCTTCCCACCTACATCCGTAACTGTTCTGACACACTATGTTATTTTGACAATTTCCAGTTTCCTAGCCCCAACTGCCTCCTCTTCACTATGGACATCCAATGTCTCTACACCTCCATCCCCCACCAAGACGGTTTGAGGGCTCTCCGCTTCTTCTTTGAACAGAGGCCCAACTAGTCCCCTTCCACCACTGCCCTCCTCCTCCGCCTGGCTGGACTTGTTCTCACATTGAACAACTTCTCTTTCAACTCCACTCACTTCCTTCAAGTAAAAGGTGTTGCTATGGGTACCCCCATGGGTCTTACTTATGCCTGTCTTTTTGTGGGATATGTCGAACATTCCTTAGTTTAGTTTAGTTTAGTTTAGAGATACAGCACTGAAACAGGCCCTTCGGCCCACCGAGTCTGTGCCGACCATCAACCACCCACTTATACTAATCCTACACTAATCCCATATCCCTACCACATCCCCACCTGTCCCTATATTTCCCTACCACCTACCTATACTAGGGGCAATTTATAATGGCCAATTAACCTATCAACCTACAAGTCTTTGGCATGTGGGAGGAAACCGGAGCACCCGGAGGAAACCCACGCAGACACAGGGAGAACTTGCAAACTCCACACAGGCAGTACCCAGAATTGAACCCGGGTCGCTGGAGCTGTGAGGCTGCAGTGCTAACCACTACACCACTGTGCCGCCCTTGTTCCAGTCCTACTCAGGACTCCTCCCCCAACTCTTTTTCCGATACATTGATAACTGTATCGGTGCCATTTCCTGCTCCCGCCCGGAACTGGAAAACTTTATCAACTTTGCTTCCACTTTACACCCTGCTCTCACCTTTACATGGTCCATCTCCGACACTTCCTTCCCTTCCTCGACTTCTCTGTCTCCATCTCTGGGGATAGGCTGTCTACTAATATTCATTATAAGCCCACCAACTCCCACAGCTACCTCAACTGCACTTCTTCACATCCTGCCTCCTGTAAGGACTCCATTCTATTCTTCCAGTTTCTCTGTCTCCGACGCATCTGCTCTGATGATGCAGCCTTCCACAACGGCGCTTCTGATATATCTTCCTTTTTCTTCAACCAAGGATTTCTCCCCCACTGTGGTTGACAGGGCCCTTAATGATTATACAAGTACCTTTATCTCTTGTATGATGGTAAATATTAATTATAAATTTACTCTTAGGTGCTTTCACTGATGAGGGAGCAGGGGTGCACAATATAGCAAGGTTGGAAGAGCAGAGAGTGCTAGCAGGTGTATGGACGTCATTGTAAAAGTAAGAAGAGTCGAGGTCATAGACTTGGAAGACAGGACAAGTGGTTTGAAATTGAAGAATCAGATGTTTGTGGGTTATGATGGGGGTTGCTGTGCTCTGGATGATTCGAAGTGGAGTTTGGGAGGCCAGGGTACCTAGATGTGACCAAAATTTTGTTGAGGATTTCAATTGGCAATTGGGGTGAGGAAGAAGCTGTGAGAGAATGTTTCAGAGGTGGAAGTAGGCAATCTTGGCAATGAACAGGATGTGAAGTTTAAAGCTTGGCTCAAGATTAAGTAGCGCACACGGTTGCACATTGTTAGGTTCAACTTGAGCAGAAATCTGAGAGTTGAGGGAGAAGAAGCCACCACATAGAGTCTGTGGTGGGGTCAAAGAGAATGGCTTAATTTTGACAATGTTAAGCTTCTGACTCACCCATAGTTTGATATTGGGCAGGCAACCTGACAATAGTCACACAATCAAAGTAAAGGAAGATTTTCGACTGGATTTTAACATGTCAAATTCATAATTTCATCCAATTACTAATATATATCTTCATTGTTTATTTTAACTATTTCATCTTTGCAAAAGAAATGTAAAATAAATAAAAGACTTTCCTATTATAATTCTTGATGCCTGAATTTTGTATTATTCATACAGTAAGTATCTTTTTGTTTCAACGTTCTGCAGTGTATAAATGGAATCTAAAATGGCTTCTTGTGAAGCTATTTCTTCAGAAGAGCTTCGGAGAAGACTTTATCAAACATTCAAAAATCGGGGTGTCTTGGATTCTTTAAAGGTATTTATTTATATTGAACAAAAGGGTATATCACAGCATCTTCCTGTAATAAAATTCTACTGTGTGTTTTTACAGTTATTAAAAATCATTAAAATTTATGGCTAGACCATTTTGATATTCCCAGCCCATACTCTGTCATGTATTAATGCTTCAATATTTAAATGTTCAGTATGAAATAAGAATTGTAGTACCTGCAAATGTAGCAAAATTAAGCTTCCATATTTCTATAATTTTGTGATCCTGTATTGATCATTTAGCAAATATCAAGTCAATTGAGTTGCCGCACTGAGTTGATGGTTGTTAAACAGCGAATTCCTCTTATTTGCATGTCTATTCCATTATTCAACTATAAAGATCCTGGTATTTGAGTTCTATAAGGTCTCAGATGCTTTTTGAAACCCACATTTATTCTGATATGTTTTTCAACAGCAGCGTCAATTAATAATTATACAGTATACATTGGTTATGTATATATATTGTATAGTACATATTTGACAAGTTCCCATGAATGCTAATTTGCAATCATCCAGTATCATATAACAATAATCTCAGATGACATAAGTGAAGATTTTAGGGACTTTACTGGATGAACAAGTTTCTGCAAAAGTTTGTGTAGTACATTGTTAGACCCTTGCCTCACATAAATTTTCTGTTGACCAGTCTCAGCTTAGAAATCAGCTTGTTCATGAATTAACGCACCCTGGTTTAAATCGACACTTAACTGCACATGGTCATCGGCATCAGTATCCTTCCACAGACGAGGATTCTCTGTTGATTATGGCTGCAAATAGCATTGTAGCAGACCACTTGCGTGGGATTGGATATGAGTACTCACTGTCTGTCTTCTATCCAGAATGTGGCTTAGAAAAGGAAAAGGTAACGTAAAACTGTATTTTTGTCTTTTTAAAAAATTAATGTAACTAAGCAGTGGGAAACAAACCTTGAGTTGAAGGAGCACTTCAGTGCACAGACTTTGGGTATAGTTTGAAGTCAGATCTATTAGTCTCAAGAAATGTGTTGTCATGTTTTACAAATGCTTTTTCTAGAGTTTAAATCTGATCTTGGGCAACCTACTAACATGGTTTGAGTAAATCCAAATGTTTCAATTAAAAATTAGGAATCTTTTTTCTAATTATATCCATCAAATAAATTACAATCTAATAATCTTGGAAAGAAAACTTTTCCCTCAGTTTCCTTCTTTCCACCGGTGAAGCCATTGACTCTAGGGTTCCAGGAGCCTATAGGTGCCAAGTGTACTGAGTAACTTCTCCATGCTAGTCTGGGCAGTAGTGATGGTAGGCTATTTGATCATGTGGGACATCACAATGAAATTTAATTCTGCCTTGCTTGTAGTGTGTATTATATGCATATTTTCAGCAGGTGCTGCTGATGGCAATCATGTGTAAGAACCCTAACTGGTTTAATTTTCCGTCCCTCTTATCCAAGAATAGTCAGGCCAGTTGCAGTGCTCTTTCTATTGCTCTGACTGAGATATACTAACACAGCACGATCCAAAGATCCAACCTTATGACATTCTGCACAACACCACACTATTTCCTTTGCATTCATCTGCTGGGCCACAGAGGAAATGACTAAGGAAAATATTCTAAATCTGTTTTATGGATTTTGTTTTGCAGCAAGCTGTAAGTCATTATGATTTGTGTTTGGGCCGTGAATTTAATTTATCTCCAGTAACAATATTTTGAACATGGTAGCTGAAGGACTGTTGCAGAAAAAAGTTTGTTTAAGGTCTTCTTGAGATTCTTAATTGCCTGGATGCCAGGCTAAAACAAAGGACACGATAATTTGGTGAATTATTTCAACGATTGATTAGTTAATTGAAAGCTGGGACCAGTCAGCATATTATTCAGTATTCATAGAACAATAACATGTTGTTCACTGTTGTAAATACCATGCAGTGATATAATTTGTATTGTGCTGTAAGATTTAATATAAGATAATTAAAGTTAAATTGTAGTTATCTTGCGATACAAACATACGAATTAAGAGCCTACTCTGCCATTCAATAAGTTCATGGCTGAACTGATTACTCCACATTTCCACCTACCCCAATAACCTTCCACCCCCTTGCTTATCAACAATATATCTACCTCTGCCTTAAAAATATTCAAAGACTCTGCTTTAACCGCCTTTTCAGGAAGAGAAACAGTTTCTCCTCATCTCTGTCTGAAATGGGCGACCCCTTATTTTTAAACAGTGACCCCTAGTTCTAGATTCTCCCACAATGGGAAACATCCTTTCCACATCCACCCTGTCAAGACCCCTCAGGATCTTATATGTTTCAATCAAGTTGCCTCTTACTCTTCTAATTCCAGCGGCTACATGCCTAGCCTGTCCAATCTTTCCTCGTAAGACAGCCCGCCCATTCCAGGTATTAGTCTAGTAAACTTTCTCTATACTGCCTCCAACGCATTTACATCCTTCCTAAATAAGGAGACCAGTACTGTACAAAGTACTCCAGATGTGGTCTCACCAATGCCATATATAGCTGAAGCATAACCTCCCTACTTTTGTATTCACTTCTTCTCACGATAAACGATAACATTCTATTAGCTTTCCTAATTATTTGCTGTACCTGCATACTAACCTTTTGCGATTCATGCATTCGGACACCCAGACTCCTCTGATCATGATGATTTTTCAGGTCCAATTGTATCATATTATTAGCCATTCCAATACTTCTGGTAAAAGAAAAATGGTTCCTATCTTTCTGATTTGCTTCAGGCTTTATAAAGTAGATTGAATTCATCTAATTCCTCTAAACAATTATATTCCCTCACCCTAATATTACCGAGATTAGTTTTGCTGCAGTTTCTCAGTCATTTTTATTCTGTAAGTAAAGGCTTTCATACTGTACATTCGATATTAAATGAATTAACGAAGGATCTTTTATTGTAATTCTCTCCTCAGGAAGAGAGTCATAGTCATTTTATAAACTACATTTTTTTTTTACAAAAGGCTTGAATTAATGTCTCCATGTAAGAAGGGAAAACCTAATTATTTTCCAGGTTCTCCAGTCATTCCTTATTGACAGTGCTGTTTAGCACTGGAACTCACAGGGAAGTATTGATCAGATGTTGCAACAGCTGTACTTGAGGCATTGCATGTGTATTTTGACAATCAGCTAGATGAATTTACAGCCTGAAACTACAGAAATGTGCATGGCAATAGGTGGAAAACTAGTCAAATGGATTTGCATAAAATAAGATTTTGCTCATGGATTCACAGAAGGATCTCATCATCAAATGCCATAAAAATATAGTAGCTATGAAATGAATTTCACTTTAAAAACATTTTTCATAGGTATTTACAACAAGAGATCTCCTACAGATTATGAAGATCAACCCCGGATCAAACCTTTACAAATCTATTGTGAGTATGTGTTTGATTATATTATAAATGGATTTGATTGCTCAGCATTTTCTCTTTCACATATGGACAACATTCATGGTTTTTGTCTTACTCTCCCCACTGCAGATCTCAAACCTTCAAAAGGATCATCAAAAAGGTAACTGCAGTTTCAAATACCATAGCACTACATATATAAATAAATTGCAAGCCTTCTAAAATGTCTGAAGATTACATTTTATGTATTGTTGTAAAAAGACACTCTCTTGTTGCTGATAGGATTTCTTATTCATTTTCTGATGGAATTGACTGACTATCATCTAACTCGGGAGTATCGTGATGCAGAAGCTCAGACCAGCTGCGTTCCACAGTACAAGGAATCTATTGGTAATGAGCAGGGGTGGGGGATTCTTTAAAAAAGTAATGTCACTAAAGTAAACCAATCCTCCAGCAGTGTATGCACCATAGTAGTACAGTGTTGGATCTGGAGCCTGTTCTGTAATTAGCCAATTTCCATTGAATCAATGGGAGGATTGGCCTACATTTCATTACACAGCTTCACAGTTCTGTCCTTGGATTGCTAATTCTAAAAAATATTGTGGAAAATGCAATTATATCAAAACAAGAAAGCATTTTTACTTCTAATTTTTATTGCTACATTTTTACCTCTGATTAGGGCATTCAGCTGGCCTCTTTGATCAATGCAAATATTAATTGGTTGGTTGGTAATGGCTATATCAAGAGACCAACCCTGGTGAAATATGCAGATATTTTTTTTATTAATTGTGAGCCAGCTAGCTGGCATTCACAGAGATATATCAGCGCACTTGAGAGTTTCTAAGTTGAGCTACTGTCAGTGCAGCAAAGTTCGGCATTTCCTGACTCAGTTTAAGATGACAGCTGGAGGTTGATGGACTTGAGGACAGAGTCTCGGAGATGCTGACAGGAACTGAAGAGGTTGACTTGAATTTTGCTAACATTCAGCTGGATGAATTTTGACTCATCTTAGTCTTCATAATAGACAGGCAATTTAAAAGAGTGAGAGCAATGTTTAAGTTAGTGGTAGTGAAGCTGTGCTGGGTTTGTCATCTGAATATATGTAAAAACTGAAACAGAAAACAGATTGGAGGGTACCTGCTATGCTAGCCTACACGAGCTGGTGTGACTATTTCAGCTGCAGGTGACCAAAAAACAAGGCAACTTGAAGGGGTAAGCCATCTTACATTTGTGCAGTGATTGGAGACACGACTGCTGTCAGCAATGTAATAGTGGCTGGAACTATTGTCTTACTTGTTGCCTCTGGCAGGACAAACTCTACCTATTTTTTATTTATATTCTGCATTTCTGGAGAACTTTGGAGTTGCAGCCAGAAGCAAACCAACAATGTAAATGTGCCATTTCCACTGTTCCCTTCTGATTTGTTCTTTCACTGCTGTACTTAGTTCCTCATTTTCTTTCTTACAGTTGATAAACTTCAAATGGTTGATGAAGAATATGCAGCATTTCATCCAGCAAATCTGCAAGAGGATTTTTGGGAAACAAAACTGCTTGTATATCGTAAACAAATAGAAGAACAGCTTCAGGCAGAGATGCAGCAAGAGGTAGTACGCCATATTCTTTTGTCATCTTTGTCACTAAATTGCTCATTAGATGTAACGTCATTTGACAAATCTTTCTAAATTAGCTAAAATATTCAATTTAATTAATATAAAGAACACAATGAAATCCAGTGCCATGTAAGCATTACACTGTGCAAACTGGAGTAGTTTGCAATAGAGAGACTGGTGCCCCAATTTACTGATGCTCTCCAATTTTGGACAGCACTATAGTATTCTTGCATTGAGTCTGTCTTTGTACATGTGTCACCCCTGTTGGCATGCCAGATATGAGATTAATGGATGTAGTTTTCGTGTGCTGGCACCAATCTATCCTGTTTCCATTGAATTAAAGGTGTGTTGTAATGAGAAAAAAGTAGAGTACGTTTTCTTCCTTTGTATATCCATGAGTTGTCTCGCAATATGCATTGCTGTGCCACTTGAATGTGAAATTGTACCTGAGGGTTCACAAGGGGCTGCGTACAAGTTGGGGAAGAGGCTGACCGGCATAAGCATCGACTGCCAGACTTTGCTTCCCAGTGATCCAAAGTGGACCCAGGACCCCACTTCCAGACCTCCCTTCCATTCCCAGATCCCCTCGCATTGTTCACAATACCCAGGCTGTGGTACTCAGTGTTCTCTAATCCCAGAACTATCACATTGCTTCTAGACTCAGATCTTCTATCCTAATGTCCTCCGGTCCCAGGATCCCTCTCGTGGTGACTCCAAGTCATCCTGCAGTCTTCCTGGAACCTCCCTCTTCAGTGTTCCATGGATCCTGCTGAAAATAATGCCAGACTTGGATACTCTATCCCAGTACTGCCTGCCCATGAACCTCCTTCCTAGGTCCCAGGCTGCCCCAAAGCTTCCTGATTATATTACTTGGTATTACAATTTGTTCTCACAAGGTCTTCCACACATCATGAGCGATGTCTAGTGATGTTTCTCTGTCCAGTAATAACTTCTGCTACCGACAGCAAAACCATAATTTCTCCACTGTTGTCTTCCACGTTTTGCTGTGATGCTTTGTTATCTTTGGCAGGAAAATTATCCATAGAGCTAGTGATACTTTAGGTGTAATTAGTAATTACACAAGACTTGCTGAATTATATTACAGTTGGTTGTAGTTTTTTTTAACAGGATGTAATTGCGTTTTCTTAAAGATTCATCTTGGTGTAAGAAACTTACCTAGTTCTTTTGATCGCTGTAGCTGCAGCATTTTAAGGATCTGGAATTGGCTAAGGTTCGGATTCAGGAGAAAGAGCGGTCACAGAAAAATATAGAAGAGCTCAGATCGAAGCTAGATAAAATGTACCAGATGAAGTCTGAAACATTGATCACAAGAGAGAAGAATGCAATTGACAGACTTCAGAAACAGCAGGAGGTAGGTTTAGATACAACTAGAATTATAATATGCGAGGCAATTATGCAGTGAGTCCATGGATGAATCAGAGCTTTCTATGACAAAATATCAGGAATAACCTGAATACAAATAATTAATAGATTGTCTTTTCAGGAAATGCCTTTGGGCAAAATAAGCTAACAGTCAAGGATGGGACAAGCCTTTTATGCTATGTGCACACGTGGAAAAGGCCTATGGGTTGCTTTCAATGTCATCATGTCACAGAACATCTTGAGGGTGAACCCTTTATGTCTTGTGTCCCCTCTCCAGCATGCAATTGTTGGACCACTTCTACCATGTATTGAGGTGCTGTCCAGAAGAACAAAGAAGACCATACAATTATATAATCCTTCTTTTTAACTTTGCTTTCATTTACTGTGGTCTTAATTCCACATCCTTTATTTTGGCCGAGAAGTCTACGGACTGCTTTTTCTTCATAATTAAAGGGCGTATGGCACAAAACTCAAAAGCATTTAACAGCAGAGTTTGGGGTTGCAGTATGGCAAGGAAGTAAACTGGTTCCTTTTGCTTTCTCCTGATGTTGCAATTGGAATTCATTTTAATCAGGCTCATTTTAATTTACCTGCATTCTATCTTTAGAATTTTTACACAGGGCTGAATTTTATATCGGCGACGGGGGTCCAGCGATGGGCTGGAGAGGAGGTGGGGGTGGGGTGCGTCCCCCGCATCAGCCCTCCATTGGACCCCCAACCAAATTCAACAGTGGGCAAATGCCCACCCCAAGAGCTGCCAGCCAAATGGAGGGCTGTCAACTCAGCACTACCAGCAGCGCCACCAGGTGCAGTGGTCACTGCTGGTACTGCAGAAAGCTTGGAGCAGCAAAGATGTAGGAGGCCCAGGACCAAGGTAAGTGTGGTCAGGCTCACTGAGGCCAGTAAGGCAGGTCCTGGCAAGGGGTTGGGGAGGTGTGGTTGGCAAGGGCGGGGGGGTGTCTTGCCACTGGGGCAGCGATCGCTGCCGGGGGGCCCTCCATGGGCCATGGATTGCCCCCAGAGGAGGAACCCCCCTCACCCGAGCTCACTAGGAGGCTGCTGGGTGTCACCTGACGGTATCTCCATGCAGCAGTGCGCCCCTCCGATGTTGGCTAAATGACAGTAGAGGTGGGAGCTAGTCCTTAATTAGCTTTTGAGCGGACATCTCGTCCGCCACAGTGGCCGCTGCGGACAAAATGGCATGTGACAGGACAATGTCAGGAACGCCACCTGACGCCACCACATGCCATTTTGGGTGCCCCCTCCGCCTCTCTAAGGGCCGGATAAGATCCAGCCAACTGAGCCTGTCTGAAATGATTCTGTGCTCGTTGATGAAACAAAACTGGAAGTCTGGATGTAATGGCTTTTGCTTTATAGTGGTACTGGCACTAAAATAATTTCCCATATACACATCCTCTTTTCATCCTTCATTAACATTTCAGTGTTATAATTTTATAATTTTTCTCCAGTAAAACTTTCAAAGATGTAGCATGTTTCTCTTTTTTAAATTATATAGAGCTGAAATTTATACTCCCACCGCCAAAATCAGCGGTGGGCGAAAACAATGGCGGTCCGCCCATGCAGGTCGCATGACGTGGAGCCGCCGCGATAGTGCAGCGGCTCGTTTAAATAGCCGGGGTGGACCGCCCCGCCCCCAATGACATGGAGGGGGCGGGCTGTCCGTCCCCAGCCATGGCATCAGCTGCCTGTACGCAGGCACTGGCACCATTTTTAAAGGGTTTCATAAAGGGTTTTTTAAATGGCCATGAAACCATTGCCAATTGTTGTAAAAACCCGTCTGGTTCACTAATGTCCTTGAGGGAAGGAAATTTGCTGTCCTTACCTGGTCTGGCCTACATGTGACTCCAGACCCACAGCAATGTGGTTAACTCCTACATGCCCTCTGAAATGGCCTAGCAAGCCACTCAGTTGTACCTAACTGCTACAAAGTCTATAAAAAGGAGTGAAACCGGACGAACCACCCGGCATCGACCTAGGCACTGGAAACGACAACGGCAAACCCAGCCCTGTCGACCCTGCAAAGTCCTCCTTACTAACATCTGGGGGCTTGTGCCAAAGTTGGGAGAGCTGTCCCACAGACTAGTCAAGCAACAGCCTGACATAGTCATTCTCACGGAATCATACCTTACAGACAATGTCCCAGACATTGCCATCACCATTCCCGGGTACGTCCTGTCCCACCGGCAGGACAGACCCAGCAGAGGTGGTGGCACAGTGGTATACAGTAGGGAGGGAGTTGCCCTGGGAGTCTTCAACATCGACTCCGGATCCCATGAAGTCTCATGGCATCGGGTCAAACATGGGCAAGGTAACCGCCTACTGATTACCACCTACCGCCCTCCCTCCATGTTGAACACTCCATGAGGAAGCTCTGAGGGTGGCAAGGGCACAAAATGTATTCTGGGTGGGGGACTTCAATGTCCATCACCAAGAGTGGCTCGGTAGCACCACTACTGACCGAGCTGGCCGAGTCCCAAAGGACATGGCTGCTAGACTGGGTCTGCGGCAGGTGGTGGGGGAACCAACACGAGGGAAGAACATACTCTACCTCGTCCTCACCAGTCTGCCTGCTGCAGATGCATCTGTCCATGACAGTATTGGTAGGAGTGACCACCGCACAGTCCTTGTGGAGACAAAGTCCCGCCTTCACATTGAGGATACCCTCCATCGTGTTGTGTGGCACTATCACCGTGCTGAATGGGATAGATTTCGAACAGATCTAGCAATGCAAAATTGGGCATCCATGAGGCGCTGTGGGCAATCAGCAGCAGCAGAATTGTACTCAACCCAAATCTGTAACCTCATGGCCCGGCATATCCCCCACTCTACCATTACCATCAAGCCAGGAGACCAACCCTGGTTCAATGAAGAGTGCAGGAGGGCATGCCAGGAGCAGCACCAGGCATACCTCAAAATGAGGTGTCAACCTGGTGAAGCTACAACCCAGGACTACTTGCATGCTAAACTGCGTAAGCAGCATGCGATAGAGCTAAGCGATCCCATAACCAACTGATCAGATCTAATCTCTGCAGTCCTGCCACATCCTGCTGTGAATGGTGGTGGACAATTAAACAACTAACTGGAGGAGGTGGCTCCACAAATATCCCCATCCACAATGATGGGGGAGCCCAGCACATCAGTGCGAAAGATAAGGCTGAAGCATTTGCAACAATCTTCAGCCAGAAGTGCCGAATTGATGATCCATCTTGGCCTCCTCCTGAAGTCCCCAGCATCACAGATGCCAGACTTCAGCCAATTTGATTCACTCCGCGTGATATCAAGAAATGACTGAAGGCACTGGATACTGCAAAAGCTACGGGCCCTGACAATATTCCGGCAATAGTACTGAAGACCTGTGCTCTGGAACTTGCCGCGCCCCTAGCCAAGCTGTTCCAGTACAGCTACAACACTGGCATCTACCCTGCAATGTGGAAAATTGCCCAGGTGTGTCCTGTACACAAAAAGCAGGACAAATCCAACCCGGCCAACTACCGCCCCATTAGCCTACTCTCAATCATCAGTAAAGTGATGGAAGGTGTCATTGACAGTGCCATCAAGCGGCACTTGCTTAGCAACAACCTGCTCAGTGACGCTCAGTTTGGGTTCCGCCAGGGCCACTCAGCTCCTGACCTCATTACAGCCTTGGTTCAAACATGGACAAAAGAGCTGAACTGAAGAGGTGAGGTGAGAGTGACTGCCCTTGACATCAAGGCAGCATTTGACCGAGTATGGCATCAAGGAGCCCTCACAAAATTGAGGTCAATGGGAATCAGGGGGAAAACCCTCCGCTGGCTGGAGTCATACCTAGCACAAAGGAAGATGGTTGTGGTTGTTGGAGGTCAATCATCTGAGCTCCAGGACATCACTCCAGGAGTTCCTCAGGGTAGTGTCCTCGGCCCAACCATCTTCAGCTGCTTCATCAATGACCTTCCTTCAATCATAAGGTCAGAAGTGGGGATGTTCGCTGATGATTGCACAATGTTCAGCACCATCCGTGACTCCTCAGATACTGAAGCTGTCCGTATAGAAATGCAGCAAGACCTGGACAATATCCAGGCTTGGGCTGATAAGTGGCAAGTAACATTTGCGCCACACAAGTGCCAGGCAATGACCATCTCCAACAAGAGAGAATCTAACCATCTCCCCTTGACATTCAATGGCATTACCATCGCTGAATCCCCCACTATCAACATCCTAGGGGCTACCATTGACCAGAAACTGAACTGGAGTAGCCATATAAATACCGTGGCTACAAGAGCAGGTCAGAGGCGAGGAATCCTGTGGCGAATAGCTCGCCTCCTGACTCCCCAAAGCCTGTCCACCATCTACAAGGCACAAGTCAGGAGTGTGTTGGAATATTCTCCACTTGCCTGGATGGGTGCAGCTCCAACAACACTCAAGAAGCTCAACACCATCCAGGACAAAGCAGCCCGCTTGATTGGCACCCCATCTACAAAAATTCACTCCCTTCACCACCGACGCACAGTGGCAGCAGTGTGTACCATCTACAAGATGCACTGCAACAATGCACCAAGGCTGCTCAGACAGCACCTTCCAAACCCGTGACCTCTACCAACTAGAAGGACAAGGGCAGCAAATACATGGGAACACCACCACCTGCAAGTTCCCCTTCAGGTCACACACCATCCTGACTTGGAACTATATCGCCGTTCCTTCACTGTTGCTGGGTCAAAATCCTGGAACTCACTTCCTAACAGCACTGTGGGTGTACCTACCCCACATGGACTGTAGCGGTTCAAGAAGGCAGCTCACCACCACCTTCTCAAGGGCAATTAGGGATGGGCAATAAATGCTGTCCTGGCCAGCGACGCCCACATCCCATGAATGAATGAAAAAAAAGCCCTACCATCAATTTAAATATTTAAAGGCACAGGTAATAAAAAAATTGAAATCCATTTAAATTGCCCCTCTCCCAACCTCTAATAACCATAAAATTAATTACTTGCCCTCTTCACCCCCCAAAAAACACTTCCTGGCCCACCTGACCATCCCACCCCCCACCCACCAAAGTACATAAACTTTACAATATTACCCTTCCCACCATCCCCGACACCAGTGGTAAGACTTTGACCCCGCTCCCCCACTCCTGCACTGAGAAATCTACCTCCTCCTCCCCTCCCACCAGTGTTCCGCCTCGGTATCCCGGACGGGGATCCGACGGCGCGTGAGTGCTGGCCACCGGCACAAGTATTGCACTGGAACAGATGGTGGGAACGTTCTTTTTTCTTTTGGGCCTCCTTATCTCGAGAGACAATGGATACGCGCTTGGAGGTGGTCAGTGGTTTGTGAAGCAGCGCCTGGAGTGGCTATAAAGGCCAATTCTGGAGTAACAGGCTCTTCCACAGGTGCTGCAGAGAAATTTGTTTGTTGGGGCTGTTGGACAGTTGGCTCTCCCCTTGCGCCTCTGTCTTTTTTCCTGCCAACTACTAAGTCTCTTCGACTCGCCACAATTTAGCCCTGTCTTTATGGCTGCCCGCCAGCTCTGGCGAATGCTGGCAACTGACTCCCACGACTTGTGATCAATGTCACACGATTTCATGTCGCGTTTGCAGACGTCTTTATAACGGAGACATGGACGGCCGGTGGGTCTGATACCAGTGGCGAGCTCGCTGTACAATGTGTCTTTGGGGATCCTGCCATCTTCCATGCGGCTCACATGGCCAAGCCATCTCAAGCGCCGCTGACTCAGTAGTGTGTATAAGCTGGGGATGTTGGCCGCTTCAAGGACTTCTGTGTTGGAGATATAGTCCTGCCACCTGATGCCAAGTATTCTCCGAAGGCAGCGAAGATGGAATGAATTGAGACGTCGCTCTTGGCTGGCATACGTTGTCCAGGCCTCGCTGCCGTAGAGCAAGGTACTGAGGACACAGGCCTGATACACTCGGACTTTTGTGTTCCGTGTCAGTGCGCCATTTTCCCACACTCTCTTGGCCAGTCTGAACATAGCAGTGGAAGCCTTACCCATGCGCTTGTTGATTTCTGCATCTAGAGACAGGTTACTGGTGATAGTTGAGCCTAGGTAGGTGAACTCTTGAACCACTTCCAGAGCGTGGTCGCCAATATTGATGGATGGAGCATTTCTGACATCCTGCCCCATGATGTTCGTTTTCTTGAGGCTGATGGTTAGGCCAAATTCATTGCAGGCAGACGCAAACCTGTCGATGAGACTCTGCAGGCATTCTTCAGTGTGAGATGTTAAAGCAGCATCGTCAGCAAAGAGGAGTTCTCTGATGAGGACTTTCCGTACTTTGGACTTCGCTCTTAGACGGGCAAGGTTGAACAACCTGCCCCCTGATCTTGTGTGGAGGAAAATTCCTTCTTCAGAGGATTTGAACGCATGTGAAAGCAGCAGGGAGAAGAAAATCCCAAAAAGTGTGGGTGCGAGAACACAGCCCTGTTTCACACCACTCAGGATAGGAAAGGGCTCTGATGAGGAGCCACCATGTTGAATTGTGCCTTTCATATTGTCATGGAATGAGGTGATGATACTTAGTAGCTTTGGTGGACATCCGATCTTTTCTAGTAGTCTGAAGAGACCACGTCTGCTGACGAGGTCAAAGGCTTTGGTGAGATCAATGAAAGCAATGTAGAGGGGCATCTGCTGTTCGCGGCATTTCTCCTGTATCTGACGAAGGGAGAACAGCATGTCAATAGTCGATCTCTCTGCACGAAAGCCACACTGTGCCTCAGGGTAGACGCGCTTGGCCAGCTTCTGGAGCCTGTTCAGAGCGACTCGAGCAAAGACTTTCCCCACTATGCTGAGCAGGGAGATTCCACGGTAGTTGTTGCAGTCACCGCGGTCACCTTTGTTTTTATAGAGGGTGATGATGTTGGCATCGCGCATGTCCTGGGGTACTGCTCCCTCGTCCCAGCACAGGCATAGCAGTTCATGTAGTGCTGAGAGTATAGCAGGCTTGGCACTCTTGATTATTTCAGGGGTAATGCTGTCCTTCCCAGGGGCTTTTCCGCTGGCTAGGGAATCAATGGCATCACTGAGTTCCGATTTGGTTGGCTGTATGTCCAGCTCATCCATGACTGGTAGAGGCTGGGCTGCATTGAGGGCAGTCTCAGTGACAGCATTCTCCCTGGAGTACAGTTCTAGGTAGTGCTCAACCCAGCGGTCCATCTGTTTGCGTTGGTCAGTGATTATGTCCCCCGATTTAGATTTGAGGGGGGTGATCTTCTTGATGGTTGGCCCAAGAGCTCTCTTCATGCCATCATACATTCCTCTGATGTTTCCGGTGTCTGAGGCCAGCTGAATATGACTGCATAGGTGTTGCCAGTAGTCGTTTGCGCAACGCCTAGCTGTTCTTTGTGCAGTACTTCTGGCTGCTTTAAGTGCTGCGGATGTTAAATCGCTGGGGGCTTTCTTGTAGTTCAAAAGTGCAATGCGCTTAGCGGCTATGACAGGTTGCAGCTCTTCATTATGAGATTGAAACCAGTCTGCATTTCTCTTCGCACTTTTGCCGTAGGTGGTCAAAGCTGACTCATAGATGGCGTCTCTGATGTGGGCCCACTTGGTCTCAGCATCCCCTGTGGGAGTGTTTTGAAGGGCTGTTACAAGTGAATTTAGAAATTTTTGTAACAGCTGTGGGTGAGAAATTCTGCTCGTGTTGATGCGTGGGTGGCCCTTCTGCTTGGAATGATGCAACTTCTTTGGTCTGAGTCTAACCTTGCTGCACACCAGGGAGTGGTCGGTGTCGCAGTCCGCACTGTGGAAGCTGCGTGTGATTTGAACACTGTTTAAGGCGGCTCGCCTTGTGACAATGAGGTCTAGCTGGTGCCAACGACGTGATCTTGGGTGCCTCCATGAAACCTGGTGACAGGGTTTAGTGTGAAAGAACGAGTTGGTGATGCAGAGGTTATGATAGGTACACAACTCAAGCAGTCTCTGCCCGTTCTCATTCATCCTTCCAACGCCATAGCGCCCAAGGCAGGAGGGCCATGAGTCATGGTCGGCCCCAACCCTGGCATTAAAGTCCCCCAGCAGGAATAGGTGTTCGGTGTTGGGGATGCTGCTAATGATGTTATGGAGTTGTTCATAGAACTGGTCTTTAGCTTCAGGTGCGGAACAGAGTGTTGGAGCATAGATGCTGAGTAGGTGTACTGGACCAGAGGTGGTGAGCAGTCGGATGGACAGTATGCGTTCCGAGCCATTTGAGGGAGGCTCTATCATGCTGAGCAAGGAGTTTCTGATGGCGAAGCCCACTCCATGCTGTCTTGGTTCTTCAGGATCCCTGCCCTGCCAGAAGAAGGTGTAGTCTTGCTCTGCTAGAGAGCCACTCGCGGGGAGGCGAGTCTCCTGAAGTGCTGCAATGTCCACATTGAGTCTACTGAGCTCGTTGTTAATGATGGCGGTCTTCCGAGAATCGTTGATTTGTGTAAGGTCTTCCGACAGGCCAGGACACATAGTTCTGACGTTCCAGCTTGCAAAGCGAAGGGCTGGTACCTTCTTTCCTTTTTTCATGTTGTTTGGTGCGGTGTATCAGTCCACCTTTCGGGCAATGACCCTGAGCTCCAAGCACCCATTGAAGCAGGCAGACTGTGGCGGGACAGAACCTTATTGACCGGGGGCTGCCCGGTTTGAGGCAGGCGGTAGCTGTCCAGTGAGGTGCAATGACCTCTCCCACCGACAAAGGCAACCCGTGGCGCCCAGTTTCTACGCCAATTTATCTGGACTTATAACCCGTAACTGCTGCCTTCCGTGTTGTTTCAGTCGCTGTGAGGCAACTATGGAGTGACCTCTCCATGGCGCATGCCTGGGCAAATTTATGGAGGTTGAGAGTTGCCCAGTCGTCAAAACCCCCCTCTCGGCCTTTCTGGTGGGGTCCAAAGGAGTGCAGGACACGACGTTTGGCACCAGTATGGCTGCAGGAACTGCCGGAAACATGCCAAAGGTGACACATGACCGCCTACGGGGTTCCGCTCCGGATTTTCTGTTAGGGTTTACTCCCTTAGCCTTGGTCTCTCCCGAGACGCCCACAAGGCAGTGGGGTTGTTGGGGCCCCTACACAGGTGTAGGATGGTGCCGGTGGGAGGAGGGGATGCAAGGGGGAGGGGTAGAGGGAGGAGGGGGGGGTGCAGGGGAAGGGGGTGCGGGGTGAAGATGGTGCGAGGGGGGGGCGGGCTGGGACGGGGTTGTGAGGGGGTGAGCTGAGAGGGTGGAGCAGGGAAGGGGAGGGGGGTGGAAGGGGGGTAAAGTGGGGGGGAGGGGGGGTGGAATCTGGTGCAGGTAATAAGCCATTTCCTCAGTGCCCACCATCGACGTCCGGAAAGCTCATCCACGTCCTTCGGGAGGTGAAGCATCATTTGGCAGACTTAGAGGTGATCACATTTGCTAAGGGTTTTTTTTTTTGCAGTGGGAACGTAAAGCTAACTAATTCAGTAATTTGAATTTATTTATATATGTTAATGGTGGTCCTGTCGCCCAGGGCCAGGGGGACCGCCATGAGGCCTTGCCGCCGCCGGCAGTATCGGTCCACGCCCTCACAGCATCGAGGTGCATTTCGGCCTTCTCCTGGAGGCATTTTCCGACCCCCCCATGTCCCCTGACGTTGGGGGTCTGTAAAATTCAGCCCAGAAAGTGGTATTGCATGCAAAAAAAATCTAAAAATCCAAAACAGATTGTTTATATTTAAAATATTGCTAATCGATGCTGAAAAGGTATATAGTTTGTCTTTTCATCTTGCCAATTGTTGGGCTCTTGGTTTCAGTCAGGCAGCTTGGGGAGTCATGAAGGAAGAACCATGGGGGTAGGATTTTCATCTTTACCTGGGTGGTAATCTGGTAGAGAAGATCAGGCAAATACTATAAAGGGTGGGCAATCCTCTCCACCAAAAATCTGCATCATAATTTTCTGCTGCATGTTGGACATTGAACTGGGGTGCCCCCTGTACAGGAAAGCAACTGGGTATATCTTTAACCAATCTCGGTCTGAACCCAGAAGTATAAGTTAGAATAGAGAATTTTCTATCGAATCAGGTACAGAGGGCAAAATAAAGAGAGGAAAAAAATTGGATGACAAGGAAGAAAGAGATAGAAATATAAGTTAAAACAAATTATTTAAGTTTTTAATTTTTTTCTCTCTGAATCCAATCTTCCCTCCTTATTTCACTTTCTGCACCTGATTTATATTTTTTTAAATCTCCAACAATTAAAACTTGAAGGAATGAGACTACATTGTTAATACTTTTCAGTACCTGAGAGTTTGGTAGTAATTAAGACTTATCATGCCATTAAAAATGGTACTTGGACTGAAATGGACAAGCCCTAACTTTTTGTGGTGAGTTTACTTCATATACAGCTGTTCAAAAACTTTATGCCCTTCAATATATTAGAATGGGGAGTCAGATGGTGAGATGTAATTTTTGTACAGCTTACGGCAGAGCGGCGCATCTTGACCAGCAACTTTTGGATTCTCATGATAAACTGCCCTTGTGCGTTTGCCTGAAGTTGCTGTCCGTTTGTGCATATTCACGTAACTTTTACAGTAAATTCTGGCCCAATCTATGTCATTGGATCGTCAAAGAATGTGCTGCTTTATAAAGGTGCAAGGATTATACCATGTAACCTACAATCAACTGTCTGTGATGTGGTGAGTGTCTTTATGGTGCAAAGTCTAATTACAGCATTTTCAGTGGCCATTTAGAGATTAAATTAATCTTAGGCTGGTAATCAGGTCAATTAAAGTCAGAAGGCACCAACAGGAAATGATTGACTTTTTTTTAAAGAAAAAAGGTACGTTTACTCCTTGGGTCAATTGGAAGCAGTTTTCTATAACCGGTGAATGTTTGGTGTGGGTTAGAAATGATTGCAATTATTTCTCTTTTTTTTAAAATGTGACAGAAATTTGCACATGTTTTGGATACATCTCAATTTTTACATAGCTAGATATTTTAAACAGACTGACAACAAAGCATTGTGTAAAGTAATAATTTTATTTAAAACTGGGTAATCCATAAGTATGAAAGTAATAATTGATCTACAGTTCTGTATTTTGTTATGAAGTTGTGCATATATAACACTTAATGAAGTTATCCTTTATCAAGCAGCTTGTGTTTAGAATATCTATTTTGTTACAGATTGAAGAAAAAGAAATCTATATGCAGAGGCAAAGTTTATTGAAAGACATTGAAACTGTGCGAAATAGAGAGGTCGAACTTAGACAACGAATTGAAGCCTTTGAGCTGTAAGTAGCAACAGCAAATTATCAAAAGAAATATAGTCTATAATTAACATTTTTAAAACATTCCCACAGGAGTGTTGATGTACTTGTGATTTCTCATATTTAAAAATGACAAACTCTTGGATTGAAACATTGGGGAAAATTTTATGGCCCCTGCAAGAGCTGCTTTGGTGGCATGCGGGGTGATTTTTTTTTTCAGATTTATGACGGTGGGAATTTTTTTGCGAAACTAAGGAGCGCGTTTGCAGCGGTCCGGGGCTCCCCCGCATGGTGGCGAATTACAGCTTTGTACCATGACAATTCGTTACCCTATACTTAGTTCAAATTAAGTCCTACCTGCCAGATTAAGTTAGTGGTGAGCGGTATTCCGTTCATTTAAACGTGGCATACACCAGTTGGCTTTATGTAGTTGGGTCTGATGTCAGTGTTTTACTTTCTTGAACTCATTGACACAAGGAATGTCAACATTGGAATGAATGGAGGAACAGGAGAGGGTACTCGGGGAAGACAGGGTGGGGTGATCGTGTGCATGGAGGAGCAGGGGAGATACTCAGGGAGGGCAAAGGATGGGGTAATCAGGTGCATGGAGGAGCAGGGAAGATACTCGGGGAGGACAAAGGGTGGGGTAATCGGGTGCATGGAGGAGCAGGGGAGAGAGGAGGGGAGCAGTGGTTGCTGTTGCTGCTGAAGCTGGATGTGGGCGGCAGAGGGGGTGGTGGGTTAATTTGAGCGTTGCAGTCAACAGATGGTCCTGAGGGGCCTAAAGGGAGGGATAAGCACTGTCAACGTCGGGGACCTGTGGGGCGAATTTAGGGTACTAGTTGACAGAGGGAAAGGTCACAGTCAATGGGGGCAAATAGATTTTGTTGGGGGGAAGGTTGAGACTTAAGGTTGGGTATTCTATGGCATCCTAGGGAGGGGAACAGGACTCGGCAATAACACTAAGATGGAGTTGAGGGGTCAAGGGTCAGAGTTGGCATTTCGATGGTAATGGAAGTAGGAACGGGGGGAGGGATGGCATGAATAAATTGATTGTGACAGTGTCCAAGGTAATGGGGGGGGTGGTTCAATGGTAACAGAGGGAAAGGTTAAGGTTATATTGGGTGGGTCAAGGGTGATGGGTGCAGGTTGAAAGGTGGCAGGAGGAAGTTGGAAGGTGAGGAAACTTACCTTAAATTGTACATGCACTACTTTCTCAAATGATAATGCAAACCACGTGGCCATTCAGGGGTTGCAAGGTGGGCGGGAGGAGTCAAATGATGGTGGGTGGGATTTCCACCTGACTACAATTTTAAGGCACTTAAAGGCGGACTGCTCATTGCCTCGATGGTTCCACGGACTGCCAAAAGAAGGCTGAATTGGAACGCTCTGCTCCTTTCATTCTTTGAAAAGCTGCAGTGACATGGGTTTAATATATCCAATTTATGTCCTACCATGGGAATAAGTGCAGAGGGAGCAACTAAGGAGGGCTCTTATCCTTCAACACATGCTGCCTGAATGCCAGCAACCAGCAGAACAAGAAGGTGAGGATGTTGCGAATGATAACATCCAGGAACAGTATTATCGAAGACGGGCACTGGTACGTTATCACATCCTCAGGAGAAGGAAAAATTACCTACAAATGTCAGAGAGGCAATGCCAGAGACGCCTAAGGATGTATGTAAAATGGTCACAGAAATTTGTAGGATCCTGCAGCATGACCGACAACCACTTGAGTTTGGTGGGAATCCCATGTCAGTTGCCCTCAAGGAACTGCTGCACTCAATTTTTTTGCTAGTGTGCCTTCCAGAAATCAATGGGCGACATATGTGGCATCTCATAGTCTGTGACCCATAGGTGTATCAAAGTGGTGACCAATGCCCTATTGTATCATGCCAATGATTTCACTTACTTACCTGTAGGCGAGGACAGCCAGGCAGCAAGGTCTGTGGCCTTTGGTACTATCGTTGGGTTCCCTAGAGTGCAGGGCGTGATCGACTGCACTCGTGGCCATTAGAGCTCGCTGGGACCAGCCTGTTGCATTTGTGAATTGCAAAGGCTTCCACTCTTTAAATGTACAACTGGTTTGAGACCATAAGAGAAGAATAATGCAGGTTTGCGCACGTTCCCCAGGGAGCTGTCACGACTCATACATTTTGAGGAATTCACAGCTGCCAGGGGTTTTTGATGAACCAGCTGAAGTTAATGGCTGGATCCTGGGTGACAAGGGTTACCCCATTTGTACATGGTTGATGACACCAGTGCGACATCCTCAAAGCGCAGCTGAAGAGAGATACAGTGCTGCTCAGACATCCACCAGAGTCATCATCAAATACACCATTGGCATGCTGAAAATGCACTTCCACTGCCTTTACCAGTCTGGAGGGGCTCTTCAGTATGCGCCACAGAGGGTCTCATGAATAATCATTGGCTGCTATGCATTGCACAACCTGGCAATTAGGCATGGCAACATTCTGCAGGCAGAGGAACAAGAGGAACACCAGTCCTCCTCAGACGAGGATGACTATGAAGAGTTTGAGGAGGAGGACAACAATGCAAACAATGCCGTTCTAGATATAAAGGCCATGGAGAGACGTGCAAGAGACATCAGGGAAAACCTCATATTTGCACCTTTCAGCCGACGGAGCAAAAAAAATCTCAAAATATGTTCACATGCCAATCATTGCTGTAATCAAAAAGAAGGGTTCTTCTAACAACAGCACATGAACCTGCAGTGGAGATGTGCCTAATGGGCTGTATGCTTTCAGCTTTATTAAAAGCAACCTGAGTCTCATTGGAAAAATTGTCCTGCATCAAGGCATTAACCCGCACGCATAGGAAGCTGCAACGTTGCAGCACTTTGATGTGACAGGCAGATCAAATCTTCTCTGGGCTACAATTGAACTGAAAACACACCAATGCAAGGAACGTTAGGGGGTGACCACGGAACTATAAATGTAAGGTATGTTGGTAGTGAAAAAAGTGAACAATTGCAAATGACAAAGAGTTGTCATTGAAGACTGAAGGCTCAAATAACAGTTAAATGGACACTAAGCAATCTCTGAAATGCATTGCAAGTATCAATTCGTTCCTGCCATAGGCCTCCAATAAACATTTTCTTTTTCAAGTGAAACAAAGCAAATATTTTACGAGAGTGCATCAAATATTAAAGTAAATAAATATGGATTTAAACTTCAGCAATATGTGAACAATATTTACAGCACCTGTGCCACCTTTGTGCTCAAAACTATTTATTTTTATGTTTTCTACGCTACGTCTAGGTGCTACCCCGACATTAGCAGCTGAGATGGAGGCACTGTACTCAGTGCACTGTCCTGTTGCTGTAGATGACCGTGGCAGGCGTCCTCTGGAGGAATGGGGCCTTGATGGCTCCATCCTACTGTGGGTCTGCAGCACTGGTGCTTGAGTATCCCCCGTGTGCTCGCCTGCTGGAGGTAAGGGAGTCAATATCGAGATGCTGCTTACCCTGGGGGTATCTTGAGAAGAAGGCCCGGGGCAGCTGGTATGCGCTCATCCTCCATCTGGATGCATGATGGCACTTGCCTGTCTTCCTGAGGGGAAGGGTCACCCAGATGGTAGTCCAGGTTCCTCGTTCCCCTCTTGCTTAGACTCTGCTGCATGGAGCCCATGGCTACAGCGATGGAGTGCAGGTCAGAGTGGATAGGGCTCAAGTGCTCAACCAGACTCGTCACGGAGCTTGCCAAAGTCTCGACTGAGGACGCCATATGCTCATGTGCCTGGGACATTGCAGATGTCATGGCTTGCGTGGACTCCGGTATGGCTCACGCAAAGCCATGCATGACCTAGGGCATCTCTAACATATTTTCCACATAGCTTTGCTGCACATCCAGCAGACTTCTTGTAGCAACAAACAGTGAGTCATCATTAGAGTGGGGCTGAGCAGGGGCTTGGGGCCCAACTGTCCTCCGATTGTCATGCGTCCGGCTGGTACATGCTCCCTCAGCTGCTGGGACGTGTCTGTGTCATGACCACCGGCTTGTGACCCAGATGCTACTCTTAAACCCCGCCCCCCCCACGGATCATGTGGATGTATCTGCGCTGGCAGAGGTGGAAGAAAAGGCAGGTGACCGTGCACCCTCTGAGGCATTGGCTTCATCTTCCTCCCCAAAGGAGGAGTCTTGGGCCTCGCGGCATTCGTGACTCGAATGCAGACACCTGCAGTGGAGACACAAACAGAGGCGCATTAAACATCAACTGAACATGAGTTCACAGACTTTCCTTTGCTGTGCACATATGGCTGCAAGATTGAAGATGACATTTCATCCTTATGTCTTGAGGATCCTGCCTCACCATCGGCGATTGCTGTGCCTTCCTCCTCTCTTGCAATTTCTGCAGCCTCCTCCTCAGTCAGTGTCAGCACCTGATGTCTGGGACACCTCCACCTGTCTGTGATCGCTCGTGCTGGTTGTGGGTGAATTTATTCTGCAGGAGACTGCAGATTTAGTGGCATATTGAAAAATGCCTCATACCCATTGTATACATGCATTGACATCACTCATTCCAGAGTGGCTTTTGCACAACACATCCAAGCACATAAACAATGCCAATCGTCAACTTTGCTCACAATCAGTAAATGTAGGATGCGAAGGCTGCACACGCATTCCACTGCATGCCTTGTGTACCCTCTGTCTTAAAGGCATAGAGACAGGGAGAAAAACAATGGAACAGCTTCGCCAAGACCACTTACCCTTGCCGATTTGAGCAGGTCATTGATACATTTGTGACATTGAACCCAGGGTCACCATGTCACTCCACGATTGACACTTCCTCTGTTACCTCTAACCAGGCCGCTTTGATCAGGCGGGCGGATCTTCTGATTCCATCTGCAGTGAAGAGGACCTCCTGCCTTTCCCTGACGGCCTGGAGGAGAACCTACAGGGAGGCATCAGTGAAGCGTGGAGCGAGACACTGCCTGCTGGCTGACGTTTTCTTTGCTTTTGCTGCAGTGAAAAAAAGTGATGAGTTGGTCCTGGGTTTGAAAAATTAAGGAAGGTAAAAGTGGTTACAAATAAGTAAAAGATTTAATTTTTGTAACTCTGAAGACATTTATGTAACATGAAGGCTGCTGCTCCTTGAGGCTTGAAATACAGAATGCTTTATATCTATGGTGATCATGGTGCTTGACCTAGTGACAGTGGGTTCCACCAATGAAAGGCTGTCTCCGCCGCATGATCGGATGTGTCTCCCGTGCCCGTCACCACACCGTTCATTTACATATAGAATTGCAGGGGATGTGAGAAAAATGGCAGAAGCGGAAGTTACACCAACTTCCGGTCCCACCATCAGGAACGCCGCGGGACTCACAAAATCCTGGCCATTGAATCTGACTGAAAATCTGTTGCACACAATAGTTTTTGCGACCTACTAATCTCTCAAAAATTGTTACCAGCCTGCAATTTGAATAGCGCCTTCAATAACAATAGAACTGCTCATAGGTAGTAATTACACATGATGCTTTGTTATAGTTCAGTTTTCTTATGTATTGCCATTTCTACTCTGCACACAGTTCTAGCAAACGTGCCTTTGGCAGCAGCTGACTATCATTGCAGAATAAAAAGTTGATGAACAGGCTTGTTCCTGCTGTCTGGTCAATGCCATAGTTATACAAGTTTTGATTTTTATTGTTCTTGCAGCTTAGGTCTTCAATTTGAGTATAAATTATGGTTTGCATATTAAAGTTTCACTAGTGCATAAAGAATACGGAAACACTTTTGAAAGTCAGTCATTTTCATATTGTGAAAACCAACTTTGGGCTGTTAATAGTTACAAAAATATAGCAATTGTGTATATTTTTCTCTGATAATTAGAAAGTCACAGAATGAGTTAAGATTGATTCATGCAAAGTCATTGAAACGTAGATGACAAAATGTTTGGAATTTAATTGCAGCTACAGTAGACAAATCTGGAGGGTGCCAAGAATATTGGTCCAAATTTTGTGATAAGAATAACTTTGAGGCTATCAGCTCTTGGAGTAAATTGCACAGCAACTTTCGGCGTCCACTTTTGTGCAGTTAAACACAGAAATCAGATAGCCCGAATTGCTGTGCTTCTCTTGAAGTTTTGCTCAAACAGTATCTCACTGAGAAGAGTCATAGAGTTATACAGCACTGAAACAGGCCCTTAGGCATATCACATCTGCACCGACCATCAAGCACCCATCCAAACTAATCCCATTTTAACAGATTTGGCCCATAGCCTTGTATGCTATGGCGTTTCAAATGCTCATCTAAATACATCTTAAATGTTATGAGGGTTCCTGCCTCTACCACCCCTTTCAGGCAGTGTGTTCCAGATTCCAACCACCCTCTGGTTGAAAAATGTTTTCCTCAAATCCCTTCTAAACCTCCTGCTCCTTACCTTAAATCTATGACCCCTGGTTATTGACCCCTCTGCTAAGGGAAAAGTTTTTTCCTATCTATCCTATCAATGTCCCTCATAATTTTGTATACCTCAATCAGGTCCCCCCTCAGCCTTCTCTGCTCCAAGGAAAACAACCCTAGCCTATCCAGTCTCTCTTCATAGCTGAAATGCTCCAGCCCAGGCAACATCCTGGTGAATCTCCTCTGCACCCTCTCCGGTGCAACCACATCCTTCCTTTAATGTGGTGACCAGAACTGTACACAGTACTCCAGCTGTGACCTAACTAGCATTTTATACAGCTCCATCATAACCTCCCTGCTCTTATATTCTATGCTCGGCTAATAAAGCCAAGTATGCCATATGCCTTCCTAACCACCTTATCTACCTCTGCTGCCTTCAGTGACCTATGGACAAGTACACCAAGGTCCCTCTGACCCTCTGTACTTTCTAGGGTCCTACCATCCATTGTATATCCCCTGGCCTTGTAAGTCCTCCCAAAATGCATCACCTCACACTTCTCAGGATTAAGTTCCATCTGCCGCTGCTCCACCCATCTTACCAGCCCAACTATATTGTCCTGTAATCTAAGGTTTCCTTCTCACTATTTACGACACCACCAATTTTTATGTCATCTGCGAACTTACTGATCATACCTCTTATATTCAAGTCTAAAGCATTAATGTACACTACAAACAGCAAGAGTCCCAGCACCAATCCCTGCGATACACCACTGGTCACAGGCCTCCACTCGCAATAACAACCCTCGACCATCACCCTCTGCCTACTTCCACTAAGCCAATTTTGAATCCAATTTGCCAAATTGCCCTGGATCCATGGGCTCTTACCTTCTTAACCAATCTCCCATGCAGAACCTTATCAAAAGTCTTACTAAAGTCCATTTAGACTACATCAACTGCTTTGCCCTCATCTACACATCTAGTCGCCTCCTCGAAAAATTCAATCAAGTTTAGTAGCCACGTTCTCCCCCTGACAAAGCCATTTTGACTATCCCTGATTAATCCCTGCCTCTCCAAGTGGAGATTAATCCTGTCTTTCAGAATCTGCCATACGCCTCCTTTTTTTTCCTGATGAAACCTCTACATCCCTTGACATCCAGGGTTCCCTGGACTTGTTGGTCCTATCTTCACCTTTACAGGAACATGTTGGACCTGAACTCTCACTATTTCCTTTCTGAATGACTCCCACTGGTCTGATGTCGATTTTACGACAAGAAGCTGCTCCCAGTCCACTTTGGCCAGATCTTGTTTTATCATATTGAAAGTCCACTTTGGCCAGATCCTGTTTTATCATATCGAAATCTGCCTTCCCCCAATTCAGTACTTTTATTTCCGGTCCCTCTTTGTCCTTTTCCATAACTGCCTTAAATCTTACAGAGTTATGGTCACTATCCCCAAAATGCTCCCCCACTGCCACTTCTGCCACTTGTCCAGCTTCATTCCCTAGTATTAGGTCCAGTACCGCCCCTCCTCTTGTAAATGTGAAATGTGGCATTAAAATGCATGAAGGGCATGAAGTTGAGATACTTATCCACTAAACTTGCCATAAAAAGTTAGGGTTTATCTATTCAAATGTAAGTGATTTTTTAACAGCAGGATAAGTTTTAATTACTGCCAAACAACCTCTCTGGCACTGAAAATGTACTTTTGCAAGTGTGAAGTTTCATTCCTTCAGATTTTAATTATTATTAGTGATTTACAAAAATGTTTTTAATATTTTTTGTTTCTTTTATTGCTTTCTCTTAATCCCATCTTTTCCTACAAGCCCGAAGGCACCTGTGTGCCAATGGCTGAGTGCCTCTCTCACCTATACTTTTCGAAGTTGATGGTGCGGCCATAACTGGCTCCCCACTATGTTGATGCCTCCATGCACCTGGTCAGTCCCTGATCCAGCGTACAACCTGTGTGTCCCCACCAAAATCCCAAACTGGCCTTAATGAGCTGACAGAGCTCCTTTACAGGCTTTATTGGCCTCATTCCCAAATTGGGCGGGTTGCTGCGGCCTGCCTCGCCCCTTCCTGAAGAAAATCGCTGGCAGCTGGAATGGTGATGTGACCTTTAGTGCCCACCAGCCTCGGTTCTCACTCTCATCATTACTGTTGTAATTTGTTAGCCTCAACCTTGTTATCTCATTTCATCTCCTGCTGTCTTATTTTGTTTTAACATCGTTCTGGGCTTGTAGGACTTACTGGAAGCTTTCTGTAATCTGTTAGTAGTGGAGCAGGGAGAATGGGGTAAGTTAACTCAGTGTTGAAACTGGCATATATGTTATTTTTTGCCTCAATGAAATCATCTTGCCAGACAGTCTGTCCAAGATAAATATCTCACTTTGTGGAGAATCATGAGCATAAGAGTTGTATGTTTTACTATGGGGCATGTAATATCTGACCTGTCACACTTCTGACTCCAACTTCTGTCCATAATTTGTAATCAGCTGTACAAATCTAAATGTTTTACCAAGTTAATCATTTTTGTTTTTATGTGTGATGGACAGGAAGTGTGCACAAAAGTCAAGTTTTTACATGATAGATAAGTGATATACTAAACTGTAATTTTTTTAAAAAGTTATAGGAATTATTGCATTGCAGAGTCTAAAACTGCAGCTTTGCACACCTGAGAGTATATATGAACTGAGTTCAAGTATAGACTTCCCCAATGATTTGTCTGCCATTTCAGTACTCAGAAATTGTATAACCAAAAGAACAAGAGTTTAGAAGAGGATCTCCGGAGACGAGAATTGGCAGTGAAAAATATTGAGGAGACTTATGAGCAAAAGCTTAAGAATGAACAATGCAGGTAAGGCGTGATGATGCAAGAACATAGTTAAACAAAAGAACACGCTTTCAATGCGTAGCTACAATGTGTTAACCAAAATTACAAACTATCTTACTATGGTATTCCAAGCAAAATATTTACATTTAAAACATTGTTCTAAAGCCACCATGGCAACCTTCCAATACAGTGTACCATAAGAAGGTCTAAAGAACAAGGAACGTCATAAAAATTTCAGTTTTCTAGTTACCTTATTTTAGTGTGAGGATGTTATAGATTTATTTGTGGGACAGCAGTAAGTTTTTGTATATTAAAATATTTTTCACTGACAACTTTAAGATTCATGTTTTGCAAATCGATCCCATTAATCAGAATAGATTTTTAACAAAGGAAACATTTACCACAATTCTTGCATCACGTGTTACCTTGTGTCAGTTTCGAGGAATGCATGTTCTATTTACATTAAACTAGATGTAGCTTCCTCAGCAGCTCAGTCAGTAAGTTTATGGTGTAGTGCTGTGCCGTAGGGATGAGGAAAATCCTAGGTTCGATCCTTGGGGCTGGGTTTTTGGAGCACACTGCGCTCCACGGCAGCGTGCCTTGAACTTGGCTGCCTTCCGAAATGGAAGGGCCGCCACACAGCCCTTATAATATTACGCGCGAGGGCTGATTTAAATAGAGGGGGCGGAGCAGCTGCCCCCGATGACGTAGAGGGGACGACTGCCGTGTCCCTGGCAACAGCGTGCGACGCCACTGCACCGGTGCCATTTTTAAAGGGTTTCAAGCCCCTCAGTTGCATTTTAAAATGTAAAGGTCCAGTTCTCCAGGGTATGACAATAAAATCTAATTTCAAATATAAATGACTTCTCCCACCCCCCAATAGGTAATTTATATTTATACATTAATTGCACTGTTTCCCCCATAATAAACCTTTAATAGTATTCCGAACTTCCCCCTCCCCCCAAAATTGTTCCCTTTGACCCTCAATTCCTTCCCACCATCCCCACAGCCAATAAAAATAGTTTTCCCCGCTCCTCGACCCCTCCTGCGCTGAAAATTTTATTCCTCCCCCCTCCCCACCAGATTCTCGCCTCGGAACTCCATACGGAGTTCTGAAGGTGCGCAAGGTACAAGCAGCAGCAGTAAAATCGCGTGGGACGGCCGCCGTCAGCAGGTAAGTGTATTTGCATGTAATTTAGGTTAATTTGAATATTAAGATGAAGGGCCCGCCGCCAGGTGGCGGGGTGGGGATCGCACCGAGGTCCAAGTGATATGCGGTGGCCCTTCTCAACATCGTGGGTCAAGGCGGGCCCCTCCCCGCAGAATTTTACTGCCCCCCCCGCCACCCCCGCACGACCCACGGCGTCGAGGGGCTGGTAAAATTCAGCCCTTGGTCTTTGCAGTTGGATGATTAATATGAGATGGTACAACAATGCTATATTTAGCCTTAGGGTCCCTGATGTGAGGAGGGGGAACGGTGAAGTAAAGTTCCTGTTCTTTATTGCTATTCAGTGATCTGGTGCTAGAAAACATGCTGTCAACATTAGGTGAGGACAGGATTAGACTCGCCTGTGGTGCCCCCCCACAGTTGAATTGCTAATTACATAAAATAAATGATCAGTGGCCAAGATGCTGGAAGGCCTCTGGTACCTGTGGAACCGAATTACTGAAAGGTACCATAATATCATTTGCTATGAAAAATTACTGAAAGTTATTATATACACCAGCCTCTTTAAAAAGCCTTAATTTGAAGGCAAGAGTGTTGATAGGGAAACATCAGAGTTTGAGTGTTGGTTATATGCCTAATAAGTCACTTGTGAATTTTATTTTTTCTTCTTTCATATTTTCATATTTTTTGGAATTGGATTGAAAAATGTGTGCTGCTTTTTGTATATACCTTATGTTTTCTGGATAGTATTTTACAGATGATTTTTCATTTTCTATTTATGTTTAAAATTACAACCTAGCTTGTGTTTTAATGAATTTATTTTATTTGAAACAATCCTGTTACAAACATCATAAATCCTCCACTGGGCAAATTCTCTACAATGTGTAGGAGAGAGTTCATGGATCAAGTTTGAAGTTTTAAGACAAAGTTCACTCCTGTAGTTATTGAGATAAATGGAAAACATTCTGTTCAGTTTTTGAAAAATTCCCAGTGAGAAGTTGTTGTTACAATAATGATCTGACTGCAGCTAATCTGATCTTTGTGATAATTACAAATGTGCAAGTGACCTTCTAGGAATGACACAGGTTTATATGTATTTCTGTATTTTATTGATAGGCTTGTCTTAACTTGGAGAGTTTGGATCCTTCCTTCCTAAAGTGACTGCTGGGACTCGGACATGGATTTAAGACTTATTCCTGCCTTGTTGACATTAAGTGCTAAATAATATAATTCTTCTGCATAGGTATCAGCTGGAACTACAGGAAGACTATCGTAAAAGAACTGAGAAAGTGACGGTAAACGAGAAAAGAATTGAAGGTCTGGTTCATTATTTGGCAGCTTATTTATGTTTCACATTTATGTTTATGAATGAGATTATTCTGATTTTCTTCCATTAAGAGATTCTTTTGTTTATTTGAAAAAATGTGATTGTCCTTTATGTGCTCAGTGTATGTCATGTACCTATTTGGCTAGACCATTTACAAAGCAAAACAAAATAAGCTTTTACGTGTTCAGCTGTGGCTCAGTTTTTGAGAGGATTGGGAGTGCAGCTGGTCCTAAATAGAACTGGCATGTTATCAATGCATAAGAAAATGGAAGTACCCAGCCCATCCATCTTACCAGTTGGGTCCAGGTCCTGTTTGAGGACCTAATCTAATCAACAATTTTCTAATACCACATCACTCAACTATTATATTTGCATTTTTTCAACTTCCTTTTAATTTCTTCAACAGAGTCTGCATCAGGAGCTGTAGATTGTAGGCTGTTCCATACTCGTAACCACTGGTTCTTTTATCCTGGTTTTGTACAAAAGGCTTCTATGTCCACCGTACTAATTTATTTATTGTTTTCCAATGTGGACCATTTTGCCAGCACCCTAATCATGAGAAATTTCCACTGCATCTATATTATCACAGTTGGATACTGTGACAGGCGGGAAGTTTAAAAAAAAATCAAATCTTATTCCCGACCCCAACCTGCCCACTTCCAGTTTCAACAGAGGCATTCGGGGGATGAGCGGGTGATCAATCTGCTGTCAGTAGGTAGGTAAATCACTGAATTTAAATAGATTGCATGCACCCTTTTTTAAAAACTTTTTAAAACTAATTTTGGCCAAGTTTCCTGGGGCTCAAATGAAGCGAGATGGGCTGGACCCATAAGGTAAAATCATTTATAGCATCGTTTGTGGGCTAGGAGAAGCAGAAGTGTTACCTTCATTTCCAAAAAGCAAACCTCTTTCCCCGCTGGCACCTACCTCTGTAATAACTGACACTGCTCTTGGACATCATAACATTTAATTTACTATTGCAGCTGCTATCCTTCACAATGGGGACAGAGTTTATTGTTCCATTTCTTCCTTGTGGATGCCTGCTCTTTCTTGGTCTTTCTTTTCATCAGGAGGCTTCTTGACTCCATACAAGCCACCGACTATCTTTTTCAGCCCTAGGTGCTGACTGAGGTACCTCTGAGGAATACTCAGCTAGTACTGAATTTTCCTGGCATCCAATTCTTGTTGATAGTCCTACATTCCAGTTGCTAAGCACTCTCAGATAGGAGGAAGTATTCATTCACACTCTGGTCGCTGTGTTCTCCAATAATGCATATTTAATGCTTAAGGCCTGATGGACATACTTTCAATAAATTGTTCTTGTGTAACAAGCTGTCTTAATATTGTACGTAAGCCTTGAATGCCTTAAACACTGCACAATTTTCAGTTTGATAAGTTGTTTCACCTGTGTAACTAGGTTAAGTAGGGATAATCATACATGTCCAGTGTCTCAAGCTAGCAGGTAAATATACTATACTTTCAAAGAAAATTTATTGTCTGAAGGGTTTTCTGTATTAGTAATAGAAGATGATAATAAATATTAACTTAGCTGTTTAAGTGCATTTTAAAGTTGAAAAAAATGAAAGTTTATATTATATGTTAATGATTCTTGTTACCTTTTAAGTCATCAAAAGATGGTTTTTCCCTTAACAGCAGAGGCAGCTCGATTACATGAAGAGTCTGTTATCATCCATTCTAAAAGAGAGGAACTCCAAGAAGCCCGTGTTCAAGTTAAAAAGATGGAGGTAAATTGTATAAACAGATTTTAAAAAATATTTTTGAGGTATATTTAAAATTCAATAATATTTTTAACCTTCACACCTTCAGCTGCCATTAGGTTGTTGGGACCACAGATTAAATGATTTGTTCTGTGTTAGCAATTCCTGGTTGTGTGGATAACGTATCTATACCAGTTGTTTGACTACTGCCACTTGAGTGATTGAAAACCAGCTAATTAGACCATTTTTCTATAGAGATGCCTCCTCTAAAATGGACATCTGGACCCAAGAGATATATTTTGTTCAATTTTTTTGTTCCAGTTAACCTGTCTATTTCTCTTTGCAGCCTCTTTGTATCCTTCTCACAGCTTGCATTCCCACCTAACTTTATATTGTCAGCAAACATACTGTGTCTCTTTGTCTAAGTCATTAATATAGTTTGTAAATAGCACCGGTCCTTGCAGCACTGCAGTAGTTATAGCCTGCAAACTTGAAAATGCCACTTTTATCCCTACTCTTTGCTTCCTGTCTGCTAACCGATCCTCTATCCATTTTACCCCCAATTCCATGAGTCCTTATCTTATGTATTAACCTTTTGTGTGGCACCTTATTGAATGCCTTTTGGAAATCCAAGTATACTACATCTGCTGGTTCCCCTTTATCTATCCTGCTGGTTACATCCTCAAAAAACTCAAAAAATTTGTCAAACACTATTTCCCTTTTGTAAAACTATGTTGTCTGTCTGATCATGCTATGATTTTCTAACTGCATTGTTAAGACCTCCTTAATAATAGGACATATCCAGGATGCTGATTGAAGAGTTTGGGATGTTGGCTGAAAGATATTGTGCTTGACTAGTCTGTGGGACAGGTTTCCCAATTATGACACAAAACCCCCAGATGTTAATGAGGACAAGGTTGACTGGTTAGTTGTGTGTTTGTCATGTCTAGTGCCTAGGTTGATGCCAGGTGGTCTGTGAGTGGAGATGGGCTTCATATCAGTGAGGCTTTTGAGGAATTTATGGCACCAAAGTTAAATACTTCTTTGATTTGAAAGTCATGGATTACTGTAAACTGATTATCAAAGTTGCAATGGGTACAGAATATACATAAATATCATAAATCTGAATAACCTCACTCATGTATTGGTGTTAATTTAATCTCTGAACTAGATTGGTTTTATTATTGTCCCCTCCAGGTATCCACTATTCTGCATGATGTTTTCTACTGTGAGCGTTGTTTGTAATTCCTTAGTGTTTGAGGCATTGAGGTAAATTTCCATCTTCACTGCCTGGGTGGTAATCTGGTAGGGTGGATTACCTAGCCTTTATGGAATTCACTTGATTTTCATTTGATTAATTCATTATGTTCCAGGAACTGAACGTGTCTATAATTCCCAAAAAACATTTCTACTGCAGTGCAGCGTTGGGAGTTTATTCCAATGCAGACTTGGAGCATTTCAATTCTGTTGAACAACACATTTGTTATTGAGTAATTGTTCTATCATTTAAAAACCTGACAAAATTATGTCACTTTATCAGGACAAACCTGCCTCTTTAACAGTTATTTTTTGCCATTTGCTGAGATATTTAAAATAGTGATAGCTTTTGAGATCTGGTTTAAACTACAAAATCCATCTGTATTGCTAGGATTAATTAGCTGTGTATGGCATTAATAAGAAAACTGACTTTCCTAATGTGCACACTTTTTTGGCACGAGGAAATTTAAAAGCATGTTGACTGACTAATCAGCTGATCTGATCCAACCTATGCAAATTTAATGTACCTGTTTATTTTAAATAGAAGAGGTGCTGAATGAATTACATGTTTATTTAAGTAATACTGTTAGTAAATGCAGATCAAACATTTTGAGATTGCTTCTGTTTTGGAAAAATTGTAAGTACAAGTATAAAAAAAATTTAAACTTCACTGGTAAAAGCAAACTACTACTGTGCTTATTTTGTTAATTTGAGATGAGTTCCAATTTCAATATTTTAGGTTTTCAAATGATCATAAATTCATGCCAAAGATTTATTTTCTATGCATTAATTGTTTTTATACTATAAAACATATTAAGCTTTAAAACTACACGTCTTTACTTATATTTAGTTAGAAATTGTATATCCTTCTATGTAAAAAATTTTTATGAGATATTGACTAGATTCTCTATCTATACCAATGAATGGTTGGAAAATTTTACCCTAAAGTTCCAGTGTAACATGTAAACCTTATGAAAATTGATCCAGATAATATTTATTTATCAAACTATCTCATTATTCACAGGTGGAACTGAATGCAGCTACAGCCCAAGTTTGTTTGTTAATGAAGCAAAATGAGATGCTGAATGAAAAGTTAAAGGACGTAGCAGACTATGCATCATTAAAGACAGGCAATGTACAGCTTCAGTCTGAGATCAATATGCTGAGGAAACAGCTGGATGAGGTTCATTGTGAAAATCAGAAACTGTGTGAAAGTTAGTTTCCTTTTTTTCTATGAAAAAGAATGCTGATGCATGCACATTAAAGGATATTTAATGGCGTTTGGATGGCAAACTGAATTGAAGCACTCAGGTAGGGGACATTAGAGCTAATTTTCAGACTTTGTGGTTCTGGTTCAGAGTCTCACCTACCAGGAGTGCACATTGGAAATTTGGGAACATCGAAGTAATAATTGGAGTATCATTTGTAGTGTGCCTAAATTTTCAATATACATTCTCAACAGTCAATGGTCCCTACAGGAGTTGGACTATTACCCCTATTAAGTGCCCTTGCGGAAATGATGGTTCAGTGCAATAATGCTTCAAACTGCTTTGTGGGCCAAGAGGTAGATATGTACTTGTGAATTTCATGATCTGTCCTCTGTTCGCTGGTGGACAGAGGCATTGAGCAGAGGTCACTGTGAATTAGAGAGAGGAGAGAACCATCATTGGTTGTTTTGTCTGTGCAATGGTACAAGGAGCAGTGCAGCTTTAAGCCTATATTCAGACTATTAAGTCGAATTTGTTTGCTGCATTTGGGTATGTTTTAGTTACCTGTTACTCAGTTAATTGACATGCAGACTTATTTTATCACTGAGGAAAAGTCAGACTCAGTCTGATTTTGTTTTGCCCCTGCTGCTACCCTAATTCACAGATAGCAGTGCCAGAAGACTGTAACTGCAACTGTCCACAGCAGGAGATTCACAGTAAAGAAATAAGAAGAAAAAGGAAATTATAGAAAATGGGAAGAAAAAACTTGCAATTCTGCAGTGCTTATCATATTTTCAGGAACTCCCAAAGCACTTCATTTTTTAAATGTAGTCATTTGTTATGAAGATAAATACAGTAGTCAATTTGTACATAGTAAGATCCCACAAACAGCAGTTGATGTAAGTGAACAACTAATCTGTTTTGGTGGTATTGGTTGAGGGATGAATGTTGGCCAGGGGAACTTTGCTACTCTTTTGATGAGTACCATAGGATCTTTTATATCCACTTAAGCAGGATAGGTGGGTCCTCAATTTAAAGTCTCATTCATAAAACAGCACCTCTGGCAGTACAGCATTCCCTCAGTACAGCACTGAGTGCTAGCCTAGATTGTTAAATGCTCAAGTCCTGGAGTGGAGCTTGAACCCACAAACATCTAACATTAAGATGAGAATGTTACCACTGGACCAAGCTGATAGTTAAGGAAATAATTTTGACTGGTCTAGTGATAATCATAGAATCATGCTCCTGGTCTGAATGAAAGGGATTTGAGATTGTGCTCTGTTTGAAAGCAATACATGCATTACTCCCTGTTAGCTAAATTTGCCTCCTTTTCAAATCACAGTATCGGAATACCACAGGGCCATATTCTCTCAGCATGCTTCCAGTACACTGCAGGCAACTTGTAGCTATGTAATCCTGCAACAAAGTGTTCTTAATAATTACATCTAAATTCTGAAAGATCTGTTAAACTTTTGGGTTTATTCCCACTCATCCATGAAGGTAAATACAACATTCCATCCAAGCCATCTAAGGAAGCCATTATCCAAAAATTAAATGCTCAGTATAGGGATTACAATTAGAATGTGGTCCTATGTGTGAGCTGCTTTCTCGGCCACTCAATATCAGACTGGAGTCACATTTAGGCAAGACCAGGTAACAACAAATTATCTCTCAAGGACATTAGTGAACCAGTTGCATTTTTAACCACAATCTGACAGCTTCATGATCACATTTATTAGTACCAACTTTTTATTTCCCGATTTTTAAAAAAATGAGTTCATATTCTCAATTTGCTATGGGTTTAACTCGCATACCCTGGGTTATTAGTCCAAGCCTTTGGATTCCTAGTCCTGTATTATAACCACTACACTTGTTTGGAGGATAAACACCAACATAGGTTA
The DNA here is from genome assembly GCF_036365525.1 of Heterodontus francisci. Taxonomy (NCBI): domain Eukaryota; kingdom Metazoa; phylum Chordata; class Chondrichthyes; order Heterodontiformes; family Heterodontidae; genus Heterodontus; species Heterodontus francisci. The sequence goes on along the minus strand of NC_090380.1, from coordinate 37,550,368 downwards.
GTTGGGCCAAACAGCTTGTAACCGTGTTGGAATTCTATGTAATTCTGTGTTTTGTACATGTCCTAACAACCAGGTGGAAAACATTGTTATAGCGGGTTGTGAACAGGTCTTTATTAGTTAGTGAGGGACAGGGACAGTGGATAATTAAAGGGGGTGAAATACTAAATTTTACTTTTCTGCCTCTTCACTAAAAAATAATGTGCAAATCCAAATTCTGCTGTTACAAATGCATTCCTCATGAATGACTTAAGAGCTGCGGTAATGTGATAATCATATATATATCACTTTTAGTTTTATTTTCTCTTATGGTGATTGATCCTGTTTAATGTCGTAAGAATTGCAAATGCATAATAAATAAACTTTTTTAAAATTCCAACTGTAAAAATGCATCAAAATAGAAGGCATTAATCAAGTAAACAATTATTATGGAGTTAAAATTTCTAACTGTTATATTTTCAGCGCTGACTCAACCTACAGCTGCTCATTTAGCTCTTCAGGCTGAATTGAAGAAAGCAGAATATTCCAGAAAGCTTGATCAGGATGAATATCAAAGCCATAAACAGATACTGGAGCAACAGCTACAGAATGAGGTAAAGTATAAGCTGAAACACTGGAATGCTGTTTATTATAGCTATCATAATAATGGTTGCCACATTATTTTGACTAAAAACAATATTTCCCAGAATGATTCTGGTTTGAGTCTCTTGTGGATGTAGAGATGAATGCCTTGTAGGCATTCACATGTTACAATGCATGTCACAGGACCACAATTCCTACTGAGAAATTGCTCTTTGGGAGGGCAAATGTGGCACATATTGACGTAGAAATTTGCTCACAACCATTTTACAAGCGTTAAGTGGGCGCACAAGTGGCCAATATGGCAGGAAGCGCACAATCATTACAAGTGTACTTCCTGCCATATCTGATTGGGCTGCTCCATAAGCGTCCAGGGCGCATGCCAAAATTATTTAAAACAATTACTAACATAGTCAAATTAGGGTCCTACGCTTGCTGGAGGAACCTTTGTAATACTCGGCTAGCCCAGGGGTTGTCCAACTTTTTCGAGTGGTGGGCCACATTGCAATTTTTCCTCGGCCTGGGGGGTCGGCGAGCAAATTTCAAGAGCTAAAGGCATTAAAAAACTTTATTACGTATAAAAACAACAACAAATGTACATTTTTGTGAAGAAGCTTTAAATGAGAGGACTAATTTATTGACTTACTTTCTCGTCACTATATTGAAAACTGATTTAGTGACATACCTGGCATTGCTTTTGCTTTAATAAGTAGTCAGTCTCTGCCCGCACACTTGATGTAGTGATGCAGAATATTCTAGATAGATGTCCACCTTTCAGGAGAGACCTTGATCTCTCTTCCCCCTCTCCCCATGCTCTGTGTGTGTGTGTCTCGTTCTCTCTTCCCTCCCCCCACCCCTCTAGGACTAGGGAACACAGATTGAAAGTTTTCTGCAAAAGATGCAGGGGGAATATGAGGGAGCACTTTTTTACGCAGTGGATGGTAATGACCTGGAACTCGCTGCCCACAAGGGTGGTGGAAGTGGAGACGAACAATGACTTCCAGAGGAAGTTGGATGGCCACTTGAGAGAAATAGACTTGCAGGGCTACAGGAATTGAGCCAGGGAGTGGGACTAACTGCATAGCTCCATGGAGAGCCAGCATGGGCTCGATGGGCAGAATGGCTTCCTTCTGTGCCGTAAGTAAATGACTCTTTGACTCTCTTTCCCCCCTCTCTCCCCTGTCTGTCTCTCTCTCCCCTTCTCTGTCTGTCTGTCTCCCATCCTCTCTCTGTCTCCTTCACCCCCCTCTCCCTGTCACTCCCCATGTCTCCAGTGTTCCCTGCTCCCCACTCAGTGTTCCCCGCTCTCTCTGTCCCCCTGTCTCACCTCTCTGTTTGTCTGTCCTCCCCCCACTCTCTGTATCCCCCTCTCCCTGTTCCCCACCCTCCTTTCTGTCTCTGCCCCTCTCTCTCCCTCTCTCCACTACTCTCTCTCACACAGATGCAGAGAGTGGAACGCTCTTTTAAGTTCTTGTTAAAGTCAGTTCTTTTAAAAAAGATTGTCGTCAGTTTCACAGTTGTCAGCCGCTGATATAGGGAACAGCTGTTTCCCAACAGGCTCGGGATTTTCTGGCCAGCTTTTTAAAACAAAAAATCAGAACCCACCAGATTGAACTCAGTGAGCTGGACTTTGTTGAGGTCCCGATGTCGGGATTCACGGTGGGGGGGAGTGGGGGTGGCCTGAAGATTGCACTGGCAGTGGCCCGCCACGGAGCCCAACAGCGGGAGTGCAGGGCCCGATCTTCCCGGCGGCGGTGAGGCTCCACGGCGGCCCCCCTGCCGCTGGGCGAATGGGACCCAACTTTGAGTATGTAAATTAAGAAAATGAATACACTTAAATAAAATTGTAAGGGATCTTACCTGCTATCCAGGATCTTCCGAGCGGCGGCCAGCACTCACGCTCCTTCATTTTCCTGTCCAGGGAAAGCTGATGCCACTGAGGTGGGGAAGGTGGATACTTAGGATTTTCAGTGTAGTATGGGGGGTGGGTTCGGAGTCAAATGTGCATTAATAGTGTAGGGGAGAGTGGTGAAGGGGTGACCTCTGCACTTTGAACAGATTGTGGGATGGGGGGGTTGCGGAAGCTGAAGTCTTGCATGTAAGTCTTTTGGGTGGGGGAGGGAGAGGGCAACTATTATCTGTAAGTGTTATTGTTGAGGCGGTGGGGGGGGAGGGCAATTTTTTTATTGCGGTATACTGTGGGAGTGGTATGGTTTTAAATATTTAAATTTGGCAGCAGGTCTGGCTGCCCTTTAAAAATAGCGCCTGTGCGCAGGCATCACAGAGCCTGCTCCTACCACGTGATGGCGGGGGGGGGGGGGTGGTGGGAGGGAGGAACGGCCCGACCGGCATATTACCTTGAGCTGCTACGCAGTAGATTTTTTCGCCTCCCGCCGGGAGCCCAGTGTGTCTGCAATGGCTTCACTGGATATGTTGTACAACAGACAGATAATGGGAAATTTTGAGAAGTAGTCTGTCACAACCAAGAAATCATCAGGTCGTTCCATATTAGATGGGAGTGGACTGAGAAAGACCACAGGGAACGCCAAGAGAGGATTACAATGCATGTGTGTAAACGCACAGTGTGGTGAATAAGCTTGGTGAGCTACAAGGACAAAAATGGCAGTATTGGAATATGATGTAGTGGCAATAACAGAAACACGGATTAAAAATGGCAAGGACTGGGTGCTTAATATGCAAGGATATAAAGTATTCAGAAAAGATTGAGAAGGAAAAAGGGAGATGGGGTGGCAGTCCTGATTAGGGAAGACATGGTAATGCTGGAAAGGGAGGATATCCTTGAAGGGGCAAGGACAGAATGCATCTGTTTAGAGTTGAGGGCAAAAAAGGGTATTATCACACGACTAAGGGTATTCTATAGGCTTAGAGTCATAGAGTTTTACAACGCAGCAACAGGCTCTTCGGCCCAACGCGCCTGCGCCGACCATCAAGCACCCGTCCAAAACTAATCCCACTTCCCCGCACTTGGCCCGTAGCCTTGTATGTTATGGCTTTTCAAGTGCTCGTCTAAATACTTCTTAAATGTCGTGAGTGTTCCTGCCTCTACCACCCCTTCAGGCAGTGTGTTCCAGATTCCAACCACCCTCTGGGTGAAAAATTTTTTCCTCAACTCCCCTCTAAACCTCCTGCCCCTTACCTTAACTCTATACCCCCTGGTTATTGACCTCTCTGCTAAGGGAAAAAGTTTCTTCCTATCTATCCTATCAATGCCCCTCATAATTTTGTATACCTCAATCAGGTCCCCCCTCAGCCTTCTCCGCTCCAGGGAAAACAACCCCAGCCTATCCAGTCTCTCTTCATAGCTGAAATGCTCCAGCCCAGGCAACATCCTGGTGAATCTCCTCTGCACCCTCTCCATTGCAATCACATCCTTCCTATAGGGTGGTGACCAGAACTGTACACAATACCCCAGCTGTGGCCTAACCAGCGCTTTATAGAGCTCCATCATAACCTCCCTGCTCTTATATTCTATGCCTTGGCTAATAAAGGCAAGTATCCCATATGCTTTCCTAACCACCTTATATGCCTGTGCTGTTGCCTTCAGTGATCTATGGACAAGCACCCCACGGTCCCTCTGTACTTTCTAGGGTCCTACCATCCACTGTATATTCTCTTGCCTTGTTAGTCCTCCCAAAGTGCATCACCTCACACTTCTCAGGATTAAACTCCATTTGCCTCAACTCTGCCCATCTTACCAGCCCATCTATATTGTCCTGTAATCTAAGGCTTTCCTCCTCACTATTTACGACACCACCAATTTTCATGTCGTCTGCGAACTTACTGATCATACCTCCTATATTCACGTCTAAATCATTAATCTACACTACAAACAGTAAGGGTCCCAGCACCAATCCCTGCGGTACACCACTGGTCACAAGCCTCCATTTGCAAAAACAACCCTCTACCATCACCCTCTGTTTCCTTACACTAAGCCAATTTTGAATCCAATTTGCCAAATTACCCTGGATCCCATGGGCTCTTACTTTCTTAACCAATCTCCCATGCGGGACCTTATCAAAAGCCTTACTGAAGTCCCTGTAGACGACATCAACTGCTTTACCCTCATCTACACCTCTAGTCACCTCCTCGAAAGACTCAATCAAATTTGTTAGACACGATCTCCCCCTGACAAAGCCATGCTGACTATCCCTGATCAATCCCTGCCTCTCCAAGTGGAGATTAATCCTGTCTCTCAGAATCTTTTCCAATAATTTCACTACCACTGACATTAGACCAACAGGCCTATAATTACCTGGTTTATCCCTGCTACCCTTCTTGAATAATGGTAGCACATTCACTGTCCTGCAGTCCCCTGGCACCTCTGCTGTGGCCAGAGAGGATTTGAAAATTTGTGTCAGAGCCCCCACTATCTCCTCCCTTGCCTCACATAGCAGCCTGGGATACATCTCATCTGGGCCTGGGGATTTATCCACCTTTAAGCCCGCTAATACAGCTAATACTTCCTCCTTTTCAATGCTAATTTGATCAAGTATATCACAATCCCCCTCCCTGATCACTACACCTACATTGTCCCTCTCCATAGTGAACACGGATGAAAAGTAATCGTTCAAAACCTCACCTATGTCCTCCGGCTGCACACACAGATTGCCTCTTAGATCCCTAATGGGCCCCACTTTTTCCCTGGTTATCCTCTTGCCCCTAACATGCCTATAAAACGCCTTGGGATTTTCCTTTATCTTGTCTGCCAGTGATTTTTCATGTCCCCTCTTCGCTCTCCTAATTACTTTTTTAAGTACCCCCCTACACTTTCTATACTCCTCTAGGGCCTCTGCTGTTTTCAGCACTCTGAATCTGCCATACGCCTCCTTTTTTTTCCTTATCCAATCCTCTATATTCCTTGACCTCCAGGGTTCCCTGGACTTATTGGACCCACCCTTCACCTTAACGGGAACATGCTGGACCTGAACCCTCGCAATTTCCTTTCTAAATGAGTCCCACTGGTCTGATGTAGACTTTCCTATAAGAAGCTACTCCCGGTTCACTTTGGCCAGATCCTGTTTTATCATTTTGAAATCTGCCTTCCCCCAGTTCAGTACTTTTATTTCTGGTCCATCTATGTCCTTTTTCATAACAACCTTAAATCTTACAGAGTTATGGTCACTATCCCCAAAATGCTCCCCCACTGCCACTTCTACGACTTGTCCAGCTTCATTCTCTAGGATTAAGTCCAGTACCGCTCCTCCTCTTGTAGGACTCTCTACGTACCGACTCAAAAAGCTCTCCTGAATGCACTTGAAGAATTCCGCCCCCTTTAAGCTTTTTGCACTAATGCTATCCCCCCTAATATAGGGGAAGTTGAAATCCCCTGCTATTTCTTTTCTTTTGGGCCTCCTTATCTCGAGAGACAATGGATACGCGCCTGGAGGTGGTCAGTGGTTTGTGAAGCAGCGCCTGGAGTGGCTATAAAGGCCAATTCTGGAGTGACAGGCTCTTCCACAGGTGCTGCAGAGAAATTTGTTTGTTGGGGCTGTTGCACAGTTGGCTCTCCCCTTGCGCCTCTGTCTTTTTTCCTGCCAACTACTAAGTCTCTTCGACTCGCCACAATTTAGCCCTGTCTTTATGGCTGCCCGCCAGCTCTGGCGAATGCTGGCAACTGACTCCCACGACTTGTGATCAATGTCACACGATTTCATGTCGCGTTTGCAGACGTCTTTATAACGGAGACATGGACGGCCGGTGGGTCTGATACCAGTGGCGAGCTCGCTGTACAATGTGTCTTTGGGGATCCTGCCATCTTCCATGCGGCTCACATGGCCAAGCCATCTCAAGCGCCGCTGACTCAGTAGTGTGTATAAGCTGGGGGTGTTGGCCGCTTCAAGGACTTCTGTGTTGGAGATATAGTCCTGCCACCTGATGCCAAGTATTCTCCGAAGGCAGCGAAGATGGAATGAATTGAGACGTCGCTCTTGGCTGGCATACGTTGTCCAGGCCTCGCTGCCGTAGAGCAAGGTACTGAGGACACAGGCCTGATACACTCGGACTTTTGTGTTCCGTGTCAGTGCGCCATTTTCCCACACTCTCTTGGCCAGTCTGGACATAGCAGTGGAAGCCTTACCCATGCGCTTGTTGATTTCTGCATCTAGAGACAGGTTACTGGTGATAGTTGAGCCTAGGTAGGTGAACTCTTGAACCACTTCCAGAGCGTGGTCGCCAATATTGATGGATGGAGCATTTCTGACATCCTGCCCCATGATGTTCGTTTTCTTGAGGCTGATGGTTAGGCCAAATTCATTGCAGGCAGACGCAAACCTGTCGATGAGACTCTGCAGGCATTCTTCAGTGTGAGATGTTAAAGCAGCATCGTCAGCAAAGAGGAGTTCTCTGATGAGGACTTTCCGTACTTTGGACTTCGCTCTTAGACGGGCAAGGTTGAACAACCTGCCCCCTGATCTTGTGTGGAGGAAAATTCCTTCTTCAGAGGATTTGAACGCATGTGAAAGCAGCAGGGAGAAGAAAATCCCAAAAAGTGTGGGTGCGAGAACACAGCCCTGTTTCACACCACTCAGGATAGGAAAGGGCTCTGATGAGGAGCCACCATGTTGAATTGTGCCTTTCATATTGTCATGGAATGAGGTGATGATACTTAGTAGCTTTGGTGGACATCCGATCTTTTCTAGTAGTCTGAAGAGACCACGTCTGCTGACGAGGTCAAAGGCTTTGGTGAGATCAATGAAAGCAATGTAGAGGGGCATCTGTTGTTCACGGCATTTCTCCTGTATCTGACGAAGGGAGAACAGCATGTCAATAGTCGATCTCTCTGCACGAAAGCCACACTGTGCCTCAGGGTAGACGCGCTCGGCCAGCTTCTGGAGCCTGTTCAGAGCGACTCGAGCAAAGACTTTCCCCACTATGCTGAGCAGGGAGATTCCACGGTAGTTGTTGCAGTCACCGCGGTCACCTTTGTTTTTATAGAGGGTGATGATGTTGGCATCGCGCATGTCCTGGGGTACTGCTCCCTCGTCCCAGCACAGGCATAGCAGTTCATGTAGTGCTGAGAGTATAGCAGGCTTGGCACTCTTGATTATTTCAGGGGTAATGCTGTCCTTCCCAGGGGCCTTTCCGCTGGCTAGGGAATCAATGGCATCACTGAGTTCCGATTTGGTTGGCTGTATGTCCAGCTCATCCATGACTGGTAGAGGCTGGGCTGCATTGAGGGCAGTCTCAGTGACAGCATTCTCCCTGGAGTACAGTTCTAGGTAGTTCTCAACCCAGCGGTCCATCTGTTTGCGTTGGTCAGTGATTATGTCCCCCGATTTAGATTTGAGGGGGGTGATCTTCTTGATGGTTGGCCCAAGAGCTCTCTTCATGCCATCATACATTCCTCTGATGTTTCCGGTGTCTGAGGCCAGCTGAATATGACTGCATAGGTGTTGCCCTACTCTATTATTGGTGTTACTCTATTATTGCACCTCTCTGAGATTTACCTACATATCTTCTCCTCTATCACCGCTTGACTGTTTGAAGGCCTGTGGTACACTCCCAGCCAAGTGATAGCCCCCTTTTTGTTTTTAAGTTCTACCCATGTGGCCTCATTAGAGGAACCTTCTAAGATATCATCCCTGCTTACTGCAGTAATTGATTCTTTAATCAACAGTGCAATGCCACCTCCTCTTTTACCCCCTCCCCTATCACGTCTGAAGATTCTATACCCTGGCATATTAAGCTGTCAGTCCTGCCCTTCCCTCAACCATGTCTCAGTGATAGCAATAATATCATATTCCCATGTGTTAATCAACGCCCTCAATTCATCTGCCTTACTCGTAAGACTCCTTGCATTAAATGGATACAATCAAGCCTTGCATTATTTGCTTGAGCCTTAACAGGTCTACATTTACTGTGCTCTCCAGACTGACTTAGCTTCTCATTTATATTGATTGTAATACACCCCGTACTGTGCTTCCACTCTGTATCCCATCCCCTTGCCAAATTAGTTTAACCCCCCCCCCACCAACAGCACTAGCAAACTTCCCAGCAAGGATGCTGGTCCCGTGATGGTTCAGGTGCAACCCGTCCATTTTATGCAGATTCCACCTTCACCAGAAACAGGCCCAGTGTCCAGGAAACTAAAGCCCTCCCTCTTGCACCTTCTCCTCAACCATGCATTCATCTGCTCTAACCTCATTTTAATATACTCACTCGCCCATGGCACCGGAAGAAACCCAGAGATTACAACCCTTAAGGTCCTACTTTTTAATCTGCTACCTAGCTCCCACATTCTTTTTGCAGGATCTGATCCCTCTTTCTGCCTATGTCATTGGTACCAACATGGACCATGACCTCCAGCTGTGCACCCTCACTCTCCAGAATACTTTGTAGCCGCTCGATGATATCCAAGACCCTTGCACTGGGGAGGCAACATACCATCCTGGAATCACGTCTGCGACCACAGAAACGCCCATCTGTTCCTCTAACCATAGAATCCCCTGCACTATTGCCCTCTTGTCCCTTTTTCTCCATCCCAGCACAACTGAGTCAGCCATGACATTCCGGTCATGACTGTCGGTGCATTCTCCAGAGGAACCCTCTCTCTCATCGGTACTCAGAACTGAATATCGGTTAGAAAGTGAGATGCCCTCTGGGGACTCCTGCATTACCTGCCCTGACTTCTTTGTCTGTTCAGCAGCCACCCAGTCACCCCCCACCTGTGTTCGCCTAGGCACCGGCTTGACTACCTCCTGAAACATGCCATCCATGTAGTCCTGCACCTGGCGGATGCACCACAGTGACTCCAGCCGCCGCTCGAGCTCTGAAACCCGAAGCTCAAGCTTCTGCAACCAGAGACACTTTCTGCAGACTTGTTCACCAAGGTCACATGGCACGTCCACAACTTCCCACAATGCGCAGGAGGTACATTCCGCTTTGCCAAGCTGCCCTGCCAATACTTACTTTTACAATGAAAAAAAAACTTGCTAGTGTAATATCTTACCAGCTATTTACAATCAACTTTTATCCCCTGTACCTTTGAGGCTGAGAAAGAAAAAGTCCAAAGAGCACCTTCCACTGCCCCTAGCCAACAAAAATACCCACACTTAACTTACAGCCTCACTCCATGCAAACAGCACTAGTTTAGCCAGTAAATACTAAAAATTTACAGGTAGCTATCCTAGGGCTTTAATTTAAAAGGAACCTTTTTTTTTAACTCCAATCAATCTCAGTTATCCCCAGGCAATAACAGCTGCTGCCCACCAACCAATCAGTGCACAGAATTTCAGTGATGTCATTGTTCGGTTTTTTTTACACTAAATCCAAACAGAGCGCGCACAGTCTGCTGCCGCCATCCTCAGACTTCAGGTTAGTGAAGGTCCTTGAGCCCCGCTATTTCTTTTCTAGGTCTGCTTGGGTCCTGACGCCTTTCAGGTCCTCTTCCAAAAAGGGAGAAGAGGTGGAGGAGCAAATCTGCAGGGAAATCACAGAGATGCGCAAGAGTGGTGATATTGAGGGACTTTACGACCCAAATATCAATTGGGATAATGTTAGAGTAAAGGGTAAGGAGGGGGAGGAATTTCTAAAATGTGTTCAGGAGAACTTCCTTGATCTGTATGTTCTCAGCCCAACTCCAAGAGGCATTGATGGATATGGTGCTGGGAAATGAGGTGGACCAAGTGTTTGTGGGGGTATACTTGGGTAAGAGTGATTACATATCATAAGGTTTAGACTTGTAATGCAGAAGAGCAAGGAACAAAATAAGGTAGAATGTCTAGATTGGAGGAGGGCTAATTTCAACACAATGAGAAGCGATCCAGCCAGGGTAGAATGGAACCAAAGACTGGCAGGAAGTATTGGAACAATGGGTTATCTTTAAGGAAGAGATGCATCAGGTACAGGCTAGGAACATTCCAACAAGGGTGAAAGGTAGGGGAATTAACAACAGGGCTCCTTGGTTGACGAGGGAGATAGAGATGATGATGAAATCAAAAAAGAGGGTGTATGGTGCATGTCAGGTGAATTCTTAAGGGAGAACCAGGCCATATACAGTAAGTTGAGAGAGGAGGTGAAGAGGAAAGTAACACTGGCAAAGAGTGAGTCTGAAATCAGTATGGCAGTCAACATAAAAGGGAACCCAACGATCTTCTACCAGCATGTAAATAGCAAGCAAGTATTAAGAGGAGAAGTGGGGCCTGTTAGGGACAGAGAGTAATATATGCTTAGAGGCATAGGGTAAGGCTAACATACTTAATGAGTACTTTGTATCAGTGCTCACTAAGGAAATTGAGGTTGACAAAATATCAGGAGAAGCAGAGTAGAGGCAATGGATAGGAGAAAAATTGAGAGGGGAGAGGCCCTAAAAAAGCTGGCTATGCCTAGGGTAGATAAGTCACCTGGTCCAGGTGCCTTGCATCTTAGGTTGCTGAAGGAGGTGGGAGTGGGGATAGCGGAAGGGCTTTGCATAATCTTCCAGTCCTCCCTAGATACGGGGGAAATGCCAGAGGATTGGAGAGTAGCAGATGCGACACCCTTATTCAAGAAATGGTGTAAGGACAGTCCTCGCAACTACAGGCCAGTTAGTTTAACATCAGTGGTGGGTAAGGTTTTAGAAACAATAATCAGGGAAAATATCAACAGACACTTACAGAGGCTCGAGTTAATTAAGGATAACCAGCATGGATTTGTAAAAGACAGATCATGCTTGACTTAACTAATAGAATTTTTTTGTGAAGTAACAGAGAAGGTTGATGAATGAAATGCGGTGGATGTTGTTTATATGGAATTTAAGAAAGCATTTGATAAGGTACCACATAAAAGGCTGGTTAACAAAATTGAGGTGGCTCATTGTCCAATTGGATAAAATAATTGACTTAAGGGCAGAAAACAGTGAGTTGTAGTAAATGGTTGCTTTTTAGACTGGAGGATGGTAGACAAGGGTCAGTGCTGGGACCACTGCTTTTTTTGCTATATATAAATGACTTGGATTTTGGAATACAGAGTAGAACCTCAAAGTTTGCTGACGACACCGAACTTGGAGGTGCGACAAACAGTGAGGATGACATGAACCACCTGCCACAGGACATAGATAGGCTAGCAGAACGGGCAGGGAGGTGGCAGATGGAATTTAATAGTGACAAGTGTGAGGTGATGCATTTTGGCAGAGGGAATAGGGAGAGGCAATATAGACTTAATGGCACAGTTCTAAAGAGCGTGCAGGGACAGAGAGATCTGGGGGTGCATATGCATAGATCTTTCAAGGTGGCAGGACATATTGAGAGAGTGGTTAGTAAAGCATATGGGATCTTAGGCTTCATAAATAGAGGCATTGAGTATAAAAGCAGAAAAGTTATGCTGAACCTTTATAAAGCTCTGGTTAGGCCCCAACTCGAGTATTGCGTCCAGTTCTGGTCACCACACTTTAGGAAGGATGAGAGGATCCTTGAGAGGGTGCAGAGGAGATTTGCCAGAATGATTCCATGGATGGAGGATTTTAGTTACAAGGTTAGGTTGGAAAAGCTGGATTTGTTCTCCTTGGAACAAAGGAATTTGAGGGGATATTTAATACAAGTGTACAAGATTATGACAGGTTTAGAAGGAGAAACAAAGGGTACAAGGACTAAGAGACACAGATTGAAAGTTTTGGGCAAAAGCTGCAGGGGGAATATGAGGAAGTACTTATTAACGCAGCGGGTTGTAATGATCTGGAACTGCTGCCCACAAGGATAGTGGAAGTGGAGACGATCAATGACTTCAAGAGGAAGTTGGAGGACCACCTGAGAGAAATAGTCTTGAAGGGCTATGGGGATCGAGCCAGGGAGTGGAACTGACTACATAGCTCTGTGGAGAGCCGGCATGCACTGGATTGGCTTGATGGCCTCCTTTTGTGCCATAAATGACTCGATATGACTCTATCTCTTAAGAATGCTGAAGAGATCAGTTGCAATTCTGATCTATGAATGTGCGGGTGCTTCGTGAGGAAATAATGGCTCTTTGTGGTGACTAGGCATGTAGGCCTGATATGCCTCTCATTTCCTCCCAGCTGTTTCAATGTCTTGATTCATCCCAGGCCAGTATACTGTGGCTCTAGCCAGTCTCCTGGTTCAATCTAACCCCATATGCGCTTGGTGCAATTGTTGTAGGATGTCAGGTCAGGGATTTTGGAATATGGACTTACTTGCCCTTGAAGATAACACCTTGGGACATCCCAAGCTCATCTTTATAAGACTAAAATAGTCTTAAAATCTCTGGAATGTCCTGGAGGAACTCTGGCCACCCGCTAATCATGGTCTTTCACAATTGTTGTAACATGGGATCATTGGACATTTCTTGTTGCAGTTGCTGGTATTTATGCTGCCTGAAACTCATGAGGTCGCTATGTAAGATGTATTCTATTTCGGTATTGATGAGATCTACTTGCAGATCTAGGGAAATATCTTCAGTTTAGGCGCGTTAGGTAAATGACTTAAAGTAACAGATGTGACCATGGAACTAACCGGCTTGTAGCTTATGTCACAGTCATAGCCTAGTATTTTGACAAATTCTGTAATCTGGGTGGTGCATTAGTTAATGGTTTATGCCAGGTCATCTAGAGCAGTTTGTGGTCGGTTTCCATGATAGACATTTTTCCAAATAGGTACGTGTAGAATCTTTGGATTCCAAAAACCAAGGCTAAGGTTTCCCATTCAATATTCGAATAGGTGGCTTCGGCTGTTGATAGACTCTTGGAAGCAAAAACGATTGGCTTCCTTTTTTGCAGGATGCACGCTCCAAGGCCTTTTGGTGATGCATCAACCTCTAGTGTAGCTTCCTCTGCTGGGTTGTAGAATTGAAGTGTTGGTCCTTCGGTCAATGACTTTTTGAGCTCGTCAAACGTGTGTTGACGATTCTCCTGCCAGATAAATGGTACTTCTTTTTGTCAAAAGTTCTCGAAGAGACTAGGCTTTCTGTGCAAAATTCATTATGTATGGCGAAAGAAAATAGAATAAACCTAAGCAACGTTGAAGATCACATTTATCTTAGGGGTTGGGCATTGCGCTAATGTCCTCCAATTTTCTAGGACCAGGACGGATGCCGGCATCTGAATAAATTGACCTGAAAAAGTAGATCTGTTGTACATTAATGTTACATTTTTGACTGTTGAACATAAGTCCCTCTTGACGTGCTGCTTCCATGAGGAGGTGCAAATTTCGATCATGTTCCCATTTTGTTCGGCCAACAACAGTGATGTCATTTGCTATGCAGATGCATCCTGGAATTTCACATGCGATACAGTCCATGTGTAGTTGGAAAAGATCTTGGCTTATGGAAAGTCTGAATGGTAATTGTTGGAAACAGTATCTCCTAAACGGATTGTGGAATATCGTTAGCTCCTGAGAGGTCTTTTCCAAAAGTACCGACCAGTATCCATTTTTAGCGTCAAGTTTGGAGAAAAATTTGGTGTCCACTAACTTGGGGTTTAATTCTTCAAGAGGGGTAATTTTATGTGGGCATCGTTTCAGTGTCGCATTCAGACACCTTAGGACTAAACAAACTCGGATAGAGCCATATTTTTTGACGACACGTGATGGGGCTACACCAATCGGTGTAGTTCTGGACTTTACAGATTATGCCATCTCTTTCTATCTTATCCAGTTCTACTTTCAGCTTATTCTGGATATGGATGCCACACTTACACGGAGGATCAATGGAAGGAATAGCATCTGCATGTAAATGCAATACTGCACCACCTATGAAATCTCCAATCCTGTTGAACCTATCCGGGTATAATGATGTTAGGTTGGCTACGGAGGTGATAGGTTTGTCCTTGTGGTCTGTCATCTTCGTCATTTTCGTGTCGATGCTATGAATGGTAATGCAGGTCAGGTCCCTGCACACTGGTAGGCCTGAAATCACTGGACCTGTGGTTTCCACAATATAGAATATCTGGGCTGACCATGGTGAGTTGTTGTAGCAACATTCAAGTGTGATGGATCCCAGGAATCTCCAAGCCATTGTAAGCTGTGAACTTGGCAGTGGTTGGTTGAGTCATCACTTTCCACTCCTGTGGGTACATGCTTTTCACTATGTGAAGTGGAGAATGTTAGCACTCGCACCTGTATCGATTTTTGTCCAGAGTGTATGTTTCCCAGGCTTCTGTGGGCATACAATGTGAATAGTGGCAAAGGCTCCAGATGGTACAACAGTGTCAACACGTTCTGTGATGTTGGCTGTATGGAATGCCTGCTCACTCTGTGCTCTGGTCATTCTCATCATCCAACCTTGCAGTCTGACTGGTCATTTATGGATTTGTTGTTTGTTATATTTGGTACGCTCCTTTTGTTTCCTGGAATGCTGTACCTGTCTTGCATCTGACTGTCTTGTCATGATGTCAAGCCACCTGTTCTTGCTTTGGCTTCCTGCATTGGCGCATCCAGTGTCTTCTGATGCCACTGCCTTGCATTTGTTGCGGAAACCCCTTGCTGCCGTCCTGTGTTTTTGTCAGGCTCCGCCTATGAAGCTGTGTTTTGCTGCATACACGCCCGATGCCTAAAGAAATTGTTTAATGGTGATGAAGGTCTTTTTCAGCCTTCTTCAAGCTGTTAGAGACTGCCTCTTGACGGACTCTTTTGCCTGGCCCTATCGTGAACATTTGGTCGTCCCCCGGTACTCTCGATCTGGTGCCCCGGGAGAAGTAGTTGCTCCCGTTAATGGAGCCCTGCCTAGTGCCACACCTCACAGTTCTCTAATAATTGTCCTGCGCAGGCTGTGGCAGCAGTTGGACTCAGACTAATGCTCTCCACCCATGCACCGCCCACCCCCCCCCCCCCCCCCAGATTTTCAGTTGTTTTACTGGGACCTGACACCTGCCTGCTGAAGCAAGGTGCGATGTCCCAACCACGTGGATCTGCTGTGTATTGGACGCCTACGCTGTTGCGGAATCACTCACACAGAGACTTCCACACACTGGAGTTCTGTAGGGTGTGGCGGGATTCAATGTTGTAAGATCTGCAAAATCTTCAATTCAAATCTTCAAACACCACCAGCTACCACCAATTTGTTTTTTCTACTTTATGCAAACATACACCAACCACAGGAAGGGGATTGGTAACTCAATTAGGTGGGTTCTTTTATTTGAAGAGATGAAACTGTATACAAAAATAACTGGGAGGCTAGTTAATTAACATGTCTGGTCTCTGGGATTGTCCCATCTTCTGCCTGATGATTACATTAGTATACACATAACATCCTAGGCTGGAATTTATTGCCCATCCCTAATTACCCTTGAGAAGGTGGTGGTGAGCTGCCTTTTTGAACTACTACAGTCCTTGGGGTGTAGGTACACCCATAGTGCTATTAGGAAGGGTTTTCCAGGATTTTGACCCAGCAAGAGTGAAGGAACGGCAATATAGTTCCACGTCAGGATGGTGTGTGGCTTGGAGGGGAACTTGCAGGTGGTGGTGTTTCCATGCATCTGCTTCCCTTGTCCTTCTAGATGGTAGAGGTCATGGGTTTTGAAGGTGCTCTTGAAGAAGTCTTGGTAAGTTGCTGTAGTGCACCTTGTAGATGGTATACACTGCTGCCAGGTGGTGAAGGGAGTGAAAGTTGAAGGTGGTGGATGGGGTGCCAATCAAGCCGGCTGCTTTGTCCTGGATGGTGTTGAGCTTCTTGAGTGTTGTTGGAACTGCACCCATCCAGGCACTTCTGACTTTATGATGGAGGAAAAGTCATTGATGAAGCAGCTCAAGATGGTCAGGCCTAGGACACTACCCTGAGGAACTCCTGCAGTGATGTCCTGGGACTGAGATGATTGAACTTCAACAACTACAACCATCTTCCTTTGTGCTAGGTATGACTGCAACCAGCGGATAGTTTTCGCTCTGATTCCCATTGACTCCAGTTTTGCTAGGGCTCCTTGATGCCATACTCAGTCAAATGCTGACTTGATGTCAAGGGCAGTCACTCTCTCGTCACCTCTGGACTTCAGGTCTTTTGTCCATGTTTGGACCAAGGCTGTAATGAGGTCAGAAGCTCAGTGGCCCCGGCAGAGCCTAAACTGAGTGTCAGTGAGCAGGTTATTGCTGAGCAAGTGCTGCTTGATAGCATTGTCAACGGTCCCTTCCATCACTTTGCTGATGACCGAGAGTAGACTGATAGGGCAGTAATTGGCCAGGTCAGATTTGTCCTGCTTTTTGTGGACAGGACATACTTTGGCAATTTTCCACATTGGTGGTTAGATGCCAGTGTAGCTGTACTCGATAGAAAATTCAGTGACCAAGTTTTTAATTTAAGTACTGTACCTGATTTTTAAAAGTATGAAGGTGAAGAAAATGGGACTGTAAGAACATAGGAAAGATGGAGGAAAAAGTTCACTGTGAGTTGTCATCCGCAAGCTTCTGCAATCATGTTTTTGTTCAATCTTTCCTACTTCAGGTGGAGCGCTGTGCACAGGTGAGAAGCCAACTCATGGAATATGAGGATCAAACCAGAAGAATGTATGGGCAAGTTGATGACTTGAAACTTCAGCTGCGACAGACACAGTTGGGTATGCTGCTTTGCAACAGCGCTTCAGATCATCTACTTCACAAATTCTACTTTGTACATTGGCATTGGTAAATTGTCACTGGCTTTCCTGATTTTAGTAAAGCTGGTGACAACTGCTTAAGCACTTCTAATATTCTGGAATGATCAATTGATGCAGCTTTTTCGATTTTAGTAAGGGACAAACAGGGTGTAATGTAGTGCAGCATTCATGGACTTCAAAATTGATTCTACCTTTCTAATAAAATAACAATTTATGGGATTATTATCTTGGTTTTTAATGTAATTGTTTTCTGTTCGAAGATTTGCTAAGCAGAGATACATGAGTACTACGTTTGACAACCAAGTCCTACATTTCAAATTTTTGTTGTGTTTTGTCTAGCTCCTATTTAGAATGGTTAGGCCCAAACTGAAGAATTCTTGAATCTTGTGTACCTAGAATCCTGCACTACTCAATCAATTTCTAGCTACTTTACATTTTACTCTAGATGTAAACAAATTTCTAACAGGAATCAGTCTGCATATGGATAAACTGAACTAGGGTAATATTTCAGATGATAAATCAAATGACCATTGTATAATATACATGTAAAAGGCAGGGTGAATTTTTCAATGATGCATATGGGGGATGTGGTATACATGGACTTTCAGAAAGTATTTGACAATGTACCACACAAGAGACTATTGAAGAGGACTAAGGGGTATGCATTTGGGGGAAGGGTAGCAAATTGGATTAGAACTGGGTAGAAGAGAGGAAACAGAGAGTCCCAGTTAAGAGCAGTTTCTCAAAGTGGTTGTAAATGAGTAGCTGTGTCCCACGGGGTTTTTCTGTTCTAGGCCTGCTTCTGTTCACTCTGCACATCAGTTATTTAGATACAGGGTAGAAGGAATGATGTCCAAATTTGCAGACAATACTGAAATAGAAGGCATGGTAACCATTTCTAAGGACCAAAGGAAACTGCGTGGAAACATCGATAAGATGGTGGAATGGCAGAAAAGTGGTAGATACAATTTAATATCAATAAATATGAAGTGGCACCTTTAGTTTTTTAAAAAAAAGCAGGCAACAATTATGCTTTGAGGAAAGACTGAATGCTGTGAAGGAACAGAGGGATTTTGGGGGTTCAAGTTAGACCTTAAAAGTAGCACTTCAAATGAATTTGGGTTACTGCTTGTGTGGAGGATAAACACCAACAAAGACTGGTTAGACCAGTCTATTTTTGTGCTGTAATTTCTCTATAACTCCATGTATGCAAAGGGTTGTACAGCACTAATATTTTTGTATCATATTTATAATGTTTTACAGTGTAGTTTTAAAATGCTTATTCAAGTGTTGTCACTGACTTGTTCACATCCTGTTCCAGAGTTACGTAATAATTTGGTAGTTTTAAGATTGTTCTCTTGCTTTTCTTTTTTATTGTGCATTCTGCTTCCCCTTCTATGTTTTCTGGTCTTGCAGCTTTAGAGAATGAAGTGTACCGCAATCCCAAACCCTCTCTGGTTGATCGGTCAGCCATTGACCTCACTGCTGACAGAATTGTACCTCCTGACATTTATGTAGATGCTGGTTTACTTAGGAGGCGGATAGCATCTGAAGATCGCCCCTTTTATCCAGGTTCTGGTGTAGGTGCAAACTACTGCAAGTACGCTGGGACACCATGTTCTTCACCAGATTCAGACCAGGATTTTGTGGCAGGAGCCAAGGCTCGAATAAGGGAGCTGGAAAAGGAATCTGAGAACCTAGAAGAAGCCTACAGAAACTACCAAAACAAAGTTATTCAAACTGCCATTCAAAAGAGTTCAGAGACTCGAGCTTTTTCCCCATTGCCAGTGAACAATATTCTCAGTAAAGTTCCATCCAGTCATCAGCACAGAGTAACATTTGCAGACTGCGTCTTTACTTCTCAACAGCTAGAGCTCACTGCAAGAGGCAAAATAGATGAGGAAAGTCATCAAAAAATAACTAAAATTGAAGATCACCGATCTCCCTCTGTATGTCAGTTTACATCTCCAAGTTACTGCTCAATACCTGTCAAACATAAACTTGAATCTGACGTGTTCAGGAGGACTTCAGAAGGTAGGATTTGTCATAAGCTATAAAATACAGAATTTGATCTGTAGGGAGTGAGATCTCTATAGTCAGTGTTACCAAGAAATTTTAGTGATATTTACATAACCTAAGAATTTCAGTTCATTTTTTGAATAAGTCGCAAGTATTGTGGTATGATTATAAATACTGTACAGAGAACTGAATTGAGAAAAAATTACTGCAAGTGGCTTGACCTAATCAGTCTACTTGATGAATTACTCAATAGTCCACACTTATCAATGTTATCTATCACAGATGCATTAATGACTAGTTATTTACAATTTTGTTGTACCTGTGGTGTTGTATTTACTTTGCCAATTGCATTGTAATTTTGTAATGGTAGATGGAAGTACAGCTTTCTGAGAATTTCTTCTCAAGACCTCTTTCTTCCTCTAACTGAGAAATTAGCAGAGCAGTATAGTATGTGCTGGAGGAATGATAGAGAAAGCATTCATAAGGTAAAGAAACTAAACTGACACCAATTAAAATGATTTCACTTGGGGCCCATACAGATGGGGGAAGGGGGAAGAATATTGTTCCATCAATCTGGATTGGATTTGAGCACTGGTCCAAGGGGCACTGAACTGCCCACTCATCCACATCTAGTAGTCTATCTTATGCATCAGTCCATTTTTGCATACTAATAAAACTATTCCTGGAATGGTCTTCAAGTTCCTCAGGAGTCGTTTATAAGATCATAACATAAAAAATGTTATGAATGAGAAAAGCCCAATCATCAAGATTCACTCCCGTTATACCCTCATTCTTCCCATCTTGGGATCTAGTTGCATTTTGAATGTTCAGAATGTTTATCTTTGGTACCCTGGCTAAGGGATTATTTGAAATATTTCTTAGTCTTGAAGTAAAAAAGTTTGACCTAATATTTATTTAAAATTTGACCCTAATTTTCTGGCTTACTTTAAAATAACATTCTGATCTTTCAGAACTTTTACAGCCTGATCTTAAATGTCTTACATTGTCAGTATAGTGATCTGAAACATATTTTTGTTGTATGCAGTAAATCGAACTCTGAAAATGGGCTATAAAGAAGAATTTTGAAGTATAGCCTATAAACAAGTCTTTACTGGACAGATGTATTTATTCCAATTTGATCAATTAAAGTCATGTAAACAGAGCACATTAAAACAGAAAATGCTCAAAATAATCAACAGGACAGCCAGCATCGGAGGAGAGAGAAACAGTTAACACTTCAGGTCAGAACTGGAAAAAGCTAGAGATTTAACAGGTTTTAAGCAAGTACAGAGGCAGGGAAAGGGGGAGGGTGAATAATAAAAGGGAAGGTCTGTGATATCAAGGCAGGAGAGATTAAATGACAAAAGGGATGATGGTGCAAGACAAAAGGAGATGGTAATGGGACAAGTAAAGGAACAAAAGATAGGTCTAGAGGAGGTGTAAATGGGAATACAGAATCATCGCCAACAGCTGCCATCCTAAAAATGGGGCAAAGGTTATGATCTGAAATTGTTGAACTTAATGCTGAGTCCAGAAGCCTGTAAAGTGCCTATTCGAAAGATGACGTGCTGTTCCTTGAGCTTTTGTTGAACTCCATTGAAGCATTGTAAAAGGTCAAGAACAGAGAGGTTGTAGCACTTGCTTCCTCAGGTCCATCCTTAACATTGTCATTAAACATGTTGACAGGGTGGTGCTGTTATTGTTCAGCGAACTGACCTCTACCAAGCAAAGGCTGAACGCCAACTCTCTGACACCTCCTTCTACCTCCCCGGACCATGACCCCACCACCGAACATCAAGCTATCCTTTCCAAGATTGTCACTGATCTCATCTCTTCTGGAGATCTACCCTGCACAGCATCCAACCTCATCATTCCTCAACCCTAAGCAGCCCGCTTCTACTTCCTTTCCAAGATCCACAAACTGGACTTTCCGAGTAGAGCCATTGTTTCAGCCTGTTCTTGCCCTGCAGAACTGATTTTTTCCTATCTCGATTCTTTTTCGCCCCTTGTTCAGTCTCTTCCTACCTATATCTTATGGCTCTTCTGATGCCCTCCGCCACTTTAACAGTTTCCATGCTCCTGGCGCTAACCGTCTCCTTTCACCATGGATATTCACTTCTTCCAAAATAAAGGTGTTGCTATGGGAACCTGTATGGATCCTAGCTGTGCCTGCCTTTTCATGGGATATGTGGAACATTCTTTGTTCCAGTAGCACTAGGGCGCCCTCCCTCATCTATTTTTCTGATACATTGATGACTATTGGTGCCATTTTCTGCACTCACCCCAAACTGGAAAATTTCATCAACTTTGCTTTCAGTTTCCACCTTTCCCTCGCCTACACATAATCTGTCTCTGACTCTTCCCTTCCCTTCGTCGACTTCTCTGTCTCCATTTCTGGGGAATGACTATCGACCAATATTCACTATAAGCCCACTGACTTCCACAGCTACCTTGATTACACTTCCTCCCACTTCACTTTCTGTAAGGATTGTATTCCATTCTTCCAGTTTCTCCATCGCATCTGTTCTAATGATGCCACCTTCTATACCAGTGCTTTTCATATGTCTTCCATTTTCCTCAACTGAGGATTTCCTTTCACTGCGGTTGTCAGGACCCTCAACTGTGTCTGTTCTAATTCCCGCACTTCTACTTTCAGCCCTTAATCTCCCTCCCAGAACCATGATAAGGGTCCTTGTGTCCTCACCTTTCGCCTTGCCAGCATCCATATTCAACAGATCATCCTCCAGCACCTTCAGCGAGATGCCTCCACCACCAAATACATCTACCCTTTCAGCATTACGGAATGACACTCTATTCCACTCCACAGTCACCCGGAATATTCCCTTCACCTTCCCATGCAACTGCAGGGAATTAAACACCTACCCTTTTACCTCCTTCCTCTTCCTTCTCACCATCCAAGGGCCCAAACACTCCTTCCAAATGAAATATCAATTTTTACTTATACTTCTTTTCAATTTAATATACTATATTTGCCACTCATGACACTGCTACATTGGGGAGACCAAACACAGATTGGATGGCTGCTTTGCGAACATCTCCATTCAGTCTGCAGCCATGACCCTGAGCTTCTGGTCACCTGCCATTTTAATTCTTCGCCCCATCCCACTCTGACCTCTGTATCTCTGGTTTCCTGTATATTCTAGTGAAGCTCAACGTAAGCTTGAGGAACAGCACCTCATCTTTAGGCACTTCACAGGCTCTGGACCCAAGACTGAGTTCAACAATTTCTGATCATAACCTCTGCTCCCATTTTTTCAGATAGCAGCTGTTGATGATTCTGCTTTCCCATTTATATCTTTTCTAGACCCATCTTGTGTTTTTTTACTTGTCCTATTACCACAACTTTTGCCTTGCACCATCATCCCTTTTGTCATTTAATCTTTCCTGCCTTTCACCCCAACACAGACCTTCTCTTTTGTTCTTCTTTCCCCTCCCTAAACTTTTCTGTGCTGTACTTGATAAAAACCTGTTGCATCGCTAATGTTTTCAGTTCTGATGTAAGTTCTTTGACTTGGAAAGTTAATTCTGTTTCTCTCTCCACAGATGCTACCTGACCTGATGAGAATTTCCAGCATTTTCTGTTTTTATTTCAGATTTCCAGCATTCACAGAATTTTGCTTTTATAAACAAAGCACATGCTGGACAGTGGTAGAGTATGGTATTAACAGCCTATAAGCTGTGCTTTCCTGCAGATCTTTATGACTGTGGACCACGGATGTAACTTATTAACTGCTATGAGAGATGTGTCAATAGTACCCCACTCTTTTTCAAATCTATGTCATGGACACAACGTTTTTATATAACCAAATTATAAAATGAATGTTTAGCACAGGTGTAATATTATTGTAACATCACTTCTTGTGGCGCTTTGGTATTTTGACTTCATATTCTGTTAAAAGTTTATATTAATGTGTTAATCAACCTCACAGTTAAACTCTAGCTCTGTATTCCACTTTTAGGCCAATGTACAATTTTTCTTTCACCACAGTAATGGTAAAACATACAAATACTACTTACTCAGTGATATTCACACAAAGCTGTTAATTGACTGATGATGTGTTATTTTTCATGCTTTGACTTGTCTTTTAATTAATGCGATGGGAGAAATTATTTTGTTTGTCACGTGGTCAAGATCATGACTATATCTAATGACAAATTTGCCAATGTGGTCAACAAACTATATTGGTTATCGATTTATCCATGCTTCTGTTGGTATCATATTAACAAATTTTATAAGATAGTTGCTGAACTAGTGGACACATCTTCAGATTTTGTTCATGGCAAGTATTTAGGGTGTCTGCATTCATGTAGCGTGGTTATGTAGTGGATTGTAATCCTAGCCCCTTTTTGGGGCTATCTCGGATCAGATGTACTTCTCAGATGATCACTGCCACGTAAGGTTGAGAAAGACAGATCTCACAGATACTTAAATGGGTCTGAAGAACTCTCCCCAAAGGAAAGGAACAAGCTGACAATATTACTCTCCTCCAGATAGCCTTTTGAACAAGTTTTAGCCAGATTATAACAACCAGGATATTATAAGGGTCTGAGAATTTCTCAGTAACATACCTCCTCACCAAAGAGTATATGGAGATGGTTTCAGGAATTAGAGATACAGAAGACTGTGTGAGACAATATAATTTATAAATTATGGAAAAGTTTGTTAAAGAACCGAACATGCAATTCACAATTGGTGAGACAGTCAATCACAACGTTAATAGTTCTAGGAAAAGAATGTGTAATCTTGTTTCCAGTAGAGAATCTATTTTTTAAATCTCCTGCAGCCCTACAACCCTCCGAACTCTCTGCGCTGCTCTAATTCTGGCCTCTTGAGCATCCCCAATTTTAATCGCTCTACTATTGGTGGCTGCGCCTTCAGTTGCCTGAGCTCTGGAATATTCTCCACCTCTCTACCTTGCTTTCCTCTTTTAAAACACTCCTTAAAACCTACCTCTTTGGCCAAACTTTTGGTCATCTGACCTAATATCTCCTTATGTGGCTCAGTGTCATTTTATTTTATAATGCTCCTGTGAAGCGCCTTGAGACGTTTTATTACGTTAAAGGTGTTGTATAAATATGTTGTTTTGTATGGAAATTTTGAGGAGCCTAGCTAGAGTGGTTAGGAAGGACCTATTTCTGTTAGCAGAGAGGTCAATAACCAGGGGAAATAGATTTAAAATAATTGGTAGAAGGATTAGAGGAGAGTTGAGGAGTAATTTTCATCCAGAGAATGGTGGGCGCCTGGAACTCACTGCCTGAAAGGGTGCTGAGGCAGAAACGCTCATTTAAAAAATACTTGGATATGCACCTGAAGTGCCATAACCAAATGGGTGACCGATCACAATCTGGAAAGTGGGATTAGGTTGGATAATTTTCTTTGGCTGGCACAGACATGACGAATGGTGGCCTACTGTTCCATTAGTTTTTGTATTTTTTTTCCCATACATCATCTGTTAATAAACAGTTTACTTCTCAGTTTCCTCCTCCCAAATCAATAATACTAAATACACAGAAGTCCTAGAGTCATTTACAGCATAGAGGGAGGCCATTCAGCCCATCGAGTCCATGCTGGCTCTCTGCAGAGCAACCAGTCAGTCCCATTCCTCCACTCGATCCCTGCAGCCCTGCAAGTTTATTTCTTTCAAGTGCCCATCCAATTTCCTTTTTAAATCATTGATTGTCTCCGCTTACAGCCCCATCATGGGCATCAAGATCCAGGTCATTATCGCTTGCTGCGTAAAAAAGTTCTTCCTCACATTCCCCCTGCATTTCTTTTCCAAAACTTTCAATCTGTGTCCCCTAGTCCTTGTACTATAGATTTTTCCTTGTCTAATTTATCTAAACCTGTCATAATCTTGTACAGCTCTCTCAAATCTCCCCTCAATTTCTTTTGGCCCAGGGAGAACAATCCCATCTTTTCCAGCCTAACCTTGTAACTAAAATTACCCATCCCTGGAACCATTCTGGTACATCTCCTCTACAACTTCTCAAGGACCCTCACATCCTTCCTAAAATGTGGTGACCAGAATTGGATGCAGTATTCTAATTGGGGCCTAACCAGAGCTTTATAAAGGTTCAGCATAACCTCCCTACTTTTGTACTCTTTCTCTCTATTTATGAAGCCCAAGATCCGATATGCTTTGTAAACCACTCTCTCAATATGTCCTACCACTTTCAAAGATCGGGTCCCTCTGCTCCTGCACACTTTTTAGAGCTGTGCCATTAAGTCTGTATTACCTCACCGTATCCCTTCTGCCAAAATGCATCACCTCACACTTGTCTGTATTAAGTTCCATCTGCAACTTGTCTGCCCATTCTGCTTGCCTATCTCTGTCCTGTTGCAGACCATTCATATCAATGGCAAATTTTGAAATTCTACTCTGTATTCCAAGATCCAAGTCATTTATATATATATCAAAAAAGCAGTGGTCCCAGTACTGACCCTTGGGGAACACCACTATCTACCCTCCTCCAGTCTGAAAAACAACCATTTACCATGACTCGCTGTTTTCTGTCCTTCGGCCAATTTTTTTATCCATTTGGACACTGACACTCTTATTCCATGAGTCTAATTTTGTTGACCAGTTTTTATGTAGTACCTTATCAAACACTTTCTTAAAATCCATATAGATAATATCCACTGCATTCCCTTCATCAACCTTCTCTGTTACTTCATCACAAAATTAAACTAGTTAGTTGATCTGCCTTTTACAAATCCATGCTGGCTCTCTCTAATTGACTGAAACCTCTCCAGGTGCCTGTTGATTTTTCCCCTGCTTATTGTTTCTAAACCCTCCCCCACCCCCTCACTGATGTTAAGCTAACTGTCCTGTAGTTGATAGGACTGCTCTTACACCCTTTCTTGAATAAGGGTGTCACATTTGCCACTCTCCAATTCTCTGGTACCTCCCCTTTACCGAGGGAAGATTGGAAGATTATGGTAAGCCCTTTAGCTATCTCCAGGGGATGCAAGCCATCCAGACCAATGACTTATCTACCTGAAGCACAGCCAGCCTTTCCAGTACCTCCTCCCTCTCAATTTTTACCCTATCTATTGCCTGTACTATCTCCGCTTCTACTGATACTTCCTCTTCCTTAGTAAACACCGATACAAAGTACTTATACCCTGTGCCTCGAAGCATATATTACCTTCTTTGTCCCTAATAGACCCACTCCACCTCTTACTACCTGCTTACTATTTATATGCCGGAAGAGGATTTTTGGGTTCCCTTTTATATTGACTGCCATTCTATTCTCATATTCTCTCTTGCCAGTGTTATTTTCCTCTTCACCTCCCTTCGCAACTTATTGTATATGGCCAGCTTCTCCCTTGAAGAATTCATCTGACATGCATCATGCACCCTCTTTCTTTTGTTTCATCATAATCTCTATCTCCCTCATCATCCAAGGAGCCCTGTTTTTGGTTCCCCTACCTTTCACCCTGCTTGGAATGTACCAGCCTGTACCTGAAGCATCTCTCCCTTAAAGATAACCCATTGTTCCATTACAGTTTTTCCTGTCAGTGTTTGGTTCAATTTGATCCTGGCTAGATCCCTTCTCATCGCATTGAAATTAGACCTCTTCCAATCTAGCCATTCTACCTTATATTGTTCCTTGCTTTTCTGCATTACTAATCTAAATCTTACGATACGATGATCACTCTTACCCAAGTGCTCCCTCACAGATACATGGTCCACTTGGCCCACCTCATTTCCCAGCACTAGATCCAGGAATGCCTCCTTTCTAGTTGGGCCAAGAACATACTGATCAAGGAAGTTTTCCTGAACACAATCCAGAAATTCCTCCCGTTGCTTTCCTTTACACTAAAATTATCCCAATCGATACTTGGGTACTTAAAGTCCCCCAGTATCACCACTCTATAGTTCTTCACATCTCAGTGATTTCCCTGCAGATTTGCTCCTCTATCTCTCTCACTATTTGGAAGTCTATAGAATGCCCTGAGTAGCATGATCATACCCTTTTTTCTTCTCAACTCTATCCAAATGGATTCTCTCCCTGTCCCATCAAGGACATCCCCTCTTTCCAACACTGCAATGTCTTCCCTAATCAGTACCGCCACCTCACCTCCCTTTATCCTTCTCTATTTTTTTCTGAACACTTTAAATCCTTGTATATTAAGTGCCCAGCCCTCACATTTTTAAGCCACGTTTCCATTATTGCCACGGTATCATATTCCCATACTGTTATTTGTGCTTGTAGCTCACCAACCTTATTCACCACACTTTGTGTATTTGCATACTTGCATTGTAATCCTAGGGGAGTTGATCATTTTTCTTCTGTGTAACAAAATTCAGTTGTTTACAAAGATACTAGTGACTTGTATGTGACTCGCATTTTGACTTCACCAGTAAATTTTTGACAATTCAGTTGTTCACTTTGTTGCTATTTGTGCCCCATCTGGTGGCCTGCCTGATAAATTGCAAAATTTGTTAAATTATAACAAGTGAGTTTTAATGTTAAATTGAAACTGGATTTAAAGTAGTAACTTTCTGGATGTAAAGAGAAAAAGCTAATGAAAAATATTTATTTAAAAGGCGTTATAGCAGGGATATGGTATTTTTTCTTGTAAAACATGGCTTTCAATTCGCTCCCCCACCATTGAGTACAATTTGAGGCTCAACATCCCCACTGTTACTTGCACTTATTTGGGACTCAACCATCCCTACCCTCTACATTGAACAACAACTCCACTTTAACAATACACCCATTAAATCTTGACCCTCAGCCCCACTCTGAATTCAGCAGTGATTACTCTCTAGAGCAAAGTTACGGCATGCATCGACTACACCAATCACCCCCCCCCCCCCCATCCCCCCCAAGCCCCACCCCACCACCACTGCCCCTGGCAAGAGCAGTGCATATGATGCTGGGCTTCAACCTCACTCTTTTTCTTTCTAACATGCAAGCTTTTAAGGCTAACCTTCCCTTCTCCCATTTAACGATATGGTCCCTATACACCCACAAAAGCAATTTTTCTACCTTTAACCCCAAGCTACTTTGCCAGATTCCAGCATTCAACATTTTCGTCCCTCCTCACCCTCCCGCACAACTAGTCACTTTTTCATCTCTTTAACTCCTGCCTCCACTGGGATCGGTTAAATCTCTCATCTCCCTACCTACCCCCTCCACACTTAGCAAGTTTTCAACCCCTAAACACTTCCCTCTAAAGTGAGTAAATTTTAGCACAGTGTCCACCCGCAAGGGCAATGCTTTGCTCCCCCTAACCACCTCACCACTGAGCAAAACTTTGACTCCACTCCGCCCCTCTCCTTCCATTCTCACCCATTGGCTGCCAATCTTATCCTACCCACTCTCACTCGGTGCAGCTGCCTCTCACAGCCTACCTCATGACTGTTTCCCATCCACAGTAGCCCTGGCATATTTATTCTCCCCAATGGCTGGTTGTTCTGTAACTCAAATCACTCCACCCCCACTGATCTGGTTTCCCCTTCCACATCACTCCCTTCCTGTGACCCCCACCCCACCACACCCCATATCCTCGCAGTAGCTTCTCCCATCTTTCCTCTCCCCCTTCCCTCCCCTGCTCCCTTGTCTCCTTTCCTCTTCTCTTTCCCTCCTCTACTGCCTCTTCTTCCCCCTTCTCCAGTTTCCCCCCATCACAGATCTGTTCTCCTCCATCCTCCAGCCCTACTTTATCTAGAAAAATTCAAGTTGGTCTAAACTACCTGTGTGCAATGCCACAAGCGATCAACATTTTTTAAAAATTGCAGCTGTTTAAAACATAACTTTGCACTGAAGGAGAGCTCTGCTGAATCTGTCCAAATTAAAACTGCTGTGAGATGGCTTTGTGGTAGGTTTAGCTTGCAAGGGTTCCTGAGTTATACTTCCACTTTAAACATTGGAAACCCAATTCTGCTATGAATATGGTAGTATTACTGCATCCCGAAGAATGATGACTCTCCGCTAATAAAACTTTATTAGAATGACAGTAAAATCCATACTTGGACTTATTGCTTGTAAGTTGGCTTGCAAATCTTAACTGGATAGTTCCCTTTTTTGGAGGAGCGATTGGAAGAGCGGGGAATATTTTTATTTAGACTATTTTGAATATTTTAAGAACAAAATGTTAAAGATATAAATAGACCATGGAATATTTTAAGCAAATATTTAAAGCATTTTATTGATATTCATAAACTGCAGCATGCATGCTAATTGAAATTATGCTTTTTTTAAATAAAGGTGCCGATGGCTCATTTCTGGTCTCTGTTCCCAGCATACCAGAACTTCAAACATCAATTATAACCAATGAAATCCAATCCTGTGATGTCCACATAGTGAACACTATAAACTCTCCTTTATCTGTCAACTGTGGTGCCAAAGAAAGGTAAAGATCCAGACCATTCTGTAGGTATCTCTGAAGTCTTCTGTAAATTATGCAGTGGTATTGGATGAATAAATTCTGCTTTTTTTAAGACTATGAAATAATTAGGATAGCCAATAAATCAGCAGTGCACACTAAATATTGTGTTTCAACTAATTGTCTTCAACAGAGTCATAGAGTCGTACAGCATAGAAACAGGTCTTCGGCCCACCGCATCCATGCCGACCATAATGCCTATCTATACTAATCCTACCTGCCTGCATTAATTCCATATCCCTCTATGCCTTGCTCATTCAAGTACCTGTCCAGATGCTTCTTAAATGGTGCTGCTGTTCCTGCCTCCACCACCTCCTCAGGCAGCTTATTCCAGATACCCACTATTCTTTGTGTGAAAAATTTACCCCTTTGATCCCCTTTAAACCTCCTCCCTCTCACCTTAAATCTATGCCCTCTAGTTTTAGTTACCCCTATCATGGGAACCAGACTCTGGCTATCCACCCTATCTATGCCTCTTATAATCTTATATACCTCTATCATGTCTCCCCTCAGCCTCCTTTGCTCCAGGGAAAACAGACCCAGCCTATCCAATCTGTCTTTATAACTCAAGCCCTGCAAACCAGGCAACATCCTTGTGAATCTTTTCTGCACCCTCTCTAGCTAAATCACATGACTGTGATTTTTTTTATTCATTCATGCGATGAGTGTTGTTGGCAAGGCCAGCATTTATTGACCATCCCTAATTGCCCTTGAGAAGTTGGCAATGAGCCGCCTTCTTGAACTACTGCAGTCCATGTGGTGTAGGTACATCCACAATGCTGTAATGGGGGAAATTGCAGCCACAGTGAAGGAACAGCGATATAGTTCCAAATCAGGATGGTGTGTGATATGGAGGGGAACTTGCAGGTGATGGTGTTCCCATGCATCTACTGCCCTTGTCCTTCTAGGTGGTAGAGTTCGCGGCTTTGGAAGGTGCTGTCGAAGGAGCCTTGGTGAGTTGCTGCAGTCCATTTTGTAGATGGTCACACTGCTGCCACTGTGTGCCAGTAGTGGAGGGAGTGAAAGTTGAAGGTGGTGGATGGGGTGCTGATCAAGTGAGCCACTTTGTCCTGGATGGTATCGAGCTGTTTAGACGTTGTTCCAGCTGCACTGATCCAGGTAAATGGAAAGTATTCCATCATGTTCCTGACCTTTGCCTTGGAGATGGTGGATAGGCTCTGGGAGTCAGGAGGTGAGTTACTTGCCGCAGAATTCCCAGCCTCTTAACTGCTCTTGTAGCCACGGTATTTATGTGGCTGGTCCAGTTCAGTTTCTGGTCAATGGTAACCCCTAGGATGTTGATGGTGGGGAATTCAACGATCGTAATGCCATTGAATGTCAAGGAGAGGTGGTTAGATTCTTTCTTGTTAGAGATGACCATTGCCCGGCACTTGTGTGGCACAAATGTTACTTCCCAGTTATCAACCCAAGCCTGAATGTTGTCCAGGTCTTGCTGCATGTGGACATGGACTGCTTCATTATTTGAGGAGTTGCGAATGGTATTGAACAATCTGCAGTCATCAGTGAACATCCCCATTTCGGACCTTTTTTGAAGGGAAGGTCATTGAGGAAGCAGCTGAAGAGGGTTGGACCCAGAACACTGTCCCGAGGAACGCCTGCAGCGATGTCCCGGGGCTGAGATGATTAGCCTTCGACAACCACAGCCATCTTTCTTTGTGTTAAGTATGACTCCAGGCAGTGGAGAGTTTTCCCCCTGATTCCCACTGACTTCAATTTTACTAGGGCTCCTTGATGCCACACTTGGTCAAATGCTGCCTTGATGTCACCTCACCTCTGGAATTCAGCTGCTTTGTCCATGTTTGGACCAAGGCTGGCGCCAAGTAGCCTTGAAGGGCTATTGATGTAAATTCTTCTGCTATTAGTAATGAGTCATGCTTTTTAGTATTTAATTCCTCCTTCCACTTTAAATGGCAGCTTTAAAAGGATGGATGTGTGTGTAAGTGATATATTGGGTAGTACGTTTTGACTGCATAAGCAGTGGAATATGTCTTTATTCAAAAACTAAACTGAATACAATATTCACCTATTTATATCAGCAGGAGTACTTTCTGTATTTCTGCCTGGTCCACATTACTTAATTTGAGATTAATATTGCACCGATACAAAGGAGAAAATCAAGTTTATTGACCTATAATAATGTGTTTGATTTTGTCTTGAACGTAGGCTAAACTATTCTGTATGGTTTTATCGAACAGCAGATTTGCAATATTTGAGATGAATTTATCACATTTGGGGGAAATGGTATTTCAGTTTCTGTTTTCCATTCTATAATTTTCGTAAGGATAAAAAAATGGATTTCCTCCTTCCGCTCTTGCTTGGAGCAAACACCACTTGAGACCAAAGGCCCAGTTGGGCATCCTGCTCTGAGGCCCCCACTGATCATTTTTTGAGCCAGTCTCTTAGAGTTGCATGACTCTGGACAGGGGCTGATTCTCTCTTTGTTTCTGTCCCCTCTTCTTGACTTGTATGGAAATATCTGATTTTAGCTGAGCCCTTCAGCATGAAAACTGATTGTTCGGCACCTCTGGAAATTAAACTTGTTGAAACCAATATCATTGTTTTGTTTACAAATTTTTCTTCTTCTTGGCCAATTTTATATTCTAAATAGCTTGCCAACATTTAAATTTAAAACCATTTATATTTGTATATGATTTAGGTCTCCATACAACTGATTTAATGTCCTCTACTTTTAGTAATCAAAGCCCCTCAGTTGGCTTTAACTGATCTGAATGTACCCAGAAATGTTCAGCAGTTTTTCTTTGCTTGTCTAATGCAACTCACTTAAATTTATGTTGCACAATTGTTGCTTGATTATCACCGACTGCCTTCCCTCAGCTGATGAATCAGCACTCCTCCGTGTTGAATACCACTTGGAAGAACTGAGGGTAGCAAGAGCACAGAATGTCCATCACCAAGAGTGGCTTGGTAACACCACTACCAACTGAGCTGGCTTAGTCCTGAAGGACATGGTTACCAGACTGAGCTTGCGACAGAGATCTGACACAAGGGAAAAGCTGACTTGAGCTCATCTTCAGCAATCTACTTGTTGCAGATGTATCTGTGCCTGACAGTATTGGTAGAGTGACCATCGCGTCTTTATCCTGGATGATGTTGGGCTTCTTCAGTGTTGTTCTAGCTGCACACCTCCGGACAAGTGGAGAGTATTCCATCACACTCCTGACTAGTGCTTTTTAGATGGTGGAAAAGTTTTGGGATGTCAGGAGATGAGTCACTCTCCACTGAGTACCCAGCCTCTTCTAGGCAGAATAGGCTGTCTGTACTTAAAGTGGATAAGGCACCAGGACTGGATGAGATGCATCCAAGGATACTGATGGAAGTGAGAGTGGAAATTGCAGAGGCACTGGCCATAATTTTTCAGTCTTCCTTAGACTTGAGGGTTGTGCCAGAGGACTGGAGAATTGCATACGTTACATCCTTGTTCAAAAAAGGGTGTAAAGATAAGCCCAGCAACTACAGACAGTCAATTTAACTTCAGTAGTGGGGAAACTTCTCTAAAGATTAACTCGGTACAAAATTAGTTATCCCATGGACAAATGCAGGTAAATTAAAGAAAGCCTGCATGGATTCCTTAAGGGAAAATCATGTTTAACTAACCTGCTGGAGTTTTTTGAAAAGGTAACAGAGAGGGTTGATGAGGGTAATGCAGTTGATGTGGTATATATGAACTTCCAAAAGGCGTTTGATATTGTGCCACACAACAGACTTGTGAGGAAAGTTATAGCTCATGTAATAAAAGGGACAGTTGCAACATGGATATGGAATTAGCTGAGTGACAGAAAATAAAGAGTGGTGATTTTTCAGGCTGGAGGAAGGTTTGTAGTGGAGTTCCCCAGGGGCCAGCGTTGGGACCTTTGCTTTTCCTTATATATATATTAATCACCTTGACCTTGCTGTACAGGGGCACAATTTCAAAGTTTGCGGATAATGCGTAACCTGGAAGCCTTGTGAACTGTGAGAAGGATAGTATAGAACTTCAAAAGGACATAGACAAGTTGGTGGAATGAGCAGACAGGTGGCAGATCAAGTTCAATGCAGAGAAATGTGAAGTGATGCATTTTGGTAGGAAGAACATGGAGAGACAATATAAAATAAAGGGTACAATTCTAAAGGGGGTGCAGGAGCAGAGGGACCTGGGTGTATATATGCGTAAGTCATTGAAGGTGGCAGGACAAGTTGAGAGACTGGTTAATAAAGTAAACAGTATCCTGGGCTTTATTAATAGAGATATAGAGTACATGAGCAAGGAGGTTATGTTGAACTTGTATAAGACACTAGTTTGGCCTCAGCTGGAGTATTGTGTCCAGTTCTAGGCGCCGCACTTAAGGAAGGATGTGAAGGCACTGGAGAGGGTTCAGAAAATATTCACGA
Organism: Heterodontus francisci; assembly: GCF_036365525.1. Classification (NCBI taxonomy): domain Eukaryota; kingdom Metazoa; phylum Chordata; class Chondrichthyes; order Heterodontiformes; family Heterodontidae; genus Heterodontus; species Heterodontus francisci. The sequence goes on along the minus strand of NC_090380.1, from coordinate 37,516,415 downwards.
GAATGATTCCAAAGATTAGGAACTTCACTTATGAAGATAGATTGGAGAAGTTGGGACTGTTTTCCTTGGAGAAGAGAAGGCTGAGAGGAGATTTGCTGGCAGTATTCAAAATCAGGAGGGGTCTGGACAGAGTTGATAGGGAGAAACTATTCCCACTCGTGAAAGGACGGAGAACGAGAGGGCACAGATTTAAAATAATTATTCAAAAAAACAAAAGCGACATGAGGAAAAACATTTTTTTGCAGCAAGTGGTTAAGGTACTGCCTGAGAGTGTGGTGGAGGCAGATTTAATTGAAGCATTCAAAAGGGAATTAGACTGTTATAGGAAAAGGAAGAATGTGCAGGGTTACGGGAAGAAGGCAGGGGAGTGGACTAGGTGAATTGCTCATTTGGAGAGCCGGTGCAGACACGATGGACTAAATGGCCTCGTTCTGCGCTATAACAATTCTGTGATTCCGTGACATCCTCCATCATGTGCAGCAGTACCACTGGGCTAAATGGGATAGATTCAGAACAGATCTAGCAGCTCAAAACTGGGCATCCATGAGGTACTGTGGGCCATTAGCAGCAGCAGCAGCATAATTGTATTCCATCACAATCTGTAACCTCATGGACTGGCATATCACTCTTACTATCAAGCCAGGGGACCAACCCTGGTTCAATAAAGAGTGTAGGAGAACATGCCAGGAGCAGCACTAGGCGTACCTAAAAATAAGATGCTAACCTGGTGAAGCTACAACACAGGAGTACATGCAGGCTAAACACCAGAAGCAGCATGCTGTAGACAGAGCTAAGTGATCCCACCACCAACAGATCATATCAAAGCTCTGCAGTCCTGCCACATCCAGTCATGAATGGTGGTGGACAATTAAACTACTAATGGAAGAAGGAGGCTCTATGAACATGCCCACCCTCAGTGATGGCGGAGCCCAGCACCTGAGTGCAAAAGGCAAAACTGAGTATTTGCAACCATCTTCAGCCAGATTTGGATGATCCTCCTCCTGAGTTTTCCACCATCATAGAAGCCAACATCCCATGAACAAATAAAAAAAACCAATTCAGTTCACTCCATCTGGTAGTCTAACGGTGTCCAGGAAATCATTGTCGATTGTTCTAAAAACCTATCTGGTTCACTAACGTCCTTTAGGGAAGGAAATCTGCTGCCCTTACCTGGTCTGGCCTACATGTGACTCCAGGCCCACAGCAATGTGGTTGACTCTTAAATGCCCTCTGAAATGGCCTAGCAAGCCACTCTGTTCTCAGTTTACGGGAGGTTAGGGATGGGCAATAAATGCTGGCCTAGCCAGCGATGCCCACATCCCATAAACGAATAAAAAAAATGAAGAAACAACTGAGTTAGAGTCACAGAGTTATACAGCACAGAAACAGGCCCTTCGGCCCATCGTGTCTGTGCCGGCCATCAAGCACCTAACTATTCTAGTCCCATTTTCCAGCACTTGGCCTGTAGCCTTGTATGCTATGGCGTTCATTGGATACAGCAAAGGCTATGGGCCCCAACAGCATACCAGCTGAACACTTGTGCTCCAGGACTAGCCGTGCATCTCGCCAACATCCATAAAACTGGCATCTACGCAACAATGTGGAAAATTGCACAGATTTGTCCTGCCCAAAAAAACAGAACAAACTCATCTGGCCGATTTACTGCCCCATCACTCTACTCTCAATCATCACCTAAGTAATGGAAGGTGTCATAGACAGTGCTAACAAGTGGCACTTATTCACCAATAACCTGCTTACCGATGCTGAGTTTGAGTTGTGTCAGGACCACACAGTTTCAGACCTTATTATAGCCTTGTTCCAAACAAGGATAACAGAGCTCAATTCTGGCAGTGAGGTGAGAGTGACTGTCCTTGACATCAAGGCAGCATTTGACTAAATGCGGCATCAAGGAGCCCTTGTAAAATTGAAGTCAATGGGAATCATGAGGAAAACTGTCCACTGGCTGGAGTCATACCTAGTACAAAGGAAGATGGTTATGGTTGTTGAAAGCCAATCATCCTGACCCATGCTATTGCTGCAGGTGTTCCTCAGGTTAGTGTCCTAGGCCCAACTACCTTCAGCTGCTTCATCAATGACCTTTCATCAATCATGAGGTCAGAGGTGAGAATGTTTGCTGGTGATTGCACAGTATCTAGTACCATTCGCAACTCCTCAAATAATGAAGCAGTCAATGCCCACATGGACAACATTCAGTTTTGAGCTGATAAGTGGAAAGTAACATTCACGCCATACAAATGCCAGGCAATGACCATCTCCAACAAGAGAGAACCTAACCACCTCTCCTTCACATTCAACATCTTGGAGGTCACCATTGACCAAAAACCTATTGGGACCAGCCACGTAAATACTGTGGCTACAAGTGCAGGTCAGAGGCTGGGTACTCTGTGGAGAGTGACTCATGCCCTAACACCCCAAAACCTTTCCACCATCTAAAATGCACTTGTCAGGAGTGTGATGGAATACTCTCCACTTGTCTGGATGAGTGCAGCTAGAACAACACTGAAGAAGATCAACATCATCCAGGATAAAGCATCCCGCTTGATTGGCACCCCATCTACCACCTTAGCATTCACTCCCTGCCATGGCAGCAGTGTGTGTACAACCTACAAGGTGCACTGCAACAATTCACCAAGGCTTCTTTGACAGCATCTCCCAAACCCACGTCCTCTACCGCCTAGAAGAACAAGGTCAGCCACATGGGAACACCACCACCTCCGAGTTCCCTCCAAGCCTTGCAACATCCTGGCTTGGAAATTTATCGCCGTTCCTTCATTGTTGCTGGGTCAAAATCCTGGCATTCCTTATCTATGTGAGAGTACCTTCACCACATGGACTACAATAGTTCAAGAAGGCAGCTCACCGCCACCATCTCGAGGGCAATTAGGGATGGGCAATAAATTCTGGCAACGCCCACGTCCCATGAACAAATAAAAAAATTAGGACATTGGGGTGATAATGCAACATAAAGCACTGTGGTGTCTGGCACCAGGGGCCCATATTTAGGGGTGTTTACTGTAATATGGCTGGAGTACCTGAGCAAGCATGCCAGATGCTCACAGAAATTTGACCTTTTACCACCTGGCAGCTCCCTGTGAATAGGTGTTATCTTACAAAGCAGCACCTTCTTTTGCTTGACCTCCAAAGGCCAGCATTTGAAAGGGGTCTTTGTTTCCGACGCCATTTTTGGCCATTAGCAAGTCCTATGACTTTGAAGGCCAGCCAGCAGCCCTTTCCTATTTACTGGTGCCCAATAATGCTGCTCGCCACCCCTATGATACTCCGAGTTTGTCATACACCACAATAATATTTCAGTGATCTGAACTTACGTTTCAGGGCAAAGTAGGTGGCAAGTGCACCAAGCAGCAGTCCTCACAGCATAGTTCTAGGACTGCATTATTCGCCCCATTAACATAAAGTATGTGTAGCTAGTGTTCCTCCCTTATGTAAAGATAGTGCTCCTTTGTATTCATGTGTACTGTGTACTTAATTTTTAACAATTAGAGTATAGTAAATTGATACTGTGGATAACAATATTAAAAATAGAATGCATGAGTTTGTGAATACCTCTAAATATCATCAGTGCACCAGTTCTATATCATCAGTTCTTCACATAGCTGTTCATTTGATTTTAATTTATTTTTCAATTCCACGTAATTTATCATATTCACCTAATTTGATATCTGCTTAATAATATCTGTCCAATGCTACTTAATGTAGTAAATCTCGTCCACTGTGTCCCACCACTCTGCTTAATGTCGATCTGCAGTTTTAGTGACCCGAAGTTTTATTTCATTCAGATGCTTTGTTTAAAATTTGTAAAGGTGTTAAAATCATTGCAGTTTTTTTCTGAATTAAACGTGCAAAAATGTATAGCTTTGGACATAATTTTATATTGGAAAAGACAAAAGAGAAAGTTCATTCCTTTATGTATTACTTTTGGGAAAATATATTTTTAATACTTGTGCACATTTTGTATCACTTGGCTTTTTGTTTCTATTTATATCCAGATCAGAAAATACTCTGATAGATAATACTGTGTTTCGTCAATCTTCAACAATTCAAAGATTTGAAGAACTGATTGAGCGATCAGATGATCATTGTGAAATTGGTAAGCTAAATGTATGGCTACGTAAGGATTGACTGGTCCGTATAATTTTACAGATAAAATGAAAACTCCAAAGGTTGAAACTATGATGCAGAAACAGAAAATGTATATCTGATTAGTCAGCATTTGAAAGAGAAAAGACAGATTAACATTTCAGGTTGAGACCCTTCAGCAGAATTGGAATAGGAACGCAGGTGAGTCACTTAAATTGGAGTAATCACAACAAAGCCAGAAAGAAAAGACAATAGGTAAAGGACCGGACTACAGGAAATCAAACAACTTGATTGGGTTTTTTTACAAACTATTAGCTAGTGCATATAATGATCTGAAATCAGATTTTTAAAGTGGTTGGAACAGGGAAGAAACAGCTGGGTGTTTTACAAAGACCATCTCAGTTAGTCTGTTAAAAGGTTCAGAAAGAAATGAGGCAAAAGTGGAAGGAATCACAGGCTTAATGTTAGTTTCCTGCCGCCAGGAGCGGCAGCGGCATATGTGGGATACACACTGCCAAGCCGACATATGCAGGGTGGTCCACCCCCCAATCACATGGCGGGGGAAGGCTCTGTGGCGCTGGCAACGGTGTCAGCTGCCTCTGCGCTGGCGCTATTTTTATAGGGCTGCCAGACCTGCACAGTTGAGGCCTGTAACGCAGCCCCCAGTACACTGTAAATTGATTTCTGGCCCGTACTCCCCCGGCCCAAATACAAAGAAAATAAATGGCCACCCCATTCCTGCACCCACCCCCCCCCCTCCCCCCGCAAAACACTTAATATCTCACCTTTCCCCCTCCACAAAGTGCAGAGGTGACCCCTTCCACCTGCCCCCCCACACTAGAAATGCAGAGTTGACCTGGCATACTTCTGTTACTATTTGTTATGAATATGATTTTTTTACATCTCTCCAGTCCAAAATGCATACATGAAACACTACTCTGTTCTTTGTCCTTTTAATCAACTTCCTATCCATGCTTTCACATTATCTTTAATAGCATGAGGTATACTAGAAATTGGTTCTTACCAGCAGCCCTGCATAAACTTGGAGCAAGGAATGATCACTGCTGTATAACAGGCCTACCCAAATTTGGCCTTGGACTTGATTTACCTGAGTCTTCTAGGTGTCGCCTGTGAAGATCATTTGAATTCTGGGTCACTGTGTCACTGGCTGTGTCCCTCAGGTAGCTCTTGAAAGAGAAGAGGAGAGGCAAATACTGGGCGAGGGGGTTAGTTAGCAACAGGGAGCAGGGAAGGCAGCTACTTGGAGAGGGAGGGAAGCAGGCAATCGGGCCTGTGGTTTTAATATGGAGCTGTGAGGAGCACTCCTTCTGCCTCCACATTGAGGTAAGTGTTTATAATTTTATTTTTTAAAAAGAGCTTACCTTTTTGACGGCAGCCTGGTGCTGGCTGCCTTCAGTGTAGCCAGTTTTGTAAAGGTGGCCTCAAACGGTCATTAGGTCTCCAATTTTCATATACAAAGAGCCTGACACATGTTTTAGGCACAGGCCCTCGGTCCTGTACCGATACGGCATATGACGTACTTTTCAGAATACACTTGTGCATACTGCATATTGAATATTTCTGTGCCTCTTTTATGCCTGTAAAACAGGTGCAGCCTCAACAATTTTCCAAGCCCATCATTTTTAATTATATGAACAAGCCACTTAAATAGCTCCTTATTAAATGCTGTTGAAAATTCAATGCATATGTTATCTCCTCAAAGAACATCAATTTGTCATATATGATTCCCCTTTTACAAGCCCACAATGGCTGTGGTAAATTCCACAATGTCTTTCTAAATGAATGTTCACTTTATCAAATTTTTTTAAAGTATTACTTATTTATCTTTAGTTATCCTATTTGTAGATTCTAGTTATTCTTCTTGTACCCTTTCATTCCTAATACTACATTCTTCTGTCAAAACTGAGGAAAATGCTCATTTAGAAAATCTGCTATTCCATTATTCTCCATAAGAGGGTTTCCTTATTCATCTGTAATTGGCCCTCTGCTATCTTTAACTATTCTTTATAAAAGCATTGATATTGGCTACCAATTTTGTAGTAATAGCCCAAGATATGTCATATGCCTTTTTCTTATCTATAATTTTAATTTTAGTTTCTCTAGTTATCCAAGGAATTCCAGTTTTTGCTGCACAACTTTACATCTTATGGGAATATATTAAGTCAGTCCCCTAATTGTCTCTGTTGTGAACCGTGTTGGCCAAATTTCTTCCCAATTTATCCGGATTAATTCCCTTTTTATTTAATTGAGATTGGCTTTTCTTCCAGTCAAGCACCTTTATCTTGAACTTTTTATGTCAGACCATGATGTTTCTGTTTCCTAGCTGTTCCCCAACATTATCTGCTTTCCCCACTTCATTTCCTGTAACTAGATCTAGCACTGCCTCTTTCCTTGTTGGAAAAAAACATACTGATCTTGAAATCAGGAACATATGTGTGAGGAGTAATAGGGTAAGCATTCACTGTCTGCGCTACGTATTATAGTACATTGAGCACCAATGTGGTGGACTTCCTTTGTAATTATCATCAGTGAAACGTTAGATCTAAGTTGACTACCTGTTTGGGTCTGGAAAACTAGGGCTGAATTTTGTGGAGGAGGTGGGGCTCCTGGTACCGGGCCGAAGAGGCAGGGAGATCCCCACCTCGGCCTTTTCGCACCCCCCCAGAATGATCCTCCGTCTTTTAACCTGTATGTTTCATGAGCCGGGATCCCCAGAGGGTCGGCAGCTCAGCAGAATCGGCAGCGTCACTGGGAGTGGTGGCCACTGCAGAGTCCACGGACCCAGGTCCAGTGCTGGAACACTGGAACTCAGGTAAGTGAGGTGGAGTCTCACTGGGACCAGTTCGGAAGGTCCTGGCAAGGGGGGAGGAGGTTCCCGAGGGGTAAAGTGGTTCCCAGTGGGGGTCCTCCGTGGGCCATAGATTGCCACTCTCGTTTTACAAGGCGCCCTCCCCGCATGGCGGTGACACTCCCTACCGCTGGTAAGATCCCAGCGGCGGTGGGAAGAGGCCTTAAATTGGCTGTTAATAGGCCACCTCAGCTGGTCCCATAAAATCCAGCCCCTATTCTTTATCAGGAATTCATCCCAGAAGTTTGAATTCTTGTCCACTCCTGACTTTGTTAGAAATTCGGTCAAGGGTGGGAGTAAATATTCATTAGAATGCAAATTTTATAACAGTGTTTCTGATTTATCTGTATCTGTTCAGTCAGGAGTTATTTATTGTATTGTAATAATTATACAATTTATTTTTGTGGTTTGATCTGCAAAAAGAGTAAATAGACAATTGAGACAGACATAGAAAATAGAAGAAAGAAATGTTCAAATATTTTTGATTTGTGCATTTAAAAATAATCCTGCCTTTGCCCCACCTCCCTTTTTTGACTTCCTAAATGCTGCCTTTTACCATCACACTTCCTGTTTTAACAAGGAAAGGAGGATGGTTTGGATTCATAACCTCTCCTGTCACTGTTACTCGTTACTAACTTGACATGAGCCGCTCCAGCTTGATTTTCCTCCCCATGAGATGGCAAGTTTTTCATGATCTCATCCAGCAGCTAACCAAGAATTGGCAATACTACCTCAATGAAGGCTTGGGAGACTGAATGTCTGAGAAGGCTGTTATTCAACTTGCAGTCCCCTAAGAATCGCAGCAATCTCACTGAGGCTGCAGGGGTAACTGCATTGTAGATTTAAAACTTTAAAGGAATAATAAATGCAAACACAGATGTGCCACTGGTGAAATAAAGCTGCAGACTTTTGAGAGTAATTAAAAGGAAAATACATTGCTTCAGAGACTTTGAAGACAATATTCAGGGATATTTCTATTGGTGAAAGAGTTAACTAAGACTACAAAGGGTAAAATGCATTTTCCAGTTTCCTAGGCAGTTAAAATTTTTGAGAGGTTTCCTGGTCAGCGATTTATCAAGGATTAAAATGCTAATTTTGTTTGAGAAAGCAATGGGAGATTGAGTTTTTGGTGGATAAGTGAAGAAGCTGGCCGGAAAAGATAATGATTTGTTCATATTCTGTGAGTACTGCTTTTGCTTTCCAGCTTTCCATGCTTTTGTTAGAGTCAAACAAAAGACTTATTATCTATTTCTTATAGTGCAGGATGGCACTCCACTTAACAAGAATTTGTCCCAGTACTGGGAGGAAAGTGTAAATAGAGGATCTGTTTCTTCACTGGACCAAGAAGCAATTTTATCTCCACCAGATACATGTGAGTTTGCTACCATCATGTGATATGTCGCATGAGAGTGTAGGCTGTTGTATTGACCGTTGAGAAAATGTTACAAAATTATATTTTTTTCAGAAGAATTGAGCTTTGTAGTTTGTAGGGTTTTTGTCAGTACTCAAAAGTACTTGGGATGGTATCAATATTTCTTTACTGCAAATTTGTTACAAAGGATTATATGAATACTCTAGATTCTTGTCTGTTCACCTCCATGTACAAATAGAATTATTCACCTCACAAAGTGGGAGAAACCATCTAGAAATACTGGAGTCCATCTGCAGGGGCAGAATGGGTGCAGGAGATCTCAAAACTGGGTGAGTAGGCCTTGGGCAGGTTTTACCCTGAAATCCTTCTGCCTGCAGTTTTCTACATGGCCTCATTTCATGTACTTGTATGCTTATGCGCATGTCAATCCATAGAGTCATTAAGGTACAGAACACAAGCAAAAATTATTAAATAAATACCAGGAATAATTTACCAAGCATATGTGCCAGGTTTGTCTTGTTTTGCTTTCAAAGACCATTTTCAATGGGCACAAGGGAAGCTCCATGTGCGATTGAGTTCTTAAAGTGGAATATGCTTTTTATTTTGTTTGCAATATTTACAGTAACTTTTTAGAAATGTCTTGACAGTATTTTTTTCTTGTTTGCTATTTAATTATTTAACTTTTGGGAGACAATTTTAATTTACTCAGTATGGTAATCTTGCATTTATATATTCAATAAACAATGATCGCCCAATAAGTTTCCTTAGAGTGGACTGTATGTGGAGCAATGCAGGGATTTAGCTGAACCGGAACAAGTGGAGGGGAAAAAAAAAGAGGGCAAATGAAAAGGAATTCTTTCAATGCCTACTTTCAAAGGATTCCGGGGCCACAAGCTGCAGAATCCCTTGACAGGTGGCAAGTGAAGATAAAGTTAATGATGGCCATTAGTTTAGATTTCATGGTTGAGGTGGAACAAGCTGAAAGAAGGTATGCCAGGCAGATCAGTGCACACTTGAGCTACCCTATCAATACCTACCACTATGCCAACAATAATTTCTGAAGGCCTTCAGCCACCTAATCATGACTGAGTACAGCAGCCTCCATATGCTGTGGGTTAACAGGGAGCCAGTCGCAAGGCTTAGCCATCTACTGCAAGCCAGCCATCTACTGCAAGCCAACCCTCAACTCAGACTATCGATGGCAAACAAGGTCACTATTGCCCTGAATTTTCTGCCCCTGACTATTCGCAAGCTAGCACTGCTGTATCAACTAATGAACTGACCAAAGCAAAACATTGCTGATGCTCGAAATCTGAACTAAAAACAGAAAATGCTGGAAATACTCAGCAGGTCTGGCAGGATCTGTGGAGAGAGAAGCAGTTAAAGGGCTGGATTTTTGTTCCAGCATCCTAATCGCAATGCCAGATAGAATTCTTGGTCGGGAACCTGGAAGCGATTTTTAAGGAGGTGGGCAATTATGTGGCTACCTCCAGGAGCTCCATCCAATTAAGGATGGCAGGAGGGCTCCAAGGGCTGATGGACCAATAGGTGGCCCTCCAGCACTGACAGGTCAGCAACCCCCCACCCCCATCAGAGGTGGGAACTGCCGATGTAGGTAGGTGAAAGGGAGGGCCCCTGAAGATGGGGGCGTCCTCTGAAGAATTTTTAAAACCTAAAATTACAAAGAGACCACAGCTGCCAGGCCGTCATCCTGGAGGAGATCCAGGGCCCTCCACAGGACAGCCAGCTAACACAGCTGTGGTCGTCTGCCAATCATGCCTGCGGTGGGAGGTTAAATTGTAGCATGGACTGTAGGCCCCACGGTCTGCTGCCCGGAGGCCATATCCATCCCTCGGCCATGTTCCGGCCTTAGCAGTGGGGTCCCAGTCAGCATTGGCAGAGTGGCCTTAATAGGCCCTTTAGGTTGCCTACTTGTCAGCTCCACACCCCTCACCCCAACCCTGATCCAGCCTCTTCAAAAATATTCTGGAGGCAGGAAAATGCCAGCATGCTGCCCTGCAGTAGGAAATTGCAGGCCCTCACACCTCCATGCTCGCCTCCATAGCCCTTCGAAAATCCAGCCCAAAATTTCAGGTCGATGACCTTTTGTCAGAATGTGCCGACTAAATTTGTTACAGCAACATGGCCCACACTTTCATCTTTCCTACTGAAGGAGCAGTATCATGGCTACCCAATTTCACCACACTGCTTAAAGGATTTTTAAGAAAATAGTGATAGGCATATGGCCATTTGGCAAGCAGGTTCTTGCTATTGCCATTAGCTTCTCCTCTGTCATCCAGTGTATCTCTTCAGGTTCACTAACTGCACCTTTATAATATGTGCAACTGTGTTAGTCTTACAAACATTGATGCGAGATGTAGGGTTCTTTGTGGTGCTGTCTTCTTTAGCACAAAAGGAATTCATAACAGGTTGCTTTTCAGGTCCATGACGAATGAAAAGGAACAAAGTTTAGAAAGCTGGCTTCAAGAGACACTCCCAAACAGAAGTTACCTTGCTGTGTATTTTATGTTCGGTTTGTGCAGTTATATATATGGCTGTGGTAATGAGTGTAAAAGGGGACACGACATAAACCAGGATAATACTAACCCATCGGCTTCACTATCCCGTTGCCTCCATGTGCAAGGCTGTTCAGAGTCACCTGCTCCAAGGGTGTTGAGGGTTTGTGAAACATCAACACTTCTCCAGCTCAGGGCTTTTCCCTTGTATTTAGCAAATTGTTGTGCAAGGAGAGAAGTGTTATTGAAATGTTGTATATTGAAGGAGCACACACACAGTGACAGGCATGTGTCCATCTTGCAGACAATCCTGAATGTTAGTAAGCAATTGTGTGTCTTGGAGCTAGGTTGAGTTAAGCACTTGAAGCTTTAAGTATGTCGAGTCTTTCGATTTGTAATTTGTGCCCACTGAAGCATACACATGTGTGAAATTCTATGAAAGAGTTAGATGGTGATGTGCAGAGTTTTAGTAATGTGTAAGTAGTAAATGGAACAAATTAACAGTCAACATTTTGTGTCATGGCTGTTACACCATCTATCTGATGTGCGGTGCTTCTGGATTGTCTTACCTTGCCAAATTTTTTCATGCATATCATCTTCTCACACAATTGTTCCTGGATCTGACACATACTGTACACAAATTTGAGCCTGGCCACTGCTGCCTAGGTGCGACCTCCTGTCAGGCATGACACACTGCTGTCATGTGAATGAATTTAATAGACCTGTCTGCTCAAAACCTCAGGGAAAACTTGATGCAAAATAAAGAGCAATTGCTTTCAGTGGCTAACAGGCCTGGTTGCACAGGGGGAGTGCTGTCTACAGCTGGAGATTGCAGCTACATTCCAGAACACAAAACGGTGCTAAAATTTCACCATAGCTTCTCACACAGATAGCCTATTGATCTCTTGGTAGGGAATGTTCCTGTATTTAGTTTTCCCTAAGCATAGATCATTCATAATGTTGCCATCACATCTTCTGCTGGTGAAGGAAGGTTTGGTCTCGGCTCCTCCACCTTTCTGTGTCAAATGACTCATCGAAATCCCATAGAGGGAGGATCTTTGAATAATCAAATCTGATAGAAGAATCAAACAAAATGGTAGCCAACATTTACCTTTGTTTTTAAGACACAGAAACATGAGGTTTATTTCCTTGGTGTCAACCCCTAACATGGTCATATATTCATTCCTTTGTTCCTTAGACTGAAAAGGATGACCCGAGAAACAAATAGTTGAGAGAATAAATTGGTCCATTTCAGTTGTTCCTAATAAGGTTTTGAATGATGTGCAGGTAAATTCAAAAGTCCAGAAGAAGAAAAAAGCAGAGAAGAAAAAAACAAAGGAGGAGGAGAAAAGGCATGGGAAGATCAGAGACGAAGGGATGAGGAAGAACTGTGTCTGGAAAGGCAGGAAGCAAGGGAAGAGGAACAGAGAGAACTGGAATGCCTGGAACAGACAAAGGTGGGAACGTTTTCCAGTATGTAAGGTTATATGTGCATTTTACAGTTATCATTTCACCTTTTGCCCATTACTGCACTACATATTGTTCCTGTATTTTATGGAGGTGGCTTGCTATTACTGGAAGGCATTCTAGAAGCAGTGCCAAAGAAACCAGTCAGATCTCTAAGATTCTGAAACCTGCTTACCTCCCCAACCAACCCAGACAGATAAATAAAGTCATTGAGAGACAACTGCAAGACCTCAACGAGAAATTGAACATATGTTAACACTGAGTTCACAGTCCAAATGACCAGTTAAAAACCCTATGGGATAATTTTCAAAATGCTTTGAAACGGTGATACAGAATAGACTTACGACAAAGCTGATAACTCAGTAAATTATGGGGGAGCAGCCACATAGATAGAGAGATGGCTGAATGGCAGAAAGATGGGGGTAAAAGGAAGTGACTTGTTTTGGAAGGATGTGGTGTCTGATGTTTCACATGGATCAGTTTTGTGGCCTCTTCTATCTACAGTATGCATAAATGAGTTGAACTTGGGAATTAGATATTTGAAGAGAATTAATATTCTAGGTTTGCAGCACAAGCAGAAGAGTGGAATTAGATCAGGTAGCCAGGAATTTCCCACCAGCTTAATTTTAATGCTAATTTTAGCCCATGGATTGCTACCAGGATTAAAACAATAATGATCATATAGTGCAGATCTTGGAGAAAAAAACAACAGCAGAGAATGAGTGATGGGTTGAATGGACTGTTTCTGTATAATTCTATGATTCCATGCTATTCTGTAAATTGCCATTAGAAGGCTTCCAAGACTGGCCTCTGTATCTTCTCTGTCCACCTGATCCATACAGAAACCTCTAGACTTCCTCAGAAAGACCAGCCAAGGTCTGAAACTTATGTGGGAAACTGCCAGGTGCAAGGCCACATCCAACTACTTTGGTCAAGTTGTGTGGTCCAGTGCTACTAAATAATGTGAAATCACTATTCGTGGCCCCTTGATTCAGCCATAAATACAATACTGTAAACTTCATTATCAGTGGAAATTTCAAAATGCTCATTACTTTTATTTCTATGTGATTGGTCTTTTATCATCTTTAATATAATTATCAATATCAAAATGTTCCTAATATCAGAATGAGGGCCTTTCTTCATACGAGTTCTGCCTTTTCATTCTGGACCAATATGATCTCAATAATATTTTAAACTTTACACAACCTGAAGGAGGAAAAGCCAAGTGGAGAAAGTCCAAAGGAGCAGACTTCAAAAGGTGTAGAATTGCCAGCTTCAAGTACAGATCCACTGGAGAAATATATGAAAATAATTCAACAGCAGAAGGAAGAAGAACAGCAAGACAAGGTGACTCTCTACGTTAAATTTTTAAAGAGGAATGAATGGCCTATTTGTGAAGCCTGAGTGGGGTAGTGGATACTTTTTCAATCTCTTGCATATAGAATTCAATTTTTACCCTTCTCCCAAAGCAGTGTAATATTTCAACTAAGTACCATGTTCTCTTAGCTCTTTATAGTATTTTGAGGATGGATATTCATATTTTATTTATTTTTTGGTGGAAATCAGTCATTGTTCATAAGGTAACAATGTGAATAACATAATTTTGTGATTCAATCACAGTTTTCTGAATTTACCTATGAAAACTTTGAAAGTATTTTATTGAAATATTGCATTTGGTATTTCAAATTGTTTCTGATGTGACACAACATGCCTTGCCACTAAATCTGAGTTTATCTAAAATACAAAACTTTAAAAATTGAGTAGGTTTTCCTACAATTTTTTTGTAGGCAAGTTCAGAAATTGTTGTCATTGAATCGTTTATGTAGTTTTATTAGTGCTACAGTCAGTGTTTGAACAGAAAGCTGGAGGCATGAAAATGCAGTGGAGGAGAACTTTGGCAGAAACCTGGAGAAACAACACTAATGGCTGTTTTTAGCCATTACATTTTTTTTCCGGGAGTTTTCCACTCTTCTGCCAGAGTCCCTGCGGAAATTCCAGATGAATGTTTTGTTGTCATATTGATGCTAGATGGTGACAAACATTTCAATGACATTTTATACTAATTGCTCTGTTTCAATTCATAAGTATTCTTGCATAATTCCATTGGATGGACAGCAGTGTCTGGAGGTACTTATTTGCACAGTATGCCCTAGTACACAGAACCACCTTTCACAAAGTTCTCAGTAGTTTCAAATGTGAGTTCAGATAAGTGAACTCCTATCTTTCTTCTGCTATCTAATGTAAATTATTTCAACAACTTGCATTTAGAAAACTGTTTAACATAGTTAAGGGGAGACCAGGAGCCAAGAGGGATCAGCAACGATGAGGCAATGAGCAAGTCGGATTTGGTGCTTGATAAAATATGGACAGCATGGTTTTGGTTGAGCTTTTAAGGAGAGTCTTAAAGAAGGGGACGGAGAAGAGGAATCTGGGGAGAGAGTGTGGGGCCCAGACAGCTAAGGTATGGGTGCTAATGGTGGGGTGAAGGAGAGCAGGGGTGACGGGTGGATGCTGAACAGGCCAGAGACAGAGGAACTGTGAGTTTGTGGGATGCTGGAGGCCTGAGGAGTTAAGGGATAGGGAGGGGCAAGGTCAAGGCCATGAAGAGATTTAAACACAAGGAAAATAATTTTAAATTTGACACAGTGGGGGTCTAGAAACCAACATAAATCAGCGAGGACAAGGGTGATGACTAACACAACTTTGTGTGGGAAAGGAGATGGGCAGCAGAATTATGGTTAAGTTGAAGTTTATGGAGGGTGAAGAATGGGAGGCAGGTAGTATTGGAAAAGTCACATTTGACAATGCGGATTTCATCAGCAGATGGACTGAGATAGGGTTCAGGTAGATGTTGCTAAAAAGATTAAACTAAGCAATGTTTGTAATGGGGAGAATATATGAAGTAATTCAGTAAGTGGAAAATGCATAACATTGGCAATCTAGGTGCTGCTTTGAACTTCCACTTTCCCTTTGAAACCCTATATCTTCTCCATCACAAAAGTGACCAACTTCCACATCTGTAACATGGTTTACCTCAGCCTCTATCTTAACTGCTACTGAAACCCTCATCCATGCCACTGTCGCCTCCAGACTAAATTTCTCCAGTGCTGTCCTTGCAAGCCTGCTATCAACCACTCTCCATAAACGTGAGCTCAACCAAAACCCCAGTGGACCCCAAGATTTTGGTCACCAGCCCCCCCCCACCCCTCCTAATAACTCCTTTGGCTCACTGTTCATTTTTGCTTGATTGCACCTCTCTTAAGCACTTTGGAGCTTTTTACTCTGTGCTAAATAAATGAGTTGTTGAGATGCAGAAGTTTTTTTTGTACTGTGACAGTTTGATAATACAATAAATGCAATAATAGCACAATATTCTTTTCAGAGCTCTAAAAAGGAAGTAGAAGAAGAGAGTTCATTACTCCAAACACTATCTGATGGGAAAGCTGGCAGGTAAGGGTGAAGGCAGACTTTGAGGTTACACCTTACAGGGCATTTTTAAAGAAAAAATAATCTACTATACTTATATTAGCAAAATTAAATTTGCGCATCTCATTTGTTTGCCAAATAGAGTATGCTGAATAAGTTAACCCACCTTTTCTTTACAAAACATTGCTCCCAACATAGAGGTTGGCAAGCATCATGATGGACAAATAAAAATTCTTATTAATAAATCTACCCTGATTATGGGATGGACCAACAAAGTGAAAACGTTACATGAAAATATTTCTCACCCTTTCCATGCTTCTTTCAGTTCCTTTCCGAGCCATGTGAAGTAGAACTGCATCCAGTTAAATTCCATTTAACCCATTGCTAGTAAACAAGTGGGAGGTAGATTGACTGTCAGAAGGGAATTTTTTTTTATACTCATGAATGAGGGCTGTCAGTGCTGTTTAACTGAAAAGGCTTCGCATGAAGATCCCTGACATTAGCCAAATGGTTAATTTAAAAATGTGTGTTTAGCTTTTTCTTATTGAGATGTAGAAATTTCCAATAGAAATATGCCTATTAAAAATTATGATACGTGCATGACAATTGCTCTGTGGCACCTATAGAATTTACCAGCACACACAATGCACCACATTTATTCATTTTAATTTCCTCTCTTTCGCTTCCTCTCCACCCAAAAATACACTTAGTGGTATATAAAAATTTTTCATTATGACGATAGAGAGAGAAAGTTTATTGATATAGCAGCACCTTTGTTGACCTTTGGAGTGTTTTCTAGTTTTCTCCCTTTCCTTATTTTTTTTTCACACAGCATTCCTAAACCAGAGAACCAGCAGGAAACCTGCTCCCAAACCTTCATTGTTTTCATTCAGTAATGGTTACTAGATGTGTGAAAGCAGTCTGGGATGACACGTGCTGATATTTTATCTGCTTTCCTGTGATACAGAGCCTGATCTCTGCTTGGGCTTTCAGCATATGGCATGTTGCATTTGAGCTCTACCAAGTAACTGTTTTAATCAGGACTTTGGCTGCAGTGACTAACAATGACTGCCTGGCTGTTCATTGCTGACAGTGACATTTCTTCTTTTCTAGTCCTGCAGCTTCACATGAAGAGGCCGATGATAATTTCTGGTGAAACCAACAGCAACCTTTTCACACGGACCCATCACAGAATGTATTCCATTGTACACTTGATATTTATATAATTTCAATGAAAATTTAATTAAAAAAAGTTCTGCCTAAAGACAGTTTTTAAAACACTTACCTAGTTAGTAAATATTGTGCTGATGTTGATACAATTTTAATGCAAAAGTTGTGTAAAACAAGGAAACAAAATTGACAAAAAGTCACTACCTTTCACGAGTGATATGAACTATCCCTTTCGTTGTGAATTTTCAACCATTTGCTCGTATACCCTGCTAGAACTATAGCTTCAGAGTGATGTTTATATGGGTATTAAGTTGTCATGTGTCAGTGATCCTGAAGAAGACAGCAGGAACATACAACAAGAGGAGAAAGGGTTAATTAAAAAATGGCACATTGTATGAAAAGGAAAGTGAAATAAACATAAATCTCACAACTAGTGAATGAGAAGAAATCAAAGAAGACTGGAAATAACAAAATAAAGAACGATAAGGAGACTTGTCACTTCACCCCAGAATGTTGATTGATATCTTCAGCTGTGGTGATGCATGTACATAACTAAAATTCTAGTTGGAATGATTTATTTTAAAGGGAACTACAGGAAGCTGCTGGCTCTTATAGTAGAAAATAGTTTACTTATTGGATTATAAACGAGGTAAATTACAGAAGATGATTCTAAACCATGCAGTTTCATTATGTAACAATGTTTTGCTCAAGCAACTAAATGAACCAGAGTAACATTCTGTTATATTAACAAATCCTAATTTTTAGTTCAAAGAAAACATTTAAGACAATTAAACCCACATGCTTTGTCCCCCCAGCAACATGTTTAGTGAATTGCCTCAGATACAAAAAAAATGCTGGCAATGTACAAGAATATCTCAAACATCTTAACACTCTATAAGGAATAGCTTTTATTCAATTGTTAATGAATTAGCACATAACTACTAAAATTGAGACGTAAATTCCACAGAAAACTGATGGAAACATAAACTTTGTTAAACTTTCTCTTATGTAAATGTGAAGTGGTTTCTATTGCTAGGTTAATGTTACAGTTTGCTTTGAAAGAATGCTGTGTACTAAAAGTTTTAATTACAAAATAGAAAATAATGAAAATGGATTTCACATAACCCCTATCTGAATGGCTGTTACTGGAATTCATCACAGGTAGCTGTTCAGGTTAACAGTGTGCAAGGATATTACTGCAGCACTTCCTTCCGAATAATTAAACTGTGTTAGATATTCTAAATTATTTTTTTTTTAAATCATAAAAACAAAAATCTACAAGCATTAAGTTTTGCATATCTTCGTTTTATGAGAATGTTTAGTAAAGGAAAATTGTGAACACCTAAAAAATCAGCAGTTGTTGTCTTTGAAAACACTGCAGAAGTGAGGCCATCTTCCCCAGAACTGTTAAATATGGTTTACTAGATTTGATTATTCCCTTGTCTATCAAGAATGAGCTAGAAAGTAATGAGTCGTGTTCGTTAGCTTAAATCATAATAACTGTATGTAATTAATATGATAAAAGAATGGTTAACGTATTAGATTATATTTACTATTTGCATATTAGCAACACTGAAAATACGCATTTCAGGTAGGGTATATAAAAAAGCAGGCATGATTAAACTATCTAGAATCTTTTAGATTTGCTAATGAAATTATAAAATAAAGGCGGCCATGCTCTACATTAATAACTCAGTAGACTGCTGTATATGTAAAATGCAAGGACTCCATTGCAAGAGCATTATGCATGTGGGAAGTATCTAGTTGGATTCCAAAAGTTGGCTGCCTTCTGTTTTTCTGGCTAACTTAGTGTTTCTCTTCCCCCTGCTGTTGACCTAGTTTATAATGCACACTGTAGTTGTACAGCAAACTTAATCCAGAAATGGAAAAAAAAGATTTGTGCCAAAAGACTAATGGCTATTGAAATGCTGTGGTTTTTTTCAATTACAATTCAAGATGGAAAAATACTGTTAAATCGAGCACTCTTTCCCAGAGAGTTATGAACTGAGAAATGATCTGTAATACAGGAATTAATACAAACTGCTCACTGAAGATGTTCAGTTTTGTACTTAACACTTGCACATCTGCTTGTTAGTGGACGCACATCTGCACTGCACAGCAGTCTATAGATTTGTCACAGCTGCTAGGTTTTTGTTGAATGGCTCTGTTGGTAAATGTTGGACTGTATTGTTCTTATGTGTAAGAATTCAGTCGTTCTTTTGATTGGGAGGCACGGATATCGTGAAGTTCCTGCTCTTCCTTCATTTTGAGATCCTGGTATATTTGCATTTTGCATGCGTCCTTCAAGTACGCCCAGTTTGCAGACAAAATCATGAGGAAATGGATCTGGAAGAGAAGGGTGAGGAGGATGGCTAGTGAGCATGTCAAGATGCATAGCATGCTGCTAGTCAGATTACTTTGAGTTGTTAATTCAGACAAGGTTACAATAAAGGGTAACACTAAGGGTTATTTCATTCTGGGTAGTAAGACAACCCAAGTGTTATTTGGGGTCACACAAAGACACAGCTGTGAACACAATGAAAGCATTGATATGAAAGCTAGTTTATGAAGCTCTGTCTTGAAAACTTCAAGGAAAACTGGCCATGTGTCTACGTCCTGAAAATTTTTGAAAATCATGAGTCAAAGCTAGCAACCACATCTTATAAAACTAGAGCATTTATTTTTGCAGATATAATTTTCTTTGTGTATACAACAGCCTAAGTTCTAGGATGCTTCACACACTGTTTTCATGAATGAAAATCCTTGCTATCGTAGAATACAGTTTATCAAAAACATGGTTATAAACTGCCTGAATGCAACATAAAATGTATATACATGTAGGACAAGCCAGTACTGCATTTGCTTTCATTGAAAATTGATAACAGAAGTGCTAAAGGGGGATGTATTTGAATTTACATCAATGTCTGCAAGCTGGAGTCCAAAAGTTATGTTGTAGCATTGTTATAGTCACAAAAAATTATTCCAGCTTAAGCCTTGGCAAGAATGTCGATGCCTCAGTCTCTTAAAGTACCCCTAATGGAAAATTAATCAAGTAAATTGGCTTAAAGAAAGTAAGCACTGCTGGATAGCTAGAAAACAGAAGTATTCATTTAATCAGATTGCCATTTTTTGCTTTTTTCTGTTAAATGTTAATTAAAATTTTTCTGCCAGTTACTATTCATAGTTGCGGTTATTATGTTAAATTTGTCATATCTTTTCCAACTCCAAACAATGCAAAAATAACTTAGCAAATAAAACTGAAGAAGTAGGCAGAACTATATATTGCGCTGATATTTATTTCATTGATTAAGCATTAAAACAAATTACAGCATGACTTCAGGTTGTGAAATGGAGTGAGGCTCTACATTAATACAAGCTATTCATTCATCAGAGAATTAAATAAAGGAAATCAGACAGCAAGATTAAAAAAGACCAAATTAGAAGGGTTCAGACTGGAAGACCAAGTGGCAAAGATTGAAAAAAATTAGTTGATGTGTGGCTACTGTTACAACCTCAGTTGAGTTCGTTAGTATGAAAAATATGAAATATGAATCCCCCAGACCAATTTAAAGAATTGCACAACAGGATTTCATGTTTTAAGACTTTTATTATAACAGGTAAATGAAAATAAATCCCCATTAACTAAACAGTACTTTGTAAGTAGCTGATACCCCAAATTACAAAGAAAAGTACTTTCTTACTAAAATATTTGAAAACCTCACTCCACACTAAAACGTTACACAGTTCTTTTTGATGCTGATATCCGTTGCGGTTAAAAGTCCCAAACTCCTCCCAGTTGCAATGGGTTGGATCTTTTTATTTTTTTAAATTTTTTATTTAGAGATACAGCACTGAAACAGGCCCTTCGGCCCACCAAGTCTGTGCTGACCAACAACCCATTTTATACTAATTCTACATTAACTCCATATTCCCTACCACATCCCCACCATTCTCCTACCACCTACCTACACTAGGGGCAATTTACAATGGCCAATTTACCTATCAACCTGCAAGTCTTTGGCTGTGGGAAGAAACCGGAGCACCCGGCGGAAACCCACGCGGTCACAGGGAGAACTTGCAAACTCCGCACAGGCAGTACCCAGAACTGAACCTGGATCTCCCAGACCTTTTCAAAAATCAATGTCCTCTTCACCCGCTTCTCAGAGCACTTCTGACCTGGAATTCCATGAAAAAGGTAATCCTGCAGAATTTCTACTTCTCCGCAATCTTTAACTTTCAGAACTGGTTCAAATCTTTGCAGCCTTTTGCCGTCTCAGGCTTCTGAGAGCAGGTGTTCCTGCTCCATCTCAAGGCTGCCACTGCTGGTTGTCTTCCTTACAACCTTCTTGGAGGCTGCGACCGCTGGGTTCCCTTCTTAAAGCATGCCTTGAGAAAATCTGTTACATTTATCTGGAACCAAATATCAATAGCTTATCGTCATTTTCCAATATGCAAAGTCCAGAAGTCAGGTTTTCAGCAGAACCACCTGGGCCTTCCATTGTTCCCAGGTATTAACAGTTGTCAGGTACATTTGCATCTTCAGAATCATTGATCGCTTGGCCAGGATTTTATCTGGGCGACAGGGGTCTCAACCACTGGTTAAAGCGCCGGCGAGAGCCCCATGTTGCTCCCTCTGGGGAAGGCCCACCAAATCAAATGTCAATTGGGCACTTAAGTGAACAGCGGCAGGCCTTCCCCAGAATCAAGGACCCCGGAGATGGAAGTCCTGCCCTCAGAGCTCTGCAGCTCTTTATCTGAGTAGCATCACTGCAGAGGCAATGGTTGCTGCCAGTACTAGACTTACCCGAGGCACTGGACCCAGGCCACAGATAAGTCAGGGCAGGAGGGGTTTTGTGGGGTGATCCTGCTGGTTCTTCTAGTTCTCCGCAAGCTTCAACTTTCAGAACAGGTTCAAGTCTTTGCAGCCTTTTGCTGTATCAGGCTTCTGAGAGCAGCTGTTCCCTCTCGAAGCTGCCACTGCTGGTTGTCTTCCTTACAGCCTTCTCGGAGGCTGCATCCATTGGGTTCCCTTCTTTCAGCCTGTTTGCCTTGAGAAATTCTGTTAAATTTATCGGGAACCAAATGTCAATAGCTTATTGTCCTTTTCCAATATGCAAAGGCCAGAAGTCTGGTTTTCAGCAGCGCAACTTGGGCCTTCCATTGTTCCAAGGTGTTTACAGCTGCCTGGACATTTGCATCTTCTTGTTTATGACCCAAAAGTCTGGGAGGGTGAAACCCATTGTTCTTCAGGTGTTACCCCTGCAGTCTCTGTTTTTTTCAGAAAAAAGTCTTTGATCTGTGTTTTCTGTTGTCCTGGTAACCAAGATTTCTGTCTTGTCCTTTAGCAGAGTGGATGTGAGGTCACCTGACTTTCCAGACTCCACCTTAAACTTTTAAAAATCACAGTTTTAAAATGTAATCATGTTACAAACTCCAGTGTTCATACTACAAAGGTAATACAACTCTTCAGGAATGATAGGAAGCAAAAGGAGGGCTTAGAGAGAAAAAAGCAGGGTTACACAAAAGTGTTCCAAAGTAGTGACAAAAGATTTGTAAAGCTTCTGCTGTGGAAACCCAAGCATGTACTATAAATTCAGTTTCTATAGCCAGAATATCAGATGTTTAAAAATGCTAACTCGAGCTTGGGGTTTTAGACCAAATAAGTTGGAGTTCCAGCTTAATTGTTACCTCAAAATCATTAGTATTCTTATCCATGCCTGGCTAAATGTAACTGAAGGGTTAGAAAACCTACTGTCCAAATAAAAATCCTAACTGTAGCTACTAACAAGTTCTCTATCGGAGTTGGCTACGTAACCTGAAACTCTCATCTGGTCAGTATAGTCTGTGTATTGAATGACCGATCAATGAGTAGAGCCTCTTATGTAATTATACTTCTGTGAATCAAGTTCACTTGACCTACCACACTGTCAAAGTTAGCTAGGACTGGTAACCCATACCTAAGCAACTACATTATTCTGCGTAGCATCTGATCCAACTCAATCTAAATTACACTCTCTAACATCTCTGACTGGTGAAAAAAAGATTTATTGCTATGTAGCTTAAAAAAAAGCCAATACCTGACCAAATTATGTCTGATAGGAACCACCTTGTCCAGATCTTGAGCAAGAAACTGATGGGGTATTGACACTGGGTCATTCAAAGGAAAAGGCAGTGATGAGGGAAGAGGACTAACTATCCTTGAGGTTACTGGGTGAGGGAAAATGAGATGGTTGACAGAGAAAAGAGGATGTGAAATGGGAAAGCAATTATTGGCAACCAAATGATGGTAAATCATAACTGTCTCACATTTACTTAAATGTTAGTTAATATACATTTTCTCTATGAACTGCAAACATCTAGTCACAATCGGATTCACAATATTGTAGGTTACATAGTTGATAATATGCTGTGTGTATATTCCTACACTTTCAAAACAATACATACAAGATTATCTTCCAATAAAAGATTTGTATTATAAAGGGTAAAGCTGTATAAATGTGAAACAGATGTACTGAAAGCTGCTCTGAAATATCCTACAGAAGTAGCTATTTTGCTAATTATAATTTAAAACCTTGCAATTCTGAGCAGTACTAAAACCTTTACCAACAGAGGGGTAGATTCAGACAACCTCAGTCTGAATCCCAGTTTTGATTATTATTCCGAATGAATTGTCCTCAATGGGCTAGTTAAGCTACAGCTTGCTTCAGCTGCTGGAGTTGGATCTGTATAGGAAAGCAAAAATAAACAAACACACCCTGTTTGTAACATCTGTGCCCCTTGTTGACTGATGATTGTGAGGCAGAATTAATAGCTGTAATTTATTGGTCAGTTGTTTCCACCTTCCCAATGAAAGGAGAAAGAAGGTGGGTCTGGGATAAATAATAAAAGGAACACCGTGTAACTCCTAAAAGCATAACTTCATTGAAGAATGATGAAAATCACGAAAAGGCAGCGATTTTGTAAAGAAAGCATGTTTATTTTGAGTATATGAAGAAAAAAATGACTGAAAGTCAATAAAGTGTCTATACATACAATTTCAAAATACTGTATTAAGAAAATTAAATAATGCCGAAATGTGGGAATTTTTGTAACAAAAGGTGACTAAAAACAAGCATAAAGCATGCAGTTTTGAGGTTAACATATTATAATGGCACATTTGAAGAGTTTAAAAAATGTCTGGCAAGGCAAGTGTTACACTTAATTAACAAGAAACAATTTAATAACTCTTGGATGCCAACACTAACTGGGGGGGGGGGGGGGGGGAAATTGTTAGTATTTAGCGTGTTCACTCTTAATCTCATACTAAGCCTCAAATTGGTACATTCCCAGCATCACAGAGATGAACCCTACTCTTGAGTTGTGGGGTGGACAGGATTGGGCAGAAGATAACCTACATTCCAAACACTTATCAAACCAAGCAACCTATTTCTCACCATCTTGTGTTCCAACAACTGAAACATCTTTGCCATGGGTCAGATGCAAGGTCTGGCTATTTAAGGAGTTGATTTCTCAGGACCAAGGCTACTTTGTATTCAATTGGTTATTTACCAAATTTAGGCCGATTTTATTTTTGATGCACAAAGTACCTTAAAAGCAATAAAGTTGTTCTCACTGTACTATTTCCCTTTTGAAACTTCTAAATATAATTCCTAAAGCTACTCTGACACAGAACACAAAGTGCCTCTCCCAGTTTTTTTAAACAAAGTCAATAATCAATTCTTATGTTCGTCTGTCTTACATATTTCCATAACATTGGAACCTTTTGAAGATAATATTCTACAAAAATCAGCAAGTTAAAAAACTTAATTGGGTGCAAAATTTCAATCAATGCAAACAAAGCTTTTAAGCAGAAATTTTGTTTTACCAATCATGCATGTTCAGTGCTCCCTGCGTGCCCTTAACTGTCTCATGTGTGACTCTTGCCAAACAGTAGAAAAAGTAGCAGAGCCGGATGTGCAAGCCGTTTGCAGATGGAAATTGCAGTTTGCAGTGCTCCATTAATATTGCAAAATTAATATCTACTCTTACCATGGCACAAATGTACTGGTTTTCAATACCAGCAACATTTAAATTGGACTCACTGTTATCAGCCTGATTTAAAAGATTTATCCAGAGATTGCAATGCATCCGAAACCAGAATTTATATTTTGAAATTAAAATAAAGTAAATTTAAAAACATATGCTTTGTAACAACTGAAATGTATATATTTGTATTTATGGAGTGGTAATTTGCTGAGCAACCTCTGTGCTACTTTTACACTGAGTTAGGCACTCTTGATGAAGTCAACTATGTTAGGCGAGGGGCATATGATTTCAACTCGTTCGATTGTTTTAGGCTGACCAGACAATCTGATTTGTTTGAAATTATCAGCTACCTGAATTTCCAAAGCAACTGAATTGTTTACAGTGTAGGTTCAACTTAGTCATCCTGTAGCAAACACACTAATTGCTACAGTTCAGGCAAACCTCATGATTATAAATTTACAGCACCAGGCAAAGTGGATCTGAATGCTTTCTGTTAACTGAAGTGGAGTTAGAGCAGACTGCGGAAAAGGTTTGATGTAACAAGATTCGTTCCAGTAAATTTCTATTGTAGTATTTAATACATAGGAATTGACTTGTGCACTTTCTTTTCAGTTTATTACCAAAGGTTGTCAAATCTCTGTAATAAACGATGCACATTAACTATTCTGTGTTGATTGCAACTATTAATCAATCGGTAACTGGAACAAGCATAAACTTTCAATGGCATAATCTGTAAGCAAATGAATAATTTGGGACCAGCCAATAATATATAATCTTTTCCTATCAACTGAGTTACACTGCTTTCCTCAGTGGGCCACCTTCCAAGTTGTGCAATGTTATTGGTGTGTAACAGTGTCTTGACTGGCTCAGTGCTGGTACCGAATAGTAACACAGTACATTCCACGCAATGTTGTCTAGCTCAATTCAAACTTCTGAAATATGGCTTACAATTGGCCTTTATTGCAAATGAACCATTAACATAATAGTTTCAAGCCTTTTAAATTTCTTTCTCGCAGTCTGGTGTTCCAAATGTTTGCAACTCCTAAAGTCTTCCTAAACTATGATGGTTTCTCTTACTGTGCATTGTGACAGCCTTTGACGTGAACCTTTTCATTAGCTTTCATCTAACTGTATTACCACTGAAATAGAACGGCATGGAGCTATCATCCGATACTTGGTTCTGGTTTTAACCTTCTTAATTCTTTGTATTTTATGTTTGCTCTCATGGGTAATCCTTAGTATTGGCCTGTTGGCTATACCGAAGGCAGTTAATTTATTTATTAACTTAGAAAAGCAATTAGTGGCCTCTTAGTCCACATCTGAGGTTAGTATTGATGGCAGACTTATTGCTGGATCTTGGGACAGTACACTCAGGGCCAGGAATCGGAACAACTATTTGTTTTGTTTCTCTTGCTCAATATAATTCAGCCATTGCTGACATTCTCTGTATTGACCCCTTATTAGAAAGAAAAATAGCCAGACCATACATCTTTATGGCAGTCATGTTAGTTCAAACAAGATACTAAAAAGAGTATTTTAAGTGTGTCGATACTATATGATGCTTTCTTGTGCTATTTACAAATTATTCTTTTGCAAAATGCAGATTAATAAGTTCTGTTTTAGTCCATGATGCCAGTGGTAGTTCAAGCTACTCAGTGTGGCTCGTAGAGCTCTGTATACTGCTTCTATAGCAACTTAGAATTTTGTGCAGCAATCTTCTCGACTCTTAAACTTCAAAACAGCAAAGTTATATGTGGTAGCCATCATGTAGATGAGCTGGTAGAAGGAAACAGAACAAAGTGATAAGACAATGCTCACCAACACCGGCGCCCCAGGCACAACACTGCAAATCCACATAAACTCCTCACAATAAAGTTTGACAACAGAAAAGTTCCATTCATATTGGCAGAAATAACTAGAAACAATATTGTGCCTTTCAATTAACATAAAGTTTTTAAACTGTGTAGTGCAAAAGCCCAAAAAGAGCTTTTACTCTAAAGCAGTAGAAACTCCATTCATCAACAGCTACAAATGAAAGTCAAATGCTGTGTATAATCAGTTTTAACAGGTCGCAGTGATAGCACTGCAAGCACAGCTTGTTATAGTCCTGAAGTCTTGGTAAGAGCCCCACAATTAAGATTCTCAACATGTATATAAAACCTTAAAATAAATCATTTTCCTAATCAAATGAATTTGGAACAGAAATGCTGAATGGCTGCAGCCCTGGAACAGTGGATCTTAGACTCGAGACCAAATTCAAATTCCACTGATATTTGTTCTCAATCTTCTGCTGAAAAAGGGTAGCTTTGGCAGTGGGCCAGAATGTCTGAGAGAAAAAAGGCTCATGTAGAGAGTTACCCAGTGGTCCCTTTTCAGAGCACTCAAAAGTACCCTCGACAGGGTCAAAAGGAGCAAGAGCAGAATAGGTTGATCAGCTCAACCAAATTGGAAAAGAAACGGTATAAACAAAGCTAGTAAAATAAAAGTAAAATATACATATCAAAAGAGTGGTTTAAGGCAACTTTCAGTCCTATGGTTGTAGAGGGCTTGGCAGAAAACTTAAACTGTGCAGTTTGCCCTTTTTTCATTTGATGTCCCCTTCTCTTTTCCCCCTCCTCTCACACATGATAATGATGAAAGCATCACTCCTGCTCCATGAGGTATCCCTGAAGTTTTAGGTGCTTATGTTAAGATTACCTCTTAAGAGTCCCTTTAATCTTTGTTCACTGAATACCAGGACTTTTCCTTTTGCCAAGTGTTTGCTGTGAACGTATTGTGTTATTTACAACGTGTCATTTTTCAAAAAGATCCAATGAAATTCAGACCAAAATTAATTTTATACTGCAACAGTTATGAAGTTAATAATTTTCCTTATTTCATGGTGTTGAGAAAATAACAAACCAATATATTGTAGTAAACTGCACAGTTTAGATCCAACTATCAAATTCTTAGTGTTTCATGAAACTACAGAACTGTTCCTGGTGTAGCCACTCTGATTTTTTTCACTTTAACAACATTTCTTAAAATAACTTGCACTCTGCCACCTCTCTTTATCTTCCTGCTTCCCACCACTATTCTTTATGTTGTGTGTTCAACTATATCATGGACTCACCGAGGGTAATTTTAACCCCCAGAATGGGTGGGTTAGAAACCCGGCAGCTAAAGAAAAGCTAGAAAGGCCGGCTCTAACAGTTAAGTGCCTTTACAGCACTTCTGCTGGGTCAGGAGGAGTAGGACTGCTTTCCTGCAGCCCTCCAATCTCCACGTGATCGAATTACTCCACAATCACTCCATGGCCCCCTCTGGACCCACAATCTCTCCTCCCACCTCTCCACTCCCTGGCTGCGGCCTGCTGCTGCTCTAGGAGTTCCCAGTCAACAGCCAGCCAGCCGCTCTATCTGGCTGGCAGCCGGAAAATGCAATCCAAAAATTTAAACCAGGTCCTGTCATTAAGTTCAACAGGACCTCCAGGAAACCTGTGATTCCAGATTTCCCAGCAAATACAACTCCCACCCCACCTCTCTATAAACATCAGAGCCATCAAGTCCGTGATATAGAACGTGAGAAGGTTGGAAGTGTGTGAATCAGAATGAGTGGGACAGTATGCAATATAAGATTGTGAGCGTGTGAGAGGGTACGAGGTGAATTTTCTTGGGCTTCTCCCAATTCAAGTCTATTTCTGGCATATGAGAGGAAGTTTGTGAACCTGCAGTGTGAGACAAAGATGGTGATTGAGAAAGAGAATGTGAGAGGTGGATTGCGAATGTGAGAGGATCCGAGGAAGCATATGAATATGAGAGAAGATCGAGGCAAGGATGTGAATGCTAGAGCCTGCGAGGAAGATTAAGAATATGAGAGAATATGCAAGAGGATTGCAATGATGCATGTGTATGTGTGACGATGACCATTTTGCCTGCAGCCTTCTCAAATTTCTACAGGTGCATACCCAAACCCTCAGAATAACCACCTACTCCTTCTGCAGGGCAGAACTTGCAGAGGCCCCCAAACATCTTGAGCTGGCCCAGTATATTAGGTTGGGTATCATTTTAGTCTTCAATCTCTTTTCCCCTCCAAAAAGCATATTTCTTGCCCTTCCTAGCATTTCCTTGACTCAAGAGTATTCTGCACAGTTCCTTAATAAAACACAGTTTACTGAAGGAAATGGGGGGCGGGGGGGTGCAGACATTACTGCAAGGATGGACCTGTGCAGTGACCATTACATCAAACATTTCCAGACTGTAATGGCAGATCTTAAGGGAAAAGGATAACTTGTAGGAGTCCTTGATTTGGTAGCTAATTTAAGCAGACTTTAAAACAGGCATTAATTTGTAAGAGTGCTCAGTCTAATTAGATTGCACCTCACTCACCAGCGCAACGACGGTAGCACCAGCTCCAGCACAAGCTACGATGAACAGATGATAGGACAAATCAAACTGGAAAAAAAGGGAAATAAAGTTAACCACATTCTCAGCTTCTTTTTAGCCTATCACAAACATCACAAATTTTACAAAAATGTTTAGGAGCGACGTTTAAATTGGCAACTGAGTTACTGATATTGTTCGGACATATTTTTCCTGCACAATGTCTCATGCATACAAAAATATACGTTATATTCTCTAGTTAGGTTACCTCAGATGTGTTGCAGATAGTGCTTAAGGTTGAGCCACAGGCTTTCCCAGGTGAGGCATTCCAGGGAATAATACCTGACAAAGCAACCAAAACAAAAGTCAAGTCACGAGTAACCTGTCATTTGAAATCAGATGATTTCCAAATTGCCGAATAAATCTATTTCTTTTTGTTTATGGAAAGATGGTAAAATAAAGTTAAATCTCTGCCAAATAATGAACATTGGGTTGCTCTGCAATTATGTGTGATATATAATCTCAGTCCCTCCTTGATCTATCAGATAGTAAATTCAGCAAAAGGCATGTGGGAACTTCAGCATTAACTTTTTTCTGAGTCATTTACAAAACACCTTGGGGGAAATTTTATGCTCTCCCCATGGTGGGTATGGAGGCAAGGAGAGCATAAAATCGTGTGGGATGGTGGCAGGGCAACCCCGCCGCCGCCAAAATTACGTCCAGGGCGGGAAGGCCTGTGAATGGCCTTCGCACCCTGCCGCCAATTGAGGCCCTTGAATGGGCAATTAATGCCCAATTAAGGCCCTGTTCCCGCTGCAGCTGCAATTAGGCGTGCGCTTAAAAGGCACTTAGTGCCTGAACGAGGGTCTTGGCAACAGGAAGGGATGGGCCCGCTGAGAGCCATCCCTCTGCCTTTACTAACAACCTCTCTACACCCCCTCCCCCGCATCCCACCCCACGAGAACCTTCCCGTCCTGACCTACCTGTGGCCTGGGTCCAGCAACGATCCTGGGCCTCAAATAGGTGCTCAGCTGGCAGTGGTGGCGCTGCTCAGTAAAAGAGCTGTTGGCCTCTGATTGGCAGGCAGCTCTCCAAGGGCAGGACTTCCGTCGCCGGGGTCCCTGAAGGGTCACCGCTGTCCACATAAGTGCTTAATTAGCACTAGATTCAGTGGGCCTCCCACAAAAGAGGCGACGCGGGGTTCTCGGCATCGCTTTTGCCGGACATCGAGACCCCGTCGCCAGGATAAAATCCTGCC
The DNA here is from genome assembly GCF_036365525.1 of Heterodontus francisci. Taxonomy (NCBI): domain Eukaryota; kingdom Metazoa; phylum Chordata; class Chondrichthyes; order Heterodontiformes; family Heterodontidae; genus Heterodontus; species Heterodontus francisci. Next base: position 37,485,832 of record NC_090380.1, on the reverse strand, counting down.
CTTAATTCTGAAGCAGAATGCTCTTTAAACTGTATTATGTAAGTATATAGTCTACATAAGACAAAGGGTTGTAATGAAAGATCCAAATCAGTTTTACCCAAAGTTGATTCAAATTCCTGAGATTTGGAGAAGTATTGAAATCTGTCACACAAGATATGTTACATTGCTCCATGGAAACCAGGAAATAAATTGTATAATTTACCTGGTACCGTTCAACATGAAATTAGAATTTTTAAGTGCTATGTAAACAGACCTTTTCAAAAGATTTGGTTTTAGGATGAGAGGTGATCTTGGACACTAAAACAATTGCAGGAAACCATTGTTAACATCCCATGATTTTCAATATCAAATAGAAACCTTCAAAATCCTGCGAGCTGAGGACGTAGATCTGCTGCCAGCCCATGAATCCCCTTACTCTTCCCACTGAGGCTGTAGACTAAACATGCTCTCTCTTTGCGTTTTGGCAGAGATCAATTAGAAGGAACCATAAGGCCGATCGTATTTGTGTCAGTAGATCAGTTGTCATCTTGATCAATGGCCAGGTTAAAGCAGCACTCAATAACAAGGGCATGTCCAGAATGGGGATAGATGATGGTGTTGTCTCTCAGGACAGAAACACAACCAGACCATCCTACCAGCTCCCTCTAATGCTTGCATGGGTGCCAGAAATCAGGCAGGCTGAGACAACCTATGCAGTAGTCCACCTCAAACAGAGCACCTCTGGTGCCGCCTAACCTGCCTTCATCACTCTGTTGTTCCTTCCCTTACAAAAATCATGGATATAGAAGATGCTCATGAGGAAATCCATTGTGGCACCACAGAGCAGTGGATTAAAAAGAAGACAGGAACAAGACAATCGCCACAATAGCTCCAGAAAGATAGTGCCTAAATGGCTTATAAAGATATTTACAGTATCTCCTCAGTAGGAGCTTTAATTCAACTTCCCTATACTTGTTCTTAGTAAAGATGGATGCCCTCTTTGTATAAGTTCTACATAAAAAGAATGAACTTGCATTTATATAGCATCTTTCAGGACCTCAGGGTGTCCCAAAGCACTTTACAGTCAATGAAGTACTTTTTGAAGTGTAGTCACTGTTGTCATGTAGGAAATGCAGCAGCCAATTTGCACACAGCAAGGTCACAGCAATGAGATAATGACCTGCTAATCTGTTCTAAGTGATATTACTTGAACAATACATTTTGCTCAGGGCATTGAGGAAAACTCCCCTGCTTTTCTTCAAAATTGTGCCATGGGATCTTTTATGAACAATTGCGCAGAAATGCTAGCCTGAATTGTGGGCTCAAGTCTCTGGAACAGCTCAATGTGACATACAAACCACTGGAGATTGTGTGCAGATCAAAATTATATAACTGCAACTTTCATTCAAATGTTACAGTGACAGTGATTCCTCCTCCACCCCCCCCCCCTCCAATTAAATTTAATGCCACAAATATGATGTACAAAATGAACAAGATCTAGCCTGATTTATCATTCCATTCTCTGATCGTTGACCCACTTTACACCCAAAAAGCAAGCATTATTAGAAAATGAGTTGTGGTCTTTATACTTAAAAAGATACTTAAAAATATATAGAGCTAGGACAAAAGGGCCCAAGTTTTAGGTTTTCAAAGTATGAAGAAAGTCTAAAGAAATTGTATCTGCTCTAATCCAAGATTTTAAAATAATAAACAAAATCAATAGTGTGGATATAGAAAAGTATTTTGTATTAAAGAACAGCAGAGAACCAGATGGCATGATGAGAAGCTAAAAAAAAACACAAGTTAATCTTTAGGGGGAACTGCCTCATAATTCCCCTTTCTGCTGCTGAACCCCTTATGCTTTATCAACTTCAGGCTTGTTCACTATAATGCTCTCCTGGCTGGCCTCCCATCCTCCACTGTCCATAAACTCCCAATTTAACTCCAACTTTCCAAAACTCTGTCACATGGATCTTGTTCTGCACTAAGTCCAATTAGCCCATTACTCCTATCCTCACTGACCTAGTCTGACTCCCCATCCCCTTATGCTATGAATTTTATAACCACATCCTCATTTAGAAACCCCTCCATGATTTCCTACATCTGAAATCTCCTCCAGTCCTACATGCCCTCTGAAATACTCCATTCTTCTGACAATGCCCTATTGTGTATCCCAACCCCCTTTGTCAAATGGTGATAGAGCTATCGATGGTCCTTCTATCTGTAACTCTCTAAATCTAAATCTCACTTCCTCTCCATCTCACAAACCCATCTTTTCAACCAAGCTATTGGTCTCCCTGTCTAATATCTCCCTTTGTGGATCAGTCTCCATTTCCCAGTGATGTTCTCTGTGCACCACGTAAATGACTTTTACAGCATCCCAAAATAAGTCTATTCAAATAAAACATAAGTGACTTGTTTATGATACCTAAACTTTTTCCCAGGGCGGAAAGGGCTATCACCAGGGGGCATAATTTGAATGTGATTGGAGGAAGGTTTCGGGGAGATGTCAGAGTAGGTTCTTTACACAGAGAGTGGTGGGTGCGTGGAATGCACTGCCAGCGGTGGTAGTAGAAGCAGAGACATTAGGGACATTTAAGCGACTCTTGGATAGCTACATGGATGATAGTAGTATGAAGGGTATGTAGGTAGTTTGATCATAGAGTAGGTTAAAGGTTCGGCACAACATCATGGGTCGAAGGGCCTGTACTGTGCTGTACTGTTCTATGTTCTATGGAGCCAGAACAAATATTTCAAGTTTGCTCATTGAATTTTTGCACTTGTTATATTCCTGTCTGTAATTAATTTATTTGCCATCTCTGATTCCAACATTTCCCAAACCACTTTAAAAACATACGACTGAAAGTAAACCAAGTAATCCAGCTCTTCACATTTTTCAGGTCAGTACACAGTATAAATATGTTCTAAATCTATCATTAATTTTAGCAAAAGCTGCAGTGGATTAATAACTTTCAGAAATGCTGCCTTGTTATTTTGTCAGAGAACCAGACTCTCTCAAGACTATTAACCTCACTGACTGGAATCCTGGGTCTAGTGGGCGAAGCATAAACTAAAGCCATGCCATTCAAATGCAGCATCAGAACATTTAAACAATGATGCATTATTCTTAGACACTGTGAACCAGTGATGCAGAAATAGAAGCAGTCTGTTGTGAATCCAGATTTAACATTGGGCAGCCCCTAAGGGCCGTTCTACTTGAATTCTTTCAGTTTCAATGTACAGTACTTACTGCAATTTTATGTGAAAAATGTATAATCGTTCTCTCCTTCAAGGCATATGGAATTTTATTTTTAAAACTGATTGTTAATGCAGCAGGAAATGGAAGTCTGGTATATAATAATCAAAACTGCAGCTGGTTTCAATCAAAGGCTGTGACCCAATGCAGAAAATAAACCCTAAACAGAAATGGTTGCTGATTTGAAAATGTTGCATTATCTACACTGAGGCAATAAATTTACTTGTGAAGAAAAGCTAATTCCTTATAGCTTTTTTCCTAAAATAGAATCGTGTATACTGTTCTTTAATGGCTGTGGCAGGCACATTTCTTGCACCTTTCACTGTGATGTCATGTTATCTCCGGATATTTTAATAAGTTGCTACCTCTTGCAGCAGTCTTGACATACATCCTACAAAATGTGCTCACATCTCCTATGGATCTGAAGCTACAGCCTACATAGACTTCAGAACCTTTAAAATTCATGCATTTCTAGAATACTAGTGCCTACAGCAGTTTAGTTCCCTCCTGAAGACACTCTGGCCAGGATTTTATGGGCCCTCCTGAGGTGGGATGGGTGGTGGAGCCATAGAATCATGATGGGTGGCGGGGCCAGAGGGCCCATTGCAGCCCTGTTGCCAAGCGATTTTGCCGGGGGAGCCCGCGAGCAAAACCTACAACTCTATGGCTCCCTCTCCCCTTGGACTTCACGCCCACCCTCCCACACCCCCCCTCACTGGGCCTTCCGGACTGGCCCTGGTGACCCTGCCTCACTTACCTGCGGTCTAGTGTGGGCCTGGGTCTAAGGCTTCTGCAATACTGGCTGCTGATACTGCTGAGCTGCTGGCCCTCTGATTGGCTAGCAGCTCTCTGAGGCAGGATCCCCATCTTTAAAGGGGCAGGGATCCCAGCGCAGGATACTTAGGCTTGAAAACACCAGAGGATCACTCCCAGGTGGGCAGGGTTCCCCCACCTTTACGGCCCAGCACCAGAAGCCCCGCCTTCTCCAGCCCTCTGGAAGATGCTATTCTACATTATTTTTCCAAATTAACTATCTAGATTTCCGTACAGAACTTTTTTAAAATGTGGGACACGCACAAAAGACCAGTTTAAAACTACACTCTACTCAAATAGCAGTAAGTGTATTGAAAATCTCTTCACTCCCAGACTGTATCACCCTCCAGTGCATAAATAGAGCTTCATTTCTGTCAGGACCATCCTGTGATTGAATCCTCTCTGTCCCTGTCTCTCAAGTCTTTCTGCTAGTTCCAGTATCAGGCAATAAACTTTAAATGTCCCATTTGCCTTTGGAATGCCTGGAATGGATATAAAATTCCAGGCAGACATCAAATTATGCACATTAATGTTACAGACTTGATTGTATAATTTGTTCCTTTGGTAGAGCTGTTTCCCGTTTGAATGATCCACAGGACTGTGCTGCTCATCAAACCTCACCCAGAAAATCTTCCTCACTCAGTTAGCTCATTAATAATATTTGGAAACTGAAGACAAGAGCCACTGCCCAGAAGCCTGACACATTGGAGTTGAGTGGCCAGTGTAGACCTTCTCCAGCCTTAGCTTTACATTTATACAGAGCCTCAATCTACTGACTTACATTTATATGCAAAGATCGTTCTGTCTCTGTTTATGGTGTCAGCTGTAGCTCAGTGGGTAGCATTCTTGCTTTTGAGTGAGAAGGTTGTGGATTCAAGGCTAGTCCAGAGACTTAAGCATAAAATTTAGGCTACCACTGTCCTAGATAAAGTCTTTCAGGTGCGATGTTAAACTGAGACCCTGTCTGTCCTCTCTGATGGGTGTAAAAGATCCCACAGCATTATTATAGGGAGTATGCCCCTTTGTGCTGGTCAATATTTATCCCTTAACCAATATCACTAAAAAAAAGTTATCACATTGCTGTTAATGAGAGCTTGTTGTGCACAAATTGACTGTGTGTTTCCTGGTATTACAACAGTGACTGCACTTCAAAAATATTGAATTGGCTGTAAATATGTTTGGGGGTCCCAAGATTGTGAAAGGAGTTACATAAACGCAAGCTCTTTCTGCTTTTATGCAATGTCATAGCAGCTACAGGACATTGTAAACATTTGTAATCCAAGATGACTATTTAAAAGTTAAAACGGAAACTTGGATGTCTTAGTTTAAAGGAAAAAAATCAAAGATTAAGTACAGACAGAGATGCGAATAGTTTGGAACAGGAACTGCAGACAGAATGACGGCAGTCAAGTATAGAACTGGTTTGTTGCATGTGGGAGTGCAAAGGTCAGCTGGAAAGCTCCCACGCCTCAGATTACATCCATCATGAAGGGGGCCTTCTTACTGTTAATTTTTTTTTTTAAAGTGATGAGATTCCCTCTTTAAAATAAATGGGTAAATGCACACTACGCACAACCTCCTCTAACAGGATTTTAAAAAAAAATCAGTTACAAAAATTCTCATCAATATTATACTTTTGACTCATCCATTTCTGTTGGCTCTTTATTTACATGGTGAGAGCTGATGGCTTTCTTGGCTACTACCAGAAAAGAGTTAATGAGGTCCACGGAGGGATCAGAATTATTCTTAGGAAAGAAACAGTCATAAATGAATCATGAAGGGATGATAAAGCATCAACTGTGCAAGTTAATCCATTCGGCTCAGTGGAGTAGATATTCTCCTGGGCACTAACATAAAATGGGCCACAGTGAATCAGCAGTCTATTTAACACTTCGCCCAATTTTCTTTTCTGATCTTGGTCTTGTGCTTTATCTTCCACACTATCTCTTCGAGCCAGCGACCCCTAATGAGATCATCATCATTCAAAGAAATGTCACTATTACCAAGAATTCACTGATTTTTAAATGTCACACTGAATCTCCTAATAAGCTTCTTTTAAAGGGGTGAATTACAGGGATGAAAGATGCATTCTATGGAAAATATTAGGAGGTGCTTCTCTGTTGGATTTTTTAAATTATTTGTTGTGTGCATGGTGCTGGCAAGGCCAGCATTTGTTGCCCATCCTTAATTAACCTTGAGAAGGTGGTGGTGAGCTGCCTTCTTGAACTGCTGCAGACCTTGGGGTGTAAGTAGACCCACAGTGCTGTTAGGGAGGGAGTTCCAGGATTTTGTTCCAGCGACAGTGAAGGAACAGTGATATAGTTCCAAGTCAGGATAGTGTGTGACTTGGAGGGGAACTTGCAGGTGGTGCTGTTCCCATGTATCTGCTGTTCTAGTTCTTCTAGGTGGTAGAGGTCGCGAGTTTGGAAGGTGCTGTTGAAGGAAGCTTGGTGAGTTGCATATTGTATATAGTACACCCTGCTGCCACTGTACATCCATGGTGGAGGGAGTGAATGTTTAAGGTGGTGGATGGGATGCAGATCAAGTGGGCTGCTCTGTCCTGGATGGTATTGAGTTTCCTGAGTGTTGTTGGAGCTGCACTCATCCAGGCAAGTGGAGAGTATTCCATCACACTCCTGACTTGTGCCTTGTAGATGGTGGACAGGCTTTGGGGAGTCAGGAGGTGGGTTACTTACCACAGAATTCCCAGCATCTCACCTGCTCTTGTAGCCACAGTATTTATGTGGCTACTCCAGTTCAGTTTCTGGTCAATGGTAACCCCCAGGATGTTGATGGTGGGGGATTCAGCAATAGTAATGCGATTGAATTTCAAGGGGAGATGGTTAGATTCTTTCTTGTTGGAGATGGTCATTGCCTGGCACTTGTGTGGCACGAATGTTACTTGTCACTTATTAGCCTAAGCCTGAATGTTGCCCAGGTCCTTGCTGCATATGGACATGGGCTGCTTCAGTATCTGAGGAGTTGCGAATGGTACTGAACATCGTACAATCATCAGTGAACATCCCCACTTTTAAACTTATGATGGAGGGAAGGTTATTGATGAAGCGGCTGAAGATGGCCTAGGACACTACCCTGAGGAATTACTGCAGTAGTGTCCAGGAGCTGAGATGATTGACCTCCAACAACCACAACCATCTTCCTCTGTGCTAGGTATGATTCCAACCAGCGGAGAGTTTTCCCCTTGATTCCCATTGACTTCAGTTTTGCAAGGGCTCCTTAATTTCATACTCGGTCAAATGCTGCCTTGATATCAGGGGCAGTCATTCTTACCTCACCTCTTGACTTCAGCTCTTTTGTCCATGTTTGGACGAAGGCTGTAATGAGGTCAGGAGCTGAGTGGCCCTGGCAGAACTCAAACTGAGCATCGGTGAGCAGGTTATTGCTGTTTAAGTAGCGCTTGATAGCACAGTCGATGACACCTTCCATCACTTTCCTGATGATCGAGAGTAGACTGATGGGGTGGTAATTGGCTGGATTGGATTAGTCCTGCTTTTTGTAGATAGGATATACCTGGGCAATTTTCCACATTGCCGGGCAGATGCCAATGTTGTAGCTGAACTGGAACAGCTTGGCTAGGGGCGCGGCTAGTTCTGCAGCACAGGTCTTCAGTACTATTGCTGGTATGTTGTCAGGGCCCATAACCTTTGCAGTATCCAGTGCCTTCAGCCATTTCTTGATATCACATGGAGTGAATCGGATTGGCTGAAGACTGGTATCTGTGAGCTGGGGACCTAAGGAGAAGGCTGAGATGGATCATCCACTCAGCACTTCTGCCTGAAGATGGTCACGAATGCTTCAGCCTTTTCTTTTGCACTGATGTGCTGGGTTCCCCCATCATTGAGGATGGGGATATTTGTGGAATCTCCTCCTCCTGTTAGTTGTTAAATTGTCCACCACCATTCATGACTGGATGTAGCAGGACTGCAGAGCTTTGACCTGATCCATTGGTTGTGGGATTGCTTAGCTTTGTCTATCACATGCTGCTTCCACTGTTTGGCATGCATGTAGTCCTGTGTTGTCGCTTCACCAGGTTGACACCTCATTTTTAGGTATGCCTGGTGCTGCTCCTGGCATGCCCTCCTGCACTCTTCATTGATATAATGCATATTATGTGAAACATTCAGGGGAAGAATTAGTTTAGCTTGGAAGAAGCTGTTTAGGAGTGATCAGTACAAAATTGGAATTGTTTGTGCCTGTTTTTTGGGTGCTACGAGTGCCCTTAAGCCTCCAAAATGACGTCCAAGGCACGTGTGTACACTTTTGGGACGAGTTGCACTGAACGGCATATTGGTGAGGGTGTTAGCGCACACGTGCATATGTGCAGTAAACAGTCACTGGATGTCTGTGCAGCAGGATGATCATAAAGTCAATCAGTGTGCAACCAGTGCTGCCATTCGGAGCTCAACACTCCAGCTATCTCCCTCGCCTAACCTTGCACAGCTGAATATACATTCAGCAGCAGGAAGGACCCCCACCAGCGCTATTTAAAGGATCATCAACTACTTACAGCTTAGCTGGCTGGTTGATTTCTTCTGGCTGTTGCTTCTACAAGTGTTCGATGCTTTGTATATTTGTTTCAAGTTGCCAAAGTCTACAGGGAGTGGTGTGACAAGTGCTGAAAGACTTTTTGTTGACTTCAAGGCATCCGCACAAACCAGCTGCTCCCAGACATGGGAGCATTAGTAAGCATTCCTTTGCAGGAATACAGCATGACTTGGAGAATGAGCAGAGGGTACACGGTGCAGGACAAGCTGCTGCAAGAGGGAGAAGGGAGAGAAGGCCTCTCACCAGGAGGCCATATCCTACCTGAACCTCAGCAAAGAATAATATGTGCAATGTCTGCACTTCAGTAAGGATGTCCTCCCTGAAGGCTGCCACCTGGCTCAGTGAAAACTACAACTGCAGAGCAGAGCAAGGACCACACTGCCTGTAAAGGTGACCATGGCAATGAACTGTTAGGTATCTGCCTCCTTCCCAGCTGGAGCTATTTGCAACATCTCACAGTTTGCCATCCGCTGTTGTGTAGGGAGGACACTGAGGCTCTCTAGTCATTGACTGCTAAATACGTTTCATTATCTCTTGCCGGACAGGAGCAGGCAGGTGCGAGCAGACAGCTTCACAAGGACTGCAGGATTCCCAGTGGTTTGTGGGTGCCGCACGTCACCTCTGCCCTATACTGCAACGGAAAGGAATTCCACTCCCTCAGCGTCCAACTGATGTGTGACCATTGACAGAAAATCATGTAGGTCAGTGCCCTGTATCCTGGCAGCAGTTATGATGCCTTTATTCTGCAGCAGTGCACTATACCATCAGCATTTGAGCCCCGATGGCAAATCAAAGGGTGGCTACTGGGTGACCAAGGGCTATCCACTGACCATATGGCTGATGACTCTGGTGCACAACCCACACACAAGTGCACAGCGTACATACAATGAAAGCCATGCTGCCACATGAAATGTGATAGAGCAGACCATTGGCATGCTGAAACAATGTTTTCACTGTCTTGACCATTCTGGTGGAGCCATGCAGAATTTGGCAGAGCGGGTCTCGAGATTCGTCTGCTGCATGCTGTACAACCCGCCATCATGAGGGCACAGTCATTGCCATAAGGCATACGGTGAGCAGCTGGACAACAGGAGCATCAGGAGGAGGAGAGGAGGCAACCTAGTCTTGCTGGATGAGATTCCTGTGAAGATCTCATCGCAGTGCGATACGATTAACCACAACCCCAATCCCAATCCCTATTCACCAACATTCCCTACCTTACCTTCCCTCTGTTATTGCGCATCAGTTTGGCCACCTGGTCACAATGCAAAAATAAAAGCCAGCACAAAATAAACATTCCAAACTCAATCTGGGCTGGCTGGCTGACTGGCAACAGCAAAGGCACTGGTGAAGTGGAAGGGGTGGGAGGATGAATGCTGTCTTCTTGAAAGAGGAAAATAGGTTCATGCTTCATCAAGCCACTGGCACACCCCCACGGCTACGATGGCAGCAGTCTGACCTTGCACGACTTCAGCCTGAGCTTCCACTGCAGCACTCAAACACTGATGGAGTTGGCCTTGCTTCCATGCTGGAAAGGAAGGGCTCCAATCTCTGTGCAAAGACTGTGCCAAGATGGTGCCAGACTCCTCCATGCGCCCTAACATTGACCACAGGCTTTTTGACAGGCTTCCCAATGGGCCAAGTATTTCATTGTGCATATCCATCAACGTTCTTCTGTAAGCTGCTCCATTAAAGAACTCATCTGATTTCTCTGCAATAATCTCGCCCTCCGACAAAGCTGGGACCTGCACCATCCTTGCTCCCTGCCCTGGCTGCAGGCCATTCATTTCCGGTGTCTCACCACACATAGGTCCCACCTAATATGCTTTCCTCTAAGTCAGTATCAGAGCTGGTAGCTGCAAGTGAGAAATTGATTGATCTTCATCATCCTTGTCTTCTTGCTGTTCCTCCAATGACACGGCAGGTTGCACTTCTTGGGGTAAAAACAGAAAATACTGGAATTACTCAGCAGGTCTTGCAGCATCTGTGGATGGAGAAACAGAATTTACGTTTCAATTGATGACCCTTTGTCAGAACTGGAAAAAAAGTTCTTGGCTATCTGAAAGCAGAATGGCACATGGATAAGGAAACTTTACAGGAGGGGGGAACGTAAGAAGTGCATGTTTACACCATCTGCAACTTGTAAATCAGACAAGAGGGAGGTGGGATGTGAGAAGGATTAGATATGAGGGTACCATCATCTTCAATGGATTCAGCCCTTTTGCTGGCCACGGCCTCAGCAACAGACGTCCCAAAAATGGCCAGCACCATCTCCTTCATAGGTGTTAGAACATTCTGGCATGTTTCTCCCACTTTGGTTAATTCCTGCTGCCTTGGTTAAGCGCCACTTTGTCCTACAAGAGAGAGGAAAGTGTGTCAGTGAGTGTGGTGCAATGTGTTTGGGTGATGTTCCTGTCATGGTTGAATAGCTGGCAGTGTGTGCAAGCTGTGAAATGTGGGTGTTGAGGCTCGCAGCAGTGCTAACTGTGAGAGGGTGATGTGAAGCCATGAATGTTCAGTATGAGTTGTGATTAATAGAGATTGTTAATAGGTGAGTAATGAGGGTATGGTGCATTGAGCAGTGTGTGGGACTAGTTGGTAGGATGTGGCATTTGAAGGTACATTCACTGACCTTGACCACTCATGTGAGGTTGTCGAATTTCTTGTAGCACTGCATCCTGATCTTCTCAGCTTGATTCCTGGCATTGACCCTCCATGGCTATCCACTCCGAATGTCTTCTGAGCATGTGTCTAGAGGGCCTGGCAGCCTTCTGTCACTTTGCTGACGATTGAGAGTAGACTGCTGGAATGGTAATTGGCCAGATTGGATTTGTCCTGCTTTTTGTGGACAGGACGTACTTGGGCAATTTTCCACATTGTTGAGTAGATGCCAGTGTTGTAGCTGTATGGAACAACTTGGCCAAGTGCATGGCTAGTTCTGGAGCACAAGTCTTCAGTACTACATTCAGGATATTGCCTTTGCTGTATCCAGTGAAACGTACAAATACTTTCTATCTGTCTCCATGGTCGAAGGCACAAAATAATTCTGGTTATAATGGACAATCAAAGGTCTAGCTAGAATGAGGAACTTAAAGAAATCAGCATTATAAACAGTACTGGAGAAATTAATGGGATTAAGTGGTGACAAATCCGCTGAACCTGAGGGCCTGCATCCTAGGCTTTTAAAAGAAAGTAGCTGCAGAGATAGTGGAGCATTGGTTCTGATCTTCCAGAATTCCTTAGATTCTAGAACAGTTCCCAGGGATTGGAAGGTTGAAAACATAACACAGCTATTTAAGAAAGGAGGAAGAAAGAAAATGGGGAACTATAGGCCAGTTAGCCTAACATCAATTGTAGGCAAAATGCTTGAAACTATTATTAGGGACATGGTAACAGGGCACTTAGAAATATGACTAAGCAGAGTTAACATGGAGTTATGAAAGGGAAATCATGTTTGATAAATGTAACTAGTAGGATGGATAAGGGGAAACCAGGGGATGTAGTGTTCCAGTTTCTAAAAAGCATTCAATAAAGTGCCATCGAAGTGGCTACACAAAATTAGAACTCATGGGAATGAGGGTAATATATTAGCACGGATTGAGAATTGGTTAATGGACAGAAAACAAAGAGTAGAAATAAATGGGACATTTTCAGGTTGGCAGACTATAACCAGCGGGATACCGCAAGGATCAGTACTTGGGCCTCAGCTTGTTACAATCTATATTGATGACTTAGATGAGGGAACTGAGTGTAACCTATCCAAGTTTGCTGATGATACAAAGTTGGATGGGAAAGTAAGCAGTGAGGAAGACGCAAAGAGGCTGAAGAGGAAATTAGATAGGTTGGGTGAGTGGGCAAGAACATGGCAGATGGAATACAATGTGGCAAGTGTGGTAGGAAAAATAGGAAAGAAGAATATTTTTGAATGGTGAAAGACTGGGAAATGTTTATATTCAGAGGAACCTGGGTGTCCTTTCACATGAATCACAGGAAGTTAATATGCAGCTATAGGAAGCAATTAGGAAGGAAAATGGTATGTTATCTTTTGTATCAAAGGGATTGGAGTATAACGGTAAAGAAATCTTATGACGATTATACAGGGCATTTTAAGAGTCTACACCTAGAGTACTGGGTGCAGTTTTGGTCTCCTTAGCTAAGGAAGGACAAATTTGCCCGAGGGAGTGCAACGAAGGTTCACTAGACTGGTTCCTGGGATGGGGGATTGTCCTATGAAGAGAGATTGAGTAGACTAAGTCTATATTCCCTAGAATTTAGAATAATGAGAGGTGATCTCATTGAAACAAATAAAATCCTTAAGGGGCTGGACAAGGTGGCTGGGGAATCTAGAACACGAGATTGCAGTCTCAGAATAAGGGATCGTCCATTTAGGACTGAGATGAGAATATTCTTCACTCAAAAGGTTGTGAATCTTTGGAATTCTCTATCCCAGAGAGCTGTGGATGCTCAGTCATTGAGTATATTTAAGACAGAGGTCAATAGACTTTTGGGTAGTAAGGGAGATGAGGATAATGCAGGAAAGTGGAAGTTGAGATAGAAGATCATTCATGATCCTGTTGAATGGCAGAACAGGCTCGGAGAGCCAAATGGCCTGCTGCAGCCTCTATCTTTCATGTTCTTATGTCCATTGTGCTCAACTGTTTCTTGTTTTCATGTGGATTGAATCAAATTGACAGAAGGCTGGCACCTGTGATGATGGGGACCTTAGGAAGAGGCCAAGATGGATAATCCACTCAGCACTTCTGGCTGAAGATGGTTGCAACTACTTAAGCCTATCTTTTGCATACACATGCTACTAGGGTCTGTCATCATTGAGGATGTTCATGTAGCCTCCTCCTCCTGTTAGTTGTTTAATTGTCCACCACCATTCATGACTGACATGACAGGACTGCATAGCTTTGATCTGATCTGTTTGTTGTGGGATCACTTAGCTTTGTCCATAGCATGCTGCTTCTGCGGTTTAGTATGCATATAATCCAGTGTTGTAGCTTCAGCAGGCTGGCCCTTCATTATTAGATGTGCCTGGTGCTGCCCTGGCATGCTCTTTTTTCTACAGACCTCATTGAACCATCGTAATGGTAGAATGAGGGATATGCAGGGCCATGAGGTTACAGATTGTGGTGGAATAGTTAATATGCCTCCTATTTTAATATTGAGTGCAAATGTGGACAACACTCTTCCAGCTCTATATCCAAATCATTCATGTACTTACTGAATAGAAGTGGTCCCACAAAAGAATGCTATGTGACACTGCTACCCACTTCCAACTCCTGCTTTCTTGTTCCTCCCTTCTGACCAGTGTTTAAATCCAATTTTCTACCTGCCCCCAATTCCAGACCCTTTAATCTTCTTTAATAGTCCCTTGTGTGGTACTTAATCAAAAGCGTTCTGAAAGTCCATTTGCAGCACATCCATTGTATTTATGCTATCCACCATATTTGTCACCTCTTCAAAGAACTCTTACCTGTTTTATTAAGCACAATCTTCCTTTCTGAAATCTGTGTTGGTTTATCTTCGTCTAAACATTTAATAATTTCATTTTTGATTAAAGATTCCAAAATGGTAAGCTAACTGGTGAGTAACTATACGGGTTAGCTCTGTCTACCTTTTTATGAATGGCTACTACATTGGCTGCTCTCCAGTTTGGCGCATATCCACTATCAATAGAAAGTATCATTTCTAGGGCTTGTGCCATTTTCTGATTGCTGTCAAGATCTTTGGATGTATTCCATCAGGTCCAAACACTTTTTCCTCCTTTAGCCTAACTAACTTCTCTAATATTACCATTGATCATTGATTATAATATTTCTCACCTCGCTTTTGACCAATTCAGGATTTAAGTCCTCCCTGATATCCACTCTTTTGCAGTGAAATGAGGTACTTGTTAAATAAAGCTGCCTGTTTCCACTTATCCTCTACTAACTCAGTATCATCTCCTCTCAGAGGTTTCACCTCACATTTAATAAATGTTTATTGGTATAGTTGTAGAATATATTTCCTTTTAATTTTTTTAGGTTCTCTCCTCATACTTTCCTTGCTTTTCTTATCCCTTTAACGTCTTTTCTTATTTTCTCATATTCTCTCTTATTTTTATACCTATAGGACCCATATGTTCTAATTTTAATTTATTTCTTATCGCTCTTTATCCTCAACATTCTGAATCTTGAAAGTCTCCTTTTTTAATGGTATGTATTTACGCTGCATCTTTGCAACATCCTTTTATAAAAGCACATGGTTGATCTACAGTCCTGTGCCAATTTCTCTTTCCACCCACCTCAGCAAGCTCACTCCTTATTTTCTAAAATCTCCATATTCCAATCTGCTGCCATAGTTTTTGTCCCTTTCTACTTGCATCTTAAATTTATCATGGTCCCTATTCCTAAGGTGTTCACCTACATATTTACCTCCTACTCCCCTACAGCCTGGTCAAAATAGGAGGCAGAACCTATGTCAGAAAACTTGGCCCCATCTGACCCCCTCCTTCCTCTGTACAATGCGTCTAGGATTTGGCCCAGCACAGGATAATTTTTATCAGAATCAGAAAATTGGGCTCTTTATAATGACCAACTGATGCACGGTCGAACAATCCAAGGGATCAGATTAAGGCTGATGGGTCGAAATGCAGCACTGGTGCAAGCCATAACCCATGAAATCATGATGTGTGCATCATCAATATTGAATTGAAACTTTGTATTAGCAGTAAGTCCAAGATTTGCCAGACCGTTTCCTCTGACCTGGAAGTTATTTGGATGATTGAGAGTTGCAGTGTAGAATGAAAATATTGCATTTATATAGCTCTGGTCTTTGTTTTTTTTAATTACTGAATAACGTAACAAGGAGCACTACAACATGCATTGAATTGAGTCATTGTGTTGTCGATGTCTGTTACACTGGAGTTAACGTACTTCACTGACACACCGATTGTCATGCAGAAGGGGCAATCCCAGTCATTTTAGATTCAGTGGGAATTTTACAAGCTAATGCCAATATAAATGCACTTTGCTGTATAGTTCTACGAATTTGGGCTTTGGTTAGCAAGCAGATACTCCATCATTATGTAATGCCACTTTAATTTCCCCAATCGAATTATATGCTGTTGACGCTCCTAACCGATGATGGTGAATGACAAATCAGATGTTACATTACCATACTGTCGGACGTCCACACAAATCTCTTCAATCACTGTTGTCAGGTTCGCTGGTGGGGAGTTGATAGTCTGACAAGTCGACCACACGGTGTAATAAATAAAGACTGGGACAGCAGAAAAGCCAAAAACTCCCAGCCACGCTATTCCCAACACGTAGGTCAGAAAGACAAACTGGAGGGAAATTAAAATAATATATAAGTACACATATATACATAAAACAAATTGCGTATGCAAACTCTACTACACGGTATGATTACAAGGTAGACATTTCTCCAAAATGGTGCTATGGGTCAGCGGTTTTTAAGTTTTCCTTTTGGGTACCTGCTACACATACTGACACATTTCAGCAGACCCCTACAAATACTGAGACACTTCTGGGGATATGCTGCAAATACTGACACATTCTGGGAGAATACTGACACACTCTTGCAGATATATTGCAAATATTGACACACTCTTGGGATCCCCTGCAAATCCTGACACACTTCCAGGGACTTCCTGCAAATACTGACAGACACTTGGGGATATATTGCAAATGCTGACATTCTTCCAGGAACTTCCTGCAAATATCGACACAGTGCCAAATAATGAAATACTCCTGGATTTCCCCTGTCCTCACTTAGAGTCACAGAGTCATTTATGGCCCAGAATGAAACCTTTTAGTCCAACAAGTTCATGTCAGCTAAGGAAAACAGTGCAATCACTATTATTAACAATTGCAGAAATTGGAAGACAGATGGATTAAGTTTTGCTGACTGACTTTTCAGATATCTGGCATCCCCTAGTGGTTTACAAGAGCTTGCTACTTTTGAGTTATTTTCTTATCCTGTACGCTCAACATTATACCTTTAAAGGTATTCCAGTTGTTCTCTAACTGAAGTGCTGCTGCATTGCCTACCCAATCAATTTGCTGAAGTTGTTTACTAATTTCTTTGAAATTAGCCCATTACAAAGTTAAGTATCCAGATGTATCTTTTTTTTTCTGATGCCCATATCATGTCGAACTTAATCATTTTGTAATCACTGTCCCACCCCTCCTCCCAAGAATGCTGCAACCTCCATTTTTTGTAATACCAGGTCGAGATGTGCACTCCTACTTGTGGCTTCTCCGATGCACTAGGCTGTGCCCCAACAGTTTTAACTTTAGACAACTTTAGTTTTCCCCATTTGTATTAACCTCTTTTGACATTGATTTCTTCAGTGTAATGAGCCAACACTGTGCTGGTAGGACACATAGTTCCTGTTAATTCACCTAAAGTTATTTTCTGTTTGTTCTAATATCAAAACTCCCACGGTACAACTCACAAAGATCAGGGGGTAACACCAGGATCCAGATCAATATTTCCAAGAAATTCAGCCATACCTCAATTTCCCCAGAATCCATTAATATGCCAAAGGGAGGTCAAATGACCAAAGAAAATTTGTCACATCACTGAAGCAGAGAATGAGCTGGAGTTCCAAAGGGCGAAGTGTAGGTGTTCAATTGGTCTCCCCAATGGAGATGTACCATGAGTACCATATACAGTAAATTAGTTTGGAGGAAGTATGTGTAAGTATATGTAAACTGCCGCCTCATGTGGAAGGAATGTTCAAACGATGGAACAGGAAAAGGTGTTATATCTGTTAAAGGTGCAACAGAAAGTGCAAAAGTGCCTATTATTGTAGTCATCTTTCCATGAAATCACCAAGTTAGTTTAAATGAACTGAATGTAGCTAAATATCTTACATAAGCTTTGGATTAACTGTCAGTGATACAATATAACTACAGTATCATCACCTTCATAATACAGTAATTTGAAAATTAAACTTGTATTCTGTGTATCTTCTGTGTGAGTCTGGATAGGCTTATGAACCTTAGTTTAAAAAAGTAAAATGCTGCAAATACTGGAAATCTGGAATAAAAATGGAAAATGATGGAAATACTCAGCAGGTCCGGCAGATGCTGCCTGACTTGCCGAGTATTTCCAGCATTTTCTGTCTTATTTCAGATTTCCAGCATCCCCAGTATTTTGCTGTTGTATTAGTGTTTAAGTCTCTGCCACTTCTCTTCCAGGAATATCCACCTTGAAGAAGTTCTACTCTTCTCTCTTTTTTTTGTTTTGTGATTTCTGTTTGTCACTTTTACCTTGTTCACCTTCATTGCTTTCGAATTCCCTTCTCGTTTTTGATCAGGTATCTACCAAAACTCACTTTCACAGCCACCTTCCTTAGCAACTGTCTCCATCTCTGACTTATTTGCTTTTTTTTGCTTTCGGATGGCAGCTGTCCCTCGTTCAGTCATTCATACCTCATCCAGACACATCTTTTGTTTCTTCACTTGTCCCATTAGCACTCCCTTTGGCCTTGCACCATGAAACCTTTTGTGATTTAATCTCTCCTGCCCTCCACCCTATCACAGACCTTCGCTCTTCCTCTTCCCACCCTCCCTCCTTTCACTTGCTTGAAACCTGTTACATTTCTAACTTTTCCCAGTTCTGATGAAAGGTCATCGACCTGAAATGTTAATTCTGTTTCTCTCGCCACAGATGCTGCCTACCTGCTGAGCATTTCCAACATTTTCTGTTTTTATTAACCTTAGCTTATGTTTCTCCTGATATATAGCACCATGAGGCTTCTTGTTCCGACAAACAGAATCATTTTCACAGTCACTTCAACAACCTGCATTTATATAGAGACTTTAACATAGTAAAATGTACCAAGGCACATCACAGTAGTGTTATAAAGCAAAATTTGACACACAGCTGCATAAGGAGATATTAGGACAGTTGATCAAAAGCTTGGTCAAAGAAGTAAGTTTTAAGGAGGATAGAGAGGTAGCCAGGTGAAAAGGTTTAGGGAGGGAATTACAGAGCTGAAGGCCTTGGCCAACAGTGGAGCAATTAAAATCGCAGATGCTCAAGAGACTGTAGAGAAGCAAAGATATTTCAAAGGGTTATGGGGCTGGAGGAGATTACACAGATAGGGTGGGGTGATGCCAGGGAGGGATTTGAGAACAATGATGAGAATTTTAAAATCGAGGCATTGCTGAACCGGGAGCCAATGTAGATCAGCGAGCACAGGGGCGATGGGTTAGTAGGACTTGTCGCTAGTAAGCACACGAATAACAGAGTCTTGGATGACCTCAAGTTTACAGAGGGTAGAATATGGGAGACCAGCCAGGAATGTGCCGGAAAAGTCAAGTCTAGAGGTAACAAAGGCACGGATGAGGGTTTCAGCAGCAAATGAGCTGAGGCATGGGTGGGGTCGAACAATGTTACGGAGGTGGAAATAGGCGGTCTTAGTAATGGTGCAGATATGTGATCGGAAGCTCAACTGGGGTCAAATATGACACCAAGGTTGCGAGCAGAATGGTTTAACGTCAAACAATTGCCAGGGAGAGGTATGGAGTTAGTGGCTATGGAACAGATTTTATGGCTGTTGTGTGTACACCTTTAAGAGGTGTGGCTATGTTATCAGGCCAGCAGTGTAAGAGCTGTGATGTAACACACTATGTGACTTCTGGGTTGGGGGCAGTCTTAAGTGAGTACCTGTCTGTGCATGCAGAACCATCCTTAAATAAACAGTCCACATTACTGATCCCATCTTGAGCGGTCAGTGCTTTGTTTATACTAGCAGCTAACACAGACATTAAGATAACACGCAACAAGGTGGCAGCAGTGTTCGTTTGAAGACCAGATAACGTTGAAGACCAGACCACATTGCAGAACTTAAAAAATTTAAAGTTAAAATGTGGAACAGAAGATCGGGATTGTGGTGCTCTACTTCAGTGCAAGGTCATGGTGAGAACCCAGCCCGAAGTCAGGAAGAGCCACACACAGAAAAAGGCAAAAGCTCCTTAAAACTGTGAGTACCTGACTTTAAAATTGCCGAGCCATTGGTCAAAAGAAGCAGGTCATTCCAACATTACGTTGTCCAAGGTTGCTCCAGGATCGCACCATCCAAAACCCATTCTGACTCAGCCAAAAGTGTAAAAAGCTGTGCCTGCCATTGCAGGGCCTCTTCCTGGGCTGACAGTTTTGTGGGCAGGGCCTAACAAAAGCATGCAAATCCAGCCACAGCGCCACATCCTCCCAGTGGAACTGCAGCCAGCTCTCTGTCGGCCTGTATAGCAGGAGACAGTGCCACACCCTCCAAGCCTGTTTACAAGTGGAACTGCAGGCAGTTATTTCTGTTTGCCTGTACAGCAGGAGATTTCTTTTAAGAGCAACCACAATGAGTTATTACAGAAATGACAGCATAGTTCCTTACCATCAACTGGAAAGCATCTGATCTGCTATCAGAATGTCAGCTCTTCAAGCAAAGAGTCATGGATCCACGGAAGTAGGCAGTGAAAATACACATTGCCATTTGCAATGAAGGCTTATATCGCCTCAAAACTTCTGGTCTTACCGAAGAAGAGCAGAAGCAAAAATCTGGTCCACATTGGAGAATCAACTTCATGTCAGACTCAATTTTTGGGTCCATTGACTCAAATTCATGTCCTTTTGACAGCAGCTGACTGAGTCCATTCACCATTTTGTCAGTCGCTGTTGAGCTAAGGGTCATGAGTGTCACTTCACTGAGACTGAGCTGGCAGACCACATCATCGAGCTAGTGATTGCATCCAAATCAATAGAGGCATACCATAGGTATCTTTTGCAGAAGATCAAAGGTGGTCAAAAATTTGAGTCCATCAGTACGGGCCAACAGAGTTTACAAGCCCTATGTGCTTCTGTTACGATCAGGTGACAAGGGGTTGAAAGGCTTTTGAAAGATCCCAGACATGAAATTCCTGCCCTGATCCAACTGGATCTTGGCTGGCAGTCGATATCGGGTAAAGAATTGGGTTAGCCCCTATACCACTACCTTGGGAGAGATTGTTCTTAGAGGGATAGTCTCTGGAAATTGGGTAGCCACCTCCATAATGGTGAGCAGATACTGCTAGTCCCTTTTTTGTTTTGGGCAGGGATCCCACACAATCCACCAGCACTCTGCTGAATGGTTCCCCAAAAGCCGGTGCGGGAATTAGGGGATCAGGTTTTATTGCAGGTTGGGACTTCCCCACAATCTGGCACGTGTGGCAAGTTTTACAGAATTCCACCACATCTTTGTGGAGTTGTGACCAGTGAAAATGCTGTCTTATGCGGGCTTGGTTTTTCGTACACCGACATGTCCAGCCATTGAAAGTTCATCAGCTTTTCTCAATATTTCCTTATGGTACCTCAGCGGCATCACCATCTGGTGAATCACTGTCCACTCCTCGTCTGTCGGTCTGTGAGGAGGTGTCCACTTCCTCATTAGCACCTCATTCTTTAAATAGTAGCACTCAGGGACTCCCTCTGCTTCAATTTCGGTTAGGCAGTCTGTGCTAACCTTTTTAATACTGGATTGGCTTGCTGAGCCTCAACCAAGGAAGATCTGTTTAACGCATCCTTTGGGTCCTCGAACTTCCCAAAGAAAGTCTCAGATAACCAGACAGTAGGGTCAGCTGTCTGCACTGCCAGTTCAGCCTCCTCTGATGGAGCTTGTTTGGCCATGGACTGGATCACCACACAGTCAGGGAAAATCCCAGGGATTCTCTCCTGTAACTGCTCTGTCTCACTGACCTCTCTCTCAAACCACTGGGGAAGCTCCCACCTTCACCCCTGTAAGACCATTACCAAGGAGCAGGTCGATCCCATCCACAGATAAACTAGGGACACTCTTTATGGTTACTGGTCCTGAAACAAGGTTGCACTCCAGGTGCACTCAATATAAAGGTATGGACACATACCTCCCCTCCGATAGCATTTACTAATACTCTGGCATTCAATGCACTCTCTGGGGGAAATTTCATGCCTTTTCCCAACAGAAGGGATTGGGTGGTCCCTATATCCCTAAGTATGACCATGGGCTTGCTCACCTCACTCAAGGGGTATGGGGTCATTTTTCTTTGGGACACAAAATCCTGGTACCTCTCAGGGATTTTGTTAAGTTCTCCTGCACTCACAGTGGTATGTTTAGTGGGTCTTACTGCCACAGTTTAAGCCACAGCCTGGTCTGCTGTGCTTTCCATCAGGTCCCCTTTTCCTGCACTGGTCTGGTGTACCCTGATTAATCCTATGGGTTTCCCCTGTAACTTGCAGCAGTCAGCTCGTAGGTGACCTGCCTTGTTACAATGGAAACATACAGGCTTTTGGGCATCACTCCTGCTCTCAGCACCTTCCTTTTTGGCCTAAGGAAGGCCTCCTGTGTGTCCGGCTTTCCTTTCTCACCCATGGCTGCTCAGGCTTGTCATGCGAGGCCCCCATCTGCCAAGAATGAGGCACATCAATTTTGTCATGAACATTGATTTTTAACTGTTGTTGGAGCGAGGAAATGATTTGTTAAACAGATCTGCCGTGACCGGAAAATACATATTAACAGACAGTGCTTGTGTAGACAAAGGACCATTCCCTGACACATTCAACCCACAATGGATGTTGATCACTGGACCGTGAGGGGGTGGGGAAACACATTCCAGGGCCTGTTGGGGTGATGCAATCCACAGGGGCCAGGATTGTTTGGACCAGCTGGTCACATGATTAACTGACTGTTCCAGGGGTTTTTTGAACTAGCCACAGAGAGTTTGAGCAAAAAGACTGTTTGGATTGAGAAGATCTTTCCTGTCTGCTCCCACCTCTCTCTCATGGAACTCCAAATCCACTGAAGACACATGAACCCCAAGAGAAAAAAGTCTCCGACAGCAAACAAGGTTTAAGAAGAATACTGGGCCCCAACGAAAAGCAAGATCTAAATACAATCAAGGACTCTACAGTGAGCTCGAAGATCCATAACAAAAACCCTCTTCAGAGATTGTCTCAAACTTTTCCACTTTACTTCTTCTGCTCTGTTCTGCTTTTATCTGCATGTGTGTATCGCGTATGCATGATAGTGTGGATGCGCCGTGCATCCATAAGCGTCAACCGAATTAGAGTTTAAGTTCAAGTTTAATAAATTTCAATTTTTCTTCTTTAAACCTAAGAAAACCTGTTTGTGCTGATTTCTTTGATTTATAATTGGAAAGCAGTGAACCAGGATTCACCAAGGGGGAGCTAAAAACAGTGTGTTTAAAATTAAACTCAATTACATTCAGACCAGGTGAAGGCTGAGAGAGACCCCTAGACACCTTTCTCACCTGGTCGTAACGAGGCTGCTATCACCCTCCCACCTTCTATCCTTTTCAGGTTTTTGGAGGTGACTAGGGAAGGGTTTCGTTTGAGGCAAGGGCTTGTGGAGATATGTATAGTCATCAGCCAGGATTGCTGCCTGTTTGGCTCTTGGAACCTTTTGTTCCTCCCGTGGGTTTAATGGAGAGGGGAAGTGAGTTTTTGAACTCCTCAAGAAGGATCACCTCTCTGAGGTTTTCATAGGCGGGCTCTATCTTCAGTGCCCGTATCCATCGGTCAAAAGTAAGTTGCTTAACCCATTAGAACTCCATGCAAGTTTGTTCAGGTTGTTTTCGGAGGGTTTGGAATTTCTGGGGGTATGCTTCTGATACCAGCTCATATGCGCTCAGGACAGCATTTTTGGTCATCTCATAGTTTGATGAACTCTCATCAGACAACAGCGAATAAATCTCATGAGCTTTTCTTGTTGATTTGCTTTGCAGTAGAAGGGTTCATCACACTGCTGGCCACTTCAACTGTTTTGCAAGCTTTTCAAAAGAAATGAAAAATGCTTCCACATTCCCCTCATTGAACTTTGGTAACAACTGGAACAATTAGCGGTCCAGTCACTGGTTCATTGGGTCTTCTCCTAGTTCGTTTGAGCTGTCTTAACTCCCTTTGGAAATCTCTTTCTTTTTCCCTTTGCTGAAACTCTCTCTTCCTTTCTTTGTTTTTGGATTCTAGTTCTAGTCCCCGCTGTTCCAGCTGTATCTTTGTTAATGTTACTCTGTCTGTTTCAGACTCCAAGCCTGTCTATGGTTCTTCAGTTTCAATTTCAAAATGGCTGGCTGCAAGTTTTAGGATTTTGGGTTTCATACCTTTTGGACTTCGCTGCCTTCGGAGAATACTTGGCATCAGGTGGCAGGACTATATCTCCAACACAGAAGTCCTTGAAGCGGCCAACACCCCCAGCTTATACACACTACTGAGTCAGCGGCGCTTGAGATGGCTTGGCCATGTGAGCCGCATGGAAG
The DNA here is from genome assembly GCF_036365525.1 of Heterodontus francisci. Taxonomy (NCBI): domain Eukaryota; kingdom Metazoa; phylum Chordata; class Chondrichthyes; order Heterodontiformes; family Heterodontidae; genus Heterodontus; species Heterodontus francisci. The sequence continues at coordinate 37,461,913 of NC_090380.1, read as the reverse complement.
ATGGCAGGATCCCCAAAGACACATTGTACAGCGAGCTCGCCACTGGTATCAGACCCACCGGCCGTCCATGTCTCCGTTATAAAGACGTCTGCAAACGCGACATGAAATCGTGTGACATTGATCACAAGTCGTGGGAGTCAGTTGCCAGCATTCGCCAGAGCTGGCGGGCAGCCATAAAGACAGGGCTAAATTGTGGCGAGTCGAAGAGACTTAGTAGTTGGCAGGAAAAAAGACAGAGGCGCAAGGGGAGAGCCAACTGTGCAACAGCCCCAACAAACAAATTTCTCTGCAGCACCTGTGGAAGAGCCTGTCACTCCAGAATTGGCCTTTATAGCCACTCCAGGCGCTGCTTCACAAACCACTGACCACCTCCAGGCGCGTATCCATTGTCTCTCGAGATAAGGAGGCCCAAAAGAAACCTTTTGGACGGATAGTAATCTCTAAATGCCTAGCTATACTCCTTCCATAGATAGGGCTTTTAAACTGTCCCAAGTTATTTTACTCTGTTTTAGGAAGGTACTGGCCTTGAATGTGGATATTTTAGTACTCTAGCACTGAAAATCACAAGAAAATCTGTATTCAAGCTTTTAAATTTTTGCGAGGGATCAATTTGGTTCCCCGCTTCCAATTTCTTGTTTGTCTTTATGTTTTGATCCCTGACAAGCCCCCAAATGTCTGTTACGATCAGGTGAGGGGGAGGGGTCAACGTGCTCCCCTCTTTTCCCTCTCCTTGGTTGACCACAACAGGGTTTATTTCTTTTTGAAGTGAATGCACTTGCCAATTCAGTGAGTGTTTGACTACTTATGTACTATAATCATAAAGGAACCAATGGACAGGTTTTCTTGAGTTTAACAAAGTAAGAGGTTAGCTTTATTGTACTTAAACCAATCTAAGTAAAATAATAAACTACATGCCAACTTTCACACAAGACACAAACGTACACACACACACAAATAGGTTACAGAGTGGGGAAGGATAGATTGATCGGATTCGAGTCCATAGCAATAAAAAGGGGTATATAGTCTGTGGCGATTCGTGATTCGGTTGGCTTCTGGATGAATTTGGTGATCCTGAGGCTTCCGGCTTGTAGATGTGGCCAACAGGTTCAGTGGTCCTCCTGGAAACAGTAGTGTGGATGAGTTCCTTCACAGGTCTCTGTCTGCCACAGTGATTGTCTTAGGTGGTTACAGTCAGCAGGCAAGATTCGAAACTTGCCAGGTGGACTGGAGAGAGAGGGACTCCACTTGGGTCTCTTCTGATCAGTGTCCAGCTGCTTGTCTGCTGTAGAGGGAGAAAACCCAGCTTAAAACATACAGATGGTGGGCCTGTCATATGATAGTTCAGTGTGTACTTCCTCTTGCAACTTAAATTAGTTCATGACTAGGAATTCCCTTCTCTCAATCTAGATCCCATCGTTCAAGTGATTACCTTTGAGTGGTTCGTTTCCACCAGTTTGTCATAAGTGCTTGCCGTTAAATGTCTTGTTAATTGGGACTGACCAGGTGACGCACTCCAAACATCCCAAGTCATTGTTCTGGAGGGGACTGGCCAGACAATTCGACTCCCTTTCGATGCATTGAAATATAGGGGATTTTGATGCAAATTTCGGTGGCCATTTTAGCTGGTAGCAGTCACTTTTTTTTAAACCTTAATTCAGTTTTTCAGCTGATGAATTTTAAAAAATCATCATTCAGCATAGCATGCATTTGTGACAGCTGAAAATACTATTGCTGCATTGAGTAAGGATTCCAAGTACAGGAAACCATTTAAAAGGTGTGGGCTCTTACAGACGCCTAAGGGTTGGCCAGTATTTAATGACATCTGAAAAGCATATGATGTAAGGGATCACTGGAAACATCAGTGGCAGAAAGCCAAGACAGATGCTGCTGGTAAGGGTCCTGACCACAGTCGGATAGACCATAAAAAGGCTTTGCGCCCTGACAAGCTTCGCAGTTGTACTTCACATCACAACCAATACATTCACGATGTCACAGATGACATAACTCTAGAGAAGATGATGGTGAGAGTCCAAGTTCAAGTGGTTGAGAGGAACAGTCTTTTCACACTGTCAATGCCACCGAATGCATTGACTCGATCACTCCACTGGAGACATTTGCATCTATTCGTGTTCTATGTCTGAAAAAGGACAAGCATGTGCTGTGGGTGAAGGTGGACAAGGGTGCCAGTGCAACTATTTTACCTCTATGCATTTTAAAAGGCATGTATCCAGATCAATGGCGAGCCATGGTGACGCCGATGAACACCCAACTAATCGCATGCAATGGTTGCTCGATCCTTTGTTTAGGATCCATCAAGATTGAATGCAAATACAACGATTCGGATTAGAAATTCCAACCCTTTTTTACATCGTCCAAATGGCTGGACTTGCTATCGCAGGACTAGAGGGCTGCAGGGATCTGACCCTGGTAATGATACATAGTATCGGGCATCGCCACAGGAGGAAACAAAGCATAGAGGACAAACCAATTCACTCTGTCAAGGATCTTACATCGGTTTACTCTGACTGTTTTGACAAGACAGGCAGCTTCAAGGGGGAAGCTACACTGCACCTCCGGGATGATGCCACACCCACCATCAACCCACCCCAAAAGTGCAATGTAAATATCTAGGCCAAGCTCCATACTGAGCTGGATATGATGAAGGCGGATGGTATCATACAGTGTGTCCAGGACCACATCCACTGGTGCAGCTCCCTTACCTGCGTAGTGAAAAAGGACTGCTCCTTGCAGGTATGTTTGGACCTCCGCAGGCTGAACCGAGCTCTCAAAAGATGCCAGCACCAGATTCCAACCTTTGAAGAGTTGAACCCCAAGTTTGCAAGTCAACCATTTTCCCCCAAACCAGACACCAAGAATGGTTATTGGTCAGTACACTTATCTTACTAAGCACTTGCAAACGATCACTACCTTTCATACATCTTTTGGTAGCTACTGCTTCCAGCAGCTCCCTTTCGGCTTGCTATGAGCCAAGATGTGTTCCAACAACACATAGACCGCATCACGAGTCAGGTGCCAGGGTGTGTGTGTATTTACGCCAATATTGCTGTGATGGGCAGGACCAGAGCAGAGCATGACCGCAACCTGCATGGTCTGATGCATGTGGCATGGAAGGAAGGCCTCATCTTTAAAAGTCACAAATGTGAGATGCATGTCTGACAAATCAATTTCTTCAGTTCCGTATCCTCCGATCAGGACATTTGACCGGACCCAAGCTAGTTGGACGACAACTGCGCAATGCCTGTCCCACAGGACAAGGAAGACCTCCAACGATGCCTGGGGCTCTTCAATTTCCTTTGCCCATTCATTCCGGCTTTCACACAAAGTGGCACCACTGAGAGAGCTGCTGAAAAAGGACACTCCTTTCCTTTGGCAGGAAGATCACCAGTGTGTCTTTGACCAGTTGAAAACCTTACTGACAGAGAACGCTTCAATTCTCCAGTTCTGTGACCTAGTGGAGGTTATGAGATGAATGCCTGACAGAAGGGTTTGGGTGCCTGCTTACTACAAAAGGGATGGCCAGTTGCTTTAGCCTCCAAACCTTTGTCACCAGCCCAAGCTAACTACTCAAATATCGAGAGGGAAACGCAGGCTCTCATTTTCGTCATTGCATGTTTCTACACATACCTCTTCAATAAATGCTTTGCAGTGGAAACCAACGACAAGCCAGCTGGAGATGATTTGGAGGAATCCTTTGATGAGCGCACCACTGCGCCTTCAGCAACTGCTGGTGAAGATACAGGGGTATAATTGTGAGGTGAAGAATAAACCAGGCAAGTTGATGACCACCTCCAACACACTGAGCCAGTTGCCTAACCCGGCAAAGACCGAAGATGTTTCAGTCGAATGGCAGGTTGACCTCGTTGACGTGGAACTAGAGAATGTAAGGTATATCAACCTGGTCCACTTCAAGCAGCAAAAGTGTGACCAGCTACAAGGAGAGAAGGCAGCGGGCTCCACATTCCAGGGACCCTGGAAGAACATAGTGGAAGGTTGGCCGGACTCCATTCAGGACATGGCTGAATCCACCGGGTCATTCTGGACCTTCAGAGACAAGCTGGAAATCACACACACTGTCATTTTCAAGGGCAGACAAGTCCCGATCCCTGCATCTCTACGGGCTGACATACCCCAACAGCTTCACCAATTGCATATGGGTATTGACCGTACCAGGCAGTTGGCCAGGGTCCATTAGCCAGTGATTCACAATGATATTGCATCCGTTGTACAGATATATCAGGTGTGTCAGGCTCACCAGCCAAGTCAACATCGAGAAGCTCTCATCCCTCATGAGATTCCTGCAGTCCCATGGGCAAAGATTGTCATGGATTTAGTTCCACGTTAGTAGTGCCGACTACCTCGTTGTCATGGATTATTTCTCCAAATATCCAATCATCCGCTGGCTACATGACACGTCGAGTTCGACAGTCACAAGCACACTCAGTGCAATCTTCAGCCTATCCGATAATGGGCCTCAATATACTGGGAAATCGTTTCGTGACATGTGCCTGAAATGAGATGTTACACATATCACATCTTCACCCCATTATCCGCGTTCCAATCGTCTTGTGGAATGTATTATTTGCACAGTCAAATCACTGATTATCAAAGTGCCAGCAGATGGGTCAGGATTTGCACATTGCTATGCCCCACCCATGTGCAACTCCGCTGAGTTCTACAATACCATCCCCAGCCAAGCTTATGTTCGGGCACCAGATCCGTACTGATTCCATCGTTCCATCTACCCTGAAGTTAGGGATGCTCTTTTAGAGCAATGGGGAAAGATGAAAGAAAGGCATGACAGTCATGCTGGAAGTAAGCTTTCAAAATTACCAGTAGGACGGCAGGTCATGATACAGAATCCTGTAACTGGTACATGGCACCAGTCTCCAGGGTTCAACCAGAACCACATTCCTACGAGGTTACTACTTCTACTGGTGCTACATTGCACAGGAATAGAGGTCAGACCAGAACAGCCCATGATCCCAGATCCATGGAAGACTCTATTGCAAATCGGACGAGGCCAATGATGTCACCCCGGATAGAGTCTATGCATTCCACTTCCATAGAGCCGAGTCCACACAAATCTGCTCCGGATTCCAACAACAGTTATCTGTTCCTAAATCAGGATGTTTGATCAAACCACCGTTACACTGCTGTGACTGCTATACTCACATGTTTCTATCACTGTTTTGTACTATGTATGTTTATATCCTATTACTGTCAATGAATTGTATATAGTTAATATTACTGTTGTTGCATTGTATGTAGTTAGCTTCTACTATTCGAGGGAGATATGTTTCTGTTTGGGAAAAGGGGGATGTTGTGTGTACACCTTTAAGAGGTGTGGCTATGTTATCAGGCCAGCAGTGTAAGAGCTGTGATGTAACACAACATGTGACTTCTGGTGTGGGGCAGTCTTAAGTAAGTAGCTGTTCATTGAAGACCTGTCTGTACATGCAGAACCATCATTAAATAAAGAGTCCACATTACTGTGTTACTGATCCCATCTTGAGTGCTCAGTGCTTTGTGTACAGTAGCAGCTAACAAAGAGGTTAAGACAATACTGAATAGTGGTGGGGACCGAAGACAATGCCTTCAATCTTCCCAATATTTAACTGGAGGAAATTTCTGCTCATTTAGTACTGGATGTTGGATAAGCACTCTGATAATTTAGAGGCAGTGGATGAGTCGAGGAGGGGAGTGGTGAAGTAGAGCTGGGGGTTGTCAACATACATGTGAAAACTGACAGAGTTTTCGGATGATGTTGCCGAGCAGCATGAAGATGAGAAATAGGAGGGGGTCAAGGATCGATCCTTCAGGGACACCAGAGGTCACGATGCAGGAGGAGAAGCCACTACATGTGATTCTCTGGCTACGATTAGATTAACAATGGAACCAGGTCAAACAGTCCCAGCCAGCTGGATGACAATGGAGAGACGTTGGAGGAGGATGGTGTGGTCAACCATGTCAAAGGCTGCAGACAGGTCAAGAAATATGAAGATGGACAGTTTATCTTTGTCAGACTCACAAAAGATGTCATTTGTGACTTTGATAAGAGCTGTTTCAGTACAGTGGCAGGGGCAGGAACCTGATTGGAGGGATACAAACATGGAGTTCTGGGAAAGATGGGCACAGAATTTGGGAGGCGACAACACTTCCAGGACTTTGGAGAGCAAAGGGAGGAAAGTAGCGTTACTTTTAAAATGGACATTCAGTAACTTGCAATCTATGCATCAATTCAACATGCGTGCGGTCTCCTGAATGGTGTTGACTCAGTTAGCAGGCATCCAATGCATGAGGGCACTCAGTACTTTCAAAACAAACCACAGCCAAAGCATGGGGTATCAATTTCCAAGAGTGATTTTTTTTTTCAGTTAATTATTTTTGTGAAAAATCTTTTAGTTTTTTTTTGTTGATGGCAGTTTTAACTGCCAGTACATGGATATTCCACTTCTGTATGTAGTGACCCAGTTGTGTAGGTAGAATTTCTTCTCCCGGGGTGTTTGCAAATGAGTTTGAAAATAGGAATGTCACAATAAGGATCAAATAGAAACATTATTACTTCCATTAGCAATTAAAATAAATAAACGAAAAGAAAAAAAACCTTGACAAAAATGCTAAAACACAGTGCTGGTGCTATGTGTCACAGCTCTATCAGTAACATCCTACTACTCACTGCAATATGCCATTGAACATTTAGAAATGCAAGGCCATTTTCACTGTTTGAACTGTTGAACCGTCCATTTCTGGAGCAACATCCATTGCTCCAAGTGATCAATGGCACGTTCTTTCAAATGAAGGAGTGGTCTGATTTTAAAAAATCACTGAAGTTTCAGGTTTGTTTGAACACCTACCTGCCCACGCCCATTTGGAGGTTCTTTCCAAGCACTCTATGGTTCTTATCTCTTTCCCCTCAGAAGTTAGTTGAATACACAGGCCCTGATGTGCAGCAGTAATGATGGTAGGGCAGTGCTGGTGCACTTTGCCACTGGCTCCAAATTAATTTGCACTTATTTAAATATTGAATAGTGGACCAGGAGTACAACATAGGAATAAATCGCTGGGGGTGACAGTAAAATTGTTGCTGTAGGATTTAAAAAACCTACAGGTGGCAGCAAATTCCTGGAGACAGCAGGTGAGTGGCGTGTTCATTCCTCCAATTTTTGACAGCACATTTCTTTGTGATTTCTCAAGATTTCACTATGGTTTCAACCTTACATACTAGTAGTTTGCAAGGAAGGGCTTAAGCAAATGGTGACAGAAGGAGGCAAGCCCGGAGTTTTTCAGATGCCGACTTACAGATCCTCCTGGACAAGATATACAATAGGACAGACCTATTGCTAGGCTTGCAGGGGGAAGAAGTCACTTGAATGAGAGCAAAGTGGAGGGAGCTGGCAGTGGTGTTGAATACCACCACTCATTCCTCGGTCTATGGGCTAGTGCCGCAAAACATTTAAGGACCTGACGAGGGCACCAAGACCACTTCCCCTTTTTTACTTTGGTAGGATGGATTCCTCCACTTCTTAAATGTAACAATAAATCTTCATTTACAACACATCATCGATCAATGGCTAGCTCTTTAATGTTGAATTTCCCAACCCAAACCCACCTTGCATGCTGCCCCTTACAATTCCAATCACTATGTTACAGGGTCCATCCAGCACTTGTCCCGATACATCACCTGTTTGCTGCCACCTAGAAGATTCCCTTCAGATGCTTACTATCACATACGGCTGCTAAAACTGCTCCGGGGAAACTAGCACATAATGCCCAGGAGAAGCGGGTCAAAGTGCCCTCACTCCCTTCTGTAGCTCTCCAACTTCTCCTCTTCCATCCAGAAGGTAAAATGGGAAACCCATGCTGTTGAACATTATGCTTTATTGTAGATGGAAGTCAGTAATGTTCTGGTGACCAGTGAGTTTCACAGCTTGAATGGCAACTCAGCAGCTCTCCAATGCACAAAGCAAATCCCAAAATATGCAAGCTAACCTAAGAAATAGGGAAAGATTTTTCAAGGAATTTGTACCTTTAAATAGATCACTTCAACCAAATGGGACAGCTCATGAGATTACGCCTCATTTATCTGCGTGTTACACCGATGGAAATGATGCCTGAAGGGGGCATAAATAACACAAAATTTGACCCCTTACACCATGTATATAATTGGCATGGGTGCACTACTGAAAGATCCAAAGAGGTTTTACATTGGAACACCGGAAATGGTGATTCCCAGCAGGACTGCCAGATTGGGTAAAAAGAAAAACTGTTGTAACATTGGTGGAAATGGGTTCCACCTGGAAATGCAACACTTGAGATTTTGTTGCGCTGGAGAAACACTTCTTTCTCACCAAAAACAACACGAGTATTCAGTCTGTAGTTGCAAGCCTGCAAACTTTTTAAAACTTCACTTCGCACTGTCTGTAGTTATTCCAACACTAGCTGTGACTCTGAAGCAGACTGACACTGCAACTGAACTCACAACTCTTACCGCATTGCACTTTTGGAGATCTCACACTCAAAACTGCAAATCATCAGTGCGGACCGCGTAGAACCGCCCATTGGAAATTAAAACCAATCCATCTCACCTGGTAGCTAACATACAATAAAAGAAGACTTTAAAAAAATCCTCTTTCTTACTTTGAGAAGTTTCTGAACTGAGCTCCATCATGTTACAATACTGGATACACATTACAGGTATGAGAAGCACCATTCAACTATAAGCACTGGTTCAAAATGACCAACCAATAAAGTAAAGCATTCATTTTGCAGAACCCAGTCCTTTTCTGTTATGTCATAGCTCTGTTTATCTGGCAGAATCAGAATATCAGCACTGTTTGTGCGACAGCTCTGAAATCATGAACTACATTCTGATCTTCATACCATTCCACTGATGCAGCGTCCACACACGGTTGTTTTGAACTCGCCATGAATTTCCTTAACAGCGCTTGTGGTGTAAAATCCTTCTGCCAGGAGGATTATTCCATACAGGAAGAAGAATGAAGCAACTCCATAGATGACATACTGCATCATCTGGATTCTGAGGAGAAAAACAAGTACATTTTTTACATTATAGTGCAAATCTCTTCAAGCTGCATATAAAAATAAATCGGGCAAAATGAAACATGGAGTTCTACTTCACACTGCAGTTTTCAACTGATGGGAAAAAGTAGAGTTAAAAAGAAATAAAATTGGCAAAACTATAGGAACCTTTGGGGCGGCACAGTGGCGCAGTGGTTAGCACTGCAGCCTCACAGCTCCAGGGACCCGGGTTCGATTCTGGGTACTGCCTGTGTGGAGTTTGCAAGTTCTCCCTGTGTCTGCGTGGGTTTCCTCCGGGTGCTCCGGTTTCCTCCCACATGCCAAAGACTTGCAGGTTGATAGGTTAATTGGCCATTATAAATTGCCCCTAGTATAGGTAGGTGGTAGGGGAATATATAGGGACAGGTGGGGATGTGGTAGGAATATGGGATTAGTGTAGGATTAGTATAAATGGGTGGTTGATGGTCGGCACAGACTCGGTGGGCCGAAGGGCCTGTTTCAGTGCTGTATCTCTAAACTAAACTAAACTAAACTTTGGCAAATGATTCAGTACAGTAATACCAGGAAGTTGAAATCATAAATGTTAGAAGACTGAGCGCAAAGCTCGTGATTAAGTTGTGGGATTCTAAGGTGCAAGTGGTTACTGCATTGGTCTTAAATTCCTTTTGGTCGGCACTTGTTTACAATAAATGGGTTAATCCTCTGCTAAAATCGCAGAGAGATAAACTTTGAAACATTCATACAGCAGTACCTCACTGTGGGATTTCAGGGCCAATTTTCTGCTTCTCCAATCGTTATTCTCCCCACACACTTTAGAGTTCAGTTTAAATCAACAGAAAACATCACAACATATTGAGAGATTTTATTTGTGGCAGTGCTACCCTTCATACGCTCCCACGTTACAAAACACCGCCTCACATCTGAAACAGCAGCAGATTCAAAGCATACTCTTATACACTGAGGTGTATCACAATTTGAGTATGAGCCAGCAGATGAAGACCCCAAAAAGCATAATTCAATGGTATAGCAAGAACCCAGACCCTGGCGGTGATGGTTTAGTTCAGGATGGAATTGTTTAAACACCTCCTAACTTTTCAAAACCATCCTTTATCTCTTTGCAGATCACTCTTGTAAACAACAAAAAAATGCATTTAGATAGCACCTATAACATAGTAAAACTTCCCAAGGTGCTTCACAGGCAATCAAACAAACATTTCCACCCAGCCAGAGAAAGAGACATTAGGGCAGGTAACTAAATGGTTGGCCAAGGAGGTAGGAATGTACTGTAGACCTCCTTAACTTGGTGTTATCTCTGTGTTCCTGCAGGTCATCCCATTGACACCAGAGACTGTCACCAGAATTCGCAATGTGCAAACCAGAAAAAATTAAATAACAGATTGCACAAAGTCTCAGGGAGGCTGTTGGAAAGAAATATAATATTTTTTGTTTCCCTTCAAAAAAGAACAAATATGAAGAAAAATGTCACAAGGCATAGAGACGACTGTTTTAAAAATAGTGCCATTTTCCACTTCATCCCTTCCATCAAAGTACAAGTCTTCACCATCACATGTACAAAACGTGCGGCAATCACAATCACATGCAGAAAGAGCAATGTTCCACAAATAAGCCTGACGATTTGCAAAGGACTTCTGAGCAACAACACTTATGTAATTTCGCAGGTCAGATCCTACTTAAGATTGAATGTTTTGCTGAGTGTTAAAGTTCTATGACAAATGGTGAACTGCTAACTTGCATGTTAATTATACTGTGGTGGAGCCTTATTTCCATAAGAGTTTTATTTTAGGAAGAAAATTGCAGCTTTAACCAACTACACTGCAACCCAAATTACAACTCGTAGCACATTCAGAATTCTTCAGAACTGGTTGGGGACCCACAGTGCACCAATTTTACATCAAATAAACTCCTCATGTTAAGCTCCACTGCATTTACAACCAACTGTTTAGAAATCTGCAACAAGTGACTTCAGTGAGGTCAGTCCATTCCAGATTCGAATGTAAAGCAGATAGATTGGGGTAGAAATATACCCAGACTTGGTTCTGGGAGTAAAAGCAAACACATGGCGTGCCTGAACCAGGAGGCCCGAGGCTGGCTGGGTTGAATTTCAAGCCACTTGCCTTTCCAGCAGCGGCACTCAAGTAGGTGGGAGATGGGGAATGAGGAGAACAGGAAAGGTGACTTAATGCGAGCTGGCAACGGCCCTCAAGAGGGCTGTGATGCTGAGAGGAGCATTCAGAAATATGAATGTGACTGTGTGCAACCGCCCTGAATTTCCTCAAGAGTGGAGCCAGACTCCTGCCATAACTTTAGTGGAAACCCAACTGGAAAATGGCAGGGCACCAGTTTTGCCAATTCAGGGATGTTCCAGTCAAGCTTGTAAGGGGGGGAACAGCTGTTGGAGACAGTCCTGCAGAGACTCCCTATGCCAGAGTTTCCCATTGTCCCAGGACCTGGTGTAGAACTGGAGGCAATCCACTGAACCAGATGAGCATTTCCAGACTCCAGATGATCCAAAGCGGCCCCACTTAGCAGAGCGGATTGGCGGTGGGGTTCCAGGGAATGGCAGGGCCTAGACCTCAGAAGATGTTGTAGGCTATTTTAAATATTGGATTGCCCCTTGAAGAGGTTGCTGAGGGAGGATAGTATGGCATCTGGGGGAGGAGGTGGGCAATCTCACCAATGACAGGCGGACTCAGGATATTTAACCTGCTTGGGGTCGGCAGGCATCAGAGATGCAACCACTCTGGCAGATCGATGGCCCCTTCACCTCCCCACCGGCAGAAGAAGGAAACCACCCATGACCCAAACCTTATATTCCATCCCAGTTCTGTCAAATCACAGCTTCCCCCGCCTCAGTGCTGCCATGTCACGATTCCCAGTGCTGCAAAGCCCAGGACCATTCCCAGTGCTGCAAAGCCCAGGACCATTCCCAGTGATGCAAAGCCCAGGACCATTCCCAGTGATGCAAAGCCCAGGACCATTCCCAGTGCTGCAAAGCCCAGGGCCAATCCCAGTGCTGCAAAGACCAGGACCATTCCCAGTGCTGCAAAACACAGGACCATTCCCAGTGCTGCAAAGCCCAGGACCATTCCCAGTGCTACTGAAACCCAGGACCATTCCCAGTGCTGCAAAGCCCAGAGCCCTTCCCAGTGGTGCAAAGCCGAGGATCATTCCCAGAGCTGCAAACCCCAGGACCATTCCCAGTGCTGCAAGGCCCAGGACCATTCCCAGTGCTGCAAAGCCCAGGACCATTCCCAGTGCTGTAAACCCAGGGCCATTCCCAATGCTGCAAGGCCCAGGACCATTCCCAGTGCTGCAAGGCCCAGGACCATTCCCAGTGCTATTGAAACCCAGGACCAATCTGAGTGCTGCAAAGACCAGGGCCATTCCCAGTGCTGCAAAGCCCAGGACCATTCCCAGTGCTGCAAGGCCCAGGGCCATTCCCAGTGGTGCAAAGCCCAGGGCCATTCCCAATGCTGCAAGGCCCAGGACCATTCTCAGAGCTGCAAAGCCCAGGACCATTCCCAGTGCTGCAAGGCCCAGGGCCATTCCCAGTGCTGCAAAGCCCAGGGCCATTCCCAGTGCTGCAAAGCCAAAAGCCATTCTCAGTGCTGCAAAGCCCAGGGCCATTCCCAGTCGTGCAAAGCCCAGGGCCATTCCCAATGCTGCAAGGCCCAGGACCATTCCTAATGCTGCAAAGCCCAGGGCCATTCCCAGTGCTGCAAAGCCCAGGGCCATTCCCAGTGCTGCAAAGCCAAAAGCCATTCCCAGTGCTGCAAAGCCAAAAGCCATTCTCAGTGCTGCAAAGCCCAGGACCATTCCCAGTGCTGAAAAGCACAGGACCATTCCCAGTGCTGCAAAGCCCAGGACCATTCCCAGTGCTGCAAAGCCCAGGACCATTCCCAGTGCTGCAAAGCCCAGGACCATTCCCAGTGCTGCAAAGCACAGGACCATTCCCAGTGCTGCAAAGCCCAGGACCATTCCCAGTGCTGCAAAGCCCAGGGCCATTCCCAGTGCTGCAAAGCCCAGCGCCATTCCCAGTGCTGCAAAGCCCAGGGCCCTTCCCAGTGGTGCAAAGCCGAGGATCATTCCCAGAGCTGCAAACCCCAAGATCATTCCCAGTGCTGCAAAGCCCAGGACCATTCCCAGTGCTGCAAAGCCCAGGACCATTCCCAGTGCTGCAAAGTCAAGGGCCATTCCTAGTGCTGCAAAGCACAGGACCATTCCCAGCGCAAAAAACGCCCAGGACCATTCCCAGTGCAGCAAAGCCCAGGACCATTCCCAGTGCTACTGAAACCCAGGACCATTCCCAGTGCTGCAAAGCCCAGGACCATTCCCAGTGCTGCAAAGTCCAGGGCCATTCCCAGTGCTGCAAAGCCCAGATCCATTCCAAGTGCTACTGAAACCCACGACCAATCTGAGTGCTGCAAAGCCCAGGCCCATTCCCAGTGTTACTAAAGCCCACATTCCCAGTCATACTGAAGCCCAGGACAATTCCCAGTGTTAACAATGCCCAGGACCATTCCCAGTGCTCCTGAAGCCCAGGGTTATTCCCAGTGCTACTGAAACCCAAGACCAATCTGAGTGCTGCAAAGACCAGGGCCATACCCAGTGCTGCAAAGCCCAGGGCCCTTCCCAGTGCTGCAAAGTCAAGGACCATTACTAGTGCTGCAAAGCACAGGACCATTCCCAGTGCTAAAGACGCCCAGGACCATTCCCAGTGCTGCAAAGCCTAGGACCATTCCCAGTGCTACTGAAACCCAGGACCATTCCCAGTGCTAAAGACGCCCAGGACCATTCCTAATGCTGCAAAGCCCAGGGCCATTCCCAGTGATGCAAAGCCCAGGACCATTCCCAGTGCTGCAAAGTCCAGATCCATTCCAAGTGCGACTGAAACCCAGGACCAATCCGATTGCTGCAAAGCCCAGGCCCATTCTCAGAGTTACTAAAGCCCACATTCCCAGTGTTACTGAAGCCCAGGACAATTCCCAGTGCGAACGATGCCCAGGACCATTCCCAATGCTACTGAAGCCCAGGACCAGTCCCAGTGCTATCGGAGCACAGAACCATTCCCAGTACTGCAAAGCCCAGGCCCATTCCCAGTGCTAAAGACGCCCAGGACCATTCCCAGTGCTGCAAAGCCCAGGACCATTCTAAGTGCTACTGAAACCCAGGAGCATTCCCAGTGATGCAAAGCCCAGGCCCATTCCCAGTGCTAAAGACGCCCAGGACCATTCCCAGTGCTGCAAAGCCCAGGACCATTCTAAGTGCTACTGAAACCCAGGACCATTCCCAGTGATGCAAAGCCCAGGGCCATTCCCAGTGATGCAAAGCCCAGGACCATTCCTAATGCTGCAAAGCCCAGGGCCATTCCCAGTGCTGCAAAGACCAGGACCATTCCAAGTGCTACTGAAACCCAGAACCAATCCGAGTGCTGCAAAGTCCAGGACCATTCCCAGTGCTGAACATCCCAAGGCCATTCCCAGTGCTACTGAAACCCAGGACCATTCCCAGTGCTGAAAAGCCCAGGGCCATTCCCAATGCTGCAAATTCCAGGGCCATTCCCAATGCTGCAAAGCCCAGAACCATTCCCAGTGCTACTGAAACCCAGGACCAATCCGAGTGCTGCAAAGCCCAGGGCCATTCCCAGTGCTGCCAAGCCCAGGACCATTCCCAGTGCTACTGAAACCCTGGGCCATTCCCAGTGATGCAAAGCCCAGGACCATTCCTAATGCTGCAAAGCCAGGACCATTCCCAGTGCTACTGAAACCCAGGACCAATCCGAGTGCTGCAAAGCCCAGGGCCATTCCCTGTGCTACTAAAGCCCAGGGCTATTCCCAATGCTACTGAAACCCTGGACCAATCCGAGTGCTGCAAAGCCCAGGACCATTCCCAGTGCTACTGAAACCCAGGACCTATCCGAGTGCTGCAAAGCCCAGGACCATTCCCAGTGCTACTGAAACCCAGGGCCATTCCCAGTGCTGCAAAGCCCAGGACCATTCCCAGTGCTGCAAAGCCCAGGACCATTCTTAATGCTGCAAAGCCCAGGACCATTCCCAGTGCTACTGAAACCCAGGACCATTCCCAGTGATGCAAAGCCCAGGACCATTCTTAATGCTGCAAAGCCCAGGACCATTCCCAGTGCTACTGAAACCCAGGACCAATCTGAGTGCTGCAAAGCCCAGGGCCATTCCCAGTGCTGCAAAGCCCAGGCCCATTCCCAGTGCTGCAAAGCCCAGGACCATTCCTAGTGCTGCAAAGCACAGGGCCATTCCCAGTGCTGCAAAGACCAGGGCCATACCCAGTGCTGCAAAGCCCAGGACCAATCCCAGTGCTGCAAGGCCCAGGGCCCTTCCCAGTACTGCAAAGCCAAGGATCATTCCCAGAGCTGCAAACCCCAGGCTCATTCCCAGTGCTGCAAGGCCCAGGACCATTCCCGGTGCTGCAAAGCCCAGGACAATTTCCAGTGCTGCAAAGCCCAGGACCATTCCCAGTGTTGCAAAGCCCAGGACCATTCACAGTGCTACTGAAACCCAGGACCATTCCCAGTGCTGCAAAGCCCAGGACCATTCCCAGTGCTGCAAAGTCAAGGACCATTACTAGTGCTGCAAAGCAGAGGACCATTCCCAGTGCTAAAGACACCCAGGACCATTCCTAGTGCTGCAAAGCCCAGGACCTTTCCCAGTGCTACTGAAACCCAGGACCATTCCCAGTGATGCAAAGCCCAGGGCCATTCCCAGTGATGCAAAGCCCAGGACCATTCCTAATGCTGCAAAGCCCAGGGCCATTCCCAGTGCTGCAAAGTCCAGATCCATTCCAAGTGCGACTGAAACCCAGGACCAATCCGAGTGCTGCAAAGTCCAGGACCATTCCCAGTGCTGCAACATCCAGGGCCATTCCCAGTGCTGCAAAGTCCAGGACCATTCCAAGTGCTACTGTAACCCAGGACCAATCCGAGTGCTGCAAAGTCCAGGACCATTCCCAGTGCTGAAGATCCCAAGGCCATTCCCAGTGCTGCAAAGCCCAGGACCATTCCCAGTGCTACTGAAACCCAGGACCATTCCCAGTGCTGCAAAGTCCAGGACCATTCCAAGTGCTACTGAAACCCAGGACCAATCCGAGTGCTGCAAAGTCCAGGACCATTCCCAGTGCTGAAAATCCCAAGGTCATTCCCAGTGCTACTGAAACCCAGGACCATTCCCAGTGCTGAAAAGCCCAGGGCCATTCCCAATGCTGCAAATTCCAGGGCCATTCCCAATGCTGCAAAGCCCAGAACCATTCCCAGTGCTACTGAAACCCAGGACCAATCCGAGTGCTGCAAAGCCCAGGGCCATTCCCAGTGCTGCAAAGCCCAGGACCATTCCCAGTGCTGCAAAGCCCAGGACCATTCCCAGTGCTACTGAAACCCAGGGCCATTCCCAGTGATGCAAAGCCCAGGACCATTCCTAATGCTGCAAAGCCCAGGACCATTCCCAGTGCTACTGAAACCTAGGACCAATCCGAGTGCTGCAAAGCCCAGGGCCATTCCCAGTGCTACTTAAAGCCCAGGGCTATTCCCAATGCTACTGAAACCCAGGACCAATCCGAGTGCTGCAAAGCCCAGGACCATTCCCAGTGCTACTGAAACCCAGGACCAATCCGAGTGCTACAAAGCCCAGGACCATTCCCAGTGCTACTGAAACCCAGGGCCATTCCCAGTGCTGCAAAGCCCAGGACCATTCCCAGTGCTGCAAAGCCCAGGACCATTCCCAGTGCCACTGAAACCCAGGACCATTCCCAGTGATGCAAAGCCCAGGACCATTCCTAATGCTGCGAAAGCCCAGGACCATTCCCAGTGCTACTGAAACCCAGGACCAATCCGAGTGCTGCAAAGCCCAGGGCCATTCCCAGTGCTGCAAAGCCCAGGCCCATTCCCAGTGCTGCAAAGCCCAGGACCATTCCTAGTGCTGCAAAGCACAGGGCCATTCCCAGTGCTGCAAAGCCCAGGCCCATTCCCAGTGCTGCAAAGCTCAGGACCATTCCTAGTGCTGCAAAGCACAGGGCCATTCCCAGCGCTGCAAAGACCAGGGCCATACCCAGTGCTGCAAAGCCCAGGACCAATCCCAGTGCTGCAAGGCCCAGGGCCATTCCCAGTGCTGCAAAGCCAAGGATCATTCCCAGAGTTGCAAACCCCAGGATCATTCCCAGTGCTGCAAGGCCCAGGACCATTCCCAGTGCTGCAAAGCCCAGGACAATTTCCAGTGCTGCAAAGCCCAGGACCATTCCCAGTGTTGCAAAGCCCAGGACCATTCCCAGTGCTACTGAAACCCAGGACCATTCCCAGTGCTGCAAAGCCCAGGACCATTCCCAGTGCTGCAAAGTCAAGGACCATTACTAGTGCTGCAAAGCACAGGACCATTCCCAGTGCTATAGACGCCCAGGACCATTCCCAGTGCTGCAAAGCCTAGGACCATTCCCAGTGATACTGAAACCCAGGCCCATTCCCAGTGCTGCAAAGCCCAGGACCATTCCTAATGCTGCAAAGCCCAGGGCCATTCCCAGTGATCCAAAGCCCAGGACCATTCCCAGTGCTGCCAAGTCCAGATCCATTCCCAGTGCTACTGAAACCCAGGACCAATCCGAGTGCTGCAAAGCCCAGGCCCATTCTCAGTGTTACTAAAGCCCACATTCCCAGTGTTACTGAAGCCCAGGACAATTCCCAGTGCGAACGATGCCCAGGACCATTCCCAGTGCTACTGAAGCCCAGGGTTATTCCCAGTCCCACTGGAGCACCGGACCATTCCCAATGGTAGTGAAGTCCAGGACCATTCCCAATGCTACTGAAGCCCAGGACCAGTCCCAGTGCTATTGGAGCACAGAACCATTCCCAGTACTGAAAAGCACAGGACCATTCCCAGTGCTAAAGACGCCCAGGACCATTCCCAGTGCTGAAAAGCCCAGGACCATTCCTACTGCTGCAAAGCCCAGGCCCATTCCCAGTGCTAAAGACGCCCAGGACCATTCCTAGTGCTGCAAAGCCCAGGACCATTCCCAGTGCTGCAAAGCCCAGGACCATTCCCAGTGCTACTGAAACCCAGGACCATTTCCAGTGATGCAAAGCCCAGGGCCATTCCCAGTGCTGCAAAGCCCAGGACCATTCCCAGTGCTGCAAAGCCCAGGACCTTTCCCAGTGCTACTGAAACCCAGGACCATTCCCAGTGATGCAAAGCCCAGGGCCATTCCCAGTGCTGCAAAGCCCAGGACCATTCCCAGTGCTGCAAAGCCCAGGACCTTTCCCAGTGCTACTGAAACCCAGGACCATTTCCAGTGATGCAAAGCCCAGGGCCATTCCCAGTGCTGCAAAGCCCAGGACCATTCCCAGTGCTGCAAAGCCCAGGACCTTTCCCAGTGCTACTGAAACCCAGGACCATTCCCAGTGATGCAAAGTCCAGGACCATTCCCAGTGCTGCAGCATCCAGGGCCATTCCCAGTGCTGCAAAGCCCAGGACCATTCCCAGTGCTACTGAAACCCAGGACCATTCCCAGTGCTGCAAAGTCCAGGACCATTCCAAGTGCTACTGAAACCCAGGACCAATCCGAGTGCTGCAAAGTCCAGGACCATTCCCAGTGCTGAAAATCCCAAGGCCATTCTCAGTGCTGCAAAACCCAGGACCATTCCCAGTGCTACTGAAACCCAGGACCATTCCCAGTGCTGAAAAGCCCAGGACCATTCCCAGTGCTACTGAAACCCAGGACCATTCCCAGTGCTGAAAAGCCCAGGGCCATTCCCAATGCTGCAAAGTCCAGGGCCATTCCCAATGCTGCAAAGTCCAGGGCCATTCCCAATGCTGCAAAGCCCAGAACCATTCCCAGTGCTACTGAAACCCAGGACCAATCCGAGTGCTGCAAAGTCCAGGACCATACCCAGTGCTGAAAATCCCAAGGCCATTCCCAGTGCTGCAAAGCCCAGGACCATTCCCAGTGCTACTGAAACCCAGGACCATTCCCAGTGCTGAAACGCCCAGGGCCATTCCCAATGCTGCAAAGTCCAGGGCCATTCCCAATGCTGCAAAGCCCAGAACCATTCCCAGTGCTACTGAAACCCAGGACCAATCCGAGTGCTGCAAAGCCCAGGGCCATTCCCAGTGCTGCAAAGCCCAGGACCTTTCCCAGTGCTGCAAAGCCCAGGACCATTCCCAGTGCTACTGAAACCCTGGGCCATTCCCAGTGATGCAAAGCCCAGGACCATTCCTAATGCTGCAATGCCCAGGACCATTCCCAGTGCTACTGAAACCCAGGACCAATCCGAGTGCTGCAAAGCCCAGGGCCATTCCCAGTGCTACTAAACCCCAGGGCTATTCCCAGTGCTCCTGAAACCCAGGACCAATCCGAGTGCTGCAAAGCCCAGGACCATTCCCAGTGCTACTGAAACCCAGGACCAATCCGAGTGCTGCAAAGCCCAGGGCCATTCCCAGTGCTGCAAAGCCCAGGACCATTCCCAGTGCTGCAAAGCCCAGAACCATTCCCAGTGCTACTGAAACCCAGGACCATTCCCAGTGATGCAAAGCCCAGGGCCATTCCCAGTGCTACTGAAACCCAGGACCATTCCCAGTGATGCAAAGCCCAGGACCATTCCCAGTGCTACTGAAACCCAGGACCAATCCGAGTGCTGCAAAGCCCAGGGCCATTCCCAGTGCTGCAAAGCCCCGGCCCATTCCCAGTGCTACTGAAACCCAGGACCATTCCCAGTGATGCAAAGCCCAGGACCATTCCTAATGCTGCAAAGCCCAGGACCATTCCCAGTGCTACTGAAACCCAGGACCAATCCGAGTGCTGCAAAGCCCAGGGCCATTCCCAGTGCTGCAAAGCCCAGGCCCATTCCCACTGTTACTGAAGCCCAGGACCATTCCCAGTGCTGCAAGGCGCAGGACCACTCCCAGTGCTACTGACACCCAGGGCCATTCCCAGTGCTGCAAAGCCCAGGGCCATTCCCGGTGCTGCAAAGCCCAGGGCCATTCCCAGTGCTGCAAAGCCCAGGACCATTCCCAGTGTTACTGATGCTCAGGACCATTCCCAGTGCTACTGAAACCCAGGACCATTGCCAGTGATGCAAAGCCCAGGGCCATTCCCAGTGATGCAAAGCCCAGGACCATTCCTAATGCTGCAAAGCCCAGATCCATTCCAAGTGCTACTGAAACCCAGGACCAATCTGAGTGCTGCAAAGTCCAGGACCATTCCCAGTGCTGCAGCATCCAGGGCCATTCCCAGTGCTGCAAAGCCCAGGACCATTCCCAGTGCTACTGAAACCCAGGACCATTCCCAGTGCTGCAAAGTCCAGGACCATTCCCAGTGCTACTGAAACCCAGGACCATTCCCAGTGATGCAAAGCCCAGGACCATTCCTAATGCTGCAAAGCCCAGGACCATTCCCAGTGCTACTGAAACCCAGGACCAATCCGAGTGCTGCAAAGCCCAGGGCCATTCCCAGTGCTGCAAAGCCCCGGCCCATTCCCAGTGCTACTGAAACCCAGGACCATTCCCAGTGATGCAAAGCCCAGGACCATTCCTCATGCTGCAAAGCCCAGGACCATTCCCAGTGCTCCTGAAACCCAGGACCAATCCGAGTGCTGCAAAGCCCAGGCCCATTCCCACTGTTACTGAAGCCCAGGACCATTCCCAGTGCTGCAAGGCGCAGGACCACTCCCAGTGCTACTGACACCCAGGGCCATTCCCAGTGCTGCAAAGCCCAGGGCCATTCCCGGTGCTGCAAAGGCCAGGGCCATTCCCAGTGCTGCAAAGCCCAGGCCCATTCCCAGTGTTACTGATGCTCAGGACCATTCCCAGTGCTAACAATGCCCAGGACCATTCCCAGTGCTACTGAAGCCCAGGGTTATTCCCAGTGCTACCGAACCCCAGGGTTATTCCCAGTGCTACCGGAGCACCGGACCATTCCCAGTGGTAGTGAAGTCCAGGACCATTCCCAATGCTACTGAAGCCTAGGACCAGTCCCAGTACTACCGGAGCACAGGACCATTCCCGGTGCTGCAAAGCCCAGGACCATTCCTACTGCTGCAAAGCCCAGGCCTATTCCCAGTGCTGCAAAGTCCAGGACCATTCCCTGTGCTGCAAGGCCCAGGACCATTCCCAGTGCTACTGACACCCAGGACCATTCCCAGTGCTAACGAAGCCCAGGGCCATTCCCAGTGCTGCAAGGCCCAGAACCATTCCTAGTGTTACTGACGCCCAGGACCATTCCCAGTGCTACTGACTCCCAGGACCATTCCCAGTGTTACTGAAGCCCAGGAGCATTCCGACTGCTGCAAAGCCTAGGGCCATTCCCAGTGCTAACAAGGCGCAGGGCCATTCCCAGTGCTACTGAAGCCCAGGACCATTCTCGGTGCTACCGAAGCCCAGGACAATTCCCAGTGCTACCGAAGCCTAGGTCCATTCCCAATGCAACCAAAGCCCAGGACCATTCCCAGTGCTAACAAAGCCCAGGACCGTTCCCACTGCTAACAAGGCCCAGGACCGTTCCCAGTGCTAACAAGGCCCAGGACCATTCCCAGTGCTATCGAAGCCCAGGACCATTCCCAGTGCTACCAAAGCCCAGGACACTTCCCAGTGCGAACAAGGCCATGGGCCAATCCCAGTGCTACCGAAGCCCATGACCATTCCCAGTGCTACCAAAGCCCAGGACCATTCCCAGTGCTACCGAAGCCCAGGACCATTCCCAGTGCTACCAAAGCCCAGGACTATTCCCAGTGCTAACAAGGCCATGGGCCAATCCCAATGCTACCGAAGCCCAGGACCATTCCCAGTGCTACCAAAGCCCAGGACCATTCCCAATGCTAACTAAGCCCAGGGCTGTTCCCAGTGCTACTGAAGCCCAGGATTGCCTCCACTGCTCTAATCCCAACTCCCGATTTATCAGGGCCCCAAAAACAAGGGTCAGCAATGTGTCTGCACATGGCCTCCAGCATCCATGGTAAAGAATTTTGAGGTCCTTGACTGTTAATTTCAAGGATCAGAAATTTCCCATTGGCTTCATCAGATAATTAACTGCCACTTAAGGGCCTCCTCCCACCGCCGCTGGTATTTTACCAGCGGCCAGCTCAAGCCCCTGAAACGCTGCCAGGTAAAACCTGGAGGCCTCCTTGCAGGCTGTGGGGGGGGGGGGGGGGGGTGGGGGTGGGGGGGTGCGGTGGGGGAGGCCCTCCTGATTGAGGACCCTGTGTCCCATGGAGGGCCCACCCCATCCCCGAAGCCCCAACTGCCGCCACTGAAATAAAGCCCTCCCTCCTCCCAACCGACCCGTCTTGCCTTGCCGGGGCCCGGCTGATTGTCCCTGGCGAGGCCCCAAAAGCTTACCTTTCTTCCAGATCTGGCATCCACACTCCTACTGAGGCTGGGTGCAGTCCCAGCAGTGGCCACTGCTCCCAGCAGTGCTGCTGGGACTGACAGCTGCTGTCCCACTGCTTGGCCAGCTGCTGTTGGTGGCGGGCTTCCTGCCTCAGAGAGGTGGAAGTCTCGCCCAAGGCCAATTAAGGGCCTGGTCTACGTAAAATCTTGGCGTGGCTCCAAGGCCTGCTGGAGGCAGGCTTGACCCCGACCTTTGGCCTGTTGGAGGGGCCCCTTGCCCCACATTAAAATCCTGCCACAGACAGACAGGCAGACACACAGAGAGAAGAGGGAGAGAGCAATCAAGTTCACTCCTGACAGATGGACATCTATCTGGAATACTCTGCATCACTACACAAGTCTGCGGGCAAGTATTGACTACTTGTGTAAGCAAAAAAATGCCACGTACCTCACTAAATCAAGTGTCCAACATAGTGACGAGAAAATGTCAATACATTGTCTTCTCATTTAAAGATTCTTCACAAAATTGCACATTTATTGTTGTTTTGAATAATAGTAAGATGAATTTTTAATGCCTTCATCTTTCCGAAATTGTCTCACCGGCCCCTATGTATAACAAATATTTTAATATGGCCCCACACGCAAAAAGGTTGGATACCCCTGCTCCTCTGCTAACCCCCACTAACTTAGTAGCTAGGTTATTTTAAAAATACAAGTTTAAAGGGTGTTAAGTAAACCCATTTTAAAATGGCAAAAGGTACTTAGGAATGTCTCGACTTCTAGGCTCTGGCATACATTACTTTCACTTGAGACACAGCTCAAAAATATGTTGAATGTTACTGGACTTTTATTTTGATATAATTGTCACAATTTCACTGCTATTCATTTGGAATCACATTGTTCCAGAACTTGTATTGAGGGGAAAACAGGCAAGAAAATCCAAGGAATCTCCAAAAGTCAGCATTGTATGTTCCTCATGAATACAAGACTACAGTGTATTGGGGCTGAGTGATAATGGCAAAAACAGGATGCTGCTGACCGATATACAACAGTTAGTAAATACAATGGGCTGAATTTTACCAGTCCCACAATGCCATGGGTCATGGCGGGGAGGCCTGTAAAATCATAACAGGAATGGCCCGCCACACCCCATGACGCCGAGAAGGCCCCACCGTGTATTAGCTGCGGCGGCGATGCCTCGGTGCGGTCCCCCACTGCGCTTGGCAGCGGTGCCTTCATTAAAATATTAAAATGAGGATAATTAAAATGCAGATAAATTTAGCTGCTGACGGCGGCTGTCCCACACGATTTTACTGCCAACTAGCCGCAACTCGCGTGCCTTCGGAACTCCGTTGGAGTTCTGAGGCGAGACACTGATGGGGAGAGGAGAAGAATAAAATTATCAGGGCGGGGGGGGTGCGGCAGTGGGGAAAACTATGTGCTGAGGATTCAGTGGGGGTGGGGGGAGAGAGGATTCAATGTTAAACTAAACGTTTATAAATTTTTGTTATCACAATATTTAAATATATCCTGAAGGGCTTGAAGCCCTTTACAAATGGCGCTGGCAGCTGCGCAGTAGTGCCGGATGACCTCTATGTCATCGAGGGCGGCTGCTCCGCCCCCTCCATTTAAATGAGCCCCAGCGCGTAATATCGCGGGAGTTGTGCAGCGGCATCTCCGTGTCCGAAGGCTACCGACTTCACAGCACGCCACCGTGGAGCATGGTGCGCTGATAAAATTCAGTTCAATGTAACGGATAGCTTTAATAAACCTGATTCTATGATGAACTGTCTGTGATTCCTTAACAAAATCCATGCTGCATTTGCAATTTTAAAAACTGTCGGGGAAGACATAGTAAATTAGTCATTAACTTTTTTTTTGCTGCCAATTGGATTAAAGGACAAGTTTTAGAAGTATGTCAAAGATCAGTAACTGCAACATTTACTATCCAGTGTGAGTGCAGATAACATGAGTGGCCAAAGTCATTTGAAAGTTGTCTGTATCACATAATTACATAACGTTATAAGGGCACCTTTGCTAACAGGTAAGAGATTTGGCTTTGACATATATTGGTTAGTCTGGAGTACAATCATACAGATAGCGAAGAAACATTTTCTAATTGAATAATACATGCAGTAACAACCACTCAACTTTTTGCAGAAAAGATTTTTGTTAATAATTAGCTTGTCATAGTGAATCAGAATTAACAGTGCGAAACTGAGATATAGACATAAGTGAATTTAACAGAATCGCTTTATTGGAGGAACTGAACGGCACTCTTTATTCATAATTGTGTTTATCTAATTTTGTCACTAGCTTTGGTGAGTAAATGACATTTTGTCCATGAGAGATCTGTTGTTTCTGTATTTGAGAATCCAGGACCTCCTTTAACGACCTGTCAAAATGATAAACTAGTCTTGGCTACCTACCACTAATCTCTCTGTCCCTTCCTGTCCTGCTCTCCGGGCTGGATTTTAAGTGCAGACTACTGGGTGAAAAAAATGGTGCGGTCCACGCAGCTGCTCATTTAAATACCCGGGTCGGCCCAACCCCAAATCATATGGGAGGGGGGCAGCCTGTCCGACACCGGCAATGGCGTCAGCTGCTGGCGCATTTTTAAAGGGCAGCCAGCCCTGCAGTAAATTTAAATTTTTAAAGAGATTCCCCCTCCCCCAAAATGTACGGAATAAAATTCTAACACCCTTTTCCCACCACCCAATAACAATTAAATTAAGTATCTGCCCTTTCCCCCCCCATTACCTTTGGAATATGACCTCCCCCACCCCCAAAACTGTACAATGTTCGCTGTTTTTCTCTACCCACCATCCGCTCCCATGATGATGATTATTTGACCTCGTCCTCCCCCGTAACCCTGCACTAAAAATCTTAACTCCCTCCCCCAGCCCCCCCGCTCACCAGTGTCTCACCTGCTTTCCCCAGATGGGGCATTGAAGGCATAGGAATGCCGTCCACCACTCTGAAGATTGAAGCTGGCCCATAAGATCCCAAAGAAGTGCATGTTAATTTATTGATTTTGTTAATTTGCACATGGTAATGCGGATCCCGTCGCCCAGCAGCGGGGTGGGCGGGAGGAGAATGTGCCACCACAGAGCCTCGCCACCAATGGGAAGATCGGACCTGGCCATCCCAGCGTCGGACTCCGTGGCGGGCCTCTGCTGTAACAATCCTCCGGCCTCCCCTGCCAAGGGCTCGCTAAAATCCAGCCCTACATTTCTGTATTACATGGCTCTTCTGAAATACTATCTACTCCATCCCACAAAATTCTCCTGATTTGGAGATCACTGCCCTTTTGTTGGCTGCCCTGTCTTCAGACACATATTACAAACAGGTGGAGAAGTTGCACAAACAGAGACCATCACAAGTCAAATTGTCTTATGTCCATAGCAGTGTGAGAAATGGTCCGTCTTCCTATGCTGATTTTTCTACTGCCGCACCTCAGTAACCACAATAACAATCCTCTCCTTGGGTTTCATGGTTTATTGGATGAATTTGCACTCCTGACAAAATGTGAATCCGCAGAGGTCATCCAATAGGTCACATGGTGTAGCTAGCTCTATTCTGTTAACAGAAGTAATTTGCATTGGCATTGCATACTGTTTTGCCTGCTAATACAGTTGTACTGCTCTCCATTGATGTTTGTATGCTTAGCTACTTTATTTATAAGGAGAAATGTGTTTTAAATCAGATTGTGTTTTGATGGTATTATATTGGCTGTATACTTTATATACGGATTAATCACCCCCATGTCCGTGGCTGCTTCAATAATTTTGTCAAATATTTGTGGTGTAACATGTCGGTGCCTATCCCTGCCCAGAAATTCAACGTACATCTGGAGCATTTCTGCCATAACTTTGGCAGGAGTCTGCCACAGATTAGACCAGAACTGGAATATGATAAGTCCTAATTGTACACTGCAGTTTACAGGATGGCCTTGTGGAGGGGTTGGAGGCTATTTGTGAACGTGCCCCCACTCCCACAGACTATCTGGATCCAGATATCTAATTACAACTGATACATCTTGAATACCTTCTTGTTGTGCATGCTCCTTTAAAACAGGTAAGGGATTAAAATTAAATACATAACTAAGGCAATATATATGATATATATGTATATAAAAAGCCCACTTGTGTATAGTTTTCATAGATGACTGGACAGTTGTTAGAATTTGATCTCCAAAAGACCAGTAAGAATTCCAGAATGCCATTTAATAAAAATGGAATTTGACTTATTCAGTCATTGTAAATCAGCAGCCCTGATGGTTCCCCCCCGCCCCGCACCCCGCTACATGGTATAAACACGACTTTATAAAACAGCGAATCCTCTAACTCACTGTGCACCGCCACAGGAGATCTGCTAGTATTGTCAGAATAAACAATAGCTCAGGGTATGTTGCCAGGCAACATTTCTATTCAGTGTGGGACGCAGCAGGAAGTCACCACACTGAGTCATCCCAAGCCTCTGCTTTTCAGATAAAGTCAGAATAAAGACAGCTATGGGGCTCTACAGGAAAGATTTTACACACTTACACGTCAATCAGCAAGACATTGTCGCTTGAGTTGTTGGAGAAGTGCAACTGCACAGTCTTCTCCACCTTCGCTAAAGCCACATGGCCACAGCCGCAGAACAGTGCCACGCCAGAGAAACACAAAATCGTTGCCAACAACGACGCATATGGAACTCCTCCAAGGCACTTAATACAGCACTCAAAGCAACCTGAAGGAAGAAGAGAGCAAAATGGTAAATGGGGAGTTCCTTCATAACGAGAAATGCTTCTCCAGTTAAAAATGTTCTTATGTTTCTCTATGGATCAGCTAGTCACTTAAAAGCAATCAGTTGAGACACAGAACAAATGCTACATACACATTCATTCAGAGTGGAACTGTATCACTGAATGCACCCGACTATAAATTGCACCTGTTTTTAAGCAGTTGATATAAATCACAATGAGTATTGACATTATAAGTGAAGTTATGAAGCTGTCCAATTTTCTACTCCTGACCAAATTGGTCTAAACAAGGTTTGAAAGATCAAAACATAACTAGGCCATTCAGCCCCTCAAGCCTGCTTTGCTATTCAACTGGATCATGGCTGATCTGTACCTCAACTGCATCTACCTGCCTAAGTGTTATATCCCTTGGCACTCATGAAAATCTATCCATCTCAGTCTTAAAAGGACTTAGTTCTGCTGGAGGTTAGAGGAACTCTGGGAGGGTCACAGGAACATAGGAGCAGGAGCCCATCAGCCCATCGAGCCTGCTCTGCCATTCAATACGATCATGGCTGTTCATCCACTTCAATGCCTTTTTCCCACACTATCCCCATACTTTAAACATACTCAATGACTGAGCTTCCACAGCCCTCTGGGGTAGAGAATTCCAAAGATTCACAACCCTCTGAGTGAAGAAATTTCTCCTCATCTCTGTCCTAAGTGGCTTCCCCCTTATTTTGAAATTGTGTCCCCTGGTTCTAGACTCCCCAACCAGGGGAAACATCTTAGCTGCATCTACCCTGTCTATCCCTTTAAGTATTTTGTAGGTTTCAATGAGATCACCTCTCATTCTTTGAAACTCTAGAGAATACAGGCCCAGTTTCCCAATCTTTCTTCATAGGACAGTTCCGCCATCCCGGGAACAAGTCTGGTGAACCTTCATTGCACTCCCTCTATGGCAATAATATCCTTCTTAAGGTAAGGGGACCAAAACTGCACTCAGTACTCCAGGTGCAGTCTAACTAAGGTTCTATACAAATGAAGCAAGACTTCACTACTCCTGTACTCAAATCCTCTTGCAATAAAGGCCAACATACCATTAGCCTTCCGAATTGCTTGCTGCACCTGCATGTTAGCTTTCAGTGACTTATTGATGAGGACACCCAGGTCCCTCTGTACATCTACACTTTCTAATATCTTACCATTTAAGAAATTCTCTGCATATCTATTCCTCCTACCAAAGTGGATAACCTCACATTTTTCCACATTATATTCCAATTGCCAGATTCTTGCCCACTCAGTAAGTCTGTCCAAATCCCCTTGAAGCTGCTTTGCATCTTCCTCACAACACACATTCCCACCTAGTTTTGTGTCATCTGCGAACTTGGAAATATTACATTTGGTCTCCACATCCAAATCATTGATATATATTGTAAACAGCTGGGGCCCAAGTACTGATCCTTGCGGTACCCCACTAGACACAGCCTGCCAACACGTAAATGACCCATTTATTCCTACTCTCTGTTTTCTGCACATTAACCAATCCTTACTCCATGCCAGTAGATTACCTCCTATCCCATGTGCTTTAATTTTGCTAACCAACGTCCTGTGGGGGACTTTATCAAAAGCCTTCTGAAAATCCAAGTATACTACGTCCACCAACTCCGCTTTATCAGTTCTGTTAGTAACAACCTCAAAAAATTCCAACAGATTCGTCAAACATGATTTCCCATTCATAAATCCATATTGACGATGCGCAATCAGATCATTATTGTGTCCGTTTATCATATCTTTTAGAATAGATTCTAGCATTTTACCAACAACTGATGTAAGGCTAACAGGTCTGTAATTCCCTATTTTCTCTCTCCCTCCCTTCTTAAATACTGGGGTGACATTTGCTACCTTCCAATCTGCAGGAACTGCTCCAGAATCTATAGAATTTTGGAAGATGATCACCAATGCATCCACTATCTCCATAGCTATCTCTTTCAACACTCTGGAATGTAGAATATCAGGTCCTAGTGTGATGGAATATAGGTATAATAGGCTTAATTAAGGTAGAATTTAGATATAGTTAATATATTATACCTTTTAGAATTAGAGATTGAATAAATAGTCAGTTTTCAAGACACACTGAAATTCCCCTTTAAGAAGGTAGAGTTAGAAATTTCAAAGTCTTTCAAGGTCCCTGTTACAATAGACTGTGGACCAGAAACACCTTTTAAGTTGGGAAATCCATTTCAGCGTTTCTGTTGCCAGGGTCTTGGAGGATAAACACACATTGAAATATCCTGTGTGACATCAGTAAGAGGTAGCAATAAACCTAATCGATAGTGTTGGCTAGCGATGTAAATAGATTGACTCAAAAGGTTGTTACAAGGTACCATAAAACACATAATTATAGATAATAAAACAATAAATGGAATAGTACTTACAAGAGGTAAACATATGTTATAAACATTTTGACCAGATAAATGCTCACAACTTCAAGAGCAGGGGAATTCGAGCAAAACTTTAACTGGAGATGTTAGTTAATGATACTACCAAATATGGATTTCAAAAGCAGGAAAAACACACACAGAAAGGTAACACCTTTCGGTAGAAAGGTAACACTAAACGGTCAGATTATACCTTAGAAACATGAGAGTTTCTGAAGGACAAATTAGAAGTGTTCAATCCACATCAATACTTCTCACCCTATGATTTACTTGGGGAATTTAAGGTAAAAGTTTGTTTTAAATTTTGATGGATATTCTAAGATATTTTGCTGTAACATTAGCAAGGTTAAACTTTTGGATTCTATGTTAGAAATAAGATTATGTGTTACATCTCTTAGTAATATTTGATATTGTGATATACCTATCCACTTAGTGTATTGCACGTTCAATTCTTTAACAAATATATAAAAGTTAATAAATCCCCTCGTGTAGTATTCTGTATACAACTACAAGAACCCCCTCTCTGTGTCACTTTAAGTGGAGAAATACATATTGAAGAGAGTTTCCCAGACCCTTATAATATCTGGGATATTTATGACTTAGCCATAATTATTAAAAAAGAGGCTATCCGAAAGATGGTAATATTCTCTGTTCATTTTCTTTCTTTGAGGGAAAACTAGTTCAATTCTTTGGACCCAAATAAGTGTCTATAAGAATTTGACTGGTTTGAACTTAATTAAAGGAGATTCATAGGGATGTACTCCTGATTTGGTTTAGTCCCTGTAAGGGGTTAAAGTCATAAATCACGTCACTGGGGACTTATCAACCTTCAGCCCCATTAATTTCTTCAATATAACCTTCTTACTAATACTAATTTCCTTCAATTCCTCATTCTCCCTAGTCCCTTGGATCTCTAAATCTGGGAGATTTCTTGTATCTTCCTCAGGGAAGGCAGACACAAAGTAATCATTTAGCTTCTCTGCCTTTTCTCTAATCCCCATTACAAATTCTCCTGACTCTGTCTGTAATGGTCCCACATTTGTCTCAGTACTTGTCTAAGGATACTCCATGATCTGACGTTCCCAGAGGAGAGTAATGCCCATGATTTTTTATCCCTGAATTTTAATGGACAAAAAAAATCACTGGCTTGTGTGCCCACAATTTCCTGAGATGTGCTCCCTGCTCACCCATGGGAACACTGGATTGTGAACCAATCCTATAGCGACCAAAGGAATTCTTGCCCCATTTGATGTTGAAATGCTCCATTATACAAATTGGTTACCCTCACTAAGGAGCCGGGATCCCAACCCATTGAGACTCTCCCGGCCATGACAGGTTCGGCTAATTCATATCTTTTCTGATTACCTGCAGGGTTGGTGGGGTGGGGGAGGGGAATTCATGCTCCCAGGTTTAGATCCGTACTGCAAAGATCAGAATCTAAAGAATTTTAAAGAGGATTTGAATGGGTCCACAGGGGCTTTCAGATTACTCTTTGAGGGGGTGATCTGGCACCCATTCTGGGCTGGGCTGGCTAGCTATGGCAGGGGTTTCTGAAGTCTGCGGTTCAGAGAGGCCACAGATGCACCCCCAAATGGCTAAAGGCCCATTCACATGAACTTCACTGGTGTCAGTAGTGGAGTTTCATGCCGGGCACAAACCTAGCATAACTGCCAACATTTCTATGGCATTTATTTTTAAAGCAGCGCACCCTGACCTATGTAATTGACTGAGTGCACGAGGCAAGACGATGCCTTTAATCGTAAATCACTCTTCTGCCCTATTGTAAGCCTGGACAACAGCAGACTGGCAATCCTGGAGTTATATCCAACAGCTTTCTCCATTACAAATTCCTACTTCCACAATGAAAATGAAAACTGTCTATGTAATCTTATCACAGTCTAATGACACCCTCCCATCTGTTATGATGCTGTAGTGTCACAGTTTTACATTTACCACCTACTTTGTCTGCACTGAAAACCCAATGCTTCAACGAGCTCTGCTTTTCAAACTTCCATCGTTTTGTCAACCTTTCAACTGATGACTGCACTTGGCCTTGACTCCCCATGGACAATGCCACAGGAGATTGATTAGTAGCTATTAATTATCAACATAAACTAGGTTTTATAATAATGTGTTCTTAATAATTCAAGCTTGGATCATGTGCTTATCTGAAGGAAGCTCAACACAATGTTGTTTCACAACAGTGATAGCTCACACAGTGGGCTGGATTTTATGCACCCGCTGCTGGGAGTGACGACGGGTGAAAAATATGGCAGCCCACACACGCGGCCGTGCGCCGCCACGATCTTCCTCACGGCGGCCCAAAATAGTCTGCCGTTTGGGCCGTCCGCCCCGATCACATGGAGGGGGCGGCCTCTTCGAAGCCGGCAATCGCATCATCTGCCTATGCGCAGGTGCTGGTGCCATTTTTAAAGCCGTGCCAGCTAATTTAAATTTTTAAAGTGATACCCCACTACTGTACATATTAAAAATCTGCCACCCCTTTCCCACCCCCCAATAACAATAAAATTCATTATTTGCCCTCTCCCCCTAAAGCACTTACCGTCTACACTTGACCTTCCCCTCCCAAACAGAACAAAGGGTCACCCCTTCCCACCATCCCCTACACTAATGATGTAAATTTGATCCTGTCTCCCCGCACCCCACACTAAAAATCTTTAAGTTCTCCCCATCCCCAGTACTGCAACACCTGCTTTCCCCAGACGGGAAAGTGAAGGTGCACGAGTGCTGGCCGCTGCTCAGAAAATCATGGCCCTACGGTAAGATTGGAGTCAATTTTAACTAAATGTATGCATTCTGCTAATTTGAATATTTTAATCCGGGTCCCGTCGCCCAGAGGCAGGGGGGCCACCATGAAGCCTCGTCCCCTCCAGGAAGATCGGGCCCAGCTCTCCCGGCGTCAGCCTCTGGAACGATCTTCCGCACCCAGCCCCCATCCCCGCCATGGAGCTCGACGTCGGGAGCTTTGTAAAATCCCAGCTATTGTGTGAGAAGATTCCAGGGATCTCATCTAAACTGATGAGCCAACATCTGTAATCTACTCCCAACAACTGTAACTTACTACCATTTGTAATCAACTCCCAAAATCTAAAAACAACTCCCATTCATGACCTACTCAACATCTGTAAATAACTCCCAGAATCTGTAATCTACTCAAATACAACAATCTGAATATTTCAATACCTAAAGGGTCTCGATTTCTTTCGCGAGTGAAAAGCTCCTCTCCTCCTCCTCCCCCACCCACTCATCTACTATTTAACCTTGACTCAATTCCACATGATGGCTTCATCAATTCCTTTTCGAGGTTATGCCTGGAAGCTGTTAATATAACCAACAGCAATAAAATGACTGCTTCTCTTCTCACATGTCTCCCTACAAAAATATTTACTAATTGCACTGGAAGACAATAGTGCTACAACTGACAGGCTGGTCTGATGGCAATAAAGGAAATCAATACCAACTCATGACGGGAGTTTGACTTTCCAATGGTTTGGCAGCTTCTCTGATTGCTAATATTGGTAAGTACACTGCAGAAACCAATGAGGATCTGTGTTAATTATCACATCCGCACTACAGCACATTTTTTTAACCTCTTAACAGGAAATACCAAAATCAGCCCTTTTAGGTACATTTATAGATTATTATAAAGAAGAAAATACAGTGAATTTCGAACTGACAACTATAAAAATAAAAGCAAATTTTTTGCAACATGTCTAGGCCGATGTTCCAATGCAGCAATCTGGGAGTGCTGTACTATCAGAGATACCCTCTTTTGGATGAGACATTAAAGCGAGGCTCCATCTGCCTTAATATAAAAGCAAAATACTGCGGATGCTGGAAATCTGAAATAAAAACATGAAATGCTGGAACCACTCAGCAGGTCTGGCAGCATCTGTGAAAAGAGAAGCAGAGTTAACGTTTCGGGTCAGTGACCCTTCTTCGGACCCGAAATGTTAACTCTGCTTCTCTTTTCACAGATGCTTCCAGACCTGCTGAGTGGTTCCAGTATTTCTTGTTTTTAGCTCCATCTGCCTTCCCAGGTGGACACAAGAAATCCCACAGTATTATTCAAGGAACAGCGGGACTTTCCTTCCCAGTGGCCTCAACCAACACCCCAAAAATACAGATTATCTGGTCATTTATTTCATCGCTGTTTGTGGGATCTTGCTGTGCACAAATTGGCTACTGCATTTAGTACATTACTACAGTGACTGCACTTTTTGATGTTCTGAATTTCTGAAAAATGCTGTATAAATGCAGGTTCTTTTTTATGATAACACGGCACATGCTATTGTACAGACTGTGTAACTAGTTGTAAGTTTACTACTCATGTAAAATACAGAATTCATTACAACCATAGCTGGGCACATTACTGGGATGCATATCTCTCAGCTGCCCATAATTTTGTAGTCTCCGAGCGATATAAACTTTAGCTTGAAGAAATCAATTCCCCTGTCCATTCTTATCAGGAACTGGATTGAGAATACCCAAAATAACTTCTCATATAACCCAATATTACAAAAGAAACTTCTATTCCATCAGCCTAGACTAGATTTGAACCCAGTTCCTAAATTTGAAGGTCAATATCTAGCCCACTCCATCAATCAGTCTCTCAAAGCAGCAGTCTTATCAAAGAGTACTGCATCTTAACAGCTTTCCCCATGGCTAGTGGGAGTGTTTGAGAATTATAGCACCACAAAGCTCTCAGGTTCAAGCTTCTGGCCTGTGTTGCTCTCGGCTGGGCCAGGGGTGAGGGCAATACTGGGTTAAGGAGGAGAAAAGGAATCAGCACAGTAGGTAGGCTGTGTGCTGGTGCTCAGCAGTAACATCTTACCACTTGATTCCACACAGCAGGGATAAAGGCAGCATTGTTCCCACTGCATTTAGTTTGTAAATGAAACTGTGTCCAGTGTGGAGGTGTGAAACAGAGGCAACCACATCAACAGCTTTCAGAGAGGAGAGAAATCAGACGGAAGAATCGGGACTGGTGACTGGAGATCTCTGGCACCTCTTAGCTGTTGCTTGGGATCAGGTTGTGTGCCTCCATCACGGTAACAGGTGTCAGGGCAGATAGGCAAAAGAATGGCAAATGAAGGAAGTTATAACCTGGAGGAAAAACTTGCTCAAATACTTACATAAAAATAAAATCCTGCTTGTCATTTTGTGGCCTCTGCTGGAAAGTGCATGTGTGTGGATATTAGACAAGGGATGGGAAAAATAATTTGCAAAGTAGAGGAAAATATTTTAGAAGCAAATAGTACCTGCAATATGGCACTCGGATGGTGGCAAAATCATTGAAATGCTGGGGAGTAGCTGTAAACTCCAATAAAGAACTATAAACAGTCTGAATTATTTTAACAGCGCCATGGGATAACGTATCATATCCATGCTGCTGGAATGGAACCTTGCCCGCTGGCAGTGCCAATCAAAGAATTTGGATGGATACTGTCCGTGGTTTTCCGAGCATTGACTTGGAGATTCATAGGCAGTGCACTCCCAAATTGGTCAAAGTTCCCCAACCAGGAATGCAAAATCGTAAAGTAACTCTTTACAGATAACCCGTAGAAGGATATTCAGGGACACCACACAGTTCAATGTGAACTGCCATCACCCTGCAGTGCTTTGCAAACTTTTTTTTTGTTTGTCTGTCAAACACTTTTCCAACAAAGGCAGTGGCCCCTTTAAATCCTTGGGGGGAACAGATGTACAAGATTCCTTGAACAATTGTGCCGTGGTTGCAGGATTCCTGTGGACACAATTGACCATAACAATGAGGTTACAGCACTATGAAGGGAGAGGGAGTTGAAAGCAGACTTGAAGGGAAAATCTGGCATTGCATTTTTCTTGTTCCCATGGCCTTCTGATCCCTCACAATAATCCAGGCGCCAGAACTGAACAAATCCCCAGCTCCTTCCAAGGAATGCAGGATTGTACATTTTTAATGTGTCACTGTTTTGAACACTGGAACCAAGAGACTGGAAATGAGCTTCTACAGTCATTTGGAGCTTTAAGATGCACATACAACATCAAAATGGGGAAATGTGAAGGACAGCTTAATACGCATAGTCTGACTACTCGCCTTTTATCTAGCAAACTGGTTTACAACTTCTCGGTTATGGGTTGCAACATTAAGCACATGGCCTAGCTGGGCTGCTTTTAAGTTATAAATTGCCAAACCTATCTAGTATATTAATTTGAACAAATGAAGTGTGAATCAGTGCATTAATGCACAAAGAAGAAAAGCATCACATCCAGGATAGTAAAGACCTGACCTTCGTGGAATCATCTTGGCTCTCCTAAGTGTTCAGAGCTGAAAGTCCATTTGGAATTGAATTGACTGCACATAAAACCCTCTGAACAGAACAACATTGCAAACAAGTTTCTTGATCGGACACACCAGAAATAAAAGGAACTGGAAATACTGACAGCAACAGTCCCAGTAAAGCTACAGAACATGAGTGAAAAATAAACTGTACAAAATGATCAAGGGATAATGAAAGTCTGTTGAGATATAATTTCAAGAACATAGGATTCTGCAAAGTTAAGAAACCAGTAGTCACACAGAGCTGTATTTTCACTCATCAAAGTGGTTGAACACTGATTTTATAAATTGTTTTTACAATATATTTTCTTTATATTGAGTTGTGAAGCTAAAGCAGCAGCCCAGCTCTCTGATAAAGCAACACAAATCTATCTTGGTCATCATGACCCCTCAATTTTCCTTCCTTTAGACCAGCTAGGGGGATTTCCAAGTTCACGGTTATTCAGTCCAAAGGTCAGACAAAACATGTGGGATCTATTGCAGTCCTTCAAGGGAGTTCATTACACTGGCAAATAAAAGGGAGCTATGTAGGTACATCATGTTACTGCTCCAATGTGTAGATCACAACGTGGGAGAGCATGGGATCGTGACTGAGATTTCATTACAAAGTAAATTCCCAATCTTCGTTCTGCCATTGGGAGAGTGAGCAGAAGATGGGCCTCATGTTCAAGATGAGCTCGAAGAGAGCAAGAAGAGATAGGAGATAAACAAGAGATAGATAAACAAGAGAAAGATAAACAAGAGAAAGATGTAAGTTCAAGGCTAAGATGGGGGAAACCTTGGAAGAATTTTGCTCAGTGTGTTAGAGGGAGGGAGGGAAGCAGCAGGGGCAGCTGAATGGATGGTCTCAATCTTAGTGACAATAAAGTCTTTGAGCTCCACACACCAAGTGCAGGCAGTGTGAATCCTGAGGAAATTATAAAAAATGTGGAGGTTGGGTCGGCTCCGATTGCTTCTGTATACCTCTTAGTTGCCAACTTATGACTAGCATTGGCAGCAGTCATGGCAGCTGTGTTCGATGTGACCCACAAAGACTTCAAGAAAGGGAGAGAAAGTAAAACAAATATAAATTACACACAAGGCAGATACAAAATGGTCAAAAGGAGCTGCAGAATATTCTTTTATTCAATCAGTGAAGAATTTCTGACGACTCATACACCAAAGTGATGACCATCTTTTCCTTCTTTTCTCAGATATTTGGACATTAGCTGGGGGGGGTGGGGGGGGAAATGGAATCACAAAATCACACAGTACAGAAGGAGGCCATTCAGCCCAACGTGCTTGCGCCTACAACTCCTTGAAAGAGCTATTCAATTTAGTCCCACTTCCCTGCTCTTTTCCCATCGCTCTGCAAATGTTTGCCCTTAATATTTATCCAATTCCTTTTTTAAAGTCACTATTGAATGCGTCTCCATCACCTTTTCAGGTAGTGCATGCCAGATCATGACAAATCCCACATTAAAAAAGCCTCCTCATCGCACAATCATCCACACATAGATCATTCAAAATGATTATCCCACAAATACAAGTGCCACTTACAGTGAGACTGTGGTATTCCCCCAGTTGGATTCTGTTCAAGGGTTTACACCTAACTTGTCTTTTCTGACTGACTTGTTGTGTATTTCCAGCATTTTTTGTTCTTATTTCAGATTGCCACCATTTGCCATTGTTTTTCATCTTACTGGTACTGGCTCACTTGTTCCTTCCCCTCTGTCCCTCCCTCCCCCATTCCCCCCACCAATCCTCACAGCAGCACCCCATGCAGGAATCACACTGAGACTTGCAAAAACTCTCAACACTTCACTTCTTGAGGCTGCTGGGCCCAAACTCAAATAAGAAATTTAAAATTTGCCACATTCACTGACAATTTGAGACCAATGATTCACAACGAGAGCACAAGTTCCAGGCAAGTGGAATTTAATTTACATTGAAGTTGCACTGATAAACAAGGAATAATGGGCGAATGATGGCCTGAGGGTATTCAGAAGTACGTGTTAATATACAAGCTGGATTTGGAAGATCAATATTCTTGATTGAAAGATTCAGTTCAGGCTTCCTATGTCACTGTGCTGCTACAGCAAGGGAACTCTCACAAGCCACCTTCCAACGGATCTCAAACATTTCCATACATTCAGGCTTCAATGGTCATTTTGTTCGTAAGTGTCACTGTGCTCTTTTGTAAAGTGCTGCAGATTGAAAACATTTTTTTGTTTCCCAGCCCGCAAAGAAGTGTTTCCATGGAAACGCGGTACTAACGAGACAGTGATTCACCCGGACCTGGCCACACAGCGGAGCATTTGTTGGCGGTGGGCTTAATACATTCACAGAAGGGAAAGGCAGGCTGTGACACACAAAAAAACCCCCAACAAGCATTATGATTATTCTTGTGGCAGTGAGTGCTATTTAAATACTGAAGTATAGTTTAGAGTATTCTGAGAGGGAAAAAGAGCGAGGGCAGGGCAGAAACTCAATACACTTTGCACTCATGATACAAACCTATCAAAATTCTTAGGATAGTGAAGGATATTTGATGAAGTGGGCCTTTCAGAGGCACCAAATGAAGCGCACAATCTTTTCTAGTCCTACGATCCTCCATTGAGAAACGGAGAGAAAACATTTCTGGCAGGATGCACTGCTCCTACACACCAGCTTCTGAATAACGTCTCCTGGCAGGAATAGCTGAGGTGGCCTTCACTCCAGCAACATTCGGTTGATTTTCTTGTTTCAGCAGTCTTAAGGTAGATTAAAGGTGGTGGAGAAGAAGCCTTAGAACCATAGAAAAATTACGGCACAGAAGGAGACCATTCATCCTATTGTGTCCATGCCGGCTGAAAAAACTAGCCGCCCAATCTAATCCCACTTTCCAACACCTGGTCCATAGCTTGCCAGTTGCAGCACTTCAGGTGCATGTCCAGGTACCTTTTAAAAGATTGAGTGTTTCTGCCTCCACCACCATTCCTGGCAGTGAATTCCAGACACCCACCACCCTCTGGGTGGAAATGTTTTTCCTCATGTCCCCTCTAATCCTTCTACCAATCACCTTAAATCTGTGCCACCAGTAATTGACCTCCCCGCAAGCGGAAACAAGTCCTTATTGTCTACTCTATCTAGGCCCCTCATAATTTTGTACACCTCAATTAAGTCTCCCCTCAGCCACTTTAGTTCCAGAGAAAATAACCCTAGCCTATCCAATCATTCCTCATAGCTGCAACCTGCGAGCCCTGGCAACAATCTTGTAAATCTTCTCTGTACTCTCTCCAGAGCAATTATGTCCTTTCTGTAATGTGGTAACCAGAGCTGTACGCAATACTTCAACTGTGGCCTAACCAGCGTTTTATACAGTTCCAGCATCACATCCCTGCTTTTGTATTCTACACCTCGGCCAATAAAGAAAAACATTCCATATGCCTTCTTCACCACTCTATCTACCTGGCCTGCCACCTTCAGGGACCTGTGGACATGCACTCCAAGGTCTCTCACTTCTTCTACCCCTCTCAATATCCTCCCGTTTATTGTGCATTCCCTCGCTTTATTTGCCCTCCCTCACACTTCTCTGGATTGAATTCCATTTGCCACTTTCCCGCCCACTCAACCAAACCATTTATATAATTCTGGAGTCTATGGCTATCCTCTTCACTATCAACAACATGGCCAATTTTTGTGTCATCAGCAAACTTCCCAATCATGCCTCCCACATTTAAGTCCAAATCATTAATATATACCACAAACAGCAAGGGACCCAACACTTTGAAGCCCTTTGGAACGCCACTGGAAAGCGCTTTCCATTCGCAAAATCATCTGTTGACCATTACCCTTTGTTTCCTGTCACTGAGCCAATCCTGGATCCAAGCTGCCACATTCCCCTGTATCCCATGGGCTTTCATTTTATTGACCAGGCTGCCATGCGGAACCTTGTCAAATGCCTTACTAAAATCCATGTCGACCACATCCACTGCACTTACATTGTCAATCTCCCTGTTATTTCCTCAAATATCTCAATGAAGTTAGTAAGACATGGCCTTCCCTTAACAAATCAATGCTGACTAGCCCTGATTAATCCTTGCCTTTCTAAGTAGCAGTTTATCCTGTCCCTCAGAATTGATTCTAACAATTTACCCACCACCGAGATCATGTCTTGTTCATGCTATTATTCTTTATACACTGCAAAGCAGGATTAGCTTCCCTGTCAGGCTGGGAAGGAGGCTGAAATTTTCCACAGCTTCTGATGTAATGTTTGGTTTCATTTGTCACGGTTTAAAAAATTATTTTCTCTCCTGACCCCTGAAATCTCTGGCTAATTTTCCTATCCCAAATGCCTTAATCAAGAAAGCTGTAATTTTGTATCCAGAAAATACTGCCAGAAAAATTTTAAAAACCCTCCCTAAACCTGCCTGTCATTTCTCTCTCCTCCTTGAAAATGCTCCATAAAACCTCTCTTTTTGATCAAGCTTTTAGTCA
Source organism: Heterodontus francisci (assembly GCF_036365525.1). Taxonomy (NCBI): domain Eukaryota; kingdom Metazoa; phylum Chordata; class Chondrichthyes; order Heterodontiformes; family Heterodontidae; genus Heterodontus; species Heterodontus francisci. The sequence goes on along the minus strand of NC_090380.1, from coordinate 37,421,530 downwards.
CCTGGAACTCCCTTCCTAACAGCACTGTGGGTGTACCTACACCCAAAAGACTGCAGTGATTCAAGAAGGCAGCTCACCACCACCTTCTTAAGGGCAATTAGGGATGGGCTTTAAGTGCTGGTCTAGCCAGCGATGCCCAAATCCCATGAACGAATAAAAAAAACCTTATATGGCTCGGTATCAAATTTTGTGTGATTATCGTTCCTGTGAAGTGCCTTGGGACGTTTTACTATCTTGAAGCTCTATATAAATGCAAGTTGTTGTTGTGTCCAGACCTTATCCGAGGGACATGCTGAAACCACCCACAAGAAACCTCATAAAGGCTGCCCACAGTGAGCTGCATGGGAAAGTTCCTGGGCTCAAATTCCCGCCACCTCCCGTAACATCATGAACTCAATGTCTGAATAACCAAGCCTTTCCGTTCCATGAGACAGTCCATGAAATTACTGATAGGCTATGTCAGCACACTGCTTCACCACTTCCCCCCTCCCCCCACCCTATCCTTACAGAAACAACAAGTAGGTGGAGCTCAGAAGGTCTTCCAGGAGCATGCCCCACATGGACATTACCTTCATATGTTTCATGCAGTAAAATAAATAAACCCCACATTTCATCCCTTCTCGAGATTCATTTCACTTGGCTGCAAATTTGCTTTTACAGAGAGTGTCATTTCCCCAGACATTCACCGTTTGTCCCACAATACAATCGATGAAGGAGAATTTGTCCTTAAGGAAATGCCCCCATTATAAAAAGGAATGGAAATTTATTATATTTTTATATAAATGCTGTAAGTGAATATATATTTCTGTCTCCTCCATATTAAGAGTGGCTGGCTTGTCCACTGTAAGCTTATTGATTTGATTTGAGTGCACACACCGAGTCGGGATTTTGTCTTGGCGACAGGGGTCTTGACCACCAGCAAAAGCACCGACAAGAGCCCTGTGTCGCCTCCTCTGGGGAAGGCCCACCAAACCAAGTGCCAATGAAGCACGTAAGTGGACAGCAACAGATCTTCCCTGGGATCAAGGACACCGGCAGCGGAAGTCCCGCCTGCTGAGAGCTGTCAGTCAATCAGCAGCTCTTTCCCTGACCAACCACAGAGTACTGGACCCACCCGAGGCCCTGGAACCACAAGTAATTCGCAGCTGGAGGGGTTTTGCGGGGTGGGGATCGCAGTGGGTGGAGGGGTGGTGTACGGGGGTTGGCAGCAAGGGCAGGGGGGTGGCTCTCAGCAAGCACCCCCTTCCTGAGGCTGGGTCCCGCGTTCAGGCACTAAGTGCCTTTTACCAAGGGATCCACCACAGTGGGCAAGCAACCCACATAGGTTTACTTGGCACGCTCCCCATGCAGCGACAGGCCCGCCCGCTGCTGAGCTAATTCCGCCGGTGGCGGGATGAGGCCCTTAATTAGGCATTAATTGCCCACTTAAGGGCCTCAATAGGCAGCAGGGCGGTAAGGCTATTCAAAGGACTTCCTGCCCCAGACTTAATCTGGGTGGAAGCGAGAAGGTGGTGGGGTCCTCACCCCCGTCACCATCCCACCCGATTGTATGCTCTCCCTACCTCCAAACCTCATGTGGGGGTGGGCATAAAATTCCGCCCACCCCCCAGGATCAGGCCAGGCTGCACACACCAGGCGTCAGGCCAGGCTGGACACACCGGGAGTCAGGCCAGGTTGCACACGCCGAGAGTTAGGTAAGGCTGCACACACTGTAAGTCAGGCCAGGCCTTGATCTCCATCAGGAGTCAGGACTGATTGGGCTGCCACCAGGATGTTTGGAGTTATGGGGTCAGGTCAAGTCAAGGCTCAATTTAAAATGGCTGAATAACAACTAAAATGGAAGAAACCACCATTACTGCATTCTACCAGTCTTACTAATTTGTTTATTCACATGTGCCTTTTTGTTATACTTTGCCCACAGAGGGAGACATTGCACTTGATTGCTTCTACCTACTTCAAGCTGCAAATTTTAAAAACAAGTTAAATTATGTAAAGTCTAAGCCCTTAATTATGTAGTGTCTCACGCAAATATACTGACTGCTTAAGCCTGAACAAAGGCCGTGTAGAGAGATATTACAGCCAGACAGCAGTGTGTTCTTGGCACTCAGCACTTGATTCAGCCTTCACTTCAGAGGAACACTGTATTGAGCTGAAGTGCCACATAATCCAAAATATTACAAAAGGGAACTATCTATACACTCACTGTTCTCTCCCAGTCATCCCTGTGATATCGCCACACAAAGAATTTCACACAAATTACTGGTCCCAGCAGTTTGGAATGATGAAACATATGAGCAAGTCACAAACAGAAGGCACCAGTAAGAGTGCAGCATCTTCTTTTATATTAACGTAACACCGACTTGGTGCTGTTGTCCTCAGTCACTGAAGTAGTTAGCAGTGGATTACACACAAGGGGAGGGGTTTTATGCTCTCTCGTGCAGCAGATTTGAAGGTGAGGAGAGCACTTAATTGGGCGGGATGATGGTGGGTGGGGACCCCGCCACCTTCCCACCTCCACCCCAATTAAGTCCATGGCGGGAAGGCCCGTGGACAGACTTCCCGCCCCGCTGCCAATTGAGGCCCTTAAGTGGGCAATTAATGCCCAATTAAAGGGCCTCATTCTACCTCCTCTGGTATCAGCCCAGCGCCGGGCAGGCCTGTCGCCACGTGGGGAGTACACCAAGCAAAACTGTGCAGTTTGCTTGCCAGCTCGGGTGGGTCCCTCATTTAAAGGCATTTAGTGCCTGATCAAGGGATCCGGCATCGGGAAGGGAGGCCAACTGAGAGCCATCCCATGCCCTGTCGATCCCCCCCACCCCCCAACAACACCCCAACCCCCATCCCGCAAAACCCCTCCCTCCAAGTGGCCTGGGTCCCTCGACAATCCAAGCCTTGGTGGCGCTGCTCAGTAAAAGAGCTGCTGGCCTCTGATTGGCTGGCTGCCCTCAGTGGGCGGGATTTCTGTCGCCAGGGTCCTTAATCCCAGGGAAGACCCACTGCTGCCTGGTTATGTGCCTAATTGGCACGTAATGCGACAGCCTTCCGCAAAGGAGGCAAGACAGCTCTTCAGCCGGTGGCCAAGACCCTTGTCGCCCATATAAAATTTCCCCCCAAAGTGTTCTTTACTGTCTATAAAACTGCTTTAATGAATAACCCGTAGCACTAGGTTCTCCATATTTAAATTGTAGCCAAGAAAAAAATCACTGTGGCTGTGTGAAATATTAAATTTGGCATCTGCATTGCCACCTCTCCAGTATCCTTGGCAACCCTTTCTCCCCCATTTCATACAGGTAGTGCCACGTGTGATGAGTGGGTCTGAAGCAGCAACACAAATTGAAAGACTCATTTTGCATGCATGTTTGTTAACATGACCACAGTAAATTTTTGGTTACAATTTAACTAAAGAACCTAATGTGACAGGTTCATCACCACATCACAGTTACAGAATCATACAATGGTTCCAGCATTGAAGGAGGCCATTGGCCCATCGTGTCCGTGCCGACTCTATACAAGAGCAACTCAGCTCGTCCCACTTCCTTGCCCTTTCCCCATAGCCCTGCAAATATTTTCTATTCAGATAATTAACCAACTCCCTTCTAAAAGCCATGATTGAATCTGCTTCCACCACATTGTCAGGCAGTGTATTCCAGATCCTAACCACTCATGGTGTAAAAATGTTTTTCCTCATGTTCCGATTTCCAGAGACTTTGAGAGCAATGGCACCAAACCAGTGTTATATCATTATAGAAAAAAATTGCATTTATAGAGTGCCTTTAGCATCCTCAGGACATCCCAATGCATTTTACAGCCAATGAAGTAATTTTGAAATGTAGTCACTGTTGTAAATGCAGCAGCTAATTTTCACACCACAAGTGAGATAATGACCAGATAATCTGTTTTAGTGATGTTGGTTGAGGGATAGATATTGGCCAGGATACTGGGTGGTCTTCTTTAAAATAGTGCCATTGGACCATTTTCGTCCAACTGAGAAGACAGACGGGTCAGTTTAATGTCTCATCTGAAAGACAGTGCCTTGGAAAGTGCAACGTTCCTTCAGCGCTGCTCTAGAAATGTCAGCCTAACTTATGTGGAACGGGACATAAACCCACGACTTTCTGATCAGAAGGCAAGAATGTAACCACTGAGCCACAGCTAGCATGCTTCAGCAAATGTGAGGGTGTGAAATTTTCAGACCACATCCCCTTAAACAGAAAAATCACCAGCAATACCATGGTGGATGTTGTCCTTCCAAACTGGGATTGTGTCTGGAATGGGTGTTTTGAGCTGAATCACAGAGTGACCTGCTGGTTGTTGCTGGTCTGTGACTGTTGGTGTTAGCAATTCCAGACCCATATGGCACCTCAAACTTGCACACTGCCTGATCATGGTTTCAGTCAATGGTGGAATGTAGTCACTGGGGTGCATCTCACGCTACATCCAAATGCTGAATGTGTGCAAAACCATTTGAGTAGAACTCGAACTGACAGCAGCCCAGCCAACCTGTCCCATCTCAGCTGCACGAGGCCATGCTACAGATTGCAAGAAGATGGAGGCAATAGAGGATGTGCATGAGGGACATCTTGGTGGTTTTGTGCCTTCTGAGCCAGGTAAATGTTCTCTTTAACAATTTTTCTTTGTCCTTCCATCTCACTCGTGCAGTAACATGCTGGCACTTCTTCTCAGCAGCAGCAGGAGACTATATCAGCCTTGCTACTGTGGCACACAACCCCGTCCTGCGGTTTCCATGCTAATGGACATCGCCTTTCTCTTTGTCCAAGATGATGTAGCTCCCAAATGAGAGGAGCAGAAAGCTGGCACCTCACACAAGCACATCAAGGACTTCAGCGCCTTCTAGCACCTGATAGTCAGGAGGTGATCACTTGGTAAGGCACCAGAACAAAGGAGGAGGAACAAGTGAAGGTGGCAGCAAAGCAGCAGCAACAAGAGGAAAGGAGGATCAGACATGAATAATAAAAGCAAAATACTGCAGGTGCTGGAAATCTGAAATAAAAACAAGAAATGCTGGAAATACTCTGGCAGCATCTGTGGAGAGAGAAGCAGAGTTAACGTTTCAGGTCAGTGACCCTTCTTCAGAACTCATTCTGCTGGTAGGGTCAAAAACAGTTTGCACAGGCCCATAAGTATAGATTTAAAGTGGAAGTCCTGTTAGTCACTGATTGATGCAACATTCTTCCTGGCTTCATCCATGTCAAACTTCCACCTCCTCCTCTTCTTTGCCTCCTTCACAAAGGCTGTGGATCAACCATTGTGGTCTTCAAACTGACGCATTTCCTCTCCCTGAATAGCAAAATTACACTGAATGCAGCAGAGGCTGATAATTTCAGAAATCCGCTCGAGGCCACCTGGTCCCTTCGCAGCCATCAATCTAGTCTGCCTGCTCCTCGAGATAGTGTTGGCGCACACCTCTACCACAAAATGAAGACACTGCTGCCGGCGTATCGCACATTCACCCACCGACGGCATTCTGCCCCAGGTGCCCACACTCTGCTCGCATTTCAGTGGAATGACAGCTTTTCCTGCCTGTATGTGGCATGAGCCTGTTGTTAGGGGCTTGGATGGCTACATGAGCTCCACCAAAGATGCCCTTCACTTTAGAGAGACCTGCCACTTGTTAAGAGTGCTATTACCTCTTACACTGCTGCCTCCTTTCAATGAGGGAAGTGGCACATTTGGTCATCCGGACACAGCTTCTGACACCTACTCGAAGCTTTGATGGACCAAAGCGTGATCTATGTACACCATGCCATCAGTGATAGATTGTAAGGATCCAGTTACACAAGAGGTTAATAATTATGGCAACTTTCACAACAGCAAGCAGGGGCTCTCTCTGTGCTGGATCTCAGTAAATGAAACAAGTCAGTCACAGCCTCCCTTGCATAGCAGGGATAGATAGATAGGGAAGGTGTTTCCTCTTTATGTTGTTTCTGGTTCCCAGATGTTGGAAAGAATCGCACTTTAATCTTGGAAAAGGCTGGAGTCAGTCTGGTTTATTACAGCACCATGCTTTGTACTGTAGAACCTGATTCTTGTGTTACATATAACATGACTCCCCAGTGCAGCCGTGAATGTGGCCCCCTACTGGAACACTTACACATAACAACTAGCTACTAGCTAATTAATTCCTAACGCTTTACAGATAGTATAACAATATATACATATATGACAGAAGGTGTGTCTCCTCAGCCCTGCCCAGTAGATGTGCCGGGGTCTGAAAATGTAAGTACCTCTTGGGTGCAAATGCCTGAAATCCTTTCCCACTCCAAATGTATATCAGGCACAGGAAAGCCCCATGGAATGTCGATGCTGAGCTATGAGCTTAGAGCTCAGATTCTCAGACTACTGGCAGCAACAGTGCTGTAGCTACAGGTCTGTACAAAGGATGTCCCATGTCTCAAAAATGCAGCAGCAGGAAGCAGAAAAAAATAATGAGGAACCAGTAATGCAAAAACAACAGTCTCAAAAGTCGAATATCCGAATTGGAAAGCGCCATCAATCTAACAGCATGAAAGCTCAGAGTATCCATTTTAACCAGCAAGCAGAACAACACAACCCATGGAAATTCAGCCCCATTATTATTAAGGAAAATTATTGCAAGCTTTTTACTTCAGATGTTTGGTACTTGATCACAAACAGACACAGTTTCTCCTACAGTTGTGGCCAGTGAAACCTTTTAGCTTCCTTCTGTCTTTTGCCTTAAATCCACATTTCTTCAGTCAGTACTCCCCCCACCCCCTGCCCCCCTCACCTCCACTACTTGTTCACACATTAAAAACATTAAATAGCTCAGATGCATTTTACAAGAAACTTGTTTTCATTTTGCATCTTGTGTTTTGAATTTTATTTTCCACAGCCGTGTTTGAAGTAGATACTTTAACCAATTCCAAGCCAGCAAACATACCCAACTCCTTTAGATTTCTACACAAATACTGCTTTTACTGTGAATTCTCAGTGTTACAACCAGGTGAGAAAGGGGTTTAGGGTTCCCTCTCAGCCTTCACCTGGTCTTACCGTAAAAGGGTTTCATTATTAAACACACCGTGTTTTTAGCTCCCCCTTGGTGAATCCTTGTTCACCGCTTTCCAATTATAAGGCAAAGAAACCAGCACAAACAGGCTTTCCTAGGTTCAAAGAAGAAAGGTTGCAATTTATTAAACTTAAATTCTAACTCAGTTAATGCCTACAGATACACAATGCGTCCAAGCTAGCACGCACACGTGATACACTCGTGCAAAAAGAGACAGAACAGAGCAGAAGAAAATAAAGTGGAGGCAATCTCTGAAGAGTTTTTGTTACGGTTCTTCGAGCTCACTGTAGAGTCCTTGAGTATAGGTAGATCTTGCTTTTCCTTGGGGCTCAGTATTCTTCTTAAACCTTGTTCTCTGTAGGAGACTATTCCCTCTTGGGGTTCATGTGTCTTCAGTGAATTCAGAGGCTTGTGAGAAAGAGATGGGAGCAGACAGGAGAGATCTTCTCAATCCAGGAGCAAACAGACACTCTCAGTTCAAACTGTTTGTACAATTCAGAAAAACTCAGGTTGCCAAGCAGGTCAGTCATATGACTAACTGGTCTGACCACGTCTTGGATTGCATCACCTTTGCATTCTCTGGAATGCTCCTCTTACACACAATACCTGGTGATCAAGGTCCATTGTAGGTTGAATATGTCAGTGAATGGTCCTTTGTCTTTCCAATCACTGTCTGTTAATATTTATTTTATTTATTTGGAGATACAGCACTGAAACAGGCCCTTCGGCCCACCGAGTCTGTGCCGACCAACAACCACCCATTTATACTAATCCTACATTAACCCCATATTCTCTACCACAACCCCACCATTCTCCTACCACCTACCTACATTAGGGGAAATTTGCAATGGTCAATTTACCTACCAACCTGCAAGTCTTTGGAGGTGGGAGGAAACCGGAGCACTCGGCGGAAACCCAAGCAGACACAGGGAGAACTTGCAAACTCCGCACAGGCAGTACCCAGAATTGAACCCGGGTCGCTGGAGCTGTGAGGCTGCGGTGCTAACCACTGCGCCACTGTGCCGCCCTGTGCAAATATGCAAATATCTTTTCCAGCCACGGCTGATCTGCTTAACAAGTTCTTTCTTCACTCCAGTAATAGTTTAAAATCAATGTTCATGACAAAATTAATCTGCCTCATTCTTGGCAGGTGGGGGCCTAGCGTCACATCAGCATGATTTTAAATACAATTATGTACAATTGTGAAGTACTGGGTAAGGCAGAGGCACACAAACACACCACGTGAAGTCAGTAACATGGGTAACTTGCCATCTACACATAGCTAACAGCTCTCTTCATTGATTCCATGGCATTGCTTATCAACACAAAGACACAAGAATTAATTTTACGACTTCCCATTAGCAGCACAAGGTCAGAAAACTGGGCAGCGCATTTCCCCCTCCCTCCACCCTGTAGTGCATTCATAATAGTAACACTACACAGGTCCAGATCATCCTAGATATATGTCAGCTGCATACAAAGATCAGGGGCTATCTGAGTATGCAGGTGGGTTTATAAACCAAGTGACATACTGTGTCTTTCACCAGCACCTCAGCGAGTTAACGCTCTGTCCTTTCAAGCCTGGTTTTAATCCATGAGATAAAAGTGGCCTTTTGGTAAGGTGGCTAAAAGGATCCTGGATGAAAGGGGGTTGTGTAGTCTCAACTCACTTCCCACTTGAGATAAATCAGCGCTAAATTGACCATCTCAGAGAGGCCATAAGGCTTATGTTAATAATACATTGGGTACAGAGCCTGTTATTCTGCATCAAACCTCTGGCATCTGTTATTAAATTCAGCTAGTAACAAACCAGAGCAGAGTGCAGAGCTTTGAGCCAAGTGGTTTGTATTTATCGGCCATTTTAGTACGCAGCCTGCAGCTGTCAATCATTCACTCATTTCCAGGACAGAGAAAGCAGCTAAAATTCCCTAACTCTGAGACCTGACAGTTACTCCATTTCGCACTCCCAACACTGTTCAAATCTCTCTCTGCCCATCCCTCCTCACAGGTTTCCTTCACCACACCAACTGCAGAGGTTAAAGAAGACAGCCCACCACCACCTGCTCAAGGGCAGCCAGTAAGTGTTGCCAATCCTCCAGGAGTGCCCTGGAGTCTCCAGGAATTGAAGAGTCATCCCCAGGACATTGATTGGGCAACCCTGGGGAAACATCATTGCAGCCTTAGCCTTTTTCCATTTTCTTTGAAGACTTTAATGCATTAGCTATAAAAATATTGGAGATGGGAGAAAAAAGGCTACGTTATTCACACTGAAGATTAATCCAACCGAATAACAAAGAGTTTATTCCTTTTCAAATTGGCGTGGGAAGGCAGTGCACCTGGAGGATGGACCAATGGCGGAAATCCAGGGCAAGGTCATGTGATGAAACCTCCTCAAACACACCAAGTGTCGGTAACCCTAACAATAAAAGCCCATCTTGCCAGCGACGCCCACTTCCCCGAGGATAAATTTTAAAAACATGTTCTATGTGGCTTCTGAGTTTGGCTTTGAACTCGGTTCAGCAGTGAAACTTAATCAGAGCTGCACATTTCCAGCTCTGGTAAAGTGCTGCAGCAACTCAGAAGATTACTGTTCCATGCTGGCCTCATGTTTACTCGCTGTAAAATGCAGCACTGAAATAATGTGACGGTATAATTAGCATAGCCTAATTACAGAGATTCAAGTGGCAACAGAGTACTTCAAATGCTCGTATTGCTCAAGTAAATGAGTAGCAGTAAACAATTTAATCTGTTATATTTACTCCACTGCAATGATAACTTTGCAAATTCCGAACCACAATAAATTCATGTTGGCCAAAAAAGGAAAGAAACAGTAAACTTACAGTGAAGGTGATATCCCAAAAATGTTGAATACAAATCCATACAGATGTGACAGCACTAAAGAGGACTAACGGTTGATAATGCAGACTGTACTGAGAGGGATGTGAGAGACAGAGAGAGAGAGAGATGGAGGGAGAAAACGAGAGGAAAACAAGCAGAGATGAGACAAAGAGGGTAATTTTCACATTCACTGCATGGGCAGTAATCAGGTGGAATGGATCACCCATCCTTATTGAACCCACCTGATTTTTATTGATGAAAAATGGGCGGGTTCTACATGTGAGCATCTGCTCTCCCAGATTATTGCCCATGTGGTGATGGTGAAAATAATTGATGGAGTGAGCCTTTAGTCTGGTGGGTAGCATTCCTGCCCCCGAGGCACAAGATGCAGGATTTGAACCCCACTCCAGACCATCCTGGCAAGTGGAGGCTCCGGCAATGGCTCTGAATTCTGGGTTGATATCCAGAGGGATATGTGCGCAGGGATCCACCTCATCATATGAGGTTGTGGGTGCTCATAAACCCTTCCCCTCCACACACACCCCCAACCCCCTCCCTGCCCTTTATGCCAAATCACCACCCACCGCCCCCCCACCCATGAAGGTAGTGACCACCATGGAAGGCGCATTCACGTCAGCATGTTATGAAGTCTACAAATCTTTCAACTGTTTTCTAAAGGAAGAACGTGAAAATACGAAAACAACAACCACCTCATCAATTCACCTGTGCTGTGCCGCAGAAGAACAATGAGCAAATTTAAAACCTTAAGACTCAGCAAACAAATATCTATCATTAGTACTTTGGTCTTATTTTAATTTTCACCAAGGTTCTCCACCAACCTTTCCCTAACTTAAGGTACTGACTTATTCTCTGTATGGTTCCGCACATGCAGGGCACTCTTTGGTATTTCACCCAAGGAGCAAATACTCATGTATGAACCGCAACAGGATGTGTTATCGGACTATTCTACCAGGAAAGCATTACAGCTCAGCCCAATTCTGTTCTGTCCTCACTTCACATTTACACGTGCATTGCATGCGGCTGCAGCAGGAACTCCGGTCGATTCTTCTCCTCTGCAATCCAAATACTCTAAGGCCAAGTGTGTCAACGCTATCAGCGCCATAGACTGGGAACCAAACCCAAGAGCTTTCTGGGTCATGTGGCACAAGCGACTCACCAAGACCCTGGCGCCATCCATCATAAATTGCATGCCTTGACTTCCAATTTGTGGCCATTTTCTGAGTAAATTATGTCAAAAGGCTAGCCAGAAATCCAAATATTTTAGATTACAACCACTGAAAACCTCACTGTAGAGGAAGATTCTGCAGTACTTACACTCAGAGATCAGATGGGGGTGGGGGGTGTGGTGAAATTGGAAATCTAGGAGTCAGCCCTATCCCTATTTCCTACCGAACCACAATTTTACAATCTGTTGCCTTTGTGATCTTGAGTACTAACGCCTATTTCATGCCTCAGTCTAATCAAGACTCCAGATTTGATATAAAATTATTTGAATGTAGCTGCCAAGGCCTAAGCTCTAGAATTTCCTCCTTAAACCTCTCTACCTCTCTCTCTTCCTTTAAGACGCTCCTTGAAACCTATCTCTTTGACCAAGCTTTTGTCTATCTGCCCTCATGCCTCTTTATATAGCTCAATATCAAATTTTGCTTTATAACGCTCCTGTGAAGTGCCTTGGGATGTTTTTGTATGTTCAAGGTGCTTTATAAATGCAAATTGTTGTTGCTGTCGATGCAAATTAATACTGGACACAGTTTTACAGCCTGCATGTCAAACCTGTGACTATGCCTTTGTCCGCTATTTGGAATGGGAGCAAGAGAAGCTCCATGTGTTAAGGGGCTTTTAATGGGCCACATGTGTTTTTCTCCTATTTTTGTTGCAATATTCACAGTCCCCTTTGGGAGTGTGCTTCTCTTATTACAGCTGTTTTTTTTTCTCCATGCTTCTGAGCTTTCTTTTGTTCAAAATGCCTGTCTTTGAAAGATTTTTTTTTGGCGGGGGGGGGGGAATTATTATTTACTCATTATAATGTCTGTTTTTAAAGGCACCAAATACAGTATTTCATTGTCAAAGGGGTACATGTGCTCAAATCCTTGAACTCCAGGTTAGTGCTCTCAAAAGAATGGTTCTCACAAAAAGATGTCCAGCATTGTTTCCAGTTGCTAGGTAAGAGTTCCAATTCAAAGTAGAAATCCAAAGTGTTCTGACTATTATCAGTTTCAATCTATTATAATTCACAACCACCCAAAAATCCAATTCTGACCAGTTTGCTTCATCACCATTAAGGGGGTAAAAAATGGAGTTCGCATATTTTTGTGATAACATTTCATTTGATTTAAGTACTTTCTCGTGATAGTGGTCAGCACCTGTATGGCTCAAGGCACTTGCACTAAAAAACTTGTATTTTAAAACACATTGGATGAGAGAATTCAACTTTTCAGTCCATCACAAAGGACGCCACTATATTTCAGCAGCATAGTGGGTAAAAATACATGCATTTTTTTTGGGGGGGGGGGGGGGATGGTCTGTCAAAAGTGGCATGACAGGGAGGGAGAAGAGATGATTTGGTAAGTTTCATAACCATACAAATATTTTTCTTTTCGATGATTTTCTTATGGGGAGGTATTGAGGTGCTCGAGAACAGTCTCGCAACTCTGTAGCTCAGTGACCATTCGTCATGTGTGAGCCTTAAGAAAGTGTTTCCAGGCTGCTCAATCATTGACAACATGACAGTCAAGTCCAATCCTGCTCTCACCTGATGGCCACACAGATATACGTTTTTTAATCAGAGGACACACTTTAGGGCTCAGACCAGTCAAGAGTAAGAACCGAGAGGTGCTAAGGTCAACTGTAGTGTACCTAATGACACCCAAGTGAGATCAGCAAACTCAGAACACAGACTGGGGATGGAATTTGCTCAGTTGGGCCTGGTACTGTATCACCTAGTCTATTCATCAATTTAGCCACCATGCGAATTGAATGTTTCAATGCTTGAAGTGATGAAGCCCATTGAGAAACGAGCTCATTGCTCGCCAGTACTACCAACTCCTCACAGCGATGAAACAAAGACCTTTGAACCAACCCACTTTGTATATATCACTGCAATGGAAAAAAAAACCAGTCTTTTCAAAAATGTAAACTGTAGTGCTACTAAGGACTTCTTGAAGGTGAACTTTATGTAACCGCCGCCTTTAATCTTACTTATTCCTTTTAATAAAAGCTGAAAAATATTTGAGGAAGTGATAGACAGATAGGACTTGTTATATTTTATTACATACAGTGCAGCCAACAAGATGGGCACTGTTCTACTGCACTAATACAATTCTCCTGGGCAAGAAGATTCAGCAAGCTGCAACTGCTGAACAGTTTGCCAGCAGCCCGTTATCTCCCAGATTAAATCCCAAATCCAGCAGCTGCTGCTTACAGAACCTGCGGAGGAAAGTTACTAACTTGACAGAAAGTCCATTTTTCTTTATGGAAAACAAATAGAGTTACGTGGTTACGTATATAAGGCCGGATTTTCAAATGCCAGCAGGGTTGGGACTGGGCACAGGCATGATTTCAAAACTGTGGTCCTGGAGGGCGTCTCTGGATCCCAAGCCTCCGGGACAGGCTCCAATTTTTAAAGTGAAGGCTGGGGGAGAGGGGAGGGAATGGGGAACCCATTGTTAAGAAGCTTGTTAAGGGGCCGGGGAGGTCGGGACTGGAATTTTTAATTTGGATTCCAGCGAACTCCAACATGTTAGTGCACAGCTGTCGGCTTCACAGCAGGACAAAGGGAATTTTTTTTGTGATTGAAGATTATGGGGTCCTCGGGGATTTTGTGCTGGATCATGCATGTTACCTCAGATTTGGACGTTTGCACATCATCTCATCCCCAGGGACACTGCTGGCCCTCTTCGGAGCTGCCTGCTCTCTTCAGCAAGGCAGCAGCAGGCCCCATCATGGCTGTTATCTGCCTCTGCTGCCCACGCTCTGCAGGCAGCTCCCGCCTCTTGGAGATGCTCGGCGCCACTAAGAGGCGGCCACTGAGCTCACCTCCTGCCCGCTTAGGGCATTTGCATTTCAAAATAGCATTGTGCCAGCCACGCAGTTGAGATGCGAGGTCAGGACCCAGAAATTATCTGGGCACCAGGTCTCGACCCCGTTTTCAAAATCTAGCCCATAAGAGTCTACGCACAGAAACAGGCCATTTGCTCTATATACCCAATTGCTCTATACTGGCATTTAAGCTCCGCCTAAGCCTCCTCCCACTCTTCTTCATCTAACCCTATCACCATATCCTGTTCTTTTCCACCCAACACCTTGTGCTTATCAAGCTTCCCCTTAAATGCATCTACATTATTCGTCTCAACTACACCCTGTGTTGGTAATTTTCACATTCTAAACACTTTCGGTAAATAAGTTTCTCCTGAATTCCCTATTGGATTTATATTTCTGATCCCTAGTTCTGGTCTCCCCCATAAGTGCAAACAGCTCCACAAATACCTTACCCCTTCATAATGTTAATGACCTCTGTCAGGTCACCCCCTCCACTTTCTCTTTTCTAGACAAAAGAGCTCCAGTCTGTTCAGCCTTTCCTGATAAGTACATCCTTTCAGTTCTGCTATCATACTTGTGATTTTTTTTGCACCTTCTCCAGTGCTTCTATATCCTTTTTATAATATGAAGACCAGATATTAGTTGGTTGACATATAAATCTCTGAAGCATGGTTGACTTTTAATTTTATGATACAAAATTATCAAGAATATCTGATTTGGGCACTAATAGCAGTTAGCAGGGTTAGCAATGATATTTGCTTCTTTATACCAGAGAACTGACAGGCTTGTATTTCCACTATATTCATGGTATTGTAATCACCTTGGATACATCATGAACAAATGGGGAGACACATTATTAACAAATTAAAAACAGAATATGAACAAAGGTCCATCAGTGATAACTACATCCTTTAATATTATGGTTCAGTATGCATGCATATACACATGACTACATCCAACTAAGCTTTTTAATATTCAATAATTTCAGTTATTAACTACAAAGAGTAATTTTATGGCAGATGTTATGTGACATATTCAAATTGGATTGTGTTTGAATGTTGATACAGACATCCTTATATCATCTAACTATGAATGTATGCAAGTATGGGAAGTCCATCCTTAACCTTGTTCCTTCCACAGGCCAAGTTTCCTCATCATGGATCTATCCCAAAGGAAGGATGGTGATTGCACTGGAGAGGATGCAGAGGAGATTCACCAGGATGTTGCCTGGGCTGGAGCATTTCAGCTATGAAGAGAGACTGGAGAGGCTAGGATTATTTTCCTTAGAGCAGAGAAGGCTGAGGCGGGACCTGACTGAGGTATACAAAATTATGAGGGGCAAGATAGGGTAGATAGGAAGAAACTTTTTCCCTTAGCAGAGGTGTCAATAATCAGGGGGCATAGATTTAAGGTAAGGGGCAGGAGGTTTAGAGGGGACTTGGGGAAAAACTTTTTCACCCAGAGGGTGAAGGCATTGTGAAGGCCTGGGAGAGGAACAGGTAATTGCAGAAGCTGAAGAGATGGCTGAGAGGAAAGCCCGGGCGCACCCATGCTTCCCTGATGTCTCCCTGCAGGTGCTTTTGGAGGCTGTAAGGGAGAGGAGGGTGATATTGTTTCCAAGGGACGGGAGGTGACCTGAGACCCAAACCAAACAGGCCTGGCTCTAGATCGCAGAGGAGGTCAGCAGTCATGGGGTCATGCCATGCATATGACTACAGTGCTGCAAGCGGCTCAACGGCCTCATCCTGACTGCAGAAGTGAGTACCTTTTAATGCGTTCATCTCTTGGGCCATGCACCTGGCAAAGAAGGATGGTGTGTTAGGAGGATAAGGATCAACCCCCCCAGAGCAAAGGGTAAAGGGTCAGGGGATGCAAGATGACTGAAAGAGGCATGGCAAAGTGGCCCTGAAAGGAGGCCCCCTGTCAAAGCGCTATCTTGCGAGGTCCCTGGAAAGGAGACATCTGTGTGCCCCCTCAGTGGCGGTTGAACTATGTTTTGGGATTGATCTTGCTTGGGGATTAACATCTGCATTCCATTGTCTGCAGGAGAAAATAGTACATAATTAAAGAGAGTGGGCCAGGACCGGCGGTGGACTGCCATTTCTACATGTGTTAACATCGATGGAGGAGGAGGCCATGAAGCTGGCTGAAGCTCAGGAAGGCCAGGACGTGGCAGATGGAGAGGCAGGGGCACCTTCCCAAGACTGTGAATAAGGCCACCACGGGGCACAAGTCTGCATCTGTGGGACGCCAGGCCTATGCTGAGCCCCAGGCTTATGATATGCCTCTAGTTTTGGCATAATCATTGGAAATGCTGCAGCTGCAGCAAGAGGTGCAGCAACATCTGGCATAGATGTCAGAGGCAATGCGTGTCCAAGCACGAACAATGGAGGAGTCCATCCAGGCCTTGAGCTCGACATTGTCTCTGACTGATGCATGAGCGGCGTTCTCCATTTGGAGATTGGTGGCACTCCTGGAGAGCCACATCCAACAGAGCATTTAGTGTCTTTTTTTAAAAATTCGTTCATGGGATGTGGGCATCGCTGGCTTGGCCAGCATTTATTGCCCATCCCTAATTTCCCTTGAGAAGGCAGTGGTGAGCTGCATTCTTGAACTGTTGCAGTCCTTGGGGTGTAGGTACACCCACAGTGCTGTTAGGAAGGGAGTTCCTGGGCCCTCCAGAGGACGACCGCCAAGGTCATCCCTAGCAACGGGGCAATAAGGTCAGCAGGCACCCTCCACCTCAGCTGCCAGCGCAGAGGCAACACTGCGTAAGTGTTCACGAAAGTGAATTAAGAAAACACATAGAATTATGGGGTTATCACAGGTGAGTGTATGTTTCAGATGCAATGTCAGTCTGTATTGTGAATGCAAATAAATCGTTGTTGTTCAGCATAGACTCCCGTCCTTTATCTTCCGTCAAGGACATGGCCCTTCGCTGCATCCCAGCCTCTATCAAGAGGCTGTTGGCGATAGAACATGCTGCGAGGGGTCATCTGGAGCCTCACCAGATCTGCACTGTGCGAATGTTCCATAAGCCAATGCAGTATTAAAGAAGGCAACAAATGGCTGCACAAAGGTAGGTCTTTATTGGTAAAGGTACATGGGGCAGTAAAGATCAAAGGAAATGAGAATGCACAAGAACATCAGGAGCCTCCCTTGCACGCACCTTATGGCCACACTCCTGTTGTCCCTTTTGATAAAGCATAAGGTAATGGTCAACATGTCATAACATCTCACTTTCACGTTCTGCAGTCTGTGCTTCATTCGTTTGCATTTTAGTACTTGTGCAACTTGGAGACCAACTTGGAAACTTGGTCTTTCACTTGGCCTGGCCTGTTTTTCCCTCCACAATGACAGTCTGGCAGCTGTATCCACTTTTTATTTTTAAACTTTGAAAATTCTTCAGAGGGCGACTCCAACCTACATCGGGAGTGCCCAAATTTTAAAAAAAGATACTGAATGCTCTGCTGGATGTGGCTCTCCAGGAGTGGATCTCTAAATCTGTAAATGGAGAACGCCGCTTATGCATCAGACGGTGGGGCTGCTGATCTTCCAGTGCTGGACGGCCTCCTATTGGGCCTCCAGGCTGAGGAGCTCGCCCACCTTCCTGCTCCCAGAGGCGGCCCCTCCTTCAAAATTGCCTTCTGGGTCCCACCGCCAGCATTTGTGGATTCCTGGCCCCCATTTCATCCGGACGGCGCGATCAGGACCTACAAATGGATATCCTGCCCATTAACCACTGTTGCAATTAACACAATTACTATAGTTTGGAAAAAAGGTTTTAACTCTAAACTATAAATACAACTGATTACCCATACTGATCATAGAATCTCCTGGAAACAAACTATAAAGTCCTGGTGGGAATATGGAGTAATCAGTTCAACCATGAACTTATTGAATGGCGTAGCAGGCTCGAGGGGCCCAGTGGCCTACTCCTGCTCCTAATTCTATGTATTCATTGTATGTTCTCCATAAACCTACAGCAATGGCAAGCAATCGTTAAATCTTGATTGTGAATGATCTCCCACAATCGATAGAGTAGACATCAACACTGAGAAATAAAAACAGGTCAAATATTGACTAAAACCAACCCATGAAATTTACAGCCGATGTTAGAAACAGGAAGATAGTCCAGAGTGCTTTCAAAGCTGCAATCTCACCTCAGAATTTAGAAGACAAAAATAATTCAAGCATTGCTAGGTTCACATCAGCCGAATCTCTCATTAAACTTCTGTCATTTGCACATCATTCTCAACATGTTAATAAAGGATTCAAAAATGAAGACTTGTGATATTGGAAAAGTTCACAATGGAAACCGGTGAGATCAGCAGTATACCTGGTTAGTGATGAAGCCCTTTGTATAGCACAATGCTCAATTATAGAGTAAGGCTTTGCTTGTTTGTGGAACAAATTCTACGAACTAATAATTTCCATGGTTCACCTGTGGATTTGGCAATATAGTGGTGGCATGGGTGGGAGGGCAGTAGCGACAGTCTGCGCTCCACTCCTTGCACGGCCTGAGCAGAGGCCCAGCAGGGACAGGTACAGTTGGGTGGTACCAAACATGTCCTGATGGCGTGCTGGGAGAGATAGGGTAAGGGCCATCAATGATAGTCTGAGAGTAGGCAACCAATCTGCCCTCTTGGGAACATTCGTGTGAAGACAAGGTTGATATAAAGGATGAGGGAATAACCTTTTTTGAAATGAGTTACTGAATCAATCAGAAATAAATGACCTGAAGACTAAAGATACAGCAATTACACGATTTTGGTTTTTAAGCAGGTTGCAATTCAAGTGAAATTCATCAGCTGTATAAACTCACCAAGAGCCAGGCTTCAAAAGACCTAACAATGAGCTTGTTGCTACTCCCCAAAGCCCACCTCTCAATCATTATGGCATAGTCATTGCAATAAGCAAACTGCACAGTGAGATCCAGGGGTCTTCTCAACAATGAAAGCATACCGCACATCAGGCATTCTGTTTAAAATAAGAGCACCAATAGAACTTTTGACCTTTCAAAGAAATAATAAAATAGATCCTTGCATATAACTCTGTTGGCCCGTCATTGCACTGCTTCAGTACATCTACTAATTATTATCAAGTCGCAAAATGTCTGAAAATGTTAATATGGTGTAGGGCTGCTTTATAGTGGATTCCACAGAACGGAGTGGTTATAAAAGTTCTACTCCTGCTAACCCTCACAGCCAGCAATTTCCCAACTTGTTTCTACTAGTACCCAGAATAAATGCAAAACCAAAAGACTGAGGGGGCTGGAAATCTGAGATAAAAACAGAAAATGCTGGAAATACTCAGCAGGTCAGGCAGCATCTGAGAGAAACAGAATTTTGACAAAAGATCATCGACCTGGAATGTTAGCTCAGTTTCTCCCTCCACAGATGCTACCTGACTTGCTGAGTATTTGCAGCATTTTCTGTTCTTATCCCATTACCTATTCTGTACGTTCAGTTGCAGCCTCACATCACACCAAATTGTACATCAAGACTGAAATTTTTGGTCAACTAGTCTATTCCTCATAATTCAAAGTAAGTTGTGTGGTTAAAAATAATGAATTCAGCAACATAAATAACATGGGAATTTAATGCTAAATTAAGTTTGTAGATAATTTGAAATAAGCAACTGTGAATAAAAAGGAGTAGACTGCAATTGGGACTGAAGGTGCCAATTACAATAATAAAATATGAAGCAGCTACCTCGTCATATTTTAATCTCTCCACGGCCTCAACCCTCACTATCTTGCGCATCCCCAACTTCCTTCACCTCACCATTGGCGGCCGTGTCTTCAGCTGTCTAGGTACATTTTACCACATTAAAGGCACTATATAAATGCAAGTTGTAGTATTAGTGAATTCTAGCATGACTTTACAAGAATAGTTATAATTTTAAATATGTAATGTCACTGGAGCTGGATGATGGATATTGTGAATTCAATTTTGTGGCTTTAAGTAAACATTTGCAAAACTATGGGAATGAGCAGGGGAGTGGAACTAATTTGGATACCTCTTTCAAAGAGCCTCCTTTGGCCCCTTATGTGCTGCAAGATTCTCAGGTTAAAGGGACTGAATTTACCGGCCATTCTGGACAATCACATATTCGTGTGACAATCGTTTCCCTAAGCTTCTCTTTACTGTAAAGATCCACCCTTGAGTCAGGCAATGGTTCTCTATTCCCAATTGAACAATCCAACTTTATAATATGATAGACAGGATAATCAGTTCCAGATGCCACTACAATCGTCTAGGAAGACTAAACCTTTTTTGGGGGAGGAGGCTGGAAGGAAGGATAAAATTCCGGACATAATCTTAGCTCATTTGTAATTTACAAGCTTTATTTACTTGCAAACTGAGAATTCTATCATACAGGAACTAATCTTTGCCATTGGAAAAGCAACTTAGCAAATGTGCACAATAAGATTGATCTTCATTTGAACGGTGTCTGTTTAAATCAACAGCATTCAGTAGCGTACTGTCTGGAAATTCGCACAGGCCTGAAAAAAGAAATCTGGATAAAGATGCTTGGCAAGCATGTTACGATTCGTTCCGAATACTCTTTATTCAGCTGAACTTGTCAAAACTGTCCACGCAAATTATTTAACTCCTGAATGTTTCCTGAGTAGCAATAAAGCATATGCTAAAGTTATCTGAAAAAGACGTGGACACTTTACTATTTGACTTGTATACTTGCACAACTATTCAAGTCCAAAAATTACTAGCAATAACTAAAGACATATTAATATCAGTGACCAGTAAATTGACATCATCCAGCCAGTAACATGACTGAATACAGTCATGATCTGATTACTCAAGCATTCTTCTACTGACGACTGCTAACATTTATATTCAAAAAAACACTGGCATGCACTTTTAAATTTTGTAACTGAGTAACTACTTTTTGTCTATATTGCACTTTTAACATGTTAATATTCCGATTTTGTTCATTTCAATTTCCACAACTTGTTCACAATACTTCTTCAAATCTAACAAAGATATTATGTAAAAATTCCATATTATAGTAAGAGAAATCAGCTGAATGACTCTGGTAAACTATGATTCTTTGAAGATCCTTACTTCTGTCAAATTATTAAAACACTACATCAATTCGTAAACCGTAGCACCCAAAATTGCACATGCGCTGAACTGAGTAAATATCTGAATGGGAAATATTTGTTATTAAAATAAACCTAACATGCTGTGGAAATTTCCACAGTGTAGCATAGGATGGAGACTGACAAACACAGTGAAAGCTGCCTCTAACAACCTCCTTTAGGACTGGTGTTCTTCAAGGCATAGGTACTGCTGTAGTTAGTGTTCAATCATTAACATAGTGTCGGAAGTATTCTCATGGGGTGATTATAGCTAGCTGCTCTTTCTGGGCAGGTAGAGAGATTCTGTACCAGAAAATAAAAGAGCATCTCATCCTCTTAACTCCTCACAGAATGCATCCCTAAGGAAGGCAGTCTTCAGCCTCCCTGCGTGAGTGTGAAATGAGTGTGAAACATTACAACAAACCTCTTCGATATTTCATAGTCTTTACACAAACCTGTTCAATTAAAAAGCAACAACTGCAAAGGTGCTGGTACTTATAGAGTAGTGAAACATTGCTAATCAGCTCAAAGAGGTGCAAAAGAAATCACTACCAGTTCATCACTCAAAACAGCCTTGATTAAATCATCAAACATTTCAAACAGCAATAAACCGAGGATGCAAATTCCTATTTAGATACGGTTGATTAGACATGGCAATGTACTTGGGGAATCAATGACCCAGTGTAGTCTTCAGCTGAAGCATGGTTAGACTGGGATACACCTTGACCATGGAACACAGACACAATGTGCTCCCATTTTAAAGTCTTCCATTCTATCCTTAATATCATATTCTAAGTTCCTATGTTCATCATAAAACTGAAACTGCCTACAGCTTGACAACCTCCAATAATACCCTCCCCTCAAGTGGTGGCGCTGCAGCATCTCTACTGACAGGAATTGCAATTACAGTGTGACAGATTTACATAGGAAATTTCCATTGTAAATAATGGACATTAGAATTTATAATTGAAACCAGAAGATAGGAAGTGCCTATAGACATCAAATGTAGATGTCACTTCAATAGGAAAGAACACATCTTTAGAAGATTTCTCAGAATTCTATCACTTGGTCTTTGAGTACAGGTTACATTTCAACTAATTTCCATAGATTCATAGACGTGCATCTATGTAAAATGCAAACACAACGTTCATACAAATAAAGGATTTAAAGATAAATTAAATTTGCTTACTCTGTAAAAGAAATATGTAGTTACATTAATTTCCGTGCAAATCTGATACATAGGCAAATTATGTCCATATTTCTTTTTCATTAAGTCAATCATTCATTCATGTCACAGAACTTGCCAGTGACACTCACATCCCGTGAATGAATGAAAAAAATGCCAGTCTGGTCAGTTCATATCTGTTGATTGTGCTGCTAACATAACATAACCTGAATTATGTAAAGCAGCAAATGGATCTAGTTTGATAACAGAAACCCATGTTTTCATGCAGTCACTTGTCTGGTAGGTGCTGTGACTGAACAGGTCAAAGTACCTGTGAGCCCAGTTGGGGTCTGTCAACCAAGCAGCCTGATCCCTCATCAATTTAGGATCATGTGTTTCTCATTACCCTTGGTTCAGTTGATAGAGCACTTGCCTCTGAGTCAGAAGCTTATAGGTTCAAGTACCGCTCCAAAGCCTTGAGCACATAATCTAAACTGGCACCTCAGTACAGTACTGAGGGAATGCTGCACTGTTGGAGGTGCTCTCTTTCAGACGAGGCATTAAACAGAAGCCTCGTCTGCTTTCTCAGCTGGACATAAAAGATCCCACAGCCAAGAAGAGCAGTGGATTTCTCCAAGTGTCCTGGACAACACTTATTCCTCAACCAATACCTAAAACAAATAATCTGGTCATTTATTTTACTGTTGATTGTGGGACCTTTCTTTGTGCAAATTGGCTACCATGTTTCCTACATTATATATCCTCTTTCCTGAGGGACTGCCCAAGAAGAAGGATAAGAGGACATAACAGTGACAACATTTAATAAAGTGCTTCATTAGTTGTAAAGCACGTTGGGACACCCTGAGGTTGTGAAAGATGTTGTAGAAATGCACGTTCTTTTTTCCAACAGCTTAAGGTATCTTGCATGATGCTCAAAAGCCTGATGATCTCAAAATATTACTTAATTCAGGTCATGATCAACTTTAACGAGATGAACTCTCACAGGTTTAACATGTTTCATTCAGGAAATCACGTTCAAGTAGATCAAATCTGCTAATGTGGTGCTGCTTAATCTACTTCCCTGAAATATTGAGGAAGAAGACACCTTCACTGATTGGAATGTCCCACAAACTGCCAGTTCTTGTGGAGACAAAGAGGTTACTTCCCTTATCCAATTTAACCCACAATGGACTTTGAGCACCAGGTATTGTGTGTAAGAAGAGACATTCCAGGGTTGGCTAAGACCAGAGAATCCACAAACAGACATGGTCAGACCAGCTAGTCACATGACTAACCTGCTTGGCAACGTGGTTTTTCTGAATTATACAGTTTGAACTCAGAGTGTCTGTTTGTTCCTGGATTGAAAAGACCTCTCCTGGCTGGCTCGCCACAGCCTCTCCTGTCTGCTCCCTTCTCTTTCTCACAGAACTCCAAATCCACTGAAGACACATGAACCCCAAGCGAGAAAAGTCTCCTACAGCAAACAAGTTTTAAGAAGAATACTGGGCCCCCAAGGAAAAGCAAGATCTACCTACAATCAGGACTCTACAGTGAGCTTAAAGAACCGTAACAAAAACCCTCGTCAGAGATTGCCTCAAACTTTTCCACTTTTTTTTGCTCTGTTCTGTCTCTATCTGCATGTGTATATCGCATATGCATGCTAGCATGGATGCGTCGTGTATCTGCAGACGTTAACCGAATTAGAGTTTAAGTTTAATAAATGTTAACCTTTCTTCTTTAAACCTAAGAAAACCTGTTTGTGCTGGTTTCTTTGCCTTATAATTGGAAAGCAGTGAATAAGGGATTCACCAAGTGGGAGCTAAAAACACAGTGTGTTTAAAATAAAACCCTGTTATGGTGAGATCAGGTGAAGGCTGAGAGGGAACCCTAGACCCTTTCTCACAAGGTCGTAACAATTATGTTCGCACTGGTCTAGTCCAAATCCCCAAAGTCATAGCTACCTTTAAACTCAGCAACGAGAGGTAGCAGCTATAATTTGAGACAAGGCTGGAATTAATTAGAAAGATGAAAAGGAAAAAAAACACAAATGCTGCAATTCTAAACTGAAAGCAGAAGATTCTGGAAATGCACAGCAGGTTGAACAGAGCTGAACATTAATCATTCTTTCTCCTTCATGTGTTAATTTAGTAGATTTTTTTTCTGTTTCGACGTTGAAATAAATAAATTGGCATGGCTCACACGACATTTTCACAGGCAACCTCTAGTTACTATGAAAGATGTTGAAATGATTTTATACATTGTGCGATTTAAAAGAAAAAAATGATGCAATCTAAACCTTTAAATAGGTTTACATTTCATACATTAAAAAAAAATCTGATTTAACCTCGTGAGCTCACAGAAAAGGGTAAGCATTTGTTCTGCGGCTGAGTGGGCGTTTTCCATATGATGCTTTTTCAAAAAGACATTATTAAACCAGCAGTAGATTTCAGTCTGCCCACGACTATTGGATCCATTTGAATCTGTGCCTGAGAAAGCTCATTTTTCTATCCTGGCTGCACTTAGAGATCAAATAGGATTGTGCCGTACTACGGTGCTGCAGCATTCTGAAGAATGCTCCTTTACACTGAAATGGAAAGTAGTTCACCTCGTCCACCAATCGTGTACAACATTAGTGAAATCTCTGCACACTTTATTTATGGTAAACTGCTTCATGACTAGATATAAAGGAGCAATTTCACAGACCAGAGGGTAACTCCAACTAGCAATTCCTTTCTGTTTCTACATGTAGAAAATGATGGGGAGTTTGGGGGAGGAGTATTTCAAACACTGTTTAGCCAAAGATATACATAAATACATACTTACACACTCAGTATAATCCCAATGATTTGCTATCATAACCAAACCTTTCCACAAGCAAACTGGTAGCACAATTCATAATATTCTTTTGACAAAAAGAGCCCCTTTTAAAAAGCAATAATTTCATGAATAAAATCTTTCTGGTTTAGAGAACTGATTTGTAGCTTCTGATCTTGATTCCAATTTGTGGTTTAAGGAAAAGAATGTAATTTGGAAGAGCAATAGAACGCCACAAGTAATAATGCTGTTTGTACCCTTGAAATATAGCTTTAAATACAGCTTGGCTTTACTGTTGAACTGTGCAGTTAATTATATTGTTTTGTAGTAATAGCTTAAATTATTATGCATTATCAGCCACAAGATGTGACCAAGCTGATTTTTATCTGCTCCATTCCCCATGCCAGTTGTCGGGTAACCACAGCGTCCCACAGGCACCTGGCAAGGCCTCAGGCTGCCTGAATCTGCTGTGCTGGGGTAATCAGCATGGCCCGTGGGCACCTTGAAGCACAGACCCAACCCCAGGCTGGTGCTGTGAACAGGAGGGAGCCCTCCTGCCTCGCTTCCCTGGCAACACGGGGCCTGCCGCTATTGGAGCTATAGGCCCATGTACACTCATTCAGAGTGAAATCCCGTGGCAACGTGAGGATGAAAACCTGGCATTGTGGATCCTCCATCCTCTTTCCTCTCCACAGCACATGGGAACTGAGCTTTTCTCAACGGCTACAATGAGAACAATCGTCCATTATATGTTAAGAACGTACTGATGTGGTGTGGGAAATAATGGTGAGATTTCAATTTCCCGGAGGCCTATGATCAGTCCTAGTTTGAGCTGCTCTTTGCAACTCCAACAGATGCATCATGAGGCTATCAGATTGTACGTAGGTCCCAATGTCACAAGATCCCAAACCACCTCCTCTAGATTTCCTGGATGCAGCCACTTAAGTCTCCCATAGATCACATATCCCTTGCCAGGAACCAGACACCCCTAATAGACCAGCATCTGGGAGCAGGTCACACAGAACTGGGAATAGTCAGATTTAATATCATGCAGGCACTCAAGAAAAGAAACACAAAACGCCCTAGAAACCTGGTTTCAGGAGCAGGGCTCCTAACACTAACGTCCTGAGGTAGAGAGAGCTAGGACCACCCCAGATAGCCCGGATCCAGCTCAAAATGGAGGGAGGTTGAAAAAGGAACCTTGGCGAAGGCCTGAAAACAGCTTTGAATTCCGCCTAATAATCAGAAAATAGCACACGACACAAAGGGATTAACCTATGTGAGGCACAGTAACTTACAAAAATATCGTGAAAAGTGATTTCAAGAGTACAATAAGATAAAGTTTATGCAGACAATTGCAACCTCTCTGTCCCTTCCACTCATCACAACCTTAAGAAAAGTTAACATGAAGCATTTTCAGCCAGCCGCAGAAGCTTTACTGAACCTCACTTTCCTGGCTCAGTTGAATTGCCTGGTCATAATGCCTGGACATCATCAGATGTCCAAATTCACAGGAATATATAGAAAATAGTCAACAGTTCTCTCTTTGCATCAAACCACGTGGCCTATAGGGTAATGGAATCTTAATAACATGCTGCATGATTCTCCAGGAGAGAGGCCTGTTCATTTATATTAACCATAATTGAATGAATATGGAAATCTCAAGTTTAAAGAAGGCAGACCAAGATACAAAGGAATATTTATAGCCATAACAAAGATGTAACAGCCACTAATTGGTGGAGAGTTATTTGCAGTACTTCAGTCAATTATACAGTGTACTTGTACATAAAAATCTACTGCTTAATCCAGTAGGATAACTGGTTTCAAACCCACTGGGGCTGAATTATGCTTTACAGTACATTAAACTAAAACAGCTAGTCTCTCCTAATGTGCATTTTGATGATGATGAACACTGTACTGACAACCTCCATATACAAAAGAGTTATTCTGACAGTTGAATCCCATTACTGTCTGGTAATGTATTAAATCACTGATAGTAGCTTTTGCTGAGAGATGCAAGCCTAGATTTATTGAGTCTGATGAAACACTGAATTTTATGTCATCGATCACCTACAACACCCTCACGCTTCTGAAATGTCACTTTCCATCCACCATGATGTCCATCGACCATGTGTCAGCAGCCAGCACAATAAAATCACAGATGGACACTTCTAACATTAAATAACATTTTTTTTTAAATGACTGCATCTCCACAAAAATGAAGCCACTGTGAAAAGACAGCATTAAAATTCAGGACCAGCTAATAACACATAGGCAGTATTTAATAACCCATTACTACGGAGATGGTTAAAACCTCTTCATATCCAAGCAGCAATAGACCCAGAAATCGCTCAGAGCTGAGCCCCTGTGGAACAGTACCTTTGCTCTCTTGGCTGGATTCGTGGTTTTCCTCAGGGGTTGTAGTTTCTAAGACTGGCTTCATTCTATACACAAAGACAAATTCAGAGACAACCCTTTCTGCTCTCTGGTGTTTCTTTGTTTTCTGTCCCTTTTCTTCTTCACCTTAAACTCGCACGGGGGCAGTGATTGAGCTGCTCTGTGCTGCTTTTGTAAAATGCTGTCCTTTCCAGAGATGCAGAGGTCTTGTCAGATCCGATTTTACTCAATTCACTGGTCCATGAAGATTCCAGCCAGCGACTGGTCACACATACGTCACGGAGGATTCCACTTATAAAACAGCTTCTCTGAATTAAAATTCTGTTCAAGTTTCTGTCTGATTACAGTTTAAAAGTACATTTCTTCATCCGCTGTCTGTTCTCTGAAATGCTCTGAATGAAATAACAATGAATCACATCACTGAAGGATGGATTGATTACATTATAAGAGAGTTTGTGTGTTACAATGAAAGGGTCCCCATCCACTCACAGCAGTCACCAAGTAAACCCCACTATGTGCTGTCTCTGGGGAGAATGCTTGTCACCACACAATGAGAGGACCACCTTTCCCAAAGGGCACCATTAAACCGTGCTCTGAATATTTAATTGACTCCATGTGCCCTTTGCTCCCCTTTGAATTTCCACACAGCCCACAGCCTTAAATACTACTATCTGCTGGAGTTTGGTTGACAAATGCACCTACCCTTCACTATTCATGAAATTACTGTAAATACATTTGCCCTTTCACTTTTTTGATCCCAGGAGTAAAGTATCAGTTGCTCACAAATACGATACTTTCTTTGCTGAAATATGAAAATGGCAGATCATTGAAAATATATTAAAGGGCTACAACACAAAAGATTGATATCTAAACTCGTCTTATTTTTATTTATTCATTTAATACAATATAAGCATCGTACAGAAACAAGTACGGGGCTTATAATACATATAGAAATTGGTGTTGGGGTCATTGTACACAGAGAAACTGGTGGTGGGGTCATGGTACATATAGAAACTAGTGCTAGGTTTTACTGGCATACGTATAGAAACTGTTCCTATGTGTTTCTGTTGGAGGTCCTGGTGCCTAGGGAGTATGAGAAGTCCAGTAGAAAGTGTGAACTGACTGAAAAGTACAAAAACCGATTAGCAGTCTCATGGCTGGCATATCTTGAGATTCCATCCTTGGATGCCACCGAGTCCTTAGGGGACATTTAACCTAACCCACTAGGATAAGTTTTACACCACACCCAGTATTAGACTCCATTCACTTCTATAGACAGTAAAATCAGGTGGGCTGTAAAGCCAGCGTTGCACCAATTCCAGTGGCCAGGTTAGGTTA
Source organism: Heterodontus francisci (assembly GCF_036365525.1). NCBI lineage: Eukaryota > Metazoa > Chordata > Chondrichthyes > Heterodontiformes > Heterodontidae > Heterodontus > Heterodontus francisci. The sequence goes on along the minus strand of NC_090380.1, from coordinate 37,392,769 downwards.
AATTGCCCCCTCAATCTCTACACTGTCTCATTGTCATATTATTTATAAACATAGCAGCAACTTTTACACATACACCAATAAAACAGGGTACTAGATTCTAGATGTACAGTAACCCCAATACTAGTTTCTATATATACAATGACCCCAGCAGTGGTTTCTATATTTACAATGAACACAGGACCAGTTTCTATATGGACAATAATGTCAGCAAAAATTTCGATATGTACAATGACCCTAGCATCAGTTTCTATATGTACAATGACCCCAAGCACAAATTCTATATGTACAATGACCCCGGCACTGGTTTTTACATGTACAATGACCTCAGCACTAATTCCCTTATGTACAATAGCCCCAGCACTAATTTCTATATGTACAATGACCCCCATCACCAGTTTCTATATGTACAATGACCCAAGCACCAATTTCTATATGTACAATGACCCAAACATTGATTCTATAGACATAATGACCCCAACATTAGAATCTATATGTACACTGGTCCCAGCAATAATTTCTTAATGTACAATCACCCCGGCACTGATTTCTATATGTACAATGTCCCCAGCACTAGTTTCTATATGTACAATTATCCCAGCACTAGTTTCTATATGTATAATGAACCCAGCACTAGTTTCTATATGGACAATTATCCCAGCACCAGTTTCTATATGTGCAATGATCTCAGCACCAGTTTCTATATGTACAATTATCCCAGCACTAGTTTATTTTATTTTATTTTATTTTATTTAGAGATTCAGCACTGAAACAGGCCCTTCGGCCCACCGAGTCTGTTTCTATATGTATAATGAACCCAGCACTAGTTTCTATATGTATAATAACCCCAGCACTAGTTTCTAGATGTACAATGACCCCAGTACTGGTTTCTATATGTACAATGGCCCCAGTACTGGTTTCTATATGTACAATTATCCCAGCACTAGTTTCTATATGTATAACGACCGCAGCACTAGTTTCTATATGTACAATGACCCCAGCACTGGTTTCTATATGTATAATAACCCCAGCACTAGTTTCAGATGTACAATGACCCCAGTACTGGTTTCTATATGTACAATGGCCCCAGTACTGGTTTCTATATGTACAATTATCCCAGCACTAGTTTCTATATGTATAATGACCCCAGCACCATTTTCTATATGTACAATGTCCCCAGCACTAGTTTCTATATGTACAATTATCCCAGCACTAGTTTATTTTATTTTATTTTATTTCGAGATTCAGCACTGAAACAGGCCCTTCGGCCCACCGAGTCTGTTCCTATATGTATAATGAACCCAGCACTAGTTTCTATATGTACAATTATCCCAGCACTAGTTTCTATATGTATAATGACCCCAGCACTAGTTTCTATATGTACAATGACCCCAGCACTGGTTTCTATATGTACAATGACCCCAGCACTGGTTTCTATATGTATAATGACCCCAGCACTGGTTTCTATATGTATAATGACCCCAGCACTGGTTTCTAGATGTACAATGACCCCAGTACTGGTTTCTATATGTACAATTATCCCAGCACTAGTTTCTATGTGTATACTATCCCCAGCACCAGTTTCTATATGTACAATGTCCCCAGCACTAGTGTGTATTTACAATGACCCCAAGCACTAGTTTCTATATGTGCAATGTCCTCAGCACTAGTTTCTATATGTACAATGATCCCAGCACTAGTTACTGTATGTACAATGACCCCAGCACCAGTTTCTCTATGTATAATGTCCCCAGCACTAGTGTCTGTATTTACAATAACCCCAGCACTAGTTTCTATATGTACAAATATCCCAGCACTAGTTTCGAAAACTACAATAACCGCAGCACTAGTTTCTATATGTACAATGTCCCCAGCACTAGTTTCTATATGTACAATTATCCCAGCACTAGTTTCTATATGTACAATGACCGCAGCACTAGTTTCTATATGTATAATTATCCCAGCACTAGTTTCTATATGTACAATGTCCCCATCACTAGTTTCTATATGTACAAGGACCCCAGCACCAGTTTCTATATGTATAATTATCCCAGCACTAGTTTCTATATGTACAATGACACCAGCACTAGTTTCTATATGTACAAATATCCCAGCACTAGTTTCGAAAACTACAATAACCGCAGCACTAGTTTCTATATGTATAATGAACCCAGCACTGGTTTCTATATGTACAATGGCCACAGTACTGGTTTCTATATGTACAATTATCCCAGCACTAGTTTCTATATGTACAATTATCCCAGCACTAGTTTCTATATGTATAATGAACCCAGCACTGATTTATATATGTACAATGGCCACAGCACTAGTTTCTATATGTATAATTATCCCAGCACTAGTTTCTATATGTACAATTATCCCAGCACTAGTTTCTATATGTACAATGGCCACAGTACTGGTTTCTATATGTACAATTATCCCAGCACTAGTTTCTATATGTACAATTATCCCAGCACTAGTTTCTATATGTATAATGAACCCAGCACTAGTTTCTATATGGACAATTATCCCAGCACCAGTTTCTATATGTGCAATGATCTCAGCACCAGTTTCTATATGTACAATTATCCCAGCACTAGTTTATTTTATTTTATTTAGAGATTCAGCACTGAAACAGGCCCTTCGGCCCACCGAGTCTGTTTCTATATGTATAATGAACCCAGCACTAGTTTCTATATGTACAATTATCCCAGCACTAGTTTCTATATGTATAATGACCCCAGCACTAGTTTCTAGATGTACAATGACCCCAGTACTGGTTTCTATATGTACAATGGCCCCAGTACTGGTTTCTATATGTACAATTATCCCAGCACTAGTTTCTATATGTACAATTATCCCAGCACTAGTTTCTATATGTATAACGACCGCAGCACTAGTTTCTATATGTACAATGACCCCAGCACTGGTTTCTATATGTATAATGACCCCAGCACTAGTTTCTAGATGTACAATGACCCCAGTACTGGTTTCTATATGTACAATGGCCCCAGTACTGGTTTCTATATGTACAATTATCCCAGCACTAGTTTCTATATGTATAATGACCCCAGCACCATTTTCTATATGTACAATGTCCCCAGCACTAGTTTCTATATGTACAATTATCCCAGCACTAGTTTATTTTATTTTATTTTATTTAGAGATTCAGCACTGAAACAGGCCCTTCGGCCCACCGAGTCTGTTTCTATATGTATAATGAACCCAGCACTAGTTTCTATATGTACAATTATCCCAGCACTAGTTTCTATATGTATAATGACCCCAGCACTAGTTTCTAGATGTACAATGACCCCAGTACTGGTTTCTATATGTACAATGGCCCCAGTACTGGTTTCTATATGTACAATTATCCCAGCACTAGTTTCTATGTGTATGATATCCCCAGCACTAATTTCTATATGTACAATGTCTCCAACACTAGTGTCTGTATTTACAATGACCCCAAGCAGTAATTCCTATATGTGCAATCTCTCCAGCACTAGTTTCTATATGTACAATTATCCCAGCACTAGTTACTGAATGTCCAATGACCCCAGCACCAGTTTCTATATGTATAATGTCCCCAGCACTAGTGTCTGTATTTACAATAACCCCAGCACTAGTTTCTATATGTACAAATATCCCAGCACTAGTTTCGAAAACTACAATAACCGCAGCACTAGTTTCTATATGTACAATGACCCCAGCACTAGTTTCTATATGTACAATTATCCCAGCACTAGTTTCTATATGTACAATGACCCCAGCACTAGTTTCTATATGTACATTATCCCAGCACTACTTTCTATATGTACAATGTCCCCAGCACTAGTTCCTATATTTACAATGTCCCCAGCACTAGTTTCTATATGTACAAGGACCCCAGCACCAGTTTCTATATGTGCAATGATCTCAGCACCAGTTTCTATATGTACAATTATCCCAGCACTAGTTTCTATATGTATAATGAACCCAGCACTAGTTTCTATATGTACAATTATCCCAGCACTAGTTTCTATATGTATAATGAGCCCAGCACTAGTTTCTATATGTACAATTATCCCAGCACTAGTTTCTATATGTATAATGAACCCAGCACTAGTTTCTATATGTACAATTATCCCAGCACTAGTTTCTATATGTATAATGAACCCAGCACTAGTTTCTATATGTACAATTATCCCAGCACTAGTTTCTATATGTATAATGAACCCAGCACTAGTTTCTATATGTACAATTATCCCAGCACTAGTTTCTATATGTATAATGAGCCCAGCACTAGTTTCTATATGTACAATTATCCCAGCACTAGTTTCTATATGTATAATGAACCCAGCACTAGTTTCTATATGTACAATTATCCCAGCACTAGTTTCTATATGTATAATGAACCCAGCACTAGTTTCTATATGTACAATTATCCCAGCACTAGTTTCTATATGTATAATGAACCCAGCACTAGTTTCTATATGTACAATTATCCCAGCACTAGTTTCTATATGTATAATGAGCCCAGCACTAGTTTCTATATGTACAATTATCCCAGCACTAGTTTCTATATGTATAATGAACCCAGCACTAGTTTCTATATGTACAATTATCCCAGCACTAGTTTCTATATGTATAATGAGCCCAGCACCAGTTTCTATATGTACAATTATCCCAGCACTAGTTTCTATATGTATAATGACCCCAGCACTAGTTTCTGCATTTACAATGACACCAGTACCAGTTTCTGTATGTACAACAATGAATGAAGAAATTGCCAAAATCTACACAAAACATTTATTTCTATGCCAATCTTGTCTTCCCAATGTAACGTTACTGGGGTAGTTTTTTGCCTGTGTGTCTGTGTGTTCCCAATCACTGATTAAATCAAGGACAGCGCGTGTGCAGCGCGCATAAGAACTTCCTATAAACATTCCTAGTGAGCAGGATTCTCATCAGAAGCATCACATCAGAACATTATTCTTATTGTATCTCTAAAACACCAGTGTCCCTGGACGTTATCAACTGAAAACACAAGGTCTGGTTCCTCATGTACGACACCCAGCTGTGTCCCACCACAACCACCAACTTTTTAGACGCCTCCACTGCTTCTAAATTATCAGACTGCTTGTCCGACAGCCAGTAGTGGATGGGAAGAAATTTCCTCCAAGTAAATATTGGGAAGACCAAAGCCATTGGGCTGAATTTTATACAGCCACAACATCAGGAACGGTGGCAGAAGGGGCATAAAGATTGCTCCGGATGAGGCCCGCCACTGATCTCGATGCCAACAGGGCCCGTCCCAATCTCGGCAGCGGCAGCGTGGCCTCATGTTGGCCCCCCCTCCACCACTCCATGACAGGACCCGCATTACAATATGTAGATGAGCACTTACCATTCATTAGCATGCCGGCCACTGCAATTCAGATGGCAGATTGAAATCTTCATCCTGGCGGCCGGCATCAACGCACCTTCGGATCCTTGTCTGGGGAAACGAGGCGCGACTCCTGTGGGGAAGGTGGAGGAGGTACTTTTCTCAGTGCTGGAGGTGGGGTGTGGAGTCAAACATTTTGGATTGGTTGGGGGAATAATGGGAAGGGGTTGAGGGTTAGAGTTTGTGAACTTTGGTGGGGGGGGAGGTCACGTAGTCAAGGTAAGTATTTTGGGGGGGTGGGAATGAGTGGGCAAGGAATTAAACATAAGGCTGTGGGGGGGGGGATGGGAGAGGGGATGGAAAGATTTTTAAAATTATTTTTAAGACTTAAAAAAAAATCTTCCTTTAAGATTTGATACGGTCATTGGGGGCTCTAAGTCCTTTCAAAATGGCGCCGGCGCCTGTGCAGTGGCACCAGACTTCGTTGCCGGGGACACTCGCCCATCCTCTCCATGTCATCGGAGGTGGGGGGGGGTGGGGGGGGCGGCCACCCCGGTCATGTTAGCGAGCCGCCACATTTAAGATCGTGGCGGCTCTGCGGAGATTAGCCCCGCATGTGGGCCGCCATCTTTGATGAGTATGGTGGCAGCCAAATAAAATCTAGCCCATTGTCTTTGGTCCCTGCTACAAGCTCCATTCCCTAGCCACCTATTCCATCCTTTTCCCTAACAACTGTCTGGGGCTGAACCAGTCTGTGCGCAACCTTGGTTTCATAGTTGACCCCGACATTAACTTCCAACCACATATCTGTATCATCACTAAGGCTGCACACTTCCACCGCTGTAACATCGCCCGATTCTACCCCTGCCTCAGCTCATCTGCTGCTGAAACCCTCATCCAGTGTTTCAGATGTTAACAACCCTCTGTGTGAAGAAATTTCTCATTTCCCCTTTAGTTCTTTTGCCAATTATTTTAAACATGACTTCTGGTTACTGGCCCACTTACTGAAGAAAACATTTTCTTCCTACTTGCTCTATGAAAACCCCTCATAATTTTGAATATATCTAGTAGGTCTCCCCTTAATCTTTTCTGCTCTAAGGAGAACAATTCCAGTTTCTCCAACCTCTCCACATAACTGAACCTCCTCATCCCTGATATCATCCTGATAAAATTCCTCTGTAGCCTCTCCGGAGCCGTGACATCCTTCCTAAAGTGTGGTGCCCAGAATTGTACACAATACTTCAGCCGAGGCCTTAGCAGTGATTTGTAAAGGTTTAGCATGACTTCCTTGTTTTTTTATCCAATACCCCTATTTAAAAAGTTCAGTATCCCATACACTTTCTTAAACACCTGCTCAATTTGCTCTGCCACCTTCAAAGATTTGTGAATATGCATCCCCAGGTCCCTCTGTTCTTGTACCCGTCTCAAAATCGTGCACCTTTAGATTAAACAGTCTATCCATGTTGTTTCTCCCGAAGTGCATCATTTCACACTTATCCGCATTAAATTACATCTGCCATGCATCTTTCCATTTCACCAATCTGTCTATATTCTCCTGAAGTTTGCTACTGTCCTGTTCACTTTTTTTTTACATTGCCAAGTTTTGCAACATCCGCAAACTTCAAAACTGTACTCCCTGTACCCAAGTCCAGGGCATTTATATACAGCAAGAAAAGCAATGGTCGTAATACCAACCCCTGGGGATCCCACTGCATTCTTCCCTCCAGTCAGGAAAAACATCTGTTCACCACTACTCTCTGCCTCTGATCCATTTCTTAAGTAAACTGCTGAATACTGTAATATTTATTATTATTCCTGTTGTGCAGATGCAATTTGGCTTCATCTGATTCAGTAGTGAACATAACTCAAATCACATCCTCAGTGCTATGCTTCAGCAAACTTGAAAGCATTTTTAAATGAATGATTTCAACCAGCAGTAAGCATCTGTATCAAATACAGGAACTGCGAGAGAGACAGCAACACTAAACAACAGCAGAAACAGGACGCCACAGGAATCACAAACACATGTGCCTTGCGTTTTAAACCCTTATCTGTTTCAATACTCTCATGATTTTGTTGAAAGCATTATGTTGTGCAGCAGCAGCACCAGAGCTTCCAGTGGATGTGGCTCATGAGAAACTGCTCATCCTGGGGCAGCTTGCCGGCCCTGGGTCTTCACGGGTGAATGGTCTCTTCTGATCTATTCAGCTCTGCGCTGAATAGATAATGGGAGACAGCAGCAGCGACTCACCACGGAGAGTCTCTCCCATTGTGTTCTCCTTCATCATCATTCATATCTGAGCTGTGACATGGGAACAAAACAATTTTCTGGGGTAGTTGCAGTTCAAATTCCGAGAACGCAGCTTGCACAGGCATTAATTTGTGCTTATTTTGTTTGGTTAATTTTCTTCAGAACACAGTGAATGGCACAAGGAGGTCGTAATCTGGCATCAATGTTGCAAATGCAAAGTGAAGGAAGAGACAACCCAAAATGAAAAGCCTGCATACAAACCATTAAATTCCTCCTATCCATACAATCGAAGCAAACAAAATCTCCCCGTGAATATATAACAGTATCTGCAAGATTTCACAGCATTCTGACTCACACAAGTGTGCAGATGAGAACTGCTTTCAGCAGCACTCATCATTTGGCAGCATCAGCACGCTTAACAAGTTTATTTATGTTAAAATAACAAAAGAGTTCGACAGCACAAGAGTTACTTGAAAAACTATTTTTCAACTATATATTAAGTAACCCAAAATGCAAGTTACCCTTTATTACAAAAAAACCCCACCATAAACTGCCATGGTAGCTGCCTGTAAAAATGGTCTTTATAGGACTTAACTAGCACATCAAATAAATGAGTGTACTGAAACACTACCTATTTTGCTATGATGAATGAGCACTTTACAATTATATTGTAATGTACAGATGAAAATGGATTTTCACAATTAATGACTACTCAATGAGCTCAGTCAATGAATCTAAGGGCAGGTATTAGCATTAGACGAATAAACAATTTAATTATCCATGACAAAATGGTTTGGTTTTATATGTCACGCTATCAATAAAGACAACAAGGACAATAAAGGAGCTATAAATGACTATTGTAGGGTATGTGGACTGTGTCATACTGCTAATTATCATCCCACATACTAGTTTTGCCACTGATTTTACTCAGTTTTAACTCTTGAGTTCTGGTGACGCAGGACAAGTAGCTTGAAAATGAATCTGTGCAAAACTGGATTCTTTGCCAAACTGATGGTACAAATAAATAGATGGGAATTTATTCAAAGTTAAACAGACCATACGTTCCTTGTTTAATTTTCCTGTGTTTCTCATAATGACCTCAAGTTGAAAACATCAGGCTTTAATTATTGACTTCCATCAGCATCACCAATGTGCACAGCAGGAAGAGTCAAGGGTTACGTCATTGGATAAACAGATTCAGCAACTGACCACCACTGACTCAAACCTCCGCAAATCTCAGTGATGGGAGAAATTAAATTCTAAGAAGCTTCCATGCTTTTGGTCTTTACGTTGTGCTTCCCTGTCTGGGCACATTAGAGTTCTATTTAAAAAGGTCATGCTACCAGCACCTATGAGCTTTGTTCCAATCGATACAAGGATGGGGAGGACTGCTGCATTGGATAATACAGCACTTCTTCACACAAAGGGTAATGGAAATCTGCAACTTACCCCCAAAGAGCTGCTGAGGCTGGGTCAATTGAAATTTTCAAAACTGCAATCAATAGATTTTTGTTAGGTTAAGGTATTAGGGGTTATGAAACAAAGGCAGGTAAATGGAGTTGAGATACAGATCAGCCATGATATAACTGAATGGCGGAAATGGCTCAAGGGCTGAATGTCCTCCTCTTGTTCCTATTGTTACAACCAGGTGAGAAAGGGGTCTAGGGTTCCCTCTCAGCCTTCACCTGGTCTTAGTGTAACAGGGTTTAACTTTTAAAACACTGTGTCTTTAGCTCCCCCTTGGTGAATCCTTGTTTACCGCTTTCCAATTACAAGGCAAAGAAACCAGCACAAACAGGTTTTCTTAGGTCTAAAGAAGAAAGGTTGAAATTTATTAAACTTAAACTCTAATTTGGTTAACGCCTACGGATACATGACGCGCCCAAGCTAGCATGCATATGTGATACACACATGCAGATAGAGACAGAAAAGAGCAGAAGAAAAATAAAGTGGAAAGGTTTGAGGCAATCTCTGAAGATTCTTTTGTTAAGGTTCTTCAAGCTCACTATAGAGTCCTTGACTGTAGGTAGATCTTGCTTTTCGTTGGGGCCCAGTATTCTTCTTAACCCTTGTTCGCTGCAGGAGACTTTTCTCTCTTGGGGTTCCTATGTCTTCAGTGGATTTGGAGATCCGTGAGAAAGAGATGGAAGCAGACAGACAGAAGGCTATGGCAAGCCAGCCAGGAGAGGTCTTTTCAATCCAGGAGCAAACAGACACTCTCAGTTCAAACTATTTGTACAATTCAGAAAAAACAGGTTGCCAAGTAGGCTAGTCACGTGCCCAGCTGGTCTGACCACATCTGTTTGTGGATTCTCTGGCCTTAGCCGACCCTGGAATGTCTCTTCTTCCACACAATAGCTGGGGCTCAAAGTCCATTGTGTGTTAAATTGGATAAGGGAAGTAATCCCTTTGTCTCCACAAGCACAATCTGTTAATATGCACATGCCTTTCCAGCCAGGGGCCTGGTGATATTTTTGAACAAGACCTTTCTTCACTTCAGCAACAGTTTTCAAATCAATGTTCATATTACAAAATTAATTTGCCTCATTCTTGCAGGTGGGGGTCCAGCATGACACCTTCACATCCAGTGGAATGAAATGTTATATGAGAAAAGCGCATTTCATTAAAAGGGTCGAAAGAAAATATAAGATACAGAAAAAAAACATGCATTTCTCTCACTCATTCCCATTCATTCATAAATCCTAAAACTTATTACATCCTGTCTTTTCTTAGTGGTGGTGCTGCTCTAATTGTCCCCTTTTTGGCATCCCAATAAACATGTAGTTTTTATGGGGAAGTTTTTCTTCAGTTTGCCCATTTCCATGGCTGCTTAGGATCTTTGAGATGGTTAGGTTTAATTAGCCCTGAGTTGGAATTTTTTTTCAGGAGAGTCAGTAGTGGGTGGGTCTATCCTGAACTCTCCTAAGTGCTTTGCTGAGTCATGCAAAGGCTTTTGACTTCAGAGGTGCGTGGTTCCCTATTTTTCTGACTGTGGGAGAGGATTCTTTGCTAATCTCCCCTTTTGTCCTCTGGGATACTCCTGCCTGCAGGTATTTGTGCAGACTCTACTGCACTCCCCTGTGGCACTTTGACTAGGTGAGGCATCATTCTTATGGTTTCTCTGCTCCTTAGAGGTCTTTGTCTCTGCAGGTTCCTGTAAATGCTGTTAGCAACTCTGGTGGGGTGCTTCCAGTGTCTGCATTTACATAGGAGGATGTGGGGTCTAACTTTTCACATTTTTCGGGGTTGGCTGACCGGACAGTAGGGGTTTTCATTCGGGATTTCTCCCCGACTTCCTTTAATCTACCCTCTTGGTCAATCTTTCCCCTTCCATGTCTAACCTTTTTCCAGCCTTGTGCCTGCCTGTCCATTTTTGTTCTCAGCGGGCATCCCTTACAGTTCACCAGCCCTCCTAACCCCGGTACAGGAGTTCGGGGTGCAGGTTTCACTGTGGGTTGGGGTTTCCCCTCAACCTGGCACATGTGACAACTCCTGGAGTACTCCACCATATCTTTGTGGAGGTTTGGCCAGTCAAACTGCTGTCTTATGCAAGCTTTGGACTTTCGTATACCGGCATGTACAGCCACTGTAGTCTCGTGGGCCCTTCTTAATATTTCTCTGCAGCACCACTAACTGGTGAACTACTGTCCATTTCTTAGATCTCAGGTCTGTGAGGAGAACTCAATTTCCTCATCAGTACCTCATTCTTTAAAAATAGTAGCAATCAGGCACCCCCTCTGCTTCACTTTCAGACTGCGCAGCCTGTGCTAATTCTCACAATACTGGGTCGGCTCACTGAGCCTCACCTAGGGAAAATCCATTGAATCCATTCCCTGGGTCTCCTAACTTTCCATAGAAAGTCTCAGACAGACAGACAGACCTGATCATCTGCCTGCAATGTCAATTCAGTCTCCTCTGAGAGAGCTGGTTTGATCATGGCCTGATCCACTACACATTCACGGAAACTGTAGGGGACCGTCTCCTGCCACGACCCTGTCTCTCTGACCTCCTGCAGTCTTTCTTTCACTACTGGGGGGGCTTCCACCTTCACCTCCGCCAGATCATTACCTAGGAGCAGGTCAACCCCATCCACAGGCAAACTAGGGATAATCCCTACGGTCACCAGTCCCGAAACCAGGTCGCACTCCAGGCGCACCCAGTGTACAGGTACAGGCATACACTGCCCTTCAATACCATTCACCACCATTCTGGTGTTCAGTGCACTCTGTGGGGGAAAGGTCAGGCCTTTTCCCAGTAAAAGGGATCTAGTGGCCCCTGTGTCCCTGAGAATTATCATGGGCTTGCTTGCCCCACTCGTAGGGTATTGGGTTACTTTCCCTTCGGACACAAAACCCTGATAACCTTCAGGAATCCTATGAAATTTTCCTGCACTTACAACTGTAAGCTTCCTGGGTCTCACTCTTACTGCAGTTAAAGCCACAACTTGCTCTGCTGTGCTTTCCATCAGGTTCTCTTCTTCACTGAGCGGGTGTGTCCTGATTAACCCTACAGGTTTTCCCTTTAGTTCCCAGCAGTCAGCTTTCAAAAGCCCTGCTTTATTACAATGGAAGCACACAGGTCTCCGGGTCTCACACTTGCTCACGGCACCTTCCTTTTTGGCTGAAGGAGGGCCCTCTATGTCTACTACTTTTCTTTCTCTCCCAGGACTATCACCTTCCCACGCTTTGTTCTTTTCAAATTTGTTGAGGTGACTAGGAAAGGTTCTCCCCTGGGAAACCGACTTATAAATTAAAGCAAACTCATCGGCCAGAATGGCTGCTTGCTGGGCTCTCTGGACCCACTGCTCCTCTACATGTGTCTTTATGGAGAGTGTGAGAGTTTTAAAATTCCTCTAACAGAATTACTTCTCTGAGATTCTCATAGCTGAGCTGTACTTTAAGAGCCCTCAGCCACTGGTCAAAAGCCAGCTCCTTGCTTCTTTCAAACTCCAGATAAGTTTGATTAGCTTGCTTCTTGAGGGTTCTAAACTTTTGGCAATGGGCTTCGGGTACTAATTCATATGCCCCGAGCATAGCATTTTTGGCCAGTTCATAATTTGATGAACTCTCATCTGGCAACAGGGAATAAACCTCATGGGCTTTTCCAGTTATCTTGCTTTGCAGTAAAAAAGGCCAAGTCTCAGCTGGCCATTTTAGCTGCCTTGCCAGTTTCTTAAAGGACACAAAAATTCTTCTACATCCTCCTCATTGAATTTTGGAATTAATTGAGCTAATTTTAACAATTTTGTACCCAGCCCTGAATTACGCTCCTCCATATTGACCACGCTTTCACTGGGGTAACTTTGTCCCCCTCTAGTTAACTCAAGCCGCTTTAGTTCTCTCTCTCTCTTGGCATTCCTTCTGGAATATTATTTCGCTTTCACTCTCCCATCTCTCCCTTTTCCTCTCCTCTCTCTCATGTTCCGTCTCCTGTCTTTCTTTTTCTTCACATTCCTTCTGGAAGGCTCTTTCTTCTTTCCCCCCTCTCCTGTCTCTCTCTTTCTTTCTCCTCTAATTCAGGTTTCCTCTGTTCCAATTGTAGCTTTGCTAGCAATACCCTGTTGGGGTCTACTTCTAACACTGCTTCTGCTTCCTCAGATTCAAGGGAAAAATGGTTAGCCACTAGCCTTAGGAGTTCAGACTTCCTAGCCTTGCCACATACAGTGATCCCACACTGCTCAGCCATTTTCCTCAACTCCTCCATAGACAGTGCTTTTAACTTATCCCAAGTTACTTCACCCTTGCTTGGAGAGCTACTAGATTCAGTCACAGACATGTTAGTATTCAATCATACACAACGACAAGAAAACCTGTATTGAAATCTTGTTCTTTTTTGATTGGGAACAATTTGGCTTCCCACTTCCAATTTCTCTCGTTTGTCTGTGGGTAAAATCCAGGATGATAGCCTCCAAATTTCTGTTATGACCAAGTGTGAAAGAGGGCTAGGGTTCCCTTTCAGCCTTCACCTGGTCTTACTGTGACAGGGTTTAATTTTTAAAACACCGAGTTTTTAGCTCCCCCTTGGTGAATCCTTGTTCACCGCTTTCCAATTATAAGGCAAAGAAACCAGCACAAACAGTCTTTCTTAGGTTTAAAGAAGAAAGGTTGAAGTTTATTACACTTAAACTCTAATTTGGTTAATGCCTACAGATGCACGACGCGCCCACACTAGCATGCATACACAATACACATATGCAGATAGAGACAGAAAAAAGCAGAAGAAAAATAAAGTGTAAAGTGGCAATCTCTGAAGAGGGTTTTTGTTACGGTTCTTTGAGCTCACTATAGAGTCCTTGATTGTAGGTAGATCTTGCTTTTCGTTGGGGTCCAGTAGTTTTCTTTAACCTTGTTCGCTGCAGGAGACTTTTCTCTCTTGAGGTTCAGGTGTCTTCAGTGGATTTGGAGATCCATGAGAAAGAGATAGAAACAGACAGACAGGAGGCTGTGGTGAGCCAGCCAGGAGAGGTCTTTTCAGTCCAGGAGCAAACAGACACTCCCAGTTCAAACTATTTGTACAATTCAGAAAAAAACCAGGTTGCAAAACAGGCTAGTCACGTGACCAGCTGGTCTGATCACGTCAGCTTGTGGATTCTCTGGTCTTAGCCGACTCTGGAATGTCTCTTCTTCCACACAATAGCTGGTGCTCAAAGTCCATTGTGGGTTATTTTGGATAGGTGAAGTAACACCTTTGTCTCCACAAGCACTGTCTGTTAATATGCAAATGTCTTTTCAGCCAGGGGCCTTGTGATTTTTTGAACACGTCCTTTCTTTACTTCAACAACAGTTTTCAAATCAATGTTCTTATGACAAAATTGATATGTCTCATTCTTGGCAGGTCAGGGTCTAGCATGACACTATGTTTTTAATGAGGCCAACTCCAGCAATGTTACTTCCATAATAAAAACAAGAAATGCTGGAAATACTCAGCAGGTCTGGCAGCATCTGTGGAGAGAGAAGCAGAGTTAACGTTTCAGGTCAGTGACCCTTCATCAGAACTGGCAGAGGTTAGAAATGTAATAGGTTTTAAGCAAGTAAAGCGGGGATGGGGCAAGAGATAACAAAAGAGAAGGTGTTGATAGGACAAGGTCACAGAGAATAACTGACCAGAAGGTCATGGAGCAAAGGCATGTTAATGGTGTGGTGAAAGACAAAGTGTTAGTACGGAGAGGGTGTTAATTGACAGCAAAACTGAACAGCCCTGGTCCCAAGCACAAACATGAAAAAAACAGTGGGTAGGCACAGTAGAAACAAACTAAACAAACTAAAATAAAATAAACACTAAAAAAGAAAAAAGAAAAGATAACTAAAAATAAAAATAAGAAGGGGGCCTGTCGTGCTCTGAAATTATTGAACTCAATGTTCAGACCGGCCGGCTGTAGCGTGCCTAATCAGCAAATGAGGTGCTGTTCCTCGAGCTTGCGTTGATGTTCACTGGAACGCTGCAGCAATCCCAAGACAGAGGTGTGGGCATGAGAGCAGGGGGGAGTGTTGAAATGGCCAGCAACAGGAGGCTCGGGGTCATGCTTTCAGACTGAGCGGAAGTGTTCCGCAAAGCAGTCACCCAGTCTGCATTTGGTCTCCCCAATGTAGAGGAGACCACATTGTGAGCAGTGAATACAGTATACTGAATTGAAAGAAGTACAAGTAAATCGCTGCATCACCTGAAAGGAGTGTTTGGGGCCTTGGATAATGAGGAGAGAGGAGGTAAATGGGCCGGTATTACACCTCCTGTGATTGAAGGGGAAGATGCCATAGAAGGGGACAAGGTGGTGGGAGTAATGGAGGAGTGGACCAGAGTGTCACGGAGGGAACGATCGCTTCAGAATGCTGACAGGGGAGGGGAGGGGAAGATGCATTTGGTAGTGGCATCACGCTGGAGGTGGCGGAAACGGCGGAGGATGATCCTTTAGATGTGGAGGCTGGTGGGGTGGAAAGTGAGGACAAGGGAAATCCTATCGTGGTTCTGGGAGTGAGAGGAAGGGGTGAGGGTAGAGGTGCGGGAAATGGGCTGGACACGGTTGAGGGCCCTGTCAACCACAGTTGGGGGGAATCCTCGGTTGAGGAAAAAGGAAGACACATCAGAAGCGCTGTCATGGAAGGTAGCATCATCAGAGCAGATGCGTCGGAGATGGAGAAACTGGGAGAATGGAATGGAGTTGTTTACAGGAGACAGGGTGTGAAGAAGTGTAGTCGAGGTAGCTGTAGGAGTCGGTGGGCTTATAATGAATTTTAGTAGACAGCCTATCCCCAGAGATGGAGACAGAGAAGTTGAGGAAGGGAAGGGAAGTGTCAGAGATGGACCATGTAAAGGTGAGAGAAGGGTGGAAATTAGAAGCAAAGTTGATAAAGTTTTCCAGTTCGGGGTGGGAGCAGGAAACGGCACCAATACAGTCATCAATGTACTGGAAAAAGAGTTGGGGGAGGGGGCCTGAGTAGGACTGGAACAAGGAATGTTCGACATATCCCACCAAAAGACAGGCATAAGTAGGACCCATGCGGGTCCCATAGCAACACCTTTTGCTTGAAGGAAGTGCGTGGAGTTGAAGGAGAAGTTGTTCAATGTGAGAACAAGTTTAGCCAAACGGAGGAGGGTGGCGGTGGATGGGGACTGGTTGGGCTTCTGTTCAAGGAAAAAGCGGAGAGCCCTCAAACCGTCCTGGTGGGGGAGGAGTTGTAGAGAGATGTTGCTTCCATACATTGGTGATTTACACTTGATACCAGCAACACCACTCGTGACTGTCAGTGATCTGACAGGCCATTCCGAAGGTTGCGCAAACCTTAAAACTGGAACTTGGCAAAAGCAAAGTCCAATAAACATACTGTGCGAACCACAACTTTCCAATCTCACAAAAAATGGAAATAAACTTCCAGCCAGCAACTAGCCTGATGTGGCTGGGACTGCTGGAGATATTTTTCTTAAAATGTAGGGAGCATGACAATCTCACAACCACTGCTGATGACATGAAGAGCATAAGTAAGGTGAAACTGTCCAAGGCACACCCTGGCATGGGAAAGGAGAAAGTCACACCAGTCAGGGAAGCTTGGCCCAAGGCATTCTCTGGTTTGTAAGAAACTTCAACAGTGTTCAGTGATAAATAAATTGAGTCTTTATTTAACAGTTTTAAAACAATGCTCTGAATTCTTAAGCCAAACACGTTTGTAAAAGTGTACAACGAATACATTATAAAATCCAATTTGAAGCAGAATTTCAGAAGTACATATGCCAGAAAAATAAGCAATGTTTTTCTCTCAGTGCCTATATGTGAGACATTTATTCATGGAAGAAACAGCTGCTGATACTCATTGCCCCTCATATATACACACACTGAGTGAGCTATAGGTCCAGGAGAATGTTTGGATATGAGTGTGTGTCATAAAAAAGGAAAAATGCATGTGTGTGAAAGGAAGAGAGTGAGAGAAAAAGCTGCATTAAAAAAATCAGTTCAGTATTCTTTCAAATGGCTAACAAAATACTTAATAATTGAAGGTGGCTGGACAGGTAGGTAAGATGGTCAAGAAGGTATATGGGATACTTGCCTTTGTTAGCCGAGGCATAGAATATGAGAGCAGTGAGGTTATGCGAACTGTATAAAACACTAAGTTAGGTCACAGCTGGAGTACTGTGTACAGTTTTGGTCACCGCACTATTGGAAAGATGTGATTGCACTAGATAGGGTACAGATGAAATTTACAAGGACGAACTGGAGAATTTTAGTTTGGAGGAAAGATTCGGTCGGCTAGGGTTGTTTTCCTTGGAACAGGGGAGACCAAATTCAAGTGTATAAAATTATGAGGGGTCTCGATAGAGTGGATAAGGCGGCCATATTCCACTTGGCTAAGGGGTCCATAACTATGGGGCATAGATTTAGTGTAAGAGTTAGGAGGTTTAGAGGGGATTTGAGGGGATATTTTTTCATCCAGAGGATGATGGGGAGCTGGAACTCACTGCCTGAAAGGCTGATAAAGGTAGAAACTCTCATAACATTTAAAAAGTACTTGGATATGCACATGAAGTACTGTAACCCACAAGGCTGCTGACCAAGAACTGGAAAGTGGGATTAGGCTAGATGGCCATTTGTCAGCCAGCGCAGACACAATGGGCCGAACGGCCTCCTTCCATGCTGTAAATTTCTATGATTCTAGGGCTTCAAAGATCCATCTTAATTAATTTTAGGTTTTCAGAATTCCCTCACCCCTCATAACAGAGCTGGTAATTTTGGACAGAGGGGAACATACCCTTTGATTGTCGTTTCATTTCCTGGTCCTGCTGGATGATGGCTCGGGTTGTTTTCCTTAGAACAGAGGAGGCTGAGGGATGACTTAATTGAGGTGTACAAAATTATGAGCGGCTTAGATAGAGTGGACAGGAAAGACCTGTTTCCCCTAGCGGAGAGGTCAATTACCAGGGGGCACAGATTTAAAGTGATTGGTAGAAGGATTAGAAGGAACATGAGGAAAAACCTTTTCACCCAGAGGTTGGTGGGTGTCTGGAATTTGTTGCCCAGATCGGTGGTGGAGACAGAAACCCTCAACTCATTTAAAATGTACCTGGACATGCACCTGAAGTGCTGTATCCTGCAAGACTACAGACTAGGTGCTGGAAGGTGGGATTAGATTGGGCAACTTTTTTTTCAACCAGCGCAGACTCGATGGGCTGAATGGCCTCCTTCTGTGCTGTAACTTTACTATGGTTCTATGGTTCTATAATACATTGTTTTTCTGGCTGAGGGTGAACAGATGACCAGCCTTCCAGCTCACTGCCGCTCGGAACACGAGACTACAAAATAGACAAGACTGGCTTGAAGATGACTTTCTCTCCTTCCTTGGGAGGAAGTTCCTGTTGTCTATTCCGTGTCTCCCCACTATAACAAGACCGAGATTCAGCGGCTTCAAGGATGAAACCAGTCACATTCCCTGGATCCTCCCAGAATTCTATCTAGAACAGTTCAGTGCAGCCTAGGCACCTGAATCAAAATCGCATTAATATCCTTGCGGACAGAGTAAACAAAACAGAACAGAGGGAGAGGATTTAAACTAATATGGCAGTGCAGGTAGGGAAGGTCGAGAATTGAGACTGAACAGGGAGAGCAAGATCAATAAAGCTGCTGGAAAAGAAGCAGAAGGCTTTCCTGAAATAAACAGAAGTAATTACTGGAGGTGAGAGGGAAAGAAAGGCTTTGGGTACTGAGAGGTAAAAACAATGTTGCAGAGAGTGCAAAGGATATCAAATTACTGAATGAGAAAACCAGGAAAAGGAAAAAGCGCCAATGTTGCAAAAAAAATGGAGTCAGGACTGAGTAGTACGTAGGGAATGCACAGGCATTCAAAATGAAATTGGAGCATTAGAAGGATTAGTAACAATGGAGAAGAATGATTTGGTAACTAGAATGGAAAAGTGGATTCACTTTAGGCAGGATTGCGAACTCAATATCCCTTATTACAACATTCTCAACAAAATTAAATGGGTAAAGGGGGAGTGGGGTAGTATTATTAATAAACAATTCTATCACAATGTTAGAACATAATGATGTCCGCAAGGTGTAATTTTGACTTTGGGCGTTAAATAGGCGATATCAGATCAGTTACACATTTTAAATTTAATTTTCAACAAGGGATGAGTGTCAAGGTGGGAGCTGTTGATTAGTGAGGATAGTTTATGGATAGCTGGTGCGTGGTTAGGGACAGTGATTGGTGCATGGTTAGAGACAGGGATTTATATGTGGTTAGAGATGGGGATTTATGCATGGTTAGAGACAGTGATCCGTGCGTGATTAGGGACAGTGATTGGTGTGTGGTTAGAGATGGCAGTTCTTGATGGGACAGACATGATTATCTCAGGAAGAAGTCATCCCTACTGGAGTACGTTTTGTGTAGATTTGAACAGAAACTGCAATCCTTCATTGTGGATTGCATGTTTGCCGTACATCAATTAAGTCTGGGTTCTCATAAATGATCTCGAACCTTTTGCAGACAATTGGGAAATGGTGTGGGTGGCTTCCACTTTTCACCTCTCAACTGACCACAGATAGGGCTGAATTTTACGGACCCCCTGACATCAGGGGTCGTGGCTGGGGGGGATGGGGGCGCGGTCTGGGAATTGCCTCTGGGACTGCCATTTAAATATTCAAATAAATTAGAATCAATGAATTAATTATATTCACGTTCCCGCCGTCTGTCCCAGTGTAATCTTTGTGCTGATGGCCGGCACTCCTGCACCTTCGTAACCCCGTCTGGGGAAATGAGGCGGAACACTGGTTGGGAGGGGGAGGAGGTAGGTTTCTCAGTGTGGGGGGGGGGGGAAAACGTAGTTAAAGAAACATCACTGGTGTAGGGAATGGTGGGAAGGGTTTTAGGTTAAAATGTATGCACTTTGGTGGGGGGAAGGTCAGGTGGTCAAGGTAAGTGTTTTGGAGGGGAGAGGGCAAGTAATTAATTTTATGGTTATGGGGGGGTGGGAGAGGGGAAAAATAGTTTTTTTTATTAAGTGTATCTTTAAATATTTTAATTGAACAGTAGGGCTTGAAGTTCTTTAAAAATGGCATCAGGGCCTGTGCACAGGCAGCTGATGCCATTGATGGGGACGGACAGCCTGCCCCATCCACGTCATCGGTGGGGGGGGGCGTCGGTCCGCCACGACTATTTAAATGAGCTGCCATGCTTAGGGATCGTGACAGCTCCACAACATGCAGCCTGCGATTTCAGCAGTGGGAGTGTAAATTTCAGCCCATAGTGTTTTTAAAAAGTGTTTTAGTCCCTGAGTTTAAGGGTCAAATGAACAGACAAATGACAGGTTTTCTTGATGTTTTAAAAAGAAAGGTAACTATTTATTAACACAATACCCAAAAATGTTTGCAACCTCACCCACTCACGCATTCACACACATGCACACACACAAAGAAAAGATGGAGAGTCGAGGGCAGCATGCAATTAGAGTTCGATTGTTGTAAAGAGGAGGAAAACTTTTACAGCGTTGAAGGCCTGAATATTCCATGTCTTGGAATTGATGAATTGTTGCAGACTCCTTTGGTTAAAACTCAGTCCAAAGTTGGTGATGGAATTCCTGGTTCAATTTCTCAGACAGGGAGTTCTCAAGGTCACCTTGCAATCTCTTTGCCTCAGTAGTTTAAATATGGTACTGGTAAGGCTCCTCACTTAGCTGGATCGATCTCACAGCTTCTGGAATGGCTTTGTCCCTCTCTCTCTCTCAGAGAAGTTAAGTTTTTACCTTAAAAGAAGTATCAGGTTTTGGTTTCAGTCAGGTGACTCAAGACGCTCTCCCCCGGGGAGTCCATACAATATGCCAGGAAGTGGGGACTATTGTTACATAATGGGATCTGAATGTGATCCATTTTGATAAATAGATGTCATTTCACACCTATTATCTTGGTCTTGACTTCGGAGTCAGTTTGTCTGCAAAAGCCTTTGCTAGCCCAATCTTTGATGCTAGGAGTTGTTAGCATGGAATGGGCTGTTTTACATGTCAATGTGTCTCCTCAAGGTAATGGTCCTGTCCTCCACAGACAAACATGTTGATTGGCAGTATTGGAGGGGATCACCTAACCTCTCCCTCCATGTTGCCGGGTAGCAAAGTGTTCATTTTCTTGTAGCTTAGTTCAACAGTTAACTTTTATTTCATAATTCCTCCAGTTCATTTCATATTTCACCCCTGTTTCCTCCATGAGCATGACAAACTACTCTGGCCACCCATCCCATTGATGTCTGTCCAGTTGAAGGTGGAGTGTGCAGCTTAGGTTCCACATGAAGGGACAGATGTTTGCAAGGAAATGACAGACCACGATATATGGCTGTCACAGGATTGTTGCTGAACTGTTTTTGGTTTCATTTTGAGCTGTTAAAAGCCAGTTGGTTTTTGGACTAAAAGAGGCAGTTGGAGATCTGCATATTGACCTACCAGGATCAGAAGAAAAACAGACAACTGTTACCTCTCTTTGAAGAATCCCTGCTCTTGAAAATAAAAATCCTATATCAAGTTGTACTGTTGCCTTCTGTATTTTGAAGAAATCCAGAATGTTTGCAGAAACCTTGCTTCTTTAAAAGAACTGTGCATCGAATGTGTGAGAACTGAAACCTTTGTTGCTGCACACCTGCTGTAAGACCTATGTGAAGCCTTCTGTAATTGAATTTCTTTGAAAAACAGACTGTTCATCATCATTGCTTGGAAAGATTCCTAGTGGCAGCCCTATTTGACTTTGGGACACCTCGCCAAAACAAAGGACTTCCATATTCAGGATGTTTTTTTTTTATTCCTTCTATTTCTTTGTAACAGCTGTGAACAAAAATCCCTTTTTTTTCTCCCAGTTAACCAGTTGTGTATGTGAGTGCGTGTGTGAAGGCTAGGATAAATAAAATGGGGCTTTAATATTTAAATTTGCGCATATATTTACTTCATTATTGTTTAAGACTTGGTTTATAATAAACGGATAATTTTATTGTTTATTAAAGAAACCCGGTTGGTGTGCATTATTCTGGGGACAAATAGCGTATCTAACTGACTAATTAGGTAAGTGGGAAAATTTATTGATATGCTGTGACCTGTGGAGAAGTGGGACTGAATTAACAGTGCACTCCTCCCGCCATGATCAGAACACAGTAGAATTATTACTACTGATAACAGAACAATTTGCCAAATTTTATTTAAAAAAGAATTCAGATTTTTTTTTCCAGTTTACAAGCCAACAGTAATTTGAAAGTATAACAAAATAGATTGGTTGATGTGAATATTTTATCCTAACAGAGAGAACATGAATAATTCTCACTTGGCCCAGAAGAATGCTTACCAGCAGGAGCATATTACTCTGAAGGGTATTCTTCCTAATGTTTCCTGCGTTTTCCTGTTATTTTATTGCTCTGTACGACATGCTTACAATTTATTTATGGGAGGTTACTGAGCTCCCATGACTGTTCATTTTTATTGATGTCATAATCACAAGATGCAAGGAACATTTTAATAAACTGCTCCGAAAGGTATCATTTTCAATATCTTCTTAGAGCAATCCAATTTATGCCACCCTTGGACCAGTATTTACATTTTCTAAATAAAGATCTTCAGATCAGAAAATTATCTCCAAATTTTATGTTGCATGGTTCAACTTGGAGCAATTTTCCTACAATTATCTTCGAGCTCATTACGTCTCCATAAGGCTCAAAGAATAACCTAGATGTGTCTCTGGGTGAGTCACATAAGCACCGTGCAATTACTCATATGATACGTTCCAATTATCATCTTTAATGTGGCTTTGTTACCATGTGCACTTGACCAAAATGCGCAAATCTGGGACCCAATTCTAATTAGCACTGAGCATCCTAAACCTAGGCGTATCTCAATAAAGAAACATAACAGTAGCCTACAGTTGCAAATGGCTCAGTTCCCAGTGCAGCTACAGAAGGTAGTGAAAGGAATAGGTTGTTGTTTTCATATCTTCACACTCTTCCCCTTGGAGGATAGTTTGAAATAGTTCAAGGATTTAGGGGCTGATTAACATTCTCATAGGCAGAAGGGCATATGCTCTTTCCATGGCTGTAATTTTATACCAGTCAATCGGGCGGTTAGTCCTATACAGTGAAGGCTTTTATGGGCTCCACTACCAGTATGATGAGGTGGGCTAACAGCATCCACTGGACCAGAGTATCCTGTTGGATGTCAATCCACAATCTAGAGCTGAAGCTCCAATCTCCACTTGCTGGGACTGTCTAGAGCAAGGTTTGGACCCTGCAACTTCTGACTCAGAGACAAAGATGCTACCACTCGGCTCACAATGCAGCAGGTGGGCATATGGTAGACAGTGAGGCTAATATTGCTGTTCTGTCCCTGCAGCAAATTGTGAACTGGCCAGGCCTGTGTGCTGAGGCTAGCCTCGCTCAATAACGCTCATGAGCATTGTTTTAAGATCACCTAGTATATCGCGCATGATGTGCTAGAAGCACACTAAGATCATGGGCTAGAATTTCAAGCATCATTAGTTCACAAAGTGCTGGTGTATTGCAGAGACCACTGCTTTTGGGGGAGAAAATAGTGGCAGGTAGGATAGTACCAGCAGCAAAACAGCCTTTGGAGGATCAAGTCTTTCAACAGCAAATTAGCCAGATAAGATGGGTAACCCTATTTGAAGGTCAGGACCACTCAAAAAACTTTCAATGATTGTTAGGATGTTGGCAAGGCCGGAATTTATTGCCGCTCCATAGTTGCCCCTGAAAAGGTGATGGTGGGCCTTTATTTTAGTGGTTTGATACAACTGAGTGGATTGCACAATTGCATTTCAGGCATCAACAATTGCGCTTTCACCTCTTAAATTCAAATTATGATAGACCATTGTTCACTGGAGAAGCAAACAGGCAACTGGGTGGCACAGTACACTGTTCTTCCAATTCCAGAAACAGAATCGGAATCGATTTCAAACAATGGGAAGAATTGGCTCCTTTCCATTGTTTAAGGTCCCAAGTGAGATTAAGTTTGGCCAAATTCAACATAATTCCTATCAGACTTGAGCCACAGCACAAAGAAACTGCTTATAATTCTGCAGCACATTGGCAAATCATTTCAGAAGGTTACAAATTTGACTGGTGGAAAAAAATGCAATATAAGATGCTTATTAGAAGTGGGAATTAAAGCACACTTTTGCGCCTGTTCCTTTACTCTCTACCCAATCTATGGCAGAAATGCTTGATGTCCACAGTGGTGCAACTAGAAGTTGTATTGCCATCTTTTTTATTTTTCCTTGGCTCAGTGGTAGTTCTCATGCCTCTGAATTAAATGGTTAAGGGTTCAAATCTCCCTCTACGGTTTTGAGCACATAATCTAGGCTGAGACTCCAGTGCAGTGCTGAAAGAGTGCTACATTGTTAGAGGTGTTGACTTTCAGATGAGACGTTAAACTGAGCACCTGTCTGCCCTCTTAGGTGAATGTAACAGATCCCATAGCACTCTTTAAATAAGAGCAGGAGAGTTCTCCTGGCCAATACTTAATACTGAAACAAACAATTTGGTTATTTATCTTATTGTTGTTAGTGGGACCTTGCTGTAAGCATATTAGCTGTTGTATTTGGCTGCACCACAACAGTGACTGCATTTCAGAAGTGCTTAATTGGCTGTGAAGCGCTTTGGGACAACTTGAGGTGAAAGGAAATTTTTTAAAATTCCTTATTCTTTGAATGGAGTATTGGATGTCAAGAATGTACATCGAAGGAGCAACATGAAAACATGGCATGTTTCATTTGCTAGTCCAGGTGAGAAGTGAATCAAGAGTTTGATAGTGGAAATGCTTCCATGACCTTATGTTCATTAATCTTATACTTTCCCTCAATAAACCTCTTTGACACAAGCATGTCCTTTTTCACATCTGGTTAACTTTAATTCAATAATTCTAGAGATTACTCTAAGCAGCAGCAGTCTTATTTTATAGGGTTAATATTGGTGCACAATTTCCCATTCTGAGGATCAGGAAGATTGAGCTATGTCACAAAAGGGGAATTTAAGGGAAATTCACATCCTGTACTGCTGCTTAGTGACTCTGTCAACAAAATTCCATTGTTACTACACTGGATTAACACACCGTTCAACTGAGTATGTTTCAGAAATTACTTCTTAAATTGATTTTGCAAGCACAATTTAATCTTTACACTAGGGAACGGAACCATATGTAAGTGATTCCTTTAACATCAGTTGAGCACTGAGTGGAGTCGAACTACAAAACCAAGCAATGTGTTGACTCAGTGCATTTACTCGAGCTGACTACAAGTATTCAGTTGTACAGGAAAAGCTGCTGTTATGATTCATTTTGGGTTTTACTGAGCAGTGAAATCAAGCTCATTATCTTATATTTCATCACTTAAAATCATGCAAATCCCACAGAGCTTAAATTTTCCATCTGGTCAAAGCCATCTGATTAGTCCAAACTGCCAACCCCAAAATAAAATCGAAATTGAAACCCTGCAATACTGGCCTGGTGGTCACATTGCTGATATTTGCATCCCCTATGCACAGGGTTATTTACATAGAATTTACAGGCCATTTGACCCAACATCTTGAAGTGCTGGCATTATTGCTGAGCACTGACCTCATTTATGGGCTGTAGGGAAAGTGCCCTATAAATTGCCTGAGACGTGCTCATAATGGAGTTTTAGCTTGAAAGCTGCCCAATCAGCCACTGAACTGAATGCAGGGAAGTGGCCAGAAAGCAAGGTCCTTAACTAGTCATCACAGCTTCCAAATTAATAAAACCACTGGCTTTTCGGCAATTATGCCATAACAATCTTCCAAGCTCAGTCATGAAGGCTTGTGCATATAAACAAAACATTCCTTCCTGGCTTTGATTTATCATTTAGAAAATTCAGACTCCAGGAAAACACTGAGT
Source organism: Heterodontus francisci (assembly GCF_036365525.1). NCBI lineage: Eukaryota > Metazoa > Chordata > Chondrichthyes > Heterodontiformes > Heterodontidae > Heterodontus > Heterodontus francisci. Next base: position 37,366,787 of record NC_090380.1, on the reverse strand, counting down.
GAAACATCAAATTGTCAAAATTGTGTAGGACACCCTGATGGTTCAGCTGGGATGTGACGCAAAGTCCCCAAATCCTTGAGAATCCAGATTTTACCAATTCAAAGCTATCCCCAGAACATTGGGATGTTTGTTAAAGAAGCTCAGGCACCAAATGGAACTGCCCCCTTTTGACAAATGTGTCACTCACACTGCCAAAGGGGATGCAAGAGCTTAAGTTAAGTATAAAAGAGAGGTCTCACACTCCATTAGTCTTTAGATACTTTTAGATTCTATTCAGTCTCTCTTTACTTCTCATAGAAATAGTAATAAATGCAGAGTCTTTCTTCTTCTTTGTGAGACTTTATTACCTTATCTTTGTTATTCAGAAGGAGACTCCCTCTGTATTCTCTAGTCTTGTTCTGTTAGTAGCTAATACCTAACAGATGTAAAAGGGTAATTTTACAAGTATAAAGAATATCATAGCAGAGGATAAGATTGTAAGGCAGAAACAAATGTGTCATTTAACTGTACAAGAAGAGATCAATAAAGGTGAGAGATGAGGCAGCTGCCTCAGATATTGTCACTTGTGTGTAAGGAGGGTTCAGTAAGAACCGAAGATCCAAAGTAGACAGATAATCCTGCTGCCAAAGGGGCTCCAGTTGCTAATACCTGTGTCCCAGAGAAGGAAAAATATCAACGCAGCAAGGTTGCTCATAACAAAATGGTCATATAAGCTCTGAAACAGTGCTAACCACCTTCATTGACTCTGAGCTATTAGATAGACTAGTTATCTGTTAAATCCCTACATAATTGACAAGTCTAAATAACCTCACCAACTGTAGTAATGTCAGACTTTGATTGCTGCTCACGGGCCATCAACACAGATTTACACTGATTCATTGAATTGGCAGGACAACCTCCACTACTCATTTTCTTAAGTAACTCCATTCATTGTTGCTATTTGAAATGCTAGGCACGTCCAACTACATCTACAAATATCTATTAATTGCTCGTACATGCAACATTTAATTGTAACCTGTGATTTTGTCCTCAATAAAGAGTTACTAGTACATCATCTATTCTCTGGCTTCTTTCTTGATGACTGGCAGGAAAAAGGTTAATTCAATCACTCAGAATCTTGGGAATATCCTAACTGAGGGGTAGTGAACTCAAATTTGATCTGAGCTGGTTAAATGTAAGACAGTTCAGCAAGCCACAAGTCGGCATCACTCAGTCCTAGACCTAAGCTGGGCGGTAACACTCCAGACAATTCATTCATGAGGAGTTAAACAAAGGTGTTAAAGATTTACCTGGTTCCTTTATGTATATTCGTCAGGATACCAAACCCCAGTGTTCTTACACTACACTGTGACTCAATTGTTGACTGTGAATTCTGCTTCCCTACAACTGCAGATGACTAGCATTGTCATCACAAGAGAAATAATACTGATGGCTCTAGATATCTCCCTGATGCCATAAACCACCAGTAAGATTACAGTACATGCATTCTTTTTTTTAAAAAGTCATAGCTGTTAGTTACTACATCAGGAGAAGGAATATCATAGCTGTAATGAGTCTGGGTCAAAACTTTGAGAGCTTTTAGCAGTCAGAGAAAAAGAGAAAACAAATTGCTAATTAGAGTGGCCCGTTATCTATTAAGACTTTTATTTTGTAGATATTCAACTCAGATTTATGAGTCATATTTACAGCACACTGCCTGGAAAAGGAAGGTAGTTGGAGAGAATTTTTTTGCCCAAGCTTTAGGCCTGGAGGTTCCATACTCCTTGCAGTTTCTTTACTTATCACCATACCAAGGTTGTGAGATCATTTATACACAGAATACAGCCAGAGCTGTCGCTAGGATTTTTAATAAAGTGCAATGATATGCACCAAATCTTCACCCAGACTCATTGCAAGGCATCTGAGTCATTTCAAAAGTACAGATATTTTTAGCATCTTGCCTAACTATTCCAAGATTGCAATGGTTTGAAATATATGCAATTGCCTTAAAGCATGTATGTATTGTTTGGATATAAAGCAGGCAGCGGGTCTTTCAGTTGCGAAACAAAGCTGCTGTGTTAAGTGGTAGAATTCTATCTTCATTTAGAGAAGAAAGGCATAATTAACCAGTAATGTACCAAATGGAAAAAGGAGTTTCAAATAAAGCTTGCTGTTTTGAAGCCATTCTAGATTGGTTGTGGGAATGCTTCCTTCGCTTTGCAATCTGCTTTTGGGGATTTTTTTGTGTTCTCCACCAAACTTAGCACAATGATTGATTTGCAGGACAGCACTTTGCATGATGCAATGTTCCCTTTCAGCATAATGAGTTGTCCTTATTAACTATCAGCTCAAACTGCATCGAGTGGCACTTAAATCCTTGGCCTTAATCCAAGTCCAGATTCAACCTATGAAAGTAAATAAGACAACAAATGGAAAGCAGATGGTTGCTGCCTCTCAGCGTGACAAAAGAAATATGGAGTATTTGATCACTGATATTTCTGCTTTTACAGTTCAGGGTTTTCAAATGTATTGAAGAAACAGAGATTTTCATTACAACTCCAAAACGTCAGCAGCCACTATATTTTGGTTTGTGTGCAAAGTTCAACCAAAAAATACTTTATTTCATCATCATTATAAATCTCCCAAGTTCTGTAAAATAATTACCACAGAGCAAAATATACCCCAGAAAAATTTCAAAAATATTTCAACTTACACCCGCCCCCCCCCGCCCATTTCAAAAGAGAACTGATGCTATATTAACTTAATTCCTTTCAAAGAATATTGTTTAATTTCTTGGTTCTTTCTTACAAAATAAATCTTCTAGAAGGGGCGTCTTCTGTACTATAACATTCAGTTCATTAATTTGTAACTAACATAGTGGTTACGATTTGGGTCATTTGTAGACAGTAAATTAATTCCCTTCCCCACTACCAGATACATTCATAGATCCATTGTCATACAATTAATTAACAAGAGGCAAACATGACTTTTTACAAGTTTAAAAGATGAATACCTGTGCACTGGTCTTTTGGGCAGTGAAACTAACATCCACAGTAAAATAAGGTGAATTAAATCAACGAATCTTGAGTAACAAATGTTTAGATAAGGTTCTAAACCTATAAAATGACTGCACTATGGAGTAGATTCCCCTTAACCGTAGACTACATTCTGTATATGACAAAACTCATGAAATATTAGAAGAATCTGTGGTCAAAATATAACTGGACTTTAATATTCAAATAAAGTTTGACGGGCAATCCTCTCTTCAAAGGTAAATGTACACAAGTTTGGAGCTTATTAGACTTTTTGGAAGCAATTTTGGCCTTGGGTAATAGTGTAAAGCTGGAGATAGCAAATCAGCCACCTGTATGACAATTGGGAGAGATACACACAGGCCAGCTGATTCAATATTACCCAAAGTCCAAATAACGGCCAGTATGTCATTAGACTATGAAGAATGCATTCTATAATCTCAGGAGACACGCTAGTAGCTCCAAGCCATAGCTAGTCATTCCCAGCCATTGGATTGTCAATGTGTAAAAACTTTTGCCATCCTCATGTCTGAATATTGTGAAGAATTTTCTTGAAATTCAAAGGAAAATCCACCTTCACAATCCAGAGACTTTTTCATAGTGTTCAGCCACACAATCTGCACCTCCATAAGTGAAGTGGGGGCAATCAGAGCTCCTAAAAATCTTACATATGTACCATCAACGAGAGTGTGTTTGCAAGAAACTGCTGTTCAGAATGTATGAACCAAGCACGTTGTCCTTTTAAACAGGCAACCCAGTTTGTAATTAGTATAAATTTGCTTATTGTATTGCGTTACTACTTGGTATTCTTTCTGTTTCTGTATGCCGCTTCATTTGTGAATAAATGCGTAGTTCAACAGTGTGCTATATTTTCACAGTCTGATATAACAATGTCATGGATATCCCACACACTCTCCTGTAAGTGATTTCCATGATCCAGGTTAACTATTAGATCTGGGCTATAGTAACCTATACAACTGAATACAGTCACAAGACTGTTTTTTGGTTTTTCATGTTTTTGCTTTTGGACAGAGCTGTTCATTATTCTACCATTAACTCTCTCTCTGAACATGTGCTCTATCTTTTACTACAACTATTTGCACTCCCTTTGCCTTTTGTTCTATGACATGTTTATCATTTAATCACTTCTCCCCTCCACCCTATCACAGACCTTCCCTTTTGCTGTTCTTCCCCCTCCCCACTTTCACTTGCTCAAAACCTATTACATTTCTAACCTTTGCCAGTTTAGATGCAAGGTCACAGACCTGAAACGTTAACTCTGTTTCTCTCTCCACAGATGCTGCCAGACCTGCTGAGTATTTCCAGCACTTTGTTTTCATTACACAGTCACGAGGTTAGGTTCAGAGGAGACCATTTGTTTATAGAATTGTTGGCAAGCTGTAAACACAAGGAAATGTGCTTGGAAAAAAAAATACCTCAACTGAATCACACTGATCTTTAACAGCTGTTTGTTTGAAATATATCATTCATCACTGATGCACAAACCTCGGTTGCTTGATCCATTTTATTAAAGCATTCCCATTCCAAATCTGAACAGAAATCCCATCCAAGAACATTAATAGATCTTTCTCTTTTTAATGCTTTTGGCCTATGCATTTCCAGCATTTTCTGTTTTATTTTTATAGGCTTTATTATTTTGAGTTGCTAGAATTGTTTATTCTTCATCTGAAAGCCTATTAAGCACAAATAGGCACCTCATCTTTAATGAAGCCAACACAGGTCTTCCTGCTTTTTAACACCGTATCATCTGTGAACAGATCTCAATGTATTCAGCTTAATTTCCAAGTTGCTGTTTAAATTTTGGCAAATTCAGTGGTCATTGGCTCCTCCTCTCACAATAACATTTTACTTACTGCAACTCAGCATCAACTTTTTTTTTTTATCTATAAGCTTGGCCCCTCAACCGTAGTTTCAGAAACCAAATTTTCCAAGGTACACTTGAGGTACCAGAAACCCACAAATTAAATAAAAGCAATGATACAAAACCTGTTGCATTGTTGACTGACTCTGTATGATGCAACAAACAGGCCAAAATAAACCCTTTTACTGTAGGCCCTGAAATATTATTTTTATTTATGTTTCAAGTTGGCTCCTGTGGGAAGCCACACTGTCTTTGTGGAATGAGCAATTTTAGCCAAGGGTTATCAACTGCTGGTGGCGTTAGAGTGTGTTACATTTTGTTTGTATACAGTATGTACTAACTTGGTTTGAAAAATTGTCTGACTCAATGTGGAACCGAACCAGACAGCACAGCAAGGTCTGAGGTCTTATCCAGTAGTCGATGCTGTTAGTTGATATCAGTTATAAGAGTGCTAAAATTGGCCTCAGGACCCAGAGCTGGAAGGAAAAAAGAAGAAAAGAAAAGCAGCTTTGGTTTCTGCTTTTGCCTGCTGTCCACTGACTCCTGCAGGAATGTGTGCGTGTGTGGTCATTGAGTAAAAGACTTCATGGTCAAACAGCTTGCCAATTATTGCCAGTCTACCTTTGTAAACTTAGAAATGGCCACTCATGTGAGGTACTGAGGGCACCCAGCACTACTGGAACTGTTCTCCAGCAGAGTGGCAATGCCTTCTTCTGTGAAGGGGAGAAAATTAGTTAAAAATCAAATAAAAGCCTCAAACTCCCGCTGCAGATTTCAAACACAAACTGTGTGATTCCTTTTGCAGACATTGATCTCAGAATTATTCCCACACACAGTGCTCAGGTGGTAGCACTCTCACCTATGAGTCTGAAGGTTGTGGGTTCAAGTCCCACTTGATCACTTAATCCAAGCTGACACTTCAGTGAAGTACTGAGGGAGTACTGCACTGTCGAATGTGCTGCCTTTTGGATGAGACGTTAAAGCATGAATCCATTGCCTTCTCAGGTGGATAGAGGAGATCCCATGATACTAATCTAAGAGGAGCGGGAGAGTCTCCCTGGTGGCCTTAGCAGTATTTATCCTTCAGTTGCCATCACTTAAAACCAGATGATTGAGTCATTGTCACATCGCTGTTTGAAGGGCCTTGCACTGTGCAAATTGGCTGTCGTACTTCCCAAATTAAAACAGTGACTGCAGTTTTTTTTAAGTACTTCATTGGCTGTAAAGCATTTTGAGATGCCCTAAGATCAAGAAAGGTTATTTACAAAGGCAATTTTTTCTTTCTTGTAACGCAAACTACAATAATAAGACACAATACAAACATGTGAGCACTGCACTTTCTCCAAGTGGTAATCTGTATGAACATTTAATTAGGAGTTGTAATTCCTCGGGCAGACAGGCAGATGTACAGAGGTTTATTTCGTCATCAAAATGTGTTTCTCTACAGCTAATCCATGGCATACACCTTTAATTAAAGCTGAGATACTACTTCTAAATTGAACCCAGAGTTCGGAATCACTTTTCTATTGGTTCATTTAATTCAGGGTATAAACCAATAATACATTCTTTAAAGAATATGCAATTCATTGAACTTCAGTCTCCTTCATTTTCAATCCAACAGAATAAATAGCTTCCATAAAAAACATGGTTTTAAGTAATCCCTTGTGGTTCTTGTTTATGCTCATTAGATTATTGTCTTATTCTTTCATGGGACATGTGCATCACTGGCAAGACCAGCATTTGTTCCCCATCCTTAACTGCCCTTGACAACTGAGTGGTTTGCTAGGCCATTTCAGAGGGTAGTTAAGAGTTGACCACATTGCTTTGGGTCTGGAGTCACATGTAAGCCAGACCAGGTAACGGCAGCAGATTTCCTGCCCTAAGGGACATTAATGAACCACATGAGTTTTTGCAACAATTGATGATAGTTTCATGGCACCATTACTGAGACTAGCTTTCAATTACAGATTTTTTAAATTAACTAATTGAATTCAAATTCCATCCACTAGCTGCCATGGTGGGATTTGAACCCATGTCCCCAAGGCCTCTGGAATACCAGTTTAGTGACATTATCACTAAGCCACCGTCACCCAATGAAAATACAACTAAAGTTTTTAAATAATAAAGACTTTCTTCAAAAAAATGTAATAACAGATAGATACATTACAGTGATATCCTAATGCAGTATCTAAGTACATGTTTGTGATATACAGTGATATCATTCAGAATCAAACAACGTGCTGCAGCACAGAAACCAGCCAAATTCCACACCCAGTCAATGCCAGTGATTTCCTCCACAAGAGCCACTTCTGCTATTACCTCCCATTAACAATACTCTTTTTAAAGCAATTACCTGATTCGCTTTTAAAGGTACCCATGGTTTCTGCTTCCAGAACAATTTGTGGCTGACAATTCCACATTCTAGCCCTTTTAAAGAATTTTTTTTCAACCTCCACTTTAATTCTTTTAGTGATTGTCTCAAATTTGTGCTCTCCTGCTACCAACTCACTGATAAATGGAAGCAATCCTTCATTGTTTACCTTATTATAATTCCTCAAAATAATCATTCATCAGGTCACACCTTATCTTACAACAACAACATGCATGTGTATTGCACCTTTAATGTGGAAAAACATTGCAAGGCTCCTCAAAGACGTATCAATTTTAAAAAGGATGCCAAGCCAAGTAAGAAGATATTAGGAGGGGTGACCAAAAAACTTGGTCTACGAAAATGGGTTTTAAGAAAGGTCATAAAGGAGGAGAGGGAAGTGGAGAGAGGCAGAGGCATTTAGGGAAGGAATTCCAAATGTGCAGGCTAGCTGGCCCAGGACTCCAATGCTGGGTGATAGAAGGTGGAATTCAAAGGAGGCTGGAGTCAGAGGAATGGAGAGATCGAAAGTGGAGTTGTAGGGTTGGAGGAAATGACAAAAAAGGGATTAAAACACTCGGATTGTAAATTGGAGGCATTGGGGGACTGGAAGATAAAAAGAGCGGGATAAATAGGGCAGCAGAGTTTGGATGAGCTGGAGTTTCTGAAGGTGGGGAATTGGAGGCCAGTGAGTAGAGCAATGGAACAGTCAAGCCTAAAATAAAAAATAGAATTCAATTCATTCAACATCGATATGCAAACATGCATTTCTACGAGAGAGGAATAGAAATCACTGAGGAACACCGTCCCTTTAAAAATCTCATGCCATGCATGGGTATAGTGACTTTCACCCCTCCTCATGTGGTACACTTTTATGGCAGGAGATCTTTTGTTGCCTTTTTATATATTCTTGCTGTCCACGTGGCAATCTTTATCATTTACAGCCAAAAAAAGCAGTCACTTGACATGTTCCTTAGACCCCACTGATTCCATCCAGTAACTAGCCAACATTAACCATACATGAAAGGTCAAATTGACAGAAGTCTGTTGGCCTCATCTCCACTCAGCACCAATGCTGGCCACCTTAGTTGAAATCACCAGGTTTGGAAAGCCAGAAAACCACCAACAACACAAAAATATAATTGCACGAGATTGAGCATGCAGATGTGGTCAAAATTTATATTTCTGCCCACAGTCCTTAGCTAAAGACAGATACAAACAAACAGAGGCCATAAAGTGTCCAGAAAAGCTGGTGGCCAGTGGCAGCTTACCCCATTGATCATAAGCATCCACAGTCGCCAGGGGCAGACCTTTGCCTTTGGAGGCCCTTTAAATCCCATCAGCTGAAGTGGATCTCAGGGCCACTACAGGAAGTGGAACCATTTGATTTATGTTACAGACTTAGCTCCAATACAACAGCATCTCCAGAGTATGATTGGTAAAGTAAGCGGGGTACAGGTAGTTGTCCAATGCTTTGCTCTCAAGGAAAACGACGAACGGCCTAGATTTACAAAATCTGTCATGCTTTATATAGATGCATATAAACATAAAAGGTTAACCCGCTGTGCACATCAATTAAGTATGAGGACTTGGCAAGGGTATTAATGGTGGCAGAGCCAAAATGGGTAAATGAAGTCAAAACACAGATCAGCCTTGACCTATTTGAATAGTAGAACAGGCTCGAGGGACTGAATGACCTGCTCCTGTTCCTATGTAATATCACAAGAGAAAAAAACGACTCAAAATCTATGGTTTCCTCGGTTAGACCTTGGTTATGTTACAGCACTGTCAATAACTGCGACTTTGGAAGCAGTGCTATAATATAGACAAGGCCGGAGGAACCAAGATCCACCTCAGGAGGAGGTTTCCAGACCACACACGCATCGTGGCAATGCTATTGCTGCAAATATGAAATGCCAGCAGTTATTCCATCCGAGCTGAGGTTCAGTAGACTGCACAAGATGCCCTTTTACAGTGATGGAGATCTCTCTGACAGCTGACCGCAAATTACAGTTCTTAAATATGCCTTGAAAGCAGCTGAGCACACATGCTGTTGCTTCCCAGTTGGTGCTGGTGTTCTGAATTCCATCCTGTATATAAATGGGGCAAGGTCAGAGCATTAGTACATAAGAAATAGGAGCAGGAGTAGACTATATGGCCTATCGAGCCTGCTCTGTCATATAATACAATCATGACTGATCTTCTGCCTCAACTCCACTTTCCTGCCTGCCCTCCATATCCCTTGATTCCCTGAGAGACCAAAAATCTGTCGATCTCAGCTTTAAATATGCTCAATGATTGAGCATGCACAACCTGCTGAGGTTGAGAATTCCAAAGTTTCATAACTCTTTGAGTGAAGAAATTTTTCCTTATCTTAGTCCTAAATGATTGGCCCCTTATCCTGAGACTGTGCCCCATGTTCTAGATTCCCCAGCCAGGGGTACAACCTCTCAGTGTCTACCCTGTCAAGCCCCTTCAGAATCTTCCGAAGAAGGGTCACTGACCCGAAACTTTAACTCTGCTTCTCTTTTCACAGATGCTGCCAGACCTGCTGAGTGGTTCCAGCATTTCTTGTTTTTATTTCAGATTTCCAGCATCCGCAGTATTTTGCTTTTATCCCTTCAGAATCTTATATGTTTCAATAAGATCACCTCTCATTCTTCTAAATTCCAGAGGGTATAAGCCCAATTTACTCAGCCTCTCATCATAGAACAACTCTCTCATCCCAGGAACTAATCTAGTGAACCTTTGCTTTACTGCCTCCAAGGCAAGTACATTATTCCTTAAATATGGAGACCAAAACTGCACACAAGACTCTGGCTGTGATCTCACCAAAACCCTATACAATTGTAGCAAGATTTCCTTGTTCTTGTACACCAATCCCCTTGCAATAAAGGCCAATATGCCATTTGTCTTCCTAATTGCTTGCTGTACCTGCATGCTAACTTTCTACATTCCTTGTATGAGTACAACCAAGTCTCTTCAAACATTAACATTTAGAAGTTTCACACTTTTTAAAATATATTGCTTTTCTGTTCTTACTACCAAAGTGAATAACCTCACACTTCCCACATTATACTCCATCTGCCATCTTGTTGCCCACTCACTTAACCTCTGCAATCTCTTTATGCCTTCGTCACAGTTTACGGTCCCTAGTTTTGTATCGTCAGCAAAGTTAGATGCATTACTCTCAGTCTCTTCGTCTAAGTCATTAAAGTCATTAATATAGATTGTAAATAGTTGAGGCCCCAGCACTGTTTCTTGCGGCAATCCACTAGTTACAGCCTGCCAACTTAAGAATGCCCCGTTTATCCCTGCTGTCTGCTGCCTATCCGTTAACCAATCCTCTATCTAAGCTAATATATTACCTCCAATTCCGTGTGCCCTTATCTTGCGTATTAACCTTTTGTATGGCACCTTATAAAATATCTTTTGAAAATCCAAGTATACTACATCTACTGCCTCCCCTTTATCTACCCTACTGGTTACATCCTCAAAAAACTCAAATAAATTTGTCAACACGACTTCCTTTTCATAAAACCATGTTGACTTTGTCTGATCATACTATAATTTTCTATGTGCATTGTTAAGACTTCCTTAATAACAGATTCCAGCATTTTCCTGACGACTGATGTCATGCTAACTGGCCTGCAGTTCCTTGTTTTCTCTCTCCCTCATTTCTTAAATAGTGGTGTTACACTTCCTAAATTCCAATCAGCTGAGACCGTTCTAGAAACTAGGGAATTTTGGATGAAGGCCATCATGTCCTGGGGATTTAGTGACCTGTAGTCCTTTAACCTTCTCAATACTTTTTCTCTGCTGATATTAATTACCTTAAGTTCCTCACTCTTATTAGTCCCTTGGTTATCCACTATTACTGGTATGTAATTTGTGTCTTCTACTGTGAAGACAGACACAAAATATTTATTCAACATCTCTGCCATTTCCTCATTCCCCATGATAATTTCTCTTCTCTCTGCCTCTAAGTGACCAACATTTATTTTAGCCACTCTCCTCCCTTTCATATACTTGTAAAAGCTCTTACAATCTGTTTTTATATTTCTGGCTAGTTTACTCTCATTCTATTTTTTTCCTTTTCTATCAACGTTTTGGTTGCCCTTTGCTGGTTTCTAAAACACTCCCAATCCTCAGGTTTACTTGTATTCTTCACAACATTATAAGCCTCTTCTTTTAATCTAATACTATCCTTAACTTCCCTAGTAAGCCATGGATGGATCTTTCTTGCTGAGTTTCTGCTTTTTAATGGAATATATTTTTGTTGAACATTTTGAATTGTTTCTTTAAATGTTTCCTACTGTTCATTTACCGCCATACCTTTTAGTCTATTTACCCAATCAACCATAACCATCTCTCCCCTCATACCGATGTAATTGGCTTCATTCAAGTTCAAATTCTTTTTTGGGGCTGGAGTATGTCACTTTCAAACTTAATATGGAAATCAATTGTATTATGATCACTTTTTCCCTGAGAATTTTTTACTATGAGATTACTAATCAAACCAGCCTCATTGCACAATACTAGATCTAAAATATCTTTATCCCTAGTTGGTTCCACGCCATACTGTTTCAAGGAACTGTTGAAAAAGCATTCTACAAATTCATTTTCCAGATGACCTTTGTCAATTTCATTTGTCCAGTCTATATGAAGGTTAAAATCCCCCATGATTATTACATTGCCTTTGTTACAATGCCCAATTATGTCTTGCTTAATGCTCTGGGAGTCAGCACATATTATTGAAGCAGTCTGGAAACATTCATGGGTTGGTCGTAATTCATGTGGAGCAACTGCTTGCAGCCTTGTCTCATCAGGTCAACACGCCAAACTGTAAAATGGTAGGGGCTGTGTGCGTTTTCAATCTCCAAACTAAAGCCTTCCAAATTTGACAGTTGTGGTTCAATGCAAAATCATCAGCTGGTGACAAAAATCTGCTTATGACCTATAAAGGAAAACTCCGTTTGGAAATTAGTTTTCATGATGTGGGTAAAGTCACAACAATAAATTAGTGGTGGGAGCTGCAGCTTACTACAGATTTATCTACTGTATGGAAGCTATTTGGAACTAGCTTCTGCTCATGAAATCCTGAACATCAAAATAGGCAACTTAATGATCTCGGTGTTACTGATTGGAAGAGGCTGATGGATTAGGCCCTGCCAGAGGGTAATCAAACAGTGACAGTGCATAAACCTACCGCTCAGGGTTGATCTTCACTGCCTTTGCCTGGTGTCAAGGCCTCAAATGGAGTCAGTAACCATACCGGCCTGTTAACACCAGTTTTAAGTTGAAAGGGGCCAATTGGCAGGTGTCCAAAGCAACTGCCTGCTTCAGGAGATAGGCTCCTTATTATATGGAAATCGGGACCCTATGATACAAATAGGACCCCAAATACCATTCTTCATGCTGGCTTTGACATTCCACGGCAATTGAACTGAAGAGACCCACTAAAGGGTTACTTTTGTGGGTCAAGGAAACATATATTGAAATATAAAAGATCCTGAAGGGTCTTGACAGGGTGGATGTGGAAAAGATGTTTCCTCTTGTGGGAGAATCTAGAACTAGGGTCACTGGTTAAAAATAAGGGGTCGCCCATTTAAGACAGAGATGAGGAGAAATGTTTTCTCTCAGAGGGTTGTGAGTCTTTGGAACTCTCTTCCTCAAAAGGCAGTGGAAGCAGAGTCTTTCAATATTTTTAAGGCAGAGGTAGTTAGATTCTTGATAAGCAAGGAGGTGAAAGGATTAGGGGGTAGGCAGGAATGCGGAGTTGAAGTTACAATCAGATCAGGCATGATCTTGTTGAATAGCGAAGCAGGCTCAAGGGGCCTACTCCTGCTCCCAATACATATGTTCCCACGTTTGTAAGGAGGAGCTGCAGTCTTGCTTGCCTGCACATTTAAATGAGGCTGGGTCCTCAAAATAGCGAGGGCCTCTTCCTCGTAAGAATGGTGGCCTGTCAGCATCCTCCACCAGTAGATTGCACAAACACTAAAGTAGGCTTCATGTTATGTAGGCAATGCGGGGGACAGAATGCAAAAGAACATTTCTGGCGGCAAATTCAAACCAAAGTAATGCTCACCTGTTAGAACAAACTGCTTCTTACAGTTTTATCCTTTACACATACAAAGAACAAGTAAAAATAACCACAATCTTTTACACAACTGGCTTTCATAGGAATGTAGGAACAAGAGTAGGCCATTTAGCCTCTCGAGCCTTTTCCATTGATCAATGAGATCATGACTGACCTATGATCTAACACTTTTGCCCATATCCCTTAAAATCTATCAATCTCAGATTTAAAATTAACAATTGATTTAACATCAATTGCCATGTGCAGATGAGAGTTCCAAATTTCGACCACACTTTGTGTGTAGAAATGATTCCTAATAATACTGATGAAAAGGTCTGGCTCTAATGTTTAGGCTATGCCTGTTCATCCTAGATTTCCTAACCAGTGGAATAGCCTACCAGTTCCTTTAATACCTGGCAAACATCAATCAAATCACCCCTTAAACTTTTAAAGTCCAGGAAATGCAACCCTAGTTTCTGTAATCGCGCCTTACAATTTAACCCTTGGAGTCCAGGTATCATTCGCCTAAGTCTACACTACACTCCCTCCAAGGCCAATATATCCTTCCTAAGGTGTGGTGCCCACATGTAAACACAGTCTTCCAGATGCTCACAAAAAAAAGACTCCATTATATGGGGCAATTAATGCAGTGACATCATTTTCAAATTTCGAGCTGGGATTTAACGTAGAGGCGGTGGCCTCGCCCACTGGCTGGAAAATCTGGGCGAGCTCGCCTCTGCTGGCCCTGAAAGCCACGACCGGATTTTATGGTCCTCAGGCAATTAACTTAGGCTTCTTCCCCCCTATGGCCTTCAAGAGCTCCCAGCCAATCAGAGGGCCAGCAGCTCTTCAGTCTCAGCAGCGTCACCAGAAGCGGTGGCCACTACTGGGACTGCAACAGTCCCTGGAGCAGCAGCCACCCAGGAGGCCCTGCAGTGCAGGGAGGTGGGGTCGGGGATTGCGGGGCCAATTAGGAAAGCGCCAGTGAGTGGGGGAGCCTTCCAGCGGGGCGGCACTTGTCACTGGGGGGTGGGGGGAACCCTTTACCCTTTGTGGGGCACAGAGCACTGGATCAGGAAGGACGCCCCCCCACCAAGCCTGCAGGGAGGCCGCCAGATTTTACTAGCCAGCCTCCCCAGCTGGCAAAGTGCCCATCCACTGCTGGTAAAATACCAGTAGTGTCAGGAAGAGGCCCTTAATTAGCCACTCAAGGGCGCCAATACCAGCAGAGGCAGGGAGGTAATGGGCAGAGCACCCCTCGCCATCTCACCCAATTTTACATCTCACATCACGCCACCCAGCTTGCTCCCGGTGAGGGAGGGGGTGTGTAAATTTCCATACTCTATGTCAGGACATCTGATTAATGTTGCTCCCCCAGTTTCCTATTGACATTGCTGTTTGTATTGATCAGGAAAAGAGCTCATTAATTTCACAGTCATTTTGGTTATAGATGCCTTAAAGTCATTTATGGTATTTAAGACCTTGCTTTTATTGGTCAAGATGTACTGGATATACTTTGGGCACCAAGTACTTACGCCAGTCAAAGCAAATGATACTGACTGCTCAACACTTGTGTGAGTCTGGCAGCTGGAACACAGGTGACTTACAAGGTGCAAGGCACTAATCACCTATTAGTTCTCCATCTACCATATGTTTTCATTGCTTCAGTGGAAATAAAATAAAAATCTTGTTCAACCTTGCCCGTCTAAGAGCGAAGTCCAAAGTACGGAAAGTCCTCATCAGAGAACTCCTCTTTGCTGACGATGCTGCTTTAACATCTCACACTGAAGAATGCCTGCAGAGTCTCATCGACAGGTTTGCGTCTGCCTGCAATGAATTTGGCCTAACCATCAGCCTCAAGAAAACGAACATCATGGGGCAGGATGTCAGAAATGCTCCATCCATCAATATTGGCGACCACGCTCTGGAAGTGGTTCAAGAGTTCACCTACCTAGGCTCAACTATCACCAGTAACCTGTCTCTAGATGCAGAAATCAACAAGCGCATGGGTAAGGCTTCCACTGCTATGTTCAGACTGGCCAAGAGAGTGTGGGAAAATGGCGCACTGACACGGAACACAAAAGTCCGAGTGTATCAGGCCTGTGTCCTCAGTACCTTGCTCTACGGCAGCGAGGCCTGGACAACGTATGCCAGCCAAGAGCGACGTCTCAATTCATTCCATCTTCGCTGCCTTCGGAGAATACTTGGCATCAGGTGGCAGGACTATATCTCCAACACAGAAGTCCTTGAAGCGGCCAACATCCCCAGCTTATACACACTACTGAGTCAGCGGCGCTTGAGATGGCTTGGCCATGTGAGCCGCATGGAAGATGGCAGGATCCCCAAAGACACATTGTACAGCGAGCTCGCCACTGGTATCAGACCCACCGGCCGTCCATGTCTCCGTTATAAAGACGTCTGCAAACGCGACATGAAATCGTGTGACATTGATCACAAGTCGTGGGAGTCAGTTGCCAGCATTCGCCAGAGCTGGCGGGCAGCCATAAAGACAGGGCTAAATTGTGGCGAGTCGAAGAGACTTAGTAGTTGGCATGAAAAAAGACAGAGGCGCAAGCGGAGAGCCAACTGTGCAACAGCCCCAACAAACAAATTTCTCTGCAGCACCTGTGGAAGAGCCTGTCACTCCAGAATTGGCCTTTATAGCCACTCCAGGCGCTGCTTCACAAACCACTGACCACCTCCAGGCGCGTATCCATTGTCTCTCGAGATAAGGAGGCCCAAAAAAGAAGGACCATATGTTTTCATTGCTTCAGTGGAAATAAAATAAAAATCTTGAGTGCTTTTGCGCATTACAAGGTAAATGTAATTATTAGTCAGAGCACTAAACAACATTTTTTGGGATAAAGTACTTTGGTTTACTCTGTTAACTTGCTACTGTTGTCAATAATGTTAAATCTGACTATTTCTTTTTTCCTTTTACGGCCACAAATATATCATGTTCTCTAGTGAGATTTTAAGAATAAATGAGTTGTTACAAATGAATTATGCTATGCCAACAGGTAATTGTAGGCTTTTATTAGATTTAATCCGAATGTGAACATGTTTTCCTTCCAGTCTAATCTGAAAAGATTATGATATACCCACATTCACGTCCAACACAAAGTCCTGTGTGTTAGGTAAGGTTTTTTTTTAATTCCACCTTTTCTTTTGTCATTTTTTCCTGGTTGTCTTCATTCCACACCATCCCCCACAAATATATCCCAATCCATTAACGTTCTCAGTCAGAATGATGGGAATCAGTTGGTTCAGTTGATAACATTTTCACATGAGGCAGCAAGCTCTGGATCTCAAGCCCACTGCAAGTCCATAACCGCATAATCTAGTGCAGAAATGAAGGAGTGCCGCACCAACAGGAGAACTGTCTTTCACTGAGGTGTTGAACTGATGCCTCATCTGCTTGCTCAGATGGATGTAAAAGACTCCTCGACCCTAATTGAAGAAGAGCAGGGTGTTCCCCAAAATCCTGGCCAAAATGCCCCACTCAGCTAAAACCACCAAACAGATCATCACTTATTTACTGCCTTGTACAAATCAGCCATCATGTTTGCTTACATAACAACAGTCATTACACTAAATATCTCTCTCTTTCACTGGGTCCCAGTTGTTGTCTGATTACTTTACTGTGAAATGCCTTAGGACAATTTTCTACATTAATGGTGCCATATAAATGCATGTTGTTGTGAAACAAAATTAGCCCATTAGTTGTAATGTACTTTAAGGCATTTCTGAGGATGTACGAAGACACTTCATAAAAGTTAATTCATTCTTCCTAAGGTTTAGAATAAATGTGAACATATCTCAATCAAATGGTTTGAAGACTCTGGCCCAGAAACTCCTGGTGTCAGGGAGGGCTGTTCTGTGTTATAGTGCTGCAGGATTGGGGGTGGGTGTTTAATATGGGATGGATCTCTGATCCAGCACGGCTCCAACACTTTTCAACCTGGTTGGAATTCCCAGCACTTTCGAGATGGGCCCATAAAAAGACTGCCCACAAATGGGCCAGTATATATTATGATCCAATTTAAATTACCTATTTCCCTCAGTTCCGTCCTTAGTAATGCTTGACCTCAGGGATGCCGAGGAGTCCCTGACAGCCAAAAGAGTTCACAATATTTAAAAATAAAATCATGAAGATTGTTCCAAAGCCCTGGAGGCATGGTGTTGCCGTGGTGAGATGTAAATGAGATTCTTCCCCCTCTCTAAAGGTCAGGCAGGCTCCCCAATGCTCTGATAATGGTGTGAGGAAGATCTGAAGTAGCCTAATCCCAGGGGCAGTGGCAGCGGATGGGCAAAATTATATGCCATTTCACCCAACAAGTCCATGTTTTTTATTCTTTCCACAGATGCTGCCAGACCTGCTGAGTGGTTCCAGCATTTCTTGTTTTTGTTTCAGATTTCCAGCATCCGCAGTATTTTGCTTTTATTTTACAAATTTTTTATTCGCCCATTTATTTGTCCATGGGATGTGGGCATCACTGGCAAGGCCAACATTTATTGCCCATCCCTAATTGCCCTTGAGCAGGTGATGGTGAGCTGCCTTCTTGAACTTCTGGAGTCCATGTGGGGTAGATACACCCACAGTGCTGTTAGGAGGGAGTTCCAGGATTTTGACCCAGCACACGTCCCCAGATGTTAGTGAGGAGGACTTTGCCGTGTTGACTGGGCTGGATGCGCCTTTGTCGTAGCTGGTGCCTAACTCAATGCCCGCTTGTCTGTCCTGTTTTATTCTTAGTATCTATTCTTGGTGCTTATCCTCCCCTCGAGAGTGTTCCTAATCCCATGTGCCCACTCTGTTTATCATATCACTTCATTCCCCTTTCCTTCAAGCATCTTGCTAATCGATTCTCAAATGCAAGATATTCTTGAATGTTTCACTCTGCCCCAAATCTGAGTTCCATCCAATGCCTCCCTAAGAATACATCTAAAAAGACACATAGGAAATATGAAGAAAATTTAATATGAGAGCTCCATGGAGGAAGGAAACCTAGATGGAAAGCTTAAAAAGTAGATAAAAGATTGTGGGTTGAGATTCTCAAACTTCAAAGAACAGTAATTGATGTATTATTTAAAACACACATCCTTATTCTTTTCCTAAGCTTCCTGCAGCACTAATGATGGTAGTTGGTGGAATTCACATTGTAATCTTCCCAGCTGAATAAGCAGTTCGAATGCCAACAATGTTTTTTTATAGGATCTGCATATGTTTGAAGCTAGAATTGGTAGTAATGACCACTATGTCTCTTAATAAGTTTACAAGCAATCTAGCTGGGTTGTTGGATTTATTATTAAAACTCAGGAATATTTAATCATAAAGAGTACTTTTTTTTTTGAAAAGAGCAAGATTTAATAAATATTAATCACCATAAAAATGTTAGCACATCATGTGAAAAATGCATTTACAGGAAATGCATTGATACGAAAGAAGTGAATGAGAATATAAATATATGCTCTCTCTAGGTACAGTCAATCTCTAACATGCCAAATCATTTCCAACACCACTTGCAAAATTTTACTGTCATTAGTTGTGATTCAAACCTTTTTTAAGTGAAGAAAAGGAGCCTGGATAAAGCAGCTACACATTCTATAGTTCAATCATCCACCACTTAATCAAGTCTTTTTGATATTTGGAGAAAAGGCACCAAATCAGTTGGGTTCTTAAGTTCTGTTTTTCAACAATCAGCTGGGTGGTTAATTTGAAACTGAAACTAAGACACTAACTGTCGCACTTTTCGAGGGAAAAGAGGATAAAATATATGAAGCAGAGGAAGATACGGGGCTATGGGGAGACAGTGAGACATAGGAATATTTTTAGATTGCTCCAGCAAACAGTCAATACAAAAACAATAGGGAGAGTGTTGTAAACTTCTTAGGAACCAATGTACATGTTTATGTTCATCTTTTCCAAAGCTTTTATCAAGCAAACTATATTCAATGCTCTGATGTGCAAACTGAAAGGGCTAGGTATTTATTTGGAATTTACTGCTGATAGTAGTACTGGAGTTAATCAGAGTGCAGGCTATCATACAAGAAGAGTCATTGCATTTAATTAATTGTGCTAAATTATAGATTAGGATAGACTTGTATACAGGTATACAGACCCATTGCGATCAACAGACCCATTCACTCACCTCCAGCATTCTCCCTCCACCTGGACCCCTCCCTCTGGCCTCTTACCCACTCTTGATTGTTTCATTGAGAACTGTCGGCGAGACATTGGCCATCTCAATTTTGCTGCCCCCCTCACTCACTCTAACCTGTCTCCCTCTGAACTTGCTGCACTCGTTCTCTCAGGTCTAACCCCAACATTGTGATCAAACCTGCAGACAAGGGCGGTGCTGTTCTTGTCTGACATTCTGACCTTTACCTTGCCAACACTCAGCTACTTCTTCCTACCTCCCCTTGGACCATGACCCCATCGCTGAACGTCAAGCTACTGTCCACAGGACTGTCACTGACCTCATCTCCTCTGGAGATCTTCCCTCTACAGCTTCCAACCTCAGAGTCCCACAACCCCAGACAGCCCGCTTCTACCTCCTTCCAAAAATCCACAAACAAGACTGTCCCGACAGACCCATTGCTTCAGCCTGTTCCTGCCCCACAACTTATTTCTTCCTATGTTGTCTCTATCTTTTCTCCGTTAGTCCAGTCTCTTCCCACCTACATCCGTGACTCTTCTGATGCCCCACATCATTTTGACAATTTCCAGCTTCCTGGCCCTAACTGCCTCCACTTCACTACGGACGTCCAATCTCTCTACACCTCCATTCTCCACCAGGATGGTTTGAGGACTCTCCGCTTCTTCCTTGAACAGAGGCCCAACCAGTCCCCATCCACCACCACCTTCCTCCACCTGCCTGAACTTGTTCTCACATTGAACAACTTCTCCTTCAACTCCACTCACTTCCTTCAAGTAAAAGGTTTTGCTATGGGTACCTGCATGGGTTCTGGTTATGTCCGTCTTTTTGTGGGATATGTCAAACATTTCTTGTTCCAGTCATACTCAGGCCCCCTCCTTCACCTCTTTTTCCAGTACATTGATGACTGTATCGGTGCCATTTCCTGCTCCCGGCCCGAACTGGAAAACTTTATCAACTTTGCTTCTAATTTCCACCCTTCTCTCACCTTTACATGGTCCATCTCCGACACTTCCCTTCCCTTCCTCAACTTCTCTGTCTCCATCTCTGGGGATAGGCTGTCGAACTAAAATTCATTACAAGCCCACCGACTCCCACAGCTACCTTGACGACACTTCTTCACACCCTGCCTCCTGTAAGGACTCCATTTCCATTCTCCCAGTTTCTCCGTCTCTGACACATCTGCTCTGATGATGCTACCTTCCGCAACAGACAGTGGCGCAGTTGTTAGCACTGCAGCCTCACAGCTCCAGTGGCCTGGGTTCGATTCTGGGTACTGCCTGTGCGGAGTTTGCAAGTTCTCCCTGTGACCGCGTGGGTTTCCACTGGGTGCTCTGGTTTCCTCCCACAGCCAAAGACTTGCAGGTTGATAGGTAAATTGGCCATCATAAAAAAATTGCCCCTCGGTAGTAGGGGAATTGAGGGAAGGTGCGGATTGACGGTAATGGTATTAATGTAGGATTAGTATAAATGGGTGGTTGATGGTCGGCGCAGACTCGGTGGGCTGAAGGGCCTGTTTCAGTGCTGTATCTCTAAATATTAAGCGCCTCTGATATGTCTTCCTTTTTCCTCAACTGAGGATTCCCACCCCCCCGCCCCATCCCCCGCAATGTGGGTGACAGGGCCTTCAACAGTATCCGACCCATTTCCCGCACTTCTGCCCTCATGCCTTCCCTTCCCTCCTGCGACAGGGTTCCCCTTGTCCTCACTTTCCACCCCACCAGCCCCCACATCCAGAGAAACATCCTCCACCATTTTCATCACCTACAGCGTGGTGCCATCACCTACAGCCATCCCCTCCCCTCCCCCGTCAGCATTCCAAAGGGATCGTTCCTTCCGTGACACCCTGATCCACTCCTCCATTACCACCGACACCTTGTCCCCTTCCCATGGCACCTTCCCATGCAACCGCAGGAGATGTAATACCGGCCCTTTTACCTTCTCTCTCCTCGCTATCCAAGGCCCCAAACATTCCTTTCATGTGGAGCAGCGATTTACTTGTACTTCTTTAAATTTAGTATACTGTATTCGTTGCTCACAATGTGGTCTCCTCTACATTGGGGAGACCAAACGCAGACTGGGTGACCGCTTTGCGGAACACCTCTGCTCAGTCCGAAATCATGACCCCGAATTTCCGGTTGCTTGCCATTTCAACACACTCTCCTGCCCTCATGCCAACATTTCTGTCTTTGGCCTGCTCCAGTGTTCCAGTGAACATCAACGCAAGATCAAGGAGCAGCACCTGATCTTTCAATTAGGCACTCTACAGCCTTGTGGACTGAACATTGAGTTCAATAACTTCAGAGCATGACTGGCCTTTTTTTAATATTATATTTTTTAACCACGTGCCTGCTTTTCATGTAGCTGCTCATTATTCTGCTATTAACACTCTCTCTGGACTTTTTCTTCTTCTTTGGCCTGCTTGTCTCGAGAGACAATGGGTAAGCGCCTGGAGGTGGTCAGTGGTTTGTGAAGCAGTGCCAGGAGTGGCTATAAAGGCCAATTCTAGAGTGACAGACTCTTCCACAGGTGCTGTTTCGCACCTGGCTCTCTCCTTGCGCTTCTGTCTTTTTTCTTGAGAACAGCTCAACAGTCTCTTCGACGCGCTACTCTTTAGCCCCGCCTTTATGGCTGTCCACCAGCTCTGGCGATCACTGGCAACTGAATCCCACGACTTGTGATCAATATCACAGGACTTCATGTCACGTTTGCAGAGGTCTTTAAAGCAGAGACATGGACAGCCGGTGGATCTGATACCAGTGACAAGCTCGCTGTACAACGTGTCCTTGGGGATCCTGCTATTTTCCATGCAGTTCATATGGCCAAGCCAACTCAAGCGCCACTGGCTCAGTAGGGTGTAAATGCGGGGGGATGTTGGCTGCCTCAAGGACTTCTGCGTTGGAGATACGGTCCTGCCACCTGATGCCAAGGATTCTCCAGAGGCAGCGAAGATGGAATGAATTGAGACGTCGCTCTTGGCTGACATACGTTGTCCAGACCTTGCTGCCGTAGAGCAAGGTACTGAGGACACAGGCTTGATATACTCAGACTTTTGTGTTCCGTGTTAGTGCACCATTTTCCCACACTCTCTTGGCCAGTCTGGACATAGCAGTGGAAGCCTCTCCCATGCACTTGTTGATTTCTGCAGAGAGTCAGGTTACTGGTGATAGTTGAGCCTAGGTAGGTGAACTCTTGAACCACTTCCAGAGCATGGTCGCCGATATTGATGGATGGAGCATTTCTGACATCCTGTCCCATGATGTTCGTTTTTCTGAGGCTGATGGTTAGGCCAAATTCGTTGCAGGCAGCCGCAATCTGTCGATGAGTCTCTGCAGACACTCTCCTGTGTGGGATGTTAATGCAGCATCGTCAGCAAAGAGGAGTTACCTTATGAGGACTTTCCGTACTTTGGTCTTCGCTCTAAGACGGGCAAGGTTGAACAACCTGCCACCTGATCTTGTGTGGAGGAAAATTCCTTCTTCTGAAGACTTGAACGCATGTGAGAGCAGCAGGGAGAAGAAAATCCCAAACAGTGTAGGTGCGAGAACACAGCCCTGTTTCACGCCACTCACGATAGGAAAGGGGTCTGATGAGGCGCCGCTATGCTGAATTGTGCCTTTCATATTGTCATGGAATGAGGTGATGATACTTAGTAGCTTTGGTGGACATCAGATCTTTGCTAGTAGTCTGAAGAGACCACGTCTGCTAACGAGGTCAAAGGCTTTGGTGAGATCTATGAAAGCAACATAGAGGGGCATCTGTTGTTTGCAGCATTTCTCCTGTAGCTGGCAAAGGGAGAACAGCATGTCAATGGTGGATCTCTCTGCTCGAAAGCCACACTGTGCCTCAGGGTAGACATGCTCAGCCAGCTTCTGGAGTCTGTTTAAAACGACTCGAGCGAAAACTTTCCCCACTATGCCGAGCAGGGAGATTCCACGGTAGTTGTTGCTGTCACCGCGGTCACCCTTGTTCTTATAGAGGGTGATGATATTGGCATCGCGCATGTCCTGTGGTGCTGCTCCCTCATCCCAGCACAGGCAAAGCAGTTCATGGAGTGCTGAGAGTATAGCAGGCTTGGCACTCTTGATTATTTCAGGGGTAATGCCGTCCTTCCCAGGGGCTTTTCCGCTGGCTAGAGAATCAATGGCATCACTGAGTTCCGATTTTGTTGGCTGTTCGTCCAGCTCATCCATGACTGGCAGAGACTGGGCTGTATTGAGGGCGGTATCAGTGACAACATTTTCCCTGGAGTACAGTTCTAGGCAGTGCTCCACACAGCGGTCCATTTGCTTGCGTTGGTCAGTGATCACGTCCCCTGATTTGGACTTGAGGGGGGCGATATTCCTGACGGTTGGCCCAAAAGCTCTCTTAATGCCATCATACATTCCTCTGATGTTTCCAGTGTCGGAGGCCAGGTTTTCATATTGTCATGGAATGAGGTGATGATACTTAGTATCTTTGGTGGACATCAGATCTTTGCTAGTAATTTCTGAAGAGACCACATCTGCTGATGAGGTCAAAGGCTTTGGGTGAGATCTATGAAAGCAACATAGAGGGGCATCTGTTGTTCGCGGCATTTCTCCTGTAGCATTAACATTCCACACAGGAGAGTGTCTGCAGAGACTCATCGACAGGATTGCGGCTGCCTGCAACGAATTTGGACTAACCATCAGCCTCAAGAAAACGAACATCATGGGACAGGATGTCAGAAATGCTCCATCCATCAATATCAGCGACCACGCTCTGGAAGTGGTTCAAGAGTTCACCTACCTAGACTCAATTATCACCAGTAACCTGTCTCTTGATGCAGAAATCAACAACCGCATGGGAAAGGCGTCCGCTGCTATTTCCAGACTGGCCAAGAGAGCATTGGAAAATGAATACGACTGCACAGGTGTTGCCAGTGCAATGCGCTTAGTGGCTATGACAGGTTCCAGCTCTTCAAAGTGAGATTGAAACCAGTCTGTATTCTGCTTCTCACGTTTGCCAAAGGTGGTCATTGCTGAGTCATAGATGGCATCTCTAATGTGGGCCCACTTGGTCTCTGCATCCCCTGTAGGAGTGTTTTGAAGGGCTTTTTCAAGAGAATTTAGAAACTTATGTAACAGCTGTGGATAAGTAATTCTGTTAGTGTTGATGTGCGGGCAGCCCTTCTGCTTGGAATGATGCAGCTTCTTTGGTTTGAGTCTAACTTTGCTGCACACCAGGGAGTGGTCGGTGTCGCAGTCTGCACTGTGGAAGCTGCGTGTGATTTGAACGCTGTTTATAGAGGCTCTCTGGACTAATGTTTTGTCTTTCACCACAAACATTAACACACGCTTTGCCTTTGTCACAGGACAGTTTTGTTAGTTAAACACCCTCTGCCCTATCAAACACCTTCCCCTTTGTTCTCTCCCTCACCCCATCCCCTTCATTTGCTTAAAACCTAATTCTTTTCTAACCTTTGCCAATTCTGAAGAAAGGTCAAAGACTTGAAGCGTTAACTCTGCTTCTCTCTCCACAGATGCTGCCAGACCTAATGAGTTTTTCCAGCACTTTTTGTTTCTGTATACAACATATAGAGTGGTTAGCGGAAGGCATAGCTGAAAAAAACTGACTTGTCTAACTGCAGTACCCAAACGCATGTGGATGACACATGTTAAAACAATGGATAAATATTCCTTCAAATTAGTGGCTGATGATCCCAAACACATTTTATGTGTTTGTATATGCCACAACAAAATGAAAGCCCTGGCAAATAATTACAGTCATCGACAATGAGCATAATCAATTATTAATCAACTTTCCCATTCATCCACATCCCACTAAAGGCTCTTTATATCAATGTTGAACTCTCTAGGGTCTCACTAGATTGATGATATTGCGAAAGCATGAATATCAATCACAGTCTGGAGGACATCTGAGAACACTGTACCTCTGAATACAAAGCTGCTTTTTGGTTCCACTAAGATTATTGCTATTACAAAGCAGCTTCTTCAGGCAAAAGCTTTCCCCACTTTACAAACAAGGGAGTGAGTCGCTTTGGAAATTCAATCTGATTAAGGTTTGAGGGACAGTACTATAGTGGCAATGTTACTAGACTAGTAATCCAGAGGCCCAAACATGAGTTCAAGTCCCACCACAGCAACTGGGGAAATTTAAATGCAATTAATTAATAAATCTGGAATAAAACGCTAGTGTCATGAATAATGACCATGAAACTACCGGATTGTTGTACAAACCCATCTGGTTCACTAATGTCCTACAGGGGAGAAAATCTGCTATCATTACCTAATCTGGCCTACATGTGACTCCAGATCCACAGCAAAGTGGCTGACTCTTAACTGCCCTCTGAAATGGTGTAGCAAGCCATTCAGTTGTATCAAACCGAAACAGTTAGCGCTGTGGATGTACCTACACCACATGGACTGCTGTGGTTCAAGAAGTTGGATCACCACCACCTTCTCAAGGGCAATTAGGGATGGGCAATAAATGTTGGCCTCGCCAGCAACACTCACATCCCAAGACCGAATAAAAAAAAGCAGTCGTGAGTGACTGACAAGTGTATCTGCAGTTGCTTTGATGTTGAAACAGTTCTAATGTAAATTATTTAGTTTGCAATCACAATTTACGAAGTAACAAACACAGTGGTAGACTTGACTGGTTTTGACTTCTCCTTAAAACTGTAGCTTCCGATCTCCCATCTCAAACAATAAGGACTCTCGGTTCCTGCTGGATTAATTCATTGTCTTCGTCACTGTATAAAATGATATATTCAGTTATTTTACAAAAAAATGTTGAATGGCCAAGCCAGCTGAGAGGTCATACACAATAGAATATTTTAGAAAGCTTGTCACTCTTCAGCAAATTAGGTCAATGACTGACTTTTAGAAAGAACCTCACAGCAACCAAGAGTGTTATCCAGTTACATACTGCAGTGCAGCCATTAAGAAGCCTTTTTAAAAATCATTGCATATTGCTGTAATATAGTGTGAGGCTTTATGGCAGTCACTGAAAACTGCCCAGCATGTAGTGTATGAGAGCAAAGTCACTTCCAAATAAATCAGAATATTTTACGTTTAGGACAAAGAAGAGTTTTGGCAGCATTTGTTCTAAAAATCTACTTGTAATTACAAATACGCTGTGTGAATGTGCTCTGGGCTCCAGGGCAGCCT
The DNA here is from genome assembly GCF_036365525.1 of Heterodontus francisci. NCBI lineage: Eukaryota > Metazoa > Chordata > Chondrichthyes > Heterodontiformes > Heterodontidae > Heterodontus > Heterodontus francisci. Next base: position 37,340,135 of record NC_090380.1, on the reverse strand, counting down.
TATAACAAATTACCTTGTGCAATACAGGATGGTGAACGGTGATAGACTTGGAGCATTTTCCACTATGCAATACAATATAGTGAGTGGTTAACTGTGCACATATTCCTATGGGGATCATTAGTGACAGAAATCCATAATATACTGTATTTTTTCACAGGTAATGCATACCCACATTAAATACTCTCTCTGTACAATATTCTGCCTGCCATTTGGGCTGATATATAACATGGATATGGCATTTAGGCTAATGTAAGAATAATATGGTCTTGATAAACATTTCCACATCTAATATGTGAAATGATGCATGTCTTGTGAGCAAAATAATATCAGCAATACCACCATGAATAATGTACAACTTTTTATAAATATATTTCTATTTCCAAATAGTTAAAAGTGAAAATATCAATAACTCATTTTATTGGTAATTATCCATGCTGAAGAGTACTCTATGGTTGCTTATTCAATGGCTGCAGTCTGATGCCATGGGCTGGATTTTGCAAGCTCGCTGCCGGGATCTGCAGCGAGCTTCAAGAAAGGCATGGCGCACACATGAGATGTGGGCCTCAGAGCCGCTGCGATATTTCGCGCAGTGGCTCATTAATATGGAGGGGGCGGAATGACTGTCCCGATTGGGGGGGAGGGGGCTGGCTCCATCCTTGGCAACAGCGTCCGGCGCCACTGCGCAGACACCGACGCCATTTTTAAAGGGCTTCAAGCCCTTCAGTGAGATTTAAATTTTTAAAGATCCCGCCGTCCAAAAAATAAAATTAAACTTTTAATTGCACTTTGAATCCCCTCTCCCATCCCTCCCCCCCAATGAGTTTCAATATGTAAATTGTCCTCTCACCCCAAAATAACCTTTTTTGCGATCTCGAACGATCCCCCCAAACTTCATAAACTTTAACCTTCAACCCCTTCCCACCATCCCGCAACCAATAGGAACAGTTTTACGCGCTCCCCCCCCCCCCCACCCCGCCCTGAAAACTTCACTCTTCCTCCCATCCCACCAGTGTTACGCCTCGGATCTCCGAATGGAGTTCCGGCACCCAGCCAGAATATCGGCGTGGGACGGCCGTCGGGACAAGGTAAATAATTATTCATTCATTAACATTTATTTGACTATTTAAATCAGGACTCGGTCACTGAGCGGTGGAGGGGCCACCATGAGGCCTCGCCGTTGGCAGTAAAATGGGGCGGGGCCTTCCCGATGTCGAGGCCTGTGGCGGGCCTCTCCTGGAGGTATTTTCCAGGCCCCCCTGCCACGACCCTCGACATCAGGGGGCTGGTAAAATTCAGCCCCATTTGTCTGAAGAAAGAAAAATGAGATGCATTTACATAGTGCCTTTCCCAAACTCAAGAGGTTCCAAAGTGCTTTACAGCCAATGAAGTGCAGAGTAAGCATCACAACACAAGCATCAATGGCATGTCTCACAAAATACTTGAGTGAAGGTGACCTGAAAACATCATTGCCTAAATTAGAATTTAAATTAAATTAAAACTGTATTACTCTGGTTTATTTTGAATATATTGAAACTGCTGTTGCTTTGTACCCTGAATATATCCTGCTGCATTCACGCACTTCAGTACAGACACACGAGATGCAGTACACGTGGTCCTTCTTTGTCAATCCCCAAATTCCAAAGTGAGCAGAACCAACACCAAGAGTAAACCTTGAAAAGTCTGCCATTAGTCCCAGGAATATCTCTTATTCCCGTATCAGATGGTGTTTCAATAATTCCTGTGTTTTATTTTAACAAATTCTTAGCAGTTTTACTGTTTCTCCCAGAAATCCTTGGGGCAGCACATCCTGTTGAAAGTACCAAGCTGTGCCTACCTGCCAAAGTTAGCAGCAGTGGAGGAGTTCCAATGTTTGAAGGGTTAGAGGCACGTCTGGGGAAACCCCCACCCCAGAAGTAATATTGCATCAAAAATAAATTCCTGGCCATTTCCTTGGGAGAGAGGCATTCCAGACCCTCATCTGGCGCTGGACTCCCAGGTGGGTCCACCAACCCTTTGTCAGCTGGTACACTTTATCTCACCAGATGTACCTCTGCCAACTGTACACTATATTCCATTGTAAGCCTTAGTGTGGGAACTGCAATGCCTGGAGGTCCCACCCCTCAGCCCCACCTCATGTCAATGGCCTCATAAGGAGAATATAGAATCTCCACCCCAAAAAGGCCTTGCAGGAATCTTGGGCAGGTGCTTAATTTGGATATGCTGGATTCCAGCCAACTCCTGCCAAAGTTATAGCAGATCATAGTTGGTCTGTACCTCAACTCCATTTACCCATCCTTTCTCCACATCCCTCGATACCCTTACCTGATAAAAATCTGTCAATCTAAGTCTTGAAATCTTCAATAAAAGCAAAATACTGCAGATGCTGGAAATCTGAAATAAAAACAAGAAATGCTGGAAATACTCAGCAGGTCTGGCAGCATCTGTGGAGAGAGAAGCAGAGTTAACGTTTCAGGTCAATGAATTTTCATCAGAACTGAAGAAGGGTCACTGACCTGAAACGTTAACTCTTGCTTCTCTCTCCACAGATGCTGCCAGACCTGCTGAGTATTTCCAGCATTACTTGTTTTTATTTCTTGAAATCTTCAATTGTTTTTGGGGGGAGAAAATTCCAGATTTCCGCTACCCTTTGTGAAAACATAATTCCCGATTTTACTCCTGAATGGCTTAGCTCTAATTTTAAGATTGTGCCCCCTTGTTCACGATTCCGTCAGCAGACGAAATAGCCTCGCTGTATTTACCCTATCAAATTCTTTTAACATGTTAAACACCTTAATTAAATCACCCCTCAACCTTTTAAACTCAAGGGAATACAAGTAAGTTTATGTACCCTGTCCTCATAATCTGATCCTTTAAACTAAAGTTTAATTCTGCGCTGTACCCTCTCTCCATGGTTAATACATCTTTCCGAAGGTGCCATATTCAAAACTGCATGCTGTAAATCAAGTTGGGGGTCTGACCAAGGCTCTTTACAACTAAAGCATAACATCCTCCCTTTTGTTTTCCAAACCTCTTGAAAAAAGGTCAACATTCCATTAGATTTGTAGGTTATTTTTTGTACCTCTGCACTAGCTGTTAGTGATCTGTGTACCTGCACACCCAAATCCCTTTGCTCCTCCACAGTTCTTAATCTTTTGTCATTAAGAAAATATTTTAACCTGCGTTTCTCCTCCTTCCCCACATCTGCTGTAGCTTTGAGCAGTCGCTGAATCTCCGTTCCTTTGTAATTTCCTGCTCCCATCTGCACAATGTACTGTGTTTCCAATATGAAACCCTCAACTAAAAATAGATTATCTTATTGTTGTTCATGTAATCTTTTGCTGCTGCATCTCGTTCCATCACAACAGTGAGTAAACTTTACAAAATGTACTTAATTGGCTGTGAAATGCTTTTGAGCATCCTGAGGTCATAAAACACGCTATATCAATGCAAGTCTGTTCTTTCTTCTTTCTTTATGTCAGTGAAAAAGGATAGTATCTATTGTAGAGCCTACTTATTCTGAGGCAAACTGTGCTCCACCAACAGTGACCAAAAACCAACACAGATTAAAAGTATCCCACAAGCTCCACTCAGCTCAGACTGCAGTCCTGTTGGTTGGCTTTGTCTCCCTGATGTGGGGTCTGTTGCACCAACTTCCCCTGGTGTCTGTTGGTATGTTTAGATGTAAACAAGAAACTTCACAAACACCCAAATCAGGCCCAGCTGCTGGAAAAAACAAAGTACTCTAGACCCAGAAGCACTGTGCGGTTTCCATGCTGGCAGATCTACTGTGCATATGATCTTCTCCATATGCTAGTTCCAAGAGAAGTGTAGGGAACAGAGTATACCCCTTTACCTTACTTTCATAGATCTCACTAATGCATTCAACACCGTCAGCAGAGCAGGGCTATACAAGATTTTGGGAAAAACTGGCTGTTCACCAAAGCTCCTCTGGTCTCATCCGCTCCTTCCATGACAACATGCACTGCACTGGATAGTTTGATGGCTCCACTTCCAATAATTTCGGAGTGAAGAATGGAGTGAAACAGGGTTGTGTCCTAGCCTCCATTCTGTTTGGCATCTTCTTCTCCATGTTCCTGATCTTCACCTTCCCTGCAGATATGGAAGGAGTCTACTTGCACACTAGGTCAGACAGCAAGCTCTACAATCTATCAAGGCTGAAAACAAAGACAAAAACACATCGTGGCCTGATCAAAGAGCTCCTCTATGCTGATGATGCTGCGCTACTCGCTCACACGGAAACTCAGCTACAAAGACTCATGGACTGTCTCCTGTGCCTGTAACTTGCTCTCCTTGACCATAAGACTTGCGGATTGATAGGTAAATTGGCCATTATAAATTGTCCCTAGTATAGTTAGGTGGTAGGGAAATATAAGGACAGGTGGGGATGTGGTAGGAATATGGAATTAGTGTAGGATTAGTATATATAAATGGGTGGTTGATGGTCGGCACAGACTCGGTGGGCCGAAGGGCCTGTTTCAGTGCTGTATCTCTAAACTAAACTAAACTAAACCATAAGTGTCAAGAAAACTGTTGCCATGGGACAAGGTATTGCATCTCAGCCCCGATCACACTAATTAACACCCCACTGGAAGTGGTTAGCAAATTCTGCTACCTTGAGTCCACAGTGACAGACAATCTGTCCCTTGATGCAGAGCTCAACACACGCATAGGGAAAGCAGCTACCAGCTTTGGCCAACTCGTGAAACGCAGCTGGGATAACACTAAGCTGAACCTTGGGACCAAGTTGATGGTTTATAAGGCCTGTGTTCTCAGCACCTTTCTGTATGGCTGTGAAACATGTGTGACTTACAGCTACCAGGAAAAGAAGCTCAATTATTTCCATCTTTGCTGTCTGCGGTGCATTATGAGTATATCGTGGCAGCACAAAATCACAAATGCAGCACTCCTCTCAAAGGCAGAGCTTCCAAGTGTGTTGGCACTAATCAAACAAAGGCAGCTTCGGTGGATCGGACACGTCCGCAGGGTGGAAGATGGTTGCATAACCAAGGACCTTCTGTATGGAGAGGCGGCCGGGACCAGATGACCAGTGAGGTGCCCAAAGTTCCACTTCAAGAATGCTTGCAAGTGTGACATGAAGGCCTTAAATGTCGACTATCACACCTGGGAGTCAGTAGTTGGCGAAAGAAGGAAATGGCAACACATGCTGTGGCCTGGTGTGCACTACCACGACGACCAGTTGTTACAGCAGCTTGGCACCCGGCACCAACGTCAAAAACAATAACTCAGCGTCACTTGGTAGCTTCACACGTGGCACTTGTGGCAGAACCTGCCTCTCCAGGATTGGCCTTCACAGCCATCAACAAAGGTGCACCAAGAGAAGACATCCCACTTAAATGGATTGTTTGCTGTGTGTTCATCATCTTGCGTAGATGAAAGGATGCCAATCCAAGACTATCAGCTATCATACCAATCAACTGCTAACTTCTACTAGATTACTCTTTCCCAAATAAATAAATCTCCTTCTGTTGATGCACTTGTCAGTCTGGGAATCTTTATATTCCAACCCTTAAAATACAGAACATCAGAGGCTGCAGTTCAGATCCTCCAACGTGGAGAGTTTGCTGGATTTACTCAAATATATTACATTTAAACACAACAAAACACATCAGGGGAATCTGGTACAACAGACCTCACAGGAGGGAAACAAGTTACAAGAAGACATTAGTAAACTTGCAGAATGGGCATATAATTGGCAAATAAATTTCAACATAATTAAGTGTTGAGGTATTAGACTTTGCCAAGAAAAATAAAGAGGTTGCATGTTACTCAGAAAATAAGAATCTAAATGGGGTAGAGGAGCAACGGAATCTGGAAGTATAAATACACAAGTCACTAAAAGTAAGTGACACACGTTAAGAAGGCCATAAAAAAAGTAAACTAAGTACTCGGGTTTATTTCTAGAAGAATAGAATTAATAAGCAAGGACGTTGTGCTAAACTTGTATCGAACCTTGATTAGACTACACTTGGGAGTACTGTGCACAGTTCTGGTCGCCATAAAACGGATAGAGAGGCACTGGAGAGGGTGAAAAAAAGATTTAGAAGGGTAATACCAGAATGTTAGCATAGTGGCAATGTTACTGGACTAGTAATCCAAAAGCCTGAACTCATGCTCCGGAGACATGAGTTCAAATCCCACCACAGCAGCTGGGGGAATTTAAATTCAATTAGTTAATAAATCTGGAATAAAATTAAACTACTGGTTTGTCATAAAGACCCATCTAGTTCAATAACATCCTCCAGGGGAGGAAATCTGCCATCTTTACCCTGTCTGGCCTACCTGTGACTCCAGACCCACAGCAATGTGGTTGACTCTTAACTGCCCTCTGAAATGGCCTAGTAGACAAAGAGAGAGTGGGGAAGAGCAAGATTAGAGGCTATCAATATAAGATAGTCATCAAGAAATCAAATAGAGAAATCAGAATAAACATCTTTACCCAGAGAGCGGTGAGAATGTGGAACTCGCTACCACTGGGAGTGTTTGAAGCAAACAGTATAGATCTGTTTAAGGGAAGACCAGAAAAGCATAGGAGGAAGAAGGGAATAGAGGGTTACAATGATAGAATTAGATGAGGAAAGATCGGAGGCAGCTCAAGTGGAACATAAAAGCCAGCATGATCTGGTTGAGCTAAATGGCCTGTTTCTATGCTGCATATTCTACATCAGATTGTATGCATAACAAAGGCAATAACTGCAAAAGTCTCTGGGCTAAAAATTTGATTAGGTCCATTAGCGGGCACAGGATTGCAATGCACGATTACCCTGCATCTGATCCCCATGATGCAGGGAGCACACAAACTTCGTGCTGCCTGCTCATCAACATGACTGTAGCATGCAGCCCAGTGTGAAATGAGCTGCTGCCTGGCTGCACACTCAGCAGGGGACCCAGGAGCACGTGTGGTTAGTACAGCGTACGGATAGATAGCTTGCATTGCAAAGCAGGTGTGGAAAGAGATGCAATGGTTTTTGTCGAGGTTCATCCCAAGCAGCTCTGTAACACAGGAGTTTGTGCTCTACGGGCTGTTCCCAGGGACACACACCGAGACAAACATCAACTGCTGCTGGAGGACTATCAATTCGGGAAAGACGCCCTTTGGTCTGCCCGAAACTTGCTGGTCTTCCAGCGCAAAGAGTTGTCCACGACCGAATGTTGCATACGGCACATTCCAAGGTCCAGGACTATGTGGGGCGGCACAGTGGCGCAGTGGTTAGCACCGCAGCCTCACAGCTCCAGCGACCCGGGTTCAATTCTGGGTACTGCCTGTGTCTGCGTGAGTTTTCTCCGGGTGCTCCGGTTTCCTCCCACAAGCCAAAAGACTTGCAGGTTGGTAGGTAAATTGGCCATTATAAATTGCCCCTAGTATAGGTAGATGTTAGGGAAATATAGGAACAGGTGGGGATGTGGTAGGAATATGGGATTAGTGTAGGATTAGTATAAATGGGTGGTTGATGGTCGGCACAGACTCGGTGGGCCAAAGGGCCTGTTTCAGTGCTGTATCTCTAAACTAAACTAAACTACGTGCTGAGGGACGCACTAAAGCTTGGGGCAGCCACAGCAAAGGCTCAATGGGGAAAGACCACAGTGTAAGGTCCCCCCACCAAGCTGAACTGAGGGGCTGGATCCATGGGAAACCCCTCGAACTGTATCGGATAAATTTTCATTTGCTGTAAAATGTAAAAATATTAATGGCATGACAAATGAAATGGAAGGGTTGTGAGGCAACTGATGATTGTATTGAAGGAAACTGATCACCTTGCACTGTTTGTATTTTTTGACTTGATGCTGTTTTAAACTGTTTGGGAATGTATTTTTTACAGATTTTTATGAATAAAGTATATTTTGGAAATAATAAAAAACGATAGATAGCTTGCATTTCTTGAAGCTGCCAGCACTTCTTCAAGGGAGGTACACTGAGGCTACAGTAGCTGATGGAACCATCTTAGAAAGCCTTTGATGGAAACAAGGAGACTAAAAATTGGGCAACAGGCCAGAGAGAGGGCTCCCAGATTCTCTAATGCAACACTGGAGGCCTTAGTCCAGGTCGCAAGGAGGAGAGAGGAGAGATGGCCGGTAGGCCCTTAACACATATCTTCTGAAGGGAATGGAAGGAGGTGGCCAGTGAGGTCAATTCTCAGGAACTGACTGAGAACCTGGCAGCAGTGCTAAAAAAAGTTTAATGACCTCACACGAGTGGCCAAGCTCGGAGAACGCATCTTCAAACACCATATCCTATCACTGCACAACCAAGGGAAGGGACAAAAACTTGCAGGGTTACGGAGAAAGGACAGGGCAGTGGAACTAGCTATATTGCTCTTGCAAGGAGCCAGTATGGGCTTGACAAGCCAAATGGCCTCCTTTTGTGCTGTAACCTTTCCATGATTCTATTCTATAACCTCTCATACTGCTCAATGCACCACACACCCATCACTCATGTCTAACATTCAGATACTCCATATTACCTTCACACACTTACCAATGCTGCCAGCCTTACCCCCACCTCTCACAGCTTGCACATACCTCCAGCTGTTCAGCTATGACAGGCACATCACTTAAACACATTGCAACGCACAATGACATTCTTCCATATCTCTTGCAAGACAAAGTCACGTGTAACAGGGTGCAGCAGAGAACTGATGAGGGACAGCCTCTCCTGAGCCCTTTGGAGAGGACGGTGCTCTGCATTATAGGGCCAGCAATGAACGAAGCTGCTGCATCCGGCGTCATGGAGCGTATTCTGGATGACAGGCCACGATGCAAGTGGGCAGAAGCAGTTCAGCTGCATTTTTGGAGTTTCGGGCTTCCGTAGCTACAGCAAAGGCACTGTGGATTCAAATTTTGAGGCCTCTATGTGTGCTCTGGAAAATTTATCAATCTACCTCGACCTCTCTCATTAATAATATCAAATTATCCCTATTGTCATTTTTCTGCAATTCCAGTGTGGAGTGAAGGCGATGTATTAAAGCTCAAATTATATATTTTGTTTCTTGTTCTGTGAAAAATTGACTTTTTCCTACTTTTCTTACTCTTATTGTAAAGAGTGGACAGTGAGCTCCCAGCCACTCAGCCTCAGAATCTCTGCTATATCTGATCCAAACCACATCTCTCCTTCCCTTAATGCACAGCTATGCAGTGAAGTCCTGACCCAGTTTGTCTCTGCTTCTCTCTGATGATAGACACGAGGCAAGAGCCCAGCAATTTCAGCCTTAGACTCTGTGTTCTTCTTAACCCAATTAGTATTTCCCCTCCCGTCTGAATATGATCAAAAAGGGTTTGAATCTCTGTGGGGGCTTCACTTATCATTCACCATAACCTCAGTGAAAGATCTGCCAAAACCCCAAACAAAGTAAACACTTTTTGTGCTAGGATTTCTCCAGGGATTTGATGGTTCTTCCGCTGAAGTTATAGCATACGATTGGGAAAATCCCTCATGGAAATTCAAGCCCAATTTCTCTAATACTCATTGTCCAACCAACATAAACTCCAACTGGTCCAAGGTTTGTACCCTGTCCCACATAAGTCTTAATCTCCCATGATCCCCTACCTCGCTGATATACAATGACTCCCAGTTTCCTAACACATTGAATTGAAATTCTTGTCCTCAAATCCTTCATGGTATCTGTGCAGTTTCCTCCCGCCTTCTGCCCCCTTCCATATTCTTTGGTATTCTAAATTTGTGCATCCCCCCTCACTATTTGCCCCACTACTGGGTGTTAAGTTTCCAGCCTCCTCAGTCCTACTCTATGGAATTCCATCCTAAGGTCCTCTGCCTCTCCTTTTCTCTCTCTACCTTTAATGACCTTCTCAAAGCCAAACCTTCTGTCACTCCTCCTAATCTCTCCCTCCATCCCTTTAGGTATTATTTATTTTTTCTCACCCCCACCCGCCCGTAAAGCACCTATGGATGTTTTTGATGTTAAGGGTTCTATATGAGGACAATCTGTTGAAGTTAAAGAAGAAATAGACAGATAAACACTATTCAGAAGAGCGTCACAGCCTGCTGAGGGGAAGTGAAAGAGACAGACCGTGTTATGAAGTAATGAAGAGACAGAACCTGTTGGGAGGTGAGAGGGAAGGACCTTGGAGCAAAGAGGGAGGAGAGGGCCCCTTTTTTGGGAGTATGGGTGGGAGATTCTGTTGGATGTGAGAGTAAAGTTCTGTTTTAATGTGAGAGAGAGAGAAGAGACACCTTATTGAGGGGGTGATAGACAGAGAGGCCATGTTGAGGAGCAGCACTTTAAAAAAAAACTTTTCCCCCCTCATATCCACGACCAAAGCAGAATGGGAGAGAGCTGTTGCTCAGGGGTTGAAAAAGAGGGAGAGAAAGACATCCTGTTGAGTGAGGGAAAGAGAGACCCCATTGAATGAAATGAGAAAAACCATGTTCAGGGGCAGGGAAACACCCTGTCGAGCGGTGAGTGAGGCAGAAAGAGAGAAAGACTCTGTTATTCATTAAAATACTGGCTTCTTTAAAAAGAAGTGCATTGGGTTCAATGTAATAATAAGCTTTCATGACCATAATCAAAATGTCGAGTTTTGACAAAGTTTTCAAAACTAATTTTGCGAAAGCACAAATCATTCTGGTCAGTTAGAATATTTGATGGTTACATCAAGAGTGCATTCAGGGTTTTAAAGGAAGGAATATTGAGGGGAGAGAGGGATTGAGAATTGGCTCAATCGGGGGGGCTAACAGTGACAAAGATCCTGATGGGGTGGAAGGAGTAAGAGAAACAATCATTGGGGATGCCTTGGTAGTCATCCTTGACACAAAACTCTACCCATAGGGTAAGGCTTGTTCCGGCTGCTCAAGATATATAGCAAAACTGTAAACATGTTCTATAAGTGTGGTTCTTATAATGGCACTACACATCCTGAACAGAGGAACACTCACCCAAAAGAGTTCTTGTTATTTAGCACTCAAATGTCACAATAAACATTCATATAACATTTTAAAAGAAATAAATCAATGACTTCAATGGTTTGAGAGTAGGATGAACATTTAGAAGTTAGTACGCAGGGCTTCTTTCATTAAAATATATAATTCTCCAACCTCATTATTAGGCCCTCTGATGCAAGGCTACTGGGCCTTGGCTGCTTTTCTGCACAGGGTACTTGTGTATGACTAATTACTCCGTGATCCTTTAGAAAGTAGGGCGTTTCAGTGTTCACGGCAATCAACTGGCATTTTCTATCTTTCAACTGATCTACGAATGGAACCTTTTACAGTACTGAGCGTGCATTATGACCTTTAAAACAGCCAACATTTTGGGAAAAGAGACAAAAACATCTCTCTACAACCAGAAATGTTGGGAAAATGTTCTATTTTCAGAGGTCAGTAATTGATCATGACTGTATACAAGGCACAGGATTGTATTACTTTAACAAAACCTTGTGTTAGGAAGATTCTCAATAGGCTTTACTTCATGAACTAATAAAACCACCAAAATATATGGAACCAGGCGATGAATCACATGGCGATTAAGAGCGGAAAGGTTGCAGTTGCGGAAGGGCAGGAAGCAGACTGATCACCTACTGGACAATCAGTAATTTGGAGCGAGAACTTGATCCACCAGATTTCAACACCCGTTAAACTCCGACCAAAATTCAGGTTGGGCGAGCAAGCAGACGAGTCTTCCATCCACTGTCCCATGCCTTGGGGGGCATCTGAGGAAGTTCTTGGGCTACCCAGTGAAATCCTCAGCTAGCCCAACAGAACCCTCATGAGCGGAGAGCTAGCACAGTTTCCAGTGAAGCACTGGAAAGCCATAAACAAAGATCCTCCAGAGGGGGATTATTTTAGGCTATCTTGTCAAACAGCAGATCCAATGCCCAAAGTATCAACTTGTCTGTTCTTTCCACACATGCTACTGAGTGTTTCTAGCATTTTCTGTTTTGGTTAGCGATACAACACTGTAGTGTGTCCAACTTTTGTCCTCACATTTAGTAATAGATAATGAGGCTTTACAGACGGTGCAAAGGTGGTCAACAAGGATGATATTTAAACTTTGACCTCTTAGTTACAAGCATAGGCTTAAAGTCTAAAGAAATGTAGGCTCAGTGAGGATGTCTGAGGTTTTTAAAATTATAGGATTGGATGCAGTAGATTTGGATAAAATAATTGAAATGGGTAGTGATGAAGAAGGACATGTCTGTATAAATGCAAAAGCAAAGGGTCAGATTAGATGCCAAAAAGCATCTTCTTCCTCCATGAGCCTTCTCCCCTAGGAGCAGGTGAATGTGGCAAGTATAGGTACACCCCAGCCATTTAAGGAAAGAACTGACAGGCTCCTGGGGGATGGGATACGACGGGGCCTATCAGGGTGTGTGAGGGTGTCTTGAGTGGATTTGGGAGGAATTTATGTCAATAAAAATGAAAGGTATATTTTCAGCTAACTTGATAGAATCTGAGGTTACACAGCTGTCAGCTATCTAGTTAAGGATCAGACTGTTACTTTGAACTCATGTACTGGATTGTTGTATTACATGCGTCACTTCTACAAGTTGTTCCTAATACTGGCTGCATCTTCATTTGCCTCCCACTGATAGCGGTCAGGAAGGGTGATGCACGATGTCTCATATTAGGAAAAGCTTTGACGGACCTGACATTCCTTTCCTGGCCTTTTTTTTGATAGAAATTCATGGTTCAGTGGTAGGACTCTCACCTCTGAGTTGTGAAGGTTTTGGGTTCAAGTCCTATTCTGAGACTAAATCTAGCCAACACTTCCATGCAGTACGAAGTGAGAGCATGAGTTGTCAGAGCTGTCATTTTTCAGACATTTATTGATGGATCATGAGGCTTTACAGACAGTGCAAAGAAGGTCAACAAGGATGATATTTAAACTAAAAAGCACTTTATTGCTTGTAAAGTGCTTTGAGACGACTGATAGTCATGAGAAGCACTATATAAATAAAACACCCTTCTTTTATAAGATATTAAACCAAAATGCTGTCTGGCTGTTCGAGTGGAAGTAAAAGATTCCATAACACTATTTGAAGAAGCACATGGGAGTGTTCTGGCTAATATTTCTCGCTCAACCAACATCACAAATATAAAACAGATGATCTGGTGATTTATTTCATTGCTGTTTGTGGGACCTTGCTGTGTGAAAAATGGCTGCTGTGTTTCTCTAAATTATGACAGTGACTGTAAACTGACTTAATTGGCTATAAAACACTTTGGGATGTCCTGAGGCTATGCAAGACACTATGTAAATGCAAGTTCTTTCTTTTCTAGAATTTAGAACCAACATTAGGTGAGGTCAGAGTAAGGGAGAAAGTAATAAAGTCTAAATCAGGGTTAATGTGCATGGATGTGAATGCATGGAGTGTTGTTAATAAGACTGGTAAGTTACAGGCGTAAATTGATATGTGTAAATATGATGTTGTGGCTATAACAGAGACCTGGCTCAAAGAAGGGCAGGACTGGATGTTAAATATTCCTGGATACAAGGTGTTCAGGAAAGATAGCAAAGGAAGAAAAGGGGAGGAGTGGCAGTATTGATTAAGAAGAACATTGCAGTGCTGGTGGCAGAGAATGTCCCTGAAGGGTCAAGGACGGAATCTATTTGGCTAGAGTTAAGGAACAAAAAAAAAGGTGCAATTACTTGCTCAGTGTAGTCTATAGGCCGCCAACGAGTGGAAAGGATGTAGAGGAACAAATTTGCAAGGAAATTACAGAGAGATGCAAGAATTAGTTATAATGAGGACTTTAATTATCCAAATATAGACAGGGATAGCAGAAATGTAAAGGGCAGAGAGGGGGCAAGAATTCCTAGAGTGTGTTCAAGCAAATTTTCTACAGCAGTATGTTTCCAGTCCAATGAGAGGGGAGGCACTGCTGGGCCTGGTTCTTGGGAATGAGGTGGGTCAAGTGGATCAAATATGAGTAGGAGAACATTTAGGGGGCAGTGATCATTGTATCATAAGGTTTAGGTTGGTTATGGAAAAGGACAAAGAACAATCTACAGTAAGAATAATTAACTGGGGGAAAGCCAACTTCAATGGGGTAAGTGGATCTGGGCCGAATAAATTGGAATCAAAGGTTGGCAGCAATAACAGTAGCTGAACAATGGGCTTCCTTCAAAGAAGAGATAGTTCGGGCACAGTCAAGGTATATTCCCTCGAAGGGGAAAGATAGGGAAAATAAATACAGAGCTCCCTAGATGACAAAAGAGATAGAGATGAAGGTGAAGAAGATAAAGTGTGCTTATGACAGATGTCAGGTAGATAATACAATGGAGAACCAGGCTGAATACAGAAGGTTCAGTGGGGAAGTGAAAAGGCAAATAAGAGAAGCAAAGAGAGAGTATGAAAAGAGACTGGCAGCTAACATAAAAGGGAGTCCCAAAGTCTTCTATAGGCATATAAATAGTAAAAGGGTGGTAAAAGGTGGAATAGGGCCGATTAGGGTCCAAAGGGGGATTTACGCATGGAGGCACAGGGTATAGCTGAGGATTAAATAAATACTTCGCATCTGTCTTTACCAAGGAAGATGATGCTACCGTAGACCACGGTGAAAGAGGAGGTAATTAATACACTAGAAGGATTTAACCTTGATAAGGAGGAGGTACGAGAAAGCCTTTCTATACTTAAAGTCGATAAAGCATCAGGGCTGGATGAGATGCAAGCATACTGAGGGAAGTGAAAGTGGAAATTGCGGAGGCACTGGCCATAATTTTCAAGCCTTCCTTAGACTCAGGGGTGGTGCCAGAGGACTGGAGAATTGCAAATGTTACACCCTTGTTCAAAAAAGGATGTAAAGAAAAGCCCAGCAACTACAGGCCAGTCAGTTTAACTGGTAGAGAAACGTCCAGAAACAATAATTCAGGACCAAATTAATAATCACATGGACAAATGCGGGTTCATTAAGGAAAGCCAGCACAAATTCGTTAAGGGAAAATCATGTTTAACTAACTTGGAGTTTTCTGAGGAGGTAACAGAGAGGGTTGATGAGGGCAATGCTGTTGATGTGGTGTACTTGGATTTCCAAAAGGCGTTTGATACAGTGCCACACAACAGACTTGTGAGCAAAATTATAGCTCATGGAATAAAAGGGACAATAGCAACATGGATACAAAATTGGCTGAGTGGCAGGAAACAAAGAGTAGTGGTTAATGGATGTTCTTCGGGCTGGAGGAAGGTTTGTAGTGGAGTTCCCCAGGGGTCATTGTTGGGACCCTTGCTCGTCCTGATATATATTAATGACCTAGACCCTGGTTTACAGGGCACAATTTCAAAATTTGCGGATGATACTAAACGTGGAACAATTGTGAACTGTGAGGAGGATAGTGTAGAACTTCAAAAGGACATAGACAAGTTGGTGGAATGGGCGGACAAGTGGCAGATGAAGTTCAATGCAGAGAGATGTGTAGTGATTCATTTTGGTAGGAAAAAGATGGAGAGAAAATATAACGTAAAAGGTACAACCGTAAAGGGTGGGGTGGGGGGGAGGGTTGCGGTGGTGGTGTATATGTCCATAAGTTAGTGAAGGTGCCAGGACAGGTTGAGAGAGCGGTTAATAACGCATACAGCATCCAAGGCTTTATTAATAGGGGCATAGAGTACAAGAGCAAGTGGGTTATGTTGAGCTTGTATAAAGACACTAGTTCGGCCTCAGCTGAAGTATTGCGTCCAGCTCTGGGTGCTGCACTTTAAGAAGGATGTGAGGGCATTGGAGAGAATACAGAAGATTCACGAGAATGGTTCCAGGGATGAGGAACTTCCGTTATGAAGATAGATTGGAGAAGTTGGGACTGTTTTCCTTGGAGAATAGAAGGCTGAGAGGAGATGTGATAGGGGTATTCAAAATCATGAGGGGTCTGGACAGAGTGGATAATGAGAAACTGACACCACTCGTGAAAGGATCAAGAACGAGAGGGCACAGATTTAAAGTGACTGGCAAAAGGAGCAGAAGCGACACGCGGAGAAACTTCTTCAGACAGAGAGTGGAATGCACTGCCTGAGAGTGTGGTGGAGGCAGGTTCAATCGAGGCATTCAAAAGGGAATTAGAATGTTATCTGAAAACAAAGAATGTGCAGCGTTATGGGGAGAGGGTGCGGGAGTGGCACTAAGTGAAATGCTCATTGGGAGATCCAGTGCAGACACGATGGGCCGAATGGCCCCCTTCTGCATTGTAACAATTCTGTGATTCTGTGATCTGTGATTTATTCCCTCAACTAACATGACTAAAACACATGGCCCAAGTTATTTATCTCATTTGCTGTCTGTGTGCAAATTGGCTGTTCCATTTGCCTGAAAAATAACTGTAACTACACTTCAAAGGAAATTCACTGGACATGTTGTTTGGGATGTGAAAGGTACGACATAAGTACAAGCCATTCCTCCGAGCTTTCTTATTAGCAGTTTTGGAGGACACTACTCAAACATTTCCATTGGGAACCAGCTGCAACTAATCAGTTACAGAGCTTCACAACCTGAAGTTGTCATGAAGAATGTAGTGATTTCTTAAGACAAACTGAGGGTGCGAGAAGGATGTGACTCACCAAGTTAGGCAAAGGTCCACAATGGAGCTTTTAAATAATCCCAATAACCCACTGTACCCATCCTTGAAGTGCCTCATGAAAGTAGGATATGAAATTGAAGAGTTTCATGAAAATATCCTAAAATATTATCAAATAAGGAGTAAAGGTAAAATTTCACTCCCAATGACTCCCGGGGGGGAATTTTATGCTGGTGGCAGGGTCTCGACGTCGAGGGAAGCCAATGCTGAGATCCCCACGTCGCCTCTTTTCTGGAAGGCCTGCCGAATTTAGTGTCAATCTTAAATGGGCAGTCATGGGCCTTCCATAGGATTTAGGACCCCATTGCCATAACTCCCAGCCTTACAGAACTGCGGCCAATCAGAGGCCGGAAGCTGCAGCGCCAACGCGGAGCCGGTGTCTGCTGCTGTAGCTGCATCTACGGGAGGCCGAGAAGTGTTGCTGGAAAGAGGCCTCAGGTAGGTCAGGACGGGATGGGTCTTGTAAGGTGGAGGTGGTGGGGGGAGGGGTGTGGGCAGCGAGGGCAAGTGGGGGGGTGGTGGGCGCTCTCACCAGGCCCCCACCCTCCCAATACCGAGCCCCTTGCTCAGGTACTAAGTGCCTTTAAACGAGGGACCCGCTCCCCCCCCCCCCCCCACCTCTCCAGCGCTGGAAAGCAGCCCGCACAGGTCTTCCTACCATGCTTCCCGTGTAGCGACATGGCCATCCACCACACGAGTAATTGTGGCTGCGGTGGGAAGAGGCCCTTAATTGGGGTTTAATTGCCTCAATTGTCAGCGGGGCGGGAAGGCCGTTCACAGGCCTTCCTGCCCCGGACTAAATTTCGGCAGAGGCGGGATGGTGGTGCCAAACCCCGCCCCCCCCCCCCCCACTCCCCTGCCACCATCCCACCCGATGTTATGCTCTTCCTGCCACCAAACCCACCACAGGGGAGAGCATAAAATTACTCTCCCAGCTTATTGTTAAAACAGTATATATTTTTAAAGAAAGACAGACTTGCATTTATATAGCGCCTTTCACAACCTCAGGATGTCCCAAAGTACATTACAGCCAATTAAATACTGCTGAAGTGTAGTCACTGTTGTAATCTAGGAAACATGGCAGCACACAGCAAGGTCTCACAACAACAATGAGATAACGACCTGATAAATCTACATAGCGGTGTTAATTAAGGGATAAATATTGGCCAGGTCATAAGAAAGAATGCCACAGCTCTTCTTCGAAATTAAGGACAGATGGAGCCTCAGTTTAATGTTTCTTTTGAAAAACAGCAGCTCTGAGAGGGCAGCACACCATCAGTACTGCAATGAAGTGCCCGCCTAGATTATATGTTCAAGTCTCTGGAGTGGGGTTTGAATCCACAACCTTCTGACTCAGAGTGCTACCAGTCAGTGAATGCTGAAAGCTTTTAAAACAAATATTTTAAACAGATTTTATCTATTTGGGGCAATCATGGGGTTTAAGGTCTATGTCGCCACTCCATCAGAGTGTGAGAACAGCAGCATGTACCTACAGTGACAAATGTTCACATTCAGAGAGAAAATAAAATAAAAACACAGACTAAACTAAGACAGCAGAAATAAACAACACCCACACTGTTTGAATATCAAGTATCTCCAAGAATGTACTTGGGTGGGAAGGAAAGGAATCATTACACCAGGTTCTTGTCTGCCTGCAATGTCAATTAAGTTAATCTCCGAAACTTGCCAACTCTGCACTTCAAAGGCAACATTTTTTGCCAAGAACAAATGTATAGAGTAATGCAGGGTGCCCAGTATTTTTTCAGCAAATGACACAAACTAGCAGGATGCAGTATTATATCTGTACCTAAACCTCTTCAGTCCCTTAGAAACCCAGCGACAGTTCTAACTTCCTTCCTCTTTTACAATTGAGCCCTACTTATTTATTTTGACTAACTGGATCAAGAATCACTGGAAAGCATGTAGGGCTTGACTAACCCATAATTTATACAAAATCTTCTATCAATGACTTTAATAATCAAAATATTTCAAATCTGTAATTACATCCAAATATTATTGCGCTTCCTGGTTAAGCATAAATTTCAACATCTTGCACATTAATGTTCTATCATACTGCCTAGAACAGCCTGGACACCACAGGAAAAGTGGCAGTAAAAGGAACCTGAGGGCCACAAAATGCAGCAGGAAATATATTACGATTTCTATGAAGTGAATTGAATAATTGATTCTTAAGCAATTTTTCACTGAAGGATCAGAGAGGCTCAGTGGATGAAAAAAAAACTGAGGCAAATGAGAGGTCTATGTCAGAAGAATACAAGGCAAGTATACTTTAATACATGACACTAATTAAAGATATGATGATAAAAGCAAAAAAAACTCTGGTGAACTAATTTGCTTCATTTATCATTTTACAACACTCGTTGCAATAAAATTAATTACTTTAGGTAAAAATTGGAGTATAATTGTTCAGCCCATTGAGGTAAAAAACATACCCCTCAAAATATTATTAAAACTACTCTCTTCAGTCGTACAAAGCAATTAGTTTCTGCCTCAGTATTAACCAAATCCTTCAAATACATTTTGAAAAAGCAATCATTCCAGTTTAGTTTCAGGAAACAGTAATGCCAGATTGCAGACCTGTTTTTGTAAGACCTGCCGTTTTCAGACTCGTCACTTCACAGAACAGAATATAATGGTAGAAATTCCAAATTGGGCCAATAGTTTTGACCATGATAAGAGATTTCAATGAAAACTTAATTGGGAGAAAATGGCACTACTGAGAATAATACTCATCTCTCGTGAGAGGTGCAAGGATTGACAGGTCTGCCTGTGGCAGCATATTCCTTGAATTGCAAAGTGTTTAAATAACTTTTTGAATTAACATCAAGAATGCAGTTACTTCAAACTGAGCTGATTGTTAGCTGTAACTGGATTTGAGTTTGCTCAGTTCTGCATTCCACTGAATTATCAGCCAGCTCTGCATCTGATGACATTTTGTTCTGGCAAACACTTTACTGAATAGAAAAAAGTTCCTATTATACATTCCCAGCTGCCCAAATATTTCAGAACTTCAGAGAAATCACACACAGAATTACGAACTAATTCTACACTCCAACAAAAAGGCCCTCATAGGAGTGAAAGACGAAAAATTTGTCCCTTTACAGGAGTGTTCAATCCTTGGTCTCTGTGCGCCATTTAGTTATATGCAATGGAGGCCACGTCATCTGCACACAAGGGTAGACTGTACCTCTTAGATTAATGGGCGAAACATTGTGTAGGATTGGACACAGAGACTAAGTGAGTGGAAAATACTATGACAGATGGAATTTAATGTGGGGAAATGTGCGATTATCCACTCTGGATCCAAGAATGACAAACTGGACTATCGTCTTAATGGTGAGACTGGGAACTGTGGAGGAGCAAAGGGTTTCCAGATACAGAAAACCACTAAAAACTAGTACACAGGTGCAAAAATAATCAGAATGGCTAATGAAATGTTGGGCTTTATCGCAAGTGGATTGGAATTCAAAGTGGGACAGTGACACTTCAGTTGTACAGAGCCTTGGTACAGCGTTCAGTTCTGCACACTGCACCTCAGGAAGCTTACAAGGCCTTGGAGGGGGTCCAGCAAATATTCAGCGGCCTCTGAAGAATTAAATTACGAGGACAGGTTGCTTAAACCTGGTTCGTATTCCCTGGAGTATAGAAAGTTAATGTATTTAAAAGAATAAAAAGGATTTGGTAGGGTAGATCCAGAGAAACTATGTCCTCTGGTGGGAATACAGAACAAGGGGCTTGAATCTTAAAATCAGAACGTGGCCATTTAGGAGTGAAATACAAAAGCACTTTCACACGAAAAGGGCCCTGGGAATCTGGAACTTTCTCCCCAAAAGGCTGTAGATGCAGGGTCAATTGAAATTTTCAGGACTGAGATGGATAGATTTTTGTCAGGTAAGGGTAATAAGCAGCAAAGACAGGTAAATGCAGTTGTGATACAAATCAGCCATGATCTAATTAAATGGTGAAGCAGGGACGAATGGCTTCCTATTTTTATGTCCCTACCTCTCTGGAATGAATTCACATTGCATGATCTCTGCACTACGAGCACAAATTCATAAATCCTGCTCTATCAACAATTCCAGCAGGAAACACCAGCTGCCACAGCTAAATTTAGAACAAATTCTATGTAATGAAAATCCCCCAACGTTAAATTCCATATGGATTCAGAATTTATTCCATCAGTAAGGAACACATTTTTCCAAACTACCGGCTCTGTGAAATTCAAACAAGCAAAACTCTACGGAACGGTACATATAAAGGCAAATGTGTCTCTTTCACCAGATACTGTGGACCACATCAAAAGCTGCAGTTCGCACACTCTCGATTCAGAATATTGTGAAGTAAGTGACATATACTTGAAGCTGCATTAACCAGCATGATTCATTTTCCCCCCACACAGTTTAAGCAGAGGTTGAGGAAACTTCCTTTCAAAAAACTTTCTTCTAAAATAGCATTGATGATGAAGACCTAGCTTTCTGCACTGGAGCTGATATCCATGAAAGCAGTTTATGTTCTCACACCACTAACCTCTGCCCTTTGCCCCAAGGGCTAGGACTGTAGCTAGCCAGAACCCAAGAGTAAACGACGGAAGTCAGTGTCATATGTACATAAACCATGCCTTCCTGAAATTGAATTTGTTCCATAAACACAAATATGCACATAAATGTTTGTGGGAGCAATATTTTCTTTTAAAAATGTGGACCTCTTTAGCTCCGACTCACATATTTGGAAAAAAATGTTTTTGCAACAACTATGGTGCAATACGACATGGAAAGAGGAGTCTGTGCAGTTATCAACACAATCAGCAGTGATATCGCTGGTAATGGTTAGTGTGAAACTTGGTATAGATCTACTGAGACAGTGGAGAGAATTTTTCAAGTCCTTTGCTAGCAGGTTTGGAGGCAGGGTGTTAATTTGTTAATTGTGTATCAGGTGGAGGGTGTTAATTGGGGTCTTGAGCAGTTATAAGCAGACACTTACTGAGATTGGTGGAGGTTTTTGAGTGAGCAGCTACATGTTTGTAATCCTTTTACTTTGTGCAATAAATTTGAAACTGAGTAAAGTTCGGCTCTAGCATCATCCTTCCACAACAGGCTTTGTGGAATTTAAAATGGTAGCAGAGGATGATTGCCTAAAGCTGAAGGTTGGAAACTAGGATTTTTGTTTTACATAGAAAACTAAAATCTCATTGGCTATTGTGGAAAATATGGCAGAAAGCAAGTGTAAATTGTCAGGGTAAGATTACCCTACAATGTTCTTGGAGTCTGAACCATATGAGTAGTGGAAGAATGAAGTGGATACGTGGATATGGGTTACGTCCCTACCAAAGAGGAAACAAGGTATGGCCTTGGCATTGTCACTTCCGATCAAAAGTAAAATCAGAACTAAAGTTTTCTGTGAATTGGATGCTCTTCATTTGGATACTGATGAAGGTTTGTTAGAATTCTTGTATGAAATTTATAAGAAAGATGACTAATTGAATGCGTATAAGCCATGGTCAGACTTTGATAGATTTTGGAAAAGTTGGAAGAATATATCATGGACTTTAACAGACTGTATATAAGTTTGAGAAACTTCAATTTGGAGATCCCTGCTGCCTTAAAGAAATTCCTGTGGGGACAGTCATTTCCTGCACCCTGGTAGAACAAACAGGACTTTCTGTGGCGCTGCAAAGAATGGAGGACTCAATGTTTATTGGATTTCGAAATGGTCCAGATGCTGGACTCAGGCATAAGTACAATAGATGAGTTTAAAACTGGAGGAATGACGATGAAAGCACCTTTAGCAGATCTATTACAGCAGAGGACAGAATTGGACCAGCAATCATAGGCGAATGAATCCCAAGAATGCCCAAGGAACAGTTAATAGGTGCTTCAGGTGTGACTCAAAGTATCATTATGCAATGAACTGCCCAAATCGGAGAGGCGAAGTCCTTGTAATAACATGTGACGCAGTGAATTCTAAGGCAGAAGAGGAAGATAATGATGAATCTAAACAAATTGTACTAGTCACAAGGAGTTTTAGTCCTGTGATGAATGTGTTAGTTGCAGATTCGTTCAACTATGCTGTATTAGATAGTGCTTGCACATCGACTGTATGTGAAATTGAATGGTTACAATATTATCTTGATTCATTCAGTAGTGAAGATCAACACAAGGTTAAGGAGTATAAAAGTATACGAGCTTTAGGTTTGGTGATGACAACACACTGATGTCACTGAAGAGTGTAGAAATTCCACGTAAAATAGCTGGAGTAAGCCACGTTATCAATACTGATGTAATCTCTAGTGAGATACCTATACTGTTCAATGAAAAAGGCACAAATGAAATTTAATATGGAGCATGATAAGGCAATTGCTTTTGGAAAGTCAGCAAATTTGCAGTTTACCGAGCCAGGGCATTATTGTATCCCTTTAACAAAACCTGATGTTTCTAGTCAGAGTGTTCGAGAAGTATTAATGGCATCAGGTGTTAAAATCAGAGAGATAAAAAGTAAATTGTCTTAAGGTTACACAGACAATTTGCTCACCCTTCTTGTCAGAATTTTAAAAATCTGCTAAAGGATGCAGGTGTGATTGATGAAGAGTATACGAAGATAATAGAAGAGATTGGTGAAAACTGTGAAATCTGTTAACAGTATCAGAGGACATCATCACGTCCTATTGTCAGCCTTCCATTGGCACCTGACTTTAACAAGGTAGTTGTCATGGATTTAAAGATATGGGACAAAGACAAGAATATTATCATTCTACGTTTTATAGACCTAGCAACTAGATTTAGTCTTTCTACAATAATAAATAGCAAGGACAAAAGGGTGATTATAGACAAAATCATGGAGAAATGAATAGGGACTTAATTTGGGATACCAACTAAGTTTCTGACTGATAAAGGAGGGGAATTTGCAAATAATGAGTTCAGAGACATGTGTGAAAACATGAACATTATGGTTATGAATACTATAGCTGAACAACTTTTCAGCAATGGGCTTTGTGAAATAAATCACACAGTGATTGATGAAATGCTGTATAAAATCTTAGCTGACCAACCAAACTGCAAGTTGACAACCGCCCGGCATGGGCAGTTCATGCAAAGAATTCACTTCAGATGGTTAGGAGATATAGTCCCGATGGGCGGAATCCCAAACTGCCTTCTGTCCTGGGCGACAGACCTCCCGCTCTAGAACGTACACTTAGTTCAATTTTTTCTGCACATTTGAATGCTTTATGTGCAGGGAGCCAGGCTTTCATCAAGGCTGAGGTCTCTGAGAAAATTCAGAGAGTTCTGAGGCATCGTATAAGGCGATTTGAGGCAGAATTTAGTTCAAGAGATTTGGTGTATTTTGAAAGAGAGGGCCATAGGGAATGGAAGAGCCCTGGTAAGGTCGTGATGGTAAGACAGTAGTTATAAAGCATGGAAATCAAACTGTTATGGTTCATTCCTCGCGATTAATCGGGGTTGATTACAAAATCTCAGAATCTGAGCAGCTGATAGAGGGAGAAGAGGCACCTTGCACCTCACATGTGCTTTGTGATGAAGGTCCTGACAAACAGAATACAGTAGATCAATCATGCTGGTCAGAAAAGAGCTATTGCATGCAAAGGCCAATTGCCTTGAGTAGGTACTCGTGTGACACATATTCCAGAGGGGTGTAATAAATGGAGGGTTGCAACAATTGTGGGAAGTGCAGGAAAATCTATCGACAAGATTAAATATTGGTTAAATTTTCAAGATGATGGCCAAGAAGCAAGGTCCATGGACTGGCAGAATGGGGTGAAAGAGTGGAGGATAAGAAAGCACAGTGCAAGTTCCAACAGTGGGTCTGGAAGTGACTCTTGTGTAAGGAAGCAATCACGTATTGGGGAAAGAGTCTCTGGCAGTGCGCGAGGAATTAGAGAGTTGGAGAGAGTTTGGTGTTTATTCTGAGGTACCAGATAGGTGACAGCCAGCTTGTCACATAGATGGAACTTATAAGGCTAAAGCGAGGCTAGTTGCAAGGGGTTTTGAAGAGCGACTGGGTGATACCGATGTTAGAGTGCACTCTCCCACAGCTGGAAAAGTAATCTTAAAAATCTTTTTAGCTCTATTGGTGAAATATTCATGAGAATGCAGATCCTTGGCACAAAAGCTGCATTTCTGCAGGGATACTTTTCAGAGAGAAGTGTTTCTGAAAAGACCCAAAGAGGCAGCAGATGCAGAAGGAAAACTATAGAAACTGAACAAATGCGTCTATGGCCTTAATGATGCTTCCAGGGTGTGGTATTTCTCAGTGAGATCTGTTTTGTTGAAAATTAGTTGTGTTCAACTAAAAGTAGATCCTGCGATGTTTTATTGGTATCATAAAGGGCAACTAACTTCCAGGCATCTTCATGATGCACATTGATGATTTCTTATGGTGTGGTACTGCGGATTTTGAGAAATACGTTATTACTAAGATTATGGCAGAATTTAAGATTGGGAGTCAGGCTTGTGGGGCCTTGTTTTGGATTTATATTGATTTAGATATTAAGCAGACTAAGTTCGGAACAACTTTAAATCAACAATCCTACTTCGAGAGTGTTACTCCCATCCTGGTTAATCGTGTGAGGTATTCACAGAAAGATGATGATATATCTAAAGCAGAGACTGAGCAATTGTGAAGATTGATTGGTCAATTAAACTGGCTGTGCATTCAGAATAGGCCTGATGTTAGTTTTGATGTGCTGGAGTTAAGCACGAGGATGAAACACCCGAAAGTTGAGAATGTTTTAAGGGCAAATAAAAGATTGAAAAAACTATATATGGAGAAATGTGTACTGAAGTTCCCATCCTTAGGTGACCCAAAGAACATGAAGCTAATAATTTTTAGTGATGCTTCACAGGCTAATCTTGCAGCTGGTTTCATAATACTTCTGATGGGTGAAAATGGGAAATGTTGTCCTTTAGCTTGGAAGGCTAAGAAAATAAAATGGGTCGCTAAAAACACTTTAGCTGTGGAAACCCCGGGTCTTGTGGAGACTGTGGTTATGGGTTCTATTTGTCAAATATTTTGGGTGAAACTCTCAACAAGGGAAATACTGAAGACAGGATACCCATTCTTTGTGGGACAATGTACACTCTACAAAAAGTGTGAGTGAGAAGAGACTACGAGCTGAATTTTAATAGCTCACAGCAGTGAGCTTCAAGAAGTGTGTGGCTCACGGGCAAGGCGTGCGCCTTGAAGCCACCACGATATTTCACGCTGCAGCTCATTAACAAGGAGGGGGCGGACGGCCCATCCCCGATGACATAGTGGATGTGGGCGCACCATCCCTGGCCACGGCATCCGGTGCCACTGTGCAGGCACCATTTTTAAAGGGCTTCAAGCCCATATCGGCAATTTGAATATTTAAACAGAAATGGAGGGAACATTTTCAGTCATAAGTTTACTAAAAGATCGAAGCGCCTTTCCCATCCCCCCCATGACCAAACACTTCACTAACTGTCTTTCCCAACACAAAAAAAATTTCTTCCCATCCCAAACCTCCCCCAC
The DNA here is from genome assembly GCF_036365525.1 of Heterodontus francisci. Taxonomy (NCBI): domain Eukaryota; kingdom Metazoa; phylum Chordata; class Chondrichthyes; order Heterodontiformes; family Heterodontidae; genus Heterodontus; species Heterodontus francisci. The sequence goes on along the minus strand of NC_090380.1, from coordinate 37,314,048 downwards.
CCCCCCGCCAAACATTGTTACCTTTGCCCTTCAACCCCTTCCCACCATCCCCTCAGCCAATAGTAGGAGTTTTCTCCACTCCCCGCCATCCCCGCCCTGAAAATTGCACTCCTCCCCCCTCCCCACCAATGTTACACCTCAGATCTCCGAATGGAGATCCGAAGGTGCAGGACTTCCAGCAACCAGCCGGAATATCGGCATGGGACAGACGTCGCGACGAGGTAAGTAATTATTCTTCAATTATAATTTATTAACATATGTCAATGAATTTATTTTTGCCAAGCGGTGGTGGGGGGGTGGGGGCCACCCCGAGGCCTCGCCGCTGCCGGTAAAATGGGATAGGGCTTTCCTAGCGTTGAAGTCTGTGGCGGGCCTCTCCCAGAAGGATTTTCCTGGCCCCCCCCACCACAACCCAAGGCAAATGGTATGTTGGCCTTCATAGCAAGAGGATTCGAGTACAGGAGCAGGGATGTCTTGCTGCAATTATACAGGGCCTTGGTGAGGCCACACCTGGAATATTGTGTGCAGTTTTGGTCTCCTTATCTGAGGAAGGATGTTCTTGCTATAGAGGGATTGCAGCGAAGGTTTACCAGACTGATTCCTGGGATGGCGGGACTGACGTATGTGGAGAGATTGAGTCCATTCGGATTATATTCGCTGGAGTTCAGAAGAGTGAGGGGGGATCTCATACAAACCTATAAAATTCTAACAGGACTTGACAGAGTAGATGCAGGAAGGATGTTCCCGATGGTGGGGGATTCCAGAACAAGGGGTCATAGTCTAAGGATATGGGGTAAGCCCATCAGGACTGAGATGAGGAGAAATTTCTTCACCCAGCGAGTAGTGAGCCTGTGGAATTCGCTACCACAGAAAGCAGTTGAGGTCAAAACATTGTATGTTTTCAAGAAGCAGTTAGATATAGCTCTTGGATCTAAAGGGATCAAAGGATATGGGAGAAAGCGGAACAGACTACTGAGTTGGATGATCAGCCATGATCATAATGAATGGCGCAGCAGGCTCAAAGGGCCAAATGGCCTACTCCTGCTCCTATTTTCTATGTTTCTATCTATGTTTCTACCCCTGACGTTGTGGGGGGGGGGGGGCGGAGGTGTCAGTAAAATTCAGCCCTACATATTGACCTTGCTGGATTGAATCAAATGGTGGAGTGAAAGGAAATCTCCAAACTTAAATGGGTAGATTCAAATCATCAGCTATCCGATTGTTTCACAAAAAAAGAAATGCTAGTACAAAGAAATTGTTAGGGGTGCTAGAGGAGGGGCATCTCGCAATGTAATACTTTGTATCTAATATGGAATTTATGATGATTTATTTTGAAATGTTTTTTGAGCATGTTAATCTAAGTTTTATTTTCAATGAAAGAAGGGAATCTGTTAATCTGTTAATTGTGTAGCAATTGTTTAATTATATGCAGATGGAGGGTGTTAATTGGGGTCTTACTTGCGCACTTATAGGCAGACACTTACTGAGACTGGTGGAGGGTTTGGAATGAGGCACTATATGTTTGTAATCCTTTTACTCTGTACAATAAAGAGACCGGGAGAGAGAGAGAGAGAGTTCACTCAGACAGCGGGACACAGCGAGAGTGGAGCTGGAGCACAGAGAGACTGAGAGAGAGAGAGAGAGAGAGAGAGAGTTCACTCAGCGAGTGGGACACAGCGAGAGTGGAGCTGGAGCACAGAGAGACCGGGAGAGGGAGAGAGAGTTCACTCAGCGAGTGGGACACAGTGAGTGCAGAGCCGGAGTATAAAGAGACTGGGAGTCAGAGCAAGAGTTCATTCATTTACCTTCCGGGAGCAGTCCAGGCGCGCCGGAGATTTGAAAAAAAAGTCAACAGTGACATCACAGGAAAGCTGCAACACGATTGGTTGGTGAGTAACAGCTGTTAGGTAATAATTCTACATAGCTGGGTTCGTAAATAAAGAGAAAGGTCTACAGTTCTTTTTAATATAGTAAGTAGTGCTTTTTCTTTTGGGAGGGGAATCAAGGTACCTAGTGTAAATCTAATTTTTGGGTAATTTAAGGGAGTAAAAACAGTGAGAAATAAAACGAGTGGCATCACAGGAAAACCGTAAGTTCATTGGTTGGTAAATGACTGCTAATTTGAATTACCTATTCTAAGTTGATTTCAAATTAAAGGTGAATAGGAAAAATATTTTACAGATTAAAAACTAAAGACCAGTCGGAAATTTACAAAACAAATTAAAATCTGATTAAATAAAATAGAGATGCAGGGCCAGATGATGTGTTGTACCTGCATGATGTGGAAGCTGGTGGACCCCATTGTGGTTCCTGGTGACCATATCTGTAGCAAATGTTGGCTGCTCGAGGAACTCCAGCTGAGAGTTGACAAGCTGGGGTCTGAGCTTCGGACACTGCGACATGTCAGGGAGGGGGAGAGTTACCTGGACTTTCCTGGACTGTGCTTCAGGAGGCAGTCACACCCCTTAGATTAACGACCTTGAATTCAGCCAGTGGTCTGGGACAGGAGGGTGTGACTATGAGTGAGGCAGGTAGAGGGATCCAGGAGGTAGTGTTGCAGAAGCCTTAGCCCTTGTCCTTGTCCAACAGGTTTGAGATTCTTGCTCCCTGTGTGGACGAGAGCAGGGAATGTAGGAAGGATGAGCAAACTGACCACAGCACCGTGGTACAGGGAGCCATTCAAGTGGGGGGAGAAAACAGAAATGTAGTCGTAATCGGAGATAGTATAGTTAGGGGCGTAGATACAGTTCTCTGTGGCCAGGATCGAAAGTCCCGAAGGCTCTGTTGCTACCTGCTGCCAGTGTTCGGGATATCTCATCTGAGCTGCAGAGGAACTTGGAGTGGGAGGGGAAAGCTCCAGTTGTCGTGGTTCACATAGGTACCAACGATATAGGGCGAATGAGGTTAGAGGTTCTGCTGAGGGAATATGAGCAGCTAGGGGCTAAATTAAAAAGCAGAACCAAAAAGGTAATAATCTCAGGATTACTACCTGAGCCACGAGCAAACTGGCAAAGGGTCAATAAGATTAAAGAGGTAAATGAGTGGCTCAAAGATTGGTGTGGGAGAAATGGGTTCAAATTCGTGGGACATTGACACCAGTACTGGGGAAGGAGGGAGCTGTTCCGATGGGACAGACTCCACCTGAATCATGCTGGGACCAGAGTCCTGGAGAATCACATAACTAGGGCTTTAAACTAAATAGTGGGGGGGAGGGTTCAGTTGCATGGAAAAACAGGATGTTAAAGGAGAAGGTAGGAGTGCAGGTTATTGGTGAGGCTGATTGTTACCAAATTGCAAGAAGTATACTGATTAAACCAGAAGAGAGAAATAATAAACAGGTGAATAAAGCTTCAGTGCTGAGGGACAGGTTAGGGGGTATAGTCCAAATAAGAGTTCTATGTACAAATGCACGGAGTGTAAGGAATGAACTAGATGAGCTGCAGGCGCAAATTCAAATGGAAGATTATGATGTGGTGGCCATTGCGGAGACATGGCTGCAGGATGGTCGGGACTGGGAACTAAATATACCTGGTTATAAAGTTTACAGGGGGGACAGGGAAAATGGCAGAGGGGGTGGAGTAGCCTTACTGATTAGAAATAATATCACCTCATTGGTGAGGGAGGATATAATGAGGGGAAAGCATCCAGTGGAGACCTTATGGGTGAAATTGAGGAACAGAAAAGGATCTAAAACTGTAATGGGTGTTGTGTATAGACCCCCTAGTAGCAGTTCTGAGGTGTTAGATTGTATAAATGCACAAATTAGGCAAGTGTGTAACAAAGGCAGAGTAGTATTAATGGGGGATTTTAACTTACACATAGATTGGGAGAGGCAAACTAGCACCTGTCAGAAAGGTAGTGAATTTCTGGAACGTGTCCGGGTTAGTTTCCTACAGCAATATGTCCAAGATGTAACAAGGGGACAGGCAATATTAGATTTAGTTATGAGTAATGAGCCAAATTGAATTAGTAGCCTAACTGTGCGTGAACATTTATCAAATAGTGATCACAACATGATCGAATTCAAGGTAGCGTTTGAAAGTGAAAAGCACAAATCAGCTACTAGAATTTTAGATTTGGGTAAGGCTGACTTTACTGGGATGAGACAGAGACTGTCCACGGTAAACTGGGTAGTTCTGTTAATGGGTCAAACGACTGAAGAACAGTGGAGAATATTTAAAGAGACGGTTGCCCACCTCCTCCTGGAATGTGTCTTTGCAAAGCAGGTGTGGAAAGAGATGCAGTGGTTTTTGTCGAGGTTCATCCCAAGCAGCTCTGTAACACAGGAGTCTGTGCTCTATGGGCTGTTCCCAGGGACACACACCGAGACAAACATCAACTGCTGCTGGAGGACTATCAATTCAGTGAAAGACGCCCTTTGGTCTTCCCGAAACTTGCTGGTCTTCCAGCGTAAAGAGTTGTCCATGACCGAATGTTGCAGACTGGCACATTCCAAGGTCCAGGACTACGTGCTGAGGGACGCACTAAAGCTTGGGGCAGCCACAGCAAAGGCTCAATGGGGAAAGACCACTGTGTAAGGTCCCCCCACCAAGCTGAACTGAGGGGCTGGATCCATGGGAAACCCCTCGAACTGCATCGGGAAAATTTTCATTTGCTGTAAATGTAAAAATGCAATTGGCATGACAAATGTGAAATGGAAGGGTTGTGAGGCAACTCATGATTGTAATGAAGCAAACGGACCTCCTTTGCACTGTTTGTATTTTTTGACTTGGTGCTGTTTGAAACTGGTAATGTAATTTTTACAGATTTTTATGAATAAAGTATATTTTGGAAATAAAAAAAAAAGAAACATTTAATAAAATACAGAGCGAGTATATACCCCCGAGAGGAAAAAGCTCCACTTCACAGAAAAAAACAGCCATGGACAACTAAAGAGATTAGGGATAGCATAAAACAAAAAGAAATGGCTTACAAAAATGCAAGACGCAGCACAGATCCGGCCGAATGGGATCGATACAAAGACCAGCAAAGGGTCACAAAGCAGCTTATAAGAGCTACTAAAAGAGATTATGAAAGGAAACTTGCAAGGGACATCAAAAATCAATAAGAAGAAATGTTATAGTTACATAAAGGGAAAGCGGGTGGTCAAGAGCAATGTAGGCCCACTAAAAACTGGAGATAGTGTCATTGATAATGGGGAAATGGCAGACATGTTGAACAATTACTTTGCCTCAGTATTTACAGTTGAAAAGGAGGATAACTTGCCGGAAGTCCTGAAAAAATTAATAGCTGATAGGGGACACAGACTTAATACAATTAACGTAAGTAAAACATCAGTAACAAGGAAATTAATGGAACTAAAGAGTGAGAAATCCCCAGGACCTGATGGTTTCCATCCGAGGGTGTTAAAGGAAGTAGGGGAGCACATTGTAGATGCCCTAACTATAGTCCTTCAGAGTTCCATAGATTCAGGAGTGGTCCCTCTGGATTGAAAAGTTGCACATGTCACTCTACTTTTTAAGAAAGGTGAAAGGGAAAACCAAGGAAATTACAGACCAGTTAGCCTGACATCTGTGGTGGGCAAGTTGCTGGAGTCTATAATCAAGGATAGGGTGACTGAACACCTAGACAAATTTCAGTTAATCAGGGACAGCCAGCATGGATTCATGACGGGAAAGTCATGCCTGACAAATTTTATTGAATTTTTTGAAGAGGTGACTAAGGTAGTGGACAGGGGGAGTGTCAATGGATGTTATTTATATGGACTTCCAAAGGCACTTGATAAAGTCCCACATAAGAGACTGTTGACTAAGGTAGAAGCCCATGGAGTTGAGGGCAAATTATTGACATGGTTAGAACATTGGTTGAGTGGTAGGCGACAGAGAGTGGGGATAATGGGTAAGTACTCTGATTGGCAGGATGTAACTAGTGGTGTCCCGCAGGGATCTGTGTTGGGGCCTCAATTATTCACATTATTCATTAACAACTTGGATGATGGCATAGTAAGTCATATATCCAAATTTACTGATGATACAAAGTTAGGTGGCATTGTAGACAGTCCAGATGATAGCATAAAATTGCAAAGAGATATTGACAGACTAAGTGAGTGGGCAAAACTGTGGCAGATGGATTTCAATGCGGGCAAGTGTGAGGTTATCCATTTTGGACCAAAAAAGGTACTATCTAAATGGGAAGAGGTTAAGTACAGTGGATGTCCAAAGAGACTTGGGGGTTCAGGTGCATAGATCTTTAAAATGCCACGAGCAAGTGCAGAAAATAATCAAAAAGGCTAATGGAATGCTAGCCTTTATATCTAGAGGATTGGAGTATAAAGACACAGAGGTTATGCTGCAGCTATACAAAACCCTAATGAGACCCCACTTGGAGTACTGTGAGCAGTTCTGGGCACCACACCTTAGGAAGGATACATTGGCCTTGGAGGGAGTGCAACGTAGGTTTACAAGAATGATACCTGGACTACAGAGGTTAGGTTACGAGGAGAGATTACATAAATTAGGCCTGTTTTCGCTAGAATTTAGAAGGTTAAGGGGTGATCTGATTGATGTCTTCAATATTAACAGGAAAAGACAGGCTAGATAAAGATAAACTATTTCCACTGGTTGGAGATTCTAAAACTAGGGGGCATAGTCTAAAAATTAGGACCAGACCATTCAGGAGAGATGCTAGGAAACACTTCTTCACGCAAAGGGTGGTAGAGGTTTGGAACGCTCTCCCACAAACAGCAGTTGAAGCTAGAACAGTTATTAATTTTAAATCTGAGATAGATAGTTTCTTGTTAAGCAAAGATATTAAGGGATATGGGCCAAAGGCAGGTATATGGAGTTAGGCTGCGGATCAGCCATGATCTCATTGAATGGCGGGACAGGCTCGAGGGGCTGAATGGCCTAGTCCTGTTCCTATCTTCTTATGTTCCTAATAAATGTGAAACTGAGTAAATTTAGGCTCCAGCATCATCCTTCCACAAAAAGCTTTCTAGAATTTAACACAGGGGATGTTACAATAGGGAAAAAGGCGTTGGGGAGGCTTCCCAACGTGTTCCCCGCCTCTTCCCCATTTTCCCCGAGACACCTTGTGTATGTGCCAGCAACAAGCCCAGCAGCAGCAGGAAGCCAATTGACCTAGTAAATGATTCAATTATCAGCCATTTATCTAGGGCAATGGAATTTTACCAGCATCGTATGGGACCCCGCAGTGTCTGCAACTCATCAACTCACAGGAGGCGAGTGCGCATCGAGGGGGGTCAGAGTGGCATAAAAGCAACATGCAACCTGAACTTTAAATTGGGAAAATGGCAAGCCCGAGGTCGTCCGTAGGCAGAGGCTTGCCACTGCATGAGAAGTTCCTGGAGACTGCTGTCAGGGTTAGTGCTGGAGATGAAGAAATGGCTGCCGATTCCTTCAGCCTCATCTCGTATCCATTTTGCTCCACCCTCTTGTGTACCATTCACCTCAGCAGCACTCTCAGTGCGGCCACAGTGAAAACTGCCAGCTGCCCTTTCAATTCATGCGCTGAATTGCCCTCCTGCCTCCGCAACCTGCCCGCTGTCCCTGATTGGACAGAAATCCTGGAGGCGGCTTCTTAACTAGACGCCTTCCGGAAGATTGAACCGGAAGGCGCGCCACTCCCGGCTCTGGATTATGACCTGAAAATAAAATCGTCTCGCGTTTAAAAACTAAGGTGCGAAAATTCAGCCCAGTAGTGCCAAACAGCAGCAAGATTCAGTTGCAGCACTGATAAGATTTGCTACATTTCTGATACAGTACTGACACCAACTTCAGCCCTAATTTCACTGGCAGTTCTGCACCTACACAGTCTCCAGAATTTCAACTGGACCTCCAGAGATAACAACATTCCAGCTGCTGTATAAGCAATGCTGGAAAAGGGAGAGTCTGCCATATTTGCAGGGTGCTTTTTTTATTCCTTTTTTTCTGGGATGTGGGTGTCGCTGGCTAGGCCAGCATTGTTTGCCCATCCCTAATTGCCCTTGAACTGAGTGGCTTACTCGGCCATTTCAGAGGGCATTTTAAGAGTCAACCATATTGCTGTGGGGTCTGGAGTCGCATGTCGGCCAGACCAGGTAAGGATGGCAGATTTCCTTCCCTAAGGGACATTAGTGAACCAGATGGGTTCAGCCTAGCTGCAATAATGCAGTGCTTTCCTTGCTGTACTTTCCACAGTTAATGGCATAACAGACAGGAAATAAAGTCCTCAACCGCAATTCCAATACATAAGCTCAGCTCACACACAAAGGTGTCTCGAGCGCTAGGACCCTCACAAGAAATGGAACTGCAGCTTTAAATTCTCTTCTACTGGCACTGTACTAGGAGAAGGGCTGCAATCAATGTTAACAACAGGTTCTGGAGGCGGCAGCATGCAATTTAAATTTATTTTGTGCGTACATGATAATTGCAAAGCTCAAATGAAGAGTTGTGTCACACAAGTGCAGTATGAAAACCATAATTTGCATGTGTGAAAGACCATTTCTCCATTTCACAAGTACCGCCCCCAACACTAAATATGCCTTCCATGTGCTTATTTACAGAAAAAGTCCATCAAACTCACCAAAGATCATTCAATGTAGTGCACTTTGAGATTTGGGCGTTTCTTCTTTGTGCTGCAGGAACTTAGCTGTAGACTGTTAAATCTGGTGGCCTAACTGCAGTTATTCTGTGAAAGCTGCCTCCGATCTACCAGGTAAAACCTATGCATATTAACTGACTCTATATAATGATTTGTGTGTGTTTGTGAGCACCTTTATATATAACATGGTGAGCCTTCCTGTAACCGAATATTAAAATACTCTGGCCCAGTCACATCATTGCATAAACCTTCAAGTCCTATGTGAAAAAACAGAACACAGACAAAGCTGCTTAATCATGTCACACCACAAACTCCTTTCATCTTCAAGTAACACTGCAAAAATCTCACTTCAAAGAGACACAGTGCACAGTAATGATGAGAATAATGAATACTGATTATAAATGTAGTTAATTTAAAAGGAGCTTTAGGCTCCAATTAGCAGTACAACCCAATAGTAGGCCAAATTTTCCTGTGGCAGGGCATCTAATGCCATCTGCCATTAGTTATACTTGCTGTTGCATGTTTAAGATTTCATATTTTTTGTGTGGCAAGTTGCTGAAAGTGTGAGCTGATAATGCCACAGCAAGGGAAAGAGGGCATCTGGGACCTGAGTGAACAGGGCAAGCAACTGTATATCTCCTTAACCAATCAAATTGAAGGACTGTGAAATGAGCAGTGCAAGGACTGAGAAGGAAGTGTAAATTAGAGTGGGTGAATTCAATGTAAAATCAGGTACAGAAACAGAAATAAAGAGGAGAAAGAAGAATGAATTAAGAAAGAGAGAAAAAAGACAGAAAGTAAAATTTATTTAAATTTAGCATTTTTAAAATCTCCAACAGCTAATACCTGAAGGCATGAGACTCCACACTTATAACAGTTCATTTTTAGTGCCAGAGAGGTTGACTGGCAGTAATTAACACTTTGCATATCGTTAAAAGGGTACTTATACTTGATATGACAAGACTCAACTCTTTTGTGGTGAGTTTATTTCATATCAACCGTGCAAATACAGCAACTTCACACCATTCATTGCATTATAATAATGAGCCAGACAGCGAGATGCCGATTTTACGAAGCTAACAGCAGAATGGCACAACTCAGACTTTTAGATATCTGTGTTTAACCATGCATCTGCCCCTCACCAGTGAAGTCACTGTACTATTTAAGTAGAAATAATGGTGAGTGGTTGCCATTTTGCATGTGAACAGGCACAACTGGCAGCAGCTGTATTCTCCTGTCCACCAGCCACCTGACCTTGTTTCCAAAGTAGCTTCTAATAGAGTATTAAAGCTGACAAACTTTCCATCATCAAGCTATCTGCCACTCCACCCTAGTTAGAGGTCTATTCTGCTATTATATTACCTTAGACCAAATTATAAAGATTGGCGTGACATAAAGAGATGATTTTCCTCTTGGCCACAATACAGAAAAACGTTGGCAGCTCAGGACTTCCAGCTTTGTGGCACAATGTTGGATTAACACCATACTCCATTCTGCGACACAACTTACCTGCTCAGAGAAAGGACACGTTGGAAGCAGGGAGTGTGGGAGATGGGGGGTGGTCACATAATTCACATATTACCTACGTGAACAGCAAGCTTCTTGCAGAGCTAGCAGCTAGGTTCTGTAAGCAGGAATGACCATCAATACATGAGAGCGCAACAAATGTAATGTGTTTCAGGTGTGAGGTACAGCAGAAGCATAGTTCTCTGGCAGGGTTTAACATGCACCCCAAAACAGCTGGAATCACAAACCCGAGTGGTATTGAACCAGACTTCTTGCTCAAGCAAAAAAGGAACCTTGCCAGCCCCACATTACTGAGGCCAACAAGAAATGTCTCCCTAAGGAGGAAAGGCGTGCCATAATGAAATCCATCATAAAAACCTTCAACATCAAATTTTGGCTAGGTCAAAATGGGCCTTCTCCATTCTGAGTCTTGAGTCCATTCTTTGTAGCAGTTTGACACAATTGAGTGAATTAGTGGGTTACTTCAGAGGGCAGTTAACTTGCAACCACATTGGTGTGGGACTGCAGACAATCACATACGTGCCAGGTTTCATGTCGAGCAGGTTCCCAAGAACATTAGTGAGCCAGTTAAGTTTTTACAACAATCCAACAACTTCATGGTCACTAAAATAAAAGCAAATACTGCAGATGCTGGAAATCTGAAATAAAACAGCAAGTGCTAGAAATACTCAGCAGGTCAGGCAGCGTCTGTGGAGAGAGAAGCAGAGCTAACGTTTCAGGTCTGTGACCTTTCATCAGATTATTTTTAACTTCATGGTCACGTTTACTGATACCAGTTTTTTTTCCCCAGGTTTTCCAGTTTCAAATTCTCAAACTGAATTCATGTTCTCTGGGTTCTAGTAATATAGCCACTTCATTACTGTACTCCTATAATTCACTATCAAATTAATCCACTGAATTTTCAATTGTGTGTTTTAGTGCCTTTTATTAAAGCTTTTAGTTGAAGGCCTCAGCCTCTCCCAAAAGCCTAGTTGTGAAATTGCTATTTTCTGCTCCTAGCCAAAACTCACTTAGCTGAATGCAGATTGTGCACGTGCCACACAGATTTTGAGGATCCATCAATACCATTTGATCAGTTGAATTGCTGAAATGTTTTCCTGTAGTTTCTAGCAGATTTTTTCACTCAATTTTAGCTTGATTTAAATCATGTGACAGCCATACAGTACGAGAGGATCAAATAAACAGATAAAAGCACAGGTTTTTCAGTTTAACTGTGGTAATCAGCACACGCAAAAATGTGTATAACTGCATACTACTGCCAATGTAACACTGTGGCAACTAACACAGCTCATTTTTTCAATATTCTGGCAAGAATTTTAATTATAATAATTGTAGCCAGGGAAAGTGCCTCTCACAGAATTTCCAATAAACTGGATCTTACAAGTCAAATACGCTGGCATCTAAGTCAAGCTGGGAGAAGAATGTTTATCATCTGAATGCATGTCATTCATATTTAGAAAGGCATTTGAATTTTAATAGGTTTAAGGATTTGAAGTACCTAAATAAAATTCCCTTCACAGATGAATGGATTGTGCTACTATCTGTGAAATTCCATCATCACCATGATACACGGAGAGTAGTAACATTAGGAGCTCTGCTTGAACTTGGTGTTTGTTATCCATTAGTGTTTATGGCACATCCCTTTTATTTATTAAATCAGAACCGAATACTAGCAGTGAAGTACAAAGAGTTCCGTCAGTCTTTAACCTCCAGGAGGTTGCTTTGTGACTCCTCTTGTCTGCCATTTTATACGTTATAAATGTTCTTTGTGGATGACAATCCTGGTGGAGAGATTATTTGGCTGTGGTCACCATGACCCAAATGAAAATGATCCAAAAGAGCTGAAAACTCGTTAATCTCCTGTTTCATATTTCAGTCAAATATGGGCATTAAATATATAAATATCTACTCAATAATATACAAAACAGGCATTTTTTTTTCTTTTTTTCTCATTATTTCTACATCTGATATAAATTTTTCTTTCAAAATCAGGTTTGAATATCAATTCTGAAATACAAACCTCCGAACTTGCCTTGACAACTCCTTATCTTCCTTATCCATCTCTTCAGCCCCTCATGTATTACCAGCTAACCTCTTGCATGTTTGTGGATTATCTTATCTTCCTGTACCTTTTCTCACGGCTATATTGCCTCCTTTCGAAACAGGCGCACTTGTTACTATGTAATGAGACACACACACAGTGAAAAAGAAACCTACAGTGGAGACCTCACCCACATTCTTTAAGGTCACATATCTCCGACCTCAGCTGGTCTGTTTGAAGATGCCAGTAAGTGAAGGCAATGTGCTTCTCTACACTGAGGGAAAAGCAAAAGCATCTGAAGCCATGTCAATTCACACTATTGTCAGTTATCTTAGGATTTTGTTTCAGAGTAGCAATAGAAAGATCTGGAAATAGCATACCTTCAACTATGAGCCAGCTAATGATGTGCAGGTTGGGGAGATGGGTGTAAGAAAAAGGGGAACGAGGCGAGATTTATTTTCTGCTTTTAGACCTCGTCTTGTTAAGGCAGTTGAATCTTGCTATTCTTATCGGGAGTAGCAGCCCTCCACTACCTCATCCAAGTTGACATTCACAGGTGCATTTTGGTCAACCAGTGTCAGGGGAATTACTGCCCTCTTTCTCCATCCAGCACACACACTTTTAACTGAGGGTTGCCAGACAGCAACAATCTCCATTGATTTTTCCCCTCCTAGGCCAACTTGACAGTAAGATCGGTTGTATCACCTCTAAAGATGTTTTATTTGAGGCCAGTTAACTAAGCACGTACCAGTGATTTAAGTACTGAACTATCAGTTAGAACATAATTGTGTGGCATTTAGGCAAGTTTGGATTCTCACTGTTCCACCTCTCATCACTCAAATGAAGAGGATGCTAGCAATCTTGTTAATTATGAGTGGTTGGAGAGGACATGTCGGCAGAGCATGAAGCCTTGGTGTACACGTCTGGCAAACTTGCATCATTGGACAGCACAGAGTCTCTGCTGTGTGGACTGAAGTTGTTTTTTTTCCCAAATGGTTTCAAAGCTTATTGATTACAGACAAAACTTGTATTTGTTGATGGTAATTCATGTGACGCTAATGAAATAACAAAGTATTTTTAAAAAATGATTGTTTAACGTCTAAAATTTTATTTGCACTAGAAATAAATTGCTGGTCCTTTAACTTCCGTCAGCGGCCCTTGATATGACATGGGTGTGGTGGGCTAGTGGTTATGGTACTGGATGAACAATCCAGAGGTTGTGAATTCCACCATGGAAATCAAATGTGGTGATTTGTGGGCTGGCACTAGCAAACACGAATGTTCTTCAGAAAAGGGATCTGTGAACCATACGTGGCCTAGCCTCCATGTGACTAATCCCACACTGTGTGGTTGATTCTTAACCCCTCAGGACAATGAGGGGTTGGACAATAAAAATACTGATTTGCTGGCGCCATCCACATTGTGAGAGCAAAACAAATACGCGATGTCATATCTGTCACAAAATGGGCAATTCTCTAACAAATAAACATTTGATTAAAATGAATCACATTATTCCAAATATAATTAAAACACTAGCTTGCTGTAATAGTAATTACGGTAGATGTGACAGGACATGTCTTGCACCATTACAAAGGTGAGTGTGACAGATTTGAAACTACATTGAGAGGGAGGTTTCTGGGGCGCTATCAAAATGTCTCAAATAATTGAAAACTTGCACCAGTGAAATTCATTGTGAACTTTGTACAGTCCCACCGCTTATCACGTTGGTGTGAATGCAATTTGCCCATTGTAAGTGGTGGATACCAAAACTGGAATTTCTAAACTTACATCAAGGAGACACATACTGGTGGGTTTAGCGGATGAGTCTCAAAAGTGCATAACTTAATATTTTTCTTTACAGTATTTCACACACCAGAATTGTAACATAGATTCTGAGCTGAATGATGTATTACATACAATTATATTTGGTTATATCCACCATTATATTTGGCAGGTAATATTTCAGGGTAACTATGGTATCAAACTGCAACATGAAATCAAATTTATCAAGCAGTGCAATACTGTGATCCAAACTACTTCTCTCCCACATACCATAGCAACATATGCATCCATTACAGTACTTGCCTTGTCTGAACAATTTCCTGCATATTGTATTACCACTGGGGGAAATAGGATTTACTGATGTTTACACCAGAATGCCAGAGTCACAGATTTAACTTTAGCCAAGTAACTGCCTAATGTTGGTTTGAATACTCTAAATAATGACTTGCAATGAGAAGGAAAGAATGAAAGATCAAACTTGCATTTATATAGTGCCTTTCAGGATGTCCCACAGCTCTTCACAGCCAATAAAGTTCTTTTGAAATGTAGTCACTGTTGCAATGTGTTGCTGACTAACAGAGCACTGTTGCTTGTTATGCCATATGATCCTGGGGCTGAATTTTCGCCACAGAAGTGGGAAACAGGAGCTGAGTTTGTTTTCAGGTTAGAGACCCACCTCTAGCAGGAAACTGATTGATTAAAGTTCAAATTATCACATGGGTAAGTCCTTAAACTGATATGGATTCGGGTTTCCTGTCCACTTAGAGCCGGGGGGGTTGAGAATAGAGGTGGGTCAGAAGACGTGTGGGACTCATTTAGACTCCCTATGGCAGCCATCACTGAGGCTGCTGGCTGTGCTGAGGGAGAGATCTACCTTCCACAGCACCAGAGGGTAGCAAGATGCCACAGGGGAGCTGGAGGCCTGGAACTAGGGGCACGGCAGACCCTTGCTTCATCAATGCTGACCTGGATTTAATGCTGGAGACCGGGAGGGAGGGGAGGGAGGTCCTCCTCCTGGAGGGTGGCAGTAGGAGGCCACTTTGTCATGCAGCAGGGACACCTCTCTGTTCAGTGTTATCCCCCTCTGCCCCCTTTTCCTCCTCCTCTCTCACCTCCTGCTCTTCCCCCAATGAGCTGTCTCCTTCCAGGGCCTCACTGTCCTCAAGGTCCATACCTCTCTGGAGGGCCATGTTATGGAGAGCGCAGCAGACCACTACAATGACCAAGACCCTTGCAGAAGGGTATTGGAGGGCACAACCAGACCACACCTGGCACAAGAATCACATCTTCAGAAGCCCGATGGCCTGCTCAATGGATGGCCTGCTCAATGTTTGGCCTGCGGTACCTCTGTCTAAGCCTCCCACAGAGGGATCAGTAGCCATCTCTTCAAGGGATTTCCCTTGTCCGCTATTATCCATGTACAAACAGCCATGCACTTTGGGGATTGAAGTGAAGATCTGAGGCAGCTGCCAGGAAAGCGAGCACACACATGGAGGAAGCTCTTGTTGTGGTCACAGACCAGTTGGACATAGAGGGTATAGAAGCCCTTCCTGTTGATGGATCTCACTGGCCAGTTACTGGGTGCCATGATGGCCACATGGGTGCAATTGATGATGCCCTGCACCGGAGGGAATCCAGCGATGGAGGCGAAACCCAACGTTCTCTGTCCCTGGAAGGCCCTGTCTGTCGTTAAATAAAAGTGCTGTCCAGCTCTGGCAAAGAGGGCATCAATGACCTACAGTGAAACACAGTGGTGTGCAGCTATTTTTGAGATGCCACTAAGAGCCAAGCTGTTCCTCGGAAGGAGGCAGAAGTGAAGAAGTTCAAGGTCACAGTGACTTTGACAGCTACTGGCAGGACATGGCGACCAGTGCTGTGAGATGTGAGGTCTTCGGTGATAAGGACCCAGATGTCTGTGCCTATCTGCCTGGGTGTCACAACCTCCTGCAGCACTGGGTCGCAGTCATCCCCAGATAGCTCCATCTTTAGCACTCGATCCTGTGTTGAGGGTTCGACCTCTGTTGCCTTCCTGCCCTTCATTCCTCTCCCATGCCCTCTTGATGCCCTTCCTCTGTTGCCTTCCTGCAGAGGGTGCTGCCCCTCATCACCACTGGGCCCAAATTCTGACAGTCACGCCCCCATAGCCTTCCTTTTGGACAGGTGGCTGCCCAATTTTTTTGGCAGCGCTGCCCTCTGGTCTTCTGGCCCTGCAATGCCAGGGGGTGCTAACTCTGTTCAAAGCCTGGGCGCTGAGTGCACACTCTCCCTGCCACCTGCGCACTGCCAAGGGTATCTCTTTACCAGGTGCCCAGTCCCCCTTTGCCCCACTGACCCTCTTATAGTGCCAGATTGATGCCCTGGGACAGCCACGAATGGCTCCCCACCCTGCATCCGCCTCCTGCATCTGATCAGATTCTGAAGGCTTGGGTTACCTTACCGGCCTTTAAAATTTAAAGGTCACCCCTTGATAAGCTCTTACTGAGCTTTTTAACTGATTTAATTGACCCAAATTGGGAGGAGAGCAGGATTCCTGTCCCACCCTCCCCCCACCCTGGAGATTATTGCCGGCGCCAGGGATCGACGCCTTGAAATTCACACGCTGCCTGACGTTGGTACTGTTGGGAACCCCACCTCCATTCCAGACTTTGAGGGGGTCCAAAAAATTCAGCCCCTTGTTTCCAAATAGGAATTTTCATGTCTTTATTTTCAGTCTATTTTCAATCCATATATGCTGAAGTAAGTCTAATTAAAAACACCGTGTACTAGATTTTCACATGACCCTTCCCATCAGGTGGGAGGTGGATGAACAAGTGGCTGAAATCCAATCCACTGCTAAACAAGCAGAGATAGGCAGCTCACCGATCAGAGTGGCTGGAAAATACAGCCCCTCCACCGAGTCGAGACAATTGCAAAAGGTAATTGGGAAGGGGGAGGCAACCCTGGGAGAGGGCTGTGGAACGTCAGGTATTGAGGGCAGGAGGGACGTTTTTGCAGGCCCAGCAAGGAATATTTCAAACCCATAAAAGTAATTTACAGACTTTTTTGGAAGGCTTGTAGCGGTCCATTTAGGGACCGCTAGTTAGCCACTCAATGTCAAGTACCAGTGAGGGGTATGTGTGTGGCACTAAATCTCGTCGCAGAAACTTGAATTGTGTGAGCTAATAAGGTTCCCCCCCGGGAACCCACCAAAATGGGAGCAGTGGGTCCATGATTTTCACGGCGCTCCCAATCCATGCCCACCTGTTCGTGAGGAGAGAAAGCCAACAGGCATAAAAAGAACAAAAGACTTGTATTAATATAGCAGCTTTCAGGTTATCCCAATGTGCTTTACAGCCAATTAAGTACTTTTGGAAGTCACGGTTATAATTTAGGACAATGGCATTCATCAAAACATCAAGCAAAGAACACTGCTGATCCTTGAAGTTGCACAATCTTTGTTAATATAGTGTTACGGAAATCTTTTTCATAACACTGCATTAACAGGAAAGCGTGTATGACTGGAGTGGGATAGGGTGTGGGGTGGTCATTTAAAACACTTCAGGGAAACTTACCAGCTTTAACACCTAGAATAACCATATAACAGAAGACAAAGTCTCACACATGTTAACACATCTGACAAGGTCAATGAAAGTTACTATGAAGATTGTAGCAACTTAAGAGAACACAGCAGGCAGACAATGATGCAGTTACAGAGGTGTTGTATTGATTCCAGGGACAAGTACAAGTAAAGTAAAATCTTGATGTCTGATATCTGAATACGCTTTCACCTCAGCAATGAAACACCTCTCAATAACAACCTTTCTTATCTCTTTCAGATTTCAGATGGACATTACACTGAGATTCCTCCTGCCTGTTCTGGTGCACTTGCGAAGAATAGCAATAAGCTCCCCCACTGTTCTGGCCAACATTCAACCTTCTACATCAACAAAACATATTAAGTGTCATTCATTTCATCTGTGCAAATTGGCTGCCACATTTTCCGACCAAACCACAGTGACTACAGAGGCACAGACAAATAATTCATTGGTTGTGAAGTGTTTTCTGACATCGTGAGGTGGAGAAAGATGCTGCATCAATGCAAGTTTTTTCTTTATTCCCTCTATATTTTACACATAAAACTAAAGCCAATGAACAACAACAACCTGCATTTATCTGACATCTTTAACTTAATAAATGTCCCAAAGTGCTTTACAGGAGCGCAATCAGACAAAAAATGACACTGACCCAAAAAGGAGATATTAGGAATATTGAAGATATTAGGACAAGTGTCTAGAAACTTGAGGATACAAGTAGCATCCCAGTATTAGCTGTAAGTTAGGAAATGGAAGTGAGGGAGGAACTCAAGAAAATTACAATCACCAAGAAAGTGGTACCGAACAACTTGTTGGAGCTGCGGGCTGACAAGTCCCCAGGTCTTGATGGACTTCATCCTAGGGTGTTAAAAGAAGTGGCTAGTGAGATAGTTAATGCGTTAGTTTTAATTTTCCAAAATTCCCTAGATTCGGGGAAGGTTCCGTTAGATTGGAAAATAGCAAATGTAACTCCTTTATTCAAAAAGGGAGGGAGACAGAAAGCAGGAAACTACAGGCCAGTTAGCTTAACATCTGTCTTTGGGAAAATGTTGGAAGCTATTATTAAAGACATTATAGCAGAGCATTTAGAAAAAGTCAATGTAATCAGGCAGAGTCAAGATGGTTTTGTGAAAGGGAAATCATGTTTAATCAATTTATTGGAGTTCTTTGAGGGAGTTACATGTGCTGTGGATAAAGGGGAACCGGTGGATGTATTGCACTTAGATTTCCAGCAGGCATTTGATTGAAGTGCCACATCAAAGGTTATTGCAGAAAATAAAAGCTCATGGTGTAGGAGGTAACATAATTGCATGGACAAAGGATTGGCTAGCTAACAGGAAACAGAGAGTAGGCATAAATGGGTCATTTTCTGGTTGGCAGGATGTAACGAGTGGTGTGCCACAGGGATCTGTGCTGGGGCCTTAACTTTTTACAATTTATATAAATAACTTAGATGAAGGGACCCAAAAGTATGGTTGATAAATTTGCTGATGACACAAAGATAGGTAGGAAAGTAACTTGTGAAGAGGACATAAGGAGGATACAAAGGGATATAGATAAGTTAAGTGAGTGGGCAAAAACCTGGCAAATGGAATATAATGTGGAAAAGTGTGAAATTGTCCACTTTGGCAGGAAGAATAAAAAAGAAGCATATTATCTAAATGGTGAGAGATTGCAGAGCTCTGAGATGCAGAGGGATCTGGGTGTCTTAGTGCATGGTTATGCTTCAGCTATACAGGGCATTGGTGAGACCACATCTGGAGTACTGTGTACAGTACTGGTCCCCTTATTTAAGGAAGGATGTAAATGCGTTGGAGGCAGTAGAGAGAAGGTTTACTAGATTAATACCTGGAATGGATGGGCTGTCTTACGAAGAAAGATTGGACTGGCTAGGCTTGTATCCGCTGGAATTTAGAAGATTAAGAGGCGGCTTGATTGAAACAAATAAGATCCAGAGGGGTCTTGGCATGGTGGATGTGGAAAGGATGTTTCCCCTTGTGGGAGAATCTAGAACGAGGGGTCACTGCTTAAAAATAAGGGATCGCCCATTTAAGACAGAGATGAGGAGAAATTTTTTCTCTCAGAGGGTCGTGTGTCTTTGGAATTCTCTTCCTCAAAAGGCGGTGGAAGCAGAGTCTTTGAATATTTTTAAGGCAGAGATAGATAGATTCTCGATAAGCGAGGGGGTGGAAGGTTATCGGGGGTAGGTGGAAATGTGGAGTAATCAGTTCAGCCATGAACTTACTGAATAGCAGAGCAGGCTCGAAGGGCTGAGTGGCCTACTCCTGCTCCTAATTCATATGTTTGTATGATCAAAGATGTATATTTTAAAGAACATCTTAAAAGACAGAACGAGAGGTGGAGAGGCAACTTAAAGCACAGTTGCCAATGGTGGAGTGAAGGGAGTAGGGGATGCACAAGAGATTAGAGTTGGAGGAATGTAGAGTTATCAAGGGGTTTTAGAGATGGAAGCAGTTAGAGAGAAGGAGGGGCAAGGCCATGGAAAGATTTAAAACAAGGATGTGAATTTTAAAATTGAGGCAATGGTGGACCAAGAGCCATTGTAGGTCAGTGAATACAGGGTTGATGGGTGGAATGGACCTGGTGTGAGTTAGAATACTAGTATGAAGGTAACAAAAGCATGGATAAGGATTTCAGTAGCAGATAAGTTGAGGCAAGGGCAGAGACAGGTGATGATAAATCATCTCAACCCCAGGACTTCGCTGCAGGAGTTCCTCAGATAGTTGCCCAACCATCCTCAGCTGCTTCATCAATGATCGTCCCTCCAACATAAGGTCAGAAGTGGGGATGTTCACTGATGATTGCATAGTGTTCAGTGCCATTCGCATTTCCTCAGATACTGAAACAATCTGTGCCTGCACGTAACAAGACCTATACAACATTCAGGCTTCGGCTGATAAATGGCAAGTGACATTCATGCCACACAAGTGCCAGGCAATGACCATCTCCAACAAGAAAGAATCTAACCATCTAACCTTGACATTCAATGACATTACCATCACTGAATCCCCACTATCAACATCCTGGGGTCACCATTGACCAGAAACCTAACTGGACCGACCATATAAATACTGTGACTACAACAGCAGGTCAGAGGCTGGGAATTCTGCAGCATGTAACCCATCTCCTGACTCCCCAATGCCTGTCCACCATCTACAAGGCACAAGTCAGGAGTGTGATGGAATACTTTCCACTTCCTCCACCACCAATGCACAGTGGCAGCAGTGTGTACCATATACATGATGCACTGCAGCAACTCGCCAAGGCTTGTTCAACAGCACCTTCCAAACCTGCGACCTCTGCCACCTAGAAGAACAAGGTGTTTGGGAACACCGCCACCTGCAAGTTCCCCTCCAAGTCAATCACCATCCTGATTTGGAAATATATCGCTGTTCCTTCACTTTCGCTGGGTCAAGATCCTGAAACTACCTCCCTAACAGAACTGTGGGTGCATGCTCACCTGATGGACTGCGGCAGTTCAAGAAGATGGCTCAGCACCACCTTCTCAAGGGCAGTTAGGGATGAGCAACAAATGTTGGCCTTGCCAGTGATGCTCACATCTCATGAAACAAATAAAAACTGTGGCAGATGATGTTCAACTTGGAGTAGTGCAAGTTTGGATCCAAGAAAGACAAATCAGATTATTTCCTTAATATTAAGGCTAGAAACTGTAGAAGAGGAAAGGAATATAAGTGTCTGTCTACACAAATGAATCGAACCTCATTCACAGGTACCAAAAGTCATTAAAAAGGCTAATAGAATATTGGCCTTTATCTTAAGTGTGTTGGAATTCACAAGTGAGAAAGTCATGCTTCAGCTGTACAGAACCTTGGGCAGTCCCTCATCTGGAATATTGCATTCAGTTTTGGGCTCTGCACCTCAGGAAAGATAATATTGGCCTTGTAGGAGGGGAAAGTGCAGATTCACCACAATGATAACAGGGCTTAAAGAGTTAATTTTATGGACAGGTTGAATAGATTTGGTTTGTATTCCCTTGCGTTTAGAAGATTGAAGGGTGATCTAATTTTGTGTTTGAAATGATAAGTGGATAGCATAGACACAGTGAAAATATTTCCTCTGATGGAGGAAGCCAGAACCAGTTCGAGCCAGACCAAATAGAAGTGAAATCAGGAAGAACTTCTTCACACAAAGGATAAAAGAAATCGAACTCTTTTTCCCAAAATGAGGATGGATTCCAGGGTAATTCAAATGTTTAATTCTGAGACTGATTGGTACTGTTACCTAACAAAAAACTAACGATATGGAACAAAGGCGGGTAAATGGAATTGAAGTACAGATCCATAACCTTATAGGATAGTGATACTAGCTCGAGGGGCTGAATGGCCTTCTCCTGTTCCTGCGTTCCATTCTTCACTATGTTGAAACTGAGACTCAGTACACAGTCGCCTGCTACAAATACTCTCCTAGCACCTCACAACCTATCTCCCTCAGTCTTTCCTTCCACCTACAGTCTTCAGATTTTTAGAACCCAGGCTTGGTGTTACCTAATCACTGCTACTTGATATATATCATCTTCTCTGCAATTGGTAAATGTAAAGATTTGGTGCTCCCAGCACAGAGCTTTGCATTTTGGGAGCGCATATGGAAAATTCAAGTCCAGAAATCAGTGCTCCTGATGTGCAGCCTACATGATATTCCATTTGGAGTAGAGGAAGTTTACTGCCTGTGCTACCTCAGTCCTGGGAGTGCTTAATATGAACACTGGATGCCCAAAGTGGAAACGTTTTCCATTCCTCATCACTGACATCACTTTCCTTAATGAGCACTAAAATTCACCATGAAAGTCCAACTGTCTGAAAGGATGCTTCAAATCTGAAACATGCATTTTCTAGTGTCAAGTTAAATTTACAGAAAGTGACAACTGCTGCGTGATCAACAGCAAAATAACCCACTTTTTTTCTTGTGTGTGCTCTTTCACTGATGTTTCAAATCATAAATTTATATTTAGCTGTCAAAGATGTTACTTTAATAAGGGTTCACAATGAAAATGCATGGAGGGGGATCCAAGATAAAGGTGTTCAAGTGTAAATTAGCTCATTTGAGTGGAATAAAATGAAGCCTAGCCCAGAATAATTGGATGGAAAAAATAGATCAGACAGATTAACACAGCTAAGGAGATGTATGAAAGAAGACAGGCAGTCAACATAAAGGGAAAAAAGAAAGTCCTTCATAGGCACATAAGCAATAAAAGGACAGGTGAAGAACATGTGGGACTTAGAAGGTAGGAAAGAGCAAACTTTATATTTGGAAGTGAGGAAATGGCAGAGATGCTTAGTACAGATTTAGGGAGGAATTATCCTTGGCTACTGCACTGCCAGAATTCCCTTGGTCATACTGGCAGTTTCTCACTTGAGAGGAGGAATTCCGTACATATATAAAGGTGAAAGTGGGATGTAAATGTACATGAGAAAGATGTAGAAGAACCATTAGTAAAAATAAATATTCAGAAAGAAACCATGAAAAATTCTAACACAACTAAAATTAGAAAAAGTTATCAGTTCCAGATGGCTCAGGTTACTAAAGAGATTAAGAGAGTTAGCAGATGCACTTATTAGAATTTTCCAAATATCCTTGGAAGCAGGAAACATGCCAAAGTACTAGAGGGCTATAAATGCTTCATGATTTTTAAAGGAAGGAGAAACAGATAAGCCAGGAAATTATAGACCAGTTAGACTTAACTTGTTGTGAGCAAACTGGAATCTATAATGCAGATTGATGATATTGAACATTTAGGAATAGTCAATATGTATTTCCAAAGGGCGCGTCTTGTTTGATTCATTGAATTTTTTGAGGAAATCAAATGTAACCAAAATTTGAGGTAAAGGAACTTGGTGTATATCGGGATTTTCAAATTAAAACAAATTTATATTAAAAATGAAATGCAGGTTAGCTGCCTCATTTCCTACAACAGTGACTCCATTTCAAAAATACTTCATTGGCTGTAAATTATATACATCCTTCACAACCGCAGGATGTCCCAAAATATTTCACAGCCAATGAAGTACTTTTGAAATGTTATCACATTGAGGGAAATGAGGCAGCTCATTTGCGAACAGCAAGGTCCCACTAGCAGCAATTAAATAAATGACCAGAGTATCTGTTATAGGTGTTGGCTTAGGAATCAACATTGATCAGGGCAACATGTGAATTCCACTGTACTCCTTCAAATAGTGCACTGGATCTTTTACGTCAACCTGTGAGGGATATTCAATTTCAGATTGCATCTGAAAGTTGACACCTCCAACAATGCAGCACTCCCTCAGCCTTGCTTACGTGCTCAAGTGTCAGGAATAGGCTTGAACCCACAACCTTCAGACTCAGAGATAGGAGCGCGAGCATTGAGCCAAGGCTGACACCTATGGCAGATGTCTTTGATGAAAGGACTTTGATAAGATGCCACATAAAGTAATGAAATGAAAATGAAATGATGTTAAAAGTATAGTAGCTGCATGATGGTTATGGTACAAGAGTAGGTTGAAGTTATGATCTGGAATACATGACATGAAAGGGTGGTGGAAGCAGATTCAATAGTAACTTTCAAAAAGGAATTGAATATATATTTCAAAAGGAAAGCTTTGCAGGGCTCTGGGGAAAGAATAGGGGAAATGGGTTTAATTATATAGCTCTTTCAAAGAACTAACACAGGCATGATGGGCCAAATGGCCTCCTTCTACACTGAAGTGGATGTTTTTCAGATTGGCAGCAGCTAGGAAGTGGTGTGCCCCAGGTATGTGTAGTGGGATTCATTTTGTTTCTCAAATTAGGGACATGGCAAATGGTGATCAAGAATTACCTGCAGGAAGACATTGGCAGATCAGCAGATTGTGCAGAAATGTGGCAGATTAAATTCAATGCAGAGGAATGTGAAGTCGTAATTATTGGTAAAAAGAACAGTGAAAGAAAGCATACACTAAATGGTAAAATCCTTAACAGAATAGAGGAACAGAGAGATTTAGGAGTGTCAATTTAAAAATCCTTCAAGAGGTGGGAGTACAGGTAGAAAAGACCATAAAATGGCAAATGGGATTCCAGGTTTTATACTTACTTGCTATCATATTTTGTAATGTTTAACATTTACATGGTATCGGTTAGGCCACAGTTGGAGTTCTGGGTACGTGATAATGGATAGGATATTAGAGCTAAGAAAAGTCAGTGGAATTAATCCAAGAATAAGAGAGTATAGTTACAAAGAAAAGCAAGGGTTTTTTCACTTTGAGGCTGAAGATTATGACAGGATCTAAGGAGGGGTTTTCAAAACTGTGAAGATAACTAGTGAAAGACTGTTTCCACTAAACAGCAAATCAGTAACAATGAGGTATAGAACTACTACTCGAAGGAGGTGGGCAGTTAGAAGAAACATTTTCACACCTGGATTGTTGAAATATTATCACACTTTGACAAGTAGCTGTTGAGGCCAACACTGCAATGCAAGTAAAATGGAATCAGAGCAGGCAGGTCCAATTGAAGAGCCAGCACTGGCACAGGCACGAGAGGCTAAATTGCCTCCTTCTGTGCTGTAATTCTTGTGAGCCACACTGGCTGCAGTGCCCACCATTAAAACCACTTGCCTGTGGAGATTTTGCAGTTTTCATCTCACAAAGGAAAGTAAAGCCAAGAAATAAGCACAGAAAGAAAATGTGTTGATCCAGATCTGTCAGCTTATAAAATATAAGATCATAAAACCGAAAGAGGCAGACAACAAAAGTAGAAGGCCATGAATGGTTTCTTTGTGCAAGGTAGAAAGCAGGTACAGACTCTCCTCTCCAACAATACAGACTGAAAAACCCAACAGCACACAACACTCTCGAATAAAGAGCAGGGAATAGATGGATGTAATATTACTTTTGCACTTGACAGTCAGACATACATTGAGTGGAATCTTCTGCACTTAATCCTGCCATGATGGTAGGACCATTTGCAGGTTGGGTAACCATTTCACTAATTGGTGGGCTTTGCCTAGGCTCTTTCTCAGAGCCAGAGCATTAGCACTCCATCTCCGAGTTCCCTGACCAATCACCCTGTCAGAGAGGATTTCCAATCAAAGGGATCATGGCATGTGTCAGGGAACTCACCAGCACTTGGACTTTTCAGGCTGCAGCAACCACCGGAATAGAGAGGAGATCTGGGAAAGCTGCTCCCTAGGTCTCTCACTCTTACCAAGAGGTCCTGCTGCAGGATCTGAGGGGCTGCAGGGAGGTGCATTCTCCCAAGGACTGGAGGAAGAGGACAACCTCTCCAACCAAGCAGTAAGTGGCTGAGGAAGTCAACAGCAGAATTGTAGTCCCTCCAACCTGGAGACAGTGCACCGAGGATCCAGGACCTCAGGAGGGTGGAAAAGGTGAGTGGCGTAACACTTTCAGGTGCCAAGCCCCCACACACTGACTTGCCCAGCATTCTCCTGCACAGCACTCCTCAGGACAACACAACTTGCAGCTCCACTCATTCCTCTCTCTGCCAGCAGCCAATACGCACCCTCACCCTATTGCCCTCTTGTACCCATGCCTCACAGTCACCCTCCACAAATCATGTCCTTTCCCCCTCCAGAAACAAGCCATTACGAACATTCATACCTCTCTCCTTTCTCTCCTTGCAGAAGAGAGCACATAACTCGGCGAGAGGCAGAAACTTTGTGGAGCACGGGGGATGGCAAAAGGGGTGGTGGTCTTCCAATGACAGGCACCTAGCCGGCCATTGGCAATGTGTGTCCTCTGGTCCACTGGGAAGGGGGTCTTGTTCCAAGAGGCTGCAGATGTCAGCAACAACCTGCCGTGAAAGCCTGAGTCTCCTGAGGCACTGAGGTTCAGACATGTTGAGAGAGCTGTTCCTCTGCCTGTAGAGCCTGTGTTGGGAATCTGGCCTCCTTCCATCTGAATTTTGGTGTCCATCCCATCTGCCTTGTGGAGGGACATGCAGCTGAGGAGAAGACAGCTGGTGCTGTTGGGTTTGCTGTAGCTTCTGCTGCTGTTAGAGCTGTTGCTGGTGGTGTGGCCTCTGCTCTTGCCCCTCATCAGAAGTGCAAGGTAGAGTTACATAAGCTGCTCCCATGCTGTGGTGAAAGCTGGCAGCACAGAAGTGCAGCTGAACATGAGTGAAGTGCCAGACAGATGAAGTGCCTTCCAAGAAGTTCCCAATCACCTGCCAAGCAGTGATAGCACTCTCTGAGAGAAGAAGTGCTTTGAACAGCAACCTCTCACCTAGCCATGGCTGGAGCTCTTCAGTCTTCAGATCAAAGCCTTCCCACCTTGTCAGTTTCACTAAAGACGCTCTTCCCACTGTGCACTCGCCTCAGTGACCCTAGTGAGTTGCTGACACATTGGGAAACAGGTGCCCTGGCTGGGAAATCCAGAATTGAGAGTAAAAACAGTTTTTCATTGACTTTTTTAATTACCCTAATTACTCACCTGATAGATCCAAGAGTGTTCCCCGTGTGTCTTCAATTCTGCTCCACAGAAACCCGGAAGTGGGAGGGATAATGTTGGGATCCCGATTCATCATTAATTTCAGGCGATTTAATTCCCCACATGCATGCAAACCTGCCTCCCCTTGCCTGGGAAAACTTCCCTATTGAGTCCGTCTCCCTCTCACCTCTCTAGAATGGCCAGAACAGGTAGAAGCTCACGATTAAGGAAACCTCACCACACCACTGTCGTTAAAAATCATTACCAACAGGTTACAAGCCAAAATCAGCAGAAATCTGGATTACGCCCTCTTCTCAGTTTGTACAAAAGCGTGATATTTATTTTGATTTCCTGACCTACTGTACACATGGCACAACTCTCAAGCTGAACAAGTATCACAGGAGGGAAAAGAGATTACGGAATTGAAATTCTGCTGATTTTTCCAATCCAATGTCACAAAAAAAACATTTTTTTTTTTATTTTGGCACTTAACTAAAACTGGTTAATATAACCAGGTTCTGCAGAGGATGTTCAAACCATATAAACCCTGATTTTAACCTAATCCACTTGGGGGGGTGGGGGGCAGGGGCGGGTGATGGAGGTGAGCGGGGGGGGGGGGGGTGGTGGGGGGCGGGGTGGAGAATGAAGCAGATTTGGTTTTACATGCCAGTTTTACATCCCATTACATTCTTCATTGATGTGCAACCTGAACTGCCCATTCCCACTAGGTGAGGCTTTATTCAAATTATAAGCAAGAAATGAAATCAGAGATTTTTCCTGGGACACTTTCATTGGTGTGAAGTTCAAATTGATCAGGGATGCAAAACAGGCAGCATCAAATCAACCATCTGTTATATGTCCTATCCAATACCCAGTTCAACTAACTTCAATGGAATTGAATATTGGGTGGGGTGTATAACTGGCAGGAGATGAGATAGCACCCGTTTTGTGGCCCCGCCCAAGTCAAATTCCACCCTTCATATGTTTGAAAGCCTATTAAATCCCTTAATTTCCCCCATGCTCCGCCCTGCACCACGTTTCCCCACCCCGCCCCGCAAGTCTGGTGGTCACTCCAAACCAGGTATTTCCTACAGTTCAGAAAGACGGCGGGCAACCTGCTCCCAGGCCAATGCCCAGCTGCGTACGAGAGAGGGCTTTCCCTCCAACTTCTGCTCTCTTCCCCCCTTTCGCATATGGAGAGACAGGTATCAGTCCCTCCCTGCAGTGACATGACTGAAATCAGAAGGTCAAGCAAGGTGGGGGGTGGGGCAGGGATAGTTGAACATGGCAAGACATTCAGTCATCAGACAGAAATAAGAATGGGACCATGCAGCTTGTAGCTTTAATGTGTAGGTGAGGATGTTCACAAGGTTCCCCATATGAAGCATTTCCATGCCCGGCCTTCCTTCAGTGAAAGGGGACAATTGAATAAAACCAGAGGTCAATGTCAATCAACTAAGGCCACCTCCTGTGGTCAAGCTGCAGATACTGGCAAACGTCTGGTAACAGATCAATTGCCCCCTGCCCAATTTATCAACAGGGGGGGAAAAGGAGAGGTACGGAGGGAGGAAACCTCCAGAGAATGAAATTAAATGCTATTGTTGTAGTTGGAAATAATTCAAATCAACCCCATAAATTAGCCAAGAAAATGCATCACAATGCTTTGCGTGCAGGGGAAATGAAGAGCTGAGTAGAAAGACTACAACAGAGAAGGCAGGGATTGCTCATGCAGTTTTCCAAACAACATTAGCAGCATTACCAAATACAGCTTAGGAATAGTCTGACATACACAATCACAGTGCTAGCACCCCTGCAAACATCTGTCACTATGGAAACAAAAACTCGTTTTATTAAAAATAGCAGCCTGGTTCTAAGAATTTGGTCATAAATTTGAGGCCAGTCTCCTCACCTAATCAATCCTGATTAACCCAATATAGGCATATAAAAACATGAAGCCTCTGGGAAATTCACGTCTCATCAAAATTTACCTTCTATACAATTATTTAGAGGTTTCAAATCATAAATTCAAACTCGGACTTCCCTTCCAATAAACAGCAAGCAATCAAGCAATACAAATCTATATACACTCCCAGCCACTCTCTTCCCCCAAACAGGTTCCTTTTCCATAACAACTGCCAGTGTTTCACGAACAGCCAAAAACAATGTAAAACTAAGTTATTTGACATTGGTTTGGACCCATTCCTAGTGACTTTTCAGAGTTTACAGAATGCTTATGTTTCCACACACTTAAAACTGGAAACATTTACCCAAGAAAATAAACTATTGCTGAATCAGTTCAATGGCTTAAAATTCAGTGCCATCAGGTTCAAAACACAAAATAAGGAAAATTTACATTTTGGAAGTAAGGAAAAAGAAACAATGAATGAGTCAGAAAACTGGAACAAAAACGCACAATGGGGATTACCTCATGAAATAAGCTCCTGACCCATGTCCCCTTGCTTAAATTTATTTTTAGTTTGCAATTATTTTACAGTTTCAGTTTATCATACAGTGCACATACTGTGGAGCTGAAATTCTTGGTGCAACTCTGGCAGAAAGGCCGGAAATTAGGCCTGGATCTGGATATGCTCAATCCTGGTAGGAATTTCTGTGTGGCTTTGTGGACACTTCATCAATCCCTTGCAAATCGATTGATGCAGGAAGGGCGAAGCCAGCGTAGGGACTGTCATGCCATGGCTCTCAGATGAACCTGGCATAACACTGATTATGGTGAGACCAAGTGTACCAAGACACCAAAGGGCACACATGGACTCCACCTGGGAGACTAATCCAGGATCTCTGAACACAGAGCAAGGCTGGCACCTGAGATGCACCCCTAGTGACGCAAACACCCTTCAATATAACTAGGGGTGACCTCCCATGGGCCCAACAAACGTTTACCAGGGTCAATTCCAAAGGTCACAGACAGCCCATCCAGGCATTTAGGCAGGCATATGCCTCCTACATCTTCACAATTTTAAGTCCCCACTTATCTTAAACTGCATTATGTGTGCAACATCACTTTTCTTTAACCCTACAATTTTCTGTCCTTTTGTCCAAAAGATGCTGATTCTTGCTCCACAGGCAGCCAGCCTCACCCAAGATGGCTATTCTTGGTGTGTGACCTTGGATAATGAGTTGGCAGGCCATTTGACCACAGAGGAAATCACAAGTAATTCCAATCCTAACTTCACTAAATGTCTACACACAGGTGCATGTGCGCGGTTACACACACACACCCACACACTCAAGCACTCTGCAGGGTTCAAAGGCTGATCATTTGGAGCAGGATTGTTCCTTTCCCCACTCTTTGGAGATGGAGGCCTATTGTAAGTGCCAACACCACTGTCATGACTCAAGATCAGCTCACTCCGATAAAATAGGGGATTTCATTGCATTTAGTCACTGAGCCATCTGAGGAGCAGCAACAGCACCGTGACCCAATTTCTAGATGAGAACTATATGGAGAGTACTGATACAAAAATAAACTACAACTGGAGCTCACATCAGCCAGAATAAACACCCTCAGACTGATTGGAAATACATTCGACTGTAATCAATCCCAACTTTATCTGAAATAAATATAGGAAGTGCTGGAAATACTCAGCAAGTCTGGCGGCATCTGTGGAGAGAGAAACAGCATTTTAAAGTTTCAGGTCGATGACTTTTCATCAGAACTGCGAAAAGCTAGAAATGTAACAGGTTTTGAGCTAGTGAAAGGGAGGAGGGTGGGAAAGAGAACAAAAGGGAAGGTCTGTGATAGGGTAGAAGACAGGAGCGATTAAATGACAACAGGTTTCATGCTGCAAGGCCAAAGGGAGTGGTAATGGGACAAGTGAAGAAACAACAGATATCTCTAGAGGAGATGTGGATGGCAGGATCCTGAATTGCTGCCTTCCAAAAGCAAATTAAAAGAAATGAGAGAAACGAGAGAAAAAAAAACAAACCATCAACTTTATCTGAGATTGCTGGCAAGCGCAAGTGTCCTTTTCACATACAGTGCAAGATACGCTGGGCCATGGGTAGGACGCATTGTGTAGTTATCAACACGCCAAAGGTTAAAAACTTATGGAGTTACTTTACAATGACCAGGCTTGCACTATCAATGTGTTATTACTGCTGGGTATTATACTTGAGGATTCATACACAGAATGGACAGCAGAATGAGAATGACTCATTTAGAAAGTCGCACTAATCATTACCATGTTAAACATTTTTAAGTGGACATTTTACTCAGCAAAAGGAGCAGACTGATGTTATGGATCATGACAAAATCCATTACAGCTCATGTGACAGGATCAGAGACAAGCCTCTCTCAAACTTAAACAAGTGAAGAAAAAGAGCAGTTGTGGGGAGAAAACAGTTATGTTACATTAATGTAAAGAGCTGCTGTAGCTAAAGATTATAAGAAACAGATGCTTGCGAAACTAGGTTAGAAGTACAAATACATCTTATGCTCTGGGTATAAAGGTCTTTCTCCACATTGTTCATGCATATCAGTATATTCAAGGCTCAAGATCATTCAAATGTTGTGGTGAAGATGTTATCCACTACAACAAGTCAATTTAATACAATATGCAGCAATCTTTTCACTGAATAGTGGCCAAAAGGTTCTTTGAGTTCACTTTCAGGTATATAAGATTAATATGATTTATAAGCTTTTTCTGCAGATTAACGGAAAAGTTTTATCTAACTACCCGCGCTGACCGACCGCTATTAGAACACATTTTACAGAGAGCTGTCTGTTATAAACTGAATGATCTCTTAAGGATTGTGTCAGACTCAATCCTTTTATACACTGGATGACAGTTGCCTTGAAAGAACCAAAGTCTCTGCAGCAAGGATTTTATTTTCTCTTAAAGTCAGATGCAGTTAAATTGTTTCCAAGACTGAGTTCAATCCAGCCTGATGAGAATACAAGTTGCAGTTTGGTAAAATTAAGAAAAATTTTCTTGTTACCAGACGGTTAGAGTGACATTGCACTACACACCAGAGCTATTCATCACATCAACAAAACACCCTTTCAACTGAACTCCATTTCTAAAAGCTTGAGACACTGCTTCCACATACAAATGAGCTTTATGTAAGTCTTTCATTAACTTCCTGCTTATAGCCACAAAAACTTTTGTTTTCTTTTATGAATCGGGCGAGTGCAAAGTGGAACTGAACCAAAACAACTTGACAACTAACATTTTTCCCTATAATCTTGCCAAATAAAAATGAAACAGTTCTTGTAGTCGGTGGGGTGCGAGTGGTGGTAGGGGATGGGGGGTGGTGAGCGAACTTTAGGTTGAGTTTTCACAAGTCTCAATCAATTTATTTTATCAGTTTTTCATGGGACAATTCAGAGGCAAGTAAACTGATCCAAGGCACTTTTGAGTAAAAATGAATTTTCACTGCTATATTATTCATCGCCTACCCTTAAGTGTTAATGCTGACATGTCTGAAGAGCCGTCGCAGTTTGGTAAAATTAGGAAAATTTTTCCTGTTGGAAGGCTGCTGTAACAGTTCTTGAACCAAAAAAAAAATCAGCTTATTTATTGAATGAATAATACGAGGTGCAATCAGTACATTTCAGGAACTCTCAGTGTATAATATTCGTCAGGAGGAATGAAAACTTTTTTCCACAAATGCATTGTTAAAAAGAGATTTGATATAAATCTCAGGACCAAGCTCATATTTCACATACTAAAGCATTCAATGCTTTTTAAATCACCCCAACTTCAAAATTGTCAATAAACCTCAAGCTATTTGGGAAAGCTCCATTAAACTGGCAACCAGGGCTCCTAAGGAAGGTCAGCGTGAGAAGGTAAAACTTAAGGTGGTTAAGGCAATTGTTGGCAGGGCTGGGGTCTGTTTAGAGGTCGGGAAACCCAGATCAGTTTTCCCTCAGGCTCTGCCAAATCTAAAGGCAGGACCTGATTAACAGTTTGTGTCTCCATTTCTTAGCAGCAGTCAGCAAGATTGAGACGCTGACCGGCTGCCGGGTGGGTAGTCCTTTGGCACCAGGCCACAGCCAGGAAGCAGAGAGGAGTGACAATTATATTGGAAAAGCTGAGGGTGGGGTGTGATTGGCGGTTGGAGGTGGGAGGGAAATCAGAGGTCGGAGGAATGGAGAGATTAGATTCTTGAGGGTGGTTTGTGGGGAGATTGGAGGCCAAAGTTTGGGAGATAGGACAGTAATTGTAGGCTGAGGTGGGAAGAGATTGGAGGCTAGAAGGGACAGGGGAGAGGAGAATGGAAGCTGAACAGAAGAGGTGTTTACTTAGGAAGAGGATGCTGGCAAAACATCTGTAGAAGTGCATGAGGTGAAAATTGATAGACAGGATGTATTGGAAAGACCGGTGATGCTTAGAGTGGATAAGTTGCCTGATCCAGACGGCTTGCATCTCAGGTTGTTAAAGGAAGTGTGGAGATAGTGAAAGGGCTTGCCCTAATCTTCCAATCTTCCCTAGATACAGGGGAGGTGCCAGATGACTGGAGAGTGGCAAATGTGACACTCTCATTCGAGAAAGGGTATAAGGACATTCCTAGTAACTATAGGCCAGTCAGTTTAACATCTGTAGTGGGTAAGGTTTTAGAAACAATAATCTGGCTGGTTAACAAAACTGAGGCTCATGGAATAGGACGGTCAGTGTCCTAGTGGATAAAAAATTGGCTTGAGGACAGAAAACAGCAAGTCATGGTAAACAGTTGTTTTCCAGTTTGGAGGATGGTAGATAGTGGTCTTCTCAAGTTCAGTGCTG
Source organism: Heterodontus francisci (assembly GCF_036365525.1). NCBI lineage: Eukaryota > Metazoa > Chordata > Chondrichthyes > Heterodontiformes > Heterodontidae > Heterodontus > Heterodontus francisci. Next base: position 37,280,378 of record NC_090380.1, on the reverse strand, counting down.
GGACCACTACTTTTTTGTTTAGTTTTTAGTTTAGTTTAGAGATACAGCACTGAAACAGGCCCTTCAGCCCACCGAGTCTGTGCCGACCATCAACCACCCATTTATACTAATCCTACACTAATCCCATATTCCTACCAAACATCCCCACCTGTCCCTATATTTCCCTACCACCTACCTATACTAGTGGCAATTTATAATGGCCAATTTACCTACCAACCTGCAAGTCTTTTGGCTTGTGGGAGGAAACCGGAGCACCCGGAGAAAACCCACGCAGACACAGGGAGAACTTGCAAACTCCACACAGGCAATACCCAGAATTGAACCCGGGTCGCTGGAGCTGTGAGGCTGCAGTGCGAACCACTGCGCCACTGTGCCGCCCCAAATATATATATTTTGATATATATATATGACTTGGATATTGGAATACAGAGTAAAATTTCAAAATTTGCCAATGATACCAAACTTGGAGATGTGGCAAACAGTGAGGATGATACGAACTGCGTGCAATAGGGCATAGGCTAGCAGAATGGGCAGACAAGTGGCAGATGGAATTTAATACAGAGAAATGTGAGGTGATGCATTTTTGCAAAGGAATAAGGAGAGCCCCTATAGACTAAATGGTACAGTTTTAAAGTGTGTCCAGGGACAGAGGAACCTTGGGATTCATGTGCATGGATCTTTGAATTTGGCAGACATATTGAGAGAATAGTTTGCAAAGCATATGGGCTCTTGACCTTCATAAATAGAGGCATTGAGTACGAAAGCAGAGAAGTTGTGCTGAACTTTTATAAAGCTCTGGTTATGCCACAACTAGAGTATTGCGCACAGTGGTAGAAGAATTGCAGGGGGCATGAGGAAAAACTTTTTCACCCAGAGGGTGGTGGGTGTCTGGAATTCACTGCCAGGAATGGTGGTGGAGGCAGAAACCCTCAATTCTTTTAAAAGGTACCTGGACATGCACCTGACGTGCTATAACCAGCAAGGCAATGGACCAGGTGCTGGAAGGTGAGCTTAGATCGCGGCTAGTTTGTTTGGCCAGCACGGACACAACAGGCTGAATGGCTTCCTTCTGTGCCATAATTTTTCTATGGTTCTGGTCACCCCACGTTAAGACAGACGTGAGGGTCATTGAGACAGTGCAGAATAGATTTACCAGAATGGTTCCAGGGATGAGGGATTTTACTTACAGCGATAGGTTGGAGAAGCTGGGGTTGTTCTCCTTGGAGCAAAGGAGATTAAGGGGAGATTTGAAAGAGGTGTACAAGATTATGACAGGTTTAGATAAGGAACACAAAGAAAAAGGACCAGGGGACACATCTTTAAGGTTTTGGGCAAGAGTTACGGGGGGGAGTGGGCGGGGGGGGGGGGGCGGAATGTCAGGAAGAACTTTGTTATGCAGCGAGTGGTAATAGTCTGCCTGAGAACGTGGTGGAGGCAGGTTCAATTGAAGCAATCAAAAGGGAATTAGACAGTTATATGAAAAGAAGAATGTGCAAGGTTATGGGGAGAAGGTAGGGAAAGGGAACTGAGGGAATTGCTCTTTCAGAGAGCCGGTGCGGAAACGATGGGCTGAATGGCCTCCTTCTACACTGTAACGATTCTGTGATTCTGTGAATCTGGAACTTGCTGCCTAAGAGGGTGTTGCAAATGGAGATGATGAATGATTTCAAAAGGAAATTTGATGGTCACTTGAGGGAAATAAACTTGCAAGGTCACGGGGATAAAGCGGGGGACTGGGACTCACTGGATTGTTCTACAGAGTGTTGGTATGGACCCAATGGGCCAAATGGCCTCCTTCTGTGCCATAATGAGTCTATGGGACAGATTTTAAATGTCAGTGGGATCAGGACCAGGTGTGGACACGATTTAAAAATCACAGTCTTGGAGGGCGTCTCTGGATCCCATGCCTCCGGGACAGACTCCAATTTTTAAAGTGAGGCCGGGGGTTGGGTTGGGATGGTGGAGAGAAGGGAACAGGAAACCCACTCGTCTCCAATTAACGGCCCATTAAACTTCTAGAGGAGCTTGTTAAGGGGCCAGTGAAGTCGGGACTGCCATTTTCAATTTGGGTTCTGGTGAACCCCAACAGTCTGCTGCACATTAGTGCACAGCTGTCAGGTGGGGTGAAGGGAAACTTTTTTTTAATAAGGTTAAAATTTATGGGGACTTCAGGGATCTCGTGCCAGATCATGCACATTACCTTAGATTTCGATGTTTACACACCATCTTGTTGTTTTATGCTGCTGGCCCTCTAAAGAGCTGCCTGCTCTCTTTGGCAAGGCACCAGCAGGCCCCATCATGGCTGCTGTCTGCCTTTGCCGCTCGCGCTCCCGCTTCCTGGAGATGCTCGCTGAGCTCACCTCCTGCCCAATTAGGGCATTTACATTTCAAAATAGAGTTGTGTGAGCCACGCAGTTGAGGAGCAGGGTCAGAATCCAAAAAATTTAAACTGGCAATGGACGAGTTCGAAGAGGATTGGATTCGGGCTTGAGATTTTTTTTAATTTTTACATCTTCACCCGATCCAAACTTATCATTTTTGGGAGTTAAAATTCCCCTCTTGATTTCTAAAGTCCCCCCAAAGACAGCTGAATTGCCCAGCCCAATGATTGCAACATTATCTTCCAATGATTACAACAATTATTCATTCCTGTCTGGCGCAAAAATAAAACCGGAAAGGTGGCTCAACCGTGGCCGACAAAAGAAATTAGGAATAGCATTAGATCCAAAGAGGAGACATATAAAATTGCCAGAAAAAGCAGCAAGTCTGAGGATTGAGAGCAGTTTAGAATTCAGCAAAGGAGGGCAAAGAGGTTGATTAAGGGGAAAATAGAGTATGAGAGTAAACTTGCGGGGAATATAAAAACTGACTGTAAAAGCTTCTATAAATATGTGAAGAGAAAAAGATTAGTGAAGAAAAATGTAGGTCCCTTACAGTCAGAAACAGGGGAAATTATAATGGGGAACAAAGAAGTGGCAGAACAATTAAACACATACTTTGGTTCTGTCTTCACAAAGGAGGACACAAATAACCTCCCAGAAATGTTAGGGAACCAAAGGGTCTAATGAGAGGGAGGAACTGAAGGAAATCAGCATTAGTAAAAAAATAGTGCTGGGGAAATTAATGGGATTAAAGGCTGAAAAATCCCCAGGGCCTGATAATCTACATCCCAGAGTCCTAAAGGAAGTAGCCCTGGAAATAGTGGATGCATTGGTGATCATCTTCCAAAATTCTACAGACTCTGGAGCAGTTCCTACAGATTGGAGGGCGGCAAATGTAACTCCACTATTTAAAAAAGGAGGGAGAAAAAACAGGGAACTACAGACCAGTTAGCCTTACATTAGTAGTAGGGAAAATGCTAGAGTCTATTATAAAGGATGTGATAGCAGAACACCTGGAAAGCATAAATGGGATTGGGCAAAGTCAGCAAGGATTTATGAAAGAGAAATCATGCTTAACAAATCTACTGGAGTTTTTTGAGGATGTAACTAGTAGAATAGATAAGGGAGAACCAGTGGATGTGGTGTATTTGGATTTTCAGAAGGCTTTTGATAAGTCCCACATAAGTGGTTAGTGTGAAATATTAAAGCACATGGGAATTCGGGGTAATATACTGGCATGGATTGAGAATTGATTGACAGACAGGAAACAAAGAGTAGGAATAAGTGGGTCTTTTTCCAGGTGGCAGGCAGTGACTAGTTGGGTACCGCAGGGATCAGTGCTTGGCCCCAGCTATTCACAATATATATTAATGACTTGGGTGATGGAACTAAATGTAACATTTCCAAGTTTGTAGACAACACAAAACTGGGGGGGAATGTGAGCTCTGAGGAGGATGGAAGAGGCTCCAATGTGATTTGGTCAAGTTGAGTGAGTGGACAAATGCATGGCAGATGCAGTATAACGTGGATAAATGTGAGATTATCCATTTTGATTGTAAAAACAGAAAGGCTGATTATTATCTGAATGGTGATAGATTGGGAAAGGGGGAGACCTGGGTGTCCTTGTACACCAGTTGCTGAAAGCAAGCATTCAGGTGCAGAAAGCAATTAGGAAGGCGAATGGTATGTTGGCCTTGATTGCAAGAGGATTTGAGTACAGGAGCAAGGATGTCTTACTGCAGTTATACAGGGCCTTGGTGAGGCCATATCTGGAGTATTGTGTGCAGTTTTGGTCTCCTTATCTGAGGAAGGATGTTCATTCTACGGAAGGAGTGCAAAGAAGATTTACTAGGCTGATTCACGGGATGGCAGGATTGACATATGAGGAGAGATTGGGTTGAGGAGAGATTGGGTCGATTAGGCTTGTATTCGCTAGAGTTTAGAAGAATGAGAGGGGATCTCATAGAAGCCTATAAAATTCTAACAGGACTAGACAGGCTAGATGCAGGGAGGATGTTCCCGATGGCTGGGGAGTCTGGAACTAGGGGTCACATTCTCAGGATATGGGGTATGCCATGTAGAACCGAGATAAGGAGAAATTTCTTTACTCAGAGGGTGGTGAAGCTGTGGAATTCTCTACCGCAGAAGGCAGTGGAGGCCAAGTCATTAAATATATTCAAAAATTAGATAGATATATTTCTTAATGCCAAAGCGATCAAGAATTATGGCGAAAAAGCGGGAACAGTGTACTGAATTAGACGATCAGCTATGATCGTTTTTGAATGGCGGAGCAGGCCCGAAGGGCTGAATGACCTATTCCTACTCCTATTTTCTACGTTTCTATGATCTTCCCCTCTATGCTGCAGCTACCCCAGAGGCCCATTGCAATATTCTCAGGTAACACCTTGGGCAGAGGCAGGGAAGTCTGTCTCAACAATGTCTGCTGCCGAGCAATTATGCAATCAGCTGAGACTAGATCCATGCGCTTCTGGCAGGTAGAGCTCCTGCCTCACCGAAGCTGCATTGGGATTCTGCCCTTGTGTTTAAGCTAACCCATGAGCCAAGTTTGATGAAGCACTGGAAGGATGTGAAGCATTTAGAGTCATGCCTTCACGTAGGGAGCTGGGGAACCGAAAAAGATGGCAGGGAAAGCAGGAAGAAGAAAAAAATCCCTGCTCCTAGGAATCAGTTTACATTGCAGAGATTAAAGAGGAAGAATCACACAGCACAGGAGGCCAATTGGCCCATCATGCCTGTGCCAGCTCTTTGAAAAAGTTATTCAATTAGTCCCACTCTCCTGCTCTCTTCCCCATAGCCCATCAAATGTTTCCTTTTCAAGTATATATCAACTTCCTTTTGAAATTTATGACTGAATCTACTTCTATCACCATTTCAGACAGTGGGCTGAATTTTATGAGCCCTCTGGCGTTAGGCGTTGTGGCAGGAGGGCCCCAAAAATTCTTGGGGAGAGGCTCACCATGACCTCCGTTGCCGAGAAGGCCCTGCCACATTTTACCAGTGGTGGCAAGGCCTCGGTGTGCAACCCCCCACCCCCGCAGCCACCCCCCCGCCCCCCGACTCCACCGCCGCTAGGCAGCGGAACCTTCATTTAAACATTAAAATCAATGGAAAAACATGCGAATCAACTTAACTTGTTCCAGCGGCAGTGTCAGTGATATTAGCGGCAGTGATATTAGGCCTCTGGCTGCAACTCGTGCGCCTTCAGAACTCTGTTTGGAGTTCCAAGGCGTGACACTAGTGGGGAGGGAGGAGGAATGAAAATTTCAGGGTGGGGCAGGGAAAACCACTCCGATTGGTTGCTGGGATGGTGGGAAGGGGGTTAGGGTCAAAGGGAATAAAGTCCAGTGGGGGGAAAAGCCGTGAGTGAAAACTCACTTTTTTGGGGGGGGGGTGGAATAAGACAAAAAATCAATGGACTATTCATTGGGGGTGTGGGACAGGGAATTGAAAATGTGAATAAATGTAGATCTGCATTTTTAAGCATTCAGTCACTTTAAAACTTTTAGTGGGAGCGAAGGGCCTGAAGCCCTTTAAAAATGGTGCCGGCGCCTGCGTGGTGGCACCAGACGGCATTGTTGGGGACGGAACAGCCACCCCCTCTATGTTATCGGGGACGGCCAGTCCACCCCCTCCAATTGAATGAGCCCCCGCGCATCTGCGTCTGTAGGCTGTCAACTTCAAAGCGCACTGCTGCAATGTGTGGACCGCTCATAAAATTAACCCCAGTGAAATCCAGATCAGAACTACTCGCTGCGTAACAAAATTCCTCCACAGCTTGCCCCGGATCTTCTGCCAATTATCTTAACCTTAAGTTCTCTAGTTATCGACCATGCCTTGGAACTAGTTTCTCCCAATCTACTCAATCAAAACCTGTCAGAATTTTGAACACCCCTATTAGATGTCCCCTTAGCCTTTTCTGGTCTGAGGAGAACAACTAGCTTCTCTAGCCTCTCTACATAACTAAAGTTCCTCCTCCCTAGTGCCATTCTGGTAAATCTACACCCTCTCCAAAGCCTTGACATCCTTCCTAAAGTGTGGTACCCAATATTGGAAAATACTCCAAGTGAGGCCTAACTAGTGATTTATAAAGATTTAGGATAACTTCTTTGCTTTTGTACTCCATGCTTCTATTTGTAAAGCCCAGGATCCCGTAATCTTTAACAGCTTTATCAACTTGTCCTGCCATCTACAATTCAGTCATATAATTTCGAAATGTTATTGTCATGTTGGGACCCCACCTGCCAAGAATGAGGCATATTAATTTTGCCATATGGACATTAAATTTCAAATTGTGGCTGGGAAGAAGAGAAGGCCTGTAACAAGGGCTGCCAGACACTTGGCCAGAGGACACTTGCATACCAATGGAGACAACAGAGGTTACTTCCCTTATCCACTTAACTTAAAATGGACTTTGACCACCAGGTATTGTGTGTAAGTGGAGACATTCCAGGGTCTGCTAGGACAAGAGAATCCACAAACGCAGGAGTGGTTACGCCAGTTGGTCACATGACTAACTTGCTGGCCAACTTGGAGAGTTTTTTGAATTGTACAGACAGTTTAAACTCAGAGATACTGTTCGCTCCTGGACTGAGAAGACCTCTCCTGTCTGCTCCCATCTCTTTCTCACAAGCCTCTGGACCCACTGAAGACACGTGAACCTCATGAGGGAAATGCTTCCTACATCGAACAAGGTTTAAGAAGAATACTGGGCCCCAACGAAAAGCAAGACCTACCTATAATCAAGGACTCTACAGCAAGCTTGAAGAACAGTAACCAAAACCATCTTCAGAGATTGCTTCAAACTTTTCCACTTCACTTCATCTGCTCTTTTCTGTCTCTTTCTGCATATAAGTATCGCGTATGCATGCTAGTGTGGGTGCATCATGTATCTGTAGGCGTCAACCGAATTAGAGTTTAAGTTTAATAAATTTCAACCTTTCTTCTTTAAATCTAAGAAAACCTGTTTCTGCTGGTTTCTTTGCCTTATAATTGGAAAGCAGTGAACAAAGATTCACCAAAGGGGAGCTAAAAACACCGTGTGTTTAAAATTAAACCTTGTCATGGTAAGACCAGGTGAAGGCTGAGAGGGAACACTAGACCCCTTTCTCATCTGGTCGTAACAGTTATGAATAGAACAAAATTGAGAAGTAGCAATATCGCACCACATCATTTGATAACCAGACAGACCTGACACATAAACTGATATTGGGCAGTCATAGAGTTATACGGCACAGAAACAGGCCCTTCGGCCCATCCTGTCTGTGCCAACCATCAAGCACCTAACTGTTCTAATCCCATTCTCCAGCACTTGGCCCGTAGCCTTGTATGCTATGGGGTTTTAAGTGCTCATCGAAATACTTCTTAAATGTTGTGAGGGTTCCATCCTCTACCACCTCCTCAGGTAGTGTGTTCGAGATTCCAACCCTCTGGGTGAAAGAAAATTTCCTCAAATCCCCTCTAAACCTCCTGCACCTTACCTTAAATCTATGCCCTCAAGTTATTGATCCCTCCGCTAAGGGAAAAAGTTTCTTCCTGTCTAACCTATCAATGCCCCTCATAATTTTGTATACCTTAATCATACCTCCCCTCGGCCTTCTCTGCTCTAAGGAAAACAACCCCAGCCTAACCAGTCTCTCTTCACAGCTGAAATGCTCCAGCCCAGGCAACATCCTGGTGAATCTCCTCTGCACCCTCTCCAGTGCAATCACATTCTTCCTATAGTGTTGTGCCCAGAACTATACACAGTACTCCAGCTGTGGCCTAACTAGCGTTTTATATAGCTCCATCATAACCTTCCTGCTCCTATATTCTATGCTTAGCTAATAAAGGCAAGTATCCCATATGCTTTCCTAACCACCTTATCTACCTGTGCTGCTGCCTTCAGTGATCTGTGGACAAATACACCAAGGTCCCTCTGACCCTCTATACTTCCTAGAATCCTACCATCCATTGTATATTCCCTTGCCTTGTTAGTCCTCCCAAAATGCATCACCTCACACTTCTCAGGATTAAATTCCATTTGCCACTGCTCCACCCATCTTACCAGCCCATCTATATCGTCCTGTAATCTAAGGCTTTCCTCCTCACTATTTACGACACCACCAATTTTAGTGTCATCTACGAACATACTGATCATACCTCCTATATTCACGTCTAAATCATTAAAGTACACGACAAACAGCAAGGGTCCCAGCACCGATCCCTGTGGTATACCACTGGTCACAGGCTTCCACTCGCAAAAACAACCCTCGGCCATTACCCTCTGCCTCTTGCCACTAAGCCAATTTTGGATCCAATTTGCCAAATTGCCCTGGATCCTATGGGCTCTTACCTTCTTAACCAATCTCCCAGTGTAACAGTAACTCCGCTAATAAGACTACGTTAGCTACATTGCTCGTTCCTAACTGTTAGCTCATGAAATAACTGCTTTTTAAGAGTAAGTATACTGTGACAGAAACCACACCTGCCAAAAATGAAACATATTAATTTCATCATATGGAACATTATTTTGAACTGTTACTGGACTTGAAAAAACCTGTTTAAATAAGACAACAGGGGCTCAAAACACGGCTGCACATATGCATTCTAAAAGACAGCTGCATGAAGAAGACGATGGGAGTTCTCCTTGATTCAATTAGCCAGATGGGTTTTGTCAATAGTGATGATCAAGAGACATTGATCCAGCATTCCACCAACCTCCTCCCTCCCCACGACCCCACTGAGAGTGTCTGGTAAGCTTGGTGTAATCCACAAATCTCGCAGGCGAGGCTGCTCCACACAAGGACCTAGTCACATGACTAACCTGCTGGCTAACCAGGGGTTTTTTGAATTGTGCCTGACACAGAAGAGTTCTGGAGGAGACTATAACTGAAATGCAAAAAGAAAGCATCTCTCCCTCTCTCTCACGCAAAGTTCCAGGGCCGCATGGAAGTAACTTAAGCCTCAAGCCAGAAGACCAGTGAAACAAGTTTGAAAGTGTACACAACGAGAACTGCAAGACTTAACTTCAATCAAAGACTTTACATCGATTCCAAAACCAGTAACTAAATTCCATCTACTACTTTAAACCTCCCCCTCTTTAATTCTTTCTCCTCCTCTGTCTCTATTTGCGTGTGTGTGTTTCTTTATTCATTCATTGGATGTGGGCATCACTGGCAAGGCCAGCATTTATTGCCCATCCCTAACTGCCCTTGAGAAGGTGGTGGTGAGCTGCCTTCTTGAACCGCTGCAGTCCATGTGGGGTAGGTACACCAACAGTGCTGTTAGGGAGTTCCAGGATTTTGACCCAGCAACAGTGAAGGAACAGTGATATAGTTCCAAGTCAGGATGGTGTGTGACTTGGAGGGGAACTTGCAGGTGGTGGTGTTCCCATGCATTTGCTGCCCTTGTCCTTCTAGTTGGTAGAGGTCATGGGTTTGGAAGGTGCTGTCTAAGAAGCCTTGGTGCGTTGCTGCAGTGCATCCTTTAGATGGTACACACTGCTGCCACTGTGCATCAGTGGTGGGGGGAGTGAATGTTTGTGGATGGGGTGCCAATCAAGCAGGCTGCTTTGTCCTGGATGGTGTCGAGCTACTTGAGTGTTGTTGGAGCTGCACCCATCCAGGCAAGTGGAGAGTATTCCATAACACTCCTGACTTGCACCTTGGAGATGGTGGACAGGCTTTGGCGAGTTAGGAGGTGAGTTACTCGCCGCAGGATTCCTAGCTTCTGACCTGCTCTTACAGCCACAGTATTTATATGGCTACTCCAGTTCAGTTTCTGGTCAATGGTAGCCCCTAGGATGTTGATAGTGGGGGATTCAGCGATGGTAATGCCATTGAATGTCAGGGGAGATGGTAAGATACTCTTTTGTTGGTGATGGTCATTGCCTGGCACTTGTGTGGCGCAAATGTGACTTGCCACTTATCAGCCCAAGCCTGGATATTGTCCAGGTCTTGCTGCATTTCTACACGGACTGCTTCAGTATCTGAGGAGTGGTGAATGGTGTTGAACATTGCGCAATCAGCGAATATCCCCACTTCTGACCATACGGTTGAAGAAACGTCATTGCTCAAGCAGCTGAAGATGGTTGGGCCCAACACAGTACCCTGCGGAACTCCTGCAGTGATGTCCTGGAGCTGAGATGATTGACCTTCAACCATCTTCCTTTGCACTAGGTATGACGCCAACCAGCGGAGAGTTTTCCCCGATTCCCATTGACTCCAGTTTTGCTCGGGCTCCTTGATGCCATACTCGGTCAAATGCTGCCTTGATGTCAAGGGCAGTCACACTCGGCTCACCTCTTGAGTTCAGCTCTTTTGTCCATGTTTGAACCAAGGCTGTAATGAGGTCAGGAGATGAGTTGCCCTTGCGGAACCCAAACTGAGCAGGTTATTGCTAAGCAACTGCCGCTTGATGGCACTGTCAATGACACCTTCCATCACATTACTGATGATTGACAGTAGACTGATGGGGCGGTAATTGGCCGGGTTGGACTTGTCCTGTTTTTTGTGTGCAGGACATACCTGGGCAATTTTCCACATTGCAGGTAGATGCCAATGTTGTAGCTGCATTGGAACACCTTGGCTCGGGGAACGGCAGGTTCTGGAGCACAGGTCTTCAGGACTATTTCTGGAATATTGTCAGGGCCCATAGCCTTTGCAGTGTCCAGCGCCTTCAGTCATTTCTTGATATCATGCGGAGTGAATCGGATTGGCTGAAGTCTGGCATCTGTGATGCTAGGGACTTCAGGAGGAGGCTGAGATGGATCAACCACTCAGCACTTCTGGCTGAAGATTGTTGCAAATGCCTTATCTTTCGCACTGATGTGCTGGGCTCCCCCATCATTGAGAATGGGGATATTTGTGGAGCCACCTCCTCCAGTTAGTTGTTTAATTATCCAGCACCATTCACAGCTGGATGTGGCAGGACTGCAGAGCTTAGATCTGATCCGTGATGTTATGGGATCGCTTAGCTCTGTCTATCGCATGCTGCTTACGCAGTTTGGCCTGCAAGTAGTCCTGTGTTGTAGCTTCACCAGGTTGACACCTCATTTTGAGGTATGCCTGGTGCTGCTCCTGGCAGGCCCTCCTGCACTCTTCATTGAACCAGGGTTGGTCTCCTGGCTTGATGGTAATGGTAGAGTGGGGAATATGCTAGGCCATGAGGTTACAGATTGTGGTTGAGTCCAATTCTGCCGCTGATAATGGCCCACAGTGTCTCATGGATGTCCAGTTTTGCATTGCTAGATCTGCTCAAAATCTATCCCATTTAGCACAGTGGTAGTGCCACACTTCACGATGGAGGGTATCCTCAATGTGAAGGCGGGACTTCATCTCCACAAGGACTGTGCAGTGGTCACTCCTACCAATACTGTCATGGACAGATGCATCTGCGGCAGGCAGATTGATGAGGACGAGGTCAAGTATGTTTATCCCTCTTATTTATTTATTTGGAGATACAGCACTGAAACAGGCCCTTTGGCCCACCGAGTCTGTGCCGACCATCAGATTTAGATTTAGATTTAGATTTAGAGATACAGCACTGAAACAGGCCCTTCAGCCCACCGAGTCTGTGCCGACCATCAACCACCCATTTATACTAATCCTACACTAATCCCATATTCCTACCACATCCCCACCTGTCCCTATATTTCCCTACCTATACTAGGGGCAATTGCTAATGGCCAATTTACCTATCAACCTGCAAGTCTTTGGCTGTGGGAGGAAACCGGAGCACCCGGCGGAAACCCACGCGGTCACAGGGAGAACTTGCAAACTCTGCACATGCAGTACCCAGAACCGAACCCGGGTCACTGGAGCTGTGAGGCTGCGGTGCTAACCACTGCCACTGTGCCGCCCGTGGTGATGGCAGTGCCAGAGACATTGTCTGTAAGGTATGATTCCGTGAGTATGACTATGTCAGTCTGTTGCTTGACTAGTCTGTTGGACATCTCTCCCAACTTTGGCACAAGCCCCCAGATGTTAGCAAGGAGGACTTTGCACGGTCGATAGGGCTGGGTTTGCCGTTGTCAGTACCTAGGTCAATGCCGGGTGGTCCATCCAGTTTCATTCTGTTTTATTGACTTCTTAGCGGTTAGATACAACTGAGTGGCCTGCTGGGCCATTTCAGAGGGCATTTAAGAGTCAGCCACATTGCTGTGGGTTTGGAGTCACATGTAGGCCAGACCAGGTAAGGACAGCAGATTTCCTTCCCTAAAGGACATTAGTGAAGCAGATGGGATTTTACGACAATGGTTTCATGACCACCATTAGACTAGCTTTTAATTCCAGATTTATTAATTGAATTCCAATTCCACCTTCTGCTGTGGTGGTATTCGAACCCATGTCCCCACAGAAATACCTGTGTCTCTGTGTTATTAGTCCAGTAACAATACCACTATGCCACCGTGGGATCTTCTATGTCTATTTGAGAGTGGAATACTGCACTGGAATGTTATCACGTATGCATGCTGGCGTGGTCGTGTCGCAAATTGTTTGTAGCTTTAACTGAATTAGAGTTTTAAGGTTAATAAACTTATACCTTTCTTGTTTAAATCTGAGAAAACCTGTCCGGTTTATTTCTTTGCCATTACAATTAGAGAGCAGTGAACAAGGATTCACTGAGGGGAAGCTGAAAACACGGTGTTTTAAAAATTAAATACTATTATGGCCAAACCAGGAAAAGGCTGAGAGGGGAACCCTAGACCCCTGCCTCACCTGGTTGTAACAATAATGAATATAAAAATATTGTCAATTTGCTTTAAAATAGTTATAAATTGCATCATGTAGATCAATGTGGTATGTTTTAGACAAGCATATTATACTCATAGAAATATAGAATTTTTATGCTGACTTATCTATTTTCCCAGAACATAAACGGTAACAAGTGTGGGTCAACAATGCAATATAATTTTAAACAAAGATTTCATTCAATTCACATTGAACATCTGAACGCGATTGTAGGTGGTGCAACAAAACTTTCTGTGTTTTGTCGTTTGGTTTTGAATTATCACATGCTTTTCCATCACTAGAACATTCTCTGACAGAACAAACCATTGCTCCACCTCCCGTGAAAGAGAAACTCTGTGTAAAAATACTTCCTATAACCAGCATTTTTGTAGGACTCTCAGAAATGCCTTGATGAGAGTGATCTGATGCATGAATATAGCATGCAGTATGCAAAAGTGCAGTGAGCTGCAAAATCATGGACAGGGAGCATTTGCAAATCTGCAAAGAAGAAAGAATTTGCATTTATATGGTGACTTGTAATACCTCAGGACAACCCAAAGCACTCTACAGCCAATGAAGTACTTTGGAAGTGTAGTCACTGTTGTAGCACAGGAACCGTGGCAGCCCATTTGTACACAGCAAGCTTCCACAAATAGCAATGTGATACTGACCATATAATTTGTTTTTGATGTTGGTTGAGAGATAAACATTGGCCAGGACACCGGGAAAAAACTCTGCAGCTCTTCTTCAAAATAGTGCTGTGGGATCTTCGACGTCTACTTGAGGCTAGAATACTGCACTGGAAAGTTAGCCTCAATTCTGTGCACAAGTTTCCAGAAATCTGAAGAAGTTTTTTTTTATTTCCAAAATATACTTTATTCATAAAACTCTGTAAAAAATACATTGCCAAACAGTTTCAAACAGCACCAAAAAATACAAACAATGCAAGGGAGATCAGTTTCCTTCAATACAATCATGAGTTGCCTCACAACCCTTCCATTTCACATTTGTCATGCCAATTACATTTTTACATTTACAGCAAATGAAAATTTTCCCGATACAGTTCGAGGGGGTTCCCATGGATCCAGCCCCTCAGTTCAGCTTGGTGGGGGGACCTTACACTGTGGTCTTTCCCCATTGAGCCTTTGCTGCGGCTGCCCCAAGCTTTAGTGCGTCCCTCAGCACGTAGTCCTGGACCTTGGAATGTGCCAGTCTGCAACATTCGGTCGTGGACAACTCTTTGCGCTGGAAGACCAGCAAGTTTCGGGCAGACCAAAGGGCGTCTTTCACCGAATTGATAGTCCTCCAGCAGCAGTTGATGTTTGTCTCGGTGTGCGTCCCTGGGAACAGCCCGTAGAGCACAAACTCCTGTGTTACAGAGCTGCTTGGGATGAACCTCGACAAAAACCACTGCATCTCTTTCCACACCTGCTTTGCAAAGACACATTCGAGGAGGAGGTGGGCAACCGTCTCTTCCCCACCACAGCCACCGCGGGGGCATTGCGCGGAGGGGGCGAGACTTCGGGCGTGCAGGAAGGATCTGACGGGGAGGGCTCTTCTCACCACCAGCCAAGCTACATCTTGGTGCTTGTTTGAAAGTTCTGGTGATGAGGCATTCCGCCAAATGACTTTGGCGGTCTGCTCGGGGAACCATCCGACAGGATCCACCGTCTCCTTTTCCCGTAGGGCCTTGAGGCCATTCCGTGCAGACCACTGCCTGATGGATCAGTGGTCAAAGGTGTTTTCCCGCAGAAACTGCTCCACGAAGGATAGGTGGTACGGCACGGTCCAACTGCATGGAGCGTTCCGCAGCAATGTGACCAGGCCCATCCTTCGCAACACCGGGGACAGATGGAACCTCAGCACGTAGTGACACTTGGAGTTTGCGTACTGGAGGTCTACACACAGCTTGATGCAGCCGCACATGAAGGTGGTCATCAGGATGAGGGCCACTTTGGGTACATTTTTCCCGCCCTTATCCAGAGGTTTGCACATCGTGTCCCTCTGGACCCGGTCCATTTTAGATCCCCAGATGAAGCGGAAAATGGCTCAGGTGACCGCCACAGCGCAGGAGTGGGGTATGGGCCTGACCTGCGCCACGTACAGCAACAACGTGAGCGCCTCGCACCTGATGACCAGGTTCTTACCCACAATGGAGAGAGATCGCTGCCCCCACATGCTCAACTTTTGTTGTAACTTGGCTACTCGCTCCTCCAAGGTTTTGGTGCACGCCCCGGCCCTTCCGAACCATATCCCCAGCACCTTCAGGTAGTCTGACCTGACGGTGAAGGGGACAAAGGATCGGTCAGCTCAGTTCCCAAAGAACATGGCCTCGCTCTTGCCGTGGTTAACTTTGGCTCCCGAGGCCAGTTCGAACTGGTCGCAGATGCTCATCAGTCTGCGCACGGACAGCGGATCCGAGCAGAAGATGGTGACGTCATCCATGTACAGGGAGGTTTTAACCTGAGTGCCTCCGCTGCCTGGGATTGTCACCTCTCTTATGCTCGCATCCATCCTAATAGACTCAGCAAAGGGTTCAATACAACAAACAAACAAGACCGGGGAGAGAGGACAGCCCTGTCTGACTCCAGATTTGATCGGGATACTTTCCGATTCCCACCCATTGATTGAGACTGCGCTACTGATGTTTGCGTAGAGCAGTTTGATCCAATTGCAGATTCCCTCCCCAAAACCCATTTTGGAAAGCACGTCCATCATGTAGGTGTGCGATATCCTGTCAAAAGCCTTCTCCTGGTCCAGGCTGATGAGGCAGGTGTCCACCTCCCTGTCCCATACATAGTCTTGCGCTACTCAGGGATACGATCGCCTATCAGAGATCTTCCTGCCGGGTACAGTGCAGGTCTGATCAGGGTGAATCACTAACTCCAGAGCAGACTTGACTCAACTGGCTATGACTTTGGACAGAATCTTGTAGTCAACATTAAGCAGTGAGATGGGCCGCCAATTTCTGATTTCTGCCCTCTCCCCCTTCAGCTTGTAAATGAGGGTGATGATGTCTTTCCTCATGGATTCTGACATGCTGCCGGCCAGGAGCATACTCTCATACACTTCCAGCAGGTCCGGGCCGACCCAGTCCCACAGGGCCGAGTACAACTCGACCGGTAAGCCGTCGCTTCCGGGAGTTTTACTCGTCTCGAAGGACTCGACGGCCTTTGTCAGCTTGTCCAGAGTTAGCGGCTTGTCCAGTCTCTCCCTCCTGCTGTCATCTCAGACCTCTGTGATAGATGACAGGAAGGACTGGGAGGCTCTGCTGTCTGTGGGCTTCGCGTCATACAGCCCAGCATAAAAGGATTTGCTGATCCTTAGTATGTCAGACTGCGAAGACGTTACCGAGCCATCCTCTTCCTTCAGGCTGCTGATAACAGAGCTCTCTCTGTGTACCTTTTGGAAGAAGTAACGCGAGCACGTCTCATCCTGCTCGATGGAGCGGACTCTGGACCGGAAGATGATCTTGGAGGCCTCCGTGGCAAAGAGCGAGGCCTGCTGTCTCTTCACCTCTTGGAGGTCCTCCTTGACCTCGACCCCCATTGACAGCAACCGGAGCAGATTTTGCATACTTTTCTGGAGTTGGGACATTTCCCTCTGTCTCTCTCTCGCCCTCTGAACACCTTTGTGGATGAAGAACCTCTCCTTGATCGCTTCCCACCAGTGAACTGGAGACTCAAAGAGGGGTTTCACGGTCCTCCAACCTTTGTAATCCCTTTTGAGTTCCTCAATGTTCTCTGGGGTCAGCAGTGCAGCATTGAGTTTCCACATCCCTCTGCCAACCCGCTGGTCGTCCTGTATGTGACAGTCGGCCAGTAAGAGGCAGTGGTCGGAGAAGAACACCGGCTTGACGTCGGTGGATCCGACCGTGACGGCACGGGACACAAACAGGAAGTCAATCCTGGAACGGGCAGACCCGTCCGATCTTGACCATGTGTATCTGCGCTGAGCTCCGTCTGCAGGTTTGCTGAAGACGTCGTGCAGTTTGGCGTCTTTAACTGTTTCTATTAGGAATCTGGACGTAGCGTCCAGTTTGCTGTCGTCACTGCCGGATCGTCCAGCCGCATCGATGATGCAGTTGAAGTCACCGCCTAGGATGAAGAAGTCCACAGGAACTGGCCACCATCCATTACAGTTCTGTCCCTGGGGATGGTGACAGTCAATACAGAACTAGTCCTCATTGCACTTCAAGGTGAAGGTTGTTTGGAAGGAGAAACGTGCAAGAAGAAATCATAAATAAATAGGGTGTCTTTACTCTGTTGTTGTTCTTGATGATGAGGAAAGGGTAATTTTGAGGCAAATCCTGCATTAAATCTTGCCTTGCCCCTCCAGTCCCTCCTGGTCTTAATTCCCTACTATGTCACTCCAGGCCCAGGTTTCATCTACGGCCTCCCTTCCAGACCCCAGTCTCATCACCCACATCTCATTTCAGCCAGCACTGGCCCTGTGCCCCAGCTTTCAATGTCAAATTTCTCTCTGCCATACACCTTGCAGAAAAACCAAAACACCCAGAGGCAACAGTGACAAGAACGGCAACCAGCCCAGGGTCAACACCAACACCTAACTCCTTTTTCCAGTTTCATCTTAACTACTAGCCTGATCCTCCCATTCAAAAAAAAACTAGCCATTCTATCACCAATTTGGCCCCAGCATCATGCCCCTCACAGAGCCGGATAGCAGTGAACAGCAGAGGGTCAAAGATAAAACCCCAATCCATATAAATCCAGGAGCTGTGCTATTGGAGATCCATTAGCCAGATATATAAGAATTTTTCACTTTGTTTTACGCCATCCCTATAGCATTATCCCTAGTATTGAACATTGTTATTAAATAAAGGTTAACACTTAAATTGTTTAAAATTCCAAATTAATGAGAAAGCTTGTTGTACTGCTGTGTCACAAAGCACCTTACCAGGCAATAGCATCTGCCTTTTGCATTCAATGCTCTTGAGGGATAATCTACTTGGCTATCAATAGTAACTGGGCTTCCTGAGCTTCTTAGTGGTCATAAAAATAAACATAGCAGGATATAGGCAATGATCAAAAAACAGTGGTGATACATCCAAGTCCGTAGTTGATCAATTTGAATGAAAACGTTTCTTTTAAAAAGAATTTTAAATGGTAGTGCATTACTGATTGCACTGTACATGAATAGTATTTTATAGTGTATTTTACAATATGGTACAGTGTCCCAGCTCTCAGTTGCAATCCATCCTCATGGAATGCCATGCTTGGTGTAATATAGGAAGATAACTCAAACCACTTTTCCCCAAGGTTATATAGCTAACATATATAATGGATAACTACCCTAGTCATTCCCTGCATTACACACACGCACTGGTTGTTCCACTGCAAATATTTGGTCAATTGAGGTTTTCTGGTGTGTACTATTCCCTAAGTGAAACCTCTTACATAGAGGAAGCCAACTCACTGGAGGTCCCAATGAAGGAATCTCTCCACCACTATAAATGATGAAATAATATAGAATCATAGAATGGTTACAGCACAGAAGGAGGCCATTTGGCTCATTGTGTCCATGCCGGCTTTCTGCAAGAGCAACTCAACTAGTCCCACAGTCCTGCCCTTTCCCCGTAGCCCTTAATTTTTTGTCTTCAGGTTCTTATCCAATTTCCTTTTGAAAGCTACTATGGCCATTCACATATGATGGTTCATCTCCAGAGTATCCTATAGGGCAAAAACAATTCTTGCATATTTTGCATGAATGTCATACACATTCAAAGTACACATTAGAGAAACTGGAGAAAAATGTGTGCTGGAAAAGATATTGCAGTACTTTCATCATAATAGACTAATGTGCGTATGCACGTGTGTATTTTGATTCAGGTGCAAAAGTCTGACATTTCTATTCATCATTCTAAACCTTTCCCATCAGTTTCCCGCTGATTATAAATCTGCAGAAGGGTCTGGGCCATTGACTGCTGAATACTGGAGGATTTAAAAAGAATTTTTACCTCCTTTGCCACAAATGTTTCCCCAGTGTCAAACACAGTTCAATACACATATGTGCAATTCTGGGACATCCAAATTGTTACCAAACTTCAACATGCTCCTTACATGGGCCTCGGGTAAGTACCGAGATTAGCTTGTCTAATTCTAGGTAATTCATTTCATCCTGGTTGATCTACTGCAGAAAACATGACTCCAATCTGCAACAGCTGTACTATGCTTGCCTAATAAGCTCCCACATTAGTAACTTTAGTTTTCTTAAGAAAAAATAAATTCGCAGTGAGTATGGATTTTGCAGAAATTTTGCTGTCAAGAAGTGCAAACATACAACAATTAAAGCAACACAGCCTTGCATGATGTCCAGCTCATCTCCCAGCACTGATAGCATTAAGTACTGGAATGATGACTGATTTCTCTCTTGACAGTGCAAGGGATCCTGAGGCCAGTTCCAGTATGTCTATTGTTACCTTAGCTGGCATCAGCTGACTCAGTAGAGAAACCTGAGAGCTTTGTACCTATGACTTGCTGTGATAGGAGAGACCTGGGGTTACTCAAATTAATATAATAATTTTCTTGCTGAAAACTCTGATTTTTTTCAGAGCTATGCATTGATATTGATCCAGTTTTTATATCTCATAAGAATAATAAACATCCTGTGCATTTTCTTGGGGGAATTGGGAACATAGTAGGGTAAATAAGCAATCATTCCATCCTGTATATTATATATTTGTGAACCCATGAGTGGCACAGTAAAGTAAGGAAATAAACTATAAGTTAAAAGTCTCAGAAGTGTCAAAGATGTCAAAAGTGTCAAGGGGCTAAAGTAGACTCATATATGCTTTACTTAGCTTAAAATTGAGGAAGAAGAATAAAATTAAAAGATTTGTCTTTTAAGAAGGGTAGCATACCCTCAAACAAAGTCAGTCATTGCTGGGTGGTGGCAATGGATTCTATAACTAACAAAATGGTTTTTATTCCTTGGCCCCACCCACCCCAGCAACCCACTAAAGATATGCTCTGTCACTAATGGGAAAGAAATTATTTGCATCACCAGTACGTGCTTGGCTCCACAGTTAAGGGTAGGATGAGGAACTCATGCTTTAATCCAACCTAACATATCATCAGTCATTACACTCCAAAAGAAAGGATTGCTGCTGTGGGAAGATTAAATCCTATGTTAACAATCTATGTGGTTATTAAAGTACTCAAAATTATAACCTTTTTCAGGTCCTTGTTGACTCCATGAAGTCGACAGATGTTCGTCACCTCAGAAACATTGTGTCATATAAGCTGTGCAAACATTTCCCTCCATTTTCTTCCTGTTGCCTGTAACAACTGCTCTTCACACTTTTATCTGTTAACAAAGAAGTGCAGACAAACTGGAGCAATGTTAAAGAATTTGTACAGTGGCTGAATAAAAGATTTACCAATTTTGTCAAATGGAAGTTTTGGCAAGAAACTGAGGTTAAAATCTAAAATGCTGAAACAGTACTGGTAAAAACAAGGAGCAAATTTTGCATAGGCTCCACCCACTTTTGTAACCTTTTGGGGAAACTAATCATCTCAGCCTTAGATTGCAAGAAAGTGCACATTTGCCTGCAGAAGCTGCAGTCCTTCTGTACAAACTCTTCTCCTGAGTTGAGCACCCTGAAATTCATAGACTATTCCAGATGAAATAGGGATGTCACCAGCAATTGAAAATAGTCACATCTACATTCAGTTTCATAAAAGGCTATTTACACTTTCAGCCCACAGATCAAAATGTTCACAGTAATCCTTACAGCTTTTTAAAATAAAATAGGTTGGTGTATACTGTACTAAGGCAGAAAAACAATTCCGTCTATTTCTAATGGTTAATATATCTGCTTAATATGTTTACATTAAAAAATAAGTCTAACAAGGCTACTAAACATTTCTTCTGCTGAAGCACTAGCTCAATCAACTAACAATAAAACCTGAGCTAATTTTATTGTGATGGTGTGAAATGTTACTGCAGTCCTTGAACTAACACACATTTTTCTGACTTGAGTTGCAAACTAGGGCATTGTTCTTTGTTCAATTGGTCACAAGCTATAGCCTCAGCATATGACCCTGTTTTTCATCATTGTACTAAGAGTATGATCAAAAACATTAAAGGCACTTCCATCAGCTTAGGTTCATCTGCAAAAGCACTAGTTACCAAATGCGTTAAATTCCACAAAAATATGGGAAAACTACAAATAAACTGTCCAATAATTGTGCAGGACTTGGATGGGACAAATGAAAAACCAGCATAATGCTGACGCTGTTATATGAATAATGACAGGCCATTAGGCTCTCCACCTGATGACAGCTCCTTGGTTTTACAGTAAAATTTCTATAGTAATTCCTGCAATGGCTTTATTATATCTGAAAGATACACAGCAAATAGCCTAAGTTTGTGATAAACTAGGCTATCATTGTGTAAGCCTGCATAATACAACAAAGTTTTTTATCTTAATTCCACACGCCTGCTCTGTTGAGCTACATCACACAAAGGTCTTCCAACCCACAAAAACCACAGATATAAAGAACCACTGGATAGAACCCCACACACACAGCTGTGTGAACTGGGGAATTAGGCGCTCAATGTCGGATTCCACGGAAAATAGACAAGGCTGGTTTCTATGTATTTAGCCAAATTTCAACATAAAAAATTGTACTTTAAGTGCAAGACTTTCTAAATGTTACTAGAAAGCTCAGGTAATGCAATATTTCCCAAATGCAAGCCAACTAACAATTAATCATTTTTCTGCCTAACAGCACAACTTTTTTTGGTAACTAGTGGTCTTGCTAATGAATATATACTTGGGCGGGGTGTGGGTGGTGGATACAGCCCTATAGGGAGGAAGGTTCAAAATGAAGTTACACCAGGCTTCTCTCAAGCACGTCCTAGTAACCAGCTCCATCTAGCCGGCCAGACACCCAAATAGTGATGACTGCAACAAAGGAATGGAAAATCAAGTATTGGATAAAGGAGCGCAAGATAGAAATTACAGCCATATATCCTGCATTGATAGCACAAATGATGATATTACCATGATGAAATACTTCTGGCATCTCACAGGAATTTCATCATAATTGAGCACAGACAGCACTGTAAAGAAAAGAAAGGTTTGATTTTGACCTGCCTCAATCTGTGTATCAAATTGGGTCCTCCTTAAAATTAAAATATAGATCTTAATACCATTTTACAGAACATTCACAAGGTTAGCAAGGCAGCAGCCTCAGCTTCAAACTGACGCTAAACTTTTGTGATGCAAGTCAGCATTCAAGGCTTGGACTGACTCTGAAGCAAAGTAATGCAAACTTCCTCTGGACAATCCCACTCCTCTTGAAGCCTGACTTTGCATTTGGGCTGCATTTACACTGTTTTGTACTGACACTACAGTTACGGTGTGGATGCACTCTCAGTCAATCATCCAACATAGTACAAGCTGAATTTGGAATGAGTTGCTGTACGATGTGGTCTACATCCCAACTGAAGTACTGACCTCAACTAACTACCAACCAGGCTGTACGTGAATCATCAGGTCAGTCCACTAGATCGTATCCACAATCCTCAATTATATATCCTCTATTTATCACACATTTGATTATATACAAACTCTCCCTCAATTCCTGATCCTGATCATTAAGCAAAGCACAAATAACTTCTTCCACAAATAACTTCTATTGACTGGCCTTCAGGCTCTGATGTGACCTGATTGTGCTTTAGGACAATAAATCAGAAAGGAGGACTGAGTGTGCAGTGTGCTGATCTTCAAGGTGCTACGACACAGAGGGAAGTGTTGTGTTCACCACTGCACAATTTCCCACACCTCGAGCTCCTGATCTTGGCTGGGTCATTCAGAAGAAAGCGTTTCATTACAGACAAAAAGAGGGAAGAGATTAAAGGACAGGCCTCGGAACAGCTGTTTCCAAAACAGAATCATTAACATGAGACCTTCCTCCAAATTAAGTGAGGACAAAGCAGAAATATGTCAATAAATTCTTCACTAGATCAATTTTCTCCCCATCAATGCAATAGGCAGAATATCTGTTCTTTGAAATTGTCACGCTCACAAGAAGTGCAGCAATGAAAATACAAAAATAAACAGAATTATAAAAAAATTTAACAATTTTAGAAAAGACAGGTACATTTTTGCCTTCAACAAGATGGAGGACACAGTCACATGACAAATACCATCTCCTCCACTAAAATACACATCCATGTCTGCTAAGGACTAAAACTCATTAACCCCCTCTGCATTGAAATGAGACAGTTCATCAACATGGATGTGAGCTACCCACTAAACGAGTTGGAACAAGGCACTCACAGACTCCACGTCTCCTGCTGCACTTACTACAACAAGGAGTGAACATCCCTCATCTTATCAAAATGGACTGAGATCAGAAGCCATTGTATAGCTCCTCAGGAACTAAAAGTCTAAAGTTACATGGGTGAAACTAACACTTTATGAATTTACCTTTAAAAGTAACCTTTTTGGAGAACATAGGAAGTCATCCGTCATCAAGTTATCAGAACATCAAGATCATCAGTCTGAGATCTCCAGCCACAGAGAGAGCATCAAAAGGCATCTTTAATTCCAGCACAAGGCTGAGAGAGAGAGGTCATTTCCAACTAAGACATTTGCACCCCGCTGAGACAAGTTGGCAACCAACTGCAGCAGAGAAGTAAGAGAGTGCCTTTGAACAATCCCTCACCTGTGAAAACTGAACGAAATGATAGCAGCACCATCTTCAAACTGAAGTGTTTAGTTTAGTTATACAGTACTGAAACAGGCCCTTCGGCCCACCGAGTCTGTGCCGACCATCAACCACCCATTTATACTAATCCTACACTAATCCCATATTCCTACCACATCCCCACCTCTCCCTATATTTCCCTACCACCTACCTACACTAGGGGCAATTGCTAATGGCCAGTTTACCTATCAACCTGCAAGTCTTTGGCATGTGGGAGGAAACCGGAGCACCAGGAGGAAACCCACGCAAACACAGGGAGAACTTGCAAACTCCACACAGGCAGTACCCAGAATTGAACCCGGGTCACTGGAGCTGTGAGGCTGCGGTGCTAACCACTGCGCCACTGTGCCCCTTTTATCCCAGAAATCTAAATTCTTTTTGAGGAGGAAGTTGTCCCATTGTGTATAGAGAGCCTTGGCAACCTCCCTTATGCAGCAGTGCACTGCAAATGGCAAAATGTCTCCAGCCAGGCGATATAAGCTAGGAGTCAGACACTTCTGCCAGGTGACTTCAGCAAACGAGCAAGGGCAAGACAACCAGCTAACAGGCCTGCAACTTTAAAACTTACCTTCAAAGCGGATCCCGCAAGATTTTCCTGAAAACAACAGACTTTTACACATTGTACTCTTAACGCCTCATACCCATCACCTTATATCTAGCTTTTCTTGAGTGTGCCTGAAAGAGTGAATGTGTGCGTGGGTGGTGTTGTGAATATTTTGGGTGATTATTGTTTAATATTTAGTCTTCTCTTTTAAACTAATGAGAAAACCTGTCTGTTTACTTGACCAACAAAACACAAAACTAATTTAAACGAAAAACTACCTGTGATCAGTTGGGAGGTGACCAGTGGAAACCAGCCACGTCCATTTCCCACCTGGCCGCAACAGAAATCCATGCTCTGTGTTGATAACCAATCCACCCTGCATATTCTACATCAAAATTAAAATCTCATTCCCTGATGAGTCAGTAAGTTTACTCAACATGTTGCTGAGCCATACAGACCAGGAAGGTTGCAGCTGGAGTATCAATACGGTGCAACAATTGGCCTTAGTGTACCTGGGCCATGGAGTGGAAGATCAGTTAGTGTTCTCACAATCACTATCCCCTGATCCCACCTGGAAATATACATGTGGACATTAGGAAAGGGGAGAATAAGCTTCAATTGTGATGCCACTTGTCAAGTTCATACATAGGAAATGATAGAATCACAGAATTTTACAGCACCGAGAGGAGGTTATTCAGCCCATCATGCCTGTACCAACTCTCTGAAAGATCTTTCTGCTTAGTCCCACTCCCCTGACCTTTCTCTGTATCCTTTTCAATTTTTCTTTAGTCAAATAATTAGTTGCTTCCCTTTCAAGAGCTTTTGTAGCTTCTGCTTCCAGCAGTGTTTCTATTATGGCATTCCACATCCTAACAACCCTCCACATTTTTTTCCTCCTAACCTCTCCCCTCAGCCTCCTGGTAGTGATCTTGAATTTATATGCCCACTAGTTACTGACTCACTGACCAATGGAAATAGATTTTCCCTATTTACCTTTCCAAATCCCCTCATAATTGTGAAAACCTCTATTGGGTCTCTTGATAAGAGCTGTTCAAAAGAAAGGTCCCTTGCTCAGGCAATAGAGGGTGGCCAGCACCAACAGAACTGCACCAGCAAGGAGTCAGCATTTCAGGAGAGAAGACGACGGAGGCAGCAGCATAAGAAGATGACATACTGAAATCTGACATAATATCTAAAAGAATGTTGCTCTTTTTTTTTTAATGCTTATGAAATCCAATCCAACATTAATCTCTAAACCTTTACTAAATGAACAGATTTAATAGAGGTGTGCAAAATTATGAAGGGTTTTGATAGAATAAATAAGGAGAAATTGTTTCCATTGGCAGGAGGGTTGGTAACTAGCGGACACTGATTTAATATAACTGACAAAAGAACCAGAGGTGAGATGAGGAATTTTTTTTTTCGCAGTAAGTTGTTCTGTTCTGGAATGCACTGCCTGAAAGCATATTGGAAGCAGATTCAATAGTTACTTTCAAAGGGGAATTGGATGAATACAGGGAGAGAAAGGGAGTGGGACTAATTGGATAGCTCTTCCAAAGAGCTAGCACAGACATGAGAGGCCAAATGTCCTCCTTCTGTGTGGTATGATTCTACGTGTTCTGGTCCATCAAGAGACTTGTGATGGCCTGGAGCAAATAATTCAATTTCTGCCTCCTCTTTTCCCCCTTGAAATGTCTATTTTAGAGAAATACCCACATCTTGTTACAGTTACATGCCACCAATAATGTTTCAAATTTGACTTAAACTTATGACAGTTCCTCCCATACTCCAGGAGATTTCAGAGAATGGTACAGCACAGAAAGACTCCATTCGGCCCACTGAGTCTGCGCTAGCTTTTCCAAAGAGCAATCTAGTTAGTTCCACTCCCTTTGTCATTTAATCTCTCTTGCCTTACTCCCTATCACAGACATTCCCTTTTGTTCTTTCCTCCCCCCACCCCCGCTACATTTCCCTGCCTCTGTACTTGTTACATCTCTAACTTTTGCCAGTTCTGTCAAAAGGTCATTGACCTCAAACATTAACTCTGTTTCTCTCTCCGCAGATGTTGCCTGACCTGCTGAGCATTTCCAGCATTTTCTGTTTTTCGTCCCACTCCCCCGCTCTTTTTTCCTATCCCCACAATTTTTTCTCCCTCAATTATCCCTCTTGAAGACTATTATTGAATCTGTATCCATCACCCTATCAGGCACTGCATTGCAAATGCTAACCACTTGTGCAAAAAAAGTTCTTTTGCCAATCACCTTAAATCTGTTCGATCTGGATAGCAACCCTTCAGCCATTGGAAACTTCACCTCAATCCACTCCCACCAAACCCACTCCTCCAAAAAGACTGCTCATCACCAATTTTGAGGAACTCTTGCATCTGAGCACTAAATACATTGTTAGACAGGTAACAGTATCAATCAATAATAAACCAAGCCCACTGACATTATTGTATTGCTGCGAGGGGCACTTTAAGAGAATTGTAGCCACAGTGAGGCCCCTAAGATTATTACAGCTTAACTGAAAAAAAAAACTGAGCATAGAACAGCAGGCAATGGAATCATATGGTTTTTGTCAAATAAATAATAAATTCATTATCCAATCAAAAAAAAATCCAGAGAAAGATCTACAAATATTTTCACACAAGGCCTCTTGATAATTCAAACCAATTGTGCATTCCTGCAGATTCCTGTTGTTTTGAATGAAATTTGTATAAAAATCAGAACACAGTAAGTATAAAATCCAAGATTATCTTGCCAGACACAACTCTTTCAAACAATAGCCTGTTCGATCACAGCTGCTACAGATCAACACTGTTTCACATGGTGATTAAAAACAGGTTTTTTCAATTAATTTTGCTTTTAGATTATAAATGAGTTTGATCAAAAGCATCTCAAAGTAATTTTTTAACTCCCTGATCTGGAGCTTGATACTTGTGAATTGAGTAGAATTTGATGAAAGACCCTTTCAATCAAAAGGAATCCTTGCACTTTGTGCAGACAAATCAGACAACAAATTTATTCCAGTCCGCCTGACTCATTTATCCCACATAAAGGCAGAGTCAGCTAGAAATATTTCCATCCCTTGCATTAATGGAGCCGGACCATCACTTGAAATTGAACTATGTAATAAGCTCTGCAGTGGGGTCTCCTCCCCGGTATGTTCCAGGTGTCACTTTCATACTCAGCCCAAGGGAGAGGCAAACTGTACAAATCAACTAATTGCAAACTAAAACTTGGGCTGCACAAAGAGCGCAGAGGAAACACCTCGGGGATAGGGACAGAAAGTTACATTACAGTCACATTATTATTTTTGCAACTTTTTTTTTATATCTCGGGTAACGGGTCTCTCACAGCCTTCAGCTTTTGCAACTAAAGCTTTTCCAGCTCAGATTTTTGACAGATCAGAGAGGAAGAGGGGGGGAGCTTCCTAACTGCAAACTTTAGTGCTTTTACACACACACACACACAAAGGGAGAAGCAAACTGTGCAAATGCCTCCTCCCCCTCTGCCTGTACATGTTCACTTACCCATCCTGGTGAGCTTGCAAAGGCGAGGTCGGTGGAAGGTGGTGTCCCAGCTCCTACTGCTGTTGCTTGTTACTGCCGAGCTCTCCTCCTCTCCCTCTCACTCTGTCCCTGCTTTGTGAGCCTGAGCTCGGGGCACACAGAGGAGAAAGAAAGGCTGGCTGACGTCAGGCGCCCTGCTGAAGAGAAGGATTAAACAAAGTCAACAAGAATCCAGCCAAGTATTGAAGGCTGGGGGTGCTGGTGGTGGGGGAGTGAAATATTACCAGGGTAACGAACACAAACGTGCAGGAGCAAAACCCTTTTCCAATAAATAAAAGTGCCAGTCAGGGTGCCCAGCATAGCAAGGGGCAAGGATTGCTGGCAGAGGTTAGATGTCACTCAGTTTCACTTGAACACAAATACCATTCTGCTAATGATTAAAAAAAAGACTGTAAACTTTTTGGGATGTTTCACAATAAAAATGCGGTGTTGCTGGAGATTAGTCTATCTGTGGCCAGCTTTAGACGCTTTAAGTAGGATTTGTGATGCAAATGCATTTTACAGTTCTGCCTCAAAGTCTGTACAGATTTCTCCCTCCCCCAGCACTTACAGTTTCAGGAAAGCTGGCAAAATTGAACATAAAACTGCAGACAACAAAATCACAAAGTGTCCATGGTTTCTACGAAATGTAGCTCCTGAGTCTCATCCGTTCCTTTTGATGACAACATGCACAGTACAGTACAGTTTGACAAATCCACTTCCAACAGTTTCAAGATGAAGATTGGAGTGAAACAGAGCTGTGTCCTAGCCCCACTCTGTTTGGTATTTTCTTCTCTCTGCTTCAGACCTTTGCCTTCCCTGCAGATATGGAAGCAGTTTACCTGTATATTAGGTCAGTCAGAAAGCTCTGCAATCTGTCCAGATTGATAGCGAAGACAAAGAAACAGCAGATTGTTACGGTCAAGTGAGGAGGGGTCAAAGGGCTTCTCTCTTTTCCCTCTCCTTGTTTGACCACAACAGATTTAATTCTTTCTTAAAGTGGATAGTCCAACTAGGGAAGGGGCCATTCTGTACCTGGTATTGGGGAATGAGCCTGGCCAGGTGGTTGAAGTTTCAGTGGGGAAGCATTTCGGGAGCAGTGACCATAATTCCATAAGTTTTAAGGTACTTGTGGATAAGGATAAGAGTAGTCCTCGGGAGAAGGTGCTAAATTGAGGGAAGGCTAATTATAACAATATTAGGCAGGAACTGAAGAATTTAGATTGGGGGCAGCTGTTTGAGGGTAAATCAACATCTGACATGTGGGAGTCTTTCAAACGTCAGCTGATTAGAATCTAGGATCCAGGACCAGCATGTTCCTGTGAGGAAGAAGGATAAGTTTGGCAAGTTTCGGGAAGCTTGGATAATGCAGGATATTATGAGCCTAGTCAAAAAGAAAAAGGAAGCATTCATAAGGGCTGGAAGGCTAGGAACAAACGAAGCACTTGAGGAATATAAAGACAGTAGGAAGGAACTTCAGCAAGGAGTTAGGAGGGCTAAAAGGGGTCATGAAAAGTCATTGGCAAACAGGATTAAGGAAAATCCCAAGGCTTTTTATACATATATAAAGAGCAAGAGGGTAACCAGGGAAAGGGTTGGCCCACTCAAGGACAGAGATGGGAATCTATGTGTGGAGCCAGAGGAAATGGGCGAGGTGCTAAATGAGTACTTTGCATCAGTATTCACCAAAGAGAAGGACTTGGTGGATGATGAGCCTAGGGAAGGGAGTGCAAATAGTCTCAGTCATCTCATTATCAAAAAGGAGGAGGTGTTGGGTGTCTTGCAAAGCATTAAGGTAGATAAGTCCCCAGGGCCTGATGGGATCTACCCCAGAATACTGAGGGAGGCAAGGGAGGAAATTGATGGGGCCTTGACAGAAATCTTTGCATCATCATTGGCTACGGGTGAGGTCCCAGAGGACTGGAGAATAGCCAATGTTGTTCCTTTGTTTAAGAAGGGTGACAAGGATAATCCAGGAAATTATAAGCCGGTGAGCCTTACGTCAGTGGTAGGGAAACTATTAGAGAGGATTCTATCGGACAGGATTTACTCCCATTTGGAAACAAACAAACTTATTAGCGAGAGACAGCATGGTTTTGTGAAGGGGCGGTCGTGTCTTACTAATTTGATTGAGTTTTTTGAGGAAGTGACAAAGATGATTGATGAAGGAAGGGCAGTGGATGTTGTCTATATGTACTTCAGTAAAGCCTTTGACAAGGTCCCTCATGGCAGACTGGTGCAAAAGGTGAAGTCACACGGGATCAGAGGTGAGCTGGCAAGATGGATACAGAACTGGCTCGGTCATAGAA
Organism: Heterodontus francisci; assembly: GCF_036365525.1. NCBI lineage: Eukaryota > Metazoa > Chordata > Chondrichthyes > Heterodontiformes > Heterodontidae > Heterodontus > Heterodontus francisci. The sequence goes on along the minus strand of NC_090380.1, from coordinate 37,250,125 downwards.
GACAGAGGGTATCAGTGGATGGGTGTTTTTCTGAATGGAGGGATGTGACTAGTGGTGTTCCGCAGGGATGAGTGCTGGGACCTTTGCTGTTTGTAGTATATATAAATGATTTGGAGGAAAATGTAGCTGGTCTGATTAGTAAGTTTGCGGACGACACAAAGGTTGGTGGAGTTTCGGATAATGATGAGGATTCAGCAGGATATAGATCGGTTGGAGACTTGGGCGGAGAAATGGCAGATGGAGTTTAGATTAGATTAGATTAGAGATACAGCACTGAAACAGGCCCTTCGGCCCACCGAGTCTGTGCCTAACATCAACCACCCATTTATACTTATCCTACACTAATCCCATATTCCTACCAAACATCCCCACCTGTCCCTATATTTCCCTACCACCTACCTATACTAATGACAATTTATAATGGCCAATTTACCTATCAACCTGCAAGTCTTTTGGCTTGTGGGAGGAAACCGGAGCACCCAGAGAAAACCCACGCAGACACAGGGAGAACTTGCAAACTCCACACAGGCTGTACCCGGAATCGAACCTGGGTCCCTGGAGCTGTGAGGCTGCGGTGCTAACCACTGCGCCACTGTGCCGGACAAATGTGAGGTAATGCATTTTGGAAGGTCTAATGCAGGTGGAAGGTATATAGTAAATGGCAGAACCCTTAGGCGTATTGACAGGCAGAGAGACCTGGGCGTACAGGTCCACAGGTCACTGAAAGTAGCAACACAGGTGGATAAGGTAGTCAAGAAGGCATACGGCATGCTTGCCTTCATCGGTCAGGGCATAGAGTATAAAAATTGGCAAGTCATGTTGCAGCTGTACAGAACCTTAGTTAGGCCACACTTAGAATATTGCGTGCAATTCTGGTCGCCACACTACTAGAAGGACGTGGAGGCTTTGGAGAGGGTACAGAGGAGGTTTACCAGGATGTTGCCCGGTCTGGAGGGCATTAGCTATGAGGGGAGGTTGGAAAAACTCGGATTGTTTTCACTGGAACGACGGAGGTGGAGGGGCAACATGATAGAGGTTTACAAAGTTATGAGCGACATGGATAGAGTGGATAGTCAGACGCTTTTTCCCAGGATGTAAGAGTCAGTTTCTAGGGGACATAGGTTTAAGGTGCGAGGGGCAAAGTTTAGAGGGGATGTGCGAGGCAAGTTTTTTACATAGAAGGTGGTGAGTGCCTGGAACTTGCTGCCAGGGGAGGTGGTGGAAGCAGATACGTTAGCGACGTTTAAGAGACATCTTGACAAATACATGAATAGGAAGGGAATAGAGGCATATGGGTCCAGGAAGTGCAGAAGGTGTTAGTTTAGGCAGGCATCAAGATTGGCGCAGGCTTGGAGGGCCGAATGGCCTGTTCTTGTGCTGTACTGTTCTTTGTTCTTTGGATGTACTGGCCAATTCAGTATGTGTTTGATTACTTACTTGCTATGATCATAATAAGAACTGATCGGACAAGTTTTCTTGAGTTAACAAAGAAAGAGGTTAACTTTATTGTATCTAAATCGAACTTATAAAACAATGAACAATGCACCAACTTTCACTCTCACACACACACTCGAGTTTTACACACACACAAATAGGTTACAGTGGGGAAAGGTAGATTGGTTGAGTTAGAGTCCATAAAAAAAGTATACAGTCTGTGGAGTTTGGCGATTTGGCTGGCTTCTAGCTGAATTCGGTGTCCTGAGGCTTTTAGTTTGAAGAGGTAGATGACTGGTTCAGTGAGTCTCTTGGAGATAGTGATGTGGATGATTTCCTCTCATGGGGTTTCGGATTGTAGCCGGCATATGCAAAGGTGGTCAGTTAACAAGCAGAATTTGAAAGCTTTCAAGTTGCAAAGGAGAGAGGGAGAAAGAAACCTGTACTTAGGTCTGCACATGTCAAAGTCCATTTGCTTCTCCTCTGCTGCAGAGAAAAACACCAGCTTACAAACCACAGATGAGGAGGGGCTTTATCACAAGACAGTCACTCAGTGATTCAAACATAGCAGTTAGCAGTATTTCTCTGCTTGCTGAAAAGAACAGGTTGTTCCTTTAAACTTCTTGGGTCTTGGTTCTTGCTGGGTGAGCAGATATTTCGTCTCCCTCTTTGCAGGCCTTGCAATGTAGGATACAGTGTTGCAAATTAGGTGGCCATCTTAAGCTGCTAGCAAAGTCATCTAATAACTGTTCTTTTTAAAATGTCCTTAAAAAAATAAATCCGGACCTGCATCAGTGGACCAAAGAAAATTATCATGCAACAAAGGAGGTTGGCATGACAACGACTTGATCAGAGAACTCCTCTATGCAGACGATGCCGCACTGGTCGCCGACATGGAAACTCAGTTACAAAGACTCATGGTTTTCTCTCCTATGCCTGTAACCTGTTCTCCCCTACTTTAAGCATCAAGAAAACTGTAGTTATGATAGGGTGTCACATCTCCACCCTCGACCACACTAAACAACACTCCACAGGAAGAAGGTAGCAAATTCTGCTGCCTTGGGTCCACAGTGACAGACAATCTGACTCTTGATACAGAACTTGACTCAGGCATAGGGAAAGCAGCTACCATCTTTGGCCGACTAATGAAATGTGTGTGGAGAAACAACAAGGACCAACATGCTGGTTTATGAGGCCTGTGTTCTTAGCACATTGTTGTACCGGTGTGAAGCATGGACAAATTACATGCATCAAGAAAGGAAGCTCAACAACTTTCATTTTCGATGTCCGCTGCGCATTCTCGGCATCTCATGGAAGAACAAAATCATGAATATGACTGTCCTTTCAAAGGCAAATATCACAATTGTGTTAGCACTCATTAAGAAGAAACGACTTTGCTGGCTCAGGAATGTTCGAAGGCTGGAAGACGGATGCATTCCCAGCGATATTCTGTTTGGGGAGGTAGCCAGAGCCGGAAGACCAGTAGGATGCCCAAAGCTTCCTTTCAAAGTAGCTTTCAAGTGAGACATGAAGGCCCTAAACATCGATTTTCACACTTGGGAGATAACAGCCAATAACAGAGGAAAATGGATACATTACCTGTGTGTGCCACCATGCCAATCAGCAGCTTGTCAGCAGGCGCCAATGCAGAAAACAGCATCTCACAGCGACACCTGATCGCCACCTCATATGCGGCACTTGTGGCAGAACCTGCCTATCACGGACTGGTCTCTTCAGCCATCAGCAAAAGTGCACCATGTGAAACTTTCCCATTGTCAATGGATTTGCTGCATGTCCATCATTTCATGTAGATGGAAGGAACATAGGAGCAGGAGTAGGTCATTCAGCCTGTTAAGCCATTCAGTTAGATCATGGCTGATCATCTATCTCAATGTCACTTTCCTGTGCTTTCACCATATCCCTTGATATCATTAGTATTCAGATATCTATCGATTTCTGTCTTGAACATACCCAATGATTGAGCTTCCACAGCCCTCTGGAGTAGAAAATTCCAAAGATTCACCACCCTCTGAGTGAAGAAATTCCTCCTCATCTCAGTCTTAAATGGCCTACCCCTTATTCTGAGTATGTCCCCTGGTTCTAGACTCCCCAGCCAGGGGAAACATCCTATCCACATCTATCCTGTCACTCCCTGTAAGAATTTTGAAATTTTCTATAAGATCACCTCTCACTCTTCAAAACTCTAGAGAATTCAGGCCAGTTTCCTCAATCTCTCCTCATAAGACAATCCCGCCATCCCAGGGATTAGTCTGGTGAACCTCTATTGCACTCGCTCTGTGGCAAGTATATCCTTCCTATCAGGAAAACATGCTATACTGAATAAGGAGTTTTAATTCATCAGTTGAAAACTACATTAAACTTTTAAAAAGGAAAGCCGGAACCCTACATGCAACCTTTAAAAAACTGGCAGCTAAGATGGCCACCACAATGTCATTGAAATACCTCACATTCCAAGACATCGCAGTGGAGACGCATGTCTATAAAGCTCCCATCCTGGACAATGGTTTGAACACTTCCGTAAATTATCTAGTATCACCCTCATCAGCAAGGCATTGAAAGCCATCTTGGAGCATTCACTAGCAAACATTGAAACAATATGACCTGAGAGATTTGGGATTCTTAGACTTTGGATCTCATTAAAGTAAAAAAAAATACTGAGAGGACCAGGTGACAGTCTCCCCAGGCTGTGTGAACTTGGAGTTTTATTACACACAGGAAAAAAGCTTTGAGAGCTAACATTTGCAGGATCCCAGTGGGGCTGTCTCTCTCTCTCTCTCTCCAGGGAACATTGCAAATTTTGAAACATGTCTGAGACTGGGGAACATCCAAGCCTACCACTGCAATAGACAGAGACACTGGGGGAGAAAGCCACCTACATCACTCTCTCCAAGAAAACCCTGAACCAAGTGGACCAGCTGCAAGTGCAATTCTACCAGCCAGAGACATCAGAACCACAGATTCAGCCAGAAAGCAACTGAATTACCAGATGCCACAGACTGTATATTATTTTTATTCGTTCTGGACTCTAATCCAACCAAACTCTTATTCATCACTCTGTGACCTATTTTTGTGTGTGTGATTCACAGGTTTGTGCGTGTGTGAAAGTTGGAGTGTAGTTTATTAGGAAGGATGTGGAAGCTTTGGAAAGGGTGCAGGGGAGATTTACTAGGATGTTGCCTGGTATGGAGGGAAGGTCTTACGAGGAAAGGCTGAGGGACTTGAGGTTGTTTTCATTAGAGAGAAGGAGGAGGAGAGGTGACTTAATAGAGACATATAAGATAATCAGAGGGTTAGATAGGGTGGATAGTGAGAGTCTTTTTCCTCGGATGGTGATGGCAAACACGAGGGGACATAGCTTTAAGTTGAGGGGTGATAGATATAGGACAGATGTCAGAGGTAGTTTCTTTACTCAGAGAGTAGTAGGGGCGTGGAACGCCCTGCCTGCAGCAGTAGTAGACTCGCCAACTTTAAGGGCATTTAAGTGGTCATTGGATAGACATATGGATGAAAATGGAATAGTGTAGGTCAGATGGTTTCACAGGTCGGCGCAACATCGAGGGCCGAAGGGCCTGTACTGCGCTGTAATGTTCTAATTCTAATTCTAATTATTTTTACCTAGATAGGGATTTGATTTTAAGTACAATAAAATAACCTCTTTCTTGTTTAAACTCAAGAAAACCTGAGCGATTGGTTCTTTTATGATCATAGCACATAATGGGTTAAACACTCACTGAATTGGTAATCACATCCACTGTGGAAAAAAAAACCCTGTTGCGGTCAAACAAGGAGAGGAACAAGAGGGGAGCCTATCGACCCCTTAGATGAGGAGACCGAAACTGTATACAATACTCCAGGTGCGGTCTCATCAAGGTGCTACACAATTGCAGCAAGACTTCTTTACCCCTGTACTCAAAACCCCTTGCAATGAAGGCCAACATATCATTTACCTTCCTATTTGCTTGCTGTACCTGCATGCTAGCTTTTAGTGACTCATTAACAAGGACACCCAGGTCCCTTTGGACATCAACACTTCCCAATCTCTCACCGTTTAAGAAATACTCCATGTTTTTGTTTTTTTCTATCAAAGTGGTTAACTTCACACTTATTCACATTATATTCCATCTGTCATGTTCTTGCCCATTCACTTAGCCTGTCCAAGTTCCCTTGAAGCCTCCTTGGAGCCTCCTGACAACTCACATTCCCACTCAGTTTTGTGTCATCAGCAAGTTTGGAAACATGACATTTTGTCCCCATATCCGAATCATTTACATAGATTGTGAACATCTGTGGCCCAAGCACTGATCCTTCTGGTACCCCATAGTAACAGCCTACCATCCTGAGAATGACCCATTTATTCCTACTCTCTGTGTTCTGTCTGTTAACCAATTCTCAATCCATACCAATATATTACCCCCAATCCCATGTTCTCCAAATTCGTTTACTAATCTCTTGTGTGGGACCTTATCAAAAGCCTTCTGAAAATCCAAATACACCACATCCACTGATTCTCCTTTATCTATGCTACAAGTAACAATCTCAAAAACTCCAACAGATTTGCCAAACATGATTTCCCTTTCATAAATCCATGTTGACTCTGCCCAATCATATTATTTTCTAAGTGTTTAGTTATTACAACTTTTACAATAGATTCTAACATTTTCCCTACTACTGAAGTCAAATTAACAGGTCTGTAGTTCCCCATTTTCTTTCTCCCTCCTTTCTTAAATAGTGGGGCTGTATTTGCTACTTTCCAGGCTGTAGGAACCTTTCCAGAATCTATAGAATTTTTAAAGATGCATCCACCATCTCTATAGCCACCTCCTTCAACACTCTGGGATGTAGCTCATCTGGGCCAGGGGGTTTATCAATCTACAATCCAGTTAATTTTTTGAGTACTACCTCTTTATTAATACTAATTTCTTTCAGTTTCTCATTTTCACAAGTCTCTTGGTAACTTAGTATTTCTGGGAGATTTTCTTCATCTTCCTCTGTGAAGACAGACACAAAGTAATTGTTTAGTTTCTCCACTATTTCTCTGTTCTCCATTATAAATTCTCCTGTCTCTGCCTGTAATGGACCCACATTTGTCTTTGCTAACCTTTTCCTTTTCACATACCTAAAGAAGCTTTTACAGTCCGCCTTTATGTTTCTCACCAGCTTGCATTCATATTCTCTTTTCCCAATCTTTATCAGTTTCTTGGTCATTCTTTGATGGATTCTAAATTGCTCCAAATCCTCAGGTTTACCACTTTTTCTGACAACCTTATACGCCAATTCCTTTGATCTAATGCAATCTTTAACTTCTTTTGTTAGCCTTGGTTGATTCATCTTTCCTGTTGGGTTTTTGAGTCTCAGAGGAATGTATATTTGTTGTGGACCGTGTAATATTTATTTAAATACTAGCCATTGCCTGTCTACTGTCAAATCTTTTTGTGTACTTTCCCAATCCACCATAGCCAACTTGCCCCTCATACCTTCATAGTTTCCTTTGTTCAGATTTAAGACCCTAGTTTCAGGATGAACTATATCACTTTCAAACTTAATGTAAAATTCTATCATATTATGGTCACTATTTCCCAAAGGCTCCTTTACAGCAAGGTTTTTAATTATCTCTTTCTCATTACACAATACTAAATCTAAAATAGCCCAATCCCTAATTGGTTCTTCAACGTACTGCTCCAGAAACCCATCTTGCACACATTCCAGGAATTCATCCTCCATAGTATTAGTGCTGATTAGGTTTACCCAGTCTGTATGTAAATTAAGTCGCCCATTATTACTGTATTACCCATGTTACATGCACCTCTAATTTCCTGATTTATACAGTGTCCAATATTACCACTACTATTTGGTGGCCTATAATCAACTCCCGCCAACGTTTGTAGCCCCTTGCTGTTGTTTAGCTCCACCCAAATTGATTCTGAATCTTGATCCTTCAATCCAAGATCCTCTCTCATTAATGTACTGATCTCATCCTTTACTAAGAGTGTTACCCGACCTCCTTTTCCTTTTTGCCACTCCTTCCTAATGACGAATATGCTTGAATATTCAGTTCCCGGTCTTAGTCCCTCTGTAGCCACGTCTCTATGATGGCAATTAAATCATACCCAATTTGTGCCTTTAAATCATCTACCTTGTTGCAAATATGGCGTGCATTCAGATAGAGTGCCCTTAACTTTGTCTTTTTAACATTATTCATGATCCTATTTGATGCTTGTCTTCGCTTCGTTTGTCTTCTAATTTTGCTTACTACTTTTCTACTTCCTGTTGCCAGTTTTTCTTCCCTCTGATCTTCTCTTCCTGCCACACTCAGATTATCAATTCCCTTATTGCTACCTTGCTCTGTTGCCTTCTCCTCTCTCTGAATTATCACATTTTCCCTCATTTGATCTCTCGCCCCCACTATTTAGTTTGAAGCCCTCTCTACCACCCTAGTTATACAACTCGCCAGAACACTGGTCCCAGCATGATTCAGGTGAAGACCATCCAATGCTACAGCTCCCACTTTTCCCAGTATTAGTGCCTGTGCCCCATGAATTGAAACCCATTTCTCCCACACCAATCTTTGAGCCATGTATTTAACTCTCTAATTTTATTACCTACTCCAATTTGCTTGTGGCTCTGTTTTTTAATTCTGTTTTTTAATTTAGCCCCTAGCTGTTCATATTCCCTATGCAGAACCTCTTTCCCAGTCCTCTCTATATCGCTGGTACCCACATGGACCAAGACAACTGGAATCTCCCCCCTCCCAATGCAAGTTCCTGTCCAACACTGAGCAGATGTCCCAAACCCTGGCACTGGGCAGGCAACACAGCCTTCTGGACTCTCACTCTGGGCTACAGGGAACTCTGTCTATCCCCCGACTATACTATCTCCTACTGCCACTACATTCCTATTTACTCCCCCCGCTTGAATGGTTTCCTGTATCACGGTGCCATGGTCAGTTTGCTCATCCACCCTGCAGCCCTCACTCTCATCAATACAAGCTGAAAGATCCTCAAACCTGTTGGATAATTGCAAGGGCTGAGCCTCCTCACTTTTGCCTTCTCAATTCCCTTACCTGCCTCACTCGCAGCCACACCCTCCTGTCTATGATGTTACAACAGTGCTTCCATTTTTTGTTAACCTTTTGAGGACTTATATTTAAATTGTGGAAATTGATTCATTTTTTGAAGGCTGAAGATTTCATAGTCACTGGACTCTTTTTTTAAAGTTCACTGAGGGGGCACTTGAGATGTTGCTGTTGAAAACAACCTTTTTCTGGAAATCATGTGATTTAAGATAAATAAACAACAGAAACTTTGGACTATGGGGAGATGATTACAGAGAAGCGACAAGGCAAGATTGATGAGGGTCAGAGGGTTTTTGACCTGCTTTTTGGAGTTTCACTTTTGCAGAGATTGTTTTTGGTTTTGCTTTGGACAGAGCTGGGGTGTGTGGACAGTGTTAAATAAAACAGTTGGAGTAAACTTGCCAAGGGAGCAAACCCCAACTCAGGTTGTTCCATCTCTTTGAAAAGCGTGCCAGCTTTTCAATCTCTTTAAGAAGCCCTGAGAAGCAAGTGTAAGAAACAGACTGAAACTGTTGCCACATTTCCTGACAGGTCTGCCAAACTGATCCTCAATGTCGCCTGAAAAGAACTATTCTAGGAAGATCCCAGTGACAGCTGTCTCTGCGTAATTGGGATGCCAGACAAAAAAGGGACAACCTACATATTTCCATATTTTTTATTTTTTCTTCAAGAATTAGCAGGTATTTGGCCAAAGTATTCTTTTTTTGTTTGTTTTCTTTGTAATAAATCTCTGCAGAGAGAGAATTTCTGTATTTTTTTCAGAGTGAGTGTGAATGTGTGAGGGGCTAATTTAAAAAGGGAATTTTCATATTTTAATCTGTGTGTTAATGCTTTGCTTCGTTACTAGATAAGTCTTATTTTGATAATAAATGGATAATTTTGTTGTTTATCAAAGAAACCTGGTTGGTGTATTTTATTCTGGGATAAAGAGTAGAGCATATGATTGACCATATTACTATCTGGGTAAACATATGCTGTGACTGTGCAAAAGTGGAACTAAAAACGACAATGCACTCCTCCCGCTTCAGTTATAATACTGATCACTGACCAAATCAGCAGACCCTGTCCTATGGGGTGTTACTGCCTTCTGGAACAAAGTGTCCAGGTAACTTTCCCCCTCCCTGATGCATCACAGTGTCTGTAGCTGTCGGAAGGATGCCAACGATATATTGATATATCTTTAATATATTCAAAATCTTATATTTATATCTTACATTCCTGTCTACAAAAACTTACTTGCTGTTGTCAAATTTTCTAATTATAAATTTCTATGTCTTCCTTTATAATTGAAACAGTCTACGTAGACTTGTTACACTATAATTGCACTCTCCAAGCAGTGGTGATGTGCAACACCACAGTATTGTGCCTCCCAGTTCCTCAATATTCTGAAGGGTGAACAGCCAGTGGTTGTGATACACATTGGTACAAACGACATAGATGAGATCCTAAAAGCAGAATATAGCGAGTTTAGAAGTAAGTTGAAAAGTAGGACCTCAAAGGTAGTGATCTCAGGATTACGACCATGCTACGTGCTAGTCAGAGTAGAAAAAGCAGGATATATTGGATGAATACATGGCTGAAGAGATGGTGTCAGGGGGAGGGATTTAGATTCCTGGGACATTGGTACCAGTTCTGGGGGAGGTGGGACCAGTACAAACTGGACGGGTTACACGTGGGCAGGACCGGGACTGATGTCTTTGGGGGAGTATTTGCGAAAGTGGTTGGGGAGGGTTTAAAATAAAATGGCAGGGGGATGGGAACCTTTGCAAGGAGTCCAGGGAGAAGACTCGGAGGGTGGAGTTCCGGAGCGGTAAGTATAAGAACATTACCTTGGGGATTCGCGGCCGACATCCAGGGAGAAGACTCGGAGGGCGGAGATCCGGAGCAGTAAGTATACAGAGTAACTTACCTCAGGTGGAAAAAATAGGAAAACAAACCTGAAAAAGTGACTTCACAGGAAAGCTGTGACCTGATTGGCTGGTAGGGAATCTGCACTGAATTTGAAAATAAAATATTGATTAAAATTGATTAAAACCCTAATTAACTAATTAATTCATAAGTAGAGGAGTAACTAAACTGGAAGGAGGAGATTACTGTATTTAGCATTTAATATTTATAGTAGAAATCTAGAAGGGGCAGGCAGTCAGTGCAGGAATCCCCTGTGGCTATCCCCCTCTCGGACAAGTATACCGTTTTGGATACTGTTGGGGGGGGATGGCCTATCGGGGAAAACAACAGCAGCAGCCAGAGCAGTGGCACCACGGCTGGCTCTGTTGTTCAGTAGGGAGGGACAAAGCACAGTAGAGCAATAGTTATAGGGGACTCTATAGTCAGGGGCACAGATAGGCGCTTCTGTGGACGTGAAAGAGACTCCAGGACGGTATGTTGCCTCCCTGGTGCCAGGGTCAAGGATGTCTCTGAACGGACAGGGGGCATTCTGAAGGGGGAGGGTGACCAGCCAGAGGTTGTGGTACACATTGGTACGAATGACATAGGCAAGAAGAGTGACGAGGTCTGGCAGGGGGAGTTCAGGGAGTTAGATAGTAAGTTAAAAAACAAGACCTCTAGGGTTGTAATCTCAGGATTACTCCCTGTGCCACGTGCCAGTGAGGCTAGAAAGAGGAAGATAGTGCAGCTAAACACGTGGCTAAACAGCTGGCGTAGGAGGGAGGGCTTCAGGTATCTGGATCATTGGGATCTCTTCCAGGACAGGTGGGACCTGTACAAGAAGGACAGGTTGCATATAAACTGGAGGGGCACAAATATCCTGGCTGCAAGGTTTGCTAGCGTCACTCAGGAGGGTTTAAACTAGTGTGGCAGGGGGTTGGGAACCAGAGCAGTAGGTCAGCAGGTGAAATAACTGAGGGGGAACTAGTGAATAAGGCCAGTAAGACTGAGAGGAAAAGCAGGCAAGGAGATGTTGCTGAGCACAGCGAGACAAGTGGTCTAAAGTGCATTTGTTTCAATACGAGAAGTATAACAGGTAAGGCAGATGAACTTAGAGCTTGGATTAGTACTTGGAACTATGATGTTGTTGCTATTACAGAGATGTGGCTGAGGGAAGGACAGGATTGGCAGCTAAACGTTCCAGGATTCAGAAGCTTCAGGCGGGATAGAGGGGGATGTAAAAGGGGTGGGGGAGTTGCATTACTGGTTAGGGAGAATATCACAATTGTACTGAGGGAGGACACCTCGGAGGGATCATGCAATATGGGTGGAGCTCAGGAATAGGAAGGGTGCAGTCACAATGTTGGGGGTTTAGTACAGGCTTCCCAACAGCCAGTGGGAGATAGAGGAGCAGATATGGAGACAGATTTTGGAAAGATGTAAAAGCAACAGGGTTGTTGTGGTGGGTGAATTTAACTTCCCCTATATTGGGACTCACTTAGTGCTAGGGGCTTGGATGGGGCAGAATTTGTAAGGAGCATCCAGGACGGCTTCTTGAAACAATATGTAGATAGTCCAACTAGGGAAGGGGCCATACTGGACCTGGTATTGGGGAATCAGCCCGGCCAGGTGGTCGAAGTTTCAGTAGGGGAGCATTTCGGGAACAGTGACCATAATTCCGTAAGTTTTAAGGTCCTTGTGGATAAGAATAAGAGTAGTCCTCGGGCGAAGGTGCTAAATTGAGGGAAGGCTAATTAAAACAATATTAGGCAGGAACTGAAGAATTTAGATTGGAGGCGGCTGTTTGAAGGTAAATCAACATCTGACATGTGGGAATCTTTCAAACGTCAGTTGATTAGAATCCAGGACCGACACATTCCAGTGAGGATGAAGGATAAGTTTGGCAAGTTTCGGGAACCTTGGATTACGATGGATATTGTGAGTCCAGTCAAAAAGAAAAAGGAAGCATTCGTAAGGGCTGGAAGGCTGGGAACAGATGAAGCCCTTGAGGAATATAAAGAAAGTAGGAAGGAACTTGAGCAAGGAGTCAGGAGGGCTAAAAGGGGTCATTAAAAGTCATTGGCAAACAGGATTAAGGAGAATCCCAAGGCTTTTTATCCGTATATAAAGAGCAGGAGGGTAGCCAGGGAAAGGGTTGGCCCACTCAAGGACAGAGGAGGGAATCTATGCGTGGAGCCAGAGGAAATGGGCGAGGTACTAAATGAGTACTTTGCATCAGTATTCACCAAAGAGAAGGACTTGGTGGATGATGAGTCTAGGAAAGGCAGTGTCGATAGTCAGGGTCATGTTGATATCAAAAAGGAGGAGGTGTTGGGCGTCTTGAAAAACATTAAGGTAGATAAGTCATCAGGGCCTGATGGGATCTATCCCAGAATACTAAGGGAGGCATGGGAGGAAATTGCTGGGGCCTTGACAGAAATCTTTGCATCCTCATTGGCTGCAGGTGAGGTCCCAGAGGACTGGAGAACAGTCAATGTTGTTCCTTTGTTTAAGAAGGGTAGCAAAGATAATCCAGGAAATTACAGGTCGGTGAGCGTTATGTCATTGGTAGGGAAATTATTGGCGAGGAGTCTTCGATACAGGATTTACTCCCATTTAGAAACAAATGAAATTAGCGAGAGGCAGCATAGTTTTGTGAAGGGGAGGTCGTGTCTCACTAATTTGATTGAGTTTTTTGAGGAAGTGACAAAGATGATTGATGAAGGAAGGGCAGTGGATGTTGTCTATATGGATTTCAGTAATGCCTTTGACAAGGTCCCTCATGGCAGACTGGTACAACAGGTGAAGTCACACGGGATCAGAGGTGAGCTGGCAAGAAGGGTACAGAACTGGCTCGGTCATAGAAGACAGAGGGTAGCAGTGGAAGGGTGCTTTTCTGAATGGAGGGCTGTGACTAGTGGTGTTCCGCAGGGATCAGTGCTGGGACCTTTGCTGTTTGTAGTATATATAAATGATTTGGAGGAAAATGTAGCTGGTCTGATTAGTAGGTTTGTGGATGACACAATGGTTGGTGGAGTTATGGATAGTGATGAGGATTGTCAGAGGATATAGATCAGTTGGAGACAGGCAGAGAAATGGCAGATGGAGTTTAATCTGGACAAATGTGAGGTAATGCATTTTGGAAGGTCTAATACAGGTGGGAAGTATACAGTAAATGGCAGAATCCTTAGGAATATTGACAGGCAGAGAGATCTGGGTGTACAGGTCCACAGTTCACTGAAAGTGGCAACGCAGGTGGATAAGGTAGTCAAGAAGGCATACGGCATGCTTGCCTTCATCGGTCGGGGCATAGAGTATAAAAATTGGCAAGTCATGCTGCAGCTGTACAGAACCTTACTTAGGCCCCACTTGGAATATTGCATACAATTCTGGTCACCACACTACCAGAAGGATGTGGAGGCTTTGGAGAGGGTACAGAGGAGGTTTACCAGGATGTTGCCTGGTCTGGAGGGTATTAGCTATGAGGAGAGGTTGGATAAACTTGGATTGTTTCACTGGAATGACGGAGGTGGATGGGTGACACGATAGAGGTTTACAAAGTCATGAGTGGCATGGACAGAGTGGATAGTCAGAAGCTTTTTCCCAGGGTGGAAGAGTCAGTTTCTAGGGGACATAGATTTAAGGTGCGAGGGGCAAAGTTTAGAGGGGATGTGCGAGGCAAGTTTTTTACACAGAGGGTGGTGAGTGCCTGGAACTTGCTGCCAGGGGAGGTGGTGGAAGCAGGTACGTTAGCGACGTTTAAGAGGCATCTTGACAAGTACATGAATAGGATGGGAATAAAGGGATATGGACCCTGGAAGTGCAGAAGGTTTTAGTTTAGACAGGCATCAAGATACGGCACCGGCTTGGAGGGCCGATTGGCCTGTTCCTGTCCTTGTTCTTTGCTCTTTGTGCTTTGAGTCAGAGGAGGGGGAGATCAAGGACAAGAACAAAAGACAGTAAGGGGAATAAGAAAAGTGATAGGCAGTGAAATCAAGGGCCACAATCAAACAGGGCCACAGTGAAATATAGCAGGAAGGGGACAGGTAATGTTAAAAAGACAAACCTTAAGGCTTTGTGCCTGAACGCACGGAACATTCGCAATAAAGTGGATGAATTACTCATGCAAATAGATGTAAATGGGTATGATATAGTCGGGATTACGGAGACAAGGCTGCAGGGTGACCAGGGATGGGAAATGAACATCCAGGGGTATTTAGTATTTAGGAAGGACAGACAAAAAGCAAAAGGTGGTGGAGTTGCATTGCTGGTTAAAGAGGAAATTAATGCAATAGTGAGGAAGGATATTAGCTCTGACGATGTGGAATCTGTATGGGTAGAGCTGAGAAACACTAAGGGCAAAAAACTTTAGTGGGGTTTGTATATAGATACCCAAACTGAAGTGGTGATGTTGGGAATGGCATTAAACAGGAAATTAGTGACGCATGCGATAAAGGAACATCTGTAATTATGGGTGAATTTAATCTGCATATAGATTGGGCAAATCAAATTAGTCACAATACCGTAGAGGAGGAACTCATGGAGTGTATACAGGATGGTTTTCTGGACCAACACGTTGAGGAACCAACTGGAGAACAGGCCATCCTAGTCTGGGTATTGTGTAATGAGAGCGAAATAATTGACAATCTAGTTGTTCGAGACCCCTTGGGGATGATTAACCATAATATGATAGAATTCTTCATCAAGATGGAGAGTGACGTAGTTGATTCTGAGATTAGGGTCCTGAATCTTAGTAAAGGAAACTACGAAGGTACGAGGCACGAGTTGGCTATGATGGATTGGGAAACGTTACTTAAAGGGATGATGGTGTTTAGGCAATGGCAAAAATTCAAAGAGCGCATGGATGAACTGCAACAATTGTTTATTCCTGTCTGGCGCAAAAGTAAAACGGGAAAGGTAGCCAAACCATGGCTTACAAGGGGAATTAGAGATAGTATTAGATCCAAGGAAGAGGCTTACAAATTCATCAGAAAAAACAACAGACCTGAAGATTGGGAGCAGTTTAGAATTCAACAAAGGCGGGCCAAGAGATTGATTAAGAAGGGGAAAATCGAGTACAGAGTAAGCTTGTGGGGAACATAAAAACTGACTGTAAAAGTTTCTATAGGTATGTGAAGAGAAAAAGATTGGTGAAACCATATGTAGGTCCCTTACAGTCAGAAACAGGGGAATATATTATGGGGAACAAAGAAATGGCTGACCAACTAAATGCATACTTTGGTTCTGTCTTCACAAAGGAGGACACAAATAACATACCAGAAATGTTGGGGAACACAGCGTTTAGTGAGAGGGAGGAACTGAAGGAAATCAGTATTAGTAGAGAAATGGTGTTGGGGAAATTGATGGGATTGAAGGCCAATAAATGCACAGGGCCTGATAATCTACATCCCAGAGTACTTAAGGAAGTGGCCCTAGAAATAGTGGATGCATTGGTGGCCATCTTTCAAGATTCTATAGACTCTGGAACAGTTCCTACAGATTGGAGGGTAGCTAATGTAACCCCCTTATTTAAAAAGGGAGGTAGAGAGAAAACAGAAAATTATAGACCAGTCAGCCCGATGTTGGTAGTGGGGAAAATTCTAGAGTCCATTATCAAAGATTTTATAGCAGAGCACTTGGAGAACAGTGGTAGAATCAGACAGAGTCAGCATGGATTTACGAAAGGGAAATCATGCTTGACAAATCTATTAGAATTCTTCGAGAATGGAACTAGTAGAGTCGATGAGGGGGAGCCAGTGGATGTGGTTTATTTGGACTTTCAGAAGGCTTTTGACAAAGTCTCACATAAGAGGTTAGCATGTAAAATTAAAGCGCATGGGATTGGGGGTAGTGTATTGCGATGGATAGAAAATTGGTTGGAAGACAGGAAACAAAGAGTAGGAATAAACGCGTCTTTTTCCGAATGGCAGGCAGTGAGTAGTGGGGTACTGCAGGGATCGGTGCTAGGACACCAGCTATTCACAATATATATTCATGATTTAGATGAGGGAAATAAATGTAATATCTCCAAATTTGCAGATGACACAAAACTGGGTGGGAGGGTGAGTTGTGAGGAGGATGCAGAGAGGCTTCAGGGTGATTTGGACAAGTTGAATGAATGGGCAAATGCATGACAGATGCAGTATAATGTGGATAAATGTGAGGTTATCCACTTTGGTAGCAAAAACAGGAAGGCAGATTATTATCTGAACGGCTATACACTGAGAGAGGGGAATATACAACAAAACCTGGGTGTTCTCGTACACCAGTCGCAGAAGGTGAGCATGTAGGTGCAACAGATGGTAAAAAGGGCAAATGGTATGTTGGCCTTCGATTCGAGTACAGGAGCAGGGATGTCTTGCTGCAATTATACAGGGCCTTGGTGAGGCCACACCTGGAATATTGTGTGCAATTTTGGTCTCCTTATCTGAGGAAGGATGTTCTTGCGATAGAGGGAGTACAGCAAAGGTTTAGTTTAGTTTTAGTTTAGTTTAGAGATACAGCACTGAAACAGGCCCTTCGGCCCACCGAGTCTGTGCCGACCATCAACCACCCATTTATACTAATCCTACACTAATCCCATATTCCTATCACATCCCCACCTGTCCCTATATATTTCCCTACCACCTACCTATACTAGGGGCAATTTATAATGGCCAATTAACCTATCAACCTGCAAGTCTTTGGCATGTGGGAGGAAACCGGAGCACCCGGAGGAAACCCACGCAGACACAGGGAGAACTTGCAAACTCCACACAGGCAGTACCCAGAATCGAACCCGGGTCCCTGGAGCTGTGAGGCTGCGGTGCTAACCACTGCGCCACTGGGGATCTTATAGAAACCTATAAAATTCCAACAGGTCACATGACAGGGTAGATGCAGGAAGGATGTACCCGATGGTGGGGGAGTCCAGAACCAATGGGTCATAGTCTAAGGATACCGGGTAAACCTTTCAGGACTGAGATGAGGAGAAATTTCTTCAGCCAGAGAGCGGTGAGCCTGTGGAATTCACTACCACAGAAAGCAGTTGAGGCCAAAACATTGTATGTTTTCAAGAAGGAGTTAGATATAATGAATGGCGGAGCAGGCTCGAAGGGCCGAATGGTCTACTCCTGCTCCTTTTTTTCTATGTTTCTATGTAACATGTACTGTAGAGAAACGTCTATGCTCCAGCAAATTCTATTTCTCTGATTCATGTTAATGCTTCCAATTAAGTTTCAAAACCATAAAATTATAGAAGTTTACAACACAGAAGAAGGTACATTATGCCTATAGGTTCTTTGCTAGAGCAATCTAAAACTAATCCCATCGTCCACACTATCCTCATAGACCTGTATTTTTCTCTGCTCCAAATATATATACAATTGACCCTGGATGGATGCAATGGTCTCTACCTGAACCATCTCTGTGGCAAAGAATCCTATTCCTTCAGTTTAAATGGTTGAGAGATTTTTTTTCTAGGTGCTATCATCACAGCTGTGTCCTGTGTCTGAGTGTTCTGTTAGAATAAACTGTCTTCAAACTAACAAGTCAGTTCAAAACTGAATTGTAACAAATGTATCGCATGAGACTCACTCTCGGTGGCTTTAACGATGGTAACGATGGTAAGTTCTCCCTGTGACCGTGTGGGTTTTCGCCGGGTGCTCCGGTTTCCTCCCACATCCAAAGACTTGCAGGTGATAGGTAAATTGGCCGTTGTAAATTGCCCCTAGTGTAGGGAGGTGATAGGGAATATGGGATTACTGTCGGGTTAGTATAAATGGGTGGTTGTTGGTCGGCACAGACTCGGTGGGCCGAAGGGCCTGTTTCAGTGCTGTATCTCTAAATAAATAAAACGAGAATGCACCCTTTGAATCGCGGTCTCCAAATGGCTGTTTCTAAGGCAATGAAAATGCACCTTACGACAACTCCTAAGGCTTGCTGTCTCTTAAAGCAATACTAATTCCTTGCAAGCCTTAAAGGCAAACCGCATATTCTGAAAAAAAAACTACAGGACCACGACATTATATCTAGCAGAAAGAAAGATGGTTGTGGTTGTTGGAGGCCAATCATCTTTTCCCCAGGACATGACTGCAGGAGTTCCTCAGGGTAGTGTCCTAGACCCAACCATCTTCAGCTTCTTCATCAATGGCCTTCCCTCCATCATAAGATCAGAACTGGGGATGTTTGCTGATGATTGTACAGTGCTCAGTTCCATTTGAAACTCCTCAGAAAATGAAGCAGTCTGCACCTGCATGCAGCAAGACCTGGGAGGTGGGAGAATTCATTTAATCGCAATGACAGGCAGCAAGAGGAAAGCCCAACATCTTTACGAAGGGTGGTCAGGCTGGTGGGAGGGTCTCACGCTGAAATGTGGCCAGGAGATAATTAAGCCTGTTAAATAGGCAATTAACACCTACCTTATCAGGGATTTCTAATTTTTCAACAGGCGCACAGGAACAACAAGGCTTCAGGGTCTTGCCAGGGATAAGGAAGCAGTGGATTAGCGGGAGGTCAGTGCTGGCTCATGGCCCTCCCGCTTTGGGCGCTATGGCATTGGAAGGATGAATAAGAATGGGGGACAGAGACTGCTGGAGTTGTGTACCTATCACAACCTCTGCATCACCAACTCGTTCATTCATGCTAAACCCTGTCACCAGGTTTCTTGGAGGCATCCAAGATCACGTCGTTGGCACCAGCTGGACCTCATCATCACAAGGTGAGCCTCTTTAAACAGCGTTCAAATCACACGCAGCTTCCACAGTGCGGACTGCGACACCGACCACTCCCTGGTGTGCAGCAAGGTTAGACTCAAACCAAAGAAGCTGCATCACTCTATGCAGAGCGGCCGCCCGTGCATCAACACTAGCAGAATCTGTTATCCACAGCTGTTACGTAAGTTTCTAAATTCACTTAAAAAAGCCCTTCAAAACACTCCTACAGGGAATGCAGAGACCAAGTGGGCCCACAACAGAGACGCCATCTATGACTCAGCAATGACCACCTATGGCAAATGTGTGAAGCAGAATGCAGACTGGTTTCAATCTCACTTCGAAGAGCTGGAACCTGCCATAGCCGCTAAGCGCATTGCACTGTTGAACTACAAGAAAGCCCCCAGCGGGTTAATATCTGTAGCACTTAAAGCAGCCAGAAGCGCTGCACAAAGAACAGTCAGGTGCTGCACAAATGACTACTGACAACACCTATGCAGTCACATTCAGCTGGCCTCCGACACTGGAAACATCAGAGGAATGTATGATGGCATTAAGAGAGCTTTTGGGCCAACCATCAAGAAGCTCGCCCACCTCAAATCTAAATCGGGGACACAATCACTGACCAACGCAAGCAAATGGACCGCTGGGTGGAGCACTACCTAGAACTGTACTCCAGGGAAAATGTTGTCACTGAGACCGCCCTCAATGCAGCCCAGTCTCTGCCAGTCATGGATGAGCTGGACGTACAGCCAACAAAATTGGAACTCAGTGATGCCATTGATTCTCTAGCCAGCGGAAAAGCCCCTGGGAAGGACGGCATTACCCCTGAAATAATCAAGAGTGCCAAGCCTGTTATACTTTCAGCACTCTACGAACTGCTTTGCCTGTGCTGGGATGAGGGAGCAGTACCACAGGACATGCACAATGCCAATATTATCACCCTCTATAAGAACAAGGGTGACAGCGGTGACTGCAACAACTACCGTGGAATCTCCCTCCTCAGCATAGTGGGGAAAGTCTTCGCTCGAGTCGTTTTAAACAGACTCCAGAAGCTGGCTGAGCGTGTCTACCCTGAGACACAGTGTGGCTTTTGAGCAGAGAGATCCACCATTGACATGCTGTTCTCCCTTTGCCAGCTACAGGCGAAATGCCACGAACGGATGCCCCTCGACGTTGCTTTCGTTGATCTCACCAAAGCCTTTGACCTCATCAGCAGACGTGGTCTCTTCAGACTACTAGAAAAGATCGGATGTCCACCAAAGCTCCTAAGTATCATCACCTCATTCCATGACAATATGAAAGGCACAATTCAGCATAGCTGCGCCTCATCAGACCCCTTTCCTATCCTGAGTAGCATAAAACAGGGCTGTGTTCTCACACCTACACTGTTTTGAGATCTTCTTCTCACTGCTGCTCTCCAATGCGTTCAAGTCTTCAGAAAAAGGAATTTTCCTCCACACAAGATCAGGTGGCAGGTTGTTCAACCTTGCCCATCTTAGAGCAAAGACCAAAGTACGGAAAGTCCTCATCAGGGAACTCATCTTTGCTGACGATGCTGCATTAACATCCCACACAGAAGTGTGTCTGCAGAGACTCATCGACAGGATTGCGGCTGCCTGCAACGAATTTGGCCTAACCATCAGCCTCAAGAAAACGAACATCATGGGACAGGACGTCAGAAATGCTCTATCCATCAATATCGGCGACCATGCTCTGGAAGTGGTTCAAGAGTTCACCTACCTAGCCTCAACTATCACCAGTAACCTGTCTCTCTGCAGAAATCAACAAGTGCATGGGAAAGTCTTCCACTGCTATGTCCAGACTGGCCAAGAGAGTGTGGGAAAATGGCGCACTAACACGGAACACAAAAGTCCGAGTGTCTCAAGCCTGTGTCCTCAGTACCTTGCTCTATGCAAGCGAGTCCTGGACAACGTATGTCAGCCAAGAGCGACGTCTCGAGTCATTCCATCTTTGCTGCCTCTGGAGAATCCTTGGCATCAGGTGGCAGGACCGTATCTCCAACACATGGCTTGGCCATGTGAACCGCATGGAAGATGGCAGGAACCCCAAGGACACTTTGTACAGCGAGCTCGTCACTGGTATCAGACCCACCGGCCGTCCCATGTCTCCGCTTTAAAGATGTCTGCAAACGCGACATGAAGTCCTGTGACATTGATCACAAGTCGTGGGAGTCAGTTGTCAGTGATCGCCAGAGCTGGCGGGCAGCCATAAAGGCGGGGCTAAAGTGTGGCGAGTCGAAGAGACTTAGCAGTTGGCAGGAAAAAAGACAGAAGTGCAAGGGGAGAGCCAACTGTGTAACAGCCCTGACAACCAATTTTATCTGCAGCACATGTGGAAGAGTCTGTCACTCCAGAATTGGCCTTTATAGCCACTCCAGGCACTGCTTCACAAACCACTGACCACCTCTAGGTGCTTACCCATTGTCTCTGGAGACAAGGAGGCCAAAGAAGAGTGCTGGCTCCAGACAGTAAACATTGTGATTGTAGTATGGATTGGCAGGGCTCTGCTTTGCTTTTTAAAAAATGTATTTTCTATCCATTCAGTAATGTGTCCCCTGATACCACAAGTCCTAACCTTTGGCAAGAACCTACCATGTCGTATCTTAACCGAGGCCTTTTGAAAATCCAAGTATATGACATCTTCGACATTACCCTTGTCTACTCTTTCTGTTATCTCTTTCAGGTTAACTAAGCATGAGTTAGCATTTCGGATTCCATTCTGACTATTTTTTAACTATTTTCTGTTGCCACATATTTTTATGTTACTTCTTTTATTATAGATTCCAATATCTTTCCTACCACTGATGTTAAACTGACCAGTCTTCTGTTCCCAGGTTTTGTTTTACCACCCCTTATATATATATTTTATATATATATATATATAAATATATATATTTATACCAGGTTTTGTTTTACCACCCCTTATATATATATAATATATATATTTATATATATATATATATATAATATATATATATAAGGGGTGGTAAAACAAAACCTGGGAACAGAAGACTGGTCAGTTTAACATCAGTGGTAGGAAAGATATTGGAATCTATAATAAAAGAAGTAACATAAAAATATGTGGCAACAGAAAATAGTTAAAAAATATATATATATATATAAGACTAACAACTGAAAAATCAGCAAGTTCAGTCAAGGGAAATGCCGTTGGTTGAAGTAATAGTGTGACCTATGCAGAATTTCATAGTTTCTAATCAATATTATGATTCTACCATGAACAACTGAATCCCTGCAATAAAAATAACTGCATCCTGTAATAACTAACTAACTGAAAACTAAAATCAATTTGCTAGAACACTGTTATTGATTGGGGTTGGCTGGAGACACCAGCTTTACATTCCCATTCAGCTTTACTATGATCCTATTTCCACAGCAGCACACAGTGCAGGACAGAAATAATAGGCATTAACATTATCTGTGATCCTGGAGCATCTCTAAAGCTGACAGGACTGACTGGATAAAGCCTGAGCAACGTTATTCAAATTTAAATTTATATGAAACAGAAAGCATTGTTATAATAAAATGCCATTCAGAAGGACAAAAGAAAGTATAATTTTTACACTAAATCCAATCAAAAGTTAAACAACTGATCCTGACAACTCATTTGTCAAATGCACCACTCAGTGTGGAACTGAACTATACAGAACAGGAAGACTCCATATTTGATTACCAGTCTTTGCCGAGTTAGCTAATCTCAGTTCGTAAGACCACAAGATGTCTCTGATGAGGAAGGCGATTTAACCCATGTAGTTCATCCAGCTGAAAATTCCTGAAGTCCCCTGTTGTATTATCCAATTGTTTCTTAAACAATTCCAGTCTTTTTTCTCCACTGCTTTATCTGGCAGTTCCCCCCCATCTCCTGGGCACTCTTTACACTCTTTACTCTGTCTCTCTGTGTCTCTGTCTCTCTCTCTCCCACAGGGGTTTGTGCTGGGGTCTCAAGTTTTTACAATTTATATCAATGACTTAGATGAGGGGAGCAATGGCGTGGTAGCTAAATTTGCAGATGACACAGATAGGTAGGAAAGTATGTTATGAAGAGGACATAAAGCGGTTGCAAACCAATATAGATAGGTTGAGTGAGTGGGCAAAAATCTGGCACATGGAGTATAATGTGGGAAAATGTGAAGTTGTTCATTTTGGCAGGAAGAATAAAAAAGCAGAATATTACTTAAATGGAGAATGACTGCAGAATTCTGGGATGCAGAGGGATCTAGGTGTTCTAGTGCATGAGTCAGAAAAAGTTAATATGCAGGTACAGCAAGTAATAAAGAAGGTTAATGGAATGCTATCCTTTATTATGAGAGGAATTGAAAATAAAAGTAAGGATGTTATGCTTCAGTTATACAGGGCATTGGTGAGACCACATCTCAAATACTGTGTGCAGTTTTGATCTCCTTATTTAAGGAAGGATGTAAATGCATTGGAGGCAGTTCAGAGGAGGGTTCCTAGATTGATACCTGGAATGAGCGGGTTGTCTTATGAGAAAAGGTTGGACAGACTAGGCTTGTTTCCACTGGAGTTTTGAAGGGTGAGGGGAGACTTGATTGAAGTATGTAAGATCCTGAATAGACTTGACAAGGTGAATATGGCAAGGATGTTTTCTCTTGTGGGTGTGTCCAGAACTTGGGGGCACTGTTTTAAAATTTGGGGTTGCCCTTTTAGGACAGAGATGTGGAGAAATTTTTTCTCTCAGAGAATTGTGCGACTTTGGAACTCTATGTCTCAGAAGGTGGTGGAGGCAGGTCATTCAATATTTTTAAGGTGGAGGTAGATAGATTCTTGTTAGGCAAGGGAATCAAAGGTTATCGGAGTAGATGGGAGTGTGAAATTCGAAATACAAACAGATCAGCCATGGTCTTATTGAATGGCAGAGCAGGCTTGAGGGGCCGAAAGGGCCGACTTCTGCTTCTAATTCGTATGTTCATATGTTCGTAGAAGCCAGCTGAATCACCAAACGCCACAGATTGTATACCCCGTTGTTTCTATGGACTCTAACTCACTTTCCCCACTCTGTAACCTATTTGTGTGCATGTAAGCCTCTTGTGTGTGTGTGTGTGAGTGAAACGTGGTGTGTAGTGTATTATTTTTTATTCGTTCAGTTTAGGTACAATAAAGTTAACATCTTTCTTTGTTAAACTCAAGAAAACCTATCCGATTCATTCTTGTTATGATCATAGCAAGTAAGTAATCAAACACCTACTGAATTTTCCAGTACAACCACTTTAAAAAAGAATTAAACCTGTTGTGGTCGAACAAGAAGAGGGAAAAGAGAGAAGCCTTTTGACCCCTCCTCACCTGACTGGATGGGCTGAATGGCCTCCTTCTGTGCTGTAATTTTTCTGTGGTTCTATGGTAACAGAAATTTGGGGGCTCACGTCTGGGATCAAACCCAAAGACAAATGGGAATTTGGAAGTGGGAAACCAAATTGATCCCTAGCAATAATTTAAAAACTTCAATACAGGTTTTCTTGTGCTTTTCAGTACTAGAGTACTAAAACGTCCACATTCGAGGCCAATACCTTCCTAGAACAGAGTAAAGTAACTTGGACCAGGTTAAAAGCCCTATCTGTTGAAAAGTTGAGGAATGTAGCTGAGCAGTTAGAGATTACTATCCATCCAAAAGCTAGGAAGCCCAAAATCCTAAAACTTGTGGCCAACGATTTTAAAATTGACACTGAGGAACCGGAGACAGGCATAGAATCTGAAACAAAGTAACATTGGCTAAGGTACAACTAGAACAGAGGAGAGTAGAATTAGAATTCCAGAAGGAGAAAGAGCAGAGAGAACATAAGAACATAAGAAATAGGAGCAGGAGTAGGTCATTCGGCCCCTCAAGCCTGCCCCGCCATTCAATAAGACGTTGGTTGATCTGCCTCAGACCTCAACTCCTCTTTCGTGCCAGCTCCTCATAGCCCTCAACTCCCCGATATTTCAAAAATCTATCTCCCTCCTCTTTCAATACTTTCAGTGATCGCGCCTCCATAACTCTCTCTGGGGTAGAGAATTCCAGATGTTCACTACCCTCTGAGAGAAGAAATTCCTTTGCATCTCAGTTTTAAATGAGTGTCCCCTTATTCTGTAACTATGTCCCCTAGTTCGAGACTCCCCCACTAGTGGAAACATCTTCTCAACATCTACCCTGTCAAGCCCCCTCAGAATCTTGTATGTTTCAATAAGATCACCCCTCATTCTTCTAAACTCTAATGAATAAAGGCCTAACCTGTTTAGCCATTCTTGATAAGTCAACCTCTTCATCCCAGGAATCAGCCTAGTGTGAGGAAGTGTCAGGAAAGGGAGAAAGAAAGAGCTTTCCAGGAAAGGTAAAAAGAAAAAGCTTTCCAAGGGAGTTAAGGCAACTCAATCTGAATAGGGGAAGACCCGATGTACCCAAATGAAGGCACCGCTAGTGAGGGAGTTACTCCTAGCTCAGGACTGGATGCTGAGCTCATAAAGTTCTCCCAGTTGATACCAAAGTTCAAAGAGGGGGATGTGGAAGAATTTTTTGTCTCTTTTGAAAAGTTTGCAAGACAGTTGAAGTGGCCGGTAGAGAACTGGACATGGTTATTGCAAAGCAATCTAACAGGAAAAGCCCATGGGGTTTATTCAGTGTTACCTGATGAGAGTTCATCAGACTATGAGATGACGAAAAATGCTATCCTGAGCACGTATGAGCTAGTACCGGAGGCATACTGCCAAAAATTTCAAACCCTCTGACATCAGCCTGAACAAACTTATCTTGCATTTGAAAGAATTAAGCAGTTTGCTTTCAACCGATGGATATGGGCGCTTAAGATACAGTCCACCTATGAAAATCTCAGAAAGGTGATCCTCCTTGAGGAGTTCAAAAACTCGCTTCCCCTTTCCATAAGAAACCACATGGAAGAACAAAAGGTTCCAAGAGCCACGCAGGCAGCAATCCTGGCTGATGATTATAAACTTATTCACAAGCCCTTTCCTCAAGGGAAACCCTTCCCTAGTCAACTCCAAAACCCTGAAAATGATAGAAGGTGGGAGGGTTATAGGGTGAACAGCCATGAGCGAGAAGGGAGAGCTGGAAACAGAGGGGGTCCTCCTCAGGCCAAAAAGGAAGGTGCTGATAACAGACCACCCAATCCCTTCTGCTGGGAAAAGGCATGAACCTTGCCCCAGAGAGTGCATTGAATGCTAGAATGCTAGTAAACTGTATCGGAGGAAAGTATATGCCCGTAAATTTATGCACATGGAGTGTGACCTTGTTTCAGGACTGGGAACCATGGAGACTGTCTCTAGTTTACTTTTGGACGGGGTTGACCTTCTCCTGCGTAATGATCAGGTGGGGTGAAGGTGGTAGCTTCCCCAGTGGATTTAGAGAGAACAAAAGAGGTCAGGGAGACATAGCAGTTACAGAAAAAGGTCTCTGACATTTTCCCTGACTGTGGTGACCCGGACCATGGCCAAACAAGTTCAATCAGAGGAGGCTGAACTGGCACTGCAGACAGATGACCCTATTGTCTGGTTTTTTGAAACCTCCTTTGGGAAGTTAGAGGATCCAAAGGAGGAGTTAAACAGGTCTTCCTTGGTCGAGGCTCATCAAGCCAACCCAGGGTTAAAAAAGTTACCACACATTGCCCAAACTGAAGCAGAGGGAGTTCCAGAGTGCTACTATTTAAAGGATGAGGTGCTGATGAGGAGGTGGAGACCTCCTCACAGAACTGCAGATGAAGAGTGGACAGTGGTTCATCAGGTAATGGTGCTGTCGAGGTACCGTAGGGAAATGATTGAGAATAGCCCATGAAATTCTAATGGCTGGACATGTTAGTATCCAAAGACTCAAGAACCTCAGAGAAAAAATTTCTCCTCATCTCTGTCTTAAGTGGGAGACCCCTTATTTTTAAATGGTGAACCCTAGTTCTAGATTTTCTCACAAGAGGAAACATCCTTTCCACATCCACCCTGTCAAGACCCCTCAGGATCTTATATGTTTCAATCAAGTCGCCTCTTACTCTTCTAATCTCCAGCAGATACAAGCCTAGCCCATCCAACCTTTCCTCATAAGACAACCCGCTCATTCCAGCTATTAGTCCAGTCAACCTTCTCTGAACCGCTTCCAACGCATTTACATCCTTCCTTAAATAAGGAGACCAATACTGTACACAGTACTCCAGATGTGGTCTCACCATTGCCCTGCATAACTGAAGCATAACCTCCCTACTTTTGTATTCAATTCCCCTCGCAATAAATGATAACATTCTGTTACGTTTCCTAACTACTTGCTGTACCTGCATACTAACCTTTTGCGATTCATGCACTAGAACACCCAGATCCCTTGAAACTCAGAACGCTGCAATCTTTGACATTATTTTACATGGGAATGAAGTAAGACTGATGAGCCTGCAGTTGTTTTGTATGGTGTAAAGTGCTGATTTCCTTGGCATTCCTTCTTTCATCTTGTACCACTTTAATCATGAAATATTATATTTATGCTGTTTGAAACCAACTCCCATCATTCATTTTAAGTTGACTTGCTCACTGCCACCAGACTCTATAGAATAAAATTGGATGCTATGCAGCCCTCTGAGCTCCTGTGAAAGTTTCTATTGTGAGAATTCCCTTTTTATGTTTCCTTTCCTTTTCATCTTTGTTCAGCTGAAGTCCTTTAGAGGCTTCATTACAGTTGGCTTTCTTGTGAATTAGCAGACACCATTTGTCTAGTTTAGGTTCCACAGAAACTAATTGTCAGTAGAAAAATACATCTTCAGAACATAGTTTAAAAATACAAATGAAAAAGTATTACTTAAAAATGAAAACGAGAACTAATAACAGAAGCCAGTACTGAAGCATACTGTAAAACTGAAAAATAATAAAAAGACAAAAATTCTTCTGACCCTTTAAGAGCTCCACTGCTTAAGGAGCACCACTTAGGGTCACATCAGGTGGGTGAAGGGAGTGCCCAGTCAGACAGATCATTGTCTTCACTTACAGAGATTATAACATTTCAATGAAGCAATGGTTTCTTTTTGCCAATACCGAGATATTCCAGTCTCAAGGATCTGCGTGAAAATTATGTTTGGCACTAAATTGACAAAGGTGCAACAATATGGGCCTAAGCCCAAGTTTCTGATGTGCCAGCTCCTGTTCTTATTCTATTAGCTTTACAAAATCTCTCTTCTAATGCTAACGCTAAAGTTGGCACTTACCAAGATATGTACATTTTTTCTGATCTCGTATCCTGGCATAGTGTTTGTATGATGGGGAGGGCAAACTAGGAATTCAGGTGTAAACTGAATTGGATGGAAAGTTGTGCAGGAGGTGAAAGGGGCATGCTGACCACTGCATCCAAATTCCCAATACATACGCAGTTAGTGTGAAATTCTGTACTGGAACTGCTACATCATGACATTTACCTTGTTGTGCTGGAAAACATTTAGTAACAGGATCAAAATTATTTTGCAGTAAGCTTTTCTTCCAGGCATGTATTTGCATTAACAATGAGTGAGTCCAAATTGTGCATGGTAATTTTATCACACTTATAGATTGTTACTATCAGAATTTATTTTAAAGTTATTGCTGGAAAAATGAATTGAACCTGACCCTTTTTGTGGAAAGTGCAGCAATCTCCTGCTGTCAACATTTTCATTGCTCAAGACGTAGTTTTATTCTGCACCTCTGTACAACAAAAAGGAAAAACTACAAATGCTGGAAATTGGAAATAAAAATGGAAAATACTGGAAATATACAGGAGGTCAGTCAACATCTGGAAAGAAAAATGGGTACACACCTGAAGAATCAGAACCTGTATAATATACAACAAAAGAAAAAAATGCACTGTATAAACAGAAAATACTGGAAATATACAGGAGATCAGTCTGTATCTAGATAGACAGGACAGGTTCTGATTCTTCAGGTGTGTACCCATTTTTCTTTACAGATGTTGACTGACCTATTGTGTATTTCCAGTATTTTCTGTTTATACTGTGCATTGTTTTCTTTTATTGCATATTTTCAGTGTTTAACTGCTTTCAGCAAGCCATAAGGATTACCTCTTCCTAAGTACATTTGAATTTAATTGCCCTTTTCTCCTTAAGTTCCCTCTCATTTAAGATACACTTTATGCTCCTAATTGATTGCCCAAATTAATCAATGCAAGGTTGCTCCATTTCCCGGATTACATACTGAGATCTCTACAACTCCACATCATTACTAAACGGCAACTAAATAAAACCGAATTATTCACTTTTGACAAGCAGTCCATCTGATTTAGAAGGATGGAGCCTTCATTTAATTAAGCCAAATCTGGTTTGCCAAGGGTTAACATGGCTCAAAGTTGTTTACACTTAGGGATTCTTTTTGTCCCTTATCTGCCACTGCAGAAAGTAATTCAAATTATGTCAGTTTTAATTAACAACGCCTTTTATTAAAATGTTGTTTTATCCTAGTTTGAACATCAAAGACAGATATACAATTGTCCCATGTTCTTGATTTCCCATAGGACTTTTGGAAGTTATTTATGGGAATAGTATGATGGCTATTTTTACTTGACCATTACAGGAGTAGATTAACCTTTACGAACGTGAATTATGAAGGCAAGCTGGATAGTTCACTTGCTGTCAGGCAGCTCCCAGAAATACACTGCCACCAACCTCAAGAAGCTATGTGAGGTGATTCACTTTTTGAGTTTTCCCACTGTCAGCCAGAAAATTGACTCTACTCAGAGAGCCTCTCTCTAATGGTGGGCATGATTAGGAACTCCCTGTTCAGACAACCAAGAGCACAAAACTACATTCCACTACGTTGTGGTGCAGTTTGTGATTAAAAACAAATGTTGCAACATTAAAAATATTACTTTAAAAATGTTACATTCGCCTGGTTCATGGTTTGTATTAATTTTCTAGCTATAACTTTTAATTTGGAAACTGAATTTTTTAATGCAAGACAAATGAAAACACCTGGTTTGAGAAACTGACAAACAATCCTGGGGTGGTTACAAATCAAAGGGTAGCCCATGTTTATTTAGTACCTTCTGGGAGCGGACCTGAGGGGAGAACGCCGAGAGAGGAGTGGATAAATAGAGCCTGAGGATTGTGGCTGAGACATTTACCTTCCAGGAGCGGAGAGGAGAGCAGTCCAGGCACGCCGGAATTTTGAAAAAAAGAAAAAAAAGTCAACAGTGACATCACAGGAAAGCTGCAAGCTGATTGGTTGGGTAAGTAACAGCTGTTAGTGCCTGTAAATAGTTTTTAAAAAAGGGAAAGTTCTTTTTTTTGGAAAAAAACCCCTCAAAACCTACCGTATTAGTGATGCGGTCAGTAGTACTAAAGTGTGTTTTTTTTTAAATTAGTGTAATTTATTAAGGACTTTAGATTGTAGTGGGTCGTGTTTGGCGTAGAACAAGGCCCCTAGTGTAATTAGTAATTTTTAATTAAATGAAGTAACTAAGTAATCTAAAGGTAAGTCATGGCAGGAGAGCTCGCACCTGTGATATGCTCCTCCTGAGCTATTTGGGAAATCAGGGACGCTTCCAGTGTCCCTGAAGACCATGTGTGCAGGAAGCGTATCCATCTGCAGCTACTGGCTACCCGCATTACGGAGCTGGAGCTGTGGGTGGATTCACTGTGGAGCATCCGCGATGCTGAGATCGTCGTGGATAGCACGTTTAGCGAGGAGGTCACACCACAGGCAAATGCTGCAAAGGCAGGAAGGGAATGGGAGAAGACCAGGCAGAGCAGAGGAAGGCAGGTAGTGCAGTCCCCTTTGGCCATCCCCCTCTCTAACAGATATACCACTTTGGATATTGTTGGGGGAGATGGCTCAGGGGAAAGCACCAAGAGCCAAGTTCATGGCACCATGAGTGGCTGAGCTGCACAGGAGGGAAGGAAGAAGAGTGGGAGAGCTATGGTGATAGAATCCCCTATCATAATTAAACTAATTTGGCAGGGGAACGGGATACAGAGTGGAGGTACAGTAAGGGGTGATGCACAGTCAAATACAGAAGAGATACTGAGTCAGTCTGGAATGCAGAGCAAATATAGACCTGTTAAGGCACAAGCAAATAATGCAAGGCTGGATTGCATCTATTTTAACACAAGCAGTCTGACTAGTAAGGCAGATGAATTGAGGGCATTGATTAACACATGGGAATATGATATTATTGCTATTACAGAGACATGGTTGAGGGAAGGGCAGGACTGGCAGCTCAATATTCCAGGGTATAGAATCTTCAGGCATGACAGGGGAGGGTGTAAAAGAGGAGGTGGCATTGCACTGTTGAACAAGGAGTCAATTACTGCAGTAAGGAGGGATGATATCTTAGAAGGTTCCTCAAATGAGGCCATATGGGTCGAACTTAAAAACAAAATGGGGGCAATCACTTGGCTTGGAGTGTACTACAGGCCTCCAAATAGTCAGGGAGAGATAGAGGAGCAGATATGTAGGCAAATCTGAGAGAGGTGTAAAAGTAATAGGGCAATAATAGTTGGGGATTTCAACTTCCCCAATATTAACTGGGATAGTCTTAGTGCAAAAGGCTGAAAGGGGGCAGAATTCTTAAAGTGCGTACAGGAGTGCTTTTTGAGCCAGTACGTAGAAAGTCCTACAAGAGAAGGGGTGGTACTGGACATAATCCTAGGGAATTAAGCTGGACAAGTGGTAGAAATGTCAGTGGGGGAGCATTTCGGGGATAGTGACCATAACATTGTAAGATTTAAGGTAGTTATGGAAAAGGACAAAGAGGGACTGGAAATAAAAGTACTGAATTGGAGGAAGGCCGATTTCAATATGATAAAACAGGATCTGGCCAAAGTGGACTGGGAGTAGCTACTTGTAGGAAAGTCTACATCAGATCAGTGGGAGTCATTCAGAGAGGAAATAGTGAGAGTTCAGGGCCAACATGTTCCCACAAAGGTGAAGGGTAGGACCAACAAGTCCAAAGAACCCTGGATGTCAAGGGATATAGAGGATTGGATAAGGAAAAAAAGGGAGGCTAATGGCAGATTCAAAGCTCTGAATACAGTGGAGGCCCTAGAGGAGTATAAAAAGTGTAGGGGGGGATACTTAAAAAAGTAATTAGGAGAGCGAAGAGGGGATATGGAAAAACACTGGTGGGCAAGGTAAAGGAAAATCCCAAGGTGTTTTATAAGTATATTAAGGGCGAGAAGATAACCAGGGAAAGAGTAGGGCCCATTAGGGCCCAAAGTGGCAGTCTGTGTGTGGAGCCGGGTGACATAGGTGAGGTTGTCAATTATTACTTTTCATCTCTGTTCACTATGGAGAAGGACGATGTAGGTGTAGAGATCAGGGTGGGGGATTGTGATATAACTGAACATATTAGCTGTTTTAGCGGGGTTAACAGTGGATAAATCCCCAAGCCCAAATGAGATGTATCCCAGGCTGTTATGTGAGGCAAGGGAGGAGACAGCAGAGGCTCTGACACAAATCCTCTCTGGCCACCGGAAAGGTACTAGAGGACAGCAAATGTGGTACCATTATTCAAGAAGGGTAGCAGGGATAAACCAGGTAATTACAGGCCAGTGAGTCTAACATCAGTGGTAGGGACACTATTGGAAAAAATTCTGAGAGACAGGATAAATCTCCACTTGGAGAGGCAGGGATTAATCAGGGACAGTCAGCAAGGCTTTGTCAGGGGGAGATTGTGTCTAACAAATTTGTCTGAATTTTTCGAGGAGGTGACTAGATGTGTAGATGAGGGTAAGGCAGTTGATGTAGTCTACATGGACTTCAGTAAGGCTTTTGATAAGGTCCCGCTTGGGAGATTGGTTAAGAAGGTAAGAGCCCATGGATCCAGGGCAATTTGGCAAATTGGATCCAAAATTGGCTTAGTGACAGGAGGCTGAGGGTGATGGTCAAGGGTTGTTTTTGTGAGTGGAAGCCTGTGACCAGTGGTGTACCACAGGGATAGGTGCTGGGACCCTTGCTGTTTGTAGTGTACATTAATGATTTAGACGTGAATATAGGAGGTATGATCAGTAAGTTCGCAGATGACACAAAATTGGTGGTGTCGTAAATAGTGAGGAGGAAAGCCTTAGATTACAGGACGATATAGATGGGCTGGTCAGATGGACGGAGCAGTGGCAAATTGAATTTAATCCTGAGAAATGTGAGGTGATGCATTTTGGGAGGACTAACAAGGCAAGGGAATATACAATGGAGGGTAGGACCCTAGGAAGTACAGAGGATCAGAGGGACCTTGGTGTACTTGTCCATAGATCACTGAAGGCAGCAGCACAGATAGATAAGGCGGTTAGGAAAGCATATGGGATACTTGCTTTTATTAACCGAGGCAAACAATATAAGAGCAGGGAGGTTATGATGGAGCTGTATAAAATGCTAGTTAGGCCACAGCTGCAGTACTGTGTACAGTTCTTGGCACCACACTATAGAAAGGGTTTGATTGCACTGGAGAGGGTGCAGAGGAGATTCACCAGGATGTTGCCTGGACTGGAGCATTTCAGCTATGAAGAGAGACTGAATAGGCTACGGTTGTTTTCCTTGGAGCGGAGAAGGCTAAGGGGGGGGGGGGGGGACATGATTGAGGTATACAAAATTATGAGGAACATTGATCGTATAGATAGGAATAAACTTTTTCCCTTAGTGGAGGAGTCAATAACCAGGGGGCATAGATTTAAGGTAAGGGGCAGGAGGTTTAGAGGGGATTTGAGGAAAACTTTTTTCACCCAGAGGGTGGTTGGAATCTGGAACACACTACCTGAAGGGGTGGTAGAGGCAGGAACCCTCATAACATTTAAGAAGTATTGAGATGAGCACTTGAAATGCCATAGCATACAAGGCTATGGGCCAAGTGCTGGAAAATGGGATTAGAATAGAAAGGTGCTTGATGGTCAGCACAGACAGGATGGGCCGAAGGGCCTGTTTCTGTGCTGTATAAATCTATGACTCTATAGTGGGAAGTGTGGAGATGGTGTGTCTGCAGCTGCCGTCATCAAGGCTTTAAATTATTCATATAATTTCCCAGAACAAAGAAATTTAAAGTTGGAGGGTTAGGACATAATTAGCTAAAATTGCTGTCTGGGGCATCCCACATGTACCTGATTGCTATGGAGATAGATGTTGATAGGGAGATAGGTCAGAGGTGCTTTTCGATCTGTGTGTTTGCTGACAGTCAGTCAATTGGCTTCGGGACAAGCTGCTGGCTTTCAAACAGGCAGTCAGTTTGCTTTTGGAAAGGCCCCTGCTCAAGCTGGGAAATCCAGATTCATGAGGTGTTGAAGGTGAACTGGAGGATTTACCTAGCCAAAGCTAGAGGGAGAATTCCTAGGAAATCTCAAACCTTGGAAGGCAGCTGAGAAATTAAGGAAATTGAAGTGAATTCCTAAGAGTTGTGGTACACTTCGGATTGGTCCCAGGAGAAGTGAACAAACCTCCAAGATCCTGTAACATAGAAAGAAATTCTTGGGGGTGAAAGTAAAAGTCAAACAGGAGTGTTTTGTAGGATTTAAAGTTTAAAATATAAATGTCTCAAGTTGTAGTGTTAAGTTAGTAGTGCTTTGCTTTGGTTAACTCTTGTAAAGTTTTTGTTTGAAACGTGAAATCTTGTGGCATAATTCTTTCAGTAATAACTGAGAATTTGACTTTCTCTTTTAAAAAGTTAACGGTCCCTAATGGGATCGTAAGACAAACAAAATGCACAATTAATGGTATCTGCTCAGTTAATTTTGAGTGTTCCATGTTTCATTCTTAACATTTTTAATAGAGATTAAACTGCTGCAGAAAGGGCCCATTGCATTGTGGAAGTAGATGGGTTGTGTGCTTTTCTGGTGAAAGCATTTGAAAATAAATTTGTAAGACATCTTTCCAGCGACAACAAAAGTAAGTGTTGTTGGTTGTTTTTTGAAATATAAAGAAGTATGGGTTCCTTTACCCAATGCAGGTAGATAATCTCTTATTTAAAATATTGAGGGGTCATAACATTCTGAAGCTACTGCATCTGTAGAAGGTGTGCTGAGTAAAAACTAAAATATACATGGCACTGTCTCAGTATATCCCGTGTAATTGCAGAGTTGCAGTTGCGATAAGGTGCCAAAGTAATGAGTTCTCAACACTTTTTTTTAAAAAGCTCAACTTCTGGGTTGACAAATTCTTCCTGGGAATTCCTCCTGTACACTAAAACTGATAGATATCGGGTGAATAGTTCTCTAGCACACCAAGAGTTGAGAATAGGCACTGTCGACACTGAGTTAAATAACTTCATGTACCAATATAAAACGTTGTAGCCAATCTTATTCTTTAAGCACTCGAAGTGTGAAAGATTTCTTTGTACTGCAATCCAATGCAGAACAAATTGTGCCCAAACATTTCCATGGTAATGAAACTATCTGCTTAAGAGTGCATGTTCATTCATCTCTCAGGCTGTGTCTTCCAACTTTCCAGAATAATGCTGGTCAGTGACCATTTACAAACATTTAAAATCTGAGATAACTTGTATCATGATGGGGGTTTGCAGGTCAATATTTTTTTCCAATAATTTCTTTTAATGTAAATGCTCCTTTATCCTTTCTTCCCTCCAACTGCATTTCCTGCTTGAGAGTTGCAAGGTAATCTGCTTTCAGACCACTACCACCCCTTATCATCTGAAGGTTTGCAAATAAACCCACAGTTAACATCGCTTTCACTTACCCTCAGTCTGCCTGTGAAAACAAGCACCACATTTTCTCCTCAATGTCTTTCCCCAATGCAGGAACTTGTGACAGATTATTTATCTGAAACAATTCTACAAATCTTACTAAAGCATAACATTGAGGTGTTACGACCAGGTGAGAAAGGGGTCCAGGTTTCCCTTTCAGCCTTCACCTGGTCTTACCGCATCACGGTTTAATTTTAAACACACCAATTTTTTTAGCTCCCCCTTAGTGAGTCCTTAATCACTAACTTCCAATTATAAGGCAAAAAAACTAGCCAAACAGGTTTTCTTAGCTTTAAAGAAATAAGGTTGAACAGACAGGAGAGGCTGTGGCGAGCCAGCCAGGAGAGATATTTTCAGCCCAGGAGCCAACAGACACTGTGAGTTCAAACTGTTTGCACAATTCAGAAAAACCCAGGTTGCCAAGCAGGTTAGTCATGTGACTAGCTGGTCTGACCACGTCTTTTTGTGGATTCTCTTGTCTTAGCCGACCCTGGAATGTCTCTTCTTACACACAATACCTGGTGTTCAAAGTCCATTGTGGGTTAAATTGGAGCAGAGAATAGCCCCTTTGTCTTTCCAAGTACTGGCTGTTAGTATGCAAAAATGTTTTTCCAGCCAAAGGCCTGGTGATTTTTTTTTAAACAAGTCCTTTCTTCACTTCAGCAACAGTTTGAAATTTATGACCACATGGAGAAATTAATATGCCTCATTCTCGGCAGGTGGGTGTCTAGCATGACACTTCCACACCCAGTGGAATGAAATGTGATTTGAGTAAAGTGCATTTCATTAAAAGGGTCGAAAGAAAGTATAAGATACAGAAAAAAAATGTGTTTCTCTCATTCAGTCCCATTCATTCAGAAATCCTAAAGCTGCTTATTGCCTGTCTTTTCTTAGTGGCAGTGCTGCTTTAATTGCCCCCTTTTGGGCATCCCAATAAACATGTGTTTTTTGGGGGGAAGTTTTTCTTCAGTTTGTCCATTTCCATGGTTGTCTAGGGTTTTTGAGATGGTTAGGTTTAATTAGCCTTGAGTTGGAATTTTTTTTTCAGGGGAGTCATTAGCGGGAGGGTCTATCCTGAACTCTCCTTTAGTGCTTTGCTGAATCATGCGAAGGCTTTGGACTTCAAGGATGCGTGGTTCTCTTTTTTTTGACTGTGGGGGAGGATTCTTTGCTAATCTCCCCTTTGTCCTCTGGGACACCCCTGCCTGCAGGTATTTGTGCAGTCTCTACTGCATTCCCTGTGGCACTTCGACTAGGTGAGACATCACCCTCACAGTTTCTCTGCCCCCCTAGAGATCTTTCTTTGTCTCTGCAGGGTCCTGTACATGCTGTTCGCAACTCTGGTGGGATGCTTCCAGTGTCTGCATTTACAAAGGAGGATGTGAGGGTCTAACTTTTCACATTTTTCAGGGTTGGCTGACCAGACAGTAGGGGTTTTCATCCAGGATTCTTCCTGGATTTCCTTTAACCTGCCCTCTTGATCAATTTTTCCCCTTCCCTAACCTTTTTCCAGCCTTGTGCCTGCCTGTCCCCTTTTGTTCTTGGCAGGGGTCCCTTACAGTTCACAAGCCCTCTGCTGGAGGGTCCTCCTAAGACCGGTATAGGACTTAGGGGTGTAGGTTTCACTGTAGTTTTAGGGTTTCCCCTCAACCTGGCACATGTGGCAACTCCTGCATTACTCCACCACATCTATGTATATATTGGCCAGTCAAACTGCTGTCGTATGCAGGCTTTGGTCTTGCGTATACTGGCATGTACATCCACTGTAGTCTCATGGGCCTTTCTTAATATTTCTTTCCGGTATCTCTGCGGCACCACTAATTGGTGAACTACTGCCCACTCCTTGCTCTCAGGTCTGTGAGGAGAACTCCATTTCCTCATCAGTACCTCATTCTTTAAATAGTATTTAATCCATTCCCTGGATCTCCTAACTTGCCAAAGGAAGTCTCAGACAGACCTGGTCATCTGCCTGCAGTGCCAATCCAGTCTCCTCTGGGGGAGTTGGTTTGATCATGGCCTGATCCACTACACATTCAGGGAAACTGCAGGAGTCTGTCTCCTGCCACAGCCTTGTCTCTCTGACCTCCTACGGTCTTTCTTTCACTTCTGGGGGGGCTACCACCTTCACCCCCACCAGATCATTACCGAGGAGCAGGTCAACCCCATCCACAGGCAAACTAGGGACAATCCCTACGGTCACCGGTCCCGAAACCAGGTCACACTCCAGGTGCATCCACTGTCCATACAGATATTCATTACCCTCCAATAACATTCATCACCATTCTGGTGTTCACTGCACTCCCTGGGGGAAAGGTCAGGCCTTTTCCCAGTAAAAGGGATCTACTGGCCCCTGTGTCCCTGAGAATTATTATGGACTTGCTTGCCCCACTCAAGGGATATGGGGTTACTTTCCCATCAGACACAAAACCCTGATGACCTTCAGGAATCCTATTAAATGCACTTGCAGCTGTAAGCTTCCTGGGTCTCACTCTTACTGCAGTTAAAGCCACAGCTTGTTCTGCTGTGCTTTCCATCAGGTTCTATTCTTCACTGAGTGGGTGCGCCCTGATTAACCCTACAGGTTTTCTCTTTAGTTTCTAGCCGTCAGCTTTTAAATGCCCTGCTTTTATTCCAATGGAAGCACACAGGTCTCCACGTCTCATTCCTGCTCACAGCACCTTCCTGCTTGGCTAGAGGAGGGCCCCATATCTCCTGCTTTTCTTTCTCTCCCAGGACTGCTTGGGCTTCTACCACCTTCCCACCCTTTGTCCTTTTCAGATTGGTGGGGGTGATGAGGCAAGATTTTCCCCTGGGAAAACAACTTATAAATTAAAGAAAACTCATCAGCCAGAATGGCTGCTTGACGGGCTTTCTGAACCCTCTGCTCCTCTACAGGTGTCTTTATGGAGAGTGGGAGAGAGTGTTTAAACTCCTCTAACAGAATTACTTCTCTGAGATTCTCATATCTGAGCTGTACTTGAAGAGCCTCAGCCACTGGTCAAAAGCCATCTGCTTACTTTTTTCAAACTCCTGATAAGTTTGATTAATTTGCTTCTTGAGGGTTCTAAACTTTTGGCAATAGGCTTTGGGTACTAATTCATACGCCCAGAGGATAGCGTTTTTTGTCAGTTCATAATTTGTTGAACTCTCATCTAGCAACAGGGACTAAACCTCATGGGCTTTTCCGGTTAGCTTGCTTTGTAGAGGCCAGATCACAGCTGGTCATTTTAGCTGCCTTGCCAGTTTCTCAAAGGACACAAAAAAATGCTTCTACACCTTCCTCATTGAATTTTGGGATTAGTTGAGCTCGTTTTAACAATTTTGTACCCAGCCCTGAATTACGCTCCTCCATATTGGCTATGCTTTCACTGGGGTTACTCTGTCGCCCCTAGTTAACTCAAGCCACGTCAGCTCTCTTTCTTGAATATTCTTTTTCTCTTCCTCTCCTGCCTTTCATTTTCTTCAAGTTTCTTCTGAAAAGCTTTTTCTTTCTCCTGTCTCTTTCCTTGTTTTCTAATTCAAGTTTCCTTTGTTCCAATTGTATCTTTGCTAACAATACCCTGTTGTAAAGGCCTGCTACCCGACCTGAACCTGACGACATATGTCGGGTTTGGGTCGAGTCACACTTTCGGGTCCGGCATTCGGGTTTGGATCAGACACGCTCCATCACCACATCAGGTAAGCGACTCTAATGTTAATTTACTTTTTGAACTTTAAAGGTGGTTTTGTTACAGTAATTTTAAGTTTGTTCAGGTAAGGAGCAAAGTGAAAAACGGAAAGTAAGTTAACTGATGGTCGGGTGGGGCGTGTAATTTTCAAAAAATTCAAAAGCATAATTTTCAATGTTGTTTTGGCTCTGCACCTTAAATATATTCTATCTATCCTTCTGACCTGCAAAGCACACGAGAGAAGCTCAAGTTTTATAAGCCAGTTAAGGTAAGCAGGTGGACCACACTGTTCTATTTGTTAAAATGCTGATCTTGACTACAATGCTGTGATAATGTGCAAAAGTTGAGGCTTCCATGGTAAAGTATCTCTTCATATTTCATTGGTAAAAGTTTCCGCATTTATTAAAACAAACATTAAAATAGAATGCTAAAATTCAAAACAAATTTGAAGAAAACTAACATTAGTCAGCAATATTACTTTTTATACGATAAGGGAATACAATCAAAGCTTCAGAGGAATTACAGGCCAATACTTCGGCTGCTTCTTATCACACTTTCTATCAAATGAGAGTTGCATTGCAGTTTCCATTCCTTGGATTTTAGCAGCATCATCTCCATACAGTCTCTTCATTTCAATCAGTCTCCTTTCACCAGGCCTTTCTGCAGGTGGCTGAATTGTTCTCCCCAATGCAGTGTGAAAATCACGGTCAGCCAATACATACATAGCCTGCTGCTCGTCATCATACTGTTGCTGTCGCTCTGCGAACATACAAAAAATCCCCAGTGAGCATCATGTAGCATAAGTGTAAAAGTTAAAAATTGATAAAGAGGAGGTATTAGATAGGCTGGCTGTCCTTAAAGTTGATAAGTCACCAGGAGCGGATGAGATGCATCCAAGGATGCTTAGGAAAGGGTAGAAATTGCGGAGGTACTGGCCATAATCTTCCAATCCTCCTTGGATACAGGTGTGGTGCCAAAGAACCAGAATTGCAAATGTTGCATCCGATTTCAAAAAAAGGTGCTAGGACAAGCCCAGCAACTATAAGCCAGTGGGTTTAAATTCAGTAGTGGGAAAGCTTTTAGAAATGATAATTCGGGACAAAATTAATAGTCACTTGGACAAATGTGGATTAGTAAAGGAAAGCCAGCACAGATTTATTAAGGGTAAATCATGTTTAACTAACTTGCTTGAGTTTTTTGATGTGGTAACAGATAGGGTTGATGAGGGCAATGCGGTTGATGTGGTGTACATGGACTTCCAAAAGGCATTTGATAAAGTGCCATGTAACAGGCTTATCAGCAATGTTAGAGCCCATGGAATAAAACGGACAGTAGCAGCATGGATATGAAATTGGCTGAGTGACAAGAAACAGAATAGTTGTGAAGGTTGTTTTTCGGACCGGAGTGGGTTCCCCAGTGATTGGTGTTGGGATCCCTGCTTTTTTTGATATATATTAATGAGCTAGGACACGTTTACAGGGCACAATTGCAAAATTTGCGAATGACACAAATCTTGGAAGTATTGTGAACTGTGAGGAGGATAGTTATTAGACTTCAAGAGGACATGGACAGGCTGATGGAATGGGCAGACATGTGGCAGATGAAATTTAATGCAGAGAAGTGTGAACTGATACATTTTGATAGGAAGAACGAGGAGAGGCAATAGAAATTAAAGGATACAATTCTAAAGGAGCAGAGGGACATGGGGGTATATGTGCACAAATGGTTGAAGGTGGCAGCACAGCTTGAGAAAAGAGTTAATAAAGCATATGGGATCCTGGGCTTTATAAATAGGCGCATACTGTACAAGAACAAAAAGTTATGATAAACCTGTATAAAACACTGGTTCGGCCTCAAATGGAGTATTGTGTCCGGTACTGGGCACCACACTTTTGGAAGGACGTTAAGGCATTCGAGAGGGTGCAGAAAAGATTCACTGGAATGGTTCCGGGGATGAGGAACTTCAGTTATGTGGATAGGTTGGAGAAACTCTGTCTGTTCTCCTTGGAGAAGATTAAGAGATTTGATAGAGATGTTCAAAATCATGAGGCAGAGTGGATATGGAGAAACTGTTCTCACTGGCGGAAAGATCCAGAACAAGAGGACAGCGATTTAAAGTGATTGGCAAAAGAAGCAACAGGGACGAGGATTGTTTTTTTACGCAACAAGTGGTTAGGATCTGGAATGCACTGCCTGAGAGAGTGGTGGAGGCAGTTTTGATCAAGGCCTTCAACAGAGAACTGGATAATCATCTGAAGAAAAAATTTGCAGGGCTGTGGGGAAAAGGTGGAAGAGTGGGACTAGGTGAGTTACTCTTGTAGAGCCAGCACAGACATGATGGGCTGAATGGCCTCCTTCGGTGCTGCAACCATTCGATGATGTTGACTTCCAAACTTGAGAGACAGCAGTAGTGAACATATTGTTCCAGCTGGGGCTGTCAAAATTTTCACATCTGAAGTTGTGCAAGTTGCACTACTGCATTGCTGTCAGTGAAAATAGTGGGCAAGTTATCCCCACTAAAGCTAGAGCTCCTTAATGGACCAGTTGGGCTGAATGGCCTGTTTCTTTTCTGTACGTTCTATGCAATTCTATACAATTCTAGTGATGGAAAATGGAAACTTCAAAAAGAATGCAACATTTCACTTACCCTACAGGTCCAATTACATTAATGATTTTTCTTCTGTTACGTCAACACAGCTCATACCTACCCCTCTTTAAAAAAAAAAACCCAAAGCAAACAAGGATTACATCTTGGACCTACAGATATATTTATTACTTTATTGCACACACATACCAATGCTGCAGATTATTTAAATTGAAATTGTAGATAATAGAATTTTGGCCCACATTTTGATTAAAATAGGTTAAAGAATTTAAGTAATTTAACTGTAAAGCACTGTAAATGTCATCTACAATGAGAAAATGATGTTGGTACAGTATGGTATAGCGCCTTTACTGAATAAGTCTCCAAATTAGGAACAGTTCAACTTATTTTGCTGATAATTTCTATGTTCTGGGACTGGTTGTAAAATCACCACTAACTGTTAGGTCTAGGAATATTAATCTGGAGGGAGGGGGTTCATAA
Source organism: Heterodontus francisci (assembly GCF_036365525.1). Lineage (NCBI taxonomy): Eukaryota > Metazoa > Chordata > Chondrichthyes > Heterodontiformes > Heterodontidae > Heterodontus > Heterodontus francisci. The sequence continues at coordinate 37,207,585 of NC_090380.1, read as the reverse complement.
CCATTATAATTTGCATTTCAATAAATCATAAATGGCGTTTTGTGTTGTTGAGATAAATTGGTCTTTTTAATATATTACGAATTCTGTAAAACAAAAAAATCTGGGCAACAAGCCAGTCCATTAGCAAGTGATAACTCACTGGGAAATCATGCCCTTCATGAATGACACAGAAACATAGGAATTGTTAGATTGAAAACACCATAGTCTATCTGGTTTGCCTTCTACCATCCTGGTAGTTTCATAATACAACCAATGGTCTCTCCTAGTTCAATGTCTGTAATATGGATGTTTCAAACTCTCAGCAACACTTACATCCTTAATTATTTTGTGGATTTTCCAGACTAATGATTGGAAAAAGAAACTTATGCCAACACTAATTCATTCAAATAATTTTTAAAAAAAAATCACTTCTCAGTGCTATATTTGCATCTCTTCAAGACTTGGAATCATTCTTACCATCCACTTGAATGATTTTGCATTTTGCTACTAATGTGTTCTAACTTTCAATAAACCTAATTTACCAAAATGTTATCAGGTCAAACTATTTCCACCAACACTTCATCTCTGTTATATAGTGAAACATGTCCTCACCAGTTATTACAAAGGTGAAAGGATAAAATTTCCAATTTCACTCCTAAATTTATCTTCTCCTCTCCTTCCATTAAGCTTTATTGCAATGCTAGTGACAGCACCGGAATGATAAAGTACCAGAGTCCCAGACATATTTGAGTAACTGACCATTTTGATAATCAGGTTTCTTTATATCAGCTTTGTTAAAAATGAACTCTAATTCCTAATGTTTTCCACTCAGTGGGAGCTCTTGGACTATGGCTGTAGAAAATTAAGCAGCTTTACACCCGAGTTGCTGCTGGCAGCATCAACACTCCACTGGTACCAATACAAGAGCAGCTATATCCTACCTAAACAACAAATGCATCAATATTAACCCTCGTTTCATGGGGAGGGAAGCCTAAAGAAAGCTGATTCAAGTACAATGCTTGTGAGTGTAAGTGTTGACCATTCCTTTCGAATCAGTGTTGCATCAATCACTGTTGTTTTGCACTGACACAGCTGTTTGCTTCATAGATCAGAATGCAAACAATAAGATTAGATTTAAACCAGCTGACATGGCAATGTCAGTTGTTAACTCTAATCTGTCATCATTTTCATTAAATATACCAACAAACTGAGCTTAGAATAGTGAATTGATAATTAATCAATCCAAATTTTCCATCTATTAGTGTATTCTGATTAATACAAGTAATTGAATAATTTAAAAAAGTTACTCAAATGGTAGCAAATGATAGAAACCAGAGAACACTGATAACCACTGGTCACCACCAAACAACGACAGGCTTTGGGAGAGCTGCACCTTTTTCCAGTTAAAAATTGGGAAGACTGAAGTCATTGTCTTTATCCCCCATCACAATCTCCATGCCCTTACCATTGATTCCATTCCCTCTCAACAGCCTCGGGTTGAAAGACTTTTTTATTTGTTCATGGGATGTGGGCGTCACTGGCCAGGCCAGCATTTATTACCCATCCCTAACTGTCCTTGAGAAGCTAGTGGTGAGCTGCCTATTTGAGCCATTGCAGACCATGTGGTGCAGGTAAAGCTAAAGTACTGTTAGGGAGGGAGTTCCAGGATTTTGGCAGTGAAGGAATGTTGATTTTATTTCCAAATCAGGATAATGTGCGACTTGGAAAGGGACTTGCAGGGGGTGGTGTTCCCATAGGCCTGCTGCCCTTGTTCTTATAGGTGGTAGAGTTTGTGGGTTTGAAAGGTGCTGTTGAAGCAGCCTTGCCAAGTGGCTGCAGTGCATTTTGTTGATGGTACACACTGCTGCCACTGTGTGCTAGTGGTGGAGGGAGTGAACGTTTAACGTGGCAGATGGGTGCTGATCAAGCTTCCTGAGTGATGGAGCTGCACCCATCCGGGCAAGTGAAGAGTATTCCATCACACTCCTGCCTTGTGTTTTGTAAATGGTGGATGAGCTTTGGGGAGTCAGGAGGTGAGCTACTTGCCATAGAATGCCCTGCGTCTGACCTGTTCTTGTAGCTACAGTATTTATATGGCTGGTCCAGTGAAGTTACTGATCAACGGTAACCCACAGGATGGTGGGGGATTCAGTGATGGTAATGCCATTGAATGTCAAGGGGAGATAGCCTTTGCCTGGCACTTGTATGGCACAAATGTTACTTGCCAGTTATCAGCCCAAGCCTGAATGTTGGCCAGGTCCTGCTGCATGTGGGCACGGGCTGCTTCATTATCTGAGGAGTTGCAAATGGCACTGAACACTGTGCAATCATCAGCAACATCCCCACTTCTGACCTTATGATGGAGGGAAGGTCATGAAGTAGCTGAAGATGGTTGGACCTAAGACACTACCCTGAGGAACTCCTGCAGTTATTCCTGGGGCTAAACTGATTGGCCTCCAACTACCACAATCAACTTCCTTTGTGCTAGGAGGACACCAGCCAATGGAGAGATTTTCCCCTGATTTCCACTGCCTTCAGTTTTGCTAAGGCTCCTTGATGCCAGTCAAATGCTGCCTGAATGTCACTCTCACTTCACTTCTGGAATTCAGCTCTTTCGTCCACATTTGGACCAAGGCTGTAATGAGGTCTGGAGTGGAGTGGTCCTGGCAGAACCCAAACTAAGCATTGGTGAGCAGATTATTGTTGAGTAAGTGCTGCTTGATCGCACGGTCAACGACCAACTTCCATCACTTTGCTGATGATTGACAGCAGACAAATGTGACAATAATTGACCAGATTGGATTTTCCCCGTTTTTGTGGGCAGGACATACCTGGATAATTTTCTCTTTTGTTGGGTAGATGCCAGTGTTGTAGCTGTACTGGACAGCTCGACTCAGGGCGCAGCTAGTTCTGGAACACAATTCTTCAACACTACAGCTGGGATGTTGTCAGGGCCTATAGCCTTTGCTGTATCCAGCGTGCTCAGCTGCTTCTTAATTTAATGTGGTGTGAATGGCATTAGCTGAAGACTGGCATGTGATGTTGAAGACTTTAGGAGGAGGCCAAGATGGATCGTCCACTCGGCACTTCTGGCTAAAAATGGTTGCAAATGCTTCAGCCTTGTCTTTTGCACTGACATGCTGGGCTCCTCAATGATTGTGGATGGGGATGTTTGTGGACCCTTCTTCTCCTGCTAGTTATTTAATTGTCCACCATCATTCACAACTGGATGTGGCAGAATTCAGAGCTTTCTTCTGATCTGTTGGTTGTGGGATCACCTAGCTGTCTATAGCTTCTTCTGTTTAGCATGTTTATCGTCCTGTTGTGTAGCTTCAGCAGGCTGGCACCTCATTTTTAGGTATTCCTGATACTGCTCCTGTTATCATTCTGATGTTGCAGTCTGAGGTTCAGGTTTGATCTGTGATATGCTCCTGTTTAGCTCATTTCAGGTTTCAGTGTCGAAGGGGCTGAACAATTTACTTAGCTTGGAAGAGTGGGGACAGGGACAGGCCATTAGTCAAGCTACCTACGAAAGATGCTGAGAAAATATGCACAGGGCCACCAATTCACTTGGTTGCGATGCCCCCATAAATGGGCCACAATGACCCATGTAAAGTTAAAGGTTTCTACTTTGGCTTAGTGTAGGACTCTCGCCTCTGAGTCAGAAGGTTGTGCGTTCAAGTCCCACTCCAGAGACTTGAGCACATAATTTACACTTACACTCCACTGCAATACTTAGGGAGTAGAGTTCCTATCCTAAATACAAGATTCAAATTTTTAGCGGTGTTATGAAGAAAATGCCCTACATTCCAAATTTCTGGTATGCGATCATTAAACATTTGAAGGCTAGAGTAATTCACTGGCAGCGAACAGATGGCACATTTAAGCGTCAAAGATAAATACACAGGGATGAAGGTAATTAAGGATCCCGTTGCTGCAAACAGAATTTTAATCCTTTTAAGGATATGACGATATTTTATCACATATCTGTATAAACTCAAAGTTCATATTTTCACAGTACTTAAATTTGAACTCAACAGTTAAAAGTACTTATGAACTTTTTGTGAGTAGACTCCCCCCACTCAGTGATTCTGAATTTCACCTCCTCTTCCACCAAAGGCAAAGCCTCATGCAGGGCTACAGTACCAAGGTCATTGGCAAGCCCTAGTACTTCATGCCAGTGACCACTCTTCAGCATGTTCATGCTCACACATTACGTGCCAATAGACTATGAGATAAAGAGGGGCCGTCACAGGTCACAGCCAAGTGTTTACCAGCTATAAGTACATGTCCACTCTCCAGAAGGGAATGTGAAGTCAACTGTAGTGTCCCACTGCCATTCTAGCTGTTATCAGCGAACTCAGCAAGGATTTAGGATTATTTCTTCTTCTGTTTACAACTGCAGAAGGGGGGGGGGGCAAAGACTGGAATGAAAATTTCCTCTGCCCGTTGACTGTAAGGGTCTTATGTAAACATGTTTCGGCAGTCTCAACTCAGTTCCTAGTGGGCGCAGTCATCCAGCACAACGTCTCCCAATTCAACATCAATTGGCAACTTCACCCAGAAGGATAGCTATAGTGAACAATGGAAAAATATGCATTTCTGTAGTATTCTACATTCTGTAGTATTCTGTAGTTCTTCTGAGGTTGCAGCTGACATACATTATTGGAATAAAGAGAAGGAACTTTACTCTGAATTTAAGATTGTGAGATCTGACTTTGAACTGTTTTAATAGTCTATATCTGATATTCCCACTGATTAAATCTTTACCTTGATGAGAAAAGATAAAAACTGTGGCAGACAATTACACCCTCTGAGGAAGGTGGATCTAATGAGCTTAAGTGTGTTAAATTAACAATAATGATAGTCATTAACCTAGCAATACTTCAGCAATTGTCATTTTAACTACATGTGTGAACTCAACTCCGTCACATAATATCAACTGGCTTGAGCTGTACTATCAGCATTCAAACGTTTGCTCCAACATTTTTGACTAAACAAGGAGGGAATCACTGCTGGAAAACAAAAGTCTTTCTTTTAGTCCTGACACTTATAGTATGCATCAACTCCCACTACCAGCATGTCCTTTCTTCTGAGACCTGGCTTTGAATTCAGCCCAAGTGATGAGGTGCAACAGTCCTAAGAGAAAAAACTTTGAGTAGCCAGTCTGAGGGGTTATTAGTGCAAAACACAGCTGCCTTTAATTCAACGGTATCTGTCAGTGTTAACCAGTTAAGTATAAGCAAAAAAACACTGGAATTGGAGGTGAGAAAATAAACTATTCTGTAGCAAGGGTTGTTCTTTTGAGATCAGGGTTAAGGAACATTGCTATTACTTGAGCAAGAGTAGAGAAAGCTTCGTCCCTACATCTGGATCAACACGTAACCTGTTTATGCTGGATATGGCTGCCAAAAATGTAAAAGCATCCCATTCCCAACACTGACATTTATCTCATTGAGGGGAATAAAAGAAATTAAACAGAAATTTATCAAGCAAGCCATGCAATACTTTATTTTTGTATTTTACAAGAGTATACTGGAGGTTGTTTGTGTGGTTAACAATTACTCTTACATATTCAATTTTTACAAAACACTAAAAGGCTAAATTAAACTTCTTGTAAAATTAGGATGTATTTTAATCCAGGTTTAACTAGTCTAATTTATAGAGATGGCACATTAATAATTCATAATATTGATCTGCATTCAGATGAGACATGGGGTACTTTTATTCCCCAATACAATCCTTCCTCTGCTTCTGCGACTTACAATTATCACTATGCTTCCACGATGATTTAGGGTTAACGGAGCTAATGGCCCCCACAGAAAAGCAGGATCCGGACTTTTACTCCTGATATTTGCTGAGTTAACAGATTTCAGATGGGGCACAGGTAGGAGTGCTACAAATGGCCTCAGAAGCCCTTGTCACATAATGGTGGGAAGGTTAGCCACAGCTCATAATCCAATAAGTCCAACTGGAAATGTATGTGAACGTTTGATTATGATGCTTCTGTTGTTGAACATCCCACCAACTCTCAGCATCGAGGCTCATACATAAATAGTGGCCACTGGATAAGTTATTGGAGGGAGTCTGGCAGAAATGGAATCATAGATCAGCAAAGATTCAACACTTTCAAAGAGTGGGGTGGTGAGAGAAGAAAATACACAGATTTTCATTTAAAAAAAAGTATTACCAACACAGATGGAACCAGACTCAGGTTTAACATCAGCAGTCAGAGATTTGCAAGAGGTGACAATGCCAAGATACAAACAACTTTTAACTAGAATAAAAGCAAAATACTGGAAATCTGAAATAAAAACAAGAAATGCTGGAAATACTCAGCAGGATTGACAGCATCTGTGGAGAAAGAAGCAGAGTTAACTTTTCAGGTCAGTGACCTTTCATCAGAATTGGTGAAGGGTCACTGACCTGAAATGTTAACTCTGCTTCTTTCTCCACAGATGCTGCCAGACCTGCTGAGTACTTCCAGCATTTCTTGTTTTTGTAACAACTTTTAACTGTCTTGCTTCCGTTGAGAGAGTAACAATAATGAGCAAGGAGGTAGAGAAAATCAGATACCAAACTGGTGTCAACAGGTCTTTAGAAATAAGTGCAAAATTATATCACAAACCCATGTATTCCAAATGGACAGTTGAAAAACTGATAACTGAAGTCCATATTTATGTATTGCAGGAAAACAATCACAGCAAGGCTTCTTTGTATTAGTGAAACATTTTTCATGAAATACTAACCATGTTTAGAAACAACTCCTGCACTGGGGAGATATGACTAGGGCAATTTGTCTTGTATTCAGAAAATATGGGTATTCCCATGGGTTGGGGGAATTAGAAATACCCCTAGAAAACCAGAAGGAAGCAATTTATTCTAGAGGTACTGCAAATTAAATTTTAAGAAACTGGCACACTTGAACACGAAAACAACCCCTTCTTGACTTCACACAACTGTGCAGCTTACAATTGCTGTCAATGCCAACTGCATACATTTATCTTCCCAGATATTAAATGAAATACGTAGCACTATAATATTTATCTGCACACAATTGAATGGGCTTAGATTGGTCGTTTTGCATACTTCACCTCTTGGGAATGGAGTTTTCTGCAGCTTCACTTTTAGTCTTTTATAATTTAAATGCAACCATAGTCATGGCTCCAAAACATTTCATATTTTCTTATAGAAATGTGAAACCCTGTAATTTAGCACCATACAATTTGGAAGATTAATGTATAGTTAAACTGCAGCGAGTCTGGCCATGGTTAAAGTTTCTCCACCAATAATGTTCCTTGTTGCCATGAATACGTGTATTTTTAGATTACAGTACTATAAAAAGTCACTTTGCTCAGCATAATGTAAACCAGATAGTCATTTGCTTAAAAAATGTTAACAGATGTTAGAAAAGAACAATTTTATAAGGGGACAGCAGCTGAGGTAATTTTGAGATTTTACCCCCTGTAGTGCCTAAAGTCACTAGTTGTTTTTATTGGGATTGTGTTTTTAAGCAAGTATTAAGAGTATAATACGTGCAGAGCCCTTAATTTCCCCTCTTCCTTCTATTTGCTGATTGCATTTTTAGATATTCAACTGGAAATGGACACATGCCAAGTTGTAACTAACTCAGGAATCTGCAGACTTATCTAGCATTTCCTTCTCTCCCGGAAAGCTTTTTTCCTTCTCTAGATAGGCCTGGAGAGATTAGGAATTGACTAGCCGGGGATTGAGAAAATTGCCATTCTATCATTCCATGCTGCTACATTCTCAATGAACAAAAAGTGCAATCTTTCTTTTTAAGTTAAGTTTTAAATACTCCCTAGTGACACACATCGACAGGCAACTGTACTGCAAAATCATTTTTCTGCTTGTAGGAAAATGCTGCCCTCTTTTGTGGGAAATTGGATAAGACAGGGTTTCATACTTCCAATAAAGTTCTGCTCAGGCCAACATTTCAAAGCTTAAATTCCAGAAAAATTAATTATATCCTGACAAAAAGCCACAAGTTTTTATACAGTATATACACTAACCTACTCAGTTATTTTCACTGATTGCATCTAGCACAAGTAAAAATGTGCACCAGAAAAGAAGCCAACTGTTGTTGGCCAACTACTTCATCTCAACCTATTAGCACATTCTTCTATTCCTTTCTCCCTCATGTACTTCCCTAGCTTCCCCTTAAATGTATCTATGCCATTCACTTCAACTACTCCTTGTAAGTTCCACGGTCTAACCACTCTGGGTAAAGAAGCACCCCGAAACAACAGTTGGCTTCTTTTCTGGTGCACAGGCCATCAGCATGATACAGAATTATGCACGTAGCTGCAGTGCCATGCCGTTTGTTCTGCCCTTGCTTTGTTGCTTGAAAGATTATATTATCGGTTAATGAACTTTAATTCAAAATATATTTACCCAGAGTGGAATAAAGGCAATCTATTTAATTGCGTCTCCATCTTACACATCAAGATTGAGCAAGGCTAAGCGAGTAAAGGTCTACAATTCAGAGGCACGGGAACACCAGCACCTGCAGGTTCCCCTCCAAGTCACACATTAGCCTGACTTCGACCTATACTGCTGTTCCTTCACTTGTTGCTGGGTCAAAAACCTGTGACAAGTGTGAAAACAAACAAACGGATATGACCAGTCAGTGGCATAGAACAGATGCTGGATAATTTAGATAAAAAAGGAAGTTAAGTTTATATGTAATATTTGATCAGAGCTGTTAGATACTATTTGGTAAGATTTTCCTGCAGTATCCTGTTTAATTAAACATAGATTGGCCAATTCATCACTGTTAGCGAATCCAGTCAATATCACAATCTTTAAATTAAGATAATACATCTGAAGTTGGGCACTACTTCACATTAGATATTTGCTCAAAACATCATTTAAGGTAGTAACTCTCCTTGCATCTCTATGATTTCAATATTGATGTCTATCTGGGCTAATGCTTCAAAGAACATAATAGAACGTGTGGGTATGAGTTCACACGAGCCCATATATTTCAATGTACCCTGTTGTTTGCGCAATCAAAACAAAATGATTTAAAACAACTTTCCGTTCTCTTCAACAGGGAATATGTAACAGTGAAGCAGGACTAATGGAAAAAAATTAATTCATCCACATCTCAAGGGTCTTTTTGGTCACTGTTTGTAGTAATAAAGTGATTAAGGAGCATATATGGATCATATAACCATGGTAACAGAATCACTGGGAGGGATTTTCAGGAACCTGAGAGTATCTTCTTGGTCCCATGTTATCTGAAGTCTGTGTATTGTCTGTTTCTTAATGTATTGTAGTTTGGTGTTAGTATGCATGTAATTTAGAGAATGATTTAGATTAAATGTTGGATTGTGTAACATGAGCTTGTTAAAGTCAAAGATATGATTCTGCAGTTATTACAACAAATTATAATGTATTAAAACAAATGTAACAAAATGTCCCAAGGCGCTTTGCAAGGGCATTATAAAACAAAGTATGACAGAGCCACGTAAGGAGATACCAGGTCACATGATGAAATGCTTGACCAAACAGGTACATTTTAAGGAGTGCCTTAAAGGAGGAAAGGGGGTAGGAGAGGCAGAGAGGTGGAGGGAGGATATTCAAGTTTGGGGTCTAGGCAACTGAAAGCACACCATCAATGGTAGAGCAATTAAAATCAGGGATGTACAGCAGGCCAGAATTAGAGGAGCACAGATATAATACAAGAACTAGGAGCAGGAGTAGGCAATTCAGCCCCTCGAGCCTGCTCTGCCGTTCAATATGATCATGGCTGATCTCATCTCGACCTCAACTCCACTTTCCTGCCCATTCTCCATAACCCTTCAACCCATTACTAATTAACAATCTGTCTATCTCCTTAAATTTACTCAATGTCCCGGCATCCTCCGCACTCTGGGGTAGTGAATTCCACAGACTCACGATCCTTTGAGAGAAGTAATTTCTCCTCATCTCTGTTTTAAATCTGTCAACCCTTATCCTAAAACTATGACCTCTTGTTCTAGACTGCCCTACAAGAGAAAACATCCTCTCTACGTCTACTTTGTCAATCCCCTTAATCATCTTACATACCTCAATCAGATCTCCTCTCATTCTTCTAAACTCCAGAGAGTAAAGGCCTAAACTGCTCAATCTCTCTTCATAAGACAAACCCCTCATCTCTGGAATCAATCTAGTGAACCTCCTCTGAACTGCCTCCAGTGCAACTACATCCCTCAAGTAAGGGGACCAAAACTGTAAGCAATACTCCAGGTGCGGTCTCACTAGTGCCTTGTACAGCTGCAGCAACACTTCCCTACTTTTATACTCTATTCCTTTAGCAATAAACGCCAAAATTCCATTTGCCTTCCTTATTACCTGCTGTACCTGCGTACTAGTTTTCAGCGGATCATGCACGAGGACACCCAGATCCCTCTGCACTGAAGCTTCTCTCCATTTAGATAATAAGTTGCCTTTCTATTCTTCCGACCAAAATGGATAACCTTGCACTTATCCATGTTAAACTCCATCTGCCAAATTTTGGCCCATTCACCTAACCTACCCATATGCATTTGTAAATTTCTTATTTCTTTATTGCAACTTACTATCCCACCAATTTTAGTGTCATCTGCAAATTTGTCTATAATACCTTCTATCTCTGCATCCAAGTCATTAACATAGATTGTAAATTGTTGGGGCCCGAAGACCGAACCCTGTGGCACCCCACTAGTTACATCTTGCCAGCCAGAAAAAGACCCATTTATCCCGACTTTGTTTTCTGTTGGTCAGCCAATCCTCTATCCAAGCTAATAAATTTCCCCTAACCCCATGTGATCTTACCTTGTGTATTAACCTTTTGTGCGGCACCTTATCAAATGCCTTCTGGAAGTCCAGACATACAACATCCAATGGATCCCCATTATCCACTTTGCTTGTTACAGCTTCGAAGAACTCCAGCAAATTAGTCAAACACGATTTACTCTTCATAAAACCATGCTGACTCTGATGGATCACGTTTTGACTTTCTAAATGTCCTGTTATTACTTACTTAATAATGGATTTTAACAATTTCCCAACGGCAGATGTTAAACTAACTGCTCTATAGTTTTCTACTTTCTGCCTCCCTCCCTTTTTGAATAAAGGCATTATATTAGCTTTTTTCCAATCCACTGGAACCTTTCCCCCATCCAGGAAATTTTGGAATATTATAACCAATGGATCCACTATCTCTGCTGCCACTTCCTTTTAAGACCCTAGGATGTAGGCCATCAGGCCCTGGGGACTTGTCTGCCTTCAATCCCAATAGTTTGCTCAGTACTTTTTCCCTAGTGATGATTGTTCCAAGTTCCTTCCTTTCTGTAACCTCTGCATTTCCTGTTACTACTGGGATGTTACTAGTGTCCTCCACCGTGAAAACGGAGGCAAAATACTGATTTAGTGTTTCCGCCATTTATGTGTTCCCCTCTATTAACTCCCTGTCTCATCCTCCAAAGGATCAACATTCACTTTAGCTACTCTCTTCCCTTTTATATACTTATAGAAGCTTTTGCTATCCATTTTTATATTTTGCGCTAGTTTTCTTTCATAATTTACCTTTGCTCATTTTATTACTTTTTTAATAACCCTTTGTTGATCTTTAAAAGTTTTCCAATCTTCCAGCCTGCCACTGGCCTTTGCAATATGGTATGCTGTAGTTTGTCTTTATGTTATCTTTAACTTCCTTGCTTGGCCATGGATGTTTTTTCCCCCTCTTAGAATCTTTCTTCCTCCCTGGAATATATTTTAGTTGGGAGGAATTGAATATCTCCTTAAACATCTTCCACTGCTCATCAACTATCCTACCTTTTAGTCTTCCTGCCCAGTCCACTAGGGCCAAATCTGTCCTCATGCCTATGTAATTACCTTTGTTTAGCTCCAGAACGCTAGTGTGGGACTCCAGTTTCTCGCCCTCAAACTGAATTTGAAATTCTAGCATGCTATGATCACTTTTCCCGAGAGGATCCTTAACTATGAGATCATTAATTAATCCCACCTCATTACACAATACCAAATCTAGAATAGCCTGCTTCCTGGTTGGTTCTACAACATATTGCTCCAATATCTAGGAGGGTTTTGAATCTGGAGATTACAGATATAGGGAGGGGCCAGGCCATGGAGGGGTTTGAAAACAAGGATGAGAATTTTAAATTCAAGACGTTGCTTGACCGGGAGCCCATGTAGGTCAGCCAGCACGGGGCTGATAAGGGAACAGGACTTGGTGTGAGTTAAGACATGGGCAGCAGAGTTTTGAATGACAGTAGAATGTGGGAGACCAGCCAGGAGTGCACTGGAACTACAACTGATGTTTAAAGTAACAAAGCAAATAGAACAGGAAAACAGTCCAACAAACAGAATAGTACAACCCAGAAGGTGCCCATTTGGCCCACTGAGTCTGCGCTAGCTCTTTCAAAGAGCAATCTGTCACTATTCATCCATAAAATTCAAATATTTTAGGAATAAACCCAAAGTTCTATGTTTGTTATATTTGATTTTTGAACTGCTGTTTTCAAATAGTTTTATAAAAACAATACCATTTGTTCTGACCTCCGGTGTACAATGTGACACATTATAGCAAATGCGCTGGATTGAAAGTGAAACTGATTGAAATTATACTTTGTATTCCAATGTCCAAGCCATTTATGAGGGAGGGAGCAAGGGCGGGGGAGCTAATACAGTTGTGCTGCTCTACATTGATGTTTGTATACTTAGGGAGAAATGCATTTTTACATCGGACTCTGTTTTGATTGCATTAGATTAGCTATACACTTTATATTCAGATTAATTGCCCCCATGTCCGTGGTTGAGTCAATAATTTTGTCAAATGTCCGTGATGCAACATGTTGGTGCCTATCCCTGGGGAGGGAGTGGGGAAGAGAAGACAGCGACTGAGGGAGGGAGTAGGGTTCTTTGGGTGGGGTGGTGAAGATCGTGGCCATTGAGGGATGAGGGGGGGTTTGGCTTCAATTCATTTTTTTTTGTCAAATTGTTCAGCTCCACCGTTATTAATGGCAGCTGCCTGAGACGTCGCAGACAGTGACATTTCAGTCCATGAGGCTGCACTTGTGCATATGCCAGTACTGCGCCACCTAGTGATTGTGTTGTCAGCAAATGCAGCCATGAAATAAAGGCCACAGAACAGTCTAAAAATCGAACTACAAGCAAAGGTCCTCATGATTATGAAGTTTTGGTGGCTGCCAATAAACCTGATAAGCTAATAAGAGAAGCCAAAAAGGAATAAGATAGTTGGAGAGAGTTTGGAGTTTATTGAGTTACCAGATAAGGGGCAACCTGCTTTGTCACTTAGGTGGATTTGTACTGAAAATGTCCTTGCAAATGGTGCTTATAAGGCCAAAGCGAGGCTAGTTGCTAGAGGTTTTGTAGGGCGACAGGGTGATGCAGATGTTGGAGTGGATTCTCCCACAGCTAGAAAAGTAATCTTGAAAATCTTTTTAGCTCTTTTGGCCACATATTCATGGGAATGTAGATTATTCGACATAAAAGCAGCATTTCTGCAGGGTGATACTTTTCAGAGAAACATTTCTGAAACCACCCAAAAGTCAGCAGATGTAGAAGGAAACCATGGAAACTAAACATATGCAACTATGGCTTGAATGACGCTTCCATGGGGTGGTATTTTTCAGGGAGATCTGTTCTCCTGAAAATAGTTTTGTGTTCAACTAAAAGCAGATCCTGCAATGTTTTATTGGTATCAAAGGAAAACTTTTGGGCGTCTTCATGATGCATGTTAATGATTTCTTATGGGGTGGTACTGCAGAATGAGAAATATGTTAAGATTAAAGTAGAATTAAAAATTGGGAGTCAGGCTTATAGGGCCTTTTAAATATATTGGTTCAGATATCAAGAAGAGTCGGTCTGGAATAACTTTAAAATCAACAATCCTATTTAGTGTTACTCCCATCCCGATTAATCATGCTCAGTCATCACAGAAAGATGATGTTGTATCTAAAGAGACCGAGCAATTGTGAAGCTTGATTGGTCAATTGAACTGGTTGGGCACTCAGACTAGATGAGATATTAGTTTTATGTGTTGGAATCAAGAACTACGATGAAACACCCTAAAATTGATAATGTTTAAAGGGCAAATAAAACATTAAAAATATTAAATCTGATGCAATGCATACTTAAGTTGCCATCTTAGATGACCCAAAGAACATGAAACGAGCCATTTTTAGAGGTGCTTCACATGCTAATCTTTCTAATGGGTATTCAAGTGCAGCTGGTTTTATAATATTTCTTATGGGTAAGAATGGGAAATACCGTCCTTTACTTGGGAAGCTAATAAAATAAAAAATGGCTGTTAAAAGTACTTCAGCTGCTGAAACACTGGCTCTTGTGGCAGCAGTAGACATGGGATTCTATTTGTCAAATATTATAAGTGAGATTCTGTACAAGGGGTGTACTGAAGATAGTTTGCCCATTGAATGTTATGCGGATCATCGTTCATTGTGGGAACAGACACGCTACAAAAAACGTAGGTGAGAAAAATGTTAAGAGCCCTCGAGAAGGTGCATCTCACAATGTAATGCTTTGTACAGAATGTGGAAGTTTTTGATTTAATTTGTTTTGAAATTTTGGTTGTATATATTAATTCTAATTTATATTTAAAAAGAGAGAAGGGAATCTGTTAACTATATTAACTGCATTTAATTGGATGCAGGCAGTGGTCATTAACTGGGGAATCACTTGAGCCCCTATAAAGAGATAGACTAAAACTGTGTTTGTGGGGTTAGCAGGTGTAGGCTTGTCATGTGTAATTCTGTAAATAAATATGTGTGAAAAGATTGACTCCAGTTCTATTCATCACCAAAGGACTTTCTGGAATGGAACAAGTATTATTCAACCAGATAAAAAGGGAAGGGGAGGGGAAAGAGGTATGATCTGTTCTCCTGCTCAACAGGGAAAGGGTGCAGCAAACACACAAATCCAGGTCATGGTGATATACTCCAAAAAGAAAATTCTATTCAATCACGAACACTTACTTAACTCCTCTCGATGCTTTTCTGTCTGTTTGAAGTACTGGCGCAATTCTTCCGTTATTTCCACATTGCTGACATCACATTCTATTTCACTCTCCGACTCCGTTTCGCTTTCTGTGTCAGAATTCAGAACAGTTTCACTGTTCAAATTGGCCATTTCAAACTCCGAGCTGCGTGGGCACTGCTGTCGTCCCTTTTGGCTGCGCTCAGTTTGCTCAGTACGTCTTGAAGAGTAGCACAAAGAACCGTTATGCCAGTCAGCAAAGCGACTTGCTGTTGGTTCTGTGTTATACCAGGGAGAATACTCAAGTGACTCGAATGCCTTGCGATAAGCCCGTCTATGTTTCTGCAGCCATCCCATAGCTAGATGATAATGCTGCCAAAATCTGGAGTACATTTTATGGTTGTACCAAATGTCTGAAGTTAGTCTTATTCCATCATCCTGTTTAAAAGAAAATACAAACACAATTTTTCCCCTTCTCTCCTGAAGACACTAACTTATGCTGTGATAACAGTGTGATGGAATATAGGTATAATAGGCTTGATTAAGTAGAATTTGGAAATAGTTAGTGTATTATGCCTTTAGAGTTAACTATTGAATAAATGGTTAGTTTTCAGTGCTCACTGAAGTTCCCCTTTAAGATGGTAGAGTTCAACATTTCAAGGTCTCTGTCAGAATAGAATTGCTGTTACCAGGTGCTTGGAACATAAACATAGACATTGAAATATCCTGTGTGACCTCAGTAAGAGGTAGCAATAAACTTGATTGGTTTATGGAGTTGTTGTTCAGACAGAGTTGCTGTGGGTACCATGGAAAGGGCAATTAACAATAAATGGAATGTACTCACAGGAACAAGAGAGGTCAAGTAAAAACAATTGTAAACATTTTGACCAGATAAAAGCTCATAACTTCAAATTTCAGTAAAACATTAAATTAAAGATATAGATTTTAAAAGGAACACAGGAAGGTCACATCTAATGTAAAAGTCATATGACACCTTAGAAATAGTATAAAAATACAAGGTTCTAAAGCAAACACTGAGGGGTGTTGAATCCTCAACAATACTTCTCATCCCATGCCTTATTCGGGGATTAAAGGTACAAGCTTACTTTACATTTTGATGAATAATCTGAATATTCCAAGATAATATTGCTGTAACATTAGCAAGGTTAAACTTTTGGATTCTATGTTAGAAATAAGAATATGTTACATCTCTCAGTAATATTTGATATTGTGATATACTTATCCACTTAAGAAGTTTATTGCATGTTAAATTCTTTAATAAATATATAGTTAATAAATCGTCTCATGTAGTATTCTGTATACAACTACAAGAACCCCCTCTCTGTGTCTCTTTAAGTGGAGAGATATGTATTGAAGAGAGTTTCCCAGACCCTTATAATATCTGGGATATTTATGATTTAGCCATAAAATATTAGAAGCAGGCTATCTGAAAGCTGGTAAAAATTCTCTGTTGGTTTTCTTTCTTTTAGGAAAAACTAGTGCAATTCTTTGGACCCAAATAAGTGTCTGAGAATTTGTTTGGCTTGAACTTGATTAAAGGAGATTCATGGGGATGTGCTCCTGATTTGGTTTAGTTCCTACAAGGGGTTAAAGTCATAAATCACTTCTACAGTGGCTACCACTGCCAAGTGACCAGTCAAATGTAAACCTAGACAGAGTGTATGCAATAAAAACAGAAAATGCTGGAAACACTCAGGTCAGGCAGTAGCTGTGGAGAGTTACAACATCTGCAGCAGCTTGCTTTTGTTTTTGGGTGTGTGCATGCAGCCTACTTCACAGCTGACCTGATTTAAGACTAGCCAACTTAGCATAAACCAGGGATCAAATCTGGCCTTGGTTGGCTTTGAGTGTAGGCAAAGCCTTTCCCAACTATGGGAGTCACTAGCTGCTACTGCAGCTTTTTTGATATTAAAAACAAAACTAGCTTTCTTTCCATAGTCATGTGAATGAAGTTATTTGGGGGAGAAGACAAATCTGAAGTATGGGAGAAGACAAATCTGAAGTATGGGTGACCACACAGCACTACTCAGAACTGAACGTGAAGAAGGGAGTTTGGTAAGTGAATGGATTTTAAGGGTTATTCTCTCAAGAATAGTTTTTGTTTTGTTTACATCTAGCAATTCATTGAAATTCCTGTTTCAGTTAAGAGGCAAGTTAGGTTTCTTGCAGTTTTAAACAGGGGTGTACAAACACAGAGTATCTGTAGCTAGTTAATTAGATGGCTAGTTTCTGCACACAGCATTGTTTTCAGAGTATAAATTCAGGGGACTCAGTGCTGCTTGTCTGCCTTGAGTGCTGCTGGAGGGCACAGATTGTAAAGAAGGGAGTTTGGTAAGTGAGGGAGTTCGCTAAGGAGGAGAACTATAAATTAAGAAAAACTAAATTTGAGCGTAGTGTTTAAAGTGGGAGTTTGATGCGTGAGGAGGGGCTTCTTTCTTTCTTCTACCTTTTTTCAGCCTCCAGTAGCTGCCTCTCTCTCTTCGGTGCAGGGGGAAGAAGCTGATTGGTGAGTAACTGGTAAGTTACTTTTCACTGTAATAACAAGCTTTTAAAGTTATGTTATGGCAGGTCAGCTCGGCCAAGTGGAATGTACGTCCTGCGGTTATGTGGGAAGTTATGGACCACACCACGAGTTCCAGACGAACACATCTGTAGGAAGTGTCACCTGCTGCAGAAGCTTGAGCTCTAGGTTTTGGAACTTGAGCGGTGGCTAGAGTCACTATTGTGCACCCCCGAGGCAAATGACTACGTGGATAGCATGTTTAGGGAGGTGGTCACACCGCAGGTTAGGAGCATGCAGGCAGAGAGGATGGGGATTCCTGCACTATCTTGCTTGCTAATTGGTTTTCCATTTTGGATACTGGTGAGGGCGAAGGTTCCTTGGGAGAGTGCAGCCAGAGCAAAGTCCATGGCACCACCGGTGGCTCAGCTGCACAGGAGGGGGGAATGAAGAGTGGAACAGCAATAGTGATAGGGAATTCAATTGTCAGGGGATCAGACAGGTGCTTCCGCGGCAGTAAACGTGACTCCAGGATGGTGTGTTACCTCCCTGGTGCCAGGGTCAAGGATGTCATGGAGTGGCTGCAGGACATCCTTCTTGGGGAGGGTGAACAGCCAGGGTCGTGGTCCACATTGGTACCAATGACAGGTAGGAAGAGGGATGGGGTCCTGAAAGCAGATTTTAGGGAGTTAGGAACGAAATTAAAAAGCAGGATCTCCAAAGCAGTAATCTCAGAATTACCCCCAGTATCACATGCTAGTGAGCATAGGGAACAGGAGGACTGATCGACTGAATATGTGGCTGGAGAATTGGTTCGGAGGGAGGGAATCAGATTTCTGAGACATTGGGACTGGTTCTGGGGCAGGTGGGACCTGTAGAAGATGGACAGAAACCTGAGGGGTAGCTCAAACTGGACAGAAGTAAAGCTGGTAACAGGAGGTAGAAAAGTAGCAAGTGACATTAGAAGGCAGGCGAAACAAAGGCGAGCATCAACTGGGCTTAGAATGCAGAATGTCAAGACGACAAGGTTAAGGGCACTTTACCTGAATGCACGGAGCATTCGCAACAAGGTAGATGATTTAAAAGGCCCAAATAATGGTAAATGGATATGATCTAATTGCCATAATGAAAATATGGCTATGGGTGACCAAGACTGGGAACTGAATATTCAACAATTAGGAAGGACAGGCAAAAAGGAAAAGGAAGTGGTGTTGCGCTGATAATAAGGGATGGGATCAGTACATTAGTAAGGGAGGATCTCAGATTGGAAGAACAAAATGTGGAATCTGTTTGGGTGAAGCTAAGAAACAGTGAGGGGCAGCAAACATTGGTTGCTGTTGTTTATAGGCCAAAGAGTAGTGGTAGTGTGGGGCATAGTATTAGTCTGGAGATTAGAGAGGCACATAGCATGGGTAATACAGTAATCATGGGTGTCTTCAATCTGCATATAGACTGGGTAAACCTAATGAGCACTAATGGTGTGGAGGACGACTTTCTGGAGTGTGTTAGGGATCATTTTCTAGAGCAGTATGTTGAGGAACCGACTACAGAACAGGCTACATTAGATCTAATATTATGTAATGAGAAAGGGCTGTAAAATAACCTTTAGGGATGACTGACTACAATATGATAGAATTTTACATTATGTTTGAAAGAGAAGTAGTTCAATCTGAAGCCAGGGTGTTAAATTTGAACAAAGGAAATTATGAAGGTATGAGGGGCAAATTGGCTGAGGTGGATTGGGAAAATACATTAAAAGGTATGATAGTATTTAGGCAATGGATAGTCTTTAAAGAAATATTACATAGTTCACAGCAACTATACATTCCTTCAAGGCACCAAAACCCCCAAAAGTGAAGGCAGTCAACAAAGGAAGTTAAAGATAGTATAAGATTAAAAGGCCTATAAAGTTGCCAGAAATAGTATGAAACAAGAGGATTGGGAGGATTTTAGAATACAGCAAAGGAGGATGAAGAAACTGATAAAGGGAGAAGGGAATATGAATGTAAGCTAGCAAAAAATATAGAAACAGGCTGTAAAAGCTTCTACAGGTACATAAACAGGAAATGTTTGATGAAGACAAATGTGGGTCCATTACAGGCAGAGTCAGGAGAATTTATAATGTGAAACAGAGAAATGACAGAGAAGCTAAATGATTACTTGGTGTCTAAATCTCCCAGAATTAGAGATCCAAGGGTTTAGGGAGAATAAGGAATTGAAGGAAATTAGTATTGGAGAAATTAATGGGGCTGAAGGTTGATAAGTCCCCAGGACCTGATATTCTACATCCCAGAATGTTGAAAGAGGTAGCTATGGAGATGCATTGGCGATCATCTTCCAAAATTCAAAAGATTCTGGAGCAGTTCCTGCAGATTGGAAGGTAGCAAATGTCACCCCACTACTTAAGAAGGGAGGGAGAGAGAAAACAGGGAATTACAGACCTATTAGCCTTACATCAGTCATTGGGAAAATGTAGAATCTATTCTAAAGGATGTGGTAAATGGACACTTGGATAATAATGATCTGATTGGATATAGTCAGCATGGATTTATGAATGGAAAATCATGTTTGACGAACCTGTTGGAGTTTTTTGAGGATGTTACTAATAGCATTGATAAAGGGGAGTCAGTGGATGTGGTTACTTGAATTTTCAGAAGGCTTTTGATAAAATCCCCCACAGGAGATTGGTTAGCAAAATTAAAGCACATGGGATAGGAGGTAATATACAGGCATAGATTAAGGATTGGTTAACAGGCAGGAAGCAGAGAGTAGGAATAAACACATCATTCTCACACTGGCAGGCTGTGACTAGCGGGGTACCGCAGGGATCAGTGTTTGGGCCCAAGCTGGTCACAATATATATCAATGTTTTGGATGCGGGGACCAAATGTAGTATTTCCAAGTTTGCGATGACACAAATTAGGTGAGGATGTGTGCTGTAAGGAAGAAACAAAGCGGCTTCAAGGGGATTTGGACAGACTTAGTGAGTGGGCAAGAATGTGGCAGATGGAATATAATGTGGAAAAATGTGAGGTTATCCACTTTGGTAGGAGAAACAGATGTGCAGAGCAATTCTTAAAATGCTAAGAGATTAGAAAGTGTAGATGTACAAAGGGTCCTGGGTGTCCTTGTCAATAAGTCACTGAAAGCTAACATGCAGGTGCCTCAAGCAATTAAGGCAAAAGGCAAATGGTACGTTAGCCTTTATCGCAAGAGGATTTGAGTACAGGAGTTGTGAAATCTTGCTTCAATTGTATAAAACCTGGGTTAGAGCACACCTAGAGTACTGTGTGCAGTTTTGATTCCCTTACCTCAGGGAGGATATTATTGCCATAGAGGGAGTTCAACGAAGATTCACCAGACTTGTTCCCGGGATTGCGGGACTGTCCTGTGAAGAGACTGGGGAAACTGGGCCTGTATTCTCTAGTTTTGAAGAATGAGAGGTGATCTCACTGAAACCTACAAAATACTTAAAGGGATCGACAGGGTAGATGCAGTTGAGATGTTTCCCCTGGTTGGGGAGTCTAGAACCAGGGGACACAATTTCAAAATAAAGGGAAGCCACTAAGGACAGAGATGAGGAGAAATTTCTTTACTCAGAGGGTTGTGAATCTTTGGAATTCTCTACCCCGGAGGGCTGTGGAAGCTGAATCATTGAGTATGTTTAAAGCAGATGGTCACAGATTTCTAAATACCAATGACATAAGGGGATATGAGGATAGTGTGGGAAAAAGGCATTGAAGTGGATGATCAGCTATGATCGTGAATAATGGAGCAGGCTCGATGGGCTGAGTGGCCTACTCCTGTTCCTATTAACTATCTTTATATTGTTCATTTTTCTGTTTCAACAGCTATTTACTGGTTGTTTTCATGAAAGATAGAATACGCTTTACAATGCATCACATATTTCACCGTCATGGCAATTGCTAAATCTGTTTGTACTTTTAAGATGCAAAAATAAAAATCTTGAATTCAGAAGTGTTTCAATAGAAACAGAAAATGGCCATTTCACAGGCCAATCCGTATTTTAAAGAGAAACATATATTAGTGATTTGGATGGCAACTGAATGCCAACCCATCTTCTGTCTTTTAAGTCTTGTTTCAAGTCACAAAACATTTACGTATGAGCAAGGCCATTCAGCCCACTGTAACCAGAAAGGCCTAATTTCCAGTGCTTTCAAAGGCCTGATTTCCAATGCTTTCAAAGTTAAAGAGAAAATTGACTATTATCATGCAGGCCCCCACCTGCCAAGAATGAAGCATATTAATTTTGTCATATGAACATTGATTTTAAACTGTTGCTTTTAAACTGTAAGCTGGAGTGAAGAAATGACTTGTTTGAAGATCACCAGACACTAGCCTGGAAGGACATTACTAAGAGATGCTGCTTGTGGAGACAAAGGGATATTCCCTGTTCCAATTAACCCAAATGGATTTTGATCACCATTACAGTGAAGATGTAAGGACGCGCATTCCAGAGACTGCTAAGGTACTACAATCCACAAACCTCGCAGGGGAGACTGTTCCAAATAAGGAGCTAGTCACATGACTAACCTGCTGGGCAACCTGAGGTTTTTTGAATTGTGCCACACAGAAAGGAACAAAAGACTGTTTTAGCTTCAGTCACAAAACTATCAAGTCTCTCGCCTGGCTGTCTGTCTCGCTCTCGCTGGAACACGGTGTTTCTAAAATTAAACCCTGTTATGGTTAAGCCAGGCAAAGGCTGAGAGGGAACCCCTAAACCCCTTCTCATCTGGTCGTAACACTATCATACAAATTTTATTTTTTATTTTATTTTTATTTAGAGATGCAGCACTGAAACAGGCCCTTCGGCCCACCGAGTCTGTGCCGACCAACAACCACCCATTTATACTAACCCTACAGTAATCCCATATTCCCTACCACCTATCTACACTAGGGGAAATTTACAATGGCCAATTTACCTATCACCTGCAAGTCTTTGGCTGTGGGAGGAATCCGGAGCACCCGGCGAAAACCCACGCGGTCACAGGGAGAACTTGCAAACTCCGCACCGGCAGTACCCAGAATTGAACCCGGGTCCCTGGAGCTGTGAGGCTGCGGTGCTAACCATCGCACCACTGTGCCGCCCCTGCTGAATATAATTCATGAGCCATCAAAAGAGACAGTTCAAATTATTATTGGTAACGTTATCTTTTATCTTCCTCTGGCTTTTAATTTTAGAAAATAAATCTGCTCAATCTGGTGAACGATTGACATTTCAAAAAAGCCTTCGATAAAATAATGCTTAGTAGATTCATGACTATGGTCGCATCATGTGGAGTCAAGGGACAGGTAGCAGAATGTATAGCAAGCTGGCTACAAAACAGAAAACACAGTAGGGATTAAAAGTAGTTACACAGACTAGCAAAAGGTAGGAAGTAAAAGCAAAATACTGTGGATGCTGGAAATCTGAAATAAAACCAAGAAATGCTGGAAATACTCAGCAGGTCTGGCAGCATCTGTGGAGAGAGAAGCAGAGTTAATGTTTCAGGTCAGTAGGAAGTGTTGTTTCAGAAAATGGTGCTGGGTCCACAGTTGTTCACAATTTACATCAATGATTTGGACTCGGAAGTCTGAACTACAATTTCAAAATTTGTGAACACCACCAAATTGGTAGGTTTGGTTAATACAATGGAAGAATGACAATACAGGTAGCGATTAACAAGCTTGCAGAATGGGTGTGTAATTGGCAAATAAATTTCATGATAATCGTGAGGTAGTGTATTTTGGTAGAAAGAACAGGAGGCCACATACTGCTTGGATAATAAGAGTCTGAATGGGGTAGAGCAACAAAGAAGCTGAGTAAAAATATACAAATCACTCGAAGTAGCAACATGGCTAATAAGACCAGAAAAAACTAAGCACTGGGGTTCACTGCTCGAGGGGGACAGAATTGAAAAAGCAGAGAAGTTATGTGAAACGTGAATTGAACATTTGTTAGACTACACTTGAGAGTACTGTGCACAATTCTGGTCTCCAGAGGCATTGGAAAAGGTACAAAAAAGATTCACAAGGACAATACCAGATAGGATATACTGATAATGTGAAGGACTTGAATTAATATCCAATAAACCTTTCTGATCCTATGACTTGAACCATTACCCCTCACACAGTCAAACTCTAAATTTAAGCTAGTGCCCACAAAGCCATTAACAGAAATAATTCTGAAGTAAATTCTATGCAATTTTGAGAGTCACTGATGACGGGACAGCTTATTGTAAATGAGGCAACCAAAGCTTCTTCAGCTCTGTAATGAGCCCAGAGGTCCATTATTTTCTACAAGAATTATTAGCAGCACTGCTTGCAAGAAAAATATTCCTGATGTTGTTAATTAGGGACAACAGAATACACAAATTAAACACTTTGCAACGGTATAGCATCACTGGGAGTAGGAGCTTATTTAACAAAAAACTGCAGATGTATGGACTTTTTAAAAAGGATTTAATGTCAACTGGGAACTAGGTGATGCAGTGAGTTATCACATGGGAGACTTGGGGTAGAATCCAGTCAGATTTTATTTGCCTGCAAAGCTGCTGTGTGAAATGAGCTTGGGTCAGTCTTAACCCAATACTTCAGTGAGTAATGACGACCATATGAGCAAAGCTTAAACCTGTGTATAATCCCGTATGCATTGTATGTCTTATTTAGCAAATTATAAGGATTGTTTGCATGGAAAAGGAAATCACACTGGTGCATTACAGCAGTGGTTCTCAAACATGGGTCCACGAAATAATCTATGTTTCTGAGCTTTTGCTGAACATATTTGGCAGAGGAGCATCTGACAATAATAAGTAGTACAACAATTATTTTCAAACAGGACGTGTATAATGATTTATAATTTAGTGTGGAAGCAGTCTCTGTTGCTTTTGCATCAAGAATAGTACAGTTTGCAATTACTTCTGGTGGGGGTGGGCCACTGTGAAGACGAGCAAACCACATCAGCGGCAGCTTGGTGTAAGCTGGCAGCGAAGTGCGACCGCCACATGTGCAGTGCACAGTGGCACAAAGATCGCTAGATGGTGAGCACCAAAAAGATGATTGGTGTTGAGTGTATCTACCTTCTGCTATTCTCCAATTTTGGGGTGAGATTGGGGATTGTCAAATTTTTGATGTTTTGGTGGAAAAAACATATTTAAACCATTTTAGTCCAGAATTTCCTGTTGCTGATATTAGAATTAGAATCAACAGATTGTAAAAGATACTACTTGATACTACTAGCAGGCACATGCATCTCACTAATATCTAAGTAAATACTTCCTTTCTTAAAAGCACTATTAAAACATTAATTAATGTAGCACCTTCATATATTATGAGCATTATTTAGTAATTGAATTTAGCTGGGGGATCCATGATTACTAATCCATTTGTAAAAGGGTCCTTTAACCAAAAATGTTTGCGAAGCTGCACTAGAGAATGCTCTTTTGAGTTGAGGTTAGCCTTAAAAGGCAATTTGAAGATACAAGGCGATTTACTCTGCATCTTTCCCATGTTATACCTGACCGGAAGTGCTTGATGTTAACACAGTGTGCCAATAATATTCCATTCACTTGCATCTTATCTGGATATGTAAAAATGACAAGATAAAATAGCACCTCTGTGTATACTATACATTTTGATAAACTCAATGTACAGTCTTTCATAGAAATGGTATCAGGGATATGCGGCAAAGACGGCTATGTAGAATTAGGTTGCAGATGTTATCCCTTTGGATAACAAACATCTATCAATCTCAGACTTATAATCTACGGTTGCTCTATCAATTGGTGTTTGTGGAAGAGAGTTCCAAACTTCTGTCATCCTTTGTGTGTAGATGTGTTTTCACATTTCACTCCTGAAGTGTTTGGTTCTGATTTTAGACTATGTCCCTTAGTCCAAGAATCCCCAAACAGTGGGAAAAATTTCCATCTATCTACCCTATCTGCTCCCCTTAATAGCTTGAAAACATGTCAATGGGAAAATGTAACCTGTTGCTCATGCTCCCAGCTAAAAATGGGAAAAAAGGCAATCTTAAAAAACAAAAATTCCTAAATATGCCTTTTATATCAATATTCCTTGGTACCCTTACCTAATAAGATCAATCTGTCTTAAATATTCCAATTAACCCAGCACTCCCACCTGTATTTTGGGAGTGAGTGAACAGAAAGAACTCCAGATTCTTCACTACCTTTTGTGTGAAACAGTGTTTCGTGAATTCACTGCGAAATAGCCTGGCTCTAATTTTAGGGCATGATATTTTTCTCCCACCAAAGGAAACAGCCTCTTCCTATCCAATCCAAGCTAGATGGATAAAGAACTGGCTGGGCAACAGGAGACAGAGAGTAGCAGTGGAAGGGAGTTTCTCAAAATGGAGACGTGTGACCAGTGGTGTTCCACAGGGATCCGTGCTTGGACCACTGTTGTTTGTGATATACATAAATGATTTGGAGAAAAGTATAGGTGGTCTGATTAGCAAGTTTGCAGACAACACTAAGATTGGTGGAGTAGCAGATAGTGAAGGGGACTGTCAGAGAATACAGCAGAATATAGATAGATTGGAAAGTTGGGCAGAGAAATGACAGATGGAGTTCAATCAGGGCAAATGCGAGGTGATGCATTTTGGAAGATCCAATTCAAGAGTGAACTATACAATAAATGGAAAAGTCCTGGGGAAAATTGATGTACAGAGAGATTTGGGTGTTCAGGTCCATTGTTCCCTGAAGGTGGCAACGCAGGTCAATAGAGTGGTCAAGAAAGCATACAGCATGCTTTCCTTCATCGGACGGGGTATTGAGTACAAGAGTTGGCAGGTCATGTTACAGTTGTATAAGACTTTGGTTCGGCCACATTTGGAATACTGCGTGCAGTTCTGGTCGCCACATTACCAAAAGGATGTAGGTGCTTTGGAGAGGGTGCAGAGGAGGTTCACCAGGATGTTGCCTGGTATGGAGGGCGCTAGCTATGAAGAGAGGTTGAGTAGATTAGGATTATTTTCATTAGAAAGACGGAGGTTGAGGGGGGACCTGAATGAGGTGTACAAAATCATGAGAGGTGTAGGCAGGGTGGATAGCAAGAAGCTTTTTCCCAGAGCGGGGGATTCAATTACTAGGGGTCACCAGTTCAAAGTGAGAGGGGAAAAGTTTAGGGGGGATATGCTGGAAAGTTCTTTACGCAGAGGGTGGTGGGTGCCTGGAACGCGTTGCCAGCGGAGGTGGTAGACGAAGGCACGATAGCATCTTTCAAGATGTATCTGGACAGATACATGAATGGGCAGGAAGCAAAGAGATACAGACCCTTAGAAAATAGACGACATGTTTAGATAGAGGATCTGGATCGACGCAGGCTTGGAGGGCCGAAGGGCCTGTTCCTGTGCTGTAATTTTCTTTGTTCTTTAACATTTTAAACACCCTAAACGGCGGATTTAAGATGAAACCAGCAGCTTCAGGGGCACCTGCAGATGCACAAGGCTCTTCAACTAGAAGCACCGTGTGATGTAGTGGCGACAGCTCGGCCTCTCCAACTGGAGCCACAGCAGCAGCAGTTCTGAGAGGGACCCGATGCAGACATCCTAAAGAGAAAGCGCCTTCCGGGCCGCCCACCCATACTAGTGCCAAGAACACCGAACCTGTCAACGTACTCAAACACTACGCTGCTAAACACAGCGGACATTACCTGCTGATCGCTTCCCGCCTCCATTCTTCACCTAGCACCCAACCCTCCAACGACCGGACACTCACGCATGCGTACAGCGACATGGTCGCGGAGGGTGCGCGCGCAGTCGCTGGGTCACGTGCCGGGGAGCGGGCGAACTGTGATTGGAATAAAAACAAGAAATGTTGGAAATACTCAGCAGGTTTGGCAGCATCTGTGGAGAGAAAAGCAGAGTTAACGTTTCAGGTCAGAGACCCTTCATCAGAACTTCACCTGAATCTACTGGGTGACCATCTTTGTAAAGGGGTCTCCCTCCACCTAAAGCTGGGGCTGCAGGGCGGCCATCTTGGTATAGGGGTGGTTAAGGGAAATGGTGGGAGATAAGAACCAACCGCAAAAACATTCAAACACTATAAAATATATCAGCTCAACCTTAACTCTAAATCTGGAAGGTTACTTTCAGCAGTGTTTCAAATAGTTGAATTGCAAAGCAAACAGCCTCGAGTTGATAAGAGCAGAAAGTGCCAGAAATACTCACCAGGTCTGGCAGCATCTGTGGAAAGAGAAACAAATGTTTCAGGTCAATGACCTTCATCAGAACTGGCAAAGGTTAGAAATGCAACAGTCTTTGAGCAAGTGAAAGGGGGAGGGGGGGGGGAAGAAGAACAAGAAGGAAGGAGTGTGATAGGACTGGGGGGGCGGTGGTGGTTTGGGGGAAGGGGCAGAGATTAAATGACAGGTGTCATGGAACAGAATGCAAATGGAGTACTAAATAGTTGTAGCGAAAGACAAAGCACGGGTCCAGAGATAGCCTCGAGTTGGTACCATGCACCTTGCATTTATTTACAAAGAGGTGGAAATAGGGATTAAGTTTGTAATTCGATCTCATGAAAGTTTTTTTTAGAATCATAGAAAGTTTAGTTTAGAGATACAGCACTGAAACAGGCCCTTCGGCCCACCGAGTCTGTGCCGACCATCAACCACCCATTTATACTAATCCTACACTAATCCCATATTCCTACCACATCCCCACCTGTCCCTATCATCTACCTATACTAGGGGCAATTTATAATGGCCAATTTACCTACCAACCTGCAAGTCTTTTGGTTGTGGGAGGAAACCGGAGCACCCGAAGAAAACCCACGCAGACACAGGGAGAACTTGCAAACTCCACACAGGCAGTACCCAGAATTGAACCCGGGTCGCTGGAGCTGTGAGGCTGCGGTGCTAACCACTGCGCCACTGTGCCGCCCTAAAGGCACAGAAAGAGGCCACTAGGCCCATCATGTCTGTGCCGGCCGAAAAACGATCCACCTATTCTAATCAACCTTCCAGCTTTTGGTCTGTAGCCCTGCAGATTACGACACTTGAGGTGCATATCGAGACTCATTTTGAATGAGTTGAGGGTTTCTGCCTCAACTACCCTTTCAGGCAGTGAGATCCGGATCCCCACCACCCTGTGGGTGAAAAAGTTTGTCCTCATCTCCCCCCTAATTTTTCTACTTTAAATCTATGCCCCCTTGTCACTGACCTCTCTGCTAAAGTGAATAGACCCTTCACTTCCACTCTATCCAGGCCCCTCAAAATTTTGTACATTTCAATCAGATCTCCCCTCAGCCTTCTCTGTTCCAAGGAGAACAACCCCAGTCTATCCAATCTTTCCTCATAGCTGCATTTTTCCAGTCCTGGCAACATCCTCGTAAATCTCCTCTGTACCCTCTCTAGTGCAATTCCATCCTTTCTGTAATGAGGTGACCAGAACTGCACACATAGAAACATAAAAAATAGGAGCAGGAGTAGGCCATTCGGCCCTTCAAGCCTGCTTCGCCATTCATTATGATCATGGCTGAGTATCCAACTCAGTAACCTGTTCCTGCTTTCTCCCCATATCCTTTGATCCCTTTAGACCCAAGAGCTATATCTAACTCCTTCTTGAAAACATACAATGTTTTGGTCTCAACTGCTTTTTGTGGTAGCGAATTCCACAGGTTCACCACTCTCTGGGTGAAGAAATTTCTCCTCATCTTAGTCCTGAAAGGTTTACCCGTATCCTTAGACTATCACCCCTAGTTCAGAACTCCTCCACCATCGGGAACATCCTTCCTGCATCTACCCTGTCAAGTCCTGTTAGAATTTTATAGGTTTCTATGAGATCCCTCCTCAGTCTTCTGAACTCCAGTGAATATAATCCTAACCGACTCAATCTCTCCTCATACGTCAGTCCCACCATCCCAGGAATCAGTCTGGTAAACCTTCGCTGCACTCCCTCTATAGCAAGAACATCCTTCCTCAGATAAGGAGACCAAAACTGCACACAATATTCCAGGTGTGGCCTCACCAAGGCCCTGTATAATTGCAGCAAGACATCCCTGCTCCTGTACTCGAATCCTCTTGCTATGAAGGCCAACATACCATTTGCCTTTTTTACTGCCTGTTGCACCTGCATGCTTACCTTTAGCGACTGGTGTACGAGAACACCCAGGTTTTGTTGCATATTCCCCTCTCTCAGTTTATAGCTGTTCAGATAATCTGCCGTCCTGTTTTTGCTACCAAAGTGGATAACCTCACATTTATCCACATTATACTGCATCTGCCATGCATTAGCCCACTCACTCAACTTGTCCAAATCACTCTGAAGCCTCTCTGCATCCTCCTCACAACTCACCCTCCCACCAGTTTTGTGTCAATTGCAAATTTGGAGATAATTCTCAAGTTGTGGCCTAACCAATAATATATCCATCATAACCTCCCTGCTCTTATATTCTATACCTCAGCAAATAAAGGAAAGAATTCCATATGCCTTCTTAACCACCTTATTGACCTGTCCTGCTACCTTCAGGGATCTGTGGACGTTCACTCCAAGGTCCCTCACTTCCCCTGCACTTCTCAGTATTTTCCCATTAATTGTGTATTCCTTTGCCTTGTTTGACCTCGCCAAAAGCATCACCTCACATTTCTCCAGGTTAAGTTCCATTTGCCACTTTTCTGCCTATCTCACCAGACCATCAATATCTTCCTGCAACCCACAGCTATCCTCCTCGCTATCTACCACACGGTCAATCTTTGTGTCATCTGCAAACTGCTTGATCATGCCCCCTACATTTATGTCCGAATCATTAATATCTTTTGGGCCTCCTTATCTCGAGAGACAATGGATACGCGCCTGGAGGTGGTCAGTGGTTTGTGAAGCAGCGCCTGGAGTGGCTATAAAGGCCAATTCTGGAGTAACAGGCTCTTCCACAGGTGCTGCAGAGAAATTTGTTTGTTGGGGCTGTTGCACAGTTGGCTCTCCCCTTGCGCCTCTGTCTTTTTTCCTGCCAACTACTAAGTCTCTTCGACTCGCCACAATTTAGCCCTGTCTTTATGGCTGCCCGCCAGCTCTGGCGAATGCTGGCAACTGACTCCCACGACTTGTGATCAATGTCACACGATTTCATGTCGCGTTTGCAGACGTCTTTATAACGGAGACATGGACGGCCGGTGGGTCTGATACCAGTGGCGAGCTCGCTGTACAATGTGTCTTTGGGGATCCTGCCATCTTCCATGCGGCTCACATGGCCAAGCCATCTCAAGCGCCGCTGACTCAGTAGTGTGTATAAGCTGGGGATGTTGGCCGCTTCAAGGACTTCTGTGTTGGAGATATAGTCCTGCCACCTGATGCCAAGTATTCTCCGAAGGCAGCGAAGATGGAATGAATTGAGACGTCGCTCTTGGCTGGCATACGTTGTCCAGGCCTCGCTGCCGTAGAGCAAGGTACTGAGGACACAGGCCTGATACACTCGGACTTTTGTGTTCCGTGTCAGTGCGCCATTTTCCCACACTCTCTTGGCCAGTCTGAACATAGCAGTGGAAGCCTTACCCATGCGCTTGTTGATTTCTGCATCTAGAGACAGGTTACTGGTGATAGTTGAGCCTAGGTAGGTGAACTCTTGAACCACTTCCAGAGCGTGGTCGCCAATATTGATGGATGGAGCATTTCTGACATCCTGCCCCATGATGTTTGTTTTCTTGAGGCTGATGGTTAGGCCAAATTCATTGCAGGCAGACGCAAACCTGTCGATGAGACACTGCAGGCATTCTTCAGTGTGAGATGTTAAAGCAGCATCGTCAGCAAAGAGGAGTTCTCTGATGAGGACTTTCCGTACTTTGGACTTCGCTCTTAGACGGGCAAGGTTGAACAACCTGCCCCCTGATCTTGTGTGGAGGAAAATTCCTTCTTCAGAGGATTTGAACGCATGTGAAAGCAGCAGGGAGAAGAAAATCCCAAAAAGTGTGGGTGCGAGAACACAGCCCTGTTTCACACCACTCAGGATAGGAAAGGGCTCTGATGAGGAGCCACCATGTTGAATTGTGCCTTTCATATTGTCATGGAATGAGGTGATGATACTTAGTAGCTTTGGTGGACATCCGATCTTTTCTAGTAGTCTGAAGAGACCACGTCTGCTGACGAGGTCAAAGGCTTTGGTGAGATCAATGAAAGCAATGTAGAGGGGCATCTGTTGTTCACGGCATTTCTCCTGTATCTGACGAAGGGAGAACAGCATGTCAATAGTCGATCTCTCTGCACGAAAGCCACACTGTGCCTCAGGGTAGACGCGCTCGGCCAGCTTCTGGAGCCTGTTCAGAGCGACTCGAGCAAAGACTTTCCCCACTATGCTGATACCCACAGCTATCCTCCTCGCTATCTACCACACGGTCAATCTTTGTGTCATCTGCAAACTGCTTGATCATGCCCCCTACATTTATGTCCGAATCATTAATATATACCACAAAAAGCAGGGGACCCAGTGCTAAGCCGCGCGCAACGCCATGGAAACAGCCCTCCATGTCGCGAAAACACCCGTCAACAATTACCCTTTGTTTCCTGTCACTGAGCCAATTTTGTATCCACTTTGCTGCATTTCCCTGGATCCCATGGCATTTTATTTCTTTAACCAGTTGCCATGTGGGTCCTTGTCAAAAGCCCATCCACGCTGACTATCCTTGGTTAACCTGTGCCTTTCTGAGTGACAGTTTATCCTGTCCCTCAGAATAGATTCCAATAATTTGCCTACTACTGAGGTTAGAGGTTAATGAAGTTAATGTGATAAGTGTTTATGTTACTTTTATTTAGCCAGTCTGGTGGCAACCTTGATGTCACATTTGACCCTGAGATGAGCTTCTGAACTCATATTCATGCCATCACTAAGACTGACTATTTCCACCTCTGTTACATCACCTGGCTTTGCCCCTGCCTCAGCTCATCTGCTGCTGAAACCCTCATTCATGCCTTTGTTACCTCTACTATTCCAGCTCACTCCTGGCTGGTCTCCCACATTCTACTCTCTGTAAACTTGAGGTTGTCCAAAACTCTTGCACCAAGTCCTGTTCCCCCATTAGGTCTGTGCTTGCTGACCTACATTGGCTCCCGGTCAAGCAACATCTTGATTTTAAAATCTCATCTTTGATTTCGAATCCCTCCATGACTTCGCCCCTCCCTATCTCTTTACTCTCCTCCAGCCCTACAACCCTCCAAGATATCTGTGCTCCTCTAATTCTGGCCTCTTGTGCATCCCTGATTTAATTGCTCCACCATCGGTGGCCACATCTTCAGTTGCCTAGATCCTAAACTCTGGAATAACCTCCCTACACCACTCTGCCTCTCCATCTTGCTTTCCTCCTTTAAGATACTCCTTAAAACCTAGCTCTTTGACCAAGATTTTGGTCATCTGACCTGATATCTCCTTTTGTGTCTCTGTGCCATACTTTGTTTTATTGTTAAGGACAGGTGGGAGATGATAGGGATGGTTTCCCCTTTTTCACCTCTCAATGTTCTGTTAAAAAATGTGTTTTATCTCCTCAGTGTTTTGCTTGTCAAGAAACAGACAACTGTCAGGTTTTCTTGCAAGTTGATGTTTATTATACAACATCCGAAAATGTATGCAACTTCACCCACTCTTAAATGCATACATTCACACAAGAAAAGATCGAGATTAAAAGATGACATGCATTTAGTTCTGATGGTTTTCAAGAGTCCTCTGGTAAGGTTGTGTTTCCCGGGATGAAGACTTGAAATGGTGCAGGCCTGTATTCTTTTCCCTTGTTCATTGAAGAAAGACTTGGGAGGTTTAGGAAGATGGATACACTGTTGCAGACTGCTGTTGTTATATTCCAGCCAAAGGTCACTGGTGAAGTACTGCTATGATTTCTCAGGTAGGGAGTTCAAAGCCAAACACCAGTCGCTGCCTACATGTAGTTCAAAGCTGGTAATCTTAGGCAGTGTCCTGTCTCTTCGATGGCATCGATGGATCTCTCTCTCTTCTGGCTTTGTCTGCCTAGCATATACCTTTTATTAAGCTCCTATCAGAAACCTGGTTTCTGTCATGTGACCAGAGTTTCTCTCTTATTCTCATAAAAGGTGTCTGATGGTGAGGCCAGGTTAGACAATGGGGTCTGGGTGTAACTCATCTTCATTGCATCTTGACAAAGTGGAGATTTTTCACACCCATTCTCATGCATTTGAATTTGGAGTCACTAAGTCTGCAATGCCATTGTTAACCCAATTTGTTTGAGAGAAGTAGCCATTAACACAGAATAGGTCATTTACATTTTAATGCCTTCTCCAAGGCTTGTCCAGACATGAAGATTGTCTCAGGATTCTTGCAATTTCTGGGCTGAATTTTATTGAGCTTCCAACATTGGGCTCCGTGGCGGGGGTAGGGGGAGCACTGGAAGATCGCAGCGGCATTCCCTGTGATCTTACCGGCTACCCACGATCTTCCGTTCAGGGAAAGCTGGTGCCATGGAGGTGGGGAAGGGGGGAATGTAGGATTTTTAGTGTCGTGGGGGGAGGGAAATGGGGTCAACTCTGCATTTTAGTGTGGGAGCGGTGAAGGGGTGACCTCTGCACTTTGTGCAATTGGTGGTGGGGGGGGGAGTGGAAGAGGTCAACTGTTCAATTTAAGTGTTTTTGGGGGCGGTAATGGGGCTACCATTTCTTTTCTGTCTATTGGGGCTGGGAATGGGTCACACATTTATGTACAGTGTAGTGGAGCGGGTGTTCCGGAGTTGAACCTTGTACTCTCTGTGTAGGTCTAGTAGCCCTTTAAAAATGATGCCAGCGCCTGCGCAGAGGCAGGTGATGCCATTGCTGGCATTGCAGATCCCGCCCCTGCCATGTGATGGGGGGGGTGGAAACCGCCCTGCGTATGGAAATGAGCCGCTGCGCGCTAGGTCGTGGCGGTATGGTGGCCCGTGCATGTGGGTGTGCATAAAATTCAGCCCTCCATGTGTATTAGCAGTAGAGGATAAGGTCACGTGACCTCTCGACTCCTTTTTGTTTTATAGAAAAATTATCTGTTTTGGGTTTGTTTCATAAGTTCATTGTAGTGTTCATAATTTCTCCTTGTGTGTGCATAACATTTATAATGCTCCTGTAAAGTGCCTTGGGACATTTTATAATGTTAAAAGCGCTATATAAATTTTAGTTTAGTTTAGTTTAGAGATACAGCACTGAAACAGGCCCTTCGGCCCACCGAGTCTGTGCCGACCATCAACCACCTATTTATACTAATCCTACACTAATCCCATATTCCTACCACATCCACACCTGTCCCTATATTTTCCTACCACCTACCCATACTAGGGGCAATTTATAATGGCCAATTTACCTACCAACCATAAATATATGTTGTTGTTGTGGCTTTATTCTAATTTGGAATTTATTATTTAAAAGGGGGCACTTATGTTTTAAGTGATTCAAATTGATGATTTAATCATACTAGTAGATAACCAAAAATGAGTAGAACAGGTGGTCTGAATGGCCTGTTTCTGTGCTGTAAATTCTATGTAATAATCTCATCTGATTATTACCTATTGTGTTGACAGACATTGTAAACATTCTAATTATTAATAGTTGTGAGACAAATGGAGAGAGACAGACAAACACATACACAAACAAAGGGCTAATTTTAACCTACTCTACCTTGCGGAAAATGGGCAGGTAGGAAGTTGAAATAATTATGGCAACTTATCTGTTGTGATCCCACTGCTTTGGAATTTTAGAAGTGGGACACCCACCCGCAGAATCCTGCTTTAAATTTGTAGATCGAGCCCCAATGATGTCACTTATCAAATAATCCAAGAAATGTGTTCCAATGTGAATATCATGTGATCAATGTGATCTGCAGATATGAGTTTAAATCTCACCATGGGAGGTGGGGAATTTAAATTCAATCAATTAAATAAATCTGGAATAGAAAGCTAGTAGCAATAATGGTGACTATGACTTACGTGGCAAATAACATTTGTGCCACACAAGTGCCAGGCAATGACCATCTCCAACAAGAGAGAATCTAACCAGCTCCCCTTGACATTCAACGGCATTACAATCGCTGAATCCCCCACTATCAACATCCTGGGGGTTACCATTAACCAGAAATTGAACTGGAGTAGCTATATAAATACCGTGGCTACAAGAGCAAGTCAGAGGCTAGGAATCCTGCAGTGAGTAACTTACCTCCTGACTCCCCAAAGCCTATCCACCAACTACAAGGCACAAGTCAGAAGTGTGATGGAATACTCTCCACTTGCCTGGATGGGTGCAGCTCCAAGAACACTCAAGAAGCTCTGACTCCATTCAGGACAAAGCAGCCCGATTGAAACATTCACTCCCTCCACCACCGACGCACAGTGGCAGCAGTGTGTACCATCTACAAGATGCACTGCAGCAATGGGTCAAGGCTACTCAGGTAGCACCTTCCAACCTGCAACCTCTACCATCTAGAAGAACAAGGGCAGCAGATGCATGGGAACACCACCAGGATTGTGAGGCTGCTGTTAACAAGCAGATTAATGTGGAACTTACTGCTTCCTATCTTTATTTTTTTTGATGTCTTTCTTTGACCGGGATGATGTCGCCCTCAACAACTTCTCCCAGTTCTTCAAACATCATTCCCATGAGAAGCAGGAACATGCAGAGAAGCTGATGAAATTCCAGAATCAGCATGGAGGCCACATCTTCCTACAGGATGTGAAGAAACCAGAGAGGGATGAGTGGAGCAATGGTCTACAGGCAATGCAAGTTGCCCTCAGTCTGGAAAAGAATGTGAACCAGAGTTTGCTGGATCTACATCAACTTGCCAACACCTGTACTGACCCTCATCTGTGTGACTTCCTGGAGACTCACTATTTGGATGAGCAGGTGAAGGTGATCAAGCAACTTGGGGACGACATCACCAACCTGAAGCGTCTGGGAGCTCCTGAGAATGGGATGGGAGAGTACCTGTTTGACAAGCTCTCTCTAGAGGAGAGTAGCTAATGTGACATCACATTACCTAACTATTTGAATTTGGAGTTCCCCTCCAATCCACACACCATCCTGACTTGGAACTATATCGCCGCTCCTTCACTGGGTCAAAATCCTGGAACTCCCTTCCTAATAGCACAATGGGTGTACCTACCCCACATAGACTGAAGCGGTTCAAGATGTCAGCTCATTACCACCTTCTCAAGGGCAATTAGGGATAGGCAATAAATGCTGACCTTGCCTGCGATACCTATATCCTGTGAATTAAAAACAAGCTATGAGGTTTTGAATCTTAGAAGACTCATTGGACTGAATTTTACCAGCCCCTCGATGTCGGGGTTCGTGGCGGTGGGGGGGGCCCGTAAAATACCTGTGGGAGCAGCCCCGCCACGACCCTCGACGCCGAAAAGGCCCCGCCGCATTTTACCAGCGGCAGCGAGGCCTCCGTGTGGCTGTCCCGCTGCTTGCCTTCATTTAAATATTAAAATTAATTAAGATAAGATGCTTATCAACTTACCTTGTCCCAGTGGCTATCCCATGCTGATTTTATGGCTGTTGGGCTCCGTTTGGGGTTCTGCGGTGAGACACTGGTTGGGAGGGGGAAGGAATGAAAATATCAGGGTGGGAGGAGGGGAGCAGAGAAAACATTTTTTATTGGCTGTGGGGATGGTGGGAAGGGGTTGAAGGGCGAATGTACAAGTTTGGGGGGAAAGTTCAGGGTGGGAATAAATTTATTCTTTGCCATATTGGCCGATAAAACAACCATGGGGCGGGGGGGTGGGGGGGAGTTGGGAAAGGGCCTCCAGCAAAGTGGCGCAGTGGTTAGCACCGCAGCCTCACAGCTCCAGGGACCCAGGTTCGATTCTGGGTACTGCCTGTGTGGAGTTTGCAAGTTCTACCTGTGTCTGCGTGGGTTTTCGCCGGGTGCTCCGGTTTCCTCCCACATCCAAAGACTTGCAGGTGATAGGTAAATTGGCCGTTTGTAAATTGCCCCTAGTTTAGGGAATATGGGATTACTGTCGGGTTAGTATAAATGGGTGGTTGTTGGTCGGCACAGACTCGGTGGGCCGAAGGGCCTGTTTCAGTGCTGTATCTCTAAATAAATAAAATAAATAAATAAATAAAAACAATTAACGATCTTTTCTCTTTAAAAATTCAGATTTTTGCTAAGCGCTTGAAACCTTTTAAAAATGGCACCGCCACCTGCGCGTTGGCGTGGACGCCATTGCCGGGGACAGAGCAGCCTTTCCCTCTACGTCATTGGGGACGGCTGCTCCACCTCCTCCATTTAAATGAGCCCGCGTGCGGAATATCACCGGGTCTCGGCGGCGGCACTTCCGTTTCAGAAGGCCGCCGACTTCAAAGCCCGATGCCGCGATGTTCAACACGCAATAAAATTCAGCCCATTATCATTTTTGCTGTGAACACAAACATATTTTGGAATAGCCTAAACTGCAAAACAAATTTTTCACATCTAATGCCAAGCTAACTTATTCCAGGGTTTAACTGCATTTACATTGGCATCCAGTCTGCTATGGGAATTGTAGGCTGGTTATAGAGATAAGTCTGAAAGCAGATCATTCTGTAACTTCCCATAACGTACAGCAAGCTGTGTAGCAAAAACAGAAAATGTTGAAAATACGCAGCAGCCATTAGCATATGTAAGGATAAAAAGATAGGTTATCGTTTCTGATGTAATTCTTTTGTCAGAACTTTGATTCTGTTGGAAAACATTCATTTTCAGATGCTGACAGACCTGTTGTATATTTCCATAATTTTCTGTTTTTGTTTCAGATTTCCAGCATTTTACAGTTTGTTATTTTTATTTGAACTGTATAATCATTTTTTGTTGTGACAATCAGCTACTGTCACAGTACAGCTCTTATTTTCTTCTTTGGCCTCCTTGTCTCGACAGACAATGGGTAAGCGCCTAGAGGTGGTCAGTGGTTTGTGGAGCAGCGCCTGGAGTGGCTATAAAGGCCAATTCTAGAGTGACAGACTCTTCCACAGGCGCTGCAGATAAAATTGGTTGTCGGGGCTGTTACACAGTTGGCCCTCTCCTTGCACTTCTGTCTTTTTTCCTGCCAACAGCTAAGTCTCTTCGACTCACCATTCTTTAGCCCCACCTTTATGGCTGTCCGCCAGCTCTGGCGATCACTGGCAACCGACTCCCACAACCTGTGGTCAATGTCACAGGACCTCATGTCGCTTTTGCAGATGTCTTTAAAGTGGAGACATGGACGGCTGGTGGGTCTGATACCAGTGACGAGCTCGCTGTACAATGCGTCCTTGGGGATCCTGCCATCTTCCATGCGGCTCACATGGCCAAGCCATCTCAAGCGCTGTTGGCTCAGTAGGGTGTATATGCTGTGGATGTCGGCCGCCTCGAGGACTTCTGCGTTGGAGATACGGTCCTGCCACCTGATGCCAAGCAATCTTCGGAGGCAGTGAAGATGGAATGAGTTGAGAAGTTGCTCTTGGCTGACATACGTTGTCCAGGCCTCGCTGCCGTAGAGCAAGTTACTGAGGACACAGGCTTGAAACACTCGGACTTTTGTGTTCCGTGTCAGTGTGCCATTTTCCCACACCCTCCTGGCCAGTCTGGACATAGCAGCGGATGCCTTTCCTATGCGCTTGTTGATTTCTGCATCGAGAGACGGGTTACTGGTGATAGTTCAGGCTTGGTAGGTGAACTCTTGAGCCACTTCCAGAGCGTGGTCGCCAATATTGATGGATGGAGCATTTCTGACGTCCTGTCCCATGATGTTCGTTTTCTTGAGGCTGATGGTTAGGCCAAATTCGTTGCAGGCAGCCGCAATCCTGTCGATGAGTCTCTGCAGACACTCTTCTGTGTGGGATGTTCATGCAGCATCGCCAGCAAAGAGGAGTTCTCTGGAGGACTTTCTGTACTTTGGTCTTCGCTCTTATAACTGTGTATTATGTCTGAGTAATGGGTAGGTACAAACGGTTTGCAGTTTACAGTTTATATCAATGAAATAAATTGAAAACTAAGAGTTTCTCTGATTTTGTTATGTTGCACATGTAAAGAATTTCGTTACCATAGGACATTTTCCCCCTAATTTTCTCACCTCTTCTCTTAAGGGTGAAGCAGCATAATCAATGCTCACAATTTACTTGTAAGTCCTTCAATTTTCAGACTCTTTTGAAATATGCTCACGTCATGTGAGAAATTTAAACATCAGGAAAGCTTTATGTAGGTTTCTCAAAGTGTCAGCATTTTAAAAATAATTTCTGCAAATCATGAAACTCATAAATAAATTGTGTATTGGACAGCTACTGATGTATAGTTTAACAGTTACCAGAGGCCAAAGTGGTCACTTTTCTTGTTGTCAGACTGTATGACTTCAGAAGGTGCTACCCCAAATGTCATTATGTGCACTTCCTAGCAGGCAACATTGGACAGTGAGTAGGAAATCATCTTGACTGAGTGTTATTCTTCGTCCAACAACTCTCTGGTCACATTGTAGCACCAATCACCCACTCTAGTTGAGATCTGCTACCGTGTGATGAATGATAATGTATTTTTACAATAGGTTGGTAATAGGATTTTGTGACTGCAATACATGTATATGCACACATGCACATTTATAGCAGCCCTAATTTCCTTCATAAATCGCCATAGAATATGCTAACTAGAAAGTCCTCTTATGAATCTTCACACGAGCTGTTGTGCTCAACTGATCTGATGTTGTTCTTGCTCAACACAACCTTTTCTCGACTTAATGTTAACAGCAATTATCTGAGCATTAGTATTTTGTAGACAGCTACTTTTATTAGATATTAAACAGCATAAGAACCTCAGCTAAATGTATTATTACCTTTTTTGTTTTTCTCATTGTTATTGAATCAGGTTCTGAATATATTTGATGATGGATTAGTTGCGCTTGAGCCTGATTTATCTCTGATTTTGTGGCATGTAATCTCTGTCTGGCTTGGAATCTGAATGAAGGTGAGATAATATCAAGTGAAACTGTATCATAATTTATCATTAGGTGGCAGTATTGGATAAGATTGTTGAACTATCAATGCAATCTAATGTCAATTGTTTTATCAGGAAAACAAGTCTGGTTAAGTGATCTAAAATGCAAGAGTTAAAACAGTAATCTATTGTTTATATATGTTCATACTGTTTTAATGCTTACATCTGTGTGATTAAGCTTCATGCAAAAACCCACAATAAACAGTTTATGTAAAGAAAGCAGTTATTTTCACTTTTCCTTAGGCTGCTCCTTGGACAGATTGCTTGTAGAAACACGATTCTTTATTTGACACCAGAGAGGTTGCAATGGCTTATAAAAAGGAATAAGTATTAAGAATTTTAGTCTGTTTCAAAATTATGTTTCTTTGTGAAGGTGGAAGTAACGGCTTTTGCGAGGACGCTGTTGATGGTTGCAATTAACCATTTATAAATGGGGAGCAGAAAAGGTTTAAAACTAAGAAGCTGTTAAGAGGCAGGTGAATGAAACCCTGTGTTTTTGAAAATGAATGTTGAGAATGTGGGCAATTTTACTCCTAAGCCGCCATCTCCATTCGAGTGTGTACTGGAAAGGCAATTACAGAGGAAGAAATAGAGTCATAGGGCTGAATTTAGTGGCACCAGAGGGGCTCCCGTCATCAGCGGGGGAGCCCTACCCCGGAGCCCACCCCCTGCCTGCCCCCGGCGCGATCTAACGGCACTAAGACACTTAAGTTCTCGGCACCGGGAACCCCGTCCCTTTAGAGAGTCCAAGAGCCTCTGACCAATCAGAGGACAGGCAGCTCAGTAGTATCGGCAGCGCCGCCAGAGCTGGGGGGTGGCGTTTAGTGCCGGGGGAAGAGGGTTAACATATGTGGAGATTTGCCTAGTGGGGACCCTCTGTGGACAATCCATGGTTCACGGAGGATGGCCACCCCCAAGCCCACAAGAAGGTGGCCTCGTTTTACTGGGAGATCTCCCCGGGTGACGGAGGCCCCCCCACCGCCCCTGCCGATGGTTAAATCCTAGCGGTGGCAGGAAGAGGCTGGTAATAGGCCACTTTTTTTGTTAGAGATACAGCACTGAAACAGGCCCTTCGGCCCACCGAGTCTGTGCCGACCATCAACCATCCATTTATACTAATCCTACACTAATCCCATATTCCTACCACATCCCCACCTGTCCCTATGTTTCCCTACCACCTACCTAAACTAGGGGCAATTTATAATGGCCAATTTACCTACCAACAAGTCTTTTGGCTTGTGGGAGGAAACCGGAGCACCCGGAGAAAACCCACGCAGACACAGGGAGAACTTGCAAACTCCACACAGGCAGTACCCAGAATTGAACCCAGGACGCTGGAGCTGTGAGGCTGCGATGCTAACCACTGCGCCACTGTTCCGCCCTTATGGGCCTCAATTGCCCTCTGGGCGGGAAGGCCATTGTTGGCTAAATCCCGGTGTGACAGGAAGGCCCCGCTGCCCCACCCCCCCCCCACCACCTGCCATCACAATTCTATGGCTACCCCCGCCTCCAAATCCATCTCAGCGGGGCTTGTAAAATTCAGCGCATAGTGTTGTTTGTGGTATAGAGGGAGGCCATTCGTTCCATCAAGTCCACGCCAGCTCTCTGCAGAGTAATCCAGTCAGTCCCACTCCCCTGCTTGATCCTTGTCGCCCTGCCTATCCAGTTTCCTTTTGAAATCTTTTCAAGATTGAAACAGAAAATTCTGGAAACATTCACAGGTCTGGCAGCATCTGTGAAGCGAGAAACAGAGTTGATGTTTCAGGTTGATGACCTTTCATCAGAACTGTTATACTGTTCTAATAGAATTTGATTGGGAACTTGCAGGAACACAATAGGTTATAATTGGGCTCAATGTTGAAATATTCTGTTTTGCTACGCTGCCTACGCTTTTCTCACTTCCCTGTCTGTAACTGTTAACAGGTAATAAGAGGATGTCATTGTTTGAAGATTTAGATGTAGGCTGTATTTTGTCCTGATTCCTGCCCATTTTGTAGAAGAATAAAACCAAAAGCAAAATACTGCAAATGCTGAAAATCTGAATTAAGAACAGAAAATGCTGGAAACCCTCTGCAGGTCAGGCAACATCTGTGGAGAAAGGTGGGGTTAACGTTTCAGGTCGATGACCTTTCGGTCAGAAGCAGTTCTGCCTGACCTGCTTAGCATTTCCAGCATATTCCATGTGTGGAAGAACTGAGGTAGGTAAGGGAGAACAATGTGGTGGGGACACCTAGCATTGCCTCCCTGCCTGTAAAAGTTTCCTCTAACAGCTATGTGAACGCAACAAAGTCCCAGCTGACTCATGCACATTATGATTATAATCAGCCTCTCATGTTTTACAGTCTATTTCCTCACACTGATACTTAAAGTTCGTCCCTAGAAAACAATACCTGCATAAAAGAGATATTTTAGACAGTGTAAGACAGGGGAAGGAGTATTGGACTTTTAACTTGCTGAAACTTGGTTGCAGAAAAATCGATTCTGTTTGAATTTATGCTCGCTTTTGCCTCTTCATCTCACTAAAATGTTGCAGCATTACAGCTGGTACTCTGCATTTTAACTTTTACTGCCCTTATTTGCTAAATACTGGACAAAATGGATTTTCCATTGAGGATTCCACTCTTTGAAGATGAAAAACTGGCAGATAAGAAGAAGGAC
Organism: Heterodontus francisci; assembly: GCF_036365525.1. Lineage (NCBI taxonomy): Eukaryota > Metazoa > Chordata > Chondrichthyes > Heterodontiformes > Heterodontidae > Heterodontus > Heterodontus francisci. Next base: position 37,164,472 of record NC_090380.1, on the reverse strand, counting down.
CAGCTTGTAGTGCTATCTGCATTGTGATTCGGCAGACTATGGAGATTCTGAAGGCATGCTCTAGTTGACTTAACAGATCTGGGGAAGGTCTACAGTATATCCTAGCCACGGTATCTTGGATCATTGCCATTTGCTGCAAGCTCTTCTGAAAAAATGGAAGAAGAGGTAAATGTAGAAAAATAGCAAGATAAGCAGACAACTGAAGCCCAATTTCTGGAAGCTGCAGCTAGCTGCCAGACATCTGTGGACACAGCTCATAAGATACACTTTCACCTAAACAAAATCCATGCGTGCTGCAAAATCATTCATGCCATCAGGCACCCTTTGGCTACTCCATCAACTGATTCATTTTTTGACATGCAGCTCCCCTTCTAACTACCAAGACTCCCATTTTGATAATATTCGGCCACTCTTTCTTGCAGGCATTCCTCCAGCTTACCCAAATCACTGTGCACATATCCCCTCAGAAATAAAAATATTTAATGAAATTCAAGCTGTGTGCCTTCAGACTGTTTCTTACCACCTTGCTCCACAATGGTGCCTACATTGGGTGCCCATTCAATCTTAAACCCTTAACTCCTTGCTGCTCCTTTGGGAGGCTGAGAGGTGGCTGGCTGATGCTATTGAGCAGATTTCTTAGGGGATTCTGGAGATAATTTTTTTTTGACTGTTGGCTGTCTTCTCCTTTAAGAAGAAAGTAGATAGCGTGAAAACACTTTGCTTGCTATGATTAAGGTATGCAGCCTAGGTGTGAAAAAGCAATGCTTGATAAGAGAACAGGTGCAGGAAATGAATACATACATCTCAAATAAATCTTTCACTGTTTGTCTTCAAATTCCTTCATAAGTGAATGAGCAGTTGCAGGAGAAGGGAGGAGAGGTTAAGGGACTTGTGGGCCTCTAGGCATTTCTAGTTCAAACAGGGTAGGTAAGGATGATGAAATATGCTCATATCATTGCACTGGTTCAAGGAGTGACTGGCTTATGTTACCTTGGCTAGCCTGATGAGGTCATTTGTGGTATGGATCAGCTCTGCGTGGTTGCTGGAGATGGCATTCATTGTTGTGGTCACCTGCTTTCATTGGATCTGCACTGTATCTCTCTGTCAAAAAGCTGGATCCCTTTTAGCCAGATTTATGACACAAACATCTAAAAAGAAAAATCTGTAATTTTAGGGACTCAATGCTCTGATGAATCACCAGCCTCACACTGGGTTGATTGAAACTGTTACTGCCAGAAAATTGCTGGCTTACTCTTTTAAGCTGCTGCAACCATTTTAACACTGTTGCAGCAACTCCGCATTGCCCGCCCTCTCCTTATGTGTAGGTGGACTCCCTGTAGAGGGCGCTAATAACTCTACAGTTTGCTCTGAATATTTAATGAAGGTGCACTGAGGCAATTTGGATGCGATCATAGTAGGATGATACAGGCAGATGAAAGTGCAATCCTGGTGCACTTCCAACGGTGATTTGTTGCAGAAGTAAACCAGCCAGTAAAATTAGGGCAGAAAAGATGTATTGATGCTAGGTTCAGAGATGTGTAAATTATGCAACAACAAAAAAAACTTGCATTTATACAGCACCTTTAGCATGCTAAAATGTCCCAAAGCGCTTTACAGGAGTGTTATCAAATAAAATTTGACATTGAGCCATGTATGGAAATATTCATACAGCTGACCAAAAACTTGGACAAAAAGGTAGGTTTTAAGTAGAGTCTTAAAGGAAGTGAGAGCAGTAGAGAGGTGGAGAGCTTAGGGACCGAATTTCAGAGCCTAGGGCCTAGGCAGCTGAAGATCGGAAGCTCATCTCGGAATCAAATATGATACCAAGGTTGCGAACAATCTGGTTTAGCCTCAGACAACTGCCAGGGAGAGAAATAGAGTTGGTGGATGGGGAAGAGAGATTGTGGCAGAGACTGATGTCAAAGACCTTCCCAATATTCAGTTGGACAAAATTTCTGCTTAACCAGTACTGGATGTTGGACAAGACATATGACAAATCAGAGACAGTGGAGCAGTCAAGAGAGGTGGTGAGGTAGAACTGGGTGTCATCAGCATACATGTGGAACCTCAGGTTGTGCTTTTGGATGATGTCACTGAAGGGCAGCATGTAGATGGGAAATAGGAGGGGGTCAAGGATAGACCAGAGATAACAGTGCGGGAGTGAGAAGAGAAGTAATTGCAGGTGCTTCTTTGCGTCCAACTGGATAGATAGGAATGGAATCAGGCGAGGGCAGCCCCACCCAGCTGGACAATGGAGGAGAGGTGTTGGGAGAGGGTGGTGCAGTCAACTGTGTCAAAAGCTACCGACAGGTTGAGAAGGATGAGAAGAGATAGTTTACCATGATCACTGTCATAAAATATAATTTGTGACTTTGATAAGGGATATTTTGGTACTGTGGTGGGGCAGAAACCTGATCGGAGGGATTCAAATATAGAATTGTTGGAAAGATAGGCATGGATCAAGGATTTTGGAGAGGAAAAGGGATGTTGCAGATGGGGTGGACGTTTACAAGAATAAAAGAGGTTAAGGGTGGATTTTTGAGGAGAGGGACGATGACGGCAGATTTGTATGGGAGGAGGACAATATCTGAGAGGGAACTGCTAACAATACCAGCTAACACTAGAGCCAGAAAAGGAAGTTGGATGATCAACAGTTTGGTGGGAATAGAATTGGGGAGAAGGAGGTGGGTTTTATGGACAAGACAAACTTAGAGAGGGCATGATGAGAAATAGAGCAGGATAGAGTTCAGGGCTAGGGCAGGAGGAGAGCTTAGGGGATTTGGCCTGATGGGCCAGGGGAAGTGAGGGAAGCAGCAGTGCCTTTGAGCCACAGAAGTCCATAAGCTCCTTGCACCTGTTGTTGGAGTTAGGGATAGAGGACACAGGGGAAAGAGGTTAAGTAGACAGTTTTTATTGGAGAATAGAAGCTGGGGGTTATCTATGATAGTGAGCAGTTTTGGCAGAGAAGAACATAACCTAGTTGTGCTTTATGTGGTCCCGCCAGATCAGATGATGAATGGTAAACCAGCTGTCCTTCATAGATGTTCAACTCTCTGTCCCTTGGACCTAAGGGAGAAGAGATGAGGGCCATAGCAGGGGGATTATCAGGGTGAGAGGGAGTAATGGTTTTAATGGGGACAAGGGCATCAAAGGTGGAGGTGGAGATGAGGGTGTGATTGAGTGCATCAGTAGTTGCAGAAATCTCATGGTGAATGGAAGGCCAAAGGCTAGACAGTTGCAAATTTGAAAATGAAATTGTAAGTGACTTGGGGGAGAATCTTGGGCAGATACAGAAAAAAATGGAGTTGGGAGAGGGAAGCAGGATGTAGGTGGAGAGGGATACAAGGAAATGATCAGAGATGGCCTTATTTGTGATTGACACAATGGGAATAGTGAATGAACAAAAGATGGCGAGGTCAAGGAGGTGGCCGAGAATATGGGTAGGGGAGTTTATAAGGGTTGACATTTAGGTAGGATAGTAGGGCAGTGAACTCAGAGGAGAGAGAGCACGTTGAGTAGTAAACATGCCAGTCAGTTTTTTTTTGTATGTAAATGCAAGTATTTATTTGATTTATGTTGGTTTGGTTTATTAAATGCAGAGTAAATCTGCCTAATTATGTGAATTGTTGAAGTAGCTTCCAGCATGGCAGATGGCCTGGCTATGCTGATTGATAACCTGCCCTTCTGTGTCTCAATAAACTAATTTTGTTCAACTGTGTTCAGCACTTCATTAGCAGACCTTCTAACTCACCTTCATTTCGAGGATAACATCTTTTCTGAACAAATAGTTGCATTGCGTATGTGCTGAAATGTATTTTATTACTCATTTTATTGATATGTTTTGTATTAAACAGAATAAGTAATATGATTTTGATAGCCAAAATGCTTTTGGATCTTAACAAGCTTGTGAATCCCCAATAAATTTAGCTACAAGCAGTTGCAACAAACATTTGGATAAGTCTTCATTCTGATTAAATTTTCCTCAGGTTGGAATTGCTGCACTTGAATTTGGTGAAGAGAAAAAGGATCTGGTTTGGAAGATTTGGATATGGAGTTGACAGACTTCCTGTTGCAATTTTATGAATTTATATTTGTGTTAAGAACATAAGAAATAGGAGCAGGAGTAGACAGTGGTCTGTCGAGTCTGCTCCGCCATTCAACATGATCATGGCTGATCTTGGGCTTTAACTCCACCTCCCCGCTTGCTCCCCCTGCCCCTTGATTCCCTGAGAGACTAAAAATCTGTCTATCTCAGTCTTAAATATATTCAATGATGGAGCATCCACAACCCTCTGGGGTAGAGAATTTCAAGATTTACAACCCTTTCAGTGAAGAAATTTCTCCTTATCTCACTCTCAAATGATTGGCACCTTATACCAAAACTGTGCCCATTGTTCTAGATCCCCCAGCCAGGGAAAACAACCTCCCAGTGTCTACCCTGTCTAGCCCCTTCATAATCTTGACTGTTTCAATGAGATTACCCCTCATTCTTCTAAACTCCGGAGAATATAAACCCAATTTACTCAGCCTCTTGTCATAGGATAGCCCTCTCATCCCAGGGACCAATCTAGTCAACCTTCGCTGAGCAATATTTCCTTATTGAACCCTAGCCTGATGGGAAATCATATTCTGCATGTACATAAACCCAAAGCCAAATTTTCTGCATTTGCCTTCCGAGTGCAGAGCGGCATTTTCTGGAAACGCATATCAAAAAAGCAGGTGCAGGGGAAAGCAGCCATTACACACTCTTCCTGATGTTCTGCCAATTAGAATTAATGAACGGAAGATTGAGCAGACTACAAAATGGACAATAAGGGCTCCACAGCCCTTATTCTAATATGCGGTCTGAGCTGTGCAGTAGGAGTTCCAAAGAAAATTGTCCCTTAATTCTGTTTTACTGCATAGGCCAAGGCAGTTGCTGACCTTCAGTAGCAGTCCTTTTTTTGGTATTATTTACACAGGCCTACCAACTTTCCATTATTTTGGAGGAGTCTCACACAAGAGATCACAATCTCCTGCCTCTTGCCACGAGATCCCAATCATGTCGGCATTGGAGTCTAACAATCTTATTTTCTGGTATTTATGAATAAGGAATGCCAGAAATCAGACAACTTGTCACCTAGACTTCTAATTAGTGCTTATGAAGAGAGGCTAAGTGAGATGATTGACATTCCATTGGAGACCAACTGACGACTTTTCATCTTTTGTTGTTACATGTTCTTCCCCCATTGTGAACTGCCTATACTTCACTGTTGGTGATAGAGCATTCAGCCACATCCACCCTACTCTCTGGAGCTCCCTCCCGAAACTCCTTCATCTCTGCACTTCTCTTGACCTTTAAAAATCTTTTCATGACCCATGTTATTGACAAAGCTTTCAGTCATCACTCCTAACTTTCCATGATTTAGTGTCTGTAAAACAACTTGGGATGTTTTCTACATCAAAGATTCTATGTAAATGCTAGATGTTGCTATTGTTTAAAGTTTTGTTATATTTTTATTGGATAAGCATATTAAGGGACAGGGAGCTAAGGAGGGCAAATGGAGTTGATTTAATTGAATGGTGGAGGAGGCTCGAGGGGCATCTACCCTGTCAAGCCCCTTAAGAATTTTATATGTTTCAGTGAAATCACTTCTCATACTTCGAACCTCAAGGGAATATAGGCCTGTCTACTCAATTTCTTCTCGTAGGACAGTCCCCTCATCCCAGGAATCAGTCTGGTGAACCTTTGTTGCACTCGCTCCAAAGGAAGTATGCCTTTCCTTAGGTGGTAAGCTTAACTTTCTATGATTCATGTACAAGGACACCCAGATTCCTCTGAATACCAACATTTACCAGTCTCTCCCCATTTAAAAATATTCTGCTTTTCTATTTTCCTACCACAGTGTATAATTTCATATTTCTCCATATAATATTCCATCTGCCACATTTTTTGCCCCTTTGCTTAACCTGTCTAAATCCTTTTGCAGCCTTTTTATGTCCTTCCCACCTAACTTTGTATTGTCAGCAAGCTTGGATATATTATACTCAGTCCCCTCCTCTAAATAATTGATATATATATTGTAAATAGCTAAGGATGGAGCACTGATCCTTGCAGTACCCAACTAGTTACAGTTTGCCAACCTGAAAATGTCCCGTTTCTTCCTATTCTCTGTTTTCTGTCCATTAAACAATCCTCAATCCATGCAAATGTATTACCCCCAATCCCATGAGCCCTAATTTTGTGTAATAGCCTCTTGTGCGGCACCTAATCAAATGCTTTCTGAAAATTGAAATCCACAATATCTACTGGTTCCTCTTTATCCACTCTACTAGTTATATCTTCAAAAGAAGATTTTCAATGCTTCAGAAAGTACTGGGATAATCATGTTCTCTTTCACTCTCTGACAACAAAGGGCAAGAGGAAAAACTTACCAATTCTACAGCTAGGATTATCATCCCCTGATGATTGTCAACTGTAATTAATAAACTGTATTATGTGTAGCTCAGTATACCTTGTCCCGTAGGTATTTGGTGATTAATACATTAAGGCACTCTCTAATGCATCATTGGTCTTCTTAACACACAAACTATATAACAGCAAAGTAAAATTGTAGGCTGAATTTAAAAAAATAGGAATTACAAAAAACATTTCACGTGAAACAAAATATCAGCTATTATTATCCATTGCCAGGGTATCTATTTCTTGTTTTGCAGACAGCAGTTAAGAGTTTTCACTATGCAGTACATCACTTTATATCTGACCTAATCCTGACATGTGACCATTCAGTTGGCTGCCTGCTTAATTTGCTTGTGTTACAACACAAGATCACTTGTTGGAACTGTCGCATAACTTATGCCACCTCATAGCTCTGTTGCACCCGCACTGAATCTGTAATTACAGTGGTGGTGATCTTGGCCACAAGCAGTGCTTTGTAGTACATGAAAGCAAGATATTGGCAGTGCTGGTGGGAACACCACTCTGTATTGTAGACAATGCTATACAATCAGCCCTATGTTCAGCAGCCAAATAAAATAATTGATCAGAGCAGGACTGATCAGTAACACAACTTGGACATTGCATCCCACTAAAATTAATTGAATCATGAGTGCAACAATATAAGCTTCAGAGCAACATACCTTTTGCATTAGCTGTAGTAAACCTCCGACTTTTGTGCCTAGTGGGACAAAACATGCTATAAAAACAAACATAATTCAGGAAATTCTAAAAGAAAAGTAAGTGAAAATATGTACATGCTACATAATCTTAATGGGTGAAATCACAAGACATTATGGAACATTTTATTCAGTGCATAATTTTGAATATTCATCAGGAGCCTGTAATTTTGTATATGAATCAACAGAATACCATTTTGATAATTCAGCGCAGAGTAGAATTTTATACTTACCAATTTTCTCTCCTACGGGAGATACAGATGTACGGCAGTGTACAGTTCCATGGGTGCTGATCATCTTCCAGTACCTCACCTAAGTAGCCAATTTTTCTCATTCAGACCTCACATATTGGCACTTTCAACAAGGAGTCCCAGGATAGCAATAGGATTGTCTAATGTCGTGCCCCTTTTTCCACCTTGGCAGGAATCAGCTGGCTCAGTTTAGACCGAGGATTGAAACAAGGACCTTCTTGATCTAATTCCTAGGAAATGCTGTTAGAGTAAAGCTTGACTCTAATGACAATTTACTTATACTGGCCAGCAATATCAAGGGCACGATTTTTGCCCCCATATGGGGGTGGAGCTGAGGCGGACAGGCACATAATTTCACACCGCCGGCTAGCGTGCCAGTTTACTGGCACTATCCTGCCCCCAAAGCTGAATCCCTTGCTATCAGCATCCCGGGGGTTACCATTGACCAGAAACTGAACTGGAATAGCCATATAAATACTGCGTCTACATGAGCAGGTCAGAGACTAGGAATTCTGCGGTGAGTAACTCACCTCCTGACTCCCCAAAGCCTGTCCACCAGCTACAAGGCATAAGTCTGAAGTGTGATGGAATACTTTCCACTTGCCTAGATGGGTGTACCTCTAACAACACTCAAGAAGCTCGACGCCATCCAGGACAAAGCAGCTCGCTTGATTGGCACCCCATCTACAAACATTCGCTCCCTCCACCACCGATGCACAGTGGCAGCAGTGTGTACCATCTACAAGATGCACTGCAGCAATGCACCAAGGCTCCTTATACAGCACCTTTCAAACCTGCGACCTCCACCACCTAGAAGGACAAGGGCAGCAGATGCATGGGAACATCACCACCTGCAAGTTCCCCTCCAAGCCACACACCATCCTGACTTGGAACTATATCACTGTCACTCGGTCAAAATCCTGGAACTCCCTCCCTAACAGCACTGTAGGTGTATCTACCCCACATGGACTGCAGCGGTTCAAGAAGGCAGCTCACCACCACCTTCTCAAGGGTAATTAGGGATGGGCTATAAATGCCGTCCGAGCCAGCGACGCCCACATCCCATGAACGAATAAAAAAACCCCCGTACAGCCCACTTCACTTCCTTTGCAAAATCCACAAACATGACAGCTCTGGTAGATCCATCATTTCAGCCTGTTCCTGCTCCTTATTTGTTCCTATCTAGACTCTATTTATTGTCCCCTTATCCAGTTTTTTCCGACCTACATCTGTGACTCTTCTGCTCCCCTCCGTCACTTCAACTGTTTCCTGTTTCCTAGCCCTAACTGTCTCCTTTGTACCATGGATGTCCAATCATTCTCCACCTCCATCCCCCATCAGGATTTTCTGAGCTCCATGCTTTTTCCTTGAATGAAGGCCCAATTAGTCCCCATCCACCACCACCCTTCTCCACCTGTCTGAACTTGTTCTCACATTGAACAACTTTTCTTTCAATATAATATGAAATAAAAACAGAAAGTGCCGGAAATACTAAGCAGGTCTGGCATCATCTGTGAAGAGAAATAGAGTTAAAGTTTCAGGTCCATGACCTTTCATCAGAACTAAAGGTCATCAAGTTTTTTCATTTCAAGTTGTAATTATCTGTCTTTTTCTCTTGTCTTTTTCTCTTTTTTGCCCTTTCTACTCTCAGCTGCTCTCGTTCGAATTGCCTCCTTTCCCTTTATCTTCTGATTCAATTTTGGCTAGTTCGACTTGAATACTCGCAGAAACATCCTTTCCTTCTTCAAGTGAGGAACCAATTCTTGGATTATCTCTGCTTTCCTGGTGCCTGATTTTAAGCTGATCCCTAGGTTCCCTGCTATAGCCTTCAGATTTTCTTTTGTCATATGTTTCAAGGCACTAAGAGACAAATCCCCTTTCTCCACAAATGCCCTGACCATCAAAGGTACTCATTTTGTTTTCCCACTGGACACAGCCAAAGTAAATGTGAAATCTTGTTTGTTTAAACTCTGGAAAATTCCAGTGAACTTGTTTCATGGTCTAATCTGGACCAATCCTGGGTGAGCCCCCAATTTGTTGTGATCTCCGTGTACATGAAGGTAAATTATACCGATTGAATTAAGAGTCCATTCACAACTGTTGCTCTCCATGTTCACTTGCTGCCCATGAAATAAAGCTGTGTAATGATTCATCAAGTGTTTTGCGAAGTATTTTCTCAGTTCACCTTCAAAAGGATTAAAGAAGCATATGTGGAGGCACATGCAGAAGACGTGCTGGTTTAGATCACTATGAGGTCCTATTGTTACATCCTTGGGTTACACTGTTGCATAGTTTAGATATTGTCAGACGGACAAACCCCTAATGTTGTGATCCCCGTGGAGATCAGCAACAAACCAAAAGGATCAAATCTACCGACTGACTCCAATTTAGGAAACAAAAACCAAATGGACAAGATTTCACTTTTATAAATGTTATTTTAACACACAAACCAAAACTAACATAAATTAAACATGAGCTAACATTTATATGACAATCAATGTATGTATATCTTAAAGGTTATCCAGTTAATTATCAGATGCAACAAGGATATATCTCACAAGTTCCTTTGGCAGTCCTATCAGCTGGATGATATGAACCATCACAAAGTACTTCAGGTCTTTTAACTTCTCAAGTAAATCTCCAGATTTCCATCTCCCAAGTTGGAAATGCCGGTTTCCACTCAATGGTAGTTTCTCTGCAATCTGAACCTCATCGATACCGTCTCCACTAAAACTGCGCACCCTTCTGGAACTTCTGTGGTTTTGCTCACAACAGTTCTGGTGGTGTAGCTTCACAGGGTCCCGCCTTACATAACTCTTTAAGGCACCAAAAACAATGGTAGCAATTTGTATCTTCCAAGGGCCAACTCCCAGAAAACAGGTTCGAATTCAAAGAACTTGTCTTTTTTAAAAAAAACAGCTCATAGCAGTTTCAGTTCAGTAGCTCTGGGAAACTTTTAAAAACAATACCTAGCTTTGCAGCTGGCTTCCACTCTTCAAAGTCTTACTGTGAAAAGTGAAACCTGAGCTCCAATCATGTGTCTCTGGATTAAAAAAAAAACTGTTTTTGTGAACCTGGTTCTGATCTCTCAGAACCTTGAAGCTCCCAGTTTCATTTTCAAATCAGGGTCTGTCGCAAAAAGCATGCTTTGAATCCAAAGTCACAGCACCCAACAGATCAGCTGCATAGAACACAGTCCTTAGGAGGATTCCGTCACACCTAAACATAAGCTACTCAGAGTGCATAAAGTAACCGGCACTGCTGTACCTGAGAGAATATCGAAAGCAAGATTTGAATTTGTAATGCCCACCAAATTCCAGCAGTCATGTATAATATTTACAATGCACTTTTACTTAATATGAAACCAGACTTGCAGCTGAGACAAGTTCTCACGTGTCAGCACTCTGAAGGGAACTGCAGAATCACCAAGCTTCTGTGAACAGAAAGCCCTCTATTTTGGAGATTTCTTTTAATGCTTCCCTGATCTTTAATTTAACTGTTAAGGATGAAGGAAAGCAGAGACAGGCTGCTGGAGAGGTCAGATGGCACCAAGCCTATCTGGATCTGCCACTATGCCACCCGTCACATTTACAGAACCAGGCACAACTACCCAGTTGTGACTTAAAATTACTGACCCGAGAGGCAGGTGTTTGGCAAGGAGGAAGCTACAGAGTTGTACCATTGCTTTTGAAAGATGTGCCCACAATATCTCATGTAGGACATTACTGTGGCCCTCCATTTTTATGCTTTTAGGCTAGCATGGGGATACCAGCAATATCAGTGAATTTGCTGTCCATAGATGTGTCCAACAGATAGGTGCCTGATATTTGAATCAGAGGGGCATGTTCATCTCCTTTCTCACTGACATTGACAGCATGATAGGGCAGTTTAATTTTGCTAAACTGATAATTTTCCTAAAGTACAGAGGATGATTGATGGCATCCATGTGGCCATTCAGGCCTTGAGCCATATACAATGGTTTACATGAACAGTTTATCTCCATCAGTATACATCAACTGGTGACCACTGCACTGCACCATATAAATCAATGCCCACTTCCCAGGTAGCAGCCACAAGGATATTTGCCTTCAATTGAAAATATCTTTAACAATATGGTGGGACAACAGAGAAGTTGGGCTGAGTGATTCCAGCATTTCTTGTTTTTATTTCAGATTTCCAGCATCCGCAGTATTTTGCTTTTATATTAGAGAAGTTGGGCTTGTTTGTCTAAATGTACTTTTCCTGTACCTAAAAATCCTTGGACTGGATTTTTCTCCACAATCTGGTATGATGGCAGAGAACGGGACAAAATTGGGTGGTGAGGCCTACTGTTGCCTCCCTGGCCACAGCTCCATTTCCCTCCCCTGCCCTGGGAGTACTGTAGCTGGCTGTTCCTTTCCTACCCAATGCATGTAAATGCTGCCCAGGGTGGAGGGGGTGGGGGTGCAGGGTGGTGGGGGGGAGGGGGGAGGGGGTCAGGGGGATTGGCTGCCTACTTGGCATTTTTTTTCCCACTTTGCCCTTCTTACTGCTGCTTTTTGGGAATGCCTGGTGAAAGGTGGCCGTAGGCCCCGGGTTGCATTGGTAACGCTTTGAATTATACAGATGTGGGCATGTGGTCTAGCAGCGGCCTCCAATTCATCCCCCATGCGCTTATCTTTGTCGGCCTCAGTTTCTGCCAAGGTTTACAAAGCTGGAGACTTTCTTTATCTTACAGACTCCCCAGCCCCATTAAGTTCACTACCTTTTTTCGTGCTGCTGTTCTGTTCCTGCAGCAGCAGCGCCTCATTTCCCTCTTTAGCACTGGCACACTCTTTCTTCATATCAGGAATCCCACGGGAGCCCACGCTGCTTGTAAATGACCCCCACAACCCAGAAAAATAGGTTAGGGTCAAGGATGGAGTCAGAGGGGCAGGTGAAAGTTTGACACCACTGCAACTCTGTCCCAAACAGGAGTATTCTGGAACAGGAGAACAGTCTTCCAATCCTCTTTAGATACGGGGTGGTGCCAGAGGACTGGAGGAGTCGAGCGTTATACTTTGCTCAAAAATGGAGGGAAGGATAAACCTGGCAATTACAAGCCAGTCTTTTAATGTCAGAAATGAGGAAGCTTCTCAAAACAATGATCCAGGAGAAAATTAACAGCCACCTGGATAAATATGGATGATTAAGGAGAGCCAGCATGAATTTGTTAAGGGATAATCATGTTTGACTCTGACACTATCTCCTCCTTTGAGCATCTCACTTTGTTCCATTCCTCTCACCTCTCATTCAAAATCATCATTCTCTACCGCCCTCCAGAGAACAATAAAAAAATTTTCACTGAGATATCTTCACTGCTGTCCTCCCTCAGCCTCTGCACCAAATGACTTCTCATCCTCGATGATTTCAACATACATTTCAACTCATCGTACTCTCTCCTCTGACTTCACTGCCCTCTTTTCCTCCCTAAATCTCTCCCTCCATGTAAATTCCCCAACCCATATTCGTGGCCACCCCTTGGCCTTGCCTTCTCATGTGGTCTTGCTAGTCCAATTACAGATAAGGCCATCTCTGATCTGTTCCTTGTATCACTCTCCACCCACATCCCCCTTCCACGCCCCAACCCTACCTCCTTCTGTATCCATTCCTGAAAAAAAAACTATCCCACAATTCACTTTTTAAAAATTCGTTCATGGGATGCGGGTGTCACTGGCTAGGTTAGCATTTATTGCCCATCTCTAATTGCCCTTGAGAAGGTGGTGGTGAGCTGCCTTCTTGAACTGCTGCAGTCCATATTGGGTAGGTACACCCACAGTGCTGTTAGGAAGTGAGTTCCAGGATTTTGACCCAGTGACAGTGAAGGAACGGCAATATAGTTCTTATAGCACTTACAACTGCACTTTCAAAATCCCAACTGCCTAGCTTTTGGCCCTCAGTTCGCCACAACATTTCTGTAGCTACTGATTTGCTCAACCGCACTCTCACCTTCACCTTTGAGGCCCTAGTCCCCAATAACACCATTACTCTCTCTCTCACCCTGGCTATTCCCCCTGGTATGGCCCTCATCTCTGCTCCCTTAGGTCCAGCGATTCAGACTTGAAAGGATATGGGGGACAACTGGTTTAGCCATCCACTGCCAGATCTGGCTGGACCATATAAAACACTATCAGGTCCTGTTCTCCTGTGTAAACTGCTAACTATTCAAGGATCATCCTGGAATGCAAAGATAACCCCCCAGTTTCTTTTCTCTACTGCATTTTCTTAAAACCCTCCACCCTCACCTCCAACAACATGTGCGAGGAGCTTAGGGAGTTCTTTATCACTAAGATCAAGATCATCCAATCAGCAGCCTCTTCTGTGTCCCTCCCTTCCAAGCCTTGATCACTGTCCTTGCAAAATACTGTCCTATCTCCTGTAATATTCTGGTGCTAGTTAGTCTTGTAACAGAATATCTGAGATTGACGGTTACAGGAACAGGAGTTCATTTACATGCATCTGATATCTACGGCTTCTAGTTTCACTCTACATGAAGTTCTGTACAAGTTCTGTTACATCATTTTCTATGATGACACTCGCAGACTATTTACATATTCTGCCCAGTAACAACCCTGTATTACATTATCCCACATCTCACCCCAAGTCTTTGACTTCACTTCTCAGAATGTCAACCGCTGTGGTGTTTTTACAAGACTGCTGTAATGCGTTCTTCTCTCTGTAGAAGATGTCTGGGGTTTCTAGTCTTTTAGTTCTTCCTCATTCTTTTATACTTCAGTGGAACTATTTGATGACTCAAGTTCTTCACTCGGGTTGTCCTCTGGGTTGACAGCTGATTGCAGCTCTGTGGGTTCATCAACTACTTGAGATGATTGTTCCTCTTGGATCTGCTGCTTCTTTGGTATCACCACCAATGACCTTCTGTTTCTACTTATCATCCCTTGGTCAGTTTGGACAATGTATTGAACTTGGATGTGGTGATTTTTTTTTTTCATTCATTCATGGAATGTAGGCGTCACTGGCCAGGCCAGCATTTATTGCCCATTCTTAATTGCCCTTGAGAAGGTGGTGGTGAGCAGCCTTCTTGAACCGCTGCAGTCCATTTGGGGTAGGTATACCCACAGTGCTGTTAGGAAGGGAGTTCCAGGATTTTGACCCGGCGACAGTGAAGGAATGGTGATATAGTTCCAAGTCAGGATGGTGTGTGACTTGGAGGGGAACTTGCAGGTGGTGGTGTTCCCATGTATTTGCTGCCCTTGTCCTTCTAGTTGGTAGAGGACGCGGGTTTGGAAGGTGCTGTCTAAGGAGCCTCAGTGCATTGCTGCAGTGCATCTTGTAGATGGTACACACTGCTGCCACTGTGTGTCGGTGGTGGAGGGAATGAATGTTTGTAGATGGGGTGCCAATCAAGTGGGCTGCTTTGTCCTGGATGGTGTTGAGCTTCTTGAGTGTTGTTGGAGCTGCACCCATCCAGGCAAGTGGAGAGTATTCCATCACACTCCTGACTTGTGCCTTGTAGATGGTGGACAGGCTTTGGGGAGTCAGGAGGTGAGTTACTTGCCTCAGGATTCCTCGCCTCTGACCTGTTCTTGTAGCCATGGTATTTATATGGCTACTCCAGTTCAGTTTCTGGTCAATGGTAGGCCCTAGGATGTTGATAGTGGGGGATTCAGCCGTTGAATGTCAAGGGGAGATGGTTAGATTTTCTCTTGTTGGAGATGGTCATTGCCTGGCACTTGTGTGGCATGAATGTTACTTGCCACTTATCAGCCCAAGCCTGGATATTGTCCAGGTCTTGCTGCATTTCTACACGGACTGCTTCAGTATCTGATGAGTCACGAATGGTGCTGAATATTGTGCAATTATCAGCGAACATCCCCACTTCTGATCTTATGATTGAAGGAAGGTCATTGATGAAGCAGCTGAAGATGGTTGGGCCTAGGCCACAACCCTGAGGAACTCCTGCAGTGATGTCCTGGAGCTCAGATGATTGACCTCCAACAACCACAACCATCTTCCTTTGCGCTAGGTATGACTCCAGCCAGCGGAGCGTTTTCCCCCTGATTCCCATTGATCTCAGTTTTGCTAGGGCTCCTTGATGCCATACTCGGTCAAATGTGCCTTGATGTCAAGGGCAGTCACTCTCACCTCACCTCTTGAGTTGAGGTCATTTGTCCATGTTTGAACCAAGGCTGTAATGAGGTCAGGAGCTGAGTGGCCCTGGCGGAACCCAAACTGAGCGTCACTGAGCAGGTTATTGCTAAGCAAGTGCCGCTTGATGGCACTGTTGATGACACCTTCCATCATTTTACTGATGATTGAGGGTAGGCTGATGGGGCGGTAATTGGCCGGGTTGGACTTGTCCTGCTTTTTGTGTACAGGACATACCTGGGCAAATTTCCTCATTGCAGGGTAGATGCCAGTGTTGTAGCTGTACTGGAAGAGCTTGGCTAGGGGTGCGGCAAGCTCCGGAGCACAGGTCTTCAGTACTATTGCCGGAATATTGTCAGGGCCCATAGCTTTTGCAGTATCCAGTGCCTTCAGTCATTTCTTGATATCACATGGAGTGAATCGAATTGGCTGAAGTCTGGCATCTGTGACGCTGGGGGCTTTAGGAGGAGGCCGAGATGGATCATCAACTCGGCACTTCTGGCTGAAGATTGTTGCAAATGCTTCAGCCTTATCTTTTGCACTGATGTGCTGGGCTCCTCCATCATTGAGGATGGGGATATTTGTGGAGCCACCTCCTCCAGTTAGTTGTCTAATTGTCCACCACCATTCACAGCTGGATGTGGCAGGACTGCAGAGCTTAGATCTGATCCGTTGGTTATGGAATCGCTTAGCTCTGTCTATCGCATGCTGCTTACGCAGTTTGGCATGCAAGTAGTCCTGGGTTGTAGCTTCACCAGGTTGACACCTCATTTTGAGGTATGCCTGGTGCTGCTCCTGGCATGCCCTCCTGCACTCTTCATTGAACCAGGGTTGGTCTCCTACTTGATGGTAATGGATTGTTCTATCACTTCTCCATACCTTCTCTGATCTCTAACCCAACTGATGCTCCACATCAACTTTTTGGTTTCGTGATGTCCTGTTATAATTCTCACATTGAATAGATCTTCTTCTATCCTTTCTCTCCCTCACTTTTTCCAAATGTTCTGCATTCACTTGTGGTTTAAGCGTACTTGGGAGTATAGGAAGTTGTGTTCTTAGCCTTCGTCCCATCAACAACTCGCATGGGGCTAAACCGTTCTGAAGTGGTGTTGCGCTAAAGCTTAAAAGCACTAATTGAAAATCTTCATTCTTCCTCAATAAAGATTTCACAGTCCTTACACCACTCTCTGCTTCACCATTAGCCTGAGGATATCTCGGTGAACTAGTGATGTGAGTAAAACCATTTGCTTCTGTGATCTCTGAAACGTTCGTTCGCGAATTGTGGCCCATTGGATATCACCATGTCTGGGATCCTGTGTGTAGCAAAGATTTCTCTCAAGGACATGATTGCAGCTTCTAACCTTGTAGCTGCTTCACTTCGACCCACCTTGAATAGTAATCAACAACGATTAAGAACATCTTATTCTCATACTCGAAAAGATCCAAATCTAGACATTCCCATAGTCTAGACAGAAAAGATGATAACATTAGTGACTCCTTCATCTCATGCCGATTGACAGCACACGTGATACGCCTTGATATCATCTCTTCAATCTCTTTCGAAATACCAGGCCACCAAATTGAAGACCTGGCACATAGCTGTGAATTTCTCGCATGCCCAAGTTGCTGCCAGTGCTTCCTTCTCGATGGCCATGTATATTTGTTCTGTTTCTGTCAAAAAATGAGATGCAAAATACACAGACCTGTGACTCCTGATCGCTTTGTACCTGAAACAAGACTGCATCTAGCCCTGGTGTTGATCCATCCGCTACTATAATGCTCGGTAATTTTGGGTCATAATGTGCTAGTACATCTAAAGAAAAAAGTTTCTGCTTGATTTTTTCAAAAGCATACTGTTGGACCTCGCTCCAACACCAGGCCTTGTCATTCCTTAATAACTGTTGCAGTGGTTTGGTTATCATAGCCAGATCTGACAAAAACGTTCCCAACTGATTGACTTTGCAACTCTGTGATGTTCTTAGGCTAAGGAAAGTCTTTTATTACTTTTATCTTTTGAGGGTCAGCTCTGGTGCTTGATCCATCAATAATATGACCTAGAAATGTCACCATTTGTTGTGAAAACACACACTTCCCATTCAGCATTAGACCAGCTTCCAGCAGTCTCTGCAACACTGCTCACACTCTTGCAACATGTTCCTGCTGACTTGCACCATGGATCAACACATGTCTATGTGACAGATGATCCCTTCTAATCACTCCAGGATTCTGAGCATCATTCTTTGGAAAATTTCTGGTGTTGGCGTAATTCCAAAAGTTAATCTGTTAAAACAAAATCTTTCAAATGGTGTTATAAAAGTCGTCAACAGTTTAGATTCTTCATCTAAAGGTACTTGACAAAATCCACTGCTCGCATCTAATTTCGTGAAAATCATGCTTTTTCCTAGCTTTGCCAGACTCTCATCCACTGATGCCATTGCATGTATTTCCCATTCTACAGCCTTGTTTAACTGCATAAGGCCTACACAAATTTAGATGGACCCATTTGGTTTCTTCACTGGAATCAATTGAACCCCATCCAGTAGGTTTTGTAACTGGTGAGATGACTCCCTATTTGATTTCTTTCTTGACTTTCTCTAGGAATGGGTGTGGAACTTTTCTTGGTGTATATAAACATAACGGTTGGGCATCTTTTAATGTGATGTGGTAGGTTGTTTTTAGTTTTCCCAATCCATTGAATAATGTAGGGAATTCAACCCTAAAATTCTTTAGCTGTTCCTCGATTCCTTTCAGGTCTTCAACTCTGCATATTAACTGTAAATTTAGGCAAGCTTTTCTGCTTAATTGCAAGCAATTCTGATTCTTAACATATTATATCTCAAGAATTTCTTTCCCCTGGTAACACAGAATCGTTTTCAACTCTCCTATTACTTTCAGCTCGATGCCTCCAGTTGTCAAGAAAACATGCTATACCAAATGAGGATTTTTAATTCATCGGTTGGGATCCTACAGTTAACTTTAAAAATCTGGCAGCCAAGATGGCCACCACAATTTGCATTGAAATACCTCACGTTCCAGGACATCGCATTGGAGACGCACATCTCGTGAGGTTGCATCCAGGACAATGCTTCATGAATTTGGAAACAGCTAACAGCTTTGCTTCCATTCAAAGGTGTCTTGCTATACCATTAACAGTGGAGTCATACCTCCAGGGAGTGAACATTGAAACAAT
Organism: Heterodontus francisci; assembly: GCF_036365525.1. NCBI lineage: Eukaryota > Metazoa > Chordata > Chondrichthyes > Heterodontiformes > Heterodontidae > Heterodontus > Heterodontus francisci. The sequence continues at coordinate 37,145,749 of NC_090380.1, read as the reverse complement.
GAGACTCGAGAGAGATTGAAAATACCTAGACTCGAATCTAATTAAATTGCAAACGAGGACACTGGATAATCATGTGACTGCCCCCACATCTGTGGAAGAACTAACAGTTTTCTGCAAAAAGACAAGCTCCTGAGACTTTGAAGCAGACAAGCTTTGAGTGCTAACCAGACAAGACCCCAGTGGGGCTGTGTGTGTCCCCCTCTCTCTCCAGATAACATCATAAGTTTGAAACCTGTCTGCGATTGCGGAACATCCAAGCCTACCTTTGCTATAGACAGAGACCCTGGGGAGGAAAGCTACCTACAACTCTGTCTCAAAGAAAAATCCTGAACTAGGTGGGCCAGCCACAAACTGCACTTCCACCAGCCAAAGACTTCAAGATCACAACTTCAGCCAGAAGACAACGGAATTACCTGACCCCACAGACTGCATATTATTTTTTACTTGTTCTGGACTTTAATCCAAACCAGACTATTTCTTATTACGCTGTACTCTATTTGTGTGTGTGATTCTTGTGTGCATGTGTGAGTGAAAGTGTAGCATAATTTTATTATTTTTGTTTAGATCGGGTTTAGTTTTTTTAAGTACAATAAACTCACCTCTTGTTTAAACTCAAGAAAACCTGTCTGGTTCTTTTACGAACACAACAAAGGAAAAAGGTAAAACACTCACTGAAGTGGTAAGCATATCCACTGTTTTAAAAGGAGTAAACCCTGTTGCAGTCAAACAAGGAGAAGGACAGGAGGGGACCTTTGTGATTCCTCCTCACCTGATCATAACAAGGTCCATACAGTTTTTTACCTGTAGGTCTGATGTTTACTTTCTTCAGCCACGGCTCTGTGTCTGTCACTACTGAAACTGCTGCTCCAGTGTTCAATTTGAATCTTGTCTGATAGCCTCCCACAAGAATCTCTGCTGTCCAGGAATCTTCGCTTGCTCCGTGGATTTCTCCCAGAAATTGTAATTCAACACATTGTACATCTTGTACTTCGTTAATTTTCTTATTTTCTTTGGGTTTGTTTTTTATATTTTGCAGCCCTGGTTTCTTGCTGTGGCATACCAATTGGAAGTGCCCCCTCTTTTTGCATACAAGCACTCTGCTTCTCTGGCTGGGCAATTTTCCCGCCAGTGCCTCACTCGGCCACACCTACTGCAGTGAGACGCTTCCTGCCTTTCCTGTCTTTGACCACCATTTTTCGCCTTAACTTTCTTCAAATATTCAATGGAGTCTGCTACTTTTGAGATTGGACTCTCCCTGTCCCCTCAAGCGACAACATGGTTACATTTTCTAACCTTTGCTTGCCTGCTTACCTGAATTGCCTTGGTTAATGTAAGATCATCTCTCGACTGCAGATGATCTGAGAGAGCATTATCTGCCACTCCGACCACGATTCTGTCTCTAATTAACTCTTCCTGCAAACTGCTGTATTCACAATCTTCAGCAAGTTTATATAAGTTGGTGATAAAAGAATCAATACTTTCTGCTCTCTGCTGAGACCGTTTATTGAACTTAGCATGCTCGATGATCACATTTTTTCTGATGTTAAAGTAAGACTCTAGAGCCTTAATAACCACCCCAAACGTAGCCTTTATCTTCATCAATGCCCTGTGTTATGAAGATGTTGTCCGCGCACTCCCCCATGGCATATAATAATGTACTGACCTGCTGCTTGTCTGGCTTCTGCATGAGACCCGATGCAGTACGGTACCTAGTAAATCTTTGGACCCATTTTGGCCATGCCTCTGCTTGGTTCTGTCCAGCTACTTTCTCGAAGTTCTCTGGTAAGGACAGTGATTTTTCCATTTCTTCTTCAGTTTACCGTTGCCACCATACAATATTCTGATGCTAATTAGTCTTAGACTACCTGGGACATTGACGGTTACAGGAACAGGAATTTATTTACATGCATCTGCTATCTATGGCTTCTGGTTTCATTCTACATGAGGTTCTGTACAAGTTCTGTTACATCATTTCCTTTGATGACACTCAGACTATTTACATATTCTGCTCAGTAACAACCCTATATTACATTATACTACATCTCCAACTTCCCTTTCCTCTCCAAAGTCCTTGAACATGTTGTCACCTCCCAAAACTGTTCCTATCTGACTGCTTATCCGACATCCAGTACTGGATGAGCAGAAATTTCCTCCAATTAAATATTGGGAAGACAGAAGCCATTGATTTTTGTCCCCTCTCCAAACTCCACTCCCTAGCTACCGATTCCATCCCTCTCCCTGGCGACATTTTGAAAGTAAATCAGTCTGTTCACAACCTTAGTGTTACATTTGACCCCGACTACATATTCGCTGCATCACTAAGACTGCATATTTCCATCTCCGTAACATCGCCCAACTTCGCCCCTGTCTCAGTTCATCTGCTGCTGAAACGCTCATTCATATCTTTGTTCTCTCCAGATTTAACTATTACAATGCACTCCTGGTTGGTCTCCCACATTCTACCCTCTGTAAATTTGAGGTCATTCAAACTCTGCTGCCCATGTCTTAACTTGTACCAAGGCCCGCTCACCTGTCACCTCTTTACTCACTGACTTACATTGGCTCCCAGTCAAGCAACATCTTGATTTTAAGATTCTCATCCTTGTTTTTGAATCAGTCCCTATCTCTATAATCTCCTCCAGCCCCACAACCTTCCAGGATATCTGCACTCTTCGAATTTTGACTTCTTGTGCATCCCCGATTTTAATTGCTCCACCACTGGTGGCTGCGCCTTCAGTTGCCTAGGCCCTAAGCTCTGGAATACCCTCCCTATACCTCCCTGCCTTGCTTTCTTCCTTTAAGACACTCCTTAAAACCTACCCCTTTGACCAAGCTTTTGGTCATCTGATCTAACATCTCCTTATGTAGTTAGGTGTCATATTTTGCTTTAGAATGCTCCTGTGAAGTGCCTTGGGATGTTTTATAACATTAAAGACATTATATGTGTAAGTTGTTGTTGTCATTGCAACTTGATTGAGATTTTTCATGAAGCACCAAGAAGGTAGATGAGGACTGTGCAATTAATGTTGTGTATGTGTATTTCCAAAAGTCATCTGATAAAGTTAGGTTTGTTTGCAAAATTGAAGCCCAAGGGATAAAAGGGACAATAGCAGCATGGATATAAAATTGGTTAAGGGACAGAAAACAGAGAGTTGTGGTGAATGGCTGTTTTTTGGTCAGGAAGGAAGTATACAGTGGTGTTTCCTAGGGTTCAGTACTAGGAGCATTGCAGTTTTTGACATACATTAATGACTTAGACTGGGTGGTACAGGGCACAATTTCAAAATTTGCAGATGACACAAAACTTGAAAGTGTAGTAAACAGTAAGGAAGATAGTCATAAACTTCAAGAGGACGTAGACGGGGTGGTAGAATTGGTGGATACATGGCAGATGAAGTTCAATGCTGAAAAGTGAAAGATACCTTTTGGTAGAAGAATGAGGAGGGACCATGCATACTAAATGGTACAATTTTAAAGGGGATGTAAGAAGAGATGGATGAGGGATTATAGTTACATGGATAAACTGGAGAATGGAGGCTTGTTCTCTTTAGAGCTGAGAAAGCTAAGAGGAAATTTGATAGAGGTGTTTAAAATCATGAAGTGTTTAGATGGGGTAACTGAAGAGAAACTGTTTCCAATAGATGAAGGGTCAATAACGAAGTGGCATAGGTTTAAAGCGAATGGCAAAAGAACCAGAGGCATCATGCATCATAAGGAAAAACACTTTATGCAGCGAGTGGTTAGGAAGTTAGAACGATAGGATGGAGAGCACAGATTTCAATAGTAGCCTTCAAAAGGGAATTAGATAAATACTTGAAGGAGAAAAATTTGCAGTGATATCCAGAAAGAGTCGGGGCAGTGGGATTAACTGGATTACTCTTCGGAAGAACTGGCACACACTCAATGGTCGAATGGCCTCCTTCTGTGCTGTACTATTCTATTTTGTTCTTAGATGGTAGACAGTCTTATCACTGATTAGGGGCATTGTACTGTGCAGGTATCTGTTGGGGCCTTCAATTCTACATTTATTAAAAATCAAGCAATTCTGTAATTTGAGCCCAAAGCCTAACTGCCAATATTGGGTGTGAAATCTTAATAGTGTCTCTGGAGGGAGCAGCTTGATCTTGGGAAGAATGAAAGGATGACATTGCCTTAATTTGGAGTAAACACACCGATTGTAAAAGTTTACCAATGCCATGTTTTACAAAACAAAGAATGAGAGAACAACTATTTACATAAAAATTCATCCATCAGACAATTCCCTAACTGTCATAAATGACGTAGGCATCTCCATGGAGACCTCCAGACCCAATGCATTACCAGATCATGGAAAATCTCACATGCTTGCATACAGGATAATATGGGATAAACCAAGTGTTCTGCCTGGAGCTGATGCCCTAGTGCCAGCTGTGTCTCCAGCCTCTCATGTTACATTGATGTCAATCATCTTTCTGCATGGCAGCTGGAACTCGGCTACTCAGCTTTTTGTTGTTTTTGGAGACTCACAGTTAATGTTTCCTGTAAGCTGTGTGTGTGTGCAAGGCCATGCAGCACCATCAGCAGTCATCTCCACTATGGTAAGGACAGGGCGCAACATATTTATTGTATGTATTATGAGTAGGGATGATCTAATCGAGGAGTGTAAGATGATTAAAAGCTTTGATAGTTTCTCTCCATCTACCCTGTTTCCTCTGGTGGGTGAGTCTGAACATGAGGGAATAACCTTAAAATTAGAGCTAGGCCATTTAGGGACGATGCCAGGGAGCACTTTCTCATAGAAAGGGTAGTGGAAATATGGAATTCCCTCCTGCCAAGAAGCTGTTGGGATTAGGTTGTTTGGAAATTTCAAAACTAAGTTTGATAGATTTTTGAGAGGTAAGGGTATTAAGGGATGCACAAATGTGGTTAAATGAAGTTCAGATACAGATCAGCCATGATCTAATTGGAGGGCGGAACAGATTCGAGGAGCTGAATGGCCTATTTCTGTTCCTATGTTCTCATTACACATACATGAGCATACACATACAAAGCTGTCTATCTATCTAGCTATTCTTTTTATAAACAATCACTCACTGCTGCACACATTATAAAATGCAATTACTGTGTGAAATTGATGGCACGAATGGAATTCAGGGGCTGCAATCTCTCACTTCAGCTCTCCAGCTGATTGCCTGGAGCACATATTGGAAGATTGTGCAACTATGATTTTCCATTCATTAAAAATCATTGTTGGAAAATTATGGGCTGTGGATGTGGGGCAGGATTTTCCCAACTCCAGGATGGTAAACTGCGAAAATAGTGGGGAGTCGTGTTGGGACATCTCTCCAATGCAGTCCCACTGCTGCAGTGGAATCAGATGTAGATTGGCTGTCTCCCGAACAGAGGCAGGCAGCCAATTTAAATAATGAAGGGCCCTATTATGGGTAATTTTCCCAGCCGCCGGCAAAATGCTGGTGACAGATTGGCTCACTGCTGGGTGGGAGGGGGCAAGCTTCTTAGAAGTGGCCTCTCAGTGGCTGTCCAGGGATGCCATCTGGAGGGACCTGCCTGCCTGGCCCCTCTGAATTTTAGTTTTTTACTTATTTGTTGAGGCGCCCTGACCTGCCTCAGCAGCGCCCAGCTCTCCTGGTGGGGCTGCCGACGCTCCAGTGCTGCCGGCCCTATGAATGGGCAGGTGGCATCTACATCTTACCTGCTATCCTTAATTGGATGGTTGGTCTGGAAGTGACTAATTAGGAGGCTGCCTCTGGGAAGATTGCTGAGCCGGTCCCACTGCCGGCAAATGTGGGCTAGAGGCCCCCATTTGGTCCAGCGTTGGTGTCCCAAAGCCCGGGGTAAAATTCAGCCTGTGGAATTTCCTGATATGTGCTCCTGGTGCCATGAATACTGCAGTGTAAAACTGCAGCCAGGCAGTCAGTATCATAGAGCTTTTTAAGTTTTTCAGCTTCCCGTTCCTTCGTAGTGTGGTATGTGAGTTCTTGCAGCAAATATGCCTACTTGGGGTTGCCAACGAAAATCTTTTTGGGAACGATAATGTGAGATGATTGGTAATTGAAAGTGAAGCAATGATTAATGGATTTAGCTAGTAGGTATATTTTGTACAAGCTAAATCCATTGTTTGGACAAAATGGAAGACCTATTATATCAGCTTTCACATGACTTGTCGGTTCTGCTCCTTGGGCTTTTACTGTGCTAAGGATTCCAACATAATCCCAGCATTTTTAAGTAGGAATGACCTGATTCTAAAATATGGAGATGAAATCAGAAAGGTCAGGACTTCACTGTAATTGGTTGCACTGAAGCTATAAAATTGCCCATACGCAGCTCTGTCTGTCATTTCACCTTCCCCAGATTTAAGATGTGTGGGGGAAATGTCAGCTCAGAATTAATGGCCCAAAATTGTCACTTCGAGTCATGACAGCTTCTATCATAAGCTTTGTCATTTAAGGTTCATACCATGGAGACAGGCTGTTATTAAGCACTGCTTACAGCAACTCTTAAAAGTAATGTGGTTAAATAGTTTTATTCTCAACATTTTAAAATAAATCTATTAACTTAAGATAATTTGGAATTTTTTTAGCTAAAATATAGAAAGAGATTGCATTTATATATGCCTTTCATGATCTCAGAATGTCCCAAAGTGTTTCATACAAAGTACTTGCAAATTGTAGTCACAGCTGTAATGTGGGAAATGGGGCAGATAATTTGTGCACAGCAAAAGATCCCACAAAAAAGTAATTAGATAATAGACCATAAATGTTAGTTGAAGAATATGTGTTGACTTGGGCACAAGGTGAAGTCTCTTGCTCTTCTTCGAATATTGCCATGGGATCTTTCACGTCAAACTGAGGAGGCAGATGGGACCTTGGTTTAAAACCTCATCTGAAAGATGGCAACTCTGATTGTGCAACACTCCCACAGTACTGTGCTTGAGTGTCAGCCCAGATTATGTGCTGAAGACCTGGATTGGGGCTTGAAATTACAACTTTTTGACTCAGAGTTGAGAGTGCTATTATGGAAACAAGGCTGACACTCCTAAACTGCTCATTTGCCCAATAATTTTCCTCATTGTAACTTCAAAAAACTGAATTCTCTAATTATCAATTACGTATATTAATATAAACAGTTTCTAATTGTCTGACTTAATTATCACCTGCTTTGTGTTGACAATTAGAAAATGTAACCATTCAAATTGCTGAGAGCTATTAGACCCAAAGAGACATACATGCACAGTATCATTCCTCATTTAACTTGTATTTCCAAATAAAAAGACAAACAAGTGCAATTCTGAAAGTTGTAATTATCACTTGTTGATAGTTAATAATTTGAATGTTTACATTTTCTTACAGATGTGTGAGATAGAGGGGCAGAGACAAAGGGATATGGAGAAGTACCGGTAAAAGTCTCAGAATAGATTTTAATAAAATGGAATTTGACTTATTTAGTCACTGGAATTGTTGGGCACAAAAACCTTTTAGTTATAAAAACAGCAAATCCTCCTTATCACCATGAGTAATGCCATCGAAGATCTACTAGTAATATATTAAATTTCTTATATCTTTCAGAGTTTTTGTCAAATTTTCCATTATAAATTCCTATATTGGCAAATGCCTAGGTAATTACAGCCACACCATTGGATGTGTTCCAGTGTCACCACAGGAGACAAGTTTACATTATGAATGTAAACCTAGGTATTTATAATGGAAATATAAACATAAGGACAGAACACCATGCTGGGAATTTTCTCATGGGTTCTCTCGGTTGGCAGCCGTAACTTTGGCTGAAGATCGGCAAAAATTTGGCATAGATATAAATGGGGTTTCTGCTGATCTTTTGCTGAAGTTACAGCAACCAATCAGGAGAACCGTTGAGAAAATTTCCAGCATGTGACTATAAAATAGGTTCAGAATTTTGAATAATTGGACTGTGCTTTAGTTCAATTACTAATCATGGTTCACCTGAAGATTACATTTGTTATTGACTCCTGGGCGGAATTTTCTGAGGCCAGTAGAAGCAGGAATAGAGGCGTGGGGGGCTAAATAATAGGGATGGACGCACTCGCCCAGAAACCCGACGTTGTGACGTCATTTCTAGATTTTGTCAGTGGCAGGAGAGTTGCCAGGCGACGTTGGCGTCCCAATGCGGTGGGACTGCAATTTAAATTGGTGAACAGTTGATTTTAATACATTTGCATGGACATGTTTGCGATTCAATGGGGGGTTTGGAATTTAGTTAACGGCGAGTGGGGATCATGTGCCTTCTGATCCCCGGCCGTGGAAAGGTGGTGGCACTGGGGCGAGGCCTCAGTGCTGCTGTAGGAAGGCAGCCATGGGGAACAGTGCATAGGGGAAGAGGGAGAAGCGGAAGCTGAGCACTCTACATGGGCGGGCTCATTCTCGGGAGACATGGTCGAGTGGCCATGGTATGTGGTGACAGGGCTGGGTGGCCATATTATCAGGTGCTGTGCACTATGCAAGGGTGGGTACTGAGGGGCATTAGCACATATTCCGAGGGAAATGGTGCCAAGGCAAGTTTGTCTCTGCAAGGCAGTGCTCTGGAGGGCTACTGATCTGCCGATATGGGTCTCATACATCCTGTCTTTGTGGACCCCCATGGCGCGCAGCAGTGGCTCAGATGGAGGAAGTGCCAGGATGCAGCTGCGCCTACTCCTGAAGCTCCAAGAGGAGAGTGGAAGCAGCTGGCCACGCCAAGAAGGGCCCACTTATGCCAGAGAGTGTATTGAACATGCCTCAGCTACCTCCAAATGTCCGAGCAGTGTCAGCGAAGACTACCTCTTCAGGGAGGGCTTCACCGACTTATGCGCCATACTGCAGGAGGAGTTGTGCCCTATGGGCTTCAGTGGACACCCAATGCCCGTGGCCCTGAAAATCACCATGGCAGTCAACTTTTACACATCTGGCTCTTTCCAGATATCCACCACGCACATATGTGGATCTCCCAGGAAGCAGCCCACCGCTGCATCAAGGAGGTAGCAAATGCCCTGTTCAAGAGGGCCGACAACTATGTGCACTACCGGACCAGCCATGACTGTCAGGCAGAATCGGCCATCGGGTTCAGGCTCATTGCTGGATTCCCCCATGTGCAAGGTGTCATTGACTGCACGCATGTAGCTATCAAGGCTCCCACAAAATAACCAGCTGCCTTCATCAACAGGAAAGGCTTCCATTCCAGCAACATTCAACTGGTCTGCGAACACTGAAAACATTTCCTGCAGTTGTGTGCCCGCTTCCTGGGCAACAGCCATGACAAATGCATATTTCGGCAGTCCCGGGTGCCACAGTTTTTAAGACTTCTGTCTCCTTTCAGGGATGGATTCTCAGGGACAAGGGCTACCCATTGAAGGCATGGCTACTCACACCTGTGAGGAACCCTTGCACTGCAGCAGAGGAGAGGTACAACACTTGCTGCAGCTCCACACGAGTGACCTTGGAGCAGGCCATTGGGCTGCTGAAAATGAGATTCCAGTTCCTGGAGCGTTCCGCTGGAGCCCTGCAGTATGCCCCAGTGGGGAGTCTTGCATATCGTATTGGTCTGTTGTGCTCTGTACAATCTAATGCTGCAGAGGGGGAAGGTCTTGCATAAAGAGGACATAATTGATCGCCAGTCCTCATCTGGATGTGGAGGAGGCTACTGAGCAGGCACCAGTGCATAATGATTCCCTGGCAGCAGAGACCAGGGTCATCGAGAGATGCGCAAGGGAGGCAAGGGACAATCTCCTACATACCCAGTTCCTGCCACCATGATGGCCTCTCAAAGTGGAATCAATAAAGACTCACCTCACTGTCATCTGTCTCCTCCTTGCTATCTTGATTCTGTTTCTAGCGCCCAGCTGCACCACGCCCTCTGGTACATCTGAAACACTAACCAAACATGGCCTGTGCCTACACTGACAGCCCATTGAGGGAATAAGGCTAATGGCAGCAACTCCCAATTCAGGCATGAAAGAATGAGCATTTCACAACAATGAATGTGAACTCTATTTATGAAAAAAGTTCGTAGAACAATAAGAAGAGCAGATGTAATACACCCGTGATTCCCCAAGTGCCTCTAGGTGATCATCTTTAAATGTTTATGAGTGCTTTTATGTGGTGTGACCCCTGCGCTAGCATCTGGGCTGGAGGCAGGCTGCTGATCAGGCTGCCCCTTGGCCTGGGATCATTTCAGTGGCCGTTCTCTGGGTGCCTGAGGCCTAGAGGGCCCCGGCTGGCAGAGGGGTTGCTGCCTAGGTGCAGGGCTCTCTTCAGTTGCCCAGGCTACTGAAGCTGGGGTCACTGGCGGAGGGCCAGAAGAGACGCTGTTCGCACTCACAGCCCCCTGAGGGGTACCACCAGATGTGGATGTCAGCCTCTCCTCTTTTTTGAGGCTCACTTGAATCTCCCTGCTGACCAGAGAAGAACGAGGACCTGGAGAAGACTCCAGCCTCATTCTTCTCTTGTCTTTCCACTACTGAGTTGAGCTCATAGCTAAGGCGATGGTATGCACATCTGTGCACATCTGTGGGATCTGGCTCTCCATGAAGGTCACCAAACGCTTGATGGAGGAAGCCATGCACTCACACGCTTGAAACATGGCAGCACTCATGGTTTGGATGGACTACTCCATTGTCTGCTCATGGCTGTGTATTGCCCATGGCAGCTCCGCCAGTTGTTGCCTTACCTCTCTCTGCAACTCCAGCATGCCCTGTGCTGTTGACAGCAGAGGCTCATCATCAGCCTGGAGCTCAGCACAAGCTTGGCCTCCCACAGTCCTCTGACTGTTGGAGGCCTCAGTTGTTTCAGCCTCTGCCAACTGTTCGGGCACGTACGCAGTGCTCTCACCAGCTAGTGACCATGATTCTGATGCCGATCCATTACCCACTGAGGTGAAAGTATCTGCAGTGTTGAAGGTGCAGGAGAATGATGTGACAGTGCATCTTCTGACTACTCCTCCTCCTCAGAGGTCAATGGCAGGCCCCCTGCCGCACTGTCCAAGTGAGTCTCCTGCAGACGACGACCTGCCTGAGAAAACACAAACATTTGTGGGCTTCGTTTTTCAAATCTCCTCATGCCAATCATGCATGACATGGATCTCTAGAGGTGTGGTGGAGGACACATGCACTCAATCCTCACTCTTTGGTGTGGAGACTCCTCCCTTACAATCCGCTATTGAACAGCCTCCCTGAGCCCCTGTTAGCTCCAGTGCCGCCTCCTCAGCCGCGATAGAGGCTGTAGATTTGGGACACCGCCACCTCCCGTCTCCGCCAAAATTAAGTCAGGGCCGGGAAAGCCTGTGAATGGCCTTCCTGCCCTGCCATCAATTGAGGCCCTTAAGTGGGCAATTAATGCCCAATTAAGGGCCTCATCCCACCGCCGCGCAATTAGACGAGGGGCGATGGCCCCGTTGCCGCACAGGAAGCACGGGAAGAAAAATCGTGTGGGTTACTTGCTGGCTTGGGAGGTTGTGGGGGTGGTCCCTCGTTAAAAGACACTTAGTGCCTGAAGGAGAGACCCGGCATCGGGAAGGCAGGCCCGCTGAGAGCCACCCCCCTGCCCTTGCTGCCAATCCCCCTACACCCACCTCTCCCGCAAGGCCCACCCTGTGAAAACCCTTCCATCCTGACCTACCTGTGGCCTGACTCCAGCACTGTTCCTTGGGTGGGTGCTGCATTGGCAGCGAGGATATCTTATCCTTTTTCTTCAAGAATTAACAAGTATTTGGGCAAAGAACTTTTTAGTTTTTTTGTAAAGTTGATCTCTGCAGAGAAAGCGTCTTTATTTTTCCGTTAACCAGTGTGTGTGTGTGTGTCTCTCAGAGGGTTGGGTCTTCTATCACCAGGGTCCTTGATAAGGTGGAATGCCTGCTGCTGACCAGTTAGGTGCCTAATTGGAACTTGATTCGGCAGGGCTTCCATAGACGGGATGATGCGGGGTTCTCAGCAGTGCTGAGATCTTTAATCCGTCACCCGGATAAAATCCCGGTCATTAACTCTTTTTCTGTCTCCGCAGTTGCTGCCTGACCTGCAGTATTTCCAGCATTTTCTGTTTTTAAATCATAAAATGTTCCTAATTATGAATATAGAATACACCAATATCTTAAAGTATGAAACAACAAAAAATACAAAACTGATTTTGTCAAATCTCACTGGAATTCGATATTGAAACAGTTTTCTTTTACGTGATAAGTGTTATTACCAAGGTAAATTCTTCTGAGAATTAGTTGAAAGTGAAGGCGAAGAGCATGTTGCAGGTTGCTGTTGGTTCTAGCATTGACGGACAGAGACAATAAGCTTGCAACCCAGATTGAGAGGTGTTTCACCCTGTTAGCTGAATAACTAGAAAAATAAACATTATTTCTGCAGCTGATAGATGTGTCAGAATCAAATCCATTAAAAGCATCCTGTGAAACAGGTGGTGGATTCTGATTATCTAGAATACTGCAACTATCATAGATTATGATAAATCTTACAAGATTGCTTCAGTGCTTCTATTCCTTTTTCTTCCCATTTCTTATCATTATTTTATATACATTGAGATATGTTAGGATAGTGTTAGTGTCAGTAGACTACTTACTAATCTAGAGGTCTACACTAATTATCCAGAGACATAAGTTCAAATTCCACCACAGTAGCTGGGGAATTTAAATTCAGTTAATTAAACAAACTCTGGAATAGTAATCTAGTATCAGTAGTAGTGACCATAAAACTACCAGATTGTTGTAAGGACCCATGTAATTCACTAATGTCTTTTAGAGAAGGACATCTACCATTCTTACCCAATCTAGCCTATTAGGTTAAACCTTAACTGCCCTCTTAGTTGTATTCAAGGGCCTAATTAAGGGCTATAAGGGGTGGGCAATAAATAGTGGCCTTACCAGCAGCACCCACATTCTGTGAATAAATTAAAAAAAAATTATTGTCTTGAACTTTATTTTATCTTCCTAACCACATCTCAACCTTTTGGTTCCTCAGCCCTGTCAGGAACGAGCTTCCATTGTTAATATTTTTGAGGACTTGAGTTCAAACAACTGTGGAAATACCTGAGGAGATGTTGGAATTGTGTTTTTTTTAAAAAGGGTCACCGGAAGGACACTTGAGACATTGTTTAAAAACAAATACCTACTGGAAGTCACATGTCTTAAGCTAAGTAAACAGCAGGAGCCTTGCTGATTATTGGAGTTGTTTACAGACAAGTGACATGTCTAGTTTATGGTGGTCAGGAGTTGGTTTCATTTTTGAACAGTTTTTGAATGTCAGTGAGCCTGCGATGAGAGATAGGCCACCAGCTCATCCTGTTCCATCTCTTTGAGAAACCCCGCGAATCCAGTGTGAGAACTGGAGAAACTGATGCATCATTTCTCCTGAGAAGCTTCTACAAAACTTTCTCTCGACATCTCATGAGCGAACTGTTTCTGAAATGATCCGAGTGACCACCGCATGTGTCTAGTGACACCCATCTACATGTACCTGGACGCCAGACCAAAGAACCATCTGGAAAATTCAATATCTTATCCTTTTTGTTCAAGAATTAACAAGTATTTGGCCAAAGTACATTTTTGTTTTTTTTGTAAAGTTGATCTCTACAGAGAAAGCTTCTTTATTTTTCCTTTAACTGGTGTGTTTGTGTGCGTGTGTGTTGGGTTATTCAGAAGAGAATATACTTATACTTTCATATTTCAACCTATGTGTTAATAAGCTTTACATCTTTATTGAATGAGCATTGTTTTATAATAACTTAATAATTTTGATGTTTTTAAAGAAACCTGGTTGGCAGATTTTTATTCTGAAACTAAAATAAAGTATATAATTGGCCATATCGGTAACTGGATAAAACATTTAAATATATATTGTGACACATGGAAAAGTGGAACTAGAGAAAGACAGTGCATTCCTTCAACCTCGGTTGTAACATATAATTGGGGGCTTGGTCCGGGATTGCCCAAAGCCGACAAAGTACAATTGTAAGTGGTGTAATAATAATTGAAAAGGGGGAAAAGAAAACACCAGGTTTCTTGTACATGAGAGTAAAGCTTACATGACTGGAATGGCTACTTTTGATGCAAGTACATTTGTACAGCAGCCTGGAATAGATTATGATTCTTTAAAGGCATTGTCTGTTGGCAAGCTGTTAACTGTGGCCAAGCATTTGAAGGTAGATATATTAAAAGATAGGTCACATGAAATTGAGGGACTAGTGGCCAGACAGCTGAACATTGAAGTGAAAGAGCCAGAGGGATGAGTGAAATTGGAAGAAGATACGTTAACACTGGCACAGATTCAGATACATGAAAAGGTTAGAGCTAAAATTTTAGGACAGAGAAAGAGAGTGAGAAGAAGAAAGAAAAAAGGAACAAAGAGAGGAAAGGGCAAGCGCATTTTAAAGGGAGAAAGCAAAGTAGCAGGACAGAGGAAGGGCAAGAGAAAGAGAGGAAAAGGGAATATCAGATTAGAAGGCTGGAACTAGAAAAAAAATGCCCTTGACCCCGATGAAAATTTGAGTGGGGAAAGACTTGATTCCAACCCAGGACTCAGTATTTAAATTTGTGCAAGCCCTCCCAAAGTTTGAGGACAGGGACATAGAGGCACTTTTTATTTCTTATGAAAAGCTAGCTGAAGAAAACTGGACACTGATAACAGAAAGCAGGTTGATAGGCAGAGCTCATGAAGTTTATGCCATGCTTTCTGAGGGGGCTTCCGCAGATTGAGATGGCAAAAAAGGCTATTCTCGTTGCTTATGAGTTAGTCTCTGAAGCTTACAGGCAGAAATTTCAGAACCTACGGAAACAGCCTGGGCAGACTTATATAGAATTTGCGAGGGTAAAGCAAATTAACTTTGATCATTGGATGCGGGCACTAAAGGTAGAGGTCATGTATGAGACCCATAGGGAAATAATTCTCCTGGAAGAATTTAAATATTCACTCCCACAGTTTGTAAGAACTCATGTAGAGAACCATAAGGTTCCAACAACCAGACAGGTTGCTGAGTTGGTTGTTGATTAGGAGCTTGTTTACAAGCCCAACCATTTATCCTTCACCCCCACAACCCCGAGAAGGATAGAAGGTGGGAGGGTGAAAGGAAGGCAAGTAGCCAGGGACAAGAAGGGACAGCTGGGAACGCCCCAGGATCTCCTCATCAGGCCAGAAAGGAAGGTGTTGAGGGTGGAAGTAAAGTCTGAAAGCCGAAGTGTTTCCATTGCCACAAGCAGGGACACCTTCGTGTAGAATGCTGGAAGCTCTGGTAAACCCATGGGACACAAGGCCAATGCAGAAAAAGGGGCCCTGACCGCGAGTATGACAGAACAAGTTGTAGCTCTGACTGCAGCTGTAAGTTCAAGTATAAACACTGCTGTGACTGTGGGGAAGGTGAACAAGATACCTGAGAGCTACAGGGAATTCTTGTCAAAAGGAAAAGTAACTCCCTATCCCTCAAGTGAGGCAGATAAACCGATAGTTATACTTAGGGATACAGGAGACACCCAAACTCTTTTGCTGGGGAAAGGCATGACTTTTTCACCAGAGAGCGCATTCAATGCCAGGGGTTTAGTGAATGGTATCAGCGGGGAGTATCGGTACCTTTGTACTGGGTGTACCTGGAGCATGACCTAATGTCTGGAATGGTAACCGTAGGAGTTGTCCATAGTTTGCCTGTAGATGGAGTTGAACTACTCCTGGGGAATGATTTGGCTGGAGCGAAGGTAGTAGCTTCTCCAGTAGTCACGGAAAGACCAAGTGAAGTCAAGAAGGCAGAGAGTTGCAGGAAAAGGTTCCAGGAATTTTTCCTTGATGTGTAGTGACCTGAGCAATGGCTAAACAAGTTCCATTGCCAGAGGTCAAATTGACACCACAGACAGATATTATTCAGCTATCTGAAGCTTTCTTTGGGGATTTGGCTAATCTGAAGGAAATGTTCAATAAGTCTTCTCTGATCAAGCTCAGCAAGCTGATCCAGAGTTAAGAGGGCGGCACAGTGATGCAGTGGTTAGCACCGCAGCCTCACAGCTCCAGCGACCCGGGTTCGGTTCTGGGTACTGCCTGTGTGGAGTTTGCAAGTTCTCCCTGTGACCGCGTGGGTTTCCTCCAGGCGCTCCGGTTCCCTCCCACAGCCAAAGACTTGCAGGTTGATAGGTAAATTGGCCATTGTAAATTGCCCGTAGTGTAGGTAGGTGTTAGGAGAATGGTAGGGAATATGGGATTAATGTAGGATTAGTATAAATGGGTGGTTGTTGGTCGGCACGGACTTGGTGAGCCGAAGGGGCTGTTTCAGTGCTGTATCTCTTTATGACTCTAAGTAAAGTGGCACAATCGGCTCTAACTGAAGCTGAGGCAAAGGGAGTTCCAGAAGGAATCTGATGAGAAAGTGGAGACCTCCTCACAGACTTGTGGATGAAGAATGGATGGTGGTTCACCAGATAGTTGTACTGCCTAAGTATCTCTGGGAAATATTAAGGATAGCCCATGAAACTCCTATGGCGGGACATGGGGGAATCTGCAAGTCCCATTCAAGTATAAGTTGACAGTTTTACTGGCAAGGTCTTTCTAAGGACATGGTGCAGTTTTGTAAAATGTGCCAGATTGTGGGAAAACCACAACCTGCCATAAAATCGGCACCTCTAATTTCCATACCAGTTTTTGGGGAAACCAAAGACTATGTAGGACCTTTACTAAAAACAAAATCGGGATACCAATATATGCTCACTATTATGGCTATGGCTACATGGTTCCCAGAGGCCATTCCCTTGAGAACAATTTCTGCTAAGGTAATGGTAGAGAAGTTAACCCAGTTCTTCACTCGCTTGTTTTATAATAAATTAATAATTTTATTGTTTATTAAAGAAACCTGGTTGGCGGATTTTTATTCTGAAACTAAAATAAAGTATTTAATTGGCCGTATCGGTAACTGGGTAAAACATTTAAATATATGTTGTGACATGTGGAAAAGTGGAACTAGAGAAAGATAATACACTCCCCCATCCTTGGTTGTAACAGTTCTTTACCCGATTTTTTCTAACTTAAAACTTTCAGAATTACTCATCTCACTCAGTCTAATGTTCTGCTGTACTTTTGACATCTAGTAAATAAAAATGACAGACAACATTCATAGCCCTGCCATGATTTTTTTTGATTACTTCTACGCACAAATTAGAGGGATCTTTAAGTGACAGCTGAGATTTATGCAGGTGGTTCCTGCATAAATATAAATTCGTACAGAATTTTATCTAAGTTGTGGGTGAAGTAAACTACTAATATGGCCAACCTCTTCCTGGAGAACCTTCACAGAAATTTTAGATGAATATATTTTAGATATTAAAGCTATTTTATTTTCTATTTTTGATGTCTTTATGGACTGTTGTTTCCTGCTAAAAATGTAAAGGTGCTAAAATTGTGCAGTTTCTGATCCAGTTCCTAGTGAACTTGGGTCTACAGCACAAAACTAATCTTACATACAGCAAGAATGTCACTAATTCAGAAGTCTACTCACAAAGCTACTAAGAGTAGATAGCAGGGGAAATGGAGATATCACACTGGTACAGTCAGGAGAAAATCCTTTCTAGCCCTGTTGTCAAGATAATGTAAAAGTTGAGCAATGCCTTTCACTGGCACTTTATCTAATAAAGAGATGTCTGTAAAATGTGGAAAAATAATTAATTTCTTCTGCTGTCATCTTTTACCTTGATGATCACAAAGGCATACACAAAATAACCATAATTAAAAATATTAACAAAAGTATTTGTTGTTGCAAATATTTCTTTCTGAGTTTTTATGGTTGCCCCCTCTTCCATAACTGCTGGCTAAAAGAGATGTCACTGAAACGCAATTTCTAACCTTCATAATTTGTAACTGTGCTGTTGCAATAGGCAGACGTAATGGATATTATGAAGCTGCTCTTCAGTTTGAATCAGTGATTATTTATAATGATATTTTTAAATTACATGCAACTATAATGGAACTATGCTTTGCATGACTTGTACTGACACAACCTTGAATCTTTCAGAAGGATGTATTATTGTTGCTGTAACTCTAGTAGCTTCATTATGTATGTTACAAAACCAAAGTACCATTGCAATCAAAGAAGTCAACTCCCTTTTGCCAGCGTGAAATAACGTTTAGGTTTGAAAAATGTACTCTCCATGTATCATCAATCTAAATAATAGTTTAAATATAATGCAATTGGAATAATAGCTGGGTTGAATCATGTCATTACTTTGTGGTACATGATTCAATCAGCTAATGCATTTTTATTTAAATTATATATATGATACATACAGTAGAACTCTGCATTTTGGCAACAGCATTCAGATTACACCACCACCATTGTACTGTATTAATTTATGATCCTTTGATTCTACCACTAGATTCTGCCATTCAGAATTGTATCTTCCACTGCTATCATATTTTGCCTGTCAGGTCCAATAACAGTGCAATAATTGAAATGGAATTTTTTAAAGCATCTGTCAAATCACAGGCAAGAAAAGTGGCATAGATTTTTTCCCCACCAGTGACGATTCAGTATCTGAGGTACAAAAGCAAAATACTGTGGATGCTGGAAATCTGAAATAAAACAAAAAATGCTAGAAATACTCAGCAGGTCAGGCAGCATCTGTGGAGAAAGAAACTGAGTTAATGTTTCAGGTCTGTGACCTTTTATCAGTAAGTAAGTGAAACAGCAATTTACTTGTACTTCTTTCAACTTAGTATACTGTATTCGCTGTTCTATATTGGGGAGAGCAAGCGCAAACTGGATGACCACTTTGTGGAACATCTCCGTTCAGTCTGCAAGCATAACCCTGAGTTTCCAGTTGCCTGTCATTTCAGTTCTCTACCTTGCTCCCACACTGTCCTTGGCCTGCTATAGTGTTCCAATGAAGGTCAACGGAGGCTCGAGGAACACCGTCTCATCTTTCGAATGGGCACTTTACAGCCTGCTGGACTCAACATCGAGTTCAATAATTTTAAATCATACCCTCTGTCCCCAGTTGCTTTTTTGTGTTTTATTGCTGTTTTTTTCCCCCTCCTGTTTCTTTCTTAATCCCTTTACTTTGCATTCGGATGGCTGCTATTCTGCTGTTCACATCAAATCCAGACACATCTTTTGTTACTTTAGTTGTCCCATACCACTCCTTTTGGTTTTGTACCATGAAACCTTTTGTCATTTAGTCTCTCCTGCCCTCCAGCCATGGACCTACCCTTTTGTTTCTCTTCTCCCATCCCCCCCCTTTCACTTCCTCAAAACCTATTTCATTTCTAACTTTTCTCAGTTCCGATGAAAGGTCACAGACCTGAAATGTTAGCTGTTTCTCTTTCTGAGTATTTCCAGCATGTTCTATTTTTATTTCACTATCTTAGGTACTTTATTTCACCTTAAAGTAAGGTGAACCAGCCAACTTCCTGGGTGTGATATTCCCCTTTGCTACCTGGGCAGATCTCTTTGAGGAAGTGAAAGGAAGAGTTGAAGATGAACCATATGAAGGTGAAGGAGGAGTGGAAATTAGAAGCAACATTGATGAAATTTTCCAATTCAGAACAAGAGTAGAAAGTGACACCGCTGCAGTCATCATTGTTCTGGATAAAGAGGTGAGGGAGGGGACCTGATTACGGCTTGAACAAAAATGTTTCACGTATTCCACGAAAAAGCAGGTATTACTAGGTCCCATATGGGTTCCCATAGCAGCACCTTATGTTCTTTGGAAGTGACTGGAGTCAAAGGAGAAGTTGTTCAATGCAAGATCAGGTTCAGCTAGGCAGAGGAGGGTGATTAGAATTAGATGGTGGATGAGAATTGGTTGGGCCTTCATTCAAGGAAGAAGCGGAGAGCTCTCAGACCGTCCTGGTGCGGGATGGAGATGTAGAGGTACTGGATGTCCACAGTGAAAAAGAGACACATAGGGCCAGGAAACCAGATACAATTTAAATGGCAGAGAGCATTGGAAAAGTTGTGGATGTAGGTGAGAGGAGACTGGACAAGGGGAGAAAAAATAGTGTTGAGACAGGAAGGATTATGTTCAGTGGGGCAAGAGCAGGCTAAAATAATGGGTCTACGAGGACAGTCCTGATTTAGCAGGCACACATCCCACATAATTTTCTACCCAATAAAATGAAATAATTGTGGCTGGAAAATTGAGTGAGCCATGCCCAGATTCAAAATTATGTACTTTTTTTGTGGAAAGCTCTGTGCACAGAGCACAAAGTTGTAAATTGGAGCCTGTTGGATACAGTGGGATGATCTTGTCTTACTTTGTAAACTTTAACCTCTGCCATTTAAAACCTTGAGGCATTCTTTTTGAGTTTGCAATTCTGGTTTGGAACCACGCCTGCTGGAAGCAGAAATCAGGATATTTGGGCGTACATTTCTCATGATTTTCCACCCGTTATTTTCGTCGACAGAAAACGTTGGAGGGCGTATTCTTGACTTTCCAAAATGCTCTCCTCAGGTGTGCAAATGCAATGAAGTCTTCTATGGGTATCAAATTATGCCCCAGGGGATTACAAGAACAAAGAACAAAGAACAGTACAGCACAGGAATAGGCCATTCGGCCCTCCAAGCCTGCGCCGATCTTGATGCTTGCCTAAACTAAAACCTTCTGCACTTCCGGGGACCGTATTCCTCTATTCCCATCCTATTCAGGTATTTGTCAAGATGCCTCTTAAACGTCGCTATTGTACCTGCTTCCACCACCTCCCCCGGCAGCACTCACCACCCTCTGCGTAAAGAACTTGCCTCGCACATCCCCTCTAAACTTTGCCCCTCTCACCTTAAACCTATGTCCCCTAGTAACTGACTCTTCCACCCTGGAAAAAAGCTTCTGACTATCCACTCTGTCCATGCCGCTCATAACTTTGTAAACCTCTATCATGTCGCTCCTCCACCTCTGTCGTTCCACTCAAAACAATCCGAGTTTATCCAACCTCTCCTCATAGCTAATGCCCTCCAGACCAGGCAGCATCCTGGTAAACCTCTTCTGTACCCTCTCCAAAGCCTCCACGTCCTTCTGGTAGTGTGGCGACCAGAATTGCACGCAATATTCTAAGTGTGACCTAACTAAAGTTCTGTACAGCTGCAGCATGACTTGCCAATTTTTTACTCTATGACCCGACCGATGAAGGCAAGCATGTCGTATGCCTTCTTGACTACCTTATCGACCTGCGTTGCCACTTTCAGTGACCTGTGGACCTGTATGCCCAAATCTCTCTGCCTGTCAATACTCCTAAGGGTTCTGCCATTTACTGTATACTTCCCACCTGCATTAGACCTTCCAAAATGCATTACCTCACATTTGTCCAGATTAAACTCCATCTGCCATTTCTCCGCCCAAGTCTCCAACCGATCTATATCCAACTGTATCCTCCGACAATCCTCATCACTATCCGCAACTCCACCAACCTTTGTGTCGTTCGCAAACTTACTAATCAGACCAGCTACATTTTCCTCCAAATCATTTATATATACTACAAACAGCAAAGGTCCCAGCACTGATCCCTGCAGAACACCACTAGTCACATCCCTCCATTCAGAAAAGCACCCTTCCACTGCTACCCTCTGTCTTCTATGACCGAGCCAGTTCTGTATCCATCTTGCCAGCTCACCTCTGATCCCGTGTGACTTCACTTTTTGTACCAGTCTGCCATGAGGGACCTTATCATAGGCTTTACTGAAGTCCATATAAATAACATCCACTGCCCTTTCTTCATCAATCATCTTCGTCACTTCCTCAAAAAACTGAATCAAATTAGTGAGACACAACCTCCCCTTCACAAAACCAGGCTGTCTCTTGCTAATAAGTTTGTTTGTTTCCAAATGGGAGTAAATCCTGTCCTGAAGAATCCTCTCTAATAATTTCCCTACCACTGACAGCCTATAATTTCCTGGATTATCCTTGCTACCCTTCTTAAACAAAGGAACAACATTGGCTATTCTCCAGTTCTCTGGGACCTCACCTGTAGCCAATAAGGATGCAAAGATTTCTGTCAAGGCCCCATCAATTTCCTCCCTTGCCTCCCTCAGTATTCTGGGGTAGATCCCATCAGGCCCTGGGGACTTATCTACCTTAATACTTTGCAAGACACCCAACACTTCCTCCTTTTTGATAATGACATGACCCAGACTATCTACACTGCCTTTCCTCGACTCATCATCCAACAAGTCCTTCTCTTTGGTGAATACTGATGCAAAGTACTCATTTAGTACCTCGCCCATTTCCTCTGGCTCCACACATAGATTCCCATCTCTGTCCTGGAGTGGGCCAACCCTTTCCCTAGTTATCCACTTGCTCTTTATATACGTATAAAAAGCCATGGGATTATTTAAAGAAATTCTTCCACAGGGCAATGGATAATACAATCATACCTTTACTGATTTAAAAAAATTGTCTGAACAACATAGAATTGAAATAGGTTTTGAAATACAAGTGATCCTGGCAGATTTGATGAAAAAAATGGGATGGTTAAATGTTTGTAATGATTTGTGTTATCAAAACAATTTAACAGTGCCTGTCATATCGTAACCTTTATTCAGTTCTTTAAAGTACAGTTTTAAGGCAGAGTCATATTCTGATTTGGAAAGCAATTTTTCACCTTTTTAAAAGAAAATGGAGACCTGCCTAGAAATGTGATTGTGTCTGAAAAAGAGGTTGTGCTGGGGGCAGAAATGGATGGGGGGCGTGGGGGAGTTCATGCGGGCCCACGGGCCATGTGAAATTTGTGCTGGGGCATCATTAACATGGGTCAAGATGCTATCATAAGCTTTGTCATTTAAAGTTAATACCATGGAGGCTGGCTGCCAATAAGTACCGCTAACAGTAACTCTTAAAGTTAATGTGGTAAAATGCTTTTAGTACCTAAATTTTAAAGTAAATCTATTAGCCTAAGTTTTCTTTTTAGCTCAACATATTTAGAGAAAGAAAGAACTTGCATTTATATAGCACCTTTCATGACCTCAGGATGTCCCAAAGTGTTTCATAGACAATGAAGTACTTGGAAATTGTCGTCACTGTTGTAAAGTAAGGAATCGGCAGCTAATTCGGCACAAAAAAGACCTACAAAAATCAATAAGAGAAATGACTATAAATGTTCTTTGCGAGATAAATATTAATTAAGCTACTGGGAAACGTCTCTTGCTCTTCTTTGAATAGTGCTATGGGATCTTTTTACATCCATTTGAGAACAGGACCTTGGTTTAACATCTCACCTGAAAGATGGCACCTTCAACAGTACTGCACTCCTTCAGTACTGTACTGGAGTGTCAGCCATATTTACATACTCAGTTTCTGGTGTGGGACTTGAACCTTCTCACTCAACGTTGAGAGTGCTAATGTGGAGCCAAGAATGACACTCCTAAGTTTCTCCTTCACCCAATGTTTTTCTTCATTATATTTTTAAAAACATTGAATTTTGAAGCAGTTTGTAATTATCTGTCCTATCACCTGTTTTATTTTGACAGTCAAAAAATGTAATCATTCTAATTGCTAAGAAGTATCAAATACAGAGAGTACAGTATCGTTCTTCATTTAATTTGTTTTTCAAATAAAAAGACAAACAAGTTAAATTTTTAAAAGCATTAATTACTACTCAATAGTTAACAATTAGAATCTTTACATTTTCTGAATGTTGTGTGAGATAGGGGACATGGCAGCAATTATGAAAGAAATTGAATGACTGTACAAAACTTGTTAAGATAAGATAAGGCTGACCTCTCAGTGTAGCAAAGTTTTGTAGCATGCAACACACCATTCCAAATCAGGGAACATGGTCAACGTGGAACTGCTGAGCACCTTCTGAATGGTCCAGGCAGTGAAATGGTTATTGGAGCACATCACCTGTTTGGTCAATGAGATTTCTGGTAGCCTCCTGACTTTCATTGTAAGCTAGTTCTATGTCTGTGCCTGGTTTCCTGACAAAGGACATGAGCCATGTCCTGAAGTAAAATCTATTGTCGCCAAGTAGTCAGCTTGTTTGGAATAAAGGTGGCAGAGAGCGCTGGCGCAAGATGAATGAATCATGACTTTTGCCAGGAAACCTGGAGTAGACCTGCATAATGCGCTGCTGTGTTGGGGCAGACCAATTTCATGAAACACTCCTACAACCTGCATAGGACCCTCATTAAAATATTAACAAATATATGAGCTTGCTGTATCATTCTGCAAATACTATGGAAGCCTATGAGCAGCCCAATACAATATGGTGGGTGATGCACTTCCTGAGCTGGCTGTCGTGCACGAACCGCTCGTCATATAGGACCCCTAGGTGCCTGTTTTATGCTGGAAAATTGGCCTTGTGCACTCAAATATCTAGGACCATGCTTTTAAATGTTATTTTATTTTATGTCAGCTATCAAAAATAGTGTAGAATTTACATGGAATCCATATCAATCTTGTTATAAGATTTAAAAGCCCTTGTGTAATTTTTAGGGCGTGACTTGTAAATAGATTAGATGAATGACAGGATAAGCCAGGAGCATTTTCTTGGTGTCTGAACACAGTAGATGAACTGTGAATGCTGCCACAGCTCCCCTCAGGGTAAGATGCAGATGCACCAGAATCAATGGCTGCAGTCATTCGTCAGTGCTGGCAGATAAATGCATGTCCTGTTTACAATCAGTGAAGAATCCATCTTCCTGTTAAATTAGTTCAGTCAGGCCACATTGTCCTCTACGTGCCCTGTTTGAATAAAACGTTACCATTGTTGGAGAAGTTTGAAAGAGCTTTAAGTTTTGTGTTATTTTTTAACTCTGTGAAGTTTTGTATTCATCATTGCATTTTGGTTAGTTGGATGTATGATTGCTTGGCAGCCCATGTTCATATTTAGAAATCTCTAAGCCAAGGTACTGCGTGAGAACTGAAAATAAGTCATTTCTGTTTGCTTAAGGTGGAGTGCACGCTCTCAGTCAGGTGAAAGTTGTTACTGCTGGGAAATGAAACGTCTTCTTACTTTGTGCATTCAGTGTTAGCATTAAGGACTCCCAGGTGTAATCATGAATAGATGTAACAACAATAACTTTTACTTATATAGTGCCTTCAACATAGTAAAACGTCCCAAGGCACTTCACAGGAGGGTTATAAAAAAAATTTGACAATAGGGGCGGCACAGTGGCGCAGTGGTTAGCACCGCAGCCTCACAGCTCCAGCGACCCGGGTTCAGTTCTGGGTACTGCCTGTGCGGAGTTTGCAAGTTCTCCCTGTGACCGTGTGGGTTTCCGTTGGGTGCTCTGGTTTCCTCCCACAGCCAAAGACTTGCAGGTTGTTAGGTAAATTGGCCATTGTAAATTGCCCCAAGTGTAGGTCGGGAGGTGGTAGGGATTAATATAAATGGGTGGTTGTTGGTCGGCACAGACTCGGTGGGCCGAAGGGCCTGTTTCAGTGCTGTATATCTAAATAAATAAACTAAGCCACGTCAGGAGATATTAGGGCCAATAACAGAGAGAAAGGTTTTAAGGAGCATCTTAAAGGAGAGAATGGAAGAAGAGAGGAGGAGAGGTTTAGGGAGGGAGTTCCAGAGCTTACAGCCTAGGCAACTGAAGGCGCAACTGCCAATAATGGTGTGATTAAAATCAGGGATGCTCAAGAGGCCACAATTGGAGGAGCACAGATATCTCAGAGGGTTGTAGGGCTGAAGGAGATTACAGAGATAGGGAGAGGCAAGGACATGGAGGGATTTGAAAACAAGGATGAGAATTTTAAAATCTAAGTGTTGTGTAACTGTGAGGCAATGAAGATCAGCGAGCACAGGGTGATTGATGAATGGGATTTGGTTCGAGATAGGACACGAACCGCAGTGTTTTGAATGACCCCTTGTTTACTGAGGGTAAAATGTCGGAGGATGACCAGGAAAGTGTTGGAATAGTCAATCTAGAGGAAACAGACCATGGATGAGGGTTCAGCAGCTGATGAGCTGAGGCGGGGCAAAGTTGGGCAATGCTACGGCAGTGACGGTCTTAGTGATGGCTCGGATTTGTAGTTAGAAACTTATCTCAGGGTCAAAAATGACACCATGGTTGCAGGGGAGGAAATTGAGAGGCTCTGCTCCTGGTTGGGTGCAATGTTTTCGTAACTTATGCCTGTGAAGTAAAGCTCCCTCTACTTTGTCCCAACAGCACAACGTAGCACTATCTCAGAAGAACATCTCATACAGTAACAAATTAACAGCATTTTACACTGGCCATTTTGAGGCTTTTTTGAGTAAGATCATCAACTAGTGCAAAATAAAAGCAGTTTTCAATTATATGCCCACGCATTTTCGACTAAATTTTCTGATCCTGGCACTGAGCAGGCAGGACTGAATTACAGTGACCATTGGGCTTAATTAAGTTTTGAGGCATGCCAACTTTCTGTTAAAAGTTTCTAGCTACAGTATACAGAAGCTGCAATCCTTGCCATTAGCTTTAGGAGTGAGGTTGAGAGGAGAGAGTGACCTGTTTTGTTGCATTAACCACTGGTCTTGAAGAGAGGCAGGATGGAGGAGTGGGCCTAGTCTGTGCTGGTTTTTGTCAGAAACACTGACACTGAGTGTCAGTGGGAAATGTTAATTCTTAACATGTATGTAGATGTTAACCTAACTATTGAACTCAGGCCCTTGAACACTCTATGCACCTTTGCTACTCCTTCTAATGATTCTATTATTAATGGTACTTAAATAGTTAATCTAAACTAACATCACTACTCATTTATTTAGAAGCTAAATACTGCAGATGCTGGAAATCTGAAATAAAAACAAGAAATGCTGGAAATACTCAGCAGGTCTCGCAGCATCTGTGGAGAGAGAAGCAGAGTTAACGTTTCAGGTCAGTGACCTTTCATCAGAACTGTTCAATACTCATTTGACAGACTGATGGCTACCTTTGCCCAGGGTCTATGGTTCCAAACCTCTGACTTGTTTTCCTCCCTCCTAGTATTTCATCTTTCTAATTTCAATTCTGCCCAGCCAATTGTTGGAGCAATTTGAAGCAACAATGCACACATTGGGCTGAATTTTATCAGCGCGCTGTGCTCTGCGCGGGGTCTCATTTAAGTGGAGGGCCGGAGCGGTCCCCCCCCCCCCCCCCCGATGACATAGAGGGGGCAGCCACTGTGTCACAGGCAACAGCTTCCGGCGCCACTGCGCAGGCGCCGGCGCAATTCTTAAAGGACTTCAAGCCCTTAGATGAAAGTTCAATGTTTAAAAGGACCGTTTTGTTAACGCCTTCAGATAAAGTTTTGTTGGCACCTGCAATACCCTCTCCTACCCCACAATGAATAAGCAGTCAGTTTCTTCCATATCCCCCCCAAAAAAGTGAGTTCTCACTCACGCCCTCTCCCCCCTGAACTTTATTGCCTTTGACCCTAAACCCCTTCCCACCATCCCGACAGCCAATGAAAAAGGTTTTCCACACTCCCCACCCTACCGCCCGGATAATTTTAGTCCTCGCCCCTCCCCACCATCGTCTCGCCCGGAACTCTGTTTGGAGTTCCGAAGGCACGTGAGTTGCGGCTGCTTGGCTGTAAAATCAGCGTGGGACAGCCAACGGCAGCAGGTAAGCTCATTTGCATTCTTATTACCCTTATTTGAATATTTTAATGAAGGCTCCACCGCCAAGCGGCGGTGGGGGGGAGGTGGGGGCTGCGGTGGAGGTAGGGGGGGCTGCACCAAGGCCTCTCAACCGCTACTAATATCCGACGGGGCCTTCTCGGCCTCGTGGGTTGTGATGGGCCGCTCCTGATAACATTTTACGGGCCTCCTCAGCACAACCCACGGTGTTGAGGGGCTGGTAAAATCCAGTCCACTGTGGCCATGAGTGATGAGGCAGCTCCACGGATCATGAGAACCTGATAGGGCTAACTCCACGCTAATTTTGAACAGCAAAGGTGGATATTGAACTCTTTTTCAAAAACTGACTGCACACATGAAACACCAATGGCTGTCATGCTTTCATCTGGATCAGGAGAATGAGTAGGTACAGATTCCCAGATTAGTGAAAAGCTAGGCAAGACTCTCGTTCAGTCTTCACCCTCTGAGACAGCAGCGGTAGTATCTTCAACCAACACCACTGAAAAACATTATCTAGACATTATCACACTGCTGTTTGTGCACACCATTGGTTGCCACTTTTCTTTCATTACAACACTTCAAAATTACTTCATTTTCTGTAAAATAAAATAAAGGCGAACCTGTGGATGCACTATACTTAGATTTTCAGAAGGCATTTGACAAGGTGCCGCATAAAAGGTTACTAAGCAAAATAAAAGCTCATGGCATTGTGAGTAACATATTAACATGGATAGAGGATCAGCTAGCCAACAGGAAACAGAATAGGCATAAATAGGTCATTTTTGGGCTGGCAAGATGTGATGAGTAGAGTGCCACAGGGATCAGTGCTGGGACCTCAATTATTTACAATTTATATCAACGACTTGGATGAAGGGACCGAATGTATGGTTGCTAAATTTGCTGATGACACAAAGATAGGTAGAAAAGCAAGTTGTGAAGAGGACATAAGGAGTCTGCAAAGTAATATAGATAGTTTAAGCGAGTGGGCAAAAATTTAGCAAATGATGTATAATGTGGGAAAATGTGAACTTATCCACTTTGGCAAGAAGAATAGTAAAGCAGCATATTTAAATGGAGAGAGATGGCATAACTCTGAGGTACAGAGGGATCTGGGTGTCCTGGTACATGAATCACAAAAGGTTGGTATGCAGATTGTTATGAGTTTTTCCATTTTTTGTTAAATTTTGAGAATTTGTGATTTAAAACTGAAAAGGATTCCATAGATGCTGGAAATTTGGGTGTTTTTTTTTAAACAGAGGTCACAAGAAGATTTGGACTGAGTTTTAACTGTAAACAGTTACTGTACGACACCTGTTTTCAAATAAAAACCCAGCAGGGGTTGTTTTTGACTTGGAGAGATGTTTACAAAGGAGTGACAGGCCAAGATTTATAGACATCAGGCAACTTGACTTCTGGAAAGTTTTGGTTTCTATTCGAACTGTTAAAAAGCCAGTTGCTTCCTGTCTTCCAGGAGAAGATAGCTCATCTCCCTCCCTTGGAAAGAAATCCTGAATTTCCAGTGTGTTAGATTCCTATTTCCTCCTGTATTTGAAGAAACCCTGCATGTTTAAAGAAAACTTTGCATATCAAATGTGTGGGAACTAAAACCTTGTTGGTACATTCCAGCTTGAAGACCTATTTGGAGCCTCCATAGCTGCATTTCTTGGAAAGCCTACCCAAACTGATCATCAACATCGCCTGGAACGAACCGTTCTAGGAAGATCCCATTGACAGCCATCGACAAACATTTGGGGTGCTAAACCAAAAAAAAGGGCATCTTCCCATACCTTCTTTTCACCCTAAGTGTTTTTTTTATTTCTTCTATTTCTTTGTAACAGCTGTAAACAAAAATTCCTTTTTATTTTTTCCCAGTTAACCGATGTGTATGTATGTGTGTGAGGGCTCAGATAAATAAAGGTCTTTAATAATTCAATTTGTGTGTATGTTTTACTTCATTATTGGTTAAAACTTGGTTTATAATAAACTGATAATTTTGTTGTTTACTAAAGAAACATGGTTAGTATGCTTTATTCTGGGGAAAAATAGAGTATATGATTGACTGTTTTGGTAAGTGGGAAAATTTAAATATATGTTGTGGCCTGTGGAGAAGTGGGACTACGATAAACAGTGCACTGCTCCCACCTCGGTCATAACAAGATACAGCAAGTGATTCAGAAGGCAAATGGACATTGTTGTTTATAGCACGGGGAAGGGAATATAAAAGTAGGGATGTTTTGCTACAGTTGTTTAGGGTAAGACCACATCTGGGGTACTGTGTATTGTTTTGGTCTCCTTATTTAAGAAAGGATATAAATGCATTAGAGGCAGTTCAGAGAAGATTCACTCAATTGGCACCTGGCATGGGGGGGTTTATCTTATGAAGAAAGGTTGGACAGGTTGGGTCTGCATCTATTGGAGTTTAGAAGAATGAGAGATGATCTTATTGAAGCATATAAGATCCTGAGGGGACTTTGACAGGTTGGATGCTGAAAGGATGTTTCTCCTTGTGGGAAAGACTAGAACTAGAGGACACTGTTTAAAAATAAGGGGTCATCCATTTAAGGCGGCAATGAGGAGAATTTATCTTTCAGAGGGTTGTGAGTCTTTGGAACTCTCTTCCCCAGAGAGCGGTGGAGGCAGGGTCATTGAATATTTTTAAGGTGGAGGTAGATAAATTCTTGACTAACAAGGGAGTCAAAGGGTATCGGAGGTTGAAGGAAAGTGGAGTCGAGGCCACAATCAGATCAGCCATCATCTTATAGAATGGCGGAGCAGGCTCGAGGGGCCGAATGACCTACTCCTGCGCCTAATTTTTATGTTTGTATGTAAAGCGCTTTGGGATGTCCTGAGATTGTGATAGGGGCTAAATAAATGCAAGTCTTTCTTTCTTTACATCAGATAGTTTCTCATGTTCAGTGTCACTCCTATAAGTGTAGTTTATGAAATCTGTGCTCTGGTGTGCACCTTTATTACCCAGAATCTAGGACACAACACAAAGCTGCCCAAGAACAATCTCCAGAGATGACGCCAGCAGCATTCTTTTGTATAAAATCTCCTCACGAAGGCCTGTGACCTGTGGCCCTGATAATAGCATACAATAGCATCCCCCTTAGAGAATGACCTACTTGTTCCTGAGGAACCTCACTCTGGGCCGGGGTGAATATTTCCCAGTGGTCTCAAACTGACAGAAACAAAAGTAAACTCATCGCAAATGTCTTTCTCAGCTGCAGATATTGCTGTGGAAACTCTCCACACATTACAGGCTCACAAATTTTTCACATCTGCCTGTCTCAATTGATTGTGTCAACAGAATTCTCAGTCTAACCTACCCTGAATACTTTGCGAGTATAAAAGCAGAAAACTTAGAGCTTCATTGCCACTGGTCCTAATTATAATTGATTTAAATGAGGTTACTTGGGACTTGGTGTGTGGATCACAGAAAGGGCCAAAAAGCGTGGCGAAATTTAGCAAGATCAATTTTCTGGCTGAAGATTGGCATATGATGCCTCATTTTACTGGCAAAAAAGATTATTTACTCCAATTATATGCTGACATCATGCCTAAAATGGTGTGGAAATTCACTCCCAATGTTTGTAACATAGCAAACACAGACAAATTTAAATAATTCCCAAATCTTTCAACTTACCCGCAAGTTTGGATGACTGGGAGATGTTAAAATTATAGTATTAAATTTTGGAAATAAGTAAAATTAAAATTTATGTTCTGCTGCACTAGAAGTTGATGCTTTTCCAATAGCTGTGGAGAGTAAGAAAGCAGGAATGAGGGAATAAAACAATTGATGGTCTGAAAGGATGATGTGTGGTAGATAAAGGGCTTGGTGGGACATCAGTAACATGTAAGCCAGGATTTTACAGGTGTGCTGTAGGTCCTGCACGGGACCAAATGCGGGTCCTGAGCCTGCACAGGTGGACAGCAGAACCGCGGAGTGGATTTTACAGACGGCAGCCAATTAAGAGGCCGCTGCCTGTACCACCATCCAATTAAAGACAGCGGCCTGTCTCTCAGAGCTGCCAGCCAAATCAAAAGGCCGACACCTCTGCAGCTTTGGCCACGCCACCGATAGAGGTGGTTGCTGTAGGGAAGAGAGGGCACCTCCATGTTGAGGATTAATTGGCCCACCCGCCTCCTGTCAGCAAGCATCTGAGCTGCTGCCATTCCTACCTTTGGAAATATCCCGTGGCAGCGAAACGACATCGGGCTTCCCTCCCAATGCCTTCTGCCGCCATTTTACCACCCCTTCCGCCTCCTAGCCCGTCTTTAATGGGCTGGTAAAAAAACTAGCCGTAGAGTAAGGGAGGAAGATTTATATTCAAATCAAAAGGGGAGGGTTCAAAAGAGAAGGATAAGTGAAAGAGCTTTTGGTCATGGGGAATGAGGTGAAGCTGATTCTGATGGTACCATGCCGAGGCAGTTACTAAAAATTACGAAAAAGGAGTGAGTTCCCACAGCTTGTTGGCATTGTTGACGAGGTAACGAGGAAGTGCCAAAACAGCCATGTCAAAATGATGAAGGTGAAAGCTTTTAAAATATATTCCAGTTAAGGAGTTGTACGCAGTGAGGGGCATTTGAATGCAGTGGCTTCAATGTGTATGGGTGAATATTGAGGGTTAAAGTGAGTGAGGAAATATGGATAGAGGGTAGTCTATGTGGAGGAACAGCGTGAATAATGAAGCTGAGAGTGCTGGGGATTCCCGAGTGTGAAAGAAGTGGGGTCTTTGTGGGCTATGGGAATAGTGCAATGGGCAGCTTGAGATGCTGGAGTAATGAGAATGGTGTTCTGGGCCGTAGAGTTTTGGGAGTGGGTTCTTGAATGTGGAAATACTGGGAGAGGATTTTTAAGATTTAACAGTACAGGAGACCCAGGATGTGAAAGCATTGGGAGTGGGACTTCCTAGATTTGGGAGAAGTGAAATGAGAGTACCAGGGATTGGAGCAGTATGTGGATGGTTGCGATGGTGGGGGGTGAGGGAGTGGGGGCTGATGGGGTAGGTGGTGCAGTGAGCTACAATATGGAACTTTGAATGCTGTTGGAGTACCAGGAGAGTTATATTTAGATTTGGGAGCATTGAGGAACAGAGACGAGGATGAAGGTTACTATGTTGTGTGAAATGGGGTATGATAGTATGATGGGGTTGGATTCAGAAGTGTTGTGGGGCTGGAGTTTGACACTACTGTGGCTTGGAACATGGCAGCATAGAGGGAGCAGGTTGCCCAGGACAAAGTGGTATGATCTTCCCCTGGGCTATTTTGATTGCAAAGGCAGCCTCCTTATACTTCTGGTCATGTCACCTTCCTTGACTTGCCTTGGGCCTGTGAATTGCTGATCATAATAAATCTGGGCCATTAGATGAGAATCAGCTTTAATGTTGTGGTTTTACTGTGTTTTCCTTCTGCATGCAGTAAAATACAGCAAAAGTACAATAAGTCTTTAACCTACTGGTTCTTGTTTCATGACACCAAACTTCCGATAATTACTGTTTCTTAGATGGCAGGTAGGGAGGGGGTAAGTTTGATGTCGGTCGGTTTTTCTAAGCAACTGAAATTTCTATTGTCCAAAATAAGACTACCCTCAGGACAGGCTTCTGGGTACTCAACCTTCAGCAGACACTCCAGCTGAGGAGCCTCAGGGCACATGCTGCTCCAGAACATGGAAGGAATGTGTGTCCAGGGCACTTACGGACCCTCAGCAAGGCTCAGAGCCATTGTGCTGCTGAGGACCTGCCAGCACTTTCACAAAATTAATAAAATTTCCATACTTCACAATAACACCATTAAATTTATCATTAAATTGATTTTTTATGTCTTTTGATGATTTAATTAATGCTTTTACTTGGAGGCCTCAACCTCTTCTTTTGGCCAGGACTGTGACTTTGTGAACTGAAAATTTTGGATTGCACAGTCTAAGTATGCACGGGGTACCCAATTTCCCAGATCCATCAGTATTGTTCAGTTAGCTGTACTGATGGAATATTTCTCTTCAGTTTTTAGTAACTTATACTCAGTTCTTTTTCCAAAATGACTTGAAGAAAAGCTAGAGACATAGGGCTGGATTTTTGCAGCGGGGCAGGAAATTGATGTTGGGATCGTTTCTGAGTCATGAACTCGCCCCCAGTGGGAAACAGAAATCAGCTGTGAGTTTCACGGGAGTGCTCCCTGAATTGATATGGAGATGGTTTGGCGGCCAATTAACGGCTGCAGGGGCGGGAATGGAGGCGGAACAACACGATTGCGGGCCTGATTGAAACTGATCATGGAATCCATTACTGTGACAACCATTTGAATGCTGATACTGCAGAATGAAAGATCTCAGAAGCCACAATGCCTCAGCAGAGCCAGAGGCCTGGACCCCGGGGAATGGCCGCCCCTTGATTTTCAGATGCAGACCTGGAGGTCTTGCTGAGGTCGTGAGGGAGATGGGGGAGGTCCTCTTCCTGAACAGTGGCAGGAGGAGGCCACCCACCCAGACAAAGCAGACATGGTTGGATATTGCTGACACATTCAG
Organism: Heterodontus francisci; assembly: GCF_036365525.1. Taxonomy (NCBI): domain Eukaryota; kingdom Metazoa; phylum Chordata; class Chondrichthyes; order Heterodontiformes; family Heterodontidae; genus Heterodontus; species Heterodontus francisci. The sequence goes on along the minus strand of NC_090380.1, from coordinate 37,111,718 downwards.
CGAAAGAAGTGCCATCTGAAGAACTTGGATCCAGTGTCGCGAGAGGTTCAATGACCTGATAGGCTCTGGAAAGATGAGTGCAACCCCCAACCTTGGGGACAGGCCTCTGGGCATTTACCCTCCAGAAAACACTGAGGAGCCTCAGGACACATGCTGTTCTTGAACATGGGAGGATTGTGTGCCCAGGCTACTTACTGACTCCTCAGAATGGCTCAGAACCATAGTGCTGCTGAGGACCTACCAGCACTGATACATGCAGCTTCTAAGAAATAATAGCAGCTGCCATTTCCCATAGAGGACAGCAGTGCATTATCATGCTCTCTTTTGTCCTTGCCGGAGAAACAGGCTTGTAATGCCTGTGAGAGGGCCAAATCGGGTGAAGGAGTCACCTACCTTCAAATCATCAAACCCATGGAGGATAGCATGATGGAAATAGCCAGGCTTGCAGACCACGAGGAAGTTGGTCATGATGAGATGGGCACTCATGATGGAGATGGTAATTACAGAGGACAATTTGCTCATTAGCAGGGTACATTGCATTCCATCCCATCCGACAGCATACTGAACACTGAGTTGCATTGGGCAGCCTCAGCACGTCAGATGCTTCTGCTCTCCAAGGCTAGTACTCATGATCCCTTCTTGTGTCTCCCACAGGTGCAGATGTCCACCCAAGGAGATCTTCGCTCTCACCATCACGAGTCCAGGAGGAGCAGCAGAATCTGAAGCAGCAACATCATATCTTAAAAGTGCACCGTCCACCAGTGCAGGTACACTCACCTCGGTGCATTTAGATAGGGTGGCACTGGATGAGGAGCACAACACTAGAGTGCAGGAGGAGGTGTCCAAGGCAGAGGCAGCTGTGGGCAGTTCACTTCGGAGGAGGGGCAACAGACACAGCCCTGCTCATCTGGGCACGGATGCAGGGCCTCAGGAGTCACTGGAAAGGAGGCTCTACCCAGACCAGCAGCAGGAGATGAGCTCTCACATGTTGGAGAGCCCTGAGGCAGTGCTGGATCATGGGCAGAGAATGGAGGAGTCCATCCATCTCATGTGCGCCACCATAGCTCAGGACTTTGATTGCATGAGCTCATCCGTCGATAGAGTGGCTAACCTCATGGAGAGCCATATGTGGCAGCACCCTGTGTGGATGCAGGAGCAGTGCTCTATCATACACAGGATGCATGCCATACTCTGTAGGCTAGATCGGTCAGTGGTGCTGGTGGTGCATAGACTTTTCAAGGGGCTGCCAGTTGTGCCACAGCTGGTGCTCCCTTCCAGGCATTTGGTGCACCAGCCTAGGGGTGAGGACGTCATGGAAGAGGATGAGGATGCCACCCCCTCACGGGGCGCCATCTTCATCTTCAGCCTCTTTGGCCCCTCTGACAGACGGAGCATCTGTGCAGGAGGGCGTAGTGATGAGGATGACCACCACGTGCATCTCAGTGGCAAGCCAATACAAGTTTCTTCACCTCTTCCAAGGCAACAAGGAGACCACTACGTACAAGTGGCCGAGAGCACAGGCCACTGCATTGCGCAGAGCACTGAGTGGGTCACTGACTTATCATCTTCCTGTAACTGAGTAGTTTTCCTCTTTGAGCACTGTGTAAACAATGATACTTGAAGCCATTCGCGAGACTCCTTTTATCAATGGCGGGACAAGGAAAGAGGTATGAGGTGGTGAAGGAGAGCAAGGGTTCCTCAAGGGTGACTGTGAAACCTCTGGGCAGATGTTCATCCTTCAATGGCAGTAAGAGTTTACATGTTTCAGGCTGCATGTTCAGTGGAAGTGTTAGCACAGGCAGCTCAGAGTGAGCTCCATACCATGCCCTTCATGCTGGGTCAGAGGAGTTCAGTTGAAATGTTCCTGCGCTGGACCTGGCCACCTCCTTTTGCAGCCGGAGCATGTCAGTGTTCTGCATCTTCCCCCTCCACCTACTCTTCCTCCTCCTTTTCCATGTCCTGCTTCTCCTCTTCCTCTGATAAGCTGTGTTCTTCCAGAGCCTCACCATCCTCAAGGTCCACACCTCTGTGGTGTGGATCACTCCATATTATGGAATGCACAGCAGACCACCACAGTGAGTTAGACCCTTGCAGGTGTGTATTGCAGGGCGCCACCTGACTGGTCCAGGCACTGGAATCACATCTTCAGAAGCCAAATGGCATGCTCCATGGTTGTCCTGGTGAGCAGATGGCTTTGGTTGTATTGCCTCTGTGTCTCTATCTGGGTCTCCCACAGAGGGGTGAGTAGCCATCTTTTCAAGAGATATTCCTTGTCCACTAGGATCCATTCCCGCTCTTCGGGCTTAGAGTGAAGATTTGATACAGACTGGATAGGTGGAGGATGAAGGAGTCATGGCAGCTGCCAGGAAAGTGAGTGCGTACATGGAGTAAGCTCTTGGTGTGGTCGCAGACCAGCTGAATGGAAGCCCTTCCTGGTGATGAATCTCACTGGGTACTCAGTCAGTGCTTTTATGGCCATATGGGTGCAGTCAATGATGCCCTGCACCTGGGGGAATCTAGCGATGGCTGCAAAACCCACTGCCCTCTGTGCCTGCGAGTCTCCATCTATCTGGAATTGAATGTATTGTCCAGTTCTGGCAAATAGGGCATCGGGCATGTGAGATGCAGTGGTGTGTAACTGTTTGCAAGATGCCACCAAGGTCCGCAGCTGATCCTTGGAATGAGCTAGAAGCAAAAATATTCAAGGCCACAGTGACTTTGCGGCTATTGGCAGGGCATGGCAACAAGTGATGCGAGATCTAAGATCTTCGGCGTTGAAGGCACAGAGGTCTGTGATCATCTGCCTGGAGAGTCTCAGACTCCTGTGGCACCGGTTCTCAGTCATTTACAGGGAGCTCCATCTTTGGTGGTAGATCATCTGCTGCGGGTATGGCCTCTTTGTCCTTCCTGCCCCTTGTCCCTTTCCTCTGCCCTCTTGGTGCCCAGGGCTCTGTTCTTCCTGTGGAGGATGTTGCTCCTCATCACCACTGGGCCCAGGCTGCAGAAGGAAACTGTGGAAGAATTGCCTCCTGTCCATAGTTTTGAGATCTGTGGAAATGTCTGTTTTGAGCACAGTACTAACTTATGTTCATATCAAACAAAATACAAAAGTTCTGTATTCACAAATGAATAAAATGGGAGATGGTTACCAACTGCTGCCTTTCTTGTGCTTGGCAACCTCGCTCCCTGCTCTTATACCCACCCCACCCCCCCCCCCCCCGATGCCAGGCGAGTGATGACCCCCACACTGCCCAAGCGCTTATTGCGCAGTCTCCCCACCACCTGTGCTGAGCCGATGGCACCTGTCTCCCAATGGGTGAGTCCCCCTCTGGGCTGTTCACCCTTTTATGGGGCCCAGCTAATTCCCTGGGACAGCTATGACTGGTTCGCCTCCATTCAGCTGGTCTGTCCCAGATAGCACGTGCAGCCTGTGCGACCCCCTGGAAAATCACAACATGCTCCTTTAACGAGCTCTTTATGAGCTTTTCGAACAGCTTAATTGGCCTTCGTCATGGATCAGGCAGGATCACGGGGCTGACTTCACCCTGCCCTGATGAAAATGGCCACTGCTGGGAAAATGGCACCCTTATTTTAGACCCCCGCCCACCTCTGTTCCCACCTCTGTTGGAACTTGAACATTCAGCCCATAATTTCAAAAGCTTTATATAGATAAAATCTATACTGAATGGGCCTGAAAATCAGTTGCTCTTCTGGAACATTTCAACATAACATTGATTTGAATTTGTTGTAAGGCTACAAATTAGGAATGGAAACAGATATGTTGGGTTCCAACCTTCCTTGACAGCATTTTTTGGCCCAAGAAGTGGTGCAGCCTTTGTACGCCTCAATAAAAGCCAGCTGCACTGGGAGGATACAAGGCAGGGAGTGGGAATTCCTGGACCTTGAGTTCCACATCCCTGGCTTATAGAGCAAGAATGCTGAACGAGAATAGATAAATCAGTTTTGCTAAATAGTGAAAGTGAGACTCACCTGGGGTTCCAGCTTGGCATCTAATTTTTTTAGAACATTTCAGAGCGGACCAAGGGGGCAATTCTGGTATCTTTCGAGGAGGGGCCTGGGCACCCCATATCTGCAGAACCTAACACAATCCACTGCATTTTGCATGCTTCTTGTGCAGGTGGATGCCCAAAATGTGTCCTGAATGGTGCAGGCGCTCACCCAGCCTATTTAAATTGGGTGATTTCTCCCTACCCTACAGAGGTCATGGGTGGGGACATCCTAGCGGTAGATAAATGTTTTATGGGTGAGATGAGAGTCTCATATATATTAGGCCCCCCAAAAAAGGTATGACAGTACATAGGTAATGGATAGTCTTTAAAGAAATATGACATAGTTTAAAGCAACAATACATTCCTTCAAGGCACAAAAAACCCAAAAGAAAAGGCAGTCAACTGTGGATAACAAAGGAAGTTAAGGATTGCATAAGATTAAAAGAAAAGGCCTTTAAAGTTGCCAGAAACAGTGGTAAACCTGAGGATTAGGAGGATTTTAGAATACAGCAAAGGAGAACGAAGAAACTGATAAAGAAAGGGAGAATAGAATATGAATGTAAGCTCGCAAAAAATATAAAAACAGACTGTAAAAGCTTCTACAGGTATTTAAAAAGGAAATGTTTGGCTAAGACAAATGTGGGTCCATTACAGGCAGAGTCAGGAGAATTTATAATGGGGAATAGAAAAATGGCAGAGAAGCTAAATGATTACTTGGTGTCTGTCTTCACTGAGGAAGATACAAGAAATCTCCCAGAATTAGAGATCCAAGGGATTAAGGGGAATGAGGAATTGAAGGAAATTAGTATTAGTAAGAAGGTTGTATTGGAGAAATTAATGTGGCTGAAGGTTGATAAGTCCCCAGGACCTGATATTCTACATCCCAGAGTGTTGAAAGAGGTAGCTATGGAGATAGTGGCTGCAATGGTGATCATCTTCCAAAATTCTATAGATTCTGGAGCAGTTCCTGCAGATTGGAAGGTCGCAAATGTCACCCCACTATTTAAGAAGGGAGAGAGAGAGAAAACAGGGAATTATAGACCTGTTATCCTTACATCAGTCATTGGGGAAATGTTAGACTCTATTCTAAAGGATGTGATAAATGGACACTTGGATAATAATGATCTGATTGGGCATAGTCAACATGCACTTATGAATGGGAAATCATGTTTGACGAACCTGTTGGTGTTTTTTTGAGGATGTTACCAACAGAATTGATAAAGGGGAGTCAGTGGACGTGTAATACTTGGATTTTCAGAAGGCTTTTGATAAAGTCCCCCACAGGAGATTGGTTAGCAAAATTAAAGCACATGGGATAGGAGGTAATATACTGGCATAGATTAAGGAATGGTTAACAGGCAGAAAGCAGAGAGTAGGAATAAACGGGTTATTCCTGCGTTGGCAGGCTGTGACTCATGGGGTACCTCAGGGATCAGTGCTTGGGCCCCAACTGTTCACAATATATATCAATGATTTGGATGTGGGGACCAAAAGTAGTATTTCCAAGTTCGCGGATGACACAAAACTAGGTGGGAATGTGTATTGTGAGGAAGATGCAAAGCAGCTTCTAGGGGATTTAGCCTGACTTAGTAAGTGGGCAAGAATGTGGCAGATGGAATATAATGTGGAAAAAGGTGATGTTATCCACTTTGGTAGGAGGAATAGATGTGCAGAGTATTTCTTAAATGGTAAGAGATTAGAAAGTGTAGATGTACAAAGGGACCTGGGTGTCCTTATCAATAAGTCACTGAAAGTTAACATGCAGGTGCAGCAAGCAATTAGAAAAGCTAATGGTATGTTAGACATTATCACAAGAGGATTTGAGTACAGGGGTAGTGAAGTCTTGCTTCAATTATGTAGAACCTTGGTTAGACCGCACTTGGAGTAGTGTATGCAGTTTTGGGCCCCTTACCTTAGGAAGGATATTATTGCCATAAATGAAGTGCAACAAAGGTTCACCAGACTTGTTCCCGGGATGGCAGGACTGTCCTATGAAGAGAGATTGGGGAAACTGGGCCTCCATTCTCTAGAATTTTGAAGAATGAGAGGTGATCTCATTGAAACCTACAAAGTATATAAAGGGATAGACAGGGTAGAAGCAGGGAAGATGTTTCCCCCGGTTGGGGAGTCCAGAACCAGGGGACACAATTTCCAAATAAGGGGGAAGGCACTTAGGACAGAGATGAGGAGAAATTTCTTTACTCAGAGGGTTGTGAATCTTTGGAATTCTCTACCCCAGAGGGCTGTGGAAGCTCAGTCATTGAGTGTGTTTAAAGCAGAGATTGACAGATTTCTAAATACCAATGACATAAGGGGATATGAGGATAGTGTGGGAAAAAGGCCTTGAAGTGGATGATCAGCCATGATCATATTGAATGGCGGGGCAGGCTCGATGGGCTGAATGGCCTACTTCTGCTGCTATGTCCCTATGTCCCTATCCTCCTTGGCACTGTCTGTTGGCCTTGAAAGGGGTAGAGCCTCAGTATGCCTCCCAAAAGGCCTGCGGCATTGGAAGGAAACAAGACAGGGAGTGGGAATTCCTGGGCCAGAAGTTCTACATTCCTGGCCAGTGGAACAAGAACGCTGGAGTTTGGGACGTTATATGGGTAGTTCAAAGAGCACGAGATAGGTGAGTGTGGGTTTAGTAGGAAGGGGTGAGTGGGCTGGAGGGAAGCATGAGGATTTGGAGGAGGGAATAAAAAGGGAGCTGCTGAGACCCACATTTTTCCCAAAACTTCCACACCAAATGCAGCCAGCATTCATTGGTGGCTCTTTTTCCTGCCACTCTATGGCATGGACATCAACCAGCTTCCATCCAAAAGGAATGAAGGATTGGAAAGAGAGAATTAGAAGAGGACATAGTGAGGCAAAAAGAATCATGGAGCAATAAGCAGAGAAGAGAATGAGAGATTGTCAGAAACAGAAGAGGAGAGAAACAGCAACATAAAGACAGAAAGGAGTGGTAAGGGCAATGCTACATAATGGAGTATGGTAGCATAGTGGTTATGTTACTGGATTACTAATCCAGAGGCATGGGCTAATCATCCAGAGTAATGAATTCACATCTGAGCATGGCAGTTGGAGAATTTATATTCAATTATTTAATTAAATTAATGTGTAATAAAAAGCCAATATCAGTAATGGTGACCATGAAACTACTAGATTGTTGTAAAAATACATTTGGTTCACCAATGTCCTTTAGGGAAGGAAATCTGCCATCCTTACTCAGTCTGGCAATGTAATTGACTCTTAACTGCCCTCTGAAATCGTTCAGCAAGCCACTCAGTTGCATCAAAACTGCTACGACCTTCACCACACAGACTACAGAGGTTCACAAAGGTGGCCCACCACCACCTTCTCATGGGAATTTAAGGATGAGTAACAAATGCCAGCCTTGCCAGCGACGTCCACATCCATGAATGAATTAAAAAAAATAATTCTCTGGCTTAACATGCATGACATCAGGGGATATCTCTCCAAATATAAAACAGAAAGAGAAAGACAGAATTTGAGAGAGGTATTTTGTATGCCTTTAAAAAAAAAGGAAAATCACCTAATTTTATCATAAGAAAACGGAAATGTTTTCTCCTTGTGTAACGTTTTAGGCCTCTGTGCATGCACAATTCAAGGAAATGCCAGCCTCCTAGCTGATATTTCATCTCAATTTATTAAATATGTTTATTTGGTTTCTGGAGCCTCACCGCCAGTCTTGTGGTTCCTCCAATCAGGTTTCTGCCCCAGCTACAGTACCGAAACAGCTCTGATCAAAGTCACAAATGACATCCTATGTGACTGTGACAAAGGTAAACATTCCCTCCTTGTCCTTCTCGACCTGTAATCAGCCTTGGACATAGTTGACCACACCATCCTCCAATGCCTCTCCACTGCGGTCCAGCTGGGTGGGACTGCTCTCACCTGGTTCCATTCTTATCTATCTAAACGTAGCCAGAGCATCACCTACAATGGCTTCTCTTCCTGCTCCTGCACCATTACCTCTGGTGTCCCCAAGGATCTATCCTTGGCCCCATCATATTTCTCATCTCCATGCTGCCCCTCAATGACACCATCCAACAGCACAGTGTTAGTTTTCACATGTATGCTGATGACACTCAGCTCTGCCTCACCACCACTTCTCTTGACTGCTCCACTGTTGCTAAGTTATCAGACTGTTTATCCGACATCCAGCACTGGATCAGCAGAAATTTCCTCTAATTAAATATTGGGAAGACTGAAGCCATTATTTTCAGTCCCTGCTCTGCTCCAAACTCCGTTCCCAGATACTGATTCCATCCCTCTCCCTGGCATAACTGAGATTAAGCCAGTCTGTTTACAACCTTGGTGTCACATTTGACCCGAGATGAGCTTCTGACCTCATTTTCACGCTATCACTAAGACCGCCTATTTCCACTTCCGTAACATCGTCCAACTTTTCAGCTCATCTGCTGCAGAAACCCTTATTTATGCCTTCATTACCTCAAGACTTGACTATTCCAATGCACTGCTGACTGGTCTCCCACATTCTACTTTCTGTAAACTTGAGGTCATCCAAAACTCTGCTGCCTGTGTCTTAACTTGCACCAAGTCCCGTTCCCCTATCACCTATGTACTCGCTAACTACATTGGCTCCCAGTCAAGCAACGTCTCAATTTTAAATTTCTCATCCTTGTTTTCAAATCCCTCCATGGCCTCGCCCTCCCTATCTCTGTAATCTCCTCCAGCCCCACAATCCTTCAAGATATCTATGCTCCTCTAATTCTGGCCTCTTGTGCATCCCTGATTTTAATTGCTCCACCATTTACGAACATACGATTTAGGAGCAGAAGTAGCCTATTCGGCCCCTCAAGCCTGCTCTGCCATTCAATAAAATCATGGCAAATCTGTTTGTGTTTTGAATTCCACACTCCCCTCTACCCCTGATAACCTTTGATTCCCTTGCCTATCAAGAATCTATCTACCTCCGCCTTAAAAATGTTCAATGACCCTCCCTCCACCACCTTCTGAGGCAGAGAGTTCCAGAGTCGCACAACCCTCTGAGAGAAAAAATTTCTCCTCATCTCTGTCCTAAAAGGATGACCCCTAATTTTAAAACAGTGGCCCATAGTTCTAGACTCACCCACAAGAGGAAACATCCTTTCCACATCCACCTTGTCAATACCATTCAGGATCTTACAAACTTCAATCAAGTCTCCCCTCACTCTTCTAAACTCCAATGAAAACAAGCCCAGTCTGCCTAATCTTTCCTCTTAAGACAACCTGCTCATTCCAGGTATCAATCCAGTAAACCTCCTCTGAACTTCCTCCGACTCAGTTACATCCTTCCTAAATAACAAAACCAAAACTTCACACAGTATTTGAGATGTGGTCTCACCAATGCCCTGTATAACTGAAGCATAACATCCTTACTTTTATTTTCAATTCCTCTCGTACTAAAGGATAGCATTCCATTAGCCTTCTTTATTACCTGTTATACCTGCACACTAACCTTCTGTGACTCCTGCACTAGAATACCTAGATCCCTCTGCACCTCGGAATTCTGCAGTCATTCCCCGTTTAGGTAATACTCTGCTTCTTTATTCTTCCTGCTAAAGTGAACAACTTCACATTTTCCCACATTATACTCCATCTGTCAGATTTTTGCCCACTCAGTCAACCTATCTATATCAGTCTGCAACCTCCTTATGTCCTCTTCACAACATACTTTACTACCTATCTTTGTGTCATCTGCAAATTTAGCTACCATGCCAATGCTCCCCTCAACTAAGTCATTGATAAAAGTTGTTAAAAGTAGAGGCCCCAGCACAGACCCCTGCGGGACTCCACTTGTCACATCCTGCCAATCAGAAAAGCATCCATTTATACATACTCTCTGTTTTCTGCCAGCCAGTCAATCTTCTATCATTAATATGTTATCCCCTACACCATGAGCTCCTGCTTTGTGCAATAACCTTTTATTTGGCACCTTGTCAAATTTGTGACTGCCTTCAGTTGCATACACCTCCCTACACCTCTCCGCCTCTCCACCTCACTTTCCTCCTTTAAGACACTCCTTCAAAACCTACCTGTTTGACCAAGTTTTTGGTCATCTGACCTAATATCTCCTTTTGTGGCTCAGTGTGATTCTTTGTTTTATAATGCTCCTGTAAAGCACTTTTTTATTTCGTTAAAGGTGCTATATAAATATAAATTGTTGTTGTTGTTGCTATTTTTCTGCTCTTGGCCAGGTCAGTAGGCAACTGCATAGGAGATCCTGTAGCATTTTATATGCTTGTGTGGTTCTGCATTTTTCAGTACCAGTAAGGTGTCAGTTATGTGATCCAGTAATTCTGATATATTATTCTGATTAGCAAATCGCTTTCACATTGGACTGCAACCAGAAAGCAATAAACATTTATAAACTGTATGCGGGGCCCATAATACCTATCAGCAACTCCATGGGAGATCTACCTGCTAATGTTATTTACTCTGAGTTAGGATTCAATCCTTTCTACTTGACATGTCCTGAGCTCAAACGCAACTCTGAAAGAAATTTGAATTCTTGTCATTATTCATGGCTTCAATATGACGTTACTACTGTGAAGCGGCAATTTTTATTTTTGGAGGTTAGGAACTGCAAGATTGAATTTTTCTGCATAAAGTTTTTATCCCATGAATGACTCAACTGTGCAACCTGTGATTTATAAAGTCCCTGGTGTTTTATGATCTTTCCATGGCAGCTGTACATAAATCAGTCAGAAGAAGGATTTTTCAAAGAAATGTGAAGAAATTCTAAAACCATAGGACTCTGCTTGTTAGGTTCTGTAAGCTATGAGTATTTGGAGCAGTTAGTGGCTTCCTCAATGTGCAGCATGTTACTACTGTTCACTGAGCTTTAATTCAGAGAATGTTAATTAAATCAAAGTAAGTAGCACTAGACTAAAAATAACCATGATCAACTCAGGTCATTTTTAAGAAACAGCAAAAATGCATTAGGATAGTGGCTGTAAAAAAGGGTTTTAGATGTATCTTGTTGACATTTTATCAAACCATCTGTTAAATCTCCCTTGATATGTCTCTTGCATTTGCTTTAGGGGGCAGAAATTGCATTCAACTGATTTGTGTCAGCCCGTGTGACTTGATAGATGTCCCATTTCACTGCAAAACCCCATCACTGTGAGTCATCAGTTGTTACTGTTTCTCCTTGACTCCTTTCACTGACTTGCATAGCGAAGGTTTTCAGCATCTGCAGCACTGCCTATTGCCTTGAATTTGAAGTAAAATTTGCCTTTTAATCCTTTAACGATTGTTCTCGCCAGCATTTCTAAATACTATTAAATATTTAACCTGAGAATTAAGAATGCATTTCTTTATCCTGCATCATTTTGGTTGTCGACCTTCCCTTCCTTCAAAAGCTATGTGACTACAAACAGGATGCACTGTAGCTCTTTTATAGGTCTGCTTCATAGAATTTTTTTAATGAAATGTGGAAACTTTCTTTTACTAAATATGGGGTTGCTTGTAAAGCACACCAACTACAATCTTCACTGCTTGAAGTTGTGAGGATTAAAGAAGATAAGTCAAATAGATCAGCTGGCATGTCCACACTGTCATTATATCAGCAATTGAGTCTGCAGGCCTTGGCACAGTTTCCTGGCAATAACTTCAGGTAACTGACTCTGCAGGGTCTGACTTAATGCAGAGATAGTGACAGTCCATTTCCTTTCAGAATTTTTATGCCCCGTTCTCCTTTCAAGGCCATCTGTAGAATCAAGCAATTTGCAGTACAAGGATGTGTTAAACAAGTAACTGATGGATTGTTCAGCATGGCCAATTGCTTTTAATCTTCCTTCCCATTAAACAGTAAGGTGTTGCTATAGCCCAAATGACCATAGGCATCTCCCCCTCATTAGAAAGGGGCAGTTGGTAATGTATAGCTTGAGGATCACCAATCCACAAGTATGGGGCAAGGTGAGAAGACAGATCTCCATGAACAACCACAGCCAGTACAGACATTGAACCTGCACTATTGGCTCTTGCTGCATTACGCTCTACCTGTCTAGCCAACTGACCTAACCACCCCCCCACCCCACCCTCCCCCTGCCCCCCCCCACACTTAAACAGTATGAACAGCAACATAACACATCTACCCAGTGTCATTGCATTGTGGATTCTCCAAAAGTTCAGGATTGCTGATGGCACCCATGTGGCTGACTAGGCTCACAAACAAAAAGATACAGCTTACATAAACAAAAGGAATTCCACTACTTAAGTGTGCCAATGGTCAATGATCAAGCAACACACATCATGCAAGACAATGTCTGCTTCCCATGTTGTAGCTGTGTACTTTATTCAAGGAGAATCATCTGTGCCACTCTGATTGGATGGCGAAGGCAGTCTGTAAGAATAGTTTCTTGGAGACCAAGCTTACCTTCTGCAGCACTGGTTAATGACACCCTTGCATCAGGCTTCAACGGAAGCAGAGTGGAAATACAACTAGACCCATGAGACTACTAGGTTGATCAGAATGCATACCATTATTTTCTTGAGGCAGGTCTGCAGATGTCTCAACAAACCAGGAGGTGCCTTATTTTGTAGCCTGCCAAGTTCTCCAAATTCATTGTTGTCACCTGCATGCTTCACAGCTTTGAACCCAAGGAGGTCTAATCATGGAATGAAGAGGAGGAGAAAAAAGAGCTAACATGCAACCAAGGCAAAAAGAGGACAAAGACAATGACCCAGAGAATGTCATTGCATAAGCTCCTTTTCATCCAGGAAATCTATTACATCAGATATTGCCAAATAATGCTATCAGTTAAATGCCTGAACTACCCCTTTAACAGACTTTACTGACCACGTGCATTCATTGAGGTGCCCAAAACATCACCCCAATCTTGTCTTCTGCACTACCTCAACTCCCATCCTTTGTTGAACAACTACCTTATTCTGCACCATCAGAAAAAAATTCTCCAAAGGTCAAATCTATTGCAACCAGTTAATTTTCCTACTTTGTGCTATTCTTTTTCTTCTTTCTTTTGGGCCTCCTTATCTCGAGAGACAATGGATACGCGCCTGGAGGTGGTCAGTGGTTTGTGAAGCAGCGCCTGGAGTGGCTATAAAGGCCAATTCTGGAGTGACAGGCTCTTCCACAGGTGCTGCAGAGAAATTTGTTTGTCGGGGCTGTTGCACAGTTGGCTCTCCCCTTGCGCCTCTGTCTTTTTTCCTGCCAACTACTAAGTCTCTTCGACTCGCCACAATTTAGCCCTGTCTTTATGGCTGCCCGCCAGCTCTGGCGAATGCTGGCAACTGACTCCCACGACTTGTGATCAATGTCACACGATTTCATGTCGCGTTTGCAGACGTCTTTATAGCGGAGACATGGACGGCCGGTGGGTCTGATACCAGTGACGAGCTCGCTGTACAATGTGTCTTTGGGGATCCTGCCATCTTCCATGCGGCTCACATGGCCAAGCCATCTCAAGCGCCGCTGACTCAGTAGTGTGTATAAGCTGGGGGTGTTGGCCGCTTCAAGGACTTCTGTGTTGGAGATATAGTCCTGCCACCTGATGCCAAGTATTCTCCGAAGGCAGCGAAGATGGAATGAATTGAGACGTCGCTCTTGGCTGGCATACGTTGTCCAGGCCTCGCTGCCGTAGAGCAAGGTACTGAGGACACAGGCCTGATACACTCGGACTTTTGTGTTCCGTGTCAGTGCGCCATTTTCCCACACTCTCTTGGCCAGTCTGGACATAGTCTGTGCTATACACATGTGATTTTACTGCTTTTTGGCCTGTGCTTCCCCTTAGTGCTATGCATTATGCACCTTCTAAGTCTAGCCTAGTGACTCCTTCTAAATGATTGAGCAGTTGAAGCAATAAGAGTGGTGACTGGCTACTGGGTCTCAGTGGAAGCTGCTTGGGTTTAAGGTGCCCCATACCTTCTTGAGCTTCAACTATTTCAATCATCGCTACTGTCCAGTTGGCTGGCTGGTTTCACTTGCTTTCTGGCACATCAACTGTCACTTTTGTTGGGGAAGGATGGATACAATGATGGCCTGAAAGATAACAGCATCTATGCCCAGTCCAGCAATGCCTCTTTGTTGGACATTTTTTCAACAGGTGTCCATCTTGGCTCAGTGGTAGCACACTCACCTCTGAGTCAAAAAGTTGTAGGTTCAAGCTCCACTCCAGAGTCTTGTGCATAGCTAATCAAAGCTGATATTTAACTGAACTACTGTAGGAATGCTATGCTGGCAGAGGTACTGACTTTCAGTTTGAAACTGAGGTCCCGTCAGCCCTCACAAGTGGATGTAAAAAGTCCCATGGCACTATTCAAAGAAGTGCTGGGAGTTCTCCTTGCTGTCATTATCACTTATCTCACTGTTATTTGTGCATATGCTTTGCATAAATTGGATGCTGCATTTCCCTTCATTGCAACAGTGACCATCATTTGGAGTGCTATGAGGTCAGAAAAAATTTTCACACATAAAAGGAGTCTGGCGTAAGTGAAGAACTGCCGTAAAAGCAGAAGACCCATGTTCTCTGGTCTTTTGCTTGGAGGCAGAGCTATGTTAACAAGTAGCAGTGAGTTTTGGTGGGTGATTTCACTGAATTAGTGCACAAAATTGAGGAAACACGATTCTAACATAAAAACAGATGCGTCACTTGTGCCTGTATTTCCTTGATCCTTTGCGCTGTTGTTTCCGTGCAAGTTCTCGGGAAATTCCAGGCCTATAACACTGATTCTCTAACCTGTGTTCCCTTCTAGCAGAGCTCCATACTGGGAGTACAGGATTAGGGAATTCACCCTATAATGCCTTATTACATCTCTCAATAATGAATTAGTTTGAAGTTCAGTCACTGTTGTGTAGGCGAACACAGAAAAGTCCCATCAGCAGCATTGGGGTGAGTGACTAGTTAATCTATTTTTTGTACCGTTGGTTAAAGGCCAAATGATGGCTAGGACACGGCAAGAATTTCCTACTGCTCTTTGAATAGTACATTGGAACTTGAACTATGGAAACATATCTGCCAACGTAACACTTCATTACTGCAATGAAGTGTTAGCCTGGATTAAGCACTGAAGTCCTGGAGTCTTGCCTTGAAAGTACAACCTTCTGGAAACAAGAGTACTACTTGCAAAATATCAATCTTCAGTCATGTCATAAAATAGTCATTATATAGGCTGGACTTACATCATTCTACTTTTATCAGCTTGCTGAAAATAAAGATGCTTCTAGATTTTCAGAAAGAAAATTGAGGATTCCAACTGGAAGGATGTTATTGTGTTGTATTAATATATCACACAAATTGTAAAATAATGATTTACATTGATTCTAGAATTTTGATAGTAGCTATATCATACTCATTTACCACTATATTGTAGCTATAATGATCAGTGCTGCACATATATGAGGGGTTTCAAGTTTAGCAACTTTCAAGGTGCTTCTTTTTTAATGAACTGTAGACTGAGCTATTCATATACTGACAAGTAAACAATCTCATGCTGAGCTGTGAAGACAGCAAGCAGAGGATAATACCCTAAACAGTTGTTAACAAAATGCAGTTTTTTCACTGGGCATGCCTAGCAATGCTCGTCTCCATAGCAACATGATAAAGTTAGTATAATAAAACTTCTAATAAAAAAAATTCCTATGGGACAGTAGAGATTATTCTATGACAAAAATGGACATATAGGTTGTTCCAAATTTGGTACGAGAAATGTCTCAGTACAGAGTTAAAGAAAAAGAAGAACTTCTACCTGCTGTTCAACCCCTGCCATATCGTAGGAATGAAGCCATTTAACAATAGCAGTAGGTACCCATGTCTGTGCTGTCATAGGTCAACCAACCTGCTAAGGCAGCATAATTTTGGTGAGCCAAAGACCACTCAGTCTGAAGAAAGTAAAGCAGACCATTTCCTTAACCAGATCACAAGTAACATTTGGCCCATCTTTTGGGATTGATTTCTGTTTACCTTTTGAACTTTTAGCCTCAGTTTAGTCTTTCACCCGTATCGAGAAAACCCTATACACCAAAATGAGAAATATTGATTTAATCGGTTGGAAACTTACATTAGACTTTTAATGGAAAAAATCCACAAGGCAACTTTTAAAAAAACTAGCAGCCAAGATGGCCGCTGCAATTTGCACCTGAAATACCAGAGATTGAACTGGAGACAAAAAGTCGAACAAGAAGCCCAGCCAGACCAATGCTTTGGCTAACTGAGTAGATTAGCCAGATCACCCTCATTAGGGGGACATTCCAAACCATCTCGAGGCATTCATAAATGGGGATGTCCCTCCAGGGAATAAACCCTGACAACTCCACCTGAGAAAGGTTTTGGGTTTTAGTCTTGGGACCTCATTAAAAACAAAGGGCATTGAGAGAACCATGTGACTGTCTGTCCATCTCGGAAGAAACTGGGAGTTGTTACACAGACAATGAGACATGCAGTAGCTGAGTGTACAGCAGCTGAGAAGGCTGCTGCTGCTCCCCCCCTCTCTCTCTCCTTTCCCTCACCCCAGAAAACATCAAGTGAAAACCGTCTGCGGCTGGGGGACCCTCCAAGCCTACAGACCGCTACAGCCAGCAACCGGGGACAAGAGCCAACTTCAAATTCTGCCTTCTGGAATACCCTGAGTAAAGCAAGCCAGCCAAAATACACTTTGACCAGCAAGGATTTCAAGAATACAACTTCAGCCGAGGACTATGGGATCATCCACTTCACAGATTGTATTTAAATTCCATTTATTCCGGACTTTAATCCAACCACCAAATCTAATTTTCCTCTGTAATCTATTTGTGTCTATGTGATTCTTGTGTGAATATGTGTGAATGTGTGTTTTTTTTTTAGTATTTTTAAATTGGGATAGAGTATTAGGTATAATAAACTTACCTCTTGTTTAAACTCAAGAAACCTGGTTCTTTCGCAATCACAGTAAAGGAAAAAGGTAAAACTCTCACAGAGGTGGTAAGCACAACCACCATTTGAAAAGGAATAAACCCTTTTGCTGTCAAATAAGAGCCTGACACCCTCTCCTCACCTGGCTGTAACGCCTGCTTTCCATATATGTAGTTACCACTGAGCCTATTGGGACACATCTGGTGGGATTCCAGCTTTGTTCCAGGAAAATCACCAGACATGCATTTAAAAATGCTATCTGAATGTAAGTGGGATGGCAGAAGGAGCACCTGCCTCCCAGGATAACAAATTGGTTGACTTTTCCTGAATGGAGCAGTAATCTGGTGGATCCAGGTTCTACAGATGGTAAAACTGTGCCTTACTAATCATGAGTAAGGTTCAGAAGTTGTTCTTGGTCATTGGAAGGTAGATGTGTCAAGATCTATAGATTATGGTATAATCTCTGATCTCCCTGGCATGCCTTCTTTGATCTTTTATTATTTTAACTATGAAATACTGCATTGGACATGCTTCAAAAACAAACAGTAGTAAACCATTTGACCTCTAAAAATCTCAAAATCTGCGATAAAAGCATTGTATTAAAAATATTTTGGATATATCCAGGATCTCCTAGTTGGCTGCGCATAAACGATAGCTCATTTGCTAGGGCCGACAATTACGTAAATTTCCCATGATGACAATAGCCAGAATGAGTGAGCAATTGAATTCACCTCTTTAGCTGGTCTCTATCAACTGCACATGTGGCAACCCGAGCATGGCCACAGCAATCGGGAGTTTTCATAAACTGCAAATTTATTTGTCCATCAATATGCAGCTAGTGTGCACCTGCAAGCAGGTCTGCACTAGATTTCCTGGGAGCTGTCACGATATTCGTACTGTGGCAGTCCAACATTGCAGCTTTATTGAAACAGGAAGCAGACTTACGGGCAGGTTCGTAAGAGACGAGGGAGACCCCCTTCAAAACGGGCTCATGGCACCTGTGAGGAATCCCACTAATGAGGCGCAGGAGCACTACATGACCACATGGCCACTAGGTGCATCATCAAGCAAGCCAGGTGCTGAAGGTGTGCTTCAGGTGCTGAAATGGGTCTGAAGGCGCACTTCTGTACTCGCCAGCCAGGGTGCTTATAAGATAGTGATGTGCAGCGTCCTGCAAAACATTGCACAGCAGAGAGGATTACCGATCGAGGAGGAAGAAGGGGCACATCACTCATCTGTGGATAAGGACAACATACAGGAGGAGCAGGAGGGGAGAAGGAGGATGAAGATGGGGTACCCATCGCTCGACCAACCAATTACATTGCTGCCAGGGCTGCCCTGATATTTTGAAAGTTCACTTAGTGTAAAACATAAATGAAATCCTGCAGTCCACTCCCATCACCAGAAACACCCACCCTTTTTACATGAAACACTTTAACCACTCAATCACTCATAGCACATCTGCCCAATGGGTCCCATTATACACTGACATTCATCATGAAACAAGTGAAAGGGTAAGTTGGCACCTGGGAGGCAATAATGGGAAAGATGTGGAAGTAGTTTTAATCAATAAATTTAATATGGCATTATAAAAAAAGGAAACTTAACAATGTAATATTTTGTGAACCTGCATGTGCATATCCTTGGTGAATTACAATTTCTTCAACTTACACTCCCTACTGCTTCTATATAGTGCATGTTGTGTGGCCGCAGCAGAGGTGGAGGCAGGCTGCGCAGATCCCTGCCTTGACTGATGAAATGCTTTTGACTGACGACCTCATGGCTTTGGAGCCTCTGAGGGCCCCGCCAAAGACTACTCCACTTGCACCTGTACAGGGCAGACTCAGCCACTGGGAGACGAGGAAGCAAGTTGGCAACTAGGGGTGAGGTGGGGTGGGTGGCAACGAATGAGAAGTGGGAGCACTTTGAATGGAGTTCCCAGTTCCATGTCCCCTTTGGCCATCATCCCTCTCCTGGAGCAGTGCCACATTACCCCTACCACTCTGCTGCAGACCAGATTGGTGAAGATCAATGACACATTGTAAGGCCATGGAAAAGGTATCTGTCATCCTGTTTAAGGTGACAGATAAGATGGCATCCAAAATCTGCATGGCCATGGGCATACTGCATGGACACATATGAGAACCGTGCTTGAAGTTCCATGGAGACAACCTCTCTCCCCATGCCAAACATTTTCACAATTCCCTGTGCCACCAGTCCATTAGTGATCGAGTTGGACTCCTCCATCCTCTTTGCTATTGTGCAAAGGGTGCATGGCATGTCTGTCAGTATCTAGCTAAGTTGCTGTTGCACCTCTAGCATTCTCCTTCTCAACAATAGCCTCCGGGTTCAGCACCTACGCCCAGCTGAGCAGAACTTGGAGAGGATCGCGCCCCTCAACGCAGGCTCTCCACAGCTGTCCCTGCCAAGGGTGACTGCTTGTGCTCACTTGTGAATTGCAAGCCATCAGGTGAAAACGCAACTAACTCTAAGTGGACCCACCAAAGTGCAATTATTCATTCTAATATGTGGCTGTATGTCCTGTGATGGTGCACTCTCAGAAGGAATGATGTCATCTGAGGAATTGTCCTCATTGATGTCCTGTGCCACCTGCTGTACTTGTGAAGACCCTGGAAGACAAAAGAAAGGGATTTGATTTAGTTGTGGCAAAGTCACAATCTTGACAATCACTGTACTTAGTCTTCTCATAGTTCAGTCATTGATGAAATAATGTAAGCATGTGTGGTCAGAGGTATTTTTAATTCTGTTACCAGTTATCTGCAATCTCTCTGTCTCTCCATCTCCGACTGAGAGGGACACAGATGTGCCACTTATCTCCAGGGCATCTTCCTCTGCATCAGTGAGCTGGACTATTTGTGGTGATCCACCTCTCCCTTGTGTTTTTCGCGCTCATCTACAAGGGGCGAGAAAACAGACCTGAGAGTGAGTGAAGATTATGTATTCACTTGATAGATGCAGTGCATTCAGTGAGGGTGACTATCTGATTGATGCATCACATTATATAGGGGACTGGGGTGAATATCATCGTTGGAAAGATAAATAGTGTGGTGATGAAGTGGATAAAAAGTGAAGTCTGGGTGCTGTTGAAAGTTGAGGAAAGAGTAGGGCCCATTAGGGACCAAAGTGGCAATCTGCGTCTGGAGCCGGAGGACATAGCTGAAGTTGTAAATGATTATTTTTCAGCTGTGTTCACTATGGAGAAGGACGATGTAGGTGTAGAGATCAGGGAGGGGGATTGTGATATACTTGAACAAATTAGCATTGAAAGAGAGGAAGTATTAGCTGTTTTAGCGGGCTTAAAAGTGGATAAATCCCCAAGCCCAGATGAAATGTATCCCAGGCTGTTATGTGAGGCAAGGGAGGGGATAGCAGGGGCTCTGACACAAATTTTCAAATCCTCGTTGGCCACAGGAGAGGTACCAGAGGACTGGAGGACAGCGAATGTGGTACCATTATTCAAGAAGGGTAGCAGGGATAAACCAGGTAATTACAGGCCGGTGAGTCTCACATCAGTGGTAGGGAAACTATTGGAAAAAATTCTGAGGGACAGGATTAATCTCCACTTGGAGAGGCAGGGATTAATCAGGGATAGTCAGCATGACTTTGTCAGGGGGAGATCATGTCTAACAAATTTGATTGAATTTTTCGAGGCGGTGACTAGATGTGTAGATGAGGGTAAAGCAGTTGATGTAGTCTACATGGACTTCAGTAAGGCTTTTGATAAAGTCCCACATGGGAGATTGGTTAAGAAGGTAAGAGCCCATGGGATCCAGGGCAATTTGGCAAATTGGATCCAAAATTGGCTTAGTGGCAGGAGGCAGAGGGTAATGGTTGAGGGTTGATTTTGCGAGTGGAAGCCTGTGACCAGTGGTGTACCGCAGGGATCGGTGCTAGGACACTTGCTGTTTGTAGTGTACATTAATGATTTAGACATGAATATAGGAGGTATGATCAGTAAGTTTGCAGATGACACGAAAATTGGTGGTGTCATAAATAGTGAGGAGGAAAGCCTTAGATTACAGCTATATATAGATGGGCTGGTAAGATGGGTGGAGCAATGGCAAATGAAATTTAATCCTGAGAATTGTGAGCTAATGCATTTTGGGAGGACTAACAAGGCAAGGGAATATACAATGGATGGTAGGACCCTCGAAAGTACAGAGGGTCAGAGGGACCTTGGTGTACTTGTCCATAGATCACTGAAGGCGGCAGTACAGGTAGATAAGGTGGTTAGGAAGGCATATGGGATACTTGCCTTTATTAGCCGAGGCATAGAATATAAGAGCAGGGAGGTTATGATGGAGCTGTATAAAATGCTAGTTAGGCCACAGCTGGACTACTGTCTACAGTTCTGGGCACCACACTATAGGAAGAATGTGATTGCACTGGAGAGGGTGCAGAGGAGATTCACCAGGATGTTGCCTGGGATGCAGCATTTCAGCTGTGAAGACAGACTGGTTAGGCTGGGGTTGTTTTCCTTAGAGCAGAGAAGGCTGAGGGGGGACATGATTGAGGTGTACAAAATTATGAGAAGCATTGACAGGTTAGATAGGAAGAAAACTTTTCCCTTAGCGGAGGGATCAATAACTAGGGGGCATAGATTTAAGTTAAGGGGCAGGAGGTTTAGAGGGGATTTGAGGAAAACAATGTTCACCCAAAGGGTGGTTGGAATCTGGTACACACTACCTGAAGGGGTGGTAGAGGCAGGAACCCTCATAACATTTAAGAAGTATTGAGATGAGCACTTAAAATGCCATAGCATACAAGGCTATGGGCCAAGTGCTGGAAAATGGGATAGAATAAATAGGTGCTTGTTGACCGGCACAGATACGATGGACCGAAGGGCCTGTTTCAGTGCTGTATAACTCTATGACTTTATGAGTGGGTGTGAGTAGTGATATGATGGAAAATGCTTGACAAGGCAGAGTGAGGGAGTGAAGGGAGGTCTTAAAGCACAGGATGTGGTTGAATCAGCAAATGTACTAATTTTTCCTGACCTGCTTATATCAGTAATGCACTTCCTACATTGCATTTATGACCTGGGCACAAAGCTCCTGTTGCTCACCTCCTCAGCTACCTCTAACCACACTTTCTTGTAGAGAGCAGCAGGTTTCTTCCTCCCATTGCTGTGGAAAAATTTGTTCCTCCTTCTCCTGACTGCACCCAGCAGTAATTCAAGATATGAGCCATTCAATCTGGGGCCTGCCCTATGTCCACCATCCAACCTTCACACTTCCAAATTCTGACCCACTCAGTTGATTTATGGGTTTTCTCCATGCAATTCCAACCTGCGCTCTGAAGCTGCCTTCATATTAATATCAGGGCCTGTATATCTAAAGGCAGCAATCTTGTAGTTTCAATGGTAACTTTTGAAGGTTGAATAGTGTGATACTTTCCGTCAACGAAGCTCATGTCCGAGCTCTTTATGTTCCTGTACTATATTCATGCCTGTACTACTTTCATGTAGGCATTGACCCATTTTAGATGTGTTAGTACTTGCATAAAAATAGCACACATGGGAATATAGTACAAATGAATTTCAACAATTGGAAATTCTCGTCTTTCGTTACAAATGACTCATATATTCAACTCATCTTGATATGGTATTGCATATTTTAAGATTAGCAGTCAGATACATATTAAAAATTGGACAGAAGATTGAATTACTGATGTACATGGACCATCTCTATCATTGAGATAGCTAGTGTAGAAAGTGGATAAATTCACACAGGTGCATTAAGGACTGCTTGTTTGAAATTGAGGAAGAGCAAAGGGAGATTTACTCTGCACCTGACTGTGTGAAACATAACCTGAAAGCTCTTAATCCTAATCCTGGGATGCAAAGGTGGAACAGTGTTCCATTCCCAAGTACTGGCATCCTACTTCTTAATGAATGACAAAAAAGGGAAAAGTATTCAAGAAAAGGAGGTGAGAGAAATGGTGGCTCTTGCTGTTTCATACAGATGTCTGAAAGGAGATGTGGCCTGTCCTGATGTGGGCCTCAGATTATCTCTGACCTGTCAGAAGAAAGATTATAATCACAAACTCACACAGTTCTCTAATATTTTCAAGACCATCAATAAAAAGGAATCTGAGACACAATATTATGCCTGATATATTATTCTCTACTTAATTTTTATAGTGTGTCATGCAGACCCCCCACCTGCCAAAAATGAGGCATATGAATTTTGTCTTATGAACATTGATTTTAAACTGTTGCTGGAGTGAGGAAATTACTTGTTAAATATCAGCCAAGGCTGGAAAAAACATCTACATTTAACAGACAGAGCTTGTGGAGAGGAAGGACCATTCCCTGACACATTCAACCCACAATGGACTTTGATCACCAGACATTGAAGGCGAGGAAGCTCACATTCCAGGATGACTGCTAAGATGGCTGAATCCACAAACAGACGTGGTCAAACCAGCTAGTCACATGACTAACCTGCTTGGCAACCTGAGTTTTTTTTGAATTGTAAAAATAGTTTGAGAGAGAGAGAGACTGTTTGCTCCTGGACTGAAAAGACCTCTCCTTGCTGGCTTGTCACAGCCTCTCCTGTCTGCTCCCATCTCTTTCCCATGGAACTCCAAATCCACTGAAAATGTGAACCTCAAAAGAGAAAAGTCTCCTACATCAAACAAGGTTTAAGAAGAATACTGGGCCCCAACGAAAAGCAAGACCTACCTACAATCAAAGACTCTGCAATGAACTCGAAGAACAGTAACCAAAACCATCTTCAGATATTGCCTCAAACTTATCCACTTTATTTCTTCTGCTCTTTTCTGTCTCTATCTGCATGTGTGTTTATCGCGTATGCATGCTAGCATGGGCGCATTATGTATCTGTAGGCGTTAACCGAATTAGAGTTTAAGTTTAATAAATTTCAGATTTTCTTTTTTAAACTTAAGAAAACCTATTTGGTTGGTTTCTTTGCCTTACAATTAGAAAGCGGTGAATAGGGATTCACCAAGGGGGAGCTAAAACACGGTGTGTTTAAAATTAAACTCTGTTATGGTAAGGCCAGGTGAAGGCTGAGAGGGACCCCTAGACTCGTTTCTCACCTGGTCGTAGCAAGTGTCTAAAAGTTGAAATTAAACTTTTTTTTTGCTCAGGTCTATTAATAATTTGAAATGTTTTGAGATTTGTCTCTTACCACATTATTGCTGCAGCTTGCAATTTTTGCCTCTGAATTAGTGTTTGATGTTTGCTATGTTGATGCACTGAGTCTGTGCTCTGGTATTTTATTTGCTTTGCACCTCTTCCCATGCCAAAGAAAAAGTTCAATTCAAAAATAGTCTTTACTAAAATAAGTGGCTGTGTTAATAATGGAGGATACAATAGAATGGCACCACCAATTTTTGTCCATGATGATGTGCTTAAAGGGACATTCCATGTTGTGGAATATTTCCTAAAATAACAATGGATTTCCAATTTACTTAATCCAGTGTTGATAGATTTTGTTTGGTAGAATGATCTGATAGATGGAAAGTTTCATCATGGTACTTTAATGAACAGGCTACAAAAGCATTTCAATATGTTTTCCAACAAATTGGTTAGGACTGAATTCCAGCAATAATGAATTATTTACAATTGCTTTTAGCTTTAGACACACTACTACACTATTATTAATTTTTTTGCTATGAAACAAAGCAAAGTTAATTGATTCATCGATAAAGACAGATTTCAGCTTAGGTATGTGTTCCATGTTTCCTGTCACAAATGCCGAATTACAAACATTCAGTAGAATCAGAGGTGTTTGAAATTCAGCCCACATATAAGACTAATGTTAATAATACATCACTTTAAGGGATAGCAATTTTGTTCAGCATTTAGTCTCGCAAAACAATGATAGTTTTGCATGGAATTAAAAAGCCGAGAGCACCTCCACCTTATTCAGCATGCCACAGACGTTTATGAATGTAATGTTTTTGTGGAAATATTGCTGACATGCACTTTTTACAAAGTGTTTAAGGAGCTGGCTTCAACTAATTAGTGTTCTGCTGACAGAATATTTTCTATTTGTGGAAAACACTGGGCTGCGTTTTTACTTTTCATTTTGTGATTCATTCCAACTATATTCTTATATGGTACACCAATTCATTCTGGGATTGAACACTTCAGCTGAACATAGCATAGCTGCAGGAAGATCAGCATATTGTTACCACCAGGTGAGAAGAGGTCGAGGGGTTCCCTCTCAGCCTTTGCCTGGCTTAACAGTAACAGGTTTTAATTTTAGAAACACTATGTTTTTAGCTCCCTTCTCAGTGAATCCTTGTTCACTGCTCCAATTGTAAGGCAAAGAAATCAGATAGGTTTCCTTAGATGCAAACAAGAAAGGTGGAAGTTTATTAATCTTAAACTCTAATCTGGTTAACGACTGCGAATATGCGACGTGACCACGCTAGCATGCATATGCGATAAACACACATGCAGATAGAGACAGAAAAAGTAGAAAAGAATACAGGGAAAAAGTTTGAGGCAATATAGGGATTATACTTACAGTCCTTTAAGTTCAATGTGGAGTCTTTGGTTGCCGGTAAGTCCTGCAATTCGTTGGGGCCCAGTTCACGCTTCAACTTGTTTCGATGTCAGAGTCTTTTCTCTCTTGAGGTTTACGTGTCTTCCGTGGGTCCGGTGGCTTGGGAGAAAGCGAGAGAGACAGCCAGGAGAGAAACTTGCTTGTTCCAGCCTCAGTTGCAAAAACTGCCTTCTAATTCAAACTGTCCTGTGTCTCATTCAGAGCATGGACCAGCCAGTTAGTCATGCGACCAGTCCTGTCTTTGTGGATTGTATCATCTTTGCAGTCCCTGGAATGCTCTTCCTTACACCTTCAATGTCTGGTGATCTAAATCCATTTAGGTCAATTGGACCAGGGAGTAGTTCTTTGTCTCCACAAGCACCGTCTCTTAGTATGCAAATATCCTCTAGTCAAAGGTTTGGTGATCTCTTTAACAAGTCATTTCTTCACTCCAGCAACAGTTTAAAATCAATATTCATATGACAAAATTAATATGCCTCATTCTTGGCAGGTGGGGGTCTGCATGACAACATACTGGTCAATTAAGAAACAAATGCCTACTGATTGTGGAAAACTTGCAAGTGCGAGGAGAGGTGATGTGTAGAAGTTATAAAGTAGAAAATACTTTCAAAGATACTTACAGATAAGAAAGATCATTTGACTATCTCAATTAATCCATTCAGAAAGTCCCTACAGTTATTCCAATTGCTGTACCTTAATGATTCCAGGGTTTTCACCTCCATTATTCTAACCGTATGTTCATCCCAAGTGTTGCTCACCTGATCATTCTTTATATTAAGAAGAATTTCCTGATATCAGTTCAAATTTTCCTTTTATACTTTTAACCTACGTCCCCTGGTTGTACTCCCACAATTTAATATGAGATAATTTTGGATTTTACGTTTCCATTCCCTTGACTATGTTTTAGTGTAAAAACAGGATGATGGAAAATGCAAAAAAGAAAAAATGAGTGAAAGGTAGCATTATTTTAAAACATTAATTAAAACTCTGTTTTATGTGCCTGTTTTGGCCCAGTGAGGTAGCCATTTCCACAGACTAGCTGGAAGCTTAAGGGTTGAATTAAGTTTACAAGTTCCATTTGCTTCTTTCCACATGTTTCAGTTCTCTGTTTCACTTAATTCTTATAGAATCATAAAATGGTTGCAGAATAGAAAGAGGCCATTTGGCCCATCGTGTCCATGCCAGCTCTCTGCAAGAGCAACTGTGCTAATCTCACTTCCCCGCTCTTTCCCCATAGCCCTGAAAATTATTTCTCTTCAGGTGCTTATCCAATTCCCTTTTGAAAGCCACGATTGAAGTTGCCTCCACCATGCTCTCAGGCAGTGCGTTCCAGATCCTAACCGTGTATAAATACTTCGTTCTTCTGAAGTCATGTATATCTGGATCATCACTTCTTTGTCTTAACCATTAGCATGATCCTGGGTGGGCGGTTTGCTAGAGCTCCTCGGGAGGGTTTAAACTAGTTTGGCAGGGGGATGGGAACCGGAGCTACGGATCAGTGAATGGGGTAGCTGTTGAACAGGCAGATACCGAGTGCAGAGAGTCTGCGAGGAAGGTTAGACAGTTGACAGGGCAAAGTTGCAGCCAGTATGATGGGTTGAAGTGTGTCTATTTTAACGCAAGAAGTGTCAGGAATAAGGGTGATGAACTTAGAGCATGGATCAGTACTTGGAGCTACGATGTTGTGGCCATTACGGAGACATGGATATCACAAGGGCAGGATTGGATGTTGGATGTTCCGGGGTTTAGATGTTTCAAAAGGAATAGGGAGGGAGGTAAAAGAGGTGGGGGAGTGGCATTGCTAATCAGGGATAGTATCACAGCTGCAGAAAGGGAGGTCGTCGAGGAGGGTTTGTCTACTGAGTCATTATGGGTGGAAGTCAGAAACAGGAAAGGAGCAGTCACTTTGTTGGGAGTTATCTATAGACCCACCAACAGCAACAGAGACATGGAGGAATAGATTGGGAGGCAGATTTTGGAAAGGTGCAGAAGTAACAGGGTTGTTGTCAGGGGTGATTTCAACTTCCCTAATATTGATTGGAACCTCCTTAGTGCAAATAGTTTGGATGGAGCAGTTTTTGTCAGCAGGTGTGTCCAGGAAGGTTTCCTGACTCAATATGTAGATAGGCCGACTAGAGGGGAGACTATATTGGACTTGGTGCTTGGCAACGAACCAGGCCAGGTGGCAGATCTCTCGGTGGGAGAGCATTTCGGTGATAGTGATCACAACTCCCTGACCTTTACTATAGCCATGGAGAGGGACAGGAGCAGACGGGATGGGAAAGTATTTAATTGGGGGAGAGGGAATTACAATGCTATTAGGCAGGAACTGGGGAGCATAAACTGGGAACAGATGTTCTCAGGGAAATGCACGACAGAAATGTGGAGGTTGTTTAGGGAGCACTTGCTGCGACTGCTGGATAGGTTTGTCCCGATGAGGCAGGGAAGGGATGGTAGGGTGAAAGAACCTTGGATGACAAGAGATGTGGAACAGCGAGTCAAGAGGAAGAAGGAAGCTTACTTAAGGTTGAGGAAGCAAGGATCAGACAGGGCGCTAGAGGGTTACAAGGTAGCCAGGAAGGAACTGAAGAATGGACTTAGGAGAGCTAGAAGGGGACATGAAAAAGTCTTGGCGGGTAGGATTAAGGAAAATCCCAAGGCGTTCTACACTTATGTGAGGAACAAGAGGTTGGCCAGAGTGAGGGTAGGGCCGATCAGGGATGTGGAGGGAACTTGTGCCTGGAGTCGGAAGAGGTAGGGGAGATCCTAAATGAATACTTTGCTTCAGTATTCACTAGTGAGAGGGACCTGGTCATTTGTGAGGACAGCGTGGAACAGGCTGATATGCTCGAACAGGTTGAGGTTAAGAGGGAGGATGTGCTGGAAATTTTGAATGATATGAGGACAGATAAGTCCCCGGGGCCAGACGGGATATACCCAAGGATATTACGGGAAGTGAGGGAAGAGATTGCTGTTCCTTTGGCGATGATCTTTGCATCTTCCCTGTCCACTGGAGTAGTACCGGATGATTGATTAGATTAGATTAGAGATACAGCACTGAAACAGGCCCTTCGGCCCACCGAGTCTGTGCCGAACATCAACCACCCATTTATACTAATCCTACACTAATCCCATATTCCTACCAAACATCCCCACCTGGAGGGTGGCAAATGTTGTTCCCTTGTTCAAGAAAGAGAACAGGGATAACCCTGGGAATTATAGACCAGTCAGTCTTACGTCGGTAGTGGGCAAATTATTGGAGAGGATTCTGAGAGACAGGATTTATGATTATTTGGAAAAGCACGGTTTAATTAGAGACAGTCAGCATGGCTTTGTGAGGGGCAGGTCATGCCTCACAAGCCTTATTGAATTCTTTGAAGATGTGACAAAACACTTTGATGAAGGAAGAGCAGTGGATGTGGTGTATATGGATTTTAGCAAAGCGTTTGATAAGGTTCCCCATGGTAGGCTCATTCAGAAAGTAAGGAGGCATGGGATTCAGGGAAAGTTGGCTGTCTGGATACAAAATTGCTGGCCCATAGAAGTCAGAGGGTGGTAGTAGATGGAAAGTATTCAGCATGGAGCTCGGTGACCAGTGGTGTTCCACAAGGATCTGTTCTGGTACCTCTGCTCTTTGTGATTTTTATAAATGACTTGTATGAGGAAGTGGAAGGCTGGGTTAGCAAGTTTGCCGATGACACGAAGGTTGCTGGAGTTGTGGATAGTGTGGAAGGCTGTTGTAGGTTGCAACTGGACATTGACAGGATGCAGAGCTGGGTTGAGAAGTGGCAGATGGAGTTCAACTTGGAAAAGTGTGAACTGATTCATTTTGGAAGGTCGAATTTGAATGCAGAATACAGGATTAAAGACAGGATTCTTGGTAGTGTGGAGGAACAGAGGTATCTTGGGGTCCATGTCCATAGATCGCTCAAAGTTGCCACCCAAGTTGATAGGGTTGTTAAGAAGGCGTATGGTGTGTTGGCTTTCATTAACAGGGGGATTGAGTTTAAGAGCTGCGAGGTTATGCTGCAGCTCTATAAGGCCCTGGTTCGACCACACTTGGAATATTGTGTTCAGTTCTGGTCGCCTCATTATAGGAAGGATGTGGAAGCTTTAGAGAGGGTGCAGAGGAGATTTACCAGGATGCTGCCTGGACTGGAGGGCATGTCTTAGGAAGAAAGATTGAGGGAGCTAGGGCTTTTCTCATTGGAGCGAAGAAGGATGAGAGGTGATTTGATAGAGGGGTACAAGATGATGAGAGGCATAGATAGAGTGGATAGCCAGAGACTTTTTCCCAGGGTGGAAAGGGCTATCACCAGGGGGCATAATTTTAAGGTGATTGGAGGAAGGTTTCGGGGAGATGTCAGAGGTAGGTTCTTTACACAGAGAGTGGTGGGTGTGTGGAATGCGCTGCCAGTGGTGGTAGTAGAAACAGATACATTAGGAGCATTTAAGCGACTCTTGGATAGGTACATGGATGATAGTAGAATGAAGGGTAGGTAGTTAGTTTGATCTTAGAGTAGGTTAAAGGTTCGGCACAACATCGTGGGCCGAAGGGCCTGTACTGTGCTGTACTGTTCTATGTTCTATGATATCAAGTGATGAATTTTACTATTTATCTCTCCTGGCACAGAACCTTGCACATTGCAAATGTAAGTTGGAAATTTGAGCGTGAAGGACAATTTTTGTTTTATTTGTTCATGAGATGTAAGTGTTGGTAAAGGCCAGCATTTGTTGCCCATCCTTAACTGCCCTTGAGAAGTGGGGGTGAGCCGTCAACTTGACCCACTGCAGTCCATGTGCAAGTGCACCCACAGCGCTGTTAAAAAGGGAATCCCAGGATTTTGGCCCAATGACACTGATAGAATGGCTATATAGTTCCAAATCAGGATGGTGTGTGGATAGGAGGAGAACTTGCAGGTTATGGTGTTCCCAGGTGACTGCAGCCCTTGTCCTTGTAGGTGATTGAAGCAGTGGGTTTGAAAGTAGCTGTTAAAGGAGCCTCGGTGAAGTGCTGCAGTGCATTTTGTAGATGGTACACACTGCTGTCACTGTGCACCAGTGGTGGAGGGAGTGAATGTTTAAGGTAGTGGATGGGGTGTCGATCAAATGGGCTGCTTTATCCTGGATGTTTTTGAGCCTCTTGATCGTTGTTGGAGCTGCACTCATCTAGGCAAATTGAAGTATTCCATCACATTCCTGACTTGTGCCTTGTAGATGGTGGACAGGCTGTGGGGAGTCAGGAAGTGAGTTACTCGCCACAGACGTCCCTGCATCTGATTTGCTCTTGTGGCTACAGTATTTGTATGGCTGGTCCAGTTCAGCTTCTGGTCAATGGTAGCCCCCAGCGTGTTGATGGTAAAGGATTCAGTGATGGTAATGCCATTGAATGCCAAGGGAAATGATTAGATTATGTATTATTTGAGATGGGCATTGCCTGGCACTTGTGTGATGCAAATATTACTTGCCACTTATTAGTCCAAGTCTGAATGTTGTCTCAGTCTTGCTGCATGGGGGCATAGACTACTTCACTATCTGAGGGGTTGCGAATGGTACTGAACCCTGTGCAATCATCAATGAACATCTCCACTTCTGACCTTATGATGGAGGGAAGGTCATTGATGAAGCAGTTGAAGATGGTTGGGCTTAGGACAGTACCCTGTGCTTGATTTTAGCCTGCACCATTTTCTGTCTATTCTGTGAATAGGCGTTAAATTGTGTGGGCTATGAATTAGGTGTAGTGATCTCCGCACTTGCATGTACTCCTGAGATACTCTACTGTCTTGTGAACTTCTGTAGCCGGAATGCTAACTTGTGAAATTTGCCCCCAAATCTAACTGCAGAATGATCCCTGGAACTCACCTGGGCACCTACTTCTAGGTTACTTATTAAATCTGTTAAATCTGGGCCGTTAAATCTAATGCAATATCCACCCTGATACCTTATTTCACATGTGATGTGAAGAAACTTGTTCATGAAATTGTTTGTCCTTCTGCTCCTCCCTTTTGTTCATTCCTCACCTTCTATATTAGCTATAGGGTACTGAACTCTCCCAAATTATTACATTATAACCCCCAGCATCAAAAGAAAGAAGTAAGTGCTTTGGTGACCTGCAATGTTGCTTTTAATGATTTGTTCACCTGTAGCCCTAGATCCTTTTCTAAGGTGTAAGTGATATTTCTATTTTTCCTACCAAATGCATCACCTCACATTTATTTATATTACAGTTCATGAGCCAGTTAACTGCTCAGTTTGCAAGTTTACTAATGTATTCTTGTATTATGTTGTATTCTTCCTCAGTGTTAGCTATACCAGCCACCCACTCCCAACCTTATTGAAGGCCTTTTGAAAATCCAAGAATATGAAATCTACTACTCTTTCTGTTAGCTCTTCAAAGAGTTCTTATCAGGTTACATAAGCCTTTTGGAATCCATGCTGACTAATTTTTATTATATTTTCCGTCTCTCAATGTTCTTCTATCATTTCTTTTAGCAGAGATTTCAGTATCTTTTTTATTACTGACATTAAGCTGACTGGTCTATAGTTCCCAGGTTTTGTTCGATCTCCCGTTTTGTATATAGGAACATCATTAGCTTTCCATTAGTCCTCTGGCACTACTACCTCTTCTATGCAAGTTTTGTATATATAAACTAGTTTCTCTGTTGTCTCCTCTCTCGTTGGCAGCATAGCATCTGGATGTGGAGTTTTATCTTCTTTTAGTTTTGCTAGTTTGTCAATTATTTTCTCCCTTTCTATCACAACTGTATTAATGTTCTTTTTAAGCTCATTCTCGAGTGAAGTGCCTATTTCTTTGGGGCCGATTTTAATTCTGTGTGAGTGAATGGGTTTTGAAAGAGTTAAAATCTTAATTTTTTTTTTACCTAAAGCTGAGGCGAAATAGTTATTTAGTACTTTGGCCATTTCTCTGTCATTACCTGTGAGTTTATCTTGCTCAGCCTATAGTATTCCTATCACTAATTAGTTGTTGTAATGTTAATTAAATTCACAGAACAGGAAATAAAATGACTGTAAAGGAAATACTTCTATCCATATTTGACATCTTCTCCCGATGACTTGACTGATTTGTTTTACATATTTGACAACTCTCCATTCATTGGCAATGGTTCTGTTTAAAAGAATGTCTCCAAGTTTGTCCATTGCATTCTGTCACTAAAATCTCACTTTCTAATGGTCTTTTCCCATTGAATTAGATTTGACAGACAAAGTAACATACATCTATCTTGGGACAAGCAAAACTAACGCAGGCAAACATATATGTAGCCATGCCTCTTTTAGGTCCCATTTCTATATTAAACTTTTTGTTACCTGTTTACTAGGCAGTATCAATATTGTTATTTGGCCCGAGGTGGTGGTGGGTATACTGTTACCAGAAAAAAATCGTAAATTTGTCAAATATTGAAAAAATTATTGACAACTGATGTGCTAAGAAACAATTCCTCAAGTAGTGCTTCCATTTGACTAAAGATATAATTGTTCAAATGACTTTGATCAATTCTGGCTGTTGTGATTCTAAAAGTGTAAGATGATAGGGCCAACTGACTGATTGGGACGGTGGCAGCATTATTTTGTATTTTCAAAATAAGCAACAGCAAATTTTACTTGGTTATAAGGTACTTTAATATTACATGTCATAAGTTACTTTAATATAACAAGTTATAAGGTACCTTCATATTGGAAGGTTGCAGTGATGGCAGACCTCCATTGGTTGCACTTCCTAATATAAACAGCACAACCTCCCTGGAACCCACAGCTGTGGAAATATTGGTCTACAAATTGAGTCACGTTTGCCAGTTCAAGTGTTTGCACTTCAAGTATAACTAGATATGTGAAACCTTTTGTGACTGGTACCTGACTCAAAAGCAAAAGAGAAATACAGCATATGGAGGTTGCTTTCCCCAAATCTGAATAAAAATTGTGTAAAATTTCCTATAGTTTTTAAATTTGGATCATTGTTCCTCTCTTCTTCAGATGTTCTATGCCAGCAGTTTTATCTGGCAGTAATGACAATTCTACAGGAAGTTATTAGCTGTATAAAAATAAGACTTTCTTTGATATGCTGCTGTATCACCTCCCTCAGCACTTCATGCAAAATAAATTGTTTTGGAAATGCTTTGTAGACAAGTATAAGAGTTATTTTTGCATCCAAGAAGATGCCACAAACAACAATTAGATGAACAATCAGTTGAGGGAAGAATGTTAGTCAGGATATTGTGTCGAACTCTCGTGAGATCGTTGGGGTCACCTGAATAAGTAGACAGAAACCTTAATTAAAACTCTTGACTGAAGGAAGGCACCTCCAACAATACAGTACTCCCTCAGGCAGTTTCAACTTGGAATAGTAGTTTTCAAATTTTTATGTATGGCCTCCTCACCACCCCTGAAAATACTGCTGCATTCCCAGGGACCCAGTGCAAATATTGGCATTCTTCTGCTGTAACATCTGAGACAGTACCAGCTCAGTGTTATCATTGCAGGAAACAATTTTATTGGTACTAATGGCTTTCTTTTTGCATTGTTGATGGGAATTTGGAACAGTTGAGCCATAGCTACAAAAAATCAAGTTAATAAAAATTTGGCTATGGCAGGGCATTTCCTGATGGGCAGAGTTTGCCCAAAGATCCATTTTCTGGGCATTTAGTATGCAAGCAGCACATTGCTTTTTAAAAACAACTTTTGAGATGGGGAAATATAACTTTGCTGTCAAATAAAACTCATCTGAAATTGAGTGATGAACAAATGGTATCCAGACTAAAACAAATCCACAGCACCACCTATTGGCCGAAACTAAATCATGGTGGTCCACTATTTATGTACCAAATTCCAATGATGAAGGATTAGATATTAGTCTGGGCCTGTTTTGGGCCAGGCAGTGTGTACCCTATCTGACAGGCCAGAGGCTGTCCTGTCATTGGACCTTGGGCCTCATTTAAATCTTATTGTCAGCGTCTGTTCCCAGGACTGCAGAGTCAGGTGGAGCTGTTCTCCTCCTCCTTGCTCGTCAGAAAGGTTTTTTTTTAAAACGTGAAAAAGACCTTATCTTTAATTGGCAACCGCAGGGGCCACTGGACAATCCAGATCAAGGCAGTCTTAATGACTACAAATTTTGCAGTGGGGTCCTTCAACAGAGGTCAGTCCCCTCGTGAATATATTTAAGGACACCTGAAAAATGGTTTCCCGAATTTAGCAGTGGGACCAACACCTGCATAGATTGGGTAATGTCTGGAATACTGCTAAAAAAGTATGCTTTCTATCTGTTTTACACATGTGATTTTACTGCTATGTGGCAAACACCTGATCTCAGCCACACTGTCGTGTGGAGGTTAGATGTTCCTTGTAGGACCAATTTGAGGAAAATTTCACCCTGAGTACTCTTGCACACGTCCTAGCGGCCAGCTCAAGAATAGCACTGCCCCTAGAGCAACTATTTCAGCATTCACAAAAACTGGGATTTGGACAAGGAAGAGAGGAGTGACTGAAAATGTAAAAGTAAAAAAAAACAGCAAAATAAAATCCTGATCATGGATTTTAGTAGACATGTCACACCACTTTCTATTTACTGTTGTTGCATTAAATTCCTGATTTCCAGTTATCCTTCAATGCATAAAGCTGAATGAAGCAGTATGTTTTAGACTGCTATTCATCAGTGCTCAGAACATAAACTGTTGTCAATCCACTATAAATAGCTGCAGTACACTGGAAGTATAATGTGTAATAATTCTCAAGTAATTCTGAGATGAAAAGCTGCTTTGAATTACCTTTTTGCTTTGAAGAGGTAATGACAGGAAGATGGTTTTTTACCACAGAAGGTTTTCTTTATCATAATGCTTGATATCAATGTATCTTCTTTGTGTTTGAAATTTCTTTGAATAGAGGCCACTTTGAAAGAAAGTACTGCTGTAATAAATGGGCAAGTATGTACTTATCCTTCAATTGCAGCTTTAAACTACTGGGGGAAAATATTACCTTAAATGAGGTGTTACGACCAGGTGAGAAAGGTGTCAAGGGGTCTTTTACTGTCTTCACATGGTCTTATTGTAACAGGGTTGATTTTTAAACACATTGTGTTTTGAGCTCCCCCTTGGTGAATCCTTGTTCACTGCTTTCCAATTATAAGGCAAAGAAGTGAACACAAACAGGCTTTCTTAGGTTTAAAGAAGAAAAGTGAAATTTATTAAAACTTAAACTCTAATTCGGTTAACGCCTACGTATATATGACATACTCATGCTAGCATGCACATGTGATACACACATGCAAATAGGGATAGAAAAGAGCAGAAGAAAAATAGAGAAGTTTGAGGCAATCAAAAGAGTTTCTTGTCTACTGTGCTTCAAGCTCACTGTAGTCCCTTTGTAAGTAATCTTTCTTTTCGTTGGGGCCCAGTATTCTTCTTAAACCTTGTTCACTGTAGGAGACTTTTCTCTCTTGGGGTTCATGTGTCTTCAATGGGTCTTCCGTTCTGTGAGAAAGAGATGAGAGCAGACAGGAGAGAGGTCTTTTCAGTCCAGGAGCAAAGAGTTTTCTGAGTTTCAAACACTCTGTGGGAAGTGCAAATTCAAACAACCAGTTAGTCATATAACTAAACTGGTCTGACCAGGTCTTCTGTGTATTGGAGAAGCAGGAACTGGGTCCTTTGTTCCAACACTGTCTGCTAGTATGTAAAAAAGGTCTTTCCGGCGAGGGACCTGGCAAATCCTTGTGATAGGTCTTCTTTTCTTCCCAGAAATAGTTTTAAGTTTTTAATGTTCATGTGGCAAAATAATGTGTGCTTCATTCTTGGCAGGTGGGGGCTGCATGACAGAGGGAATTGGCCATATTTTAATGTTTGGATAATAGAGTCATAGAGAGATACAGCACTGAAACAGGCCCTTCGGCCCACCGAGTCTGTGCCGACCAACAACCACCCATTTATACTAATCCTACATTAATCCCATATTCCCTACCACATCCCATCATTCTCCTATCACCTACCTACCGACACTAGGGGCAATTTACAATGGCCAATTTACTTATCAACTTGCAAGTTTAATATTTAATGTTTAATATTCATTGAAGTGAGGAACATCAGTGTAGTATATGGTAAGAGCTGATCATATTGTAATACTATCCTCTCTGTTGGGAGGAGTTTTGAATAAAAAAGTGAGACAACATGGCCGATTAAGTAGAGTCTCTGTGTGAGTTATTTCCAGTTCAAACACCACAGAAAGATGGCAATGAGGAAGGGATGGATTTTTTTGACATTTCATTGGATTAATCAAGGACCAGAAAACATTCTGACACTTTTTGGAACCCTTGAAGTTAAATTTGAGGATGATTGAGCAGTTTAGAAAGATTATTCCGTGTGCACATGTCGCATTCCTGCACAACTCAGTGAGTCATTGTATGGTATGCAGGGTGGAGGCTATTGCAATTTTTTGCACCACAGGAGGTGTGAACTGTGAGCAGATGTGGATTCAGACTGAATGGTGTATGTAGTTGCATAGGAAAAAAATGGCTCAAAAAGTTTATTTGGGGTCAATGGGGGAATTCAACCCTGACAAAGAGGACTGGAGAAATTATGAATGAAGGCTTAATGTTTGGATGAAAGCAAATATAATAGGTGATGAGGATAAAGTTACTGTCTTCTTCACCATGAGGGGGTCTGATGCCTTTGATGTAGTGTCCAGCCTGTGTTGACTGACAGACCCCAGTACTATGAGATATACTGAAGTAAATGAGATTCTGGACTCTTATTAGGCATGACTAAGAATGGAATCACACTGATAGTTGCATTCTGTCAAAGGAAACAGTTGCCAAGAGAATCTGTAGTGGATTATATTTTTGAGTTAAAGAAACTCTCCTGCCACTGTGGGTATGATGTGCAATTAAGAGACAATATCATAGGAGGCTTGAAGAACAATAAAATCCAAGCCAAGCTGTTGAGTAAAGGAAATAAGCTGACATGGAGGGGGACCTGCAATGAGGAAGCAGCAGAAAGAGATAGTTGCAAAATGCAAGGGAGTTCTTTTGCCAAGCCGGTAGGTGGGGTCCATAGGATTTCAGCAGGATCCAGGCCATAGCAGACATGTCCACAGTCTCAGAGTCAGAAGTTCAGATGTTACCATTGCCATGGTAGCCACGAACCATCTCAATGTCTCAATTTTCAAAGTGCTCTGCCTGTGGGAAAATCAGTCATAACCAGACGGCATGCAGGAGTAGAAGAACCAGTAATTCTCCAGGTCACAGTCAAGCTCCAGGTCATAGTGAAGCATCAGGTCATGGTCAAGCACCGGGTTGGGGCCAGAGTCGGTTTGTAGTCAAACATCAGGTCGAAGTCAGGGTAGATCAAAAGCTTGTTCAGGAGCCTGGATGTCCTCAAATATGCATATGATAGATATGGAAATAGTAGTTGATATTGTTACGACCAGGTGAGGCAGGGATCTAGGGCTCCCCTCTCAGCCTTTTCCTGGTTGGCCGTAACAGGGTTTAATTTTTAAAACACCGTGTTTTTCGCTTCCCCTTAGTGAGTTGTTGCTCACTGCTCTCGAATTGTGATTGCAAAGAAATCAACCAGACAGGTTATCTCAGATTTAAACAAGAAAGGTATAAGTTTATTATGCTTAAAACTCTAATTCAGTTAAAACTACTAAAAATATGTGACACAGCGATGCTAGCATGCATATGCGATATAGAGACAGAGGAGAAGAAGGGGAAAGGTTTGAAGTAAGAGCTGGAGTTCAGTTACTGGTTTTGGATTGGATGTAAAGTCTTTGATTGAAGTTAAGTCTTGCAGGTCTCATTGGGGTCCAGTGCACACTTCCAAACTTGTTTCGCTGGTCTTCTGTCTTGAGGCTAAGTTACTTCCGTGGGTCCCTGGAACTTGGTGTGTGTCTGAGAGAGAGAGGTGCTCTCTTCTTGAAGTTCAGTTGCAGTCTCTTTCCAAACTGTTCTGTGTCAGGCACAATTCAAAACACCCCAGGGTGGCCAGCAGGTTAGTCATGTGACCAGCTCCTTGTGTGGAGCAGTCTCACCTGTGACATTTGTGGATGCCACCAAGCTTACCAGAGATATGAACATACGAATTAGGAGCAGGAGTAGGCCACTCAGCCCTTCGAGCCCGCTCCGCCATTCAGTAAGTTCATGGCTGAACTGATTGCTCCACATTTCCACCTACCCCTGATAATCTTCCACCCCCTTGCTTATCAGGAATCTATCTACCTCTGCCTTAAAAATATTCAAAGATTCTGCTTCCACCGCCTTTTGAAGAAGAGAATTCCAAAGACTCATGACCCTCTGAGAGAAAAAAAGTTCTCCTCACCTCTGTCCTAAATGGGCGACCCTTATTTTTAAACAGTGACCCC
The DNA here is from genome assembly GCF_036365525.1 of Heterodontus francisci. Classification (NCBI taxonomy): domain Eukaryota; kingdom Metazoa; phylum Chordata; class Chondrichthyes; order Heterodontiformes; family Heterodontidae; genus Heterodontus; species Heterodontus francisci. Next base: position 37,072,913 of record NC_090380.1, on the reverse strand, counting down.
TAGTTCTAGATTCTCTCATAAGGGAAAACATCCTTTCCACATCCACCCTGTCAAGACCTCTCAGGATCTTATATGTTTCAATCAAGTCGCTTCTTACTCTTCTAAATTCCAGCGGATACAAGCCTAGCCTTTCCTCATAAGACAGCCTGCTCATTCCAGGTATTAGTCTAGTAAACCTTCTCTGAACTGCTTCCAACGCATTTACACCTTTCCTTAAATAAGGAGACCAATACTGTTCACAGTACTCCAGATGTGGTCTCACCAATGCCCTGTATAGCTGAAACATAACCTCCCTACTTTTGTATTCAATTCCCCTCGTGACAGACAATAGCATTCTATTAGCTTTCCTAATTACATGCTGTACCTGCATATTAACCTTTTGCGATTCATGCACTAGGAAACCCAGTTCCCTCTTCATCTCATTGCTCAGCAATCTCACCATTTAGATTATATGCTTCTTTTTTATTCTTCCTGCCAAAGTGGACAATTTCCCACTTTCCCACATTATACTCCATTTGCCAGGTCTTTGCCCACTCACTTAATCTATCTATATCCCTTTGAAGCCCCCTTATGTCCTCTTCTCAAGTTACTTTCCAACCTATCCTTGTATCATCAGCAAATTTAGCAACCATACCTTTGGTCCCTTCATCTAAGTCATTTATATAAATTGTAAAAAGTTGAGATCCCAGCACTGATCATTGTGGCACAGCACTCATTACATCTTGCCAACCAGAAAATGACCCATTTATGCCTACTTTCTGTTTCCTGTTAGCTAACCAATCTTCTATCCATGCCAATATGTTACCCCCTACACCATGAGCTTTTATTTTCTGCAATAACCTTAGATGAGGCTCCTTATCAAATGCCATCTGGAAATCTAAGTACAATACATCCACCGGTTCCCCTTTATCCACAGCACATGTAACTCCCTCAAAGAACTTCAATAAATTGGTAAAACATGATTTCCCTTTCACAAAACCATGTTGACTCTGCTTGATTACCTGGAATTTTTCTAAATGCCGTGCTATAACATCTTTAATAATAGCTTCTAACATTTTCCCTAAGACAGATGTTAAGCTAACTGGCCTGTAGTTTCCTACTTTCTGTCTCTCTTCTTTTTTGAATAAAGGAGTTACATTTGCTGACACTCAGTGCGGGGGAGGTGGTGGTGGTGGGGGGGCGGGGGGGAGTGAAATGTTGGCTCAGTGACTCTCAATGTTGCTTGATCATCACTATTGACAAAATCCATCTGGCAAATTGAATTAGGGAGTACTCCCATTGTCATCTTCATGCAACGGTCTTTTAGAATGCAAATGTGCAGCCATGTTTTCAGCCACTGTTGTGGTCTTTTAAACTTGTTATTTCACGTCGAGTAACTGTTCAAAAATAATGTTCCATATGAAGAAAATTATATGTCGCATTTTGGCATTTATGGTTTCCGTCACAATATTATCGAGCAGGGAGATCAAGAGTTGTATTCTTTCAGACAGCAACAAATACAACTCATGGAAGATGAGAATAATAGGGCTGAAGATATAACTCCAGCGTCCACAGTAGAAATGAAAGCAGAAGATTCATAATTTACTTTCATTGTTGATACAGCTGCAGCAGTGTCTGTTATCTCAGAAGCAGAGTACAAGAAGTCCCTATGTCACTTTTCTTTACACAAAACAGGTCTGAAACTGACTCGTTATTCAAATAACAGTATTCCAGTGGTAGGTCAAGTTGGTGTTATGGGGGAATATGATGATGCATCCTATTACTTGTTTTTGGTAGTATCTGGAGGGAACAAAGTCTCCCTGATGGGAAGGAATTAGCTTAAGAAGTTACGGTTAAAGTGGGATGAGTTATTTACGGTAGGGATCAGTAAGAGTACGTCTGACATTGCGGAAGATAAAGGACAATGTACGATATTTTGCAAGGTAGATTAGAAAGATCAGGGGCAATTAAGAAGGTGAAGAGCCGTGAATGGGTTGAACCAATTTAGTCGTTGTAGGTTAAATATGCTTTTGCTGCTGTAGTGAGAACAGTGAACAGAACTCTACAGAAGTCTTTAATAAAACACTTGTTAAATCTTTGTTAAAGTTAAAGCTGTGATTTTAAGTGTGATTCATTTCAGTCTGAGATGTGACAGTGACCTCTGTCACAGCAGGCCCCATGATGGGGAGCACCCTCTCCTCAAGAGGCCTCAGTGTGACTGTCCCCCTCCAAAACTGCTTTGCTCCCTCCTGTTATGGCACCTTGTCCTGCAAGAGAGAGGGACAAATGTTGGTGATTGTGTTGTAATGTGTTTGGGTGATGTGTTTGGCGTAGTTGAATAACTGGCAGTATGTGGACGCACGAGAGGTAGATGTGAGGCTGGTAACATTGGTGGGTGAGAGTGAGGTGGAGTATATAAATATTAGGCCTGAGTTCTGATTGCTAAAGATTGCTGATGGACAAATGACAGAGGTGTAGTGCATTGAGCAGTGTGAGAGGTTGGTGGAGCAGTGGATAGAAGATGTCATATGAAGATGCATTCACTGACCTTGATCATCCATGTGAGGTCACTGATCTTCTTGCAGCACTGCTGCCAGGTCCCTGGGGTTAGACTCTGGGCCACCTGCTCTCATTCCTTCTCAGGTTGTGCCTTGAGGGACTCCTGGCCCCCTGTGGATACATTGGGCTGGATTTTCTGGTGGGCACTGGGGCCCGGATATTGGGCCCATATGGGGGCCCTGAGCCCGACCATGTTGTCAGTGGCCTGGGAAGTGACCACTGCGCGCGCTGTCCTATTAAGGATGGCGGGCAAGCTCCTGAGGCTGCAGGCCCAATCAGAGGTCCTGCTGCAACGTCATGCCAGCAGTCCCACCAGGCAAGGTGCCCTCGGTTGTCTGCGTATAATTCATGAAATAAAGAAGCCCAAAGCCGTTAGGGACATCATGGCGGGAGGGGAAACCCCTCCACAGTAATATTGACAGCCAGGGCTGCGACCTTTCATCCCCACATTCCGTCATTGGGGCATGGTGCATCCGGCTGTGATGGCCATCTTGATCACCTTTGGGAGGCCGCCCTGATTGAGCTGGCAACATAGCAGGGGGCTGCTCCAAATCAATTAAATACAGGCCCCATTGAAAAATGGCCCCCAAGTGGGGCCTTAATAGCACTAATTGGCTGCCTGCTTCCATAGAGCAGGCAGCTGACCCTGGTTCTCAGTCCACCCCTGGGAAAGTCCCCCAGGGACGAGAATGTGTTGGGGAACCAACCCAACACAGCTTCTCCCCTATTTTCCCGGCCCTACTGCCTCCAATTCTGTCTCCACGGGACCAGGAAATTCTAGCCCATTGTGTTTTCTCCTCCTTTCCCCCTCCTGTACTAATGCCTCCAGCACCACATCAGCAGGCCTGGCCACTGTTTCTTTTGCCTGTTGTTCCATTCTCTGTGATTTTGCTTCTCTCCAAGCCTTCCACAGTCTGTAGCTCCCCTTTAACAGGGACAGGCTGCCTTCAAAATGAGCGGAATTGTTGAAACATGGCTAGCCACATATGCTGCTGTCCCCGCTTTTCGGCATTCAGCCAGTCAGCTGTGCAGGTCTCACTCACATTATTGCTGAAATCATTTAAATGAGGAGGCTGCTCCAAGTTTGCGTGTTGCCTACCTCAAAGAAACCAGGTGCGGTCTGATCATGCATTGTGATCCCCGCGCCCGAAGTCAGGCCTAAAGGAATTTTTCCACCAAAGTGTTAATAACTGTGTTTAGTTTCTTCTTTTCAAACCTAACATTGAATTCAATCATATTATGATCATTGTTACATAAATGTTTCCTTTGATTAATTTAGATTCCTTTAGACTTACCAAGTCTGGCCCAATATTCATTGCTAAATCTAGTATGGCCCATTCTCTTGTTGGTAGGAAGAGAAGGAGGATTAGGCTATGAAAGAGACTGGACTCTCGGCTCTTATAGTGAGGCTTCATAGAAGGCATCTCTTCCTTACGTGCAGATATCCATCACTAGAATGTCTTACTTAGGCACTTCTGACCATCAGTGTCTCAGAAAGCAGTGCTTAACTAGCAGTTATTGGGAAAATATTTTCACAGTTGGCTGAAGTCCTACATCCCACTTGCACCAGAAAATTGGCACTGTCAGTCAAGGCCACCAGTCAAGGTCACCATTGCTTTCAATTTCTTTCCCAATGCATCCTTTTTGCCAGCATCAGGTGATCTTTGCTACATTAGTCAGGTAGCTGTTTGCCATTCCATCAAGTTGATAACTAATGTTCTATTTAGGAGGGCTGCACAAGTTATATCCTTCCCAGTGGAAGCAGAAAAATAAAGAAAAAGAACTATCTAATTCTACAGACTGCCAGAATTCCCACTGGTGTAGGAAGCAATTGATGAAACCCATATCACTCAAAGCTTCATATGACAACTCGTCAATTTTATGAACAGGAAAGGCTTTCATTCTATTAATGCCCAGCTGGTGTGCGATGCCAATCATCTTATCCTGCATGTCAATGCCAGACAGAGGAGGACAACAGATATGATGAGGCCCATAAGAAGTGCCATAGCACAGACTAGAGTAATTGTCAAGCCTTGTTTTGGGTGCCTGAATAAATCTGGTGGAGCCCTGCAATACAGCCCACTGAGAGGTTGAAAAAAATCTTTGTAGCATGCTGTGTGCTACATTACATCATGATGAAAAAATTCTTACTTCTTCTGGAAGCTGAAAGCAATTATGATGAAGAGGGAAATATGTCCCTGTGCCCCAGCATGAGAAGCATGCATAAGAAAGAGAGGGACTTTACATAAAGCAGGCAGAGAAAGGCGGGCATAACTTCCAAGAAAGAAAGGCTGAATCCACACTTGTCTGATCATCCCACACCATCCTTACAAAGTCCTTTACTGTCAAAGAATACTACCAAGTTCTTTCATACAACAAAAATCTATATTTCCTATGAACATATCCAATCTTTATAGCTAATACAAGCTGTGTTTGCTTTGCTGAATAATATTCACCAAAAAGTGCCAAAAATTCCAATCACTCCATCTTGAGATACTTCCTAACACCAGATTAGAAATTGGTCCTGGTTACACCTGTTTTCCAGGGGAAAATGGAGCTAAAAAGGAACAATATCAAGGCAAAATGTCCTGCACCTTATTTGTGCCTGTGTTAAAGGTGCTGTTTTATTGGGAAAAGTGCTTGTCAGACATCCCAAAGGCCACCTAAAACAGGCATTAGGCCTCTACATATATAAATTAGTGGCCTGACTTTGTTTTAAGCTCTTTTGCAGAAATTAGTTTCAACTGAATGGAGTAGGAGTAGAAGTTAGGCCTGCATGCCTTGGGATTCTTAAGCAGTCCCTCGGGCCTAAGCAATGATTGCCAGCAAAAGGTAAGTTGTTTTTTTCTTAAAATCAAGGCTTTAAATCATTCTTGTGGAGCCAAGAGAAGCAGGAGTGCTCCACCAGACGCACAGTCCTTCAGGACACCAAGCACTGTATCTTAATGAGGGAAAAATCAGAAAGGAAGCTATCAAAACTTATAGAAAGTGGCTCTGAACATGACTGCTAAAGGACTGGAAGCAGGTTTGTAGTTCAGAGATGCATAAAATATGCACACAATTCATTATTTGGATGCTTTATCATGCAAAGATTATGAAAGATATTAAAATGTACACAATTAGCATGTTGCACAGAAAAACTTGCATAGTTTTGTTTCTTTTAATTATCCTTCTTTTAATTATTGCCAAACCAACTATTTCTAAAGGAAAGAAACCTCTCATGCGTTCTTCTATCTTACTTGCTCACTGCCAACAAAAGATTTCTTTGATGGAACAGGTTTACTAATGCAAAAAGAAAGTATTACAAACCTCACCAATGCTTGATAAGGCTTTTCAGCACAAGGGATCCCCAGAACAGTGAGAATGTTCTAACTAGAAACCCTCGAGAAAAGTAATAAGAACTCAGACTCCAGCAGCCAGCACAAAATAATTACCACCATTTATCTAAACTAATAGGCAGAGCAGACATGCACAGGACAGCAGGGTGTACTCTTTCCAACCTTTATGGGAGGCCTCCCATGTACACTGCAAACTGCTGTTATCGTAAGTTGAGACCCAGAATCAGCTGCTTCAAATGACAAGTAGAATCATTAGCTCACTTATCATCCTCTCGCAATGGCTTTAAGGAAGCTCTTTCATTTAATTTTCTTCCTTATGATTAAAATCTGTTCCTGAAGGCATAGAGCATTTTACATATTGTGCACTTGCTACATGCTGTCGGATTGCATCACAATGTAATGTGTGTTGTTTTGCAATTTAACTTGGGGCCCCATTTCTCTTTTGAAAGGATGGGACAGATTTTATTCTGGCAGTGGGGGTGGGTCCTGTAGTGGAGGGATATCCCGCTTGGCCCTCCATCAGACCCCCATTGCTATTTCACGACAGGCAGGCAGGCAATTAACTGTCCACCGTTGGGGACACAGTCCCTTTTAAGGGATGAGATTTTGCCTCCTGAGATGCCGGCCAATTGGAGGGCCGGCAGTTCTGCAGCACTGGCAGTGCCACAGGGAGTGGGGGCCACTGCCGGTACTTCAGGAGGCCTTGCAGTACAAATACTGGAGAAGGCCCTGGGAGAGGTAAGTGGGGATGGGTCGCCGGGGCCATCGAGGCAGGACCTGGCAATGGGGCGGGGGTGTGTTCGTGAGGGTGGGGTGGTCTTCCCAGGGGGAGGGGTGCCCATTGCCATCAAGGAGGGCTCCCCCAGGGGCACTGGATTGCTCCCAAAGGTGGTGTCCTCCAACCCCATAAGGAGACATCATCTAGGCTTTACCTGGTGCCATCGCCCTGCGGGAGCAGGCCCCTCTGCCTTCAATAAAATTGAGTTGGAGGTGGGAAGAGGCCCTTAAGGGGCTATTAATTGGCCACTTAATGGCCTCAGTTGGCCTGGGACGGGAAGGCTGTCCTCTACTTTCTATCCCGTATTTATTGAATGTATTGAGCCATTTTTATTCTGCCTGATATCTTAAAATGATAGGTTATATTTCTTAGTCAGAAAACAATAACATAAGCTAAGGTGGGACAGATTTCCTCTTCCTGATTTCTTCTGCTCATGTACAATTTCACAACAAACAACAAATAGAGGAAATTGTTCTCCTTAGCTCTTGGAAAATGATGCAAGATGCTTGGTTACAGTTAAAACGTCCATGAAAGCTGCCAGACTGTCACAAAACCTAACTGGTTCACCAGTGATGGAGGCAGTGGGAAGTAAAAGGAGGGGTAATGACCTTTCGCTCAAACATTTTCAGATCGGCCAACCTGGTTTTGGACAACAGCCTCCATTTTGTTGCCAGGAAGCACTGTCATCTGTTCTCAGCCTCTAAATTGACAATTGCTAGAAATGGACCAAGTTTCATATCCCAGTAACCAAACGACTTTTAACTGAACTCTTAAAACAAACTGGAACCTGAAATGAAATTATCCGTACAGAGACACAGTCACGATGGAGTGACTTCATGAATATACTGGTCAAGAGATTGCTGATGCAATCAGACCACACAATGGTATGCGTCTATCCAGATTTAAGTGGCTTATCTTGACCATTGAACTCCTGAAGCAACTGTAAATAGCACTTAAAAGCTAACATGCTGTGGTTTTCAGTATATCTGGGGTGGACACGCATATCCCTTGGAAATGCTAATACCAAAAACTGTTTCATTAGGGCGAAACGAATTGACCAGTCTGATGATGCTGATAAGCCAGAATCTTCCCCATCGAAACACCTTCTTATGTTAATGGACCATTTACAAACACCAGATGTGGAATTCTTGCAAGATTTAAGAAGTCACAATCAAAAGTGGGAGGGGTTTATGTCAATCATTGTCACGGGTGTGATTTTTGTACTATAAGAAATGTGTTTTCAGGGATAAGAGCAGCGACTTGCAACGATAACCCTGGGTGGACTTGATCATCCGCACAGCTGAAAACGTACTCCTCTGAGCGATCGAAAGGGTGGGCAGAATTTAATGCAGCCATTTAATTCTAGTCTGGTGGCATGGCGAGAACAGAGAATCGCATCAGGACCGTCCGCCTAGAAATCCGGCGTTGTGACGTCGTTTCCGGATTTTGTCAGCGGCCGGAAAGCACCAAGACGGCATTGCTGCCCCTACTTGATGGGAAGTTGTTTTCAATTGCTGATATGTTGTTTATAATGCATTTACATTTCATTATTTATGCTTTAATGGTTGGTCATGATTTAGTGGACAGTGGGCGGCACTCAAGTGTCTTCGGGTTTACAACCGTTAAAATTTGGTGGTACCTAAGGCAAGAGGCATCAGTGCCTTGATGGGGAGGCAGATCTAAGCATTGCTGCATAGATGAAGAGGGGGTTTAGCAGGCCACTGTCTGCGACCACCAACAGCATTTCCTGCAGGTGTGTGCCTGCTTCCTGGGAAGCAGCCATGATGCCTACTTACTTCTAGTCACAGGTGCCACAGCATTTCAGGCCCCCTGCTCACCTTCAGGGATTGATTCTTTGGGACAAGGGATACCTATTGGAGACGTGGCTACTCACATCTGTGAAGAACCCTTGCAATGCTTGCTGCCGGTCCCAGCAGTGGGCTCACAAAATTCAGCCCAGTGAGTGCAGTTCGGAAATTAAGGGACAGCGTTTGGGAGTATTGATTTAACTTTAAGGGAGCAGTATACTGATGTTTGAAGTTATTGATGGTACAATAAACTTAAAAGAATACTAAATGTACTGAGTTGTGAGCCTTCTGTTCCCATTAACACACAGTACAAGGACTAGGGGACACAGATTGAAGGTTTTGGGCAAGAGATGCGGGGGAATATGAGGAAGAACTTTTTTACACAGCAGGTGTTAATGACCTGAAACTTGCTGCACATAAGGGTGGAAGCGGTGACAATGAATGATTTCAAAAGTGGATGGCCACTTGAAGGAAATAAACTTGCAGGACTATGGGGATTGAGCAGGGGAGTGGGACTATTTTGATAGCTCCGTGGAGAGCCGGCATGGACTCATTGGGCTGAATGGCCTCCTTCCGTGCCATAAATGACTCTGATTATGTACTCAACTCTTACTGCTTTCTGAAGTGATCTAGCAAGCTACTCGGTTGCAAAATCAATTAATACTAGAAGAAGGCCCAACACCAACTTCTCAGAACAACTAGAGAAGGGTAATAAATGATACCTTGCCAGCACGACCCACAGCCAGTGAACAAATTAATGAAAAAATATTTCTGTGTGACATATGATGAGATGTTGGTTAATGTAGAACTTCTAACTATAATCCTCATTAACCCATTCAGTACCGCTTCCAAAATAGAGGAAATCCCATGGACAGAATCATTGGGCCGGATTTTCAAAGTTCGCTGAGTGCAGGTGCAGCGGCGATTGCGATTTGAAGATCACGTTCTCAGAAGTCGGCACTGGGACCCACCACCTCCTGAACATGATGCCATTTTTAAAGGGATGCCTGGAGGGACGGAACTGGTCAAGTGCATGCCTCCAATTAAGTGCCTGTTGAGTTCATTGAGGAACTCATTAACAGGCTTATCAGCAGCAGTTTTTAATTTTCAAAGGCTGGGAACATGGAGGACACTGCAGGGTGTTCCTGGAGGGCCATGAGGGATATGGGAACGGCTGACTAAAATACTACAGAGGCAAAATGTAAACTGCAGCTGCTTCTAAAGTGCCACAGAGTGGGCATTGCTGCATCTGTTAGACCTACTTTTCTCAGTGATGAGCGACAGGAATCTGGAGAGCAACATGAGCTGGCTGGCATCACTTGGGAAGTTGGGATTGGCTCGGGAAGGCCTGGTGAACAAATGAATCCGAGCTGAGGGAATTCAGATGGGAACGCCCCTCCGAAATTGGACAGAGTAGCCAGAATGAGCTGCAGCAGATGCAACCGCCTGGGCAGCAGGAGGCCAGAGAAGTACACCGGGGGTGGGGGTGGAGGGGGGGGGGGGCGGGGTGTGGGTGTGCTTGCAAGGGGATGAAGCCGCTACTCACGACATCGGGTGCACAGCCTAAAAGTCAGCTACCTGCAAATGACAAAGCATCAATGACTTAGGAGCATGTTCCTATCTAGGCAGATGGTCTCAGACCTTTGTGCTCTGACCCCAATCACCTGAAGCTTCACAGCCTCCATAGTAGTTCCCAAACTGCAGCCATCAAGGTCTCCATTGCCCTAGACTTTTATGCAACTGGGTCATTACAGGGATCAGGTGCTAACCTAATGGGCATCTCGCAGTTGGCAGCTCATCAAGCCATCAGGCAGGTAATGGGTGCCATTTATTGCACCCATGTTGTTAAATCTCACAAAGCTTGTTGTGGAAGGATGATGCTGGAGCCTATCTTTACTCAGTATCACGTTTATTATACAGAATAAAAGGATTACAAACATGTAGCTCCTCACACAAAACCCTCCACCAGTCTTATAAGTGCTCAAGTAAGACCCCAGTTAATACCCTCCACCTTCATAGAGTTAAACAATTGATTCTCAATTAACAGATTCCTTTCTTTCTTTTATAATAAAACTTCGATTAATATGCTTAAACAACATTTCATATTATGTAGAAAGTATTGCATTGTGAGGCGCACCTCCTCTAGCACCCCTAACAATGTCTTTGTACTTGCATTTCTTTTTGTGAAACAATTGGATAGCTGATGACTTGTATCTACCCATTTAAGTTTGGAGATTTCCTTTCTCTCCAGCATTTATTTCAATCCAGCAAGGTCAATACATAGTCTTTTTTCACACACTTTTTGGAGAGTGTACATTGTCCCACAAAGAATGATTATTCACATAACATTCAATGGGTATCCTATCTTCAGTATATCCCTTGTTCAGAATTTCACCAAAAATATTTGATAAATGGAACTCTATATCCACTGCCTCCACAAGCCATAGTGTTTCCGCAGCTTAAAGTGCTTTTAACAAACCGTTTTATTTTCTTAGCTTCCCAAGCTAAAGGTTCCCCATTTTCAGCCATAAGAAATATTATGAAACCAGCTGTACTCAAATACACATCAGGAAGATTAGCATGTGGAGCATCATTTTCTTTGGGTCACCTACGGATGGGAACTTCAGTATACAATATTCCAGATTTAATTTTTTAATGTTTTATTTGCCCTTAAAACATTCTCAACTTTCGGTTGTTTCATCGTACTTCGTTCCAGCACATCAAAACTAGCATCAGGCCTAGTCTGAGAGCACAACCAATTTAATTGGCCAATCAATCTTTGCAATTGCTCAGACTCTGCTTTTGGATATATCATCATCTTTCTGCAATGACCTAGTATGATTAACCTGGATGAGAGTAACATTCTTTAAATAGGATTACTGATTTAAAGTTAATTCAGACTTCGTCTGCTTAATATCTTAACCAATATATTTAAAGGCCTCACAAGCCTGACTCCCAATCTTAAATTCTGCCTTAATCTTATTAATAACGTATTTCTCAAAATCCGCAGTACCACCCCATAAGAAATCATCAACGTGCATCATGAAGATGCCTGAACGTTTCCCTTTATGATACCAATAAAACATTGCAGGATCTGCTTTTAGTTGAACACAACCAATTTTCAACAAAACAGATCACACCGAGTAATACACACCCTGGAAACATTATTAAGACCATAGACGCATTTGTTCAGTTTTCATTGATTTCCTTCTGCATCTGCTGCTTCTTTAGGTGGTTTCAGAAACACTTCTCTCTGAAAAGTATCACCCTGCAGAAATGAGGCTTTTAGTCTCAAAGGATCGACACTCCCACGAATATGTAGTCAAAAGAGCTAAAAAGATTTTCAAGATTACTTTTCCAGTTGTAGGAGAGTGCACTCTAACATCGGTATCACCCAGTCACTCTTCAAAACCCCTTGCAACTAGCCTCGCATTAGCCTTATAAATTCCATCGGGAAGGACATTTTCAGTACAAATCCATCTATGTGATAAGGCCGGCTGTCTCCTATCTGGTACCTCAGAATAAACTCCAAACTCTCCAACTCTCTAGTTCCTTATGTTTTGCTTCTCTTATTAGTTTATCCCCAAGTTTATTAGCAGCCACTAAAACTGCACAGTCATGAGGACTTCTGCTTCTAGTTGTAATCTGAGATTGCATTATGGAGTCTGTTCAAACTACAGCTTCGATTAGCACTGTGATATCTTTTGGGACTACTGCTATAAGATCTTCCTCTCGCACTATCAGAGGCTCTTTCTCCAGTACGGGATCATTTCCTGATGCAAGAGTCACTTCCAGACCCACTATTTGAACTTGTACTGTGCTTTCTTACTCTCCAGTCTTTCATCCCATTCTGCCAGTCCATGGACCTCGCTTCTTGGCCATCATCTAGAACATTCAACCAATATTTAAACTTGCCAGTAGATTTTCCTGTACAATTGCTGCATCCCTCCATTTATTAGACCCCTCTGGAATATATGTTACCCGAGTATCAACTTGTCCTTTGGATGCGATAGCAGCATGATCGCTCACATTATTATCTGACTCTTGAGCTACCTCATTCTGTTCCTCAGGACCTTCATCACTAAACACATGATCATTTGAGGTACAAGGTGCCTCTTTTCCCTCTATCAGCTGCTCACATTCTGAGATTTTGTAATCAACCCCAATTAATCGTGAGGAATGAACCTTAACAGTTTGATTTCCATGCTTGATAATTACTGTCTTACCATCACGACCTTATCAGGGCCCTTCCATTCCCTATGACCCTTTCTTTTATAATACACCAAATCTCCTGAATTAAATTCTGCCTCAGGTCGCCTTATACGATGCTTCAGAACTCTCTGAATTTTCTCAGAGACCTCAGCCTTGATGAAAGACTGGCTCCCTGCATGTAAAGCCTTAAAATATGCCAAAAAATGGAACTGTCACCCAGTATAAAAGGCAATTTGCGATTTCACCCATAGACAAATTGATAGGGACTATATCCCCCAACCAGCTGAAGCGAGTTCTTTGCATGAGCGGTTGGCAACTTGCAGTTTGACTGGTCAGCTCAGATTTTATGCAGCATTTCATCAATCACTGTGTGATTCCTTTCACAGAACCCATTGCTGAAAGGACTTTCAGCTGCAGCATTCATAACCATAATGTTCTGATGAAAGGCCACCGACCTGAAATGTTAACTCTGCTTCTTTCTCCACAGATGCTGCCAGACCTGCTGAGTATTTCCAGCACTTTCTCTTCTTATTTCAGATTTCCAGCATCTGCAGTATTTTGCTTTTATTGCCATAATGTTCATGTTTTCACACATGTCTCTGAACTTGTCATTGGCAAATTCCCCTCCAGTATCAGTCAGAAACTTAGCTGGTGCCCCAAGTCCAGTCCCTATCCATTTCTCCATGATTTTATCTATAATCACCCTTTTTTGTCCTTGTTATTTATTGTTGTAGAAAGACTAAATCTAGCTGCTAGGTCTATAAAATGTATAATGGAAATATGTCTGTGTCCCATACCTTTAAATCCATGGCAAGTACCTCGTTAAAGTCACATGCCAATGGAAGGCTTACAAGAGGATGTGATGGCGTCCTCCAATACTTTTTACAGATTTCACACTTTTCATTAATCTCTTCTATTATCCTCACATATGCTTTATCAATCACACATGCATTCTTTAGCAGGTTTTTTAATTCTGATAAGAAGGGTGAGCAAATTGTCTGTGTAATTTTAAGACAATTTGCTTTTTATCTCTCTGATTCTTATCACCTGATGCCATTAATACTTCTTTAACACTCTGACTAGAAACGTAATGATTTGTTAAAGGGATACAATAATGCCCTGACAGTGTAAACTGTAAATTCACTGACTTTCCAAAACAATTGCCTTCCCGTGCTCCATATCGAGTTTTGTTTGTGCATTTTTGATTGAAGGTTTGCTCAACATTAAAGGTCTTTCACTGGAGACTACATCAGTACCGATAAAGTGGCTTACTCCAGCTATTTTGTATGGAATTAGAGTCATAGAGTTATACAGCACAGAAACAGGCCCTTGACCCATCCTGTTCGTGCCGGCCATCAAGCACCTATCTATTCTAATCACATTTTTCAGCACTTGGCCTGTAGCCTTGTATGCTATGGCATTTCAAGTGCTCATCTAGATACTTCTTAAATGTTGTGAGAGTTCCTGCCTCTACCACCCCTTCAGGCAGTGTGTTCCAGATTCCAACCACCCTCTGAGTGAAATTTTCTTCCTCAAATCCCCTCTAAACCTCCTGCCCCTTGCCTTAAATCTATGCCCCCTGGTTATTGACACCTCCGTTAAGGGAAAAAGTTTATTCCTATCTATCCTTTCTATGTCCCTCATAATTTTGTATACCTCAATCAGGTCTCCCCTCAGCCTTCTCTGCTCTAAGGAAAACAACCCTAGCCTTTTCAGTCTCTCTTCATAGCTGAAATGTTCCAACCCAGGCAACATCCTGGTGAATCTCCTCTGCACCCTCTCCAGTGCAATCACATCCTACCTACAGTGTGGTATCCAGAACTGTACACAGTACTCCAGCTGTGGTCTAACTGGCATTTTATACAGCTCCATCATAACCTCCCTGCTCTTATATTCTATGCCTCGGCTAATAAAAGCAAGTATCCTATATGCCTTCCTAACCACTTTATCTACCTGTGCTGCTGCCTTCAGTGATCTATGGACAAGTACACCAAGGTCCCTCTGATCCTTTTTACTTCCTAGGTCCTATCACCCATTGTAAATTCCCTTGCCTTGTTAGTCCTCCCAAAATGCATCACCTCACACTTCTCAGGATTAAATTCCATTTGCCACTGCTCTGCCCATCTTACCAGCCCATCTATATTGTCCTGTATCCTAAGGCTTTCCTCTTCACTATTTACGACACCACCAATTTTCTTGTCATCTGCAAACTTACTGATCTATTCTCTTCAGTGACTTCAATGTGTTGTCATCACCAAACCTAAAGCTGGTAGTACTTTTACTCCTTAACCTTGCATTGATCCTCGCTACTGAGTGAATCCAGATAACATTAGAACCAATCTGCTCCATATACTGTTGATGTGCAAGCACAATCTAATGCAGCACAGTTAAATGCAACTGCAACTAATACATTCATCACAGGACTAAAATTCCTTGTGACTAGTACAGTTTGTTCAGATTCATCAGTAACTTCCTCTTCTGCCTTTGAATTCTCTGTGTCATGTGTTATTTCGAGGACTCTGCATCTCTGTTTTGGGCAATTCATTGCATAATGATACTTTCAGTCACACCTGAAGCACCTATTAACTATTCCTTGGGCATTCCTGGGATTCATTCACCTAGGATTGCTGTTCCAATTCTGTCTTCTGTTGTAATAATCAGACCTGCTAAAGGTGTTTTCATCGTCATTCCTCCAGTCTTTAACTCTTCCATTGTATTTATGACTGTGCAGTATCTGAACCATTGCAAAATCCAGTAAACATTGAGTCCTCCATTACTTGTGCACCGCAGAATGCCTTGTTTGTTCTACCAGGGCTGCAGGAAATGACTGTTGTCCCAGGAATTTATTTAAGCAGCAGACAGTGGCACAGTGGTTAGCACTGCAGCCTCACAGCTCCAGTGACCCGGGTTCGGTTCTGGGTATTGCCTGTGTGGAGTTTGCAAGTTCTTCCTGTGACCGCGTGGGTTTCTGCCGGGTGCTCCGGTTTCCTCCCACAGCCAAAGACTTGCAGATTGATGGGTAAATTTGCCATTTTAAATTGCCCTTCGTTTAGGTATGTTGTAGGAGAATTGAGGGAGGTTGGGGATGTGGTGGGGAATATGGGATTAATGTAGGATTAGTATAAATGGGTGGTTGATGGTCGGCACAGACTTGGTGGGCTGAAGGGCCTGTTTCAGTGCTGTATCTCTCTGACATCTGTACTAACGGGGAGTCATCTTCCAAGAACTGAACCCGAGTTGGGACCAAGAGCCTGTCCTTATGTGACACACTAGCACAATCTAGCACTGAACCAAGGGTCTCCAAATTGAATTTCCTCAATCTTACATACAGTCTGTGAAAGTCCATGATATATTCCTCCATTGAATAACCATCTGCTTTCCAAAATCTATCAAAGTCTGACCATGCCTCATTCCCGTTCAATAGGTCATCTTTCTTGTAAATTTCATCCAGGAATTCTAACAGAAGATCCAAACCTTTATCAGTATCCAACTGACGAGCATCCAGTTCACAAAACACTTTACTTCTGATTTTATTTTTGGTAGTAAGTGACAACACAAAGGCCATACCTTGTTTCCTCTTTGGTAGGGACATAACCTGTGTCCACATATCCGCTTCATTCTTCTACTGGTCATATAGTTCAGACTCAGCGAATGTCGGAGGGTAATCATACCCTGACAATTTACACTTGCTTTCTGCCATATTTTCCACAATAAGCAATGAGATTTTAGTTTTCTATGTAAAAACAAAATCCTAGTTTCCAACCTTCTGCTTTAGGCAACCATCCTCTGCTACCATGTTAAACTCCAGAAAGCTTATTGTGGAAGGATAGTGCTGGAGCCTATCTTTGCTCAGTTACACATTTCTTGTACAGAGTAAAAGGATTACAAACATGTAACTCCTCAGTCAAGCCCTCCACCAGTCTCAGTAATCGTCTCCTTATAAATGTTCAAGTAAGACTGCAGTTAAAACCTTCCACCTGCATATAATTAAACAACTGATACACAGTTAACACATGTGGCCATCAAGGCACCCAGTGACTGGGCAGTGAGGTCCATCAACAAGAAGGGCTTCCATTTCCTCAATGTCCAACTGGTCCACAACCCCAACAGAAGCTTCCTCCATGTGTGCATTTGCTTTCCTGGCAACTGCCATGACTCCTTCATCCTCTGCCAGTACAGACTGCCTTGGATCTTTACTCCATCTGCTAAAGTGGTGAATGGAGACAAGGAAAATCCCTTGAGGAGATGGCTACCAGCCCCTCTGCAGGAAATCCAGACAGATGCACAGAGGCGAGACAACCAATGTCACCTGCTCAGCAGACCAACCCTTGAACAAGCCATTGGGTTTCTGAAGATGCAATTCCGGTGCCTGGATTGGTCTGGTGGTGCCCTCCAATACCCTTCTGCAAGGGTCTCTGTTGTGGTGGTCTGCTGCATTCTCCATAAAATGGCACTCCAGAGAAGTGTGGACCTTGAGGACAATGAGGCCCTGGATGCAGATAGCTCATCAGGGGAGGAGCAGGAGGCAAGGGAGGAGGAGGAAGAGGAGTCGGAGAGGAATACACTGCACAAAGAGGTGCCCTGCTGTATGAGGAGGTGGCCTCCTCCAGGAAGAGGATCTCCCTCCTCTCCCTTGCAGCTTGCAGCATTAGATCCAGGTAGGCATCAATGAAGCAACGGTCTGTCCTGCACCTAGAGCCAAGCCTCCAGCTCCCCTGTGACATCTCACTTTCCTTTGGAATGTTTGGTACAAAATGCACCTCTCTCCCTCAGGACAGCCAGCAGTCTCAATGATGGCTGCCATGGGGTGTCCACATGAGTCTCGCGTTTGATCACCTCCATTTTCAAACCCAGTGGCTCTATGTGGACAGGAAACCTGTCTTCATATTAATTAATGGCTCACTCATTTGAAAATTGCCATCTGAATCAGTTCCCCACAGGAGGTGGGTTTCTAACCCAAAACTAGACCTGGTTTCTGTTTCCTGCCTCTGTAACAAAAATCTGGCCCATTCTATCAGTAGCTGTTAAAGACATTCATGCAGTAAGTATGAGGTAATTACCTGCATCTAATACTCAATGAAAGGCATGATTTATTACTTTCCACATCTTAATTAACCTGCCAGGAGCAAGTTAAGACATCAGTGACTGTCGAATAAAAAAATGCAAATGGAAGAATTAACAGTTAAAATTAATTACTCAGACCTTGCTAAAATCCCATAAGGATGTGAAATATGTTTTAGAGAATGAACTCCATATTTCATCAAAAACAATTATCAAATAGGAAAACAATTCTTGGCTCAGCCGCCATTTGCTTCCAGCAGTGTAACGTCAAAGCGCAAAGGCTAAACTTGTCTCCCCCATCCAAAAAAACTCATTTTCAAAAAAAAGAGGGCTGCAAGAATCTGCTTCACAACCTGAAAGGGGCAGCAAAAATGATAATGGCCCAAAGAATGCTTTTCTCTAGCAGAGAGATCATGCTTCACCACAAAGTTGGGGGGAGAGCAGGCCCAATAATTTTTTCTTTTTCTTTTTCTTTTTTTTTCTTTTAGTTTGTTTCTACTGTGCCTACCCACTGTTTTTTTCATATTTGTGCTTGGGGTCTGGGCTGTTCATTTTGCTGTCAATTGATACCCTCTCTGTACTAACGCTTTGTCTTTCACCACTAACATTAACACATCGCCATTAACATACCGTTTGCCTTCGTTCCATGACCTTCAGGTCACTTATTGTCTGTGACCTTGTCCTATCAACATCTTCTCTTCTGTTATCTCTTGCCCCACCCCTGCTTTACTTGCTTAAAATCTTTTACATTTCTAATATTTGTCAGTTCTGATGAAGGGTCACTGATCTGAAACGTTAACTCTGCTTCTCTCTCCACAGATGCTGCCAGACCTGCTGAGTATTTCCAGCATTTCTTGTTTTTATTCCCAATAATTCCACCACTTCTGATAACTTGCTTCTTTATATTTCTTCAAGTCATAGACTATTTTAAAACATTGACCACATCATTTATGCTACAATCTAGAAACCAAGTACACATAGCAAGCTGGCTACAAAACAAAAGGCAGAGATTAGGGGCAGGATTTTTGCCCCGATATGGGGACAGGAACGGAGCTGGGCAGGCACATTACTTTGTGCGCTGAGCAGCATGTCAGTTTGCTGGCTTGCTGGCACCATCCCGCAATCCCCCCCCCACCCCCTCACCATGAGCCACTTTCCTGGATGCCGGATCAGGGGGTAGAACGGCAACCCACCCGCAAGTTTGGTAAGGTCATTAAGATGCCAATTAAGGCGATTGATCAGAGCCCCTCTGGAATTTACCAGTGGTCCTGCGGGCCCCCTGTGGTGTCGGAAGCAGTACAGCTGCCTGGAGGCAGCCTCACAGCAGCAAACCGAGGGGCCAGCGCTCCAGGAAGACTTTGAGGCCCCCCCTCCCGCCTACCTGGTCACAGGCTGCCCTGCGGTGGTCTGGCAGCTGTGCCAATTTTTTTTTACTTTAAAAGTTTTAAAAGCTGAGAAGATGCTCCAAGATGGAGACACCCTCTGTCTCCCTTACCTACAATGGCAGATTGCAGCTCCTCCTGGCGCTCCAGCTTTAAGAGCCCGCCTGCTGTCCTTAATTGGATGGAGAGCATGCCCTCTGCCCATTAATTGGCCAATCCAGGCAAAATCGATGCCGGGTGACACAGTGCATGGTTGGGATCTACATTTGATCCTGACATCAGGGTCCCGACCCAAAACGCAAAATCCTGCCCGAGTGGGTTAAAGGTAGTTACTTAGATTGGGAAAAAGTGGGAAGTGGTGTTTTAGGCACAAAACAGGATCTATATCATACATGTAAACGTGACAAGGCATGCATCGAAATGGGATCTATTTAGAATGGAGCCGGTGAATACCATGAGCTACAGTGTTCTTATGTGGTGAAATCCTGTCAAGTAACAGCTTAAAATTACACAGACACTTGGAAACAAAACATGAACACTAAGACAAGCCACCAAAAGTTTTCAATTGGACGTGGGCATAATTAATGGCGAGCAAGACAGTTTTGCGCTCTGCAGCTGAGGATGACAATATTAAGGCCCTTTAAAGCCTCATACTTAGTGAGTTAGAGTTACAAAGTCAGGAAAACCTCACACCCAAGCAGAGGAACAGATATTACCTGCAGATGCAGACATGGTAAGCACTATGTTTGGAGTGAAGGCCCAAAAATTAATTCAGTTAGTGCCAATATCAAGCAACACAGTGTCACATCAACTTAATGACATGATCAATAATGTCCTGCCTCAATTAGTGAAACCTGCCAGTAACAGCCAGTAGTTTTCTCTGCAACTGAACAAATCCATAGATATGGCAGGCTTAGCTCACCTTCTGGTTGCAGCGTATTTAAGAAAGTGCAATTTCAGAATTTTGAGTCCAAAGGTGAACAGAGTTCCCTGAGTTGTCAGACAGGACTGTCAAGGCTTTGATACCATTTGTTACAACTTACCTGTGGGAAAGTGGATTTTTATCACTCACTGGAATGAAATCAAAGTATTGTCCGTGCCTTTGTGTCAAAAACAACTTACACCTCAAACCATCACTTATCACGCCAAACATTATACGCATATGCTTGAGCAAACAACCTCATCTGTCACATTAATGGCGAGTAGTTTTATTAACCATTGTTTCAGTTTTGTAATTTTTATCAAGTTTCATAAATGTGTATTATTTGTATATTATGTACAATTCTTGGGCATTAAATGGATTAAAATATTAAACCTGTTTGGGTTGGGGCACGCGGGAAGCTGGTAGATTTGGAAGGGGGTATGCAAAAAGTTTGGGAACCTCTGGAATAGAGGGTTATGCTGATAGGGTTAGATGAGGACAGATGGGAAGAGGCTTGATGTGGACTGGTTTGGCTAAATGACTTGTTTCTGTGCTGTATATTCTATGTAAATTGGAGAGGGTGGTTAATTTAGAGGAGGACTGTGAAAAATGCAGGAAGACATAAATAGACTTGCAGAATGGGCATGTAATTGGCAAATAACTTTCAATATAATTAAATGTGAGGTAGATTTTGGTAGGAAGATTAAGAAGGCCACATATGTTATGTTAAACATGTATAGAACCTTGGCTAGACCACACTTGGATTACTGTGAACAGCTCTGGGAATGGATTTTCAAAGCCTGCTGGGGGCGGGAGTGGGTGCAAGCTTGATTTGAATATCATGTTCTCGGAGGTTGGCATTGGGTCCTGCTGCCTCTGGAACATGAAGCTATTTTCAAGGGACAATGGGAGGGAGGGAACAGGTTGGGCGCATGGCTCCAATTAAGTGCCTGTTGCGCTTATTGGAGAGCTCATTAACAGGATTGTCAGCAGCAGTGCACAATTTATAAAGGCTGGGAACAGGGAAGACTCCATGTGTGGAATAGGACAGGGTTCTAAAAGATGTGAGCAGTGTGGAAGGTCATGAGGGCTATGGGACGGGCTGATTAAAGTAAAGCAGAGGCACTAAATAAAGCTCAGCAGCTTCAGATGTGCCTCAGAATAGCTATTGCTGCAGCTGGAAGAGTTACATTTTTCAATGGAGAGTAGCAGGAATCCAGAGAGGAAAGTGAGACCACTGGCATCACTGGAACAGCTGGGGGTGGCAGGGAAAGTCTGATGAACGAACAAATCCCAGCTGAGGGAGGTCAGATGGGAACAAGTTACTCTGACATTGGACAGGGCAGCCAGGATGAGCTGCAGCAGATGCAACCTCCTGGACAGCAAGAATCCAGAGTAGTACAGCAAGGGACTGCAAGGGGAAGAAGGTGCTATCCAAGACATCGGGTCTACCGCCCAAGAGTCAGCTACCTGCAAATGACAGAGCATCAGTGCCATAGGAGGCTTGTGGCTGTCCAGGCAGATGGTCGTGGACCTTTGTGCTTTGATTCATAATGACCTGTGGCCTCGCGGCCTTCATGGCAGTCCCTTACCTGCAGCCATGATGGTTACCAGCTCTTCCAGGGATCAGCTGTGGACCTAGGTGGCATCTTGCAGTCGGCAGCTCATCATGCCATCAGGCAGGTCATGGATGCTATATTCATGAGGGCGGGGGACTACATCCATTTTGACACAGATGAGCCTGCGCAGGCACAGAGGGCTTTGGGTTTTGTGGTCATCAATGGATTGACTTATGTCCAGGACGTCATCGGTTGCACCGACATAGCCATCAAGTCAGCCAGATATCTGAACAGAAAGGGCTACCATTCACTGAAAGTCCAGCTGGTCTGTTACCACAGGAAACAAATCTTGCACGTCTGTGGTTGGTTCCAAGGCAGCTGTCATGACTCCTTCATCTTGCGAGAGTCCCAGGCGAGGCACCTCTTCAGGCCCACATCCAGACTCTGTGGGCAGCTGCTGGGAGATAAGGGCTATCTCCTAAAAATATGGCTCCTGATACCTGTTTGAAACCCAGATACGGATGGAGAGAGGCGCTACAACCAGAGCCATCTCCTAACACCGACCTGCATTGAACAGACCATTGGCCTCTTGAAGACATGCTTACATTGCTTTGATAAGTCGGGTGGTGCCCTCCAGTATGAGATAGCCAGACTGTCATATATCGTGGTCATTGCTGCGCCCTGCACAACATAGCAATGTGAAGAGGCCTGAAGATGGACGCAGAGGAGGAACTGGAATGCCACTCCACCTTGGAGGAGAACTGGGAAGAGGAAGAAGAGGAACATCGTGGAGGGGGAACTGCTTGCTGCTGAGATGGGCTGTGGCGTCAGCCTTCAGCCCCTTGCCCCCTTCATCTCAGGAGCTAACTGTGTGCCAAGGCCTTGGGAGAGTGAACTGCACACTGGAATGGCAGCAAGCACCATGCTGATTCAGCAGTGCTTCACCTGATCTCCACTGAACCCTTGCAACTGAGAAGCCCACTACTCGTCTTCCAGCATACACCACTTTGACCTTTAACTGCGAGCTCCCATTGGCAGCCATGAACATGCAGATGGAGGTTACCTCCATCCACCATTTTCCAAAATTGAAATTTATGGGAAAATGGCATTCCCAGATCCCCAGGTCCTTGTAATATTACTTGCCCTTTGGTGTGTGATCGGTTCTTGTTACGACCAGGTGAGAAAGGTGCCTAGGTGTCCTTCTCAGCCTTCACCTGGTCTTGCCGTAATAGGGTTTAATTTTAAACACACCGTGTTTTTAGCTCCCCCTTGTTGAATCCTTGTTCACCACTTTCCAATTATAAGGCAAAGAAACCAGCACAAACAGGCTTTCTTAGGTTTAAAGAAGAAAAGTTGAAATTTATTAAACTTGAACGTAAACTCTAATTCGTTTGACACCTACAAATACACAATGCGCCCATGCTAGCATGCAAAAGAGATACACACGTGCAAATAGAAACAGAATAGAGCAGAAGAAAAATAAAGTGAAAAAGTTTGAGGCAATAACTGAAGAAATTTTGTTACGGTTCTTCGAGCTCACTGTAGAGTCCTTGATTGTAGGTCGATCTTTCTTTTTGTTGGGGCCCAGTATTCTTCTTAAACCTTGTTCGCTGTAGGAGACCATTCTCTATTGGGGTTCATGTGTCATCAGTGGATTCAGAGGCTTGTGAGAAAGAGATGGGAGCAGGCAGGAGAGATTTTCTCAGTCCAGGAGCAAACAGACACTATCAGTTCAAACTGTTTGTACAATTCAGGAACAACCCAGGTTGCCAAGCAGGTTAGTTATGTGATTAACTGGTCTGACCACGTCTTGGATTGTATCACCTTAGCAGGAATGCTCCTCTTACACACAATCCTTGGTGATCAAAGTCTATTGTGGGTTGAATGTGTTAGGGAATGGTCCTTTGTCCTTCCTTGCACCATCTGTTAAAATGCAAATGTCTTCTTCAGCCACGGCTGATCTGCTTAACAAGTCCTTTCTTCACTCCAGTAACAGTTTAAAATCAATGTTCATGACAAAATTGATGTGCCTCATTCTTAGCAGGTGGGGGCCTAGCATGACAGTTCTTAAGAGTTACAAGAATACAAGTAATATTCAAAATAAATGTGGGGTTTCATTAGAACAGAACTGGAACATATATACAGTTATAGTAACTGTATTAACTGCAGGAGCACATCTGAACACATCTTACTATGTCGGGCTCCACTCACAACTACCTGGCATGCGTGACTCAACATCACTCTCTCTGATGTAGTCCCTAAGGTGGTCTGCCACAACAGCCCCTACCACCGGCACCACAATGCAGGAACTCCCTTTGGAGAGGAGACATCAACAACACACCTATCAGAGTGCTGAAAAAAATATATATTGTTAGCTTATGAAAAGACAGACAAATTTGCTCAAAAGGATCCAGGTGACCCAATAGGTGAATTCAGCGCCTTAGTGGCTTCCTTTCACTTACACTTCTACGGGGTGCTCGCCCAGTGGCAGAGGTTCAGGTAGAGGCAGGCTGCTCCCTACTCTCTGCTACCAGCTGAGATGCCTTTGGCTTCCGTCGTCATCTTGGAGATACCTGACAGGGCCCCTCCACCGGCTGTTAGCTTGCGCCATGGCAGGGGGCTGCCTCTGTCACAGGGTCCTGGCACATAGATAGCTCCTGAGTCGGAGTGGATGAGGGGCCAAAGGGTGACTCTGGAGCCCCCCGAGGAGTTGCCCCATAGTCTGCTGCTAAGACCGTCTCAGCCCTTTCCTGGCACGCGTGGATGCTGGAAGCGGGTATCGACTGGGATGCTGCTGGCATCCACTCATATACATTTGGCTCCCCAAGAAGTTGCCTACTCTCTCAATGGAGGAGCTCATGCTGTCGAAGCCGTGGGTCATGACAGAGTACACACACTGCATGGACTCCTCCATTGCCTGACCATAGCTCCGTAAAGCCACAAGGAACTCAGACAAATGGGAACTTACCTGCCTCTGGTTCTCAAGGAAGGCCCTCCTTGTCTATGACACCAGAGGCCCAGCATCTTCACCCAATGAAGCATCACTGTGTCTGTCCTCCATCCTCTGAGGGGAACACCCACAGCTGTCACTGCCTTACCCTCCCTCTCCTGCTCTCTTGCGATAAGAGGTTCACCCAGTGCTCCCTCTGCATTAGTCTACAGTCCAACTGAAATGAGTGTTTCTGCACTGGTGGATGTGGGATGTGATGGTGAAGGTTCCATGGATTCCCCCCCAAACCATGGATAGCAGTGGGGTTATGGCAGGTTCACTTTGGTTCACTGCAACTGGCCCTGTGGAAGACACAAGAAAATGGTAATGAGAAGTGGCCCTACTCGACAAGTGCCCCGTACAACCAGCCCCTTAGATGACAGTGGTCGAAGATCCACATCACACATTGGTCAGGAATCTCCTCCATGCCCTTCACCTCAAGAACGAACTATCCAATGACCCTGTTGCTCATGGCCTCCCATCTTGCCATTCCCAACGAATGCCTCGACAGAACCCTGGTGATTTCCAGTGCTGCCTCCTCCACTGATGTCGGAGTGTGGAACTGGACCACTCCACCTCCTGTTCTGACCATTTCCCTCGTATTATGGGCTGTCTTCTCCTGCAGGGTGAGAGGAGAAAGATCCATAAGTATGCTGCCCTCCCTCATCTCTTCCAGCATGACACACAAGTGGGCTGATGTCCCCCTCACTAATGTCTCCATCTGAATGTTGCCCCATACATAATGGTGGCAGTATCTCAGTGTAGCAAGTGTTCACTTACTCTGACAATGTGAGGGAGATCTATGGACATTCTGTGAGGTCAGCTCATGTGCAT
The DNA here is from genome assembly GCF_036365525.1 of Heterodontus francisci. NCBI lineage: Eukaryota > Metazoa > Chordata > Chondrichthyes > Heterodontiformes > Heterodontidae > Heterodontus > Heterodontus francisci. The sequence continues at coordinate 37,047,492 of NC_090380.1, read as the reverse complement.
TCTGGTGCTTGGAGAGTTGGTGCCCAATGAACCTGGTGCCACTGGCCTCTCACCTTACCAGATCACAGTAGGTCATTGAACCTTTTCCTGCACTGGACCCAGGTCCTTCTTGTGGGTTCCCAGCTGCTGACCTCCATGTCCACCTCCATTCACACCCTCTTAGTCTCACTGAGGTGATTCCTCCTCCTGAGGCTAGGTAAAACAGCTCTCTCCTCTCAGGGATGGCATCGGTGAGACCCACTAGAGAGGTTGTACCTGTCAGCAAAGATTGAACAGACTGGGGTTTTTTTCTCTAGAAGTGAGAAGACTAAGGGGTGACCTGATAAAGGTCTTATCGTAGAATCATAGAATGGTTACAGCACAGATTGAGGCCATTTGGGCCATCAAGTCCATGCCAGCTCCTAGCTTACCTGGTCTCACTCCCTGCTTTTCCCCATGGCCCTGCAAATTTGTTCTCTTCAGATAATTATTCAGTTCTCTTTTGAAGGCCTCGACTGAATCTGCCTCCACCACACTCCCAGGCAGTACATTCCAGATCCTAACTACTTACAGCATAAAAAAGTTTTCCTCATGTCGCTGTTGCTTCTTTTGCCAATCACTTTAAATCGGTGTCCTCAGGTTCTGGATCCTTTGGCCATTGGGAACTGTTTCTCCCCAACTACTCTGTCAGAACCCTCATGATTTTGAACACCTCTATCAAATCTCCTCTTAATCTTCTCTTCTCTAAGGAGAACAGCCCCAGCTTTTCCAACCTATCCACGTAACTGAAATTCCTCATCCCTGGAACCATTATTGTGAATCTTTTCTCCACCCTGTTCAATGCCTTGACATTCTTGCAAATGTGTGGTGCCCAGGCTGGACACAATACTCCAGTTGAGACTGAACTAGTATTTTATACAGTGTCCTGCCCAGTAAAGACATATCATATTCCTACATTTAAGATACAAACTTTATTCAATGTGGAATCTTTGAAATTGACTTTATCTTTAAAAAAGTGGACAATGTGCTGAAAAATGGCCACCAAAGGTCAGATGACCTGGCCTGTATATTCAAATACCATCTCACTGTCTCGAAAGGACAAAATCTTACATTCCAGACTAAGGTGTTGACTACACACATCCTGAAACCATCAAAAGACATTCCCTAATCGAATGGATTTCTTCTGAGAAGAAGGTGTGAAGTAGACACATCATAACAGAATGATACTCATCCAGACATTAATGAATGGCCATGAATTTGACATCCTGGTCCATTGTGTAGTGACACCAGGGGAGAAGGCCAAGTGTCAGAAATACTAATATGATGAATTGTGACCTTAAAAGGTAACCCTCTGGAGAGAGAGAGATCACGGCAATCTCACAGAAGACCGTCCAGTCAGGGGCTGCAGAAAGATCTAGCCTAAACAAGAAGAAGCCCTGCTGCTAATTCTGCACTTTAACTTGATGCAGCAGAGAGCTGAAAGTAACCACCCAGAAATCTACAACGCCTCAACATGTTCAAGACTACAAATACCCAGGCCTGCATCTTTAAAAGAGACTGTCCTAGTTAGAAGATTCAACAGCTTTACTGTAAACCACAAAAACATACCACACCTTGAACTTCTATCTATCTTGAGAGTGCATGTGAGAGTGAATGCATGTGTGAGTGGTGTTGTCAACAATATGGGGAATGAATATTGTTTAAAAATAGTTAATATTCTGTTTTAAACCTACAAGAAAACCTGTCATTCTCTGTTTATTTGGCAAGCAAAACACTCAGGGACTAACTCAACATTGTAAACAAAACACGATTGTGGTCATTTGGGAGGTGAACAGTGGGAACCACCCATACCCCTTACCACCTGTCCATAACCACAGGTTTATCATAACTTCCTTGTTGTTGTACTCTATTCTTCTATTTATAAAGCCCAGGATCTTACATGCGTAATGAACCGCTTTCTCAACCTGCCTTGCAACCTTCAATGATTTGTGCACATATACCCCAGGTCCCTCTGCTCCTGCAAACCCTTTAGTGTTGTACCCTTTAGTTTATATTGCCTTTCCTTGTTCTTCATACCAAAATGAATCACTTCACACTTTTCTGCATTAAATTTCATCTGCCTTTTGTCTTCCCAATCCACCAGCTTGTATATGTCCTCTTAAAGTTTATCACTATCCTTCTCACAGTTCACAATACTTCCATGTTTTGTATCCTCTGCAAATTTTGAAATTGTGCCCTCGACACCCAAGAAAGGTCATTAAAATATATCGAGAAAAGCATGGGTCCCAACATTGATCCCTGGGGACTTCCACTACCACCTTCCTCCAATCCTCCAGAATTTAGCTTAATACAGGACCAGTATTTACCCCTAAGAGGAAAGAGTTCTACTTAAAAAATAAAACAGCCACGGTTGACAAAAAAGGTCAGACATCATATAAAAATAAAGGAATTAACTTACAAACCCGAGTTTTAAAGGTTGTAGGTGAGAAAACTGCAGATGCTTTAGCCATAATCTTCCAAAACTCTCCTTATTCAGGAATTTCCCCTTTAGATTATAAAATTACAAATGTTTCTCCATTATTTAAAAAAGATGAGAGAGAGAAACTAGGAAATTATAGACCTCTTTGTATAACACATGTTGTACAAAGTTATTGGCATCTATAATTAAGGACAGAGTGATTGAGTACTTAGAGAAATTTGAGCTGATTAGAGAGTGCCAACATGAATTTATAATGGGTAGTCATGTCAAATGAACCTAACTGAATTTTTTGAGGAAGTAACTGAAGTAATAGACAGATAATATCTATGGATGTTGCTGATATGGACTTCCAGAAGGTATTCGATAAGGTTCCAGATCCCAGACCGTTAGTTAAAATTAAAGCTCATAGAATTGAAGGCGAATTATTAACCTGCTTAGAAGATTGGTTAGGCAGTAGTAGACAGAATAGTAATAATGGGTATGTACTCAAATTGGAAGGGAGTGGCTAGTGGGGTCTCACAAGGATCTGTACATGGCCTCAACATTTCACTATATTTATTAATTACTTAGATAACACAATAGAGACCCACATATCCAAGTTTGCTTATGATCCAAAACTTTGTGGCATAGCAGGGAGGGTAGATGGGAGCATAAAATTACAAAGAGACAATTGATAGATTAAGTGGGCGAGCAAAATTGTGGAAAATGGATTTCAACACAGGTGTGTGTGAGGTCATCCATTTTGAACCAAAATAGGATAGATTCAAGTATTTTTTTGAATAGTGAAAAGCTATGAACAGTGGCAGTCCAACAAAGTTTAGGAGTCCATGTACACAGATCACTAAAATACAGTGTTCAGGTACAAAAAATAATTAAAAAGGCGAATGGAAAGTTATCTTTTATAACTAGAGGGACAGAATATAAAGGGGAGAAGTCTTGCTACAGCTATAGAAAGCCATAGTTAGACTACTTCTGGAGACCAGGCACCACAACATAGGCACAATATATTTGCCTTAGGAGTGCAGCGCAGTTTCACCAGAATGTTACAAGGGCTCCATGGGTTAGATTATAAGGAAAGATTATGTAAACTTTGCAATACAGAAGGTTATGGGGTGAACTGATTGAGGTTTTAAGAATTTTGAAAGGAATCGATATGGTAGATAGAGATAAACTTTTTCCCCTGGTGCAGGAGTTTAAGACAAGAGGACATAATATTAAAAACATTCAAAAGAGAAGTTAATAAAAAGTCTTCATGCAAAAGGTGGTAGAAGTGTGGAATTGTCTCCCACAAAAAGTAGTAAATGCTAGCTCAATTAATAATTTGAAATCTCAGATCGATAGATTTTTGCTAGCCAAGGATATTAAGGGATATGGAGCCAAGGCAGGTGGATGGAGTTAGGATACAGAGCAGTCATGATCTTATTGAATGATGGAACGGGCTCGAGGGGCTGAATGGCCTAGTTCTGCTCCTTTGTTCCTAGCACTCTTTCACACAATCACAGAATCGTTATCGCGCAGAAGGAGGCCATTCGGCCCATCGTGTCTACACCAGTTTTCTGAAAGAGCAACTTCCTCAGTTCCATTCCCCTGCCTTCTCCCCATAACCCTGCACATTCTTACTTTTCATATAACTGTCTAATTCCCTTTTGAATGCTTCAATTGAACCTGCCTCCATCACATTCTCAGGCAGCGCATTCCAGAATTTAACCACTCACTGCTGGAAAAAGTTTTGCTTCACTTACCAAATACTTCAAATCTGTGCCCTCTCATTAGCAATCCTTTCACAAATGGGAACAGTTTCTCTCTATCTACTCTGTCCAGACCCCTCATGATTTTGAATACCTCTATCAAATCACCTCTCAGCCTTCTCTTCTCCGAGGAAAACAGTCCTAACTTCTCCAATCTATCTTCATAACTGAAATTCCTCATCCCTGGAACCATTATCATGAATCTTTTCTGTACTCTCTCCAATGCCCTCACGCTTTCCTCACGTGCGTGCCCAGAATTGGACGCATACTCCAGCTGAGGCCGAACTAGTGTCTTATACAATGACTACTCTTTGTTTCCTGTCACTCAGCCAATTTTGTATCCATGTTGCTACTGTTGGATTTATTCCATGAGCTACAAGTTTGCTCACAAATCTGTTGTGTGGCACCGTATCAAATGCCTTTTGAAAGTCCATGGACCGAACGTCAAAAGTATTGTCCTCATCAATCCTATCTGATACCTCCTCAAAAAATGCCAGCAAGTTAGTTAAACTTTGCAATGTCCTGAAGATGTATGAAACACTATATAAATGCAAATTCTTTCTTTCTTTGTAAAAACTGTTTACTGGAAACAGGAACTGTTGAGAAGAATTATCTATTTGAGATCTGTTTTTCATTGATGTTCTAACTATAGCATCAACTGAGAAAGAACTTTATCAATTCATTTCAATGCAACAGAATATTTATTACATCGATACCGTAATTTTCATTCTCCTCATCAGCACGCATTCAACATTAATCATGCAAGCTATATAACAGGTTGAAGGTTCTTCCTAGGATACAAAGGCAAAGATGCCAAATATTTTATATTTTTGTGAAGAGCTAAAGAAGCACTCTCCTTAACTGACCTTCTGGCTCTGCTCCTCTCCAGGCTACCCAATGACTACCACCTCAAACCTGCTGCCTTCATTGTATACCAATTTCAAGTTTGTGTCCTAAAATAGGCATTAGATCTCTTAATAGCTTGTTCAAGGGATCTAATGCCTGATTCTGGTAGCTGCAAAGGATGCCTCTACAGTGACCCTGGTGGTCCTAGTGAATGCCAGTTTCAGTCTAGACATAGTCCTCCAGGATCGTGCTGAGAAGGAGCCAGAAGTGCTTTGACATTCGTATCTTTCTGCGATGACTCAAGGAAGGTTAAGTTTATGACATATATGATGCGTCAAAAAGTTCTACGTCATGGTTCAAAATTCTTAGATAGATAAAAAAAGGGATCCCTCTGGCCCCTGTACAAGACCCAGGCCCAAGTTTGATTTGTGACAAAAATGGAAGTGATTTCAGTAATGAGGTTTTTTTATGTTGTCTGATGCAACATAAATGAGATGCATGGAGTCCATTTGGTTGAAGATCTCAACACAGGTTTGTTACAGCTAACAAATATATACAGTACAGAGCTAACTGTTTACAGAACCTTACTCAAGGTGCTACAGTTGCAGAGTGACTCCGGGCTCCAAGTCATGACTGCATCCTGGTACTTAGCTTATTAGCATACTAAGATTTTAAAGGGACATCACTCTTAAAGGCAATCATAGAACAATTTCAAGGACAAAAGATCGAGCCCACACCAATGGGCTGGATTTTAAGGAGCCCTCAACATTGGGGTCTGTGCTGCGGTGGCCTGAAGATGGCCCCGGATGAGGCCCGCCACAGACCGCGATGCCGGCAGGGCTCCGCCCAATACTACTGGCAGCGGCGAGGCCTTGTGGCGGCCCTCCCGCCGCTCGGCGATGGGGTCACAATTTAAATAAATTAAAATAAGTGAGGATCTGTTTTGGGGCCACTGCTGTTTGTCATTTTTATAAATGACCTGGAAGAGGGTGTAGAAGGGTGGGTTAGTAAATTTGCGGATGACACTAAGGTCGGTGGAGTTGTGGATAGTGCCGAAGGATGTTGTAGGGTACAGAGGGACATAGATAGGCTGCAGAGCTGGGCTGAGAGATGGCAAATGGAGTTTAATGCGGAAAAGTGCGAGGTGATTCACTTTGGAAGGAGTAACAGGAATGCAGAGTACTGGACTAATGGGAAGATTCTTGGTAGTGTAGATGAACAGAGAGATCTTGGTGTCCAGGTGCATAAATCCCTGAAGGTTGCTACCCAGGTTAATAGGGCTGTTAAGAAGGCATACGGTGTGTTAGCTTTTATTAGTAGGGGGATCGAGTTTCGGAGCCACGAGGTCATGCTGCAGCTGTACAAAACTCTGGTGCGGCCGCACCTGGAGTATTGCGTGCAGTTCTGGTCACCGCATTATAGGAAGGATGTGAAAGCTATGGAAAGGGTGCTGAGGAGATTTACTAGAATGTTGCCTGGTATGGAGGGAAGGTCTTACGAGGAAAGGCTGAGGGACTTGAGGTTGTTTTCGTTGGAGAGAAGGAGGAGGAGAGGTGACTTAATAGAGACATATAAGATAATCAGAGGGTTAGATAGGGTGGATAGTGAGAGTCTTTTTCCTCGGATGGTGATGGCAAACACGAGGGGACATAGCTTTAAGTTGAGGGGTGATAGATATAGGACAGATGTCAGAGGTAGTTTCTTTACTCAGAGAGTAGTAGGGGCGTGGAACGCCCTGCCTGCAACAGTAGTAGACTCGCCAACTTTAAGGGCATTTAAGTGGTCATTGGATAGACATATGGATGAAAATGGAAGAGTGTAGGTCAGATGGTTTCACAGGTCGGCGCAACATCGAGGGCCGAAGGGTCTGTACTGCGCTGTAATGTTCTAATTCTAATTAATTAATCTCACATCGCCTCCTGATGTCCTGCTTCGATCTTCAGCCTGGCGGCCGACACTGCCGCACCTTTGGATCCCCGTCTGGGGAAATGAGGCAGAACACTTGTGGGGAGAGGGGGAGGTAAGTTTATCAGTGCAGTTGAGGGATGGGGGGGGAGAGGAATGGGGTCAAATTTAGCATCATGGGTGTAGGGGATGGTGGGAAGGCTTGTAGTTGAAAGTTTGTGCAGTTGTGGGGGGGGTTGGTCAGATGGTAAAGGTGTGATTTGGGGGTGGGGAGGGCATAAAATTAATTTAATTGTTATGGGGGTGGGAGGGGGGAAAACAGATGTATTTATTTATTTTAATTCCATTTCTCTTTAAATATTAAAATTTCCCAGTAGGGCCGACAGCCCTTTAAAAATGGCATCATGGCCTGTGCACAGGCAGCTGACGCCATTGCCGGGGACACACAGCCTGCCCCTTCCACGTGATCGGTGTTTGGGGGAGGGGGGGCCCACTTCGGCTATTTAAATGAGCCGCCGTGCAGAATTCTGGTGGCTCTTTGGCACACGACCTATGCGGGCGGACCATCCTTTTATCACTGGCCACCGAAAGTGGCCGCGGACTTATAGAGTTCAGCCCAATGTGTCAAATTGGGGAGTCAGTCTCACAGTGGGCAAACTGCTGCCAACACAATTTCAATGAAATATTGATCAAGCTGCGACACAATGAACAATCCAGTTAGGTCAAACCTGTCAATGTGATGGGGGATCCTCACTTGTCTTGGCAGAACTAGTTATCTTGAATCATTTCCAATGCAGGATCATGTTAGATATTACCTATTTAATACCAAAAATAAATTTGGATCAGATCACCAACTGAGGTTTTCTATGCATAAGCTCCAATGTGTAAAATGCCCCATTAATTCAGTTGCTGTCAAGTATATTGAATTCACTGTAACAAAATGAAGTAAAATGATGGAAATGTTGCACACTTTCTTGAATGATTAGGAATTAGTAAAAGCCACCGAACTCTGGCTGACACCCTCAGCATTCTACTTTACAAGATGCATTTAAAAGATTTGACACCTATGGGCTTGTTAAACAAAAACCCTTGAAAGAGCTTTGCAACCCCCTTTTTGTAATCTTTAATTCCATTGGTTGTTTGTGAGCATCTATGGCATTTGAATAAAAGCAACAATCTCAATGCTGCAAACTAATCTTGTACAAGTGTCAAAGTGATTAATGACTTTTCTTGCACATAATACAGAATATAAATAAAGAATATAATAAATAATCCCTCGGAAAAAAAAATCACACCAATTACAAAAGGCTCAGATATTTATAGACAACTCTAGAATATAGAAAAGCTGGCTATGGTATAAAGCACAGAATATTAAATCACCTAAGGGTAGAAACTTCAATTTCTAAAGATAGATTGTTTACTAAATACTTTTTGACAAAATCAAAAGAATCTGCACCAGATGGTTACTGTCAGACAATTCCCAACGATCAGCATCTCTGATGCTCCTATGGGTGTTTTAATTTCATTGCATATTACATTTCCTCTATCCTCCGAAGGCTCATTAGCAAATGAAGGCATTATTAATGTCTTGGCCTCGAGCAGTTTGATCAAGCCATTTTATCAGTAGGAAATCTCGCAATCGATACGAAACAGAGTCCTTGGCTTATATTTGAAAGCACTGCCTGTGAAATTAAGCTATTAATGTTTAATACTCCAGTTTAACATTGTAATACAAGTTTTCAATTTGCATTGCTGGCGGTACAGTTTGCTTGGATAACATGAGAATAAATACTGAGTAAATTCAACCCAGTAATATCCAAACAATATGAAGTCCCGGTGAATTATTTTAATTTCTTGAATTTGGTACAACAATTCAAAACTTTGGGTTGAACGTGTTTGTGTTTTCCATATCTGCTTAATTAAAGAGGAAAGATTTTGTATATTTAATTCAGAGAGGCAAAAACAATGAAGAGAAATACTGCATTTATCCAATAATTTCTTTATAGAACTCTGAAGTGGATGAAGGCAACCAAGTAGTTATGAATAATTAGAAATTATGTTTAAGCATTGAGAATACAGTATAATATTTGACAAACCCATGACTAGAAATCTTACATTTGAATCTTAATGGAATTTCTAATCATTGCATTAAATGATGAAGTTGCAATATTTGTGCCTCAGACCTTGTATTAATTATTTTCTACAGGAAAAATTTAAAAGTGGACAGTTTCCTATTAGGCAAAATAAATACAGAGATATAATTTGTAAAGAGGAGTTAAGCTTGGCATAGAGTACTGAGATCAGGTCAGAAACAGTAGCCTGTCATCAGTGAGTGGGCTGAGCCCTGGACTAAGGTTGGGTGGAGCAATTATACATATACAGGATGCTATGAGTTATGGATTAGTCATATTCTTCACTCAGTCTCAGCACTGCCAATGTTCGCAAATTTGTTAACACTTTATTGATTTTGCCCTATTGGTTTTAATCTGCAATTCACAGAATTAGTAAGAAAAGGAGAGATTTTATCTCTCCTTCTCTTCGCTCTAATCTTGTGAACTGGTTGGGGAAAAAATCAATACATTTTCGACAAAATTGCATAAGGAAATCCCAAAGTTTTCTATCGGCATATAAATAGTAAAAGGGTGGTAAAAGGAGTGGGGCCAATTAGGGACCAGAAAAGGGATTTACACATGGAGGCAGAGGGCATAGCTGAGGTATTAAATGAATACTTTGCATCTGTCTTTACCAAGGAAGAAGATGCAACCCAGGAAATGTTGAAAGAGGAGGTAGGTCAGTCATGAGAAGGGTTTAAATTTGATAAAGAAGTATTTGATAGGCTGTCTGTACATAAAGTGGATAAAAAACCAGGGCCAGATGAGATGCATCCAAGGATACTGAGGGGAGAGAGGGTGGAAATTACAGAGGCACTTGCCATAGTTTTTCACTCTTCCTTAGACTTGGGGGTGCTGCCAGAGGACTGGAGAATTGCAAACATGTTCAAAAAAGGGTGTACAGATAAGCCCAGCAACTGCAGGCCAGTCAGTTTGGTGGTAGGAAAACGTCTAGAAAAAGTAATTAGGGCCTAAATCAATAGTCACATGGACAAACGTGAGTTAATTTAGGAAAGCCAGCATGGATTTCTTAAGGGAAAGTCATGTTTCACTGACTTGCTTGAGTTTTTTGAGGAGGTAACAGAGAGGGTTGATGAGGGCAATGCTGTTGATGTAGTGTACATGGACTTTCAAACGGCGTTTGATACAGTGCCACACAACAGACTTGTGAGCAAACTTGTCACTCATGGAATAAATGGGACGGTAGCAACATGGATACCAAATTGGCTGAGTGACAGGAAACAAAGAGTATCAGACCAGTTAGCCTGACATCTGTGGTGGGCAAGTTGCTGGAGTCTATAATCAAGGATAGGATGACAGAACACCTAGAAAAAATTCAGTTAATCAGAAACAGCCAGCATGGATTCACGACGGGAAGGTCATGCCTGACAAATCTCATTGAATTTTTTGAAGAGGTGACTAAGGTAGTGGACAGGGGGAGTGTCCATGGATGTTATTTATTTTTATTTATTTTTTATTTCCAAAATATACTTTATTCATAAAAATCTGTAAAAATTACATTGCCAAACAGTTTCCAAACGGCACCAAAAAATACAAACATTGATGTTATTTATATGGACTTCCAGAAGGCATTTGAAAAAGTCCCACATAAGAGACTGTTAACTAAGGTAGAAACCCATGGAGTTGAGGGCACATTCTTGACATGGTTGGAAAGTTAGTTGAGTGGTAGGCGACAGAGAGTGGGGATAATGGGTAAGTACTCTGATTGGCAGAATGTAACTAGTGGTGTCCCGCAGGGATCTGTGTTGGGGCCTCAATTATTCACATTATTCATTAACAACTTGGATGATGGCATAGTAAGTCATATATCCAAATTTGCTGATGATACAAAGTTAGGCGGCATTGTAGACAGTCTAGATGATAGCATAAAATTGCAGAAAGATATTGACAGACTAGGTGAGTGGGCAAAACTGTGGCAGATGGATTTCAATGCGGGCAAGTGTGAGGTTATCCATTTTGGATCAAAAAGGATAGAGCAGGGAACTTTCTAAATGGGAAGAGGTTAAGTACAGTGGATGTCCAAAGAGACTTGGGGGTTCAGGTGCACAGATCTTTAAAATGCCACGTAGCAAGTGCAGAAAATAATCAAAAAGGCTAATGGAATGCAAGCCTTTATATCCAGAAGATTGGAGTATGAAGACACAGAGGTCATGCTGCAGCTATACAAAACCCTGGTTAGACCCCACTTGGAGTACTGTGAGCAGTTCTGGGCACCACACCTTCGGAAGGATATATTGGCCTTGGAGGGAGTGCAACATAGGTTTACAAGAATGATACCTGGACTACAGGGGTTAAGTTACGAGGAGACCACACAAATTAGGCCTGTTTTTGCTAGAATTTAGAAGGTTAAGGGGTGATCTGATTGATGTCTTCAAGATATTAACAGGAAAAGACAGGCTGGATAAAGATAAACTATTTCCACTGGTTGGAGATTCTAAAACTAGGGGGCATAGTCTAAAAATTAGGACCAGACCGTTCAGGAGAGATGTTAGGAAGCACTTCTTCACGCAAAGGGTGGTAGAGATTTGGAACTCGCTCCCACAAACAGCAGTTGAAGTTAGAACAGTTATTAATTTTAAATCTGAGATAGATAGTTTCTTGTTAAGCAAAGATATTAAAGGATATGGGCCAAAGGCAGGTATATGGAGTTAGGCTGCAGATCAGCCATGATCTCATTGAATGGTGGGACAGGCTCGAGGGGCTGAATGGCCTGCTCCTGTTCCTATCTTCCTATGTATTCCTATGCATCCTATGAGTAGTGGTTAATGGATGTTTTTCGGGCTGGAGGAAGGTTTGTAGTGGAGTTCCCCAGGGATCACTGTTGGGCCCCTTGCTTTTCCTGATATATATTAATGACCTAGACCTTGGTGTACAGAGCACAATTTCAAAGTTTGCAGATGATACAAAACTTGGAAGCCTTGTGAACTGTGAGGAGGATAGTGTAGAACTTCAAAAGGACATAGACAAGTTGGTGGAATGGGCAGACAGGTAGCAGATGAAGTTCAATGCAGAGAAATATGAATTGATTCATTTTGGTAGGAAGAACATGGAGAGATGTTATAGAATAAAGGGTACAATTTTAAAGGGGGTGCAGGAGCAGCGGGACCTAGGTATATATGTGCATAAGTCATTGAAGGTGGCAGGACAGGTTGAGAGAGCGGTTAATAAAGAATACAGTATTCTGGGCTTTATTAATAGGGGCATGGAGTACAAGAGCAAGGAAGTTATGTTGAACTTTTATATGACACTAGTTCGGTCTCAGCTGGAGTATTGCATCCAATTCTGGGCGCCGCACTTGAGGAAAGCATGAGGGCATTGGAGATAGTACAGAAATGATTCACAAGAATGGTTCCAGGGATGAGGAATTTCAGTTATGAAGATAGATTGGAGAAGTTAGGACTGTTTTCCTTGGAGAAGAGAAGGCTGAGAGGTGATTTGATAGACAAAGGGGGTCTGGACAGAGTAGATAGAGAGAGGAACTGTTCCCACTCATGAAAGGATTGCTAATGAGAGGGCACAGATTAGATTAGATTAGATTAGAGATACAGCACTGAAACAGGCCCTTCGGCCCACCGAGTCTGTGCCGCCCATCAACCCCCCATTTATACTAATCCTACACTAATCCTATATTCCTACCAAACATCCCCACCTGTCCCTATATTTCCCTACCACCTACCTATACTAGTGACAATTTATAATGGCCAATTTACCTACCAACCTTCAAGTCTTTTGGCTTGTGGGAGGAAACCGGAGCACCCGGAGAAAACCCACGCAGACACAGGGAGAACTTGCAAACTCCACAGAGGCAGTACCCAGAATCGAACCCGGGTCCCTGGAGCTGTGAGGCTGCAGTGCTAACCACTGCGCCACTGTGCCGCCCTCTTAGATTTAAAGTATTTAGTAAGAGAAGCAAAAGTGACATGAGGAAAAACATTTTCCCGCAGCGAGTGGTTAAGGTCTGGAATGCACTACCTGAGAGTGTGGTGGAGGCAGGTTCAATTGAAGCATTCAAAAGGGAATTAGACAGTTATATGAAAAGTAAGAATGTGCAGGGTTATGGGGAGAAGGCAGGGGAAGGGAACTGAGGGAGTTGCTCTTTCAGAGAGCTGGTGAGGACACAATGGGCCGAATGACCTCCTTCTGTGCAGTAACAATTCTGTGAAAATTGTGTGTTGATAATGCCTCAATTGTTTTATTAGAATATTGCTGGAATTTCAAGCTCAATTTTACTGACTTGTTTTGCAAATTATCTTATGTTTTCTTCCCTTCACTTTTTAAAATTCAGCCCTCATGCGTCATGTAAAAGGATGCATCAGTGGCCTGCTCCCCTAATAGCTCCAATGGAGCCATCCACAGAGAGAACCATGAGCCTACCTCAATACAGCTCCCCTCTGTTTGCTCTCATTTTTTTATGGGGAGAACCTGGCCTCTCCATAGTTTCTTCACTGTGACACACCTGCAATCTGGAACATGGGGCTGGATTTTAAGAGTGGCGAGCTCAAAAAGGGCCACACGCCAAAGAGCCACTGAGATCTTAAGCGTGGAGGCTCATTTAAATAGGTGGGGCGACCCAACACCCCTTCAATCACGGGCTGTCCATCCCTGGCAGTGCGTCAGCTGCCTGTGCACAGGCGCTGGCACCATTTTTAAAGGGCAGCCAGCCCTGCCAGCATATTTAAATAAAAAAAAAGATGCCCCAAAATTAAGTAAATAAATACATTTCTTTTGCCCCTTTCCTCCCGCTCAAAAACAATTACAGTACCTATTTGTCCTTTCCCCCCAAAACACCTACCTTTTACATCTGACCTTCCCCCCTCAAACTGCACAAAGTTCAACCCTTCTCACCATCCCTTACACCCATTACATGTATTTAACCCCCTTCCGCACTGACAAACTTACCTCCTCCCCCCTCCCCGCCAGTGCAGTGTCACTTTTCCTGACACCAGCATCTGAAGGCACAGGAGTGCCAACTGCCACGCTGAAGATTGTAGGGGGCCCTCAAGATTGGAGGAAAGTGTATTTACATTTTTTTGATTTGCATATTTAAATTGTGGTCCCGTCGCCCAGCGGCGGGGGGCCGCCACGGAGCCTTGTCCCCACCAGGAGGATCAGGCCGGGCCGTGCCGGTGTTGAGGTCCGTTTCGGGCCTCAAACGGAGCCATCTTTAGGCACCCCACCCCCAACCACAGATCACGACGTCAAGGGCTTGTTAAAAACTAGCCCATGGGGTCTGCAAAGTCATTGGCAAGAACTGCATTACACACTTGATTGCACTGTGCCACACACCACTTCCTAACAGAATTTTCTTGAAACTGGAAGTTTAATTTCTGTAGCCTGTATCAAAAATCCAGAAATCACACAGGGGCTATCCTTTGCGATTGGATTATGAACAGATTATTCACATTGATCGTGGTAAACAATAGTCCCCATATGCATTCTCACCCCCTGACATAAGTCATAATCTAAAAAAGAAAGGAATGTACTTTAGGCAATAGGGTCATGTAATCTTGTCTTACGCCAATGGTTGCACAGTTTCATAATGTATTTGTATTGATTTTAATTCTGCCATCTTTTGTTTTGTTTTGCTAGTGTGATTCCAACCCAATTACTGCTGGATGCGCGCATCGACTCATTTTTGAAGATTATGGGCTGAATTTTCCCAGCCCTTTGGAGATGGGCTGGGAGATATGAGGGTTGGCAATATGGTGGAGGAAAGCGCCAGGTGGGGAGCTCTTAAGGGCCCAATTAAAGGTCACTTGCCGCTATCGCAGGATGTTTGACCAGGTCAGGAGGGCTCGCCAATGCATTGGGAGACTGCAGATAAATGCTGGTGGCCTCTCAGCAGGTTTTCAAAGGGAGCCCTCCATGATGGGTGCTCCATAACCCAAGCAGGGGACCCCAGCGGCAATGGCTGCCCCTGCAGCTATGGCGCCACCGGTGCACCACAACCAACCCTTGATCACAGGGGCCTTTCTGCCTGGCCCCGGCTGTTCAAAAATAGGTTGCATATCTTCCAGGGCGCCTTGGCATTGAGATGCCCTCTCCCTAGAGCTGCAACCGCAGCAGTGGCCACTGCTAGCCATGGCACTGCTGAGACTGCTAAGCTGCCGGCCCACTGATTGGGCTGGCAGCTCTAGGGGCTGGGCCGCCGTCCTCAATTGGACGGTGGCCACGGCGGTGGCCTGTCAGTTGACTGCCGCTGGCAAAATGCCACCCCAGGGTCCCACTGCCAATCAGAGCAGGGTCCGCTCCTGCTTTCAGCTCCATGAGCGGGACTTCAACCTCCACTGAAATATTAAACCTTATGGCCGGGATTTTATCCGGGCAATGGATATCTTGACTTCCGGCAAAAGCATCGGTGAGAACCCCGCAGCAACCCTTCTGTGGGAGGCCTGCCAAATCAAGTGCCAACACTGGACAGTGGCGGGCCTTCCATGGGATCAAGGCCTGGCGACAGAAGTCCTGCCCTCTGAGAGCTGCTGGCCAATCAGAAGCCGGTAGCTCTTTAACTAATCAGTGCCACCACAGAGGCGGTGGCTGCCGCCGATGGAGCACACACCCAAGGCTTAGGGGTGGCACTGGACCCAGGCCACAGGTACATCAGGGTGGAAGGGGTCTCATGGTGTGGTGGTCACGGGGGACGGTGTGTAGGGGGAATCGGCAGCAAGGGAAGGGGGGCTGACACAGCTCGTGACTCAGGTCCAGAACAACACGCACATGTGAATGGCAGGCCTATGAGAGCCAGGTGCCACAAGAAACATTATAGAGCACACCAACGGTGTCCTCAAGCAATGCCTTCACTGCTTAGATGGCTCTGGAGGAGCCCTGCAGTACTCAGCTGAGTGGGTATTGTTATGAAGAATATGCCAAGAATGAGGCATATTAATTTCGTCATTTTATTTTATTTTTTTATTTTGGAGATACAGCACTGAAACAGGCCCTTTGGCCCACTGAGTCTGTGCCAACCATCAACCACCCATTTATACTACCTACCTATACTAGGGGCAATTTAAAATGGCCAATTTACCTATCAACCTGCAAGTCTTTGGCTGTGGGAGGAAACCGGAGCACCTGGCGAAAACCCACACGGTCACAGGGAGAACTTGCAAACTCCGCACAGGCAGTACCCAGAATCAAACCTGGGTCGCTGGAGCTGTGATGCTGCGGTGCTAACCACTGCACCACCCGTCATATGAACATTAATTTTAAACTGTTGCTGGAGTGAAGAAATGACTGGTTTAAAAAGAGATCACCAGACACTTGGCTGGAGGACATTTGCATGCTAAGAGACAGTGCTTGGAGAGACTAAAGAATTGCTCACTGATTCAATTAACAGAGACTGGGTTGGGCAATGGTGATCCACATCTTGTCGCGATGGGAGATAGCACTACACCCTCCCCCACTGAGAGCTTTGGAATCCACAAACGATGCTGGAGAGTTTGTGGAAAAAACTTCATCACATGACTAACCTGCTGGCCAACTAGGAGGTTTGAATTGTGCTCACAGAACAGTTTGAATTCAGACTGCAGATTGTAACTGAACCTGGAACAAGAGAGCCTCTCTTCTGGCTGGCTCTCTCTCGCTTGTCTCACAAACCTCTGGATCCACTGAAGTCACTTAAACCTTCAAGAGAGAAAAGACTCCTACATCGAAACAAGTTGAAGCGTGCACTGGGCCCCAACAAATGGTAAGACTTAATGGCAACCAAAGAGTCTACATTGAACTGAAAGGACAGTAAATAACTACAGCTATTGCCTCAAACTTTTCCCCTTTTATTCTTTCTACTTTTTCTGTCTTTATCTGTGTGTGTTTATCGCTGGTGCATGCTAGCGTGGTGGTGTCGCGTATTCATAGCCGTTACCTGAATTACAGTTTAAGATTAATAAACTTCCACCTTTCTTAAATCTAAGAAAACCTGTCTTATTTCTTTGCCTTACAATTGGAAAGCAGTGAACAAGGATTCACTGAGGCGATGGGGGGTGGGGGTGGGGGTGGGGGCGGGGAGGGAGTTACAAACACGGTGTTTTTAAAATTAAACCCTGTTACGGTTAAACCAGGCAAAGGCTGAGAGGGAACCCCTAGACCCACCTGCTCATGACAGTATTAACATTTGTAGTACGATGCTACATAACCTCA